>NC_073239.2:31420000-32620000 GCF_029281585.2 Gorilla gorilla gorilla
AACAAACAAATATCTCATTGATTTGGGAAAGAATATGCGGTTAAAAGTTAAATTTACTGCAGACAAGTCACACTTGAGAGGCCTGTCTACCAAGCAGGTTCACATTTATTTAGGTCCACTAACTTTCACTTTCAACCCAAAACAACTATGCTTCCACAGCTTTGTGTTTTCTTTTCCTTTGCTTTTCATTCAAAAGGATTGTGGCCAGGAAATAATGTAACCTGCTCTGATTTATTGTCTTGAACCAATGCTGATTGCTTTACCTACCTCATATGTTCTTATATATACGACTTCATTCTTCTGTTTGCTTTTTCTTACAACACCTTCGGTAAAGATTTAAGACTGTGTCAGGTTTTTGATGTGCCAGTATATTACTTTAAGGACTATTGGTTGCAAAGGGGCTCTCTTTATGTTTACATGTAGCCTTCACATATTTATACTTTAAGACCACAAACAAAAATGAGGGCAGTCATGATTTTGAAACAATTGGTATGGTATCTAACACTCTTTCGATTACTTTGATGATAGAGAAAAGAATGAAACATACATATGCATTTAAATTATGTTGGCAATGCTTAAATTTTTTTATTGCTTGAAAAGAAGATTTTAATATCTATATTGCAGCTATGCACTCAACAGCAGAGAATATGTACAATACACTTAATTCCAACATGTATTTGGTCTGAAAAAGTATTCTAAATATTATAAATAATATTTAAATAAATACATAAGTTTATTCAAAGTAATGATTGCATCACTACCCATGTTAAAAAATTTCCCCAGCAAGTTAAATAAAATTCTAGTATATAATTTCTATTTTTCTGTTTTCCATATAATTTCTATATTTCTGCTTACTTCATAAAATTAAATACATGCTTTAACAGAGGGAAAAAATGGGTTCCTAGATATTTAAGAACTCACACTGAGCTTACTACCCTTTACAAAGAAAATATCAACATTGCTAGACTAATGTTAAAAATAGTAACAGATCTCAAATGAATAATAAGGACATTTTAAAATTTTATTATTTTCCTACAAATGTCAGAAACTGAAAGTGAAAATGTGATGCAGCATCATAAACTGTGCAGATATAATTATTTATTTGCATTAAGTTTTCAGCAAATTGCATTTCAACTGGCTGCAGACTTCCTTTAAGCTACTTGATTTCCTTCATTATTTTTCTATCCATTAGCCTTACTATTCCTGATGCTTACTATACCAAATGACTTATTGTAAATTTTTACACCATCCATATACATAAAAGAAATCTACCCATTTACCAAACTGTGGGATAAATACAGTATAGTCCTTTCATTACAGAGTCACAGTCCAGCGGGGAGGGATGGAACCTAAGTCCTATCCACAGATATATATCTATTAGAAAAGGCCAACCACACCTTTTAAATGGGCAAAGCTTTTGAATGGCATATTAACCTTGCCTTCACACACACACACACACACACACACACACAGAGGGGAAGGGAGGGGGAGAGAGAGAGAGAGAGAGAGGGAGTGAAGCAGGGAGGGGGAGAGAGAGATACAAGACCAACTGGTATACAGAAAAGATATTCAAACTTACTCAGAATTAAAGAAATGCAAACTATAAAAATTAGACATAATTTTTTAACTTTCAAATTGGCACAAACTGAAATGTTACAATATGTAAGTTTAGCAACAATGAAGAGAAATAGGCACTCTCATGGCCACTTTCTATTCAAGATGCCAATATAGCAGTTTCATATTTTTAAACACAAATATTCCTTGTCTCAGAAATACTTCTGTCAGGAACTTGCTTTACAAATATACTCATGACATTATGTCATGGGACATTACAGGTACATTTATCTCGTTCTTTGCATAATAGTTAAAAAAAAAACCTAAATACCAACTATCAGTACTGTCCCATTAATTAAATTATTAAACACACACAAAATAGAGCACTATGCAACCATTAAATAAGAATTGGTTATATTTGTTTGTGCTGTAAAAATCTCCTAAATGTGGCATTAAGTAAAATCTCAAGAGGAGTGCTTGTGACATTTTATATGTGGATAATGACTAAAAAAATGCATCTGGAAAGGGACTTCGGGTAGAGAGACTAATTCTAATTGTTTATCTTTCTGTTCCATTTAAATATTCAGCAAAGGCCAGGCGCGGTGGTTCACACCTGTAATCCCAACACTTTGGGAGGCCGAGGCGGGTGGATCACCTGAGGTCAGGAGTTTGAGACCAGGCTAGCCAACATGGTGAAAACTCATCTCTACTGAAAAATATATATATATATATATATATATATATATATATATATATATATATATATATAAAATTAGCCAGGAGCAGTAGCGCATGCCTGTGATCCCAGCTACTACTCGGGAGGCTGAGGTGGGAGAATTGCTTGAACCCGGGAGGCAGAGGTTGTGCTGAGCCAAGATCAGGCCACTCCAGCCTGGGGGACAGAGCAAGACTCCATCTCAAGAAATAAACGAATAAATAAATAAATATAAATAAATATTCAGCATGTAAGTATAACTTTTATTTAAAAATAAAAACTCAGAAATAATTCTAGAAGTGGCAGTGAAACACTAGGAATGATGCAGGAGCTACTCACTCGTTCATTCTTGTATATGCGTGCTGTAATCATTAACAGGCAAGACATCCAATCTCTCCTTAGTAATAGAGGCTTCCTCAATGTATCCTGGGACATGAAGTTGTCTGGCAATTAACTAATGTCCAATAATGCTCTGTAAATTAGTAGATTCATCACATGTGCAGCTTCTGCTTCCAAACTAATGGTTTGTTTAACAAACGGCTGATGTCTCCATTAGAGGTTCTTTTGTTTCTAAATGGCATTTGTTGAGTTTGGCAAGTACCCCAGCATGGCTGTTTGCTAGCTGGCTTAATGCCTATAATAGCAAAAATGGTGCTCTGCAGCAGAGCAACGGTGATAGAAGGCCAGCAGATTCTGAAAGTTCAATGGGAAATCCATTAACCCATTGTAGACCAGGCCTATGGCTTAACGTGCTTCCCTTTGTTGGCTAACTCTGCAGCTCATTCACTAATTCATTTAGCAGGTGTCTGCTGGGACCCACTATGCGCAGACAATGTTCTAGATGCTGGCCATGACAAAAAGTAATGAAATTCCTGCCTCACAGGCTTCACATCCTAGTAAAATGATGCATAATACAGGGAATTTTAAAACAGCTCATTCAGACTGTGTTTGATTATAAATGTGCAAAGAAAATAAAGCAGGGGCTGTGCCCAGTGGCTAATGTCCGTAACCCCAGCATGTTGGGAGGCTGAGGAGGTTGGATCACTTGAGGCCAGGAGTTTGAGATCAGCCTAGCCAACATAGCAAACCCCATTTCTACTCCAAATACAAAAATTAGCCAGGCATGGTGGCACACACCTGTAATTCCAGCTACTTAGGAGTCTGGGGCATGAGAATTGCTTGAACCCAGGAGGTAGAGGTTGCACTGAGCCAAGATGGTGCCACTGCACTCCAGCCTGGGTGGCAGAGCAAGATTCTGTCTAAAAGAAAAAATAAATAAAAAATAAAAAACTAGCCAAGAGTGGTGGCTTACACCTGTAATCCCAGCTATTCAGGAGAATGGTTTTAGCCCAGGACTTTGAAGCTGTAGTGAGCCTTGATTGGGCCACTACAACTCCAGTCTGGAGTACCCTGTCTCCAAAAAAAAACAACAGCACCATTTTTCATTATATGACACTACTTATCCAGCATTATTTGATTCTCATATCAAATCCCCAGTGCAGCAGTGAAGACTTACCAACTTCACTTCTAAATTTTTCCTTCCATGCATTTTTCTACCCCAAACATACTGACTTTGGATCTTCTGCATGGAACTCATTTCATTCTCTCCTTGGAATTTCCTCTCCCTTTGTACTTCTAAGATAGAAGCTCATTATAAAAATCTGGCCCCATCAATGTCCATCTTTCTAAGAAGGCTTCCGTGATTAAGCCTAATTCTGTTCACACCTCTACTAGGAATTTGGCTAGATGACCGCTTGGTGGGCTCCTTTGAAAATTATTGTTCTCTTGATTTCTCTGTATACGCTGAAACTATTCTGTAAGTTTCATGGGAAAAAAATTATATCTTCTGTTCCCTTTGTAGCTCTCTTCCCTGAGTTGTATATTGTGCTCTCCACACTCAAAAATGAATTAAATGCTTTGATTTGCTGACTGATAAAAGAAACCCTGGCTTATATTTATCACATAAGAACATTTTGTATGATGCAAAAATTTTTAAAGACACACAATTATCCATATAAATTACTTCTAAAAATGTGCCTGCATAAGGCTCACTTTCCCTACTAAAAGTGAATTTCTCATCAAAAGAAATAAAATGAAAATGCAATGCCAAGAGAATGAGAAATGTATTTAATCAGTAGAATCTCCAAGACAGGACATAGAGAATATTGGTGGAAGAGAGTATTTCATCATAAATGCACTGATATTACTATCACAAGAACAGAAAACCAAACACCGCATGTTCTCACTCGTAAGTGGGAGTTGAACAATGAGAACACATGGACGTAGGGAGGGGAACATCACACACTGGGACCTGTCAGAGGATGGGGGGCTAGAGGAGGGAGAATATTAGGAGAAATACCTAATGTAGGTGATGGGTTGATGGTTGCAGCAAACCACCATGGCAAGTGTATACCTATGTAACAAAACTGCACATTCTGCACATGTACCCCAGAACTTAAAGTATAACAAAAAATAAATTCACCAACATTGTATTAACTCTGAGTTTGGGTATTATCTGGCCAAATGGCTAATGAGAAGGACTGTGGGTACATATCAACAAAGGTAAAATGCCAGCCAGCCTGCTGTAGTCTTTTCCAATGAAAGTTCTTGATGGTTTCTGTAGGCCCAATGACAGCAGGCATTAAGACTTAGGAGTATAGCCCCAAGTCATATCCAGCAAATCTCCTCAAGAGGTAACATTTAGCCTCACACATGTAGATGACCCTTACAATAACGTGGCCTCGTGGCTGACCTCCTCCCCTCCAGTTAACTTGTCCTCCTCCTACTTCAGCCTCTCCTCCTGTAGCCATGCTTCAACAGTGGCATTATGAAAAAATTGTCACCTGTCATATCCTAGCCTTCTAGTTGGTCTCCCTGCTTCTCTATGTTCCTCTGAAGTTTATTCTGAGCACAGCAGCCACAGAAATAGAATTCAGATCATATTCTTCCTGCAAAACCCTCCAATGGCTTTCATCTCACTCCAAAAGAAAGACAAAGTCCATAAAGTCACCTCTATAGGCGGACAGGATCTAGACTCCTGTTTTTCCCTCATCTCATCTCCTACTGCTCCCCTTCACTCACTTTTCTTCAACAACCCTGACCTTCTTGGTGTTCTCCCAACATGCCAGCATGCCCAGCCTCAGAACTTCTGTAATTGCTGCTCTTTCTACTTACAATGCTTTTTCCCCAAAATAATTCCATGGCTCACTTCAGCCTTCCATGCTCACTCTATTTAACAAAGCTGTACCTCCCACAATATTCCTTTTCCTCTGCCCCTGTTTTATTTTTCTCTGTAGCGCTTACCAGTATCAGACATACAACATAATATACTTATTATTTTTATTATTTATTGTATTTCTCCCTCCACTAAAATATAAGCTCCATAGTGTAGGAATTTTTCTTCACTCCTATACCTTCAGCATCCAGAAAAATGTCAGGCAGGTTGCCTGCAGTGCCAGGACCTATGCTCATGCTTGTGCCTTTTTGCACACACTAATGTGCATGCACACACATACATACACACACAGACATACATGTATGCACATACACATATGTTGTGGGAAATCAGCAGCCCTGAATGGAGGGACCAGCTGAAGCCATGGCAGAAGAACATAAATTGTGAAGATTTCATGGACATTTATTAGTTCCCCAAATTAATACTTTTATAATTTCTTACGCCTGTCTTTACTGCAGTCTCTGAACATAAATTGTGAAGATTTCATGGATACTTATCACTTCCCCAATCAATACCCTTGTGATTTCCCATGCCTGTCTTTAATCTCTTAATCCCATCATCTTCATAAGCTGAGGAGGATGTATGTCGCCTCAGGACCCTGTGATGATTGCGTTAACTGCACAAATTGTTTGTAGAGAATGCGTGTTTGAACAATATGAAATATGAGCACCTTGAAAAAAGAACAGGATAACAGCAATGTTCAGGGAACTCTGACTGCCAGTGAGCTGGGTGGAACAGAGCCATATTTCTCTTCTTTCAAAAGCAAATGGGAGAAATATCGCTGAATTCTTTTTCTCAGCAAGGAACATTCCTGAGAAAGAGAATGTATCCCTGAGGGTAGGCCTCTGAAATGGCCGCTTTGGAGGCAGCTGTCTTTTACGGTCACAGCTGTAGGGATGAAATAAGCCCCAGTCTCCCGTAGCACTCCCAGGCTTATTAGGACGAGGAAATTCCCACCTAATAAATTTTGGTCAGACCGTCTGCTCTCAAAACCTGTCTCCTGATAAGATGTTATCAATGACAATGTGTGCCCGAAACTTCATTAGCAATTTTAATTTCGCCCTGGTCCTGTGGTCCTGTGATCTCCCCCTGCCTCCATTTACCTTGTGATATCTTATTACCTTGTGAAGCATGTGATCTCTGTGACCCACACCCTATTTGTACACTCCCTCCCCTTTTGAAAATCACTAATAAAAACTTGCTGGTTTTAAGGCTCAGGGGGCATCACGGAACCTGCCGACATGTGATGTCTCCCCGGACACTAGCTTTAAAATTTCTCCCTTTTGTACTCTGTCCCTTTATTTCTCAGACCAGTCGACACTTAGGGAAAATAGAAAAGAACCTATGTGACTATCGGGGGCAGGTTCCCCCAGTACACATATACATGCATATGTACACATGCACATACATACCCATATATAAATTTAGATTACAGCAGCATTGCTAGAAAGTAAGAGCCTTAGAAAACTTTTCTTATTCCTCCAGCTCTTGGCTTTGTGTTAAGTTTACTCCTAAATTCAAAAGCTATGGAAACTGTACTTGCATAAAGGACAAAATGACCAAGTCAAACTCTGTCTGTGTTCATTCATTTCTTTAGGCAGATGTTACTCCTGAAACTCCCTAGTTTTCCACACACTCACATCTCCTCTAACTTTGCAAAGCTTGGAGTTTCAAACCTTTACTACCTTAGATCCAAATAGCATCCCCATCTACTTGATAAAAAGAAATAACTGGCTTTATCTGTGATAGGATATGGAATTGACTTTTATGCATTAGTCATTCAACCTTGAATTGAATTTTGACAGGCTCTGCAGTGTATTAAATTGCTCCTGCAAGGATGAGAAGTGTATATAACTCAATAGTGCCTGTCATTTTCCACTGCAGAGATGAACTTGAATTAAAGCAGAATTAATTCAGCTAACTTAAGCAAAGGTCTAATATCAAGTTTATTTCAGTTAAGGTATAAGACAAATAAGTCAAATTCCTATGCAAAGTTCTGCAGTAGTTCAAACTTTAATCTCTAATTCAAAACGATCACTAGAAATATGTCAAAATCAAGAATTTTATGAATCTTTTACAGCCCACAGAGAGGCTTAGATGAATGGCATGTGTTAAAAAGAAATGAACTATATATTTAGAAAGGACATGTCGTTGCAGAAATTAGTCTGTCATTAAGATAGCTCTGCATGTATTCATAGACAAAGTGAACAACTGAGGCATATGTGGAGCAAGCAATCAAACATTTTTTGAGCACCTACTAAGTGTCAGGTACTGTCCTAGGCAGTTTATATTCAGTATCTCAATCCTTGTAGAAAAAAATAAAGTAGACATCTGATTCCATTTTAAAAGTGAGCAAATAGACTCAAAGAGGTTTAGTTAATCGTAGCTAATAGATGACAGCGCCAATGTCTAAACCCAGGGCTGAGCCCAAAGCTGCATCATCTTCCAGTTGTCTCAATAATACCCCACCTAATGGAAAGTCTCAGAGCAAAGAGGCATCTGATAATATTGGTGGAAGATGAGCAACTGGAGAGCCGGCTGGGAAAAGCTCTGAATTAGAAATCGGGGGTAGTTTGCTAAATAACTTTAGATATCTTCTTACTTTAGTTTCCCATCTGTAAAACTGAGACAGTGATTTCTTTACTGCATACTGTGAAGTGTTAACACAAAGGCAATACCTATGTAACAGATTTGCTATGGATGGGCTCCCTGCCTTGGTAAAAGCTTGGATCAGATTTCCCCTATGGCCATGCCAGTTCAAAGGCAATAGTCCCCCAAGAATGCATGGTCATGCTGAAATGAACCCTTTTCTAATGTAACAAATCACTTCCAACATGTATTTTTATATATATGAATATATACTTTTGTATATTCAGTTTTCCTAAAACAGCATACACCTCTCTTTGACACAGAAAAGATAATAGCAATGATCTGGGTTCAAAGCTGAACAAGTACAGTGATTTCACACAAGCTCTTTGCTGCTACAAATATTTTATGTAACTTTATAGCCCCATATCCTGAATCTATAAATACTGAACACCTCCTCAATCTTATATCAATTTCTCCTTAAGTCACTTATTACAATTCCTTAAGGCACACCTCACTACATCCTTTTAATGCATATAACCTATGTGTCCCTCATTTTTCTTTGTCTAACCATGCCTTCCCTTTACCTAGGAATCTGCACATCTGACTCTGACAACACCACTACCTGAACAGTTCCCATGTGACCACTTAGTGCCTCTCATGTTAGTGCATCCCACTGCCTTCCCATTTGTGGATTTCAATCTAATTTCATTTATTTATGTATTTTTTTTGAACTACAACACACACACAAAAACATACACAAACAAGAAAGACTCGCAACCCATCTTTCCTTCCAATGTAAACCTTACTTAACCTGTGGATTTACTGCTGTACAGAACAGTCGCGGACAACATTTTAAGGTAACTGAAGTTTGCCCTTACCAAATCTCTGCATTCCTTTATTGGAATTTCTCCACTCCCTCAGAGCAACAAGAGCCTTCACAATTCCCCAGATGTTCAGCACCACTCACTACTTTTAACCCAGGCTTGCAATCTGTGGAGATATCTATCTAAGTGTCTGATTTCTTCTGTCCTCTCCTACCCTACACAAAGCAAATCTGTTCTGTGTCTTATTCTCTCTGTGCCTCAGTCTAAAACATGTCAACCTCAAATCATTAAGACTTTTTACCCAAGCAACATATCTATATTTCAGAAACAATAATTCAAAGAGTAAATAAAATCTAAGAGAAAGAGAAAGCAAGTGGCGGGGAGTGGGGAAGGTCTGAAGATACTGAATCAGACAACAAGCCAAAGAGCCATTTTGAAGCAGATGATCCTTTCACCGGTCATTGAACCACATCTTTAGATGACTACCTGCTTACTGGGCCAGCCTGTAAACACTTCCATTAGTGTTCCCAGTGTTCCCTGTTAGTATTATTTGAAGGCATTTCACTCTCCATAGGTCATCTCTAGGTCCCTAAAGTTCACCCTATGTCGCCGTTATCTAATCCAACAAATCAGACCTGCCAAAGCATGTGTAGTAGATACTTGATGGTGGGTGAACATCACCACTAAATTTATTCTAACTTTAAACAGGACTGCTACTTAGTTCTGATAAGTAGGGATTGGAATCCTGAACTCATGGTTTCTCCCTAACTGTCCTGCGGGGCCCATAAGATCAACTTGTCCCTCATTCCCCATTTCTGGGTTTTGACAAACTACTTGGATTTCTATAGCCTGTTTCTGGGCCCCTAATGTAATTGCTTGCCTGATTGACTTTATTCCGTGGATACTAAATTTAACGTGGACCTTCTTCCAGCCCTTACAGGATAATTTTCTTATCCCAACCATTCTAGAACTTGCCCTTCCCTTAATAGGAAAGTCTAGTTGTTGTTCTTAGCCCCTCTAAATCTATTCTTCCCACTGTAATTAAGAAGCCTCTACATCCTGCTAATTCCCAGATAGAACAGTTTTGTCTTTCCTATTAAAGTTCTATCACCATCTAATAAAAAATTGTGACATCTGACTCTATATAGCACTTTCTTCTACTCTGTTCATCTCATTTTCCTATAATTTCTCCCTAGTATCTACTATGAAGTACTTCATTGAGAATGTAAATCAGTCCTTTACTTCTGAAGTCAAACAGGTGTCTGAAGGTCATTTTAGTGGCCTAAGCAATTCACCACAATGATGTTAGTCCTTCTGTACAATTAATATCTAATTTAGCTAGACTCAGTTAAGGATAGGAGTTTGCTAATAAATGATAAAGAAGGTAAAAGCTATATGAGTTTGTAAATATTTTTAAAGTGAGCTTAAAAGACATTTAAGAAGAAAGAATACAGGTAGGTGAGCATTTTTAAATCATACACCATTCCAAAGCAAAAGCATGAATCTTGCTGATATAGTTTGGATCTGTGTTTCCACCCAAATCTCATACAGAATTTTAATCCCCAGTGTTAAGAGTCAGAGCCTGGTAGGAGGAGACTGGATCATGGGGACAGATTTCTCCCTTGCTGTTCTCGTGACAGTGAGTGAATTCTCATGAGATCTGGTTGTTTAAAAGTGTGTAGCACCTGACCTTCACTCTCTTCCTCCTGTTCTGACCTTGCAAGATGTGCCTGCTTCCCATTCACCTTCTGCCATAATTGTAAGTTTCCTGAGGCCTCCTCGGCCGTGCTTCCTGTGGAGCCTGTGGAATTGTGGACCTCTTTTCTTTATAAATTATCCAGTCTCAGGTCTTGACGGAGCCTCACTCTGTCATCCAGGCTGGAGTTCAGTGGCACGATATCGGCTCACTGCAAAGTCTGCCTCTGAGTTCTGATTCTCCTGCCTCAGCCTCCCAAGTAGCTAGGATTACAGGTGTGTGCCACAACACTCAGGTGTGATTTTTGTATTTTTAGAAGAGGCAGGGTTTCACCATATTGGCCAGGCTGGTCTCAAACTCCTGACCTCAAGTGATCCACCCACCTTGGCCTCCCAAAGTGCTGAGATTACAGGTGTGAGCCACTGTGCCTGACCAGGTATTTCTTTATAGCAGTGCAAGAATTAACTAATACACATGCATGCCTTAACTTCTATGTATCTTCATACTCTTCAAGGTGCTTTTAGTTAAAACTCTAGTGAAATTTCCATCCCCACTCATTGATCTAGAATATATCCATAATCTGAACTTAAGGAAAAATACATGGACTAGAACCCTTCCTGACAAATTCCATCACATAGAGATGAACCCCATAAGGATGTTTTCTCCTCCATGTTTGCTGCCTCACAATAAGTGTGAGTAATCACAAGCTATTCATCTTTATTTTCAGAGAACTCTGGGAAATCAGAAGAGATGAGAATTGATTAATGCTCTCCATGAAAAGTTCAATAACTGTTTAATCACAGCTTGAAAATAAAGCAATGCTTCTGATCTTTTACAAATTAATTTAACATTGCATTAAAAATAAAATGGGCTGTAAATTGTGCTGTGCAGGGATAATCAATGGCTCATTATCTTTGCTTCTAGCAAAATGCACTGATTCTTTTAAAACCATTAATGAGCAATACTGGGCAGTACACAGCTGCAAATGTGTTCAAGTATTATTGATTCTACATCTATAAAACTAATCTCATCAGGGCAGAATTTATGAGCAGTAATAATGCAAACTGTTCCATGGTCCATACAGAAGAAATAAAAAAGAAAATTCATGGGTATAAGGCAAGATTATAAGATCACTGGAGAGGAACAACTTCTGAGCCCTTATTCTATTCTGTTGCCAGCACATTGTGGTACTTAATCACTGTTAAATATAAATCTAATAAAAAGAGATTATCAATGGTGACCAATGAAATGTTAACAGTCTTTTCATATAACTAAACCATTATGATAATTCTGTAATTTGGATTGATGTTACCACTTTCCTTAGACATTACTAGGATATTATGTACAAATTATCTATCAGGTTACTTCTATATTATTTCATATTATATAATGCTTGCAAATATTTTGCTACTGAAACAGAAACATTGAGTTGATATATTGTTTTCATTGTCCAACTTTGTAAAACAAATGTGTTGTCCATGTGTCCAACTGCCTGTTAAATCTCTCCCCCTTGGGAGTCCATTAAGCCTTTCAATCTAACATGTACAAAAATCTTGAGCTGGCTCCTAGGCAGCTGAGGTAGCTGCTGAATCTTGGGATCTAGTTTATCCTCAATGCCAGAGGGCGGGAAAAGGAAGAAAGGGCCCTTGAAGCTTCTTTAGGAGGAGAATGGTGGGAGAATGGAGAATTTTCCACAAATAGAAATAGAGGATGGAAATGAAAATCTAACAACTCTAACATGTATCAGGCCAGATTTTTCTTCTGTTTTACTTTAATTGCTACAATGCAGAAGTAAAGCTTAATTATGTTCAGTTAATACCAAGGACTGCCTTACAGAGAAACTATCATCACTAAGAAGCATCATAACAAAGAGAGATAGCATTTTGTTGAAAACTGACAGACTAGCATCCCACTTGTTGTTATGAAACTTCACCACATTTGTTGAGCTGAGCTCTGAAATGCAAAGATTTAACATCCCTACTTTTGTGCCAGATATTTAATAGCAGGAATTAGAAATAACAATCCACGTAATATAAATGTGTAGAAATTGCCAAAAATTGTTAAATCTTTAAAAAAAGAAACTTGACTAGAAATTTCAAGCTAATAATACTGCATTTTCAGGGGTTTAGGATTACTGCTATTAACAGTGGCGGCCTACTGATCCAAAAGTTCATGGAGAGAGAGCAGAACTTGATTTCTATTCTCAGCATCTCAAGGCCCCAACATGCAGTTAAGCGACACACTTTAATCTAGCAATGGTAAGGAGGAATAAAAGTGACATATTTCCATCCAGTTTTCTTACACAGCACTTAATTTTAAAGGAATTTTCTTGCTTATTTATAAGAACATGTGACTTATAATAGAGACACAAGTAAAAACTACTGCCCAGCATTTCCTCAAAAAGATTGCCCAACTTTTTGTTTCCCAGACTCTCAAACAGTATCTCAGAGCCACGTTATATCAACACTCAGTTACATTTAGACAGTGTAAATTTGGAAACACCTACGTTTCTCAGAATTGGACAAAAAAGAATGTAAATTCAAAAGGTGAGTGAAGCCAAAAGCAGAAGCTGGACCTGGATAAAGCAGTAAGTCCAAACTAGGGGATGCTGAACTGTTTCTAAAGGCTCAGCCACCCTGCAGTTAATCCATGAGGAGGCCCAGTGATGGTTGTGTCTCTAGTGGTAACAAGGGTCACACCCAGGATATCACACAAGGATGGCTTCTCTTTCCCACTAACTAGCTCCCAAGACAAAGTGGACGTTGCCACTTACTGCTCTCAGAGGTTAGATGTCACAGATGCAGGCAAGAAAACAAGCTGGTGTGAAGTTTCTGAGGTCACATCACATATACTCCTAAGGACTGATTGGCCTACTCATAAATTAACTTTAACATAGATATTTTCTACTGACCATACTATAGCATAGGTCACTTTAATTTGGACAACTGAAGTCCCAGATAAAGAGTTTAAGCTGGGTAACAACTTTGAATTATGATAAATCTGCACAGCAGTTCTCAAATTTTGGAATGAATAAAAATTATTTGTGAACTTTGTTTTAAAACACAAGCATACAAGAAATAATGCACACATCATGAGTCATTCAAGAAATGTAAGTCAAAATTGCAATGAGATACCACTTCATACCCACTAAGATAGCTAAAAAAAAATTAAAGCAGACAACAAGTGTTGGCAAGGATGTGAAGGAACTGGATTGTAAAATGGTGCAATTTTTTGGAAAGCGGTGTGGCCATTCCTCAAAATGTTAAATATACGGTTACCATATGAGCCAGCAATTCCACTTCTAGCTGTACACCTATATTCATTTGCTAGGGCTGTCAAAACAAAATACTATATACTGGGTGGGTTAAACAACAGAAATTTATTTTCTCATAGTTCTGAAAGCTGGAAAACTAAGATCAAGGTGCCAACCAGGGCTGCTTTCTCCTGGAGCCTCTCTCCTTGCCTTGCAGCTGGCTGCCCTCTTGCCACCTCTTCACGTGTTCATCCCTCTGTGTATGTGTACCCTAGGTATCTCTCTGTAGTCATGATCTCTTCTTACATCAGATTGGATTTGGGCCCATCCTAATGGCCTCATTTTAATTTAATCATCTCTTTGAAACCCTTGTATCCAAATGTAATCACATTCTGGGGTATTGGGGTTGGGAATTCAACATATGAATTTGTGGGGAGGGCATAACTTAGGCCATAACAATATCTAAAAGAACTGAAAACATGTCCACACAAAACTTATACATGAATGTTCATAGCATTCATAATGGATAGAAGTTGAAGCAAACCAAATGTCCATCAACTGATGAATGGGTAAACATAGTATACTATATCCATACAATGGATTATTATTGGGCAATAAAAAGGAATGAAATACTGATTTATGATTCAACATTGATGAACTTTGAAATCATTATGCTAAGTGAAAGAAGCCAGTCAATACAAAGGCCACACATATTGTATTATTCCATATATAAAATAACCAGAATAACTAATCATAGAAACAGAAAGTAAAGTAGATTCATGGTTGCCAGGAGCTAGGGAGAGGGAATATGGAAAGTGATTGCTAATGAGTTCAAGGTTTGTTCTGGGGGTGATGAAAAATGTTCTGAAATTAATTACTGGTGATGGTTGCCGACCTTTGTGAATATACTGAAAACCACTGAATTGTATACTTTAAAAAGGTAAATTCTTTGTATGAAATTTCGTTTTAATAAATGTATTATTTAAATTAAAAACCACCAGCCTTGGTGACATGGCAAAACCCCACCTCTACAAAAAGACAAAAATTAGCCAGGAGTGGTGGTGTGCACCTGTAATCCCAGCTACTCAGGAGGCTGAGGTGGGAGGACTGCTTGAGCCTGGGAGGTTGAGGCTGCAGTGAGCTATGATCATGCCACTACATTCCAGCCTGAGTGATACTGAGAGACCCTTTCTCAAAAAAAAAAAAAAAAATCACAGATATAGTCTGAGTCTCCCTACCCACCCAATTACAGAGATTCTGATTCAGAATATCTGGAGAAGGCCTAGAAATGTGCATTTTCTAACAAGTGTTTTCCCACCTTCCAAAAGGTAGAACTTTGACAAATAATAAGATAAAATATTCTTGATATGGGCTTCTGGACTACTTTGATTGAGAGGCCAGAGAGCTTTATAAAAAGCTGACACTAGAATCCCTAGAGTGAGTTATCTAAGCTGCTGAGAGATAATGGTCACCTTGGATTAGGGAAGGGGCTCAACCTGAGTAGAGAAGAGCTGAGGTGTAAAAACTTGCACTTAAGATGGGAAGGGAGAAGCTACAACGTCTACCACAATGACACAGATGGTCTTTTGGACCTTGGATGTCCTGAGAAGATGGAGCTGTCATTTAAAGACAATCAACTCATGTTTATTCACTGGGCACTTATGTATTAAACCAAATGCACATGGTCTAAATAGCAGAGTGCATTCCACTGGGGAAGAATATTTACTCTCACTTTGCCAGCTTTAACTCTGGGACAATTGGAGATAAAAAAAAAATTGCCGCAGTCAAAGAGTAATAGAAAAGATACTCCAGAATAGAAACATGGCCCTATATTTGATCAGATATGATTGTATTTTTTAAACATTATTGAGGCAATTTGCAGGCATATGATGCTTAGGTTTGGGGTTGGGGTTAGAGCTAAAATAAGACACAGGATAAGAATTCCGTATCTCTTTCTATAAAGAGTGTTCAGGATATGAAGCCTGAATAGTCCCTACAAAAGTAATAATCAAAGTTCTTTCCAGCACATGTGCTTGATACTAAGCTAACTAGAGAATGATCAAATTAGATAACCTTTAAATATTATCATGGAAGAAGCGGGCAAAAGCTGCCCAAAAAGACAATTCATGGAAGACGTTTTTCCCAATTGTCAACCAAGAAAAAGTATTCAAGTTGTAGAAAGTGTGATAGCCAACTTCCAGGAAGGCTCACAGATAGCCTCCTATTATTCATACCTCTATACAGTCCTTTCCCACACTGACCAACAGAATACAGCAGAAGTGATGAAATACCACTTCCAAAATCAGATTGTAAAACACAGGACAGCTTCCAGCTTGCCTACTCTCTTTCTCTCTTGTAGCACATGGTCTGGGGAAAACTAGCTGCCATGTCATAAGTAACCTAGTGAGAGGCTCACGTGGCAAAAAACTGGGGCTTCTTCCTCACAGCCACCTTACACATGGGTCCTCCTACCCCAGACAAGCCCTCAGAAGACTGCAGCCCCAGCCAGCAGCTTGAATGCAACCTCATAAGGGATCCTGAGCCAGAATCACCCACCTAAGTCATTGTCAGATTCGTAACTCTTAGAAAGTGATAAATATTTATTGTCATTACTTGCTATGTTTGGGGGTAAATAAGTTTTGAAATTTTTTTAAGAATTCTTTTTTTAGCAGTTTCACATTCACAGTAAAATTGAGAGAAAGGTACAGAAATAGCCCATATATCCTTTCTCCCTCCATGTGTGCATGGAGCCGCCCCCATTGTCAATATCCCCCAACAGAGTGGTACATATGTTACAATTGATGAACTTACATTGACACATCATTATTACCCAACTGGGATAATTTTTACATAGCAAGATAACTAATACAGAAAGTTAATACTATTTTTATATTATATTGTTTTATAAATAATTGTTTTATGGTATAATGTTTTAATGAATTCTTGGCACCTAATACCCATTATCTGCCAAAGAGACAATAAAATACGTAAAACAAGTAACTAATGGTACTAATGGGAAAGTCAGAAAGCACCATCCATGCAGAGAGGAAATACAGTGAGAAGTAGTTTGGAGTCAAACAGATCTGGATTCAACTCAGACTCTACCTCTTTCTTGATGTGTGACCTTGGGAAAGTTTCTTAAACTCTCCTACCCGTCAATTGAGGACAATGCCTTCCTCATGGGGCTTTTGTGAAGTTTAAATAGATGACCATATATGGAAAGCACCCAACACACAGAAAGTTTTCAACATATGTTTATTTCTCCCCATCCTTTTTGATTCTTGTAATTGCAATTTGGGACATGAATGATTGCCTAATAGACATATTTTCTTCTAGCAAAAGTTTCCCTTTGTAGATATCATAAAATGTAATATATGAATCTTTCTGGCCCAGGTGTGGTGACTCACCCCTGCACTCCCAGCACTTTGAGAGGCCAAGAAAGGAGGATCAGTTGAGTCCAGGAGTTCTAGACCAGCTTCAGCAACATAGTGAGACCCTGTCTCTACCAAAAATAAAAACTTGCTGGGTGTGGTGGTGCACGCCTGTAGTCATAGCTACTCAGGAAGTGAGAGGATAGCTTGAGCCCAGGAGATAGAAGCTTCAGTTAGATGTGATAGCACCACTGCACTCCAGACCAGGCAACAGAGCAAGACACTGTCTCCAAAAACAAAACAAAACAAAACAAAAGCAATAAAACAAATAAATCTTCCCCAATATTTTATGGGAAAAAAAAACTTGACTTCTAGGTGAACCATTTGAATTTTATGAGAATAACTGGATCCTATGACTAACTTGGAATACCTGTAATTGGCCATTAATCATACGCAAGTGGTAGAAAAAATAACATCAAAATTCCTCCTTATAATACCAACTCCCTTCCCTATTTCCATCTTCAGAGATGGCCAAATTAAAGTGATACTATCTTCCACATTCTGAAAGACAGACACCACCTCTGGGTAACTTTTAAGAAAGTTTCATAGCAATCCTATAGTCAACAAGGCCTGCCCTTTCCTGTACAGAGGTGAAAAGAGCAGAATTCAGCAGAAGTTTAGAAAGTCATAGTAAAGTCACACCTGAACCAGTCTAAGAGAGCAAACAAAAAGTCTTCTTTAGAGAAGTATTCTTGGAGAAGTTGCCTCTTAAAACACGTTTCTTAGGCTGTAAAACTCTGGAGGTCCTCATTGTAATGAAGGAATAAATATAAGGTGATCAACCTTCCAGTTTTCTGCTGTGAGAAGATTCCTAGTGAAAATTCTCTGGGTAGTTGGTTTCCTCCCACCCACCTGCACTGTCTGTCTGCACTTCCATATGCATGCATAGCACATTGCCTAATGCAACCACAGTGAGACACAGGTGCCATCTGCCTCACCAGCTCCCTGTCTCACCTTGTGATACATCTAATGCTACAGAGATGAAGACGATTCAGATGGCACAATAGAACTCAAGCTTATTAACAACCCATCTGCTCAGCCAGACACCACCTCAACTGGATGCAAGAACAGGATTGTAAAGGACTGGCAGAGCAGACCCATATACTAATCAGGCTGATTTGACAGTATTCATAGAGGTTTCAAGATTTTTTGCTTATTTATTTATTTTCTTATTTATGTATTAGATTTAGAAACAAATACAAATAATCTGCTTAATATTAAATTTTTCTATAACCGTAAACTCCTGTGATATCCACATCACTTGCACCTTCTCTCAAGCCTTTGCTCAAATATCACGTTCTCACTGTCCCTTTCCCAGACCACCCTATTTAAATTATAGGCCTCCAGTCTTTGAACACCCTAAACTTCCTCACTCCTTTATTTTACTCCTTAATACTTATCACCATATAATATATCATTTAATTTACCAATATGTTTGCTAAATGTTTTTATCACTCCAGTAGTATTTAAAGTCCATGAGAATTGAGAATCTATCTCCAATGTCTAAAACAATACCTAATACATGATAGGTACTTAATAAATATTTGCTGAATGACTACTATTTTGTTCTCTTATCTTCATGTAAAAACACTGTCTTAAAGCTTTGTCTCCACCTCCTTACTGATGCCACTCTCTTCCCCCTGCGCATAATAGCCCTGTCCCATTGCTAAACACATAGTAAAAGTGCAATAAATATTTAAAATATTGACCAATTAATTAACCATTGACTCCACTAGAGACATCTGAGAGAGCAGAGGGAAAAAGAAAGCTCTATCGCCTGGATTGAAAATATCAAAATGTTGTTATTCTTATGTTCACTGGACAAATATTCATTAAGAAGCTTGCATGCTATCTTTGCTTTCACAAATGCTTTTGCACATAAGAGACTGGAGAATGCAAAGATTAATATCTACATTCAATGTAGTCACTTCAGTATGCTGCTGGAATTTGTGATTTTGCTTTTATGCAGTTTTCTCGAAGCAATAAGATATAAGCTTACATATATAATGAGCTGTCTAAGGACCTGGCACAATTATATATCCAATTCTCTTAAATCAGCTGCTAGAAAATGGCAGATAACCCTTCTGATTTACAAAAGGAATTTTCAGGACTCTATTTGAAATGCAGAAATAGTTTAAAAACTTGATAGCAAGAAATGGGCTGGTAGCTTATATTGGAAAAGAGAGATAAGGGAGAAATAGAGCTTAACTTTAAAATTAGACCCAGAAGGCAGGTTGGGGGTGAGATAACAAGGGTTAGTGGGACCCAACATCAATGGGGCTTAGACTGTTTATGAACCACCCCAGAAATATTGCCATTTTGATATCTTTTGAGATACTATTGAAAGTTAATGGCAAAAACCACAATTACTGTTGCACCAACCTAATACATTTATTTGCTAGTCTATTAAAGGGTCTATCATTAACTTGCCACAACTGGCCCAGATTTCAGAAGGTGTCTAACTTGCCTAGTGAGCAGTGCCTTAAGCACTGCAGGAATCTGGTTCACAGTGTGAGAACCAGATTAAGTGTTCAGTGATCAAGCATACGTAACATATATGTTCTCTGGAGTTAAAATTTTCTGAAGCTACAAAAGTTATTTCATTCATTTATTTAGAAAATGAATATAGTGGTGACGAATCACATAGTTATGAATCAGATAATGTGCCTAATTTCAGAGAGCTGACATTTGAGATAGAGAAGCAGTCAGAAACAAAAAATTAAAAAATTAAATTTTTGAAAAAGAAATGATATCTTGAGTTAATTTGTGTATATGGTGAAAGGTACAGGTATAGTTTCATTCTTCTGTGTATGGCTAGCCAGTTATCCAAACACCATTTATTAAATAGGGAGTTTTTTCCCCATTACTTGTTTTTGTCAACCTTGTTGAAGATCATATTGTTGTAGGTGTATGGCTTTATTTCTGAGTTTTCTATTCTGTTCTATTGGTCTGTGTGTCTGTTTTTGTACTCATACCATGCTGTTTTGATTACTGTAGCCTTGTAGTATAATTTCAAGTTGGGTAATGTGATGCCTCCTACACCATGGAATACTATACAGCCATAAAAAATAAGGAAATCATGTCCTTTGCAGCAACATGGATGTAGCTGAAGGCCATAATCTGAAGTGAATTAACACAGGAACAGAAAACCAAATATCACATGTTCTCATTTATATAAGTGGGAGCTAAACATTCAGCACACATATACATAAACACGAGGACAATAGATGCTGTCAACTACTAGAGTGAGGCAGGAGGGAGTGGGTACCATGCTCACTACCTGGGTCCAATATATCCATGTAACAATCCTACACATGTACTCCCTATATCTAAAATAAAAGCTGGTTTTTTAAAAAAGTATAAAAATAAATTACCAATTAAGATATACACTGTGATAAGTGCTGTGAAAGAAATATATAGAGTGATGCGTAGAGATTAAGGTCACACTGAGGAGGACACTGAGGCACTGACATTGCAGTCTGACTTGAAGGGTAAACTAGCCATGCGAAGAACTACAGAAAAAAAGGTTCTAAGCAGAGGGACAGCAAATACAAGGCCTGGCATTAGGAAAGGGCTTGTTGTACTCTGCAACAGAGAGGAGGCCAGTGCTGCTTGAATGAGGAAGGGAGTTGTATGAAATGAGGTTCAAGGGGTGCACAGGAGCCAGTTCATACAGAATAATGTGGGCCAGGTTAAGTAGGTGAGATTTTATTTTAAGTGCAATGGGAAATAACCTTTACCTTAGACTTCTACTTAACATCACATTTCAAGTAAGATCACTTGAAAAACTTCCATCCATAAACACCTAGAAATGCTGGATAAAACAGCAAAAAAAAATTGAGTGTAGATAGGAGCTTATGATTTTAAAAAAGGAGAGAGATCCAACTGCTAGAGGGGAAAGGGTGGATGTTGACTGAGAATGGACATAAGGGAACAGTCTGGATACTAGAAATGTTTTTAAACCTTGATCTGAGTGGTAAAGTAAGTGTGTATTTATATCAAAATTAATAGAGTTGTACAATTATGATTTGTATACTTCCTATGTGTATTTTATACATCAATAAAATTTTAAAAATAAATAACAGTAACAAGAGAGGAAAAACAAATCAATTAGAAAAACAATAGATTTCTCAACTGCAGCAACAGGGGCTAGCATCCAAAAATAATATTTCATTGTGCTGGGGGAAAATATCTTAGTCTAGAGTTCTATATCCTATTAAATTATCATTCAAAAAATGTGGGCAAAATAAACACATTTTTAGACAAACACTAAGAAAATTCCCACTCCCACAGATTTTCACTCTAGATAGACTTAAACAAATAGCAAATTGAACTTAGTAGAAAGGCATGGAAATCAAGAAATGACAAGTGAAAAATGTCTTGCAGACACCACTGATCTGCAGTCAGTGGGATCACAAAATTAGAAGACCATGAAACTGGGGATCACCAGTTTGGCTAAGGTTTCCTTGTCTGGATTTTTAGATACAAATTATCTGTGCCTTTGCCTTCTTACCTATAAAATAGAGATGATACTAGTACCTTATGCATATAATAATGGTGAGGATTGTGTGTGTGTGTGTGTGTGTGTGTGTGTGTATGTGTGTGTCCTTGAAGCAGTGCCTAGTGGTGATGAACTATTACTATTACACATTATATATCTGAACCCCTGACAGGAAGTCTTGCTTTACGGATCATAAAGAAAGTTCTTTCAGAAGTATCGAACTCTTTTCCCTTATATATCACAAATAGCTTATTTCTTTTTAAAGTCTTCTAGATGTTCATTAATCTATTTTTTAAAATAGAATGATGGAAATCCACCCACAAGTTTGAAGCAGAAGAGTGAAAAAATTTGCTTTATTTTTTTAAATGGTCACTGTGGCTACTGTACAGGAAAAAAAGTTGGAAGAGGGCAAAAGGGGAACCAAGAAAACCAGTTATAAGGTATTTCCATAGGAAAAGGATAAACTGACAGTGTACTAGACTGGACAAAAATTATTTTAGGAAAAAGTTTAGGAAAAAATAATAAAAACAGAAATTATATATTAAAATGTAAAATCTAGTACTAAAAAACTATTGAGAATATTGGAGCAAAAAGTTACTAAATTATATCTAGATTCTCAAAATCAGAAAATGTAATTCTGAAAACTCTTATTGTACTCTGGCATTATCTTTCATTTATGCAATACCTTTAGTAACCTCAGATTTCCATCCAAATTTATCTCCAACTATACAATTTCAGACTGTCCAATTCCTACTCCTTTGATCATACAATCACATCTGCCCTAACTGTTCCTCTCTCCCTCTTCTGCATAAAGTCTTATGCATACTTCAAAGACTTGGTCAGATTTCATCTTCTCCACCCCAGATTTTCTACTGTTGGAATCAATATTTCTATCCCTTATTTTCCAAATATGCTAACTCTACTACATTAATGGACCTTTCCTTATGCCAATCTGCCTTGTAGTTACCTGAATTACAAAATGAATTACAAAACTAAAAATTAAGAGTTTTCTATCCGAAGATTACAAAACTCTGAAAATTAAGAAATACGTCATATTCGCTACAAAGAACTCAAGCAAATCAGCAAGAAAAAAAAATCCTATAAAAAAGTGGGCTAAGGACATCAATAGACACATTCTCAAAAGATATACAAATGGCCAAAAAGCATATGGAAAGATGTTCAACATCACTAATTATCAGGGAAATGCAAATAAAAACCACAACGCAATATCACCTCACTCCTGCAAGAATGGCTATAATAAAAAAAATTAAAAAATAATAGATGTTGGCATGGATGTGGTGAAAAGGGAACACTTTTACACTGCTGGTGGGAATGTAAACTAGTACAGCCACTGTGGAAAACAGTGTGGAGATTCCTTAAAGAAATAAAAGTAGGTCGGGCATGGTGGCTCACACCTGTAATATCAGCACTTTGGGAGGCCGAGGTGGGCGGATCACCTGAGGTCAGGAGTTCGAGACCAGCCTGACCAACATGGAGAAACCCCATCTCTACTAAAAAAGTACAAAATTAGCTGGGCATGGTGGCGCACGCCTGTAATCCCAACTACTTGGGAGGCTGAGGCAGGAGAATCACTTGAACCCGGGAGGTGGAGGTTGAAGTGAGCTGAGATTGTGCCATTGAACTCCAGCCTGGGCAACGAGAGTGAAACTCCATTAAAAAAAAAAAAAAGAACTAAAAGTAGATCTACCATTTAATCCAGCAATCCCATTACTAGGTACCTACCCAGAGGAAAAGAAGCCGTTATACAAAAAAGATACTTGCACACGCATGTTTATAGCAGCACAATTTGCAATTGCAAAAATTTGGAACCAGCCCAAATGCCCATCAACCAATGAGTAGATAAATAAACTGTGGTATATATATAACATGGAATACTACTCAGCCATAAAAATGAATGAAATAATCGTACTTGCAGCCACCTGAATGGAATTGGAGACCGTTATTCTAAGTGGAGTAATTCAGGAATAGAAAAGCAAACATTGTATATTCTTTCTCATATGTGGGAGCTAAGCTATGAGGGTGCAAAGGCATAAGAATAACACAATGAACTTTGGGGACTCAGGGGAATGTGTGGCAGGTGGTGAGGGATAAACGACTGCACATCGAATACACTGTACACTGCTTAGGTGATGGGGCCACAGAAATCTCACAAATCACCACTAAGGAACTTATTCATGTAACCAAACACCATCTGTTCCTCAAAAACCTATTGAAATAAAAAAAAAATTAAAGAAATACGTCACATTTAGTCTGCATCCCCTACATCTTCAAGCAGAGTATCTTTAAAAAATATTAAAGGTATTGAAATTGAGGTGAAAAGGGAGTTATCATCATTTGAACTATCTGAATAATGAGACCTCTGAAAAAAAGAATGAGGCCAACGATCGTGACTAATGGACTTCAATACCCAAAAGCCACATGAGGTGCCTCTGGTTGCATTATTCCAAAAAGTTTGCCTCTTTGTGCTTTAGTCTTGATTTCTGATATATTACTTTGCCACAGAAACACATTCCTACTTCTGAGTACCAGAGAAGTGGAACAACAAATGTTGAAAGCAGTAAATTTTTATTTGCCATCACTGCTTTGGGCACTTCAATTTAGAGATGTTATTCTTATTTAACAGGAGAATATTTTTTATTCTTTAGCAGTTGGCTAGTTTGGCACCTATTCACAAATTTTTGTGGTTGTCAAAGCTTTGCCCTGTAAAGCCCTTCATGGAAAGTAACATTATGAATTGGAAAGCATCCATGGAGTAAATGAAAAGGGTCTAGCTCAAAGACAAAACAAAATAAAATGGAAATGGAAATTAAGATAGGCTTTCTTCCTTCTTCCATAGTGAAGCAGCTTTATGTGCCCTTGGAATTACTGCAATTACATGACAGTTTTCAAATTTCATCTGAGGGCAACAGACATTGTAGCATGTTGGACTGAATGTGGCAATCTTGGCTGCCAGTGCTCATATTCTTGCACAGTGACTGCTTTATAGACTTACTTATAAAAACTGTATTATAGATGTCCTCTCCCAAATAGTCTGAGGCCTAATTAAAAATACATTAGCTGCTAAATCATAAAGTTAACGGTAAATAGGCAATTTCCAAATAGCACAAACAAAATTTTGCAAATTTCCAAATTGATAATTTTAGGAAGACCCTCTCCTCACCTACAGAAGATTTCTAATTTACAACAACACATTTAGAACCCTAAACCCTATTCAGCTACCCACATTTCAGGCCAATCTTTAGCCTCTGGGCATGGAAAGTTTAGTCTTACCATGTGCAGAAAGTCTAAAATAAGCAACAACAAAAGGACATAACCAAAGCTGTTTTCTTTTCTTGAGGCCGAAAAATAGGGAATGGCCCTGCATAGGATGTCTTTCTATGGATGTTGTATGGCTCAGTGTCAGGAGCACATGCTGTCAAGCTCAGGATATCCTGAGCTCTTCCACTTGAAATAAGGTAGTTTTCTACCTTACCTCTGATCGTCACTTTTTTTTTTCGAGACGGAGTCTCGCTCCATCACCCAGGGTGGAGTGCAGTGGCGCAATCTTGGCTCACTGCAAACTCCGCCTCCTAGGTTCACACCATTCTCCTGCCTGAGCCTCCTGAGTAGCTGGGACTACAGGCACCCGCCACTGCGCCCAGCTAATTTTTTGTATTTTTAGTTGAGACGGGGTTTCACCGTGTTAGCCAGGATGGTCTTGATCTCCTGACCTCGTGATCTGCCCGCCTCGGCCTCCCAAAGTGGATCCTCACTTTCTACCTCACTTTCTATCCTCACTTTCTACCTCTGATCCTCACTTTTCCCATCTATAAAATGGGAACAATAATATTTAACTCACACTGTAATTGTTAATGAAATGTTGAATGAAGAGATCACAGTGTCAACTGTGTGGGAAGGTGTTTACCAAATGTTTGTGTTCCTTTTAATGCCCTTCAATCTCACACCCCACATCCCTGCAACAGCCACACTTTTTCCCTTCATCAGAAGGAAGGGTTGTAGTAGAGCCAGATTGAAAAGCAGACTGTCAGCTGCACAGAGTGATGAACTCTAAGGGCTAAAATATTCCCGGAAAAAAATCAACATAATTCCATATTCAGTTGGTAAATTTTAAAAGACTCATTCAGTGCATATATTTTTTATTTAGATATCAACAGCTAAATATTATTTGTTGTATGTATTCTCTTGAGGCCTTCACAGAAGGATGGGTTTTGGTAACAGGTGGATTTTTTTTTCCTGAGAACAATTAAAATCTTAATCCTTCTTTTAATGACTACGGAGTACTTGAAGACAGTATTAAGTAGTGGGTAGTGGTAGAAAAGCTTGCAGATAGAAGCCAAAAAGAAAAAAAATTGCTCTGAATGAAAGAATGACAAAGCTATAGAATCGAGAAGAGAGATAGGGAAGAAGTCAGATACCCAAAGGAAATTTCTGGAAATGCTACGTAGCCCAAGATGTAAACATCCTCCTTACTCTCTCCTATTGAATTTTTATTAAATGCCATATTTGCTCAGTAATACACTTACACAGGTACATATGTCATAAAAGGAGGGAGTTTCAAAAAGGCAAAGTTACAATCAATGCTAAATGCTGCAGTGAGGGCAAATGAGATCAGAAGAAACATTTCTGTTTGGTGGCAGAAAGCCATCTCAGTGAAGAAATGAAACCTTGACTGATATCACAGATTAACCAAGAAACCAACTTAAAAAGATGAGTTTGAGAGTTGGAGAAGGGATCCATCTGAGGCTCTCTTCTCTCACCTGGCATGTTCTCCTGAGATGAGTTCATCTATTTCTTTGACATCATTTATACTCTAAATGATGGTCTATCCCAAGAAAACCACTCTAACACTCTAACCCAGATTCTCTCTGTCTCTCTCTCTGTCTCTCTCTGTCTCTCTTTCTCTCTGTCTTCCCTCTTTCTCTTTCCCTTTCCTCCCTCCTTTTTCCCCCACCATGCTTCAAGCCAACAGCCTATCAGACATTCCCACTCACATGTCCTATGAAAATTCCCATTTCATCACATCCAAAATAGACCTCATCTTTCTCTTAAACTGTTCTACTTTTTAACTTTCTCTTTCTTGGTGAACAGTATCCATATTAACACCTAAGAATAGCCTGGATTCCTCCCTTTTCCTTACTTTCCGCATAAACCACTAACCAAATGCTAGTGATACTTGTAACCCCTTGATAGCTCTTTAATCCATCTTCTACCCTCTATCCCCTATTCAGCTAGTTTTATTTTCAATTAGGTCTTCATTTCCCATGTATGTTATGGCGCCAGTTTCCTAACTGGTCTCCCTGTCCAGCCTGGCATTGCTCTAAGACACTATAACACTACTCTTCCTGTAGCACAAATGTAATCATGCAAATATCTTAGATTCAAATTCTTCTTTTAACATCAATAATTAATGTTGCGGGAAGTCAGGGATCCTGGATGGAGGGACCGGCTGGAGCTGCAGCAGAGAAACATAAATTGTGAAGATTTCATGGACATTTATCAGTTCCCAAATAATACTTTTATAATTTCTTCTGCCTGTCTTTACTTTAATCTCTTAATCCTGTTATCTTCATAAGCTGAGGATGTATGTCACCTCAGGACCACTGTGACAATTGTGCTAACTGTACAAATTGATTGTAAAACATGTGTGTTTGAACAATATGAAATCAGTGCGCCTTGAAAAAGAACAGAATAACAGCAACTTTTAGGGAACAAGGGAAGTCAACCATAAGGTCTGACTGTCTGTGGGGTTGGGCAAAAAGAGCCATATTTTTCTTCTTGCGGAGATCCTATAAATGGACATGCAAGTAGGAGAGATATCACTAAATTCTTTTCCTAGCAATGAATATTAATATTAATAACCTGGAAAAGGAATACATTCCTGGGGGGAGGTCTATAAATGGCCACTCTGGGAATGTCTGTCTTGTGCAGTTGAGATAAGGACTGAGATATGCGCTGGTCTCCTGCAGTACCCTCAGGCTGACTAGAGCTGGGAAACTCCACCCTGGTAAATTTGTGATCAGACCAGTTCTCTGCTCTCAAACGCTATTTTTTGTTGTTTAAGATGTTTATCAAGACAATACGTGCACGTCTGAACATAGACCCTTATCAGTGGCTCTGCTTTTGCCCTTTGCCTTGTGATCTTTGCTGGACCCTTATCAGTAGTTCTGCTTTTGCCCTTTGTCCTGTTCCCTCAGAAGCACATGATCTTTGTTAGACCCTTAGTAGTAGCTCTGCTTTTTGCCCCTTGAAGCATGTGATCTTTGTACCTACTCCCTGTTCTTACACCCCCTCCCCTTTTGAAACCCTTAATAAAAACTTGCTGGTCTGAGACTCAGGAGGGCATCACGGTCCTACCAATATGTGATGTCACCCTCGGCAGCCCAGCTGTAAAATTCCTGTCTTTGTACTGTCTCTCTTTATTTCTCAGCCGGCCGACACTTATGGAAAATAGAAAGAACCTACATTGAAATATTGGGGGTGGGTTCCCCCAATAAGTTAACATGGATATAAGAAAAATCACTTCACCTCTCCACTTTAATTTTCCTTCAGTACAAAGAGGATCATGTTTAATTTCTTTACCTACAGCAAAAGGATTTCTATGATGATTAATTCAACAATGCATTCTAAAAACTAAGTTTTAAGGATTATAAATGTCATAGAAATGAGCTGATGAAATAAAGCTAAGTTTTAAAATTTAAACTAGTAGAACACTAAATTATATTTTACAGTGTGATACCATCAATGTAAAAATGCATAGTATAATCCAAGAAGAAAATAATCTAAAATTTTAATGGTGATTCACTCTTAATGATAGGATCATGGACAACTATTATTTGCTTCATAATGTATTTTTTACATTTTCCACAGTGGGCACATAATTCTTTTATAACAGAGAAAAAATATTCATCTTTTTAAAATCCGTGCTATCTGAAAGAGGCACCCATATAAAGAGAAATCCCAATATTTAAAACTACTGCCACAGTTCTGGGGAGGACTGTGGGGCTTGATTACTTACTGAACTGTGACAAGGAATTGGTCCTCTCTTCAAGCTTCTCCCAGAGTTAATGTACAGGAGACATTACCAAGGATAATTCTGGACCATCTCCACATTACCTGGCTGAGGAGGATGAAAGCAATACAGAAGCTGACAGTTAATTAAAGAGGTTGCCACATGGTTAACAGGTCCAGACTGTGGTGGGTGACAAGTGTAGCTCCTGTAGGGCCTCAGAATAAAATTCCTTATACTAAACCAGTGAAATTCCTTATACTAAATCAGCACTAAATAAAGTGAAAGTTATATTTGGACTTTAGAGAAATTGCTAAGTTACATTTCAGTCAATAATATTCTCTACTAATTTTATACATACCATCTAGAGGAACTGAAGAATAACCCAAAAAGGAATCATATATAGATTCTTTCTTGGCAGCTGGATTTTCATTAAAAAACTATTTTCTACCTTTCTGTATTTTCAGCTTCTTGGCTTGTCTCTTTCACAGAGAAAGTTCCTTTTAAGTATTTCTACCATGCAGGAGAGTAGACCCACACTAATGACAGTGGCACAAGTAGATTTCTACAGCTTAGTTCTTCTCACTTCACACAGAACAATGTGCATAACAACCTTTTTTAAATATAATAGACTTAGTAAAATTCATCACTGGAAAAACTTGGTAGCTTTAAACCACTGGTTCTCAAACAGGGGTGATTTTTGTCTCCAAAACAACATTTGGCAATGTCTGGAGACATTCTTCATTATACAGTTATATAACTGAAGGATCCTGCTGGCATCTAATGAGCAAAGGCCACAAATGCTGCTAAGCATTGGGCAATGCACAGGACAGCTCCCACAGCAACTAATTATCCAGCTCAAAGGTCAACCATGGCAGGTTGAGAAATCCTTGAACAACCAAAACAAAGAAAATCCTAGAACTAGTTCACAGTCACCAGTATTCAAGAGTGAGAGATAAATTTATATCTTGTTGTTGTTTTTGTTGTTAGACTCAAAGTCAATTACATTCCTCTTAAGTGCCTGCCCAGTAAAACTTGAGATTCTCTACAGAAACTGGGAGAAAGGGTCAACTCTCTAGTCTTTACCAATCTCTCCCCACATAATACAAGCAGCAAGCCTTTTCTTATAAATAGAAAAGAGAAAGCATTCCTTCTAAATTTCATACATACCTGCTCATCACATTAACTATTATTTTATCACATTAATTAGCATTTTATATTTGGCAGAGACTATTTAACAACCTGAGAACAGAGAACAAGAATTAAATACAAATTAGGCTCTGGGGTTTTGTGGAGCCATAGGGAGAAGGAGAAGGATAGGTAAAAGTGGATTAAGAAAATGTGGCACATATACACCATGGAACACTATGCAGCCATAAAAAATGATGAGTTCATGTCCTTTTAGGGACATGGATGAAGCTGGAAACCATCATTCTCAGCAAACTATCGCAAGGACAAAAACCAAACACCGCATGTTCTCACTCATAGGTGGGAACTGAACAATGAGAACACATGGACACAGGAAGGGGAACATCACACACCGGGGCCTGTTGTGGGGTGGGGGTAGGGGGGAAGGATAGCATTAGGAGATATACCTAATGTTAAATGACAAGTTAATGGGTGCAGCACACCAACATGGCACATGTATACATATGTAACAAACCTGCACGTTGTGCACATGTACCCTAAAACTTAAAGTACAAAAAAAAAGTGAAGGTAATCAAGACAAAATCCAATAACCTCAAATTGTGCCTAAATTCATCATACCAAACAAAGTACATGAACTTTGAAATAAGTTAAGCGGAGTTTGAATTCCAACCCTTCCATTTAGTTGCTGCACAATATAAGACAACTACCTTCTATGAGTCTGTTTTTTTTCTATCTTAAATGGAAATAATAATGACACCTTCCTTCCAGGGCTCTTTTTGATCCCCAAAACCATAAGTGATAAATAAACATTAGCTTTCTTGTCCCCTCTACATTCAATGTTCTAACAGTGACAAGGTCATGTTTATTTTCAAATACTCTTCCTCAATGGAAGATTATTTAGTATCTCAGGGCTTTGATTTTCACATGATAAAGAGTATGCACGTCTCACATATATAAAGTGAATATCAAACAATTTATTAGTATCTAGTATTATGCCTGGTACTCAGATAGTGCTGTAAATTGTTAGCTATTGTTACTCCCCAGAAAGGTCCCATGAATACTCATCTTCCTGAAGAAGTCATCTTGGCCCACTGTGTGTTCTGATTAAAAGTCTCCAATATCTGTGTGATCCTGCACCAAGAAGTTGCCTTCTCTGGGTATTGCTACCTTAGAACACCTAAGCACACCATTCACTCACTCCTAGGGAGTCACTTGGATCCTGGTGAGAAGAAACTAACATTTTCCAAACGTATCCCATCTTTTCCCCTATTCTGGGGCTTGCAAGAATGAAAAATTTTAAGTTTCAAACATCAGGGTTTGTGTTCAGTATTGTACCTAGACCTTGGTGTACAGATAAATAAATCAATAACAACCCAGAAATAGGAATCTTGTGTCTGGGGCTTTGAAGGGGAGAACAGAGGTGTCCCTAGAGCTGTATTCTCACTAACCTTATATTAAATAATCTCTGAAATGTTGCCTACTTTTCTACTTTGAAAGCCAGCCTAACTTTATTATGATTTTTGTAGCATATTTGAGAGATTGTGTCTAACTATAGCCTGTCTGTATCTTTTTACAGCTTTTGACCCAGAGCAGTCAAAGTCAGCCTCTCAAAACTGTTCCATGTGCTATGCTGTACAATCAGCCCTACAAAGAACTTCATTTCTCCTCTAGTTTGTCCTGCTTTCACCCTTCACAAAAACACTAAATTGATTTGGCAAAGATTCATAAATGCAAGAAATATTTTGTCCTAGAAAAAAAATTCCATCATATGTCACATCTTTCTATTGCAGCGGATTTTTCCCACAGCAGCTAGGACAATGCAGTATGAAAGGAAGTTTACAGTTAATTTCATGTCTTCTTCCATGAACTAATTTCCAGATAGTCCCTCAACACCCCTGCTCTATCCTCTATCTCAGGACACTAAAGAGTTTACCATTCTTTACTTGATTCTTTTTTATATACAGCTTGATGTGTATTTATCCTCCAGCCTTGTACCTATTTACCTATCTTCCCAAAAAGACATGAAGCAGATTCTAAGCAGGACTGGCTCAGTTTACAGTTTCTTCCTGTAAACTGACATAGCACAGGTAATAGTCCATTAAAGGTAAGCAGTAAATGTTTGTTGAAAGAGTTACACCTAAAATACATGTCTATTTGTATACAAAGTATAAGACAGGGAGACCCTATATACCATCTAAAAACCCATGCACAGAGATGTTTTGTAAATATATGTTATTGCACTAACTCAGGTATCAAATGAACTTCTATCTGAACTGATGACACACTGAGAAAGGTCATCTCGGCCTTTGAGTAATGGAAAGTCATAGTGCCATCCAGCAAACTCAATTCACAATAAAGAATTCTAACACCTATGAGAACTGGCATCAGAGTATCTTACTTTTTCTTTCAGGCAGGCCAGTTCAAATTAACTCCAGCTCTTACCTGAGGGTGTGAAACTTCAGCTTAATTTCCATGGAACCATGTTCCCTGGCTCATCCCTCAGAGGGATAGCTTCTTCTTTAAGGAGCTTTGGCAGTGACATATTCGAAACACGCTTACCAATGAGTAGCTCTTAGAATGGCTCCAGATCATGAGACTTGTGTACAGTAAGCAAAAAGCAAACATCTTCTAAAATTGCTACAAGTGATGTGAACTTCAACAAGAGCAAGAAAAGAGGGCAAGAGAAATGCTTTCTCGTTTTACTATAACAATCCTGTGTACAGTACTGTAGTAAATGTTGGAGAAGAACGTATCTTACAAAAGCAGCTTCTAGGTCATTTTCAAGAACAGGAATGTTCTGAATAATCAATAATTCCATTAGCAAAGGGATAATGGTTGATATTTAGTCAGTTTTAGGTACTTTATTGTCTGTGATGGCTCAAACTTGAAAACACTCCTAATTTCCTTTAGAAACGGAAACTGGTGCGCTAAAAAAAAACAAAACAAAAAAAACTTAAGGGTTCATCTGTTCCAAATCTCATTGTACAGATGAAGAGTCAAAGCCTAGTAGATTACAAAAATGTATCCAACTTACCCAAGATTTCTATTTATTTATTTATTTGCACTCCAACTTGTTCCAGAAAAGATTAATGGCAACTACCAAAAAGGCATTCAGTTTGACAAGAGGAAATAAATAATTGAATGAGGTTAAAGAGGGATGGGTAGGAAAGAGTGAAGTCGGCGCACCAGAAAAGCCTCCATATTAGTTAGAAGTAGGCAACAAAATTGCTTCCAAGCGTTCTAAAAGCCAATCATGTAAAGAAAGAATCACAATCTGGTTCATGGTTTCACATCTATAAATTAAGAACACACCAGTTTCTCAGGAAGTTATTAATCCTGTGCCAAGATCACAGAATAATTTCTTTCAAATGTTCTCATAGAGAAGACCCTGAGTGTCACAGAAAATGCAGCTGTTAAGTGTCAGATGATTCTTTCTCATAACATCCACCCCGAAAATATGATGGCATCAAACTGGTAGCTTCAACTGCTGTTAAATAAAAGTGATTCTTGAAAGGACTAAGATGTTTTGGGCACATAACTCAATTAAGAGGTAGAATCTAGGGAATAGAGAGAAGTAGGTGAACTGCATAACCTTGAGGCCAGCCTCAAGAAATAACATTTTTCTCAAACATAATTGTGATAGATGTTGAGTAGCAGTGATTTGTCAATACTTAACCAGCCCCATCCTCCATGTGTTCTCTCAAGGTGGCCTTCCATTCATCCACTCACTGTTCAAGCAAGATCGAAGAGCATTCCTTGATGTCTCCCATTATTTTCCCACCCGTCAGTCAATAAGTTTATTAACTTTGTCTATCAGAACAAACCATTTCCCTCTATCCTAAACTTCTACACTAACTTGTCATGATTTCACCTAAAACAAAATTCCCTGAATGTAATCTTGTGCTCCTCCAGTCATGGTTCACAGAGAGATTTTGTGACTTTTTAAACACAATTCTAGTGATATCACTTCCCTACTTAAAACATTGCAGTATTTCCCTGGTGCCCTCAGAATAAAATTCCACGTTATTCACAGCAGGCCAGGCTTTGCATTGTCTGGTTCCTGACTGTCTCCAGCCTTATTTGGGGCTCCTCTCCTCTTCACTCTTTACCCCAGGCATATGGGTCTTTGGGTAATTTGAGGAGGAGATTAACCCTTTTCGTTCATCAGAACCTTGATGTCTCCAATTATTCACTTTTGTTGAACCTTATTTGCATATGCCACATTGTAATGAGTTGGTATTTGTGTGATTATGTTGTTAGAGTCTCTCTTCACTATGGAATATAAGCTTCACAAGGTCAGGAACTGCATATTTCTGGCTCACTGTTGTATTTCTAACCTAGCACAGTGCAATGTAAGCACTGAGATATGAGAATGAATAAAGAAAAAAATGGGATGATTAAACAGATTAATAAAAAATTAGTATGTAGAGTCTAGCTAACTCTTTTCTCTAGACATAAATACACAATAGACAGATAGAACATAATTTTATATATTATGATGATATGTAAAGCCATGTGTTGGCAGACATACCCCACAGTTTTCTTGTGTTTCTGCCTGTCTTCCAAGAAAAAGGTATTGACACCTTTGTTCTGGACTATCTCTGCAAAGATGTTTACACAGCTTTAGAAGACAGAAGTAGTGTCTCCCTCTAGAGTAGAGGGCATATCTGTTTTCTCACTGGGATAATAAATATAATGTCTTCCTCCTGAGACAAGGTTGGGGAAGTTTACCAGCAGCACTCTTACACAATTGAGGGTTTTCTAAATTCAGGGGTTCTCAGCTGTGACAAAAATCTACTGTCTGCACAGCATCTACCTGGGCTACTTTTCATTGCATTTATGGGATATAATGGACAAGAAGAACCAATCTGAACATGAAGCTCATGATACTTGCTGTGCTAGGAGAAATAAAGTCCTTTGTCTCTGACACAAGAGTTTTATGTCTCCTGCCAGCATCTACAAAACTATGGCAGGCTAACTTGTTACCTTTCAATTAGGGTAAAATCACAGATCCTTAACAATTTTTGACATTAGGTGCCTTAACAATTGACAGGGTTGGGAGGAGAATAGCGGAGGCTGATATCTTCCTGTGAAAAAATGGGAAATCTAGCAAAGACAATATCCCAATTTGTTGTGAATTGGAAATCCTCCTTGAAAGGTAATTTTGGGGTGACCCAAAAAATAAATGAGAAATCTTGGTTCCGGAGATGTATATCATAAAATAGAGTTAATAAATCTGTGATTCTTGGAGCACTTGCAAAAGAGATGCCTGTGTTTAAAATGAAGACCCCATGCCAAATACCAAATCTATTAAATCCAAACTATACTCATAGGATTGTATTTCTAGTTGACAAATCAAGTTTGCACTGATTTTTTTTTTATTTTTCCCTGACATTCTTAAAACCATGACCATGCATCTTCCCTGAGACAAAAAAAAAAATTTTAATGTGTCTATTGTACAAATGGTACTATGTTAGGGTTGGGCCAAAATAGGAAGCATATAGAACTTGTTCAACACCAATATCAGAAACCCTGAACTCCTAAACACATTCTAGCCATGCCCCCATCTTTCTCTCATTTCATTCTCAGTATTTGCAATTATCCCATTCATTGTCTCCAATTCTATATATTACTATTATATAAACATTATAGATAGATGATGGGTGGGTCGACAGATGAAAGCTAGCTAGCTAACTAGATAGATAGAGAGAGAGAGATAAAAGTAGATCCAAAAGCAAGATAAACAAGATATACTAAAAATCTCCATTTTGAACAGAACAAGTATGTAAGTTATCCATTTAAGAATTTTAAAGTTTTACACTAGCAGAAAATGAATTGTTGGAGTAGTCCTCTGTTTAAATTCATTGGTGGAAAATTAAATGACATTCCCAGCAACTAAAAAGCTCAATATCTAATAGTCTTAATTGCCAAAGTATAGTCTGCATTTTCTGCTTCCTTTACTTCACAAATATGCTCCAAACCTTGCAGTGTCCTAGCATGACAAGCACTGCTTGTTCAATGCCAGGAATGAAATATCTAATTACTGATGGAAACTCACCTGTGAGCACAACCCAGCAAGAGCCACTAGTGGGGCTCATTAAGAGACTCCTAATGGTTTTGATTCAAAGAACTCCCTGAAAACTGAACTGATTACATCAGAATTTCTGGCTGCAATGGTCAAAGTAATATCCACAGGATATGACAGGAATTATGATAAATATCGAAAGCTCTGTAAGTCAAAGAGTAAAATCACTTTTCTACCTGAGAGTTCTGTTCCATATAAAATGCAGAATATATCAACAGTGAAAAGCTAATCTTTTCACAGTGGAAGTAATGAAGATATACAACACATAGCTTGGCTAAAGAAAAGAAAAAGAATCCCTTCTGCATGAAGATTTTCTCTTCAATTTAGTTGGAAATGTGAATATCATACTAAATAATTCATTGAATTATTAAATGTCCACCAGATTAACTTGGAAAAAAATTGACCAGCCTTCACCATATATGTAAATCTTTTGTTGAAAACTTTCTCCTTTCAAATCAGTGTCTTCCAGATACCAGGTAGGTCTTTGAAAGTGACCTGAAGTTTGGTGCTATGACAAAAATAAGAAAAGTCTGAGAAACTGTCATAGCCAAGAAGAGCCTAATGAGACACAATAACTAAATGTAATGTGATATCCCAGATGGGATCCTGGAACAGAAAAAGAACATTAGGTAAAAACTAAGAAAATATGAATAAAGCATGGACTTTAGTTAATACAAATTGATTAATATTTGTTCATTGCTAGTGACAAATGTACCATACTATAAGATGTTAATAGGAGAAGCTGGAAGTAGAGTATATAGGAACTACGTGTACTATTTTTGCAATTTTCATGTAAATCTAAATCGATAAAATATAAAGTTTATTTTTGAAGTTTTTTTTTTAAAATGAGCCAATAAACTATTTTCTGAGAAACAAATTAAAGCTACAAATATCTGAAGCAGACTTGATGGTAAGCCAGTAGTGATTATCTGATTATATCCATGTAGGCTAATTATAAAACAGCTACATTCCAACAGAACTAAACATAATCTAAAGCAAGACAGAATGTTATATATAACAAACCAACCAGAGAACAACGGCACACCCAAGATTAGAAAATCTTCTATGCCTAAATGACTAGCATCTTCCTAAATGTCCACTTTTCTAGGACATTTTTTCAAAATGAAAACCACTATTTCACTGTTCCTGGGAAATATAAGCAGTAAACTAACCTTAAAAGGCAGTAAGAATAAAGTATGCAGAGATAATAAGCCATGAATTCAGGATTAAAAGTTACCTTCTCTTTTAAAACTTTTTTCTATACATGGTACTTAAAAATTATTTTCCAGGGTATAAAGTATCTCACTATTACAGAGACTTAATTGCAAATTCTTCTGACCCAGGACAAATTAAATTTCAACTCAAATCTAAATGACTGGTAAGGAGTATTTTGCTTCCACAGCTGGGCGATGGCCTTTCATGAAAACATGGATTGAAATGAGAACGTGAGAGAGAGACGTAGGAGGAGATGGTCATATTCATACTATAATTCAGCAGCTCAGCTGTATTTGAGCTAAATATAGCCTCAAGAGATATACTGGGAACCAAAATACCAATTATAACATAATTTTAGTATAAAAATATGTTTTGATTTTCAAACACTAAACTATAAACAACTGACTTTGGAACTCAGACCTTGTATAAAATGTATGCTGATATATATTCATACTGTTAGAGAGTAGGCAGATAGCCAAAAATGAGTAGGCAAGGGAGCCTCCTAGGAAAAGAAGTCCTGGAGATGCTGCCCACTGATGGTCAGGACTTCCCACTGACAGTCAGCAACAAGGATGATGCCTACGTTGGCTACATCTGGCCTCGTGGTTGGGATCCTCTGGCCCTGAAGGGGACTTACGATGCCTTAGCTGGAGACAGGTATGCAAGGGATTTTCCCCACTGACGAACATGCCCACTCCTCTAAAAACTCACCCTAGAGTAGCCTTCTGCTCATTATAATAGTAAAAAACACACCTCTGGGAGATTTTAAATGCTAATAACACATGCAATGTTTGTACTAACATGTACAACCATAGAGCCTGTGTACCCAAAAGACCTCCCAAAACATGCTTGCAATTAGCACCCACTCACGCCCCTTCATAAATAATCATGTAAGATTCTCCTAAAGAGTGTCCCTCAGCATTAGCTCCTGGTTCATTCTCTTGTGCATTCCACTCTGTTTTGACTTTGAGAGTGTACTGTCTTTTTAAATAATGGTGATACTGCTGCTGCTACTATTTTTCCAGCTGGACCAACCCAGAGCTGTTTTCTACTCCTCTCCAGGAATGTACCTATAGTCCTTCAGTAAATTCTGCTACAATGTGTCTCTTGACTGAATTCTTTCTTCCAAGTCAGACAAGAACCAAAGATGCTCACACTTCCTGATAACAATACCAGGAATTTTACATGTTGCTGTGGTGTTTGACTAGTGCTATGCCTATCCTCATCTCCACAGAAGGCCTGTTAAAGTACTGATGCTATTTGTCCTACGGAAAAAGTTGAGAAGATGAACTAAACTTTGGTTGCAGAGTTGTTCTGTATTCAAACTAGGGATGAGCTAATTTCCAGCCAAAAAGGAGACTGCAGAAATGGATATGTACATCTATATATTGGTCTGTTATGCAGTTACTAGAAAGGCTATAGAAAAATGTGCAATATCAGAGAGAATTTTTATAATACAATTATTTATTATAATACAATTATTGTATTATACACAATACAATACATTAAATACAATAAAATTTTTTTATTATACTTTAAGTTTTAGGGTACATGTGCACAATGTGCAGGTTTGTTACATAAGTATACATGTGCCATGTTGGTGTACCGCACCCATTAACTCGTCATTTAGCATTAGGTATATCTCCTAATGCTATCCTTCCCCCTTCCTCCCACCCCATGACAATTCCTGATGTGTGATGTTCCCCTTCCTGTGTCCATGTGTTCTCATTGTTCAATTCCAACCTATGAGTGACAACATGCACTGTTTGGTTTTCTGTCCTTGCGATAGTTTGCTGAGAATGATGGTTTCCAGCTTCATCCATGTTCCTACAAAGGACATGAACTCATCATTTTTATGGCTGCATAGTATTCCATGGTGTATATGTGACACATTTTCTTAATCCAGTCTATCATTGTTGGACATTTGGGTTGGTTCCAAGTTTTTGCTATTGTGAGTAGTGCCACAATAAACATACGTGTGCATGTGTCTTTAGAGCACCATGATTTAAAATCCTTTGGGTACATACCCAGTAATGGGATGGCTGAGTCAAATGATATTTCTAGTTCTAGATCCCTGAGGAATCGCCACACCAACTTCCACTATGGTTGAACTAGTTTACAGTCCCACCAACAGTGTAAAAGTGTTCCCATTTCTCCACATCCTCTACAGCACCTGTTGTTTCCTGACCTTTTAATGATCGCCATTCTAACTGGTGTGAAATGGTATCTCGTTGTGGTTTTGATTTGCACTTCTCTGATGGCAAGTGATGATGAGCATTTTTTCATGTGTTTTTTGGCTGCATAAATGTCTTCTTTTGAGAAGTGTCTGTTCAAATCCTTCGCACACTTTTTGATGGGTTTTTTTTTTCTTGTAAATTTGTTTGAGTTCATTGTAGATTCTGGATATTAGCCCTTTGTCAGACGAGTAGGTTGCAAAAATTTTCTCCCATTCTGTAGGTTGCCTGTTCACTCTGATGGTGGTTTCTTTTGCTGTGCAGAAGCTCTTTAGTTTAATTAGATCCCATTTGTCAATTTTGGCTTTTGTTGCCATTGCTTTTGGTGTTTTAGACATGAAGTCCTTGTCCATGCATATGTCCTGAATGGTATTGCCTAGGTTTTTCTTCTAGGGTTTTTATGGTTTTAGGTCTAACATTTAAGTCTTTAATCCACCTTGAATTAATTTTTGTATAAGGTATAAGGAAGGGATCCAGTTTCAGCTTTCTACATATGGCTAGCCAGTTTTCCCAGCACCATTTATTAAATAGGGAATCCTTTCCCCATTTCTTGTTTTTGTCATATTTGTCAAAGATCAGATAGTTGTAGATATGCAGCATTATTTCTGAGGGCTCTGTTCTATTCCATTGGTCTATATCTCTGTTTTGGTACCAGTACCATGCTGTTTTGGTTACTGTAGCCTTGTAGTATAGTTTGAAGTCAGGTAGCATGATGCCTCCAGCTTTGTTCTTTTGGCTTAGGATTGACTTGGCAATGCGGGCTTTTTTGTGGTTCCATATGAACTTTAGTTTTTTCCAATCCTGTGAAGAAAGTAATTGGTAGCTTGATGGGGATGGCATTGAATCTATAAATTACCTTGGGCAGTATGGACATTTTCACGATATTGATTCTTCCTATCCATGAGCATGGAATGTTCCTCCATTTCTTTGTGTCCTCTTTTATTTTGTTGAGCAGTGGTTTGTAGTTCTCCTTGAAGAGGTCCTTCACATCCCTTGTAAGTTGGATTCCTAGGTATTTTATCCTCTTTGTAGCAATTGTGAATGGGAGTTCACTCATGATTTGGCTCTCTGTTTGTCTGTTATTGGTGTATAAGAATGCTTGTGATTTTTGTACATTGATTTTGTATCCTGAGACGTTGCTGAAGTTGCTTATCAGCTTAAGGAGATTTTGGGCTGAGACAATGGGGTTTTCTAGATATACAATCATGTCATCTGCAAACAGGGACAATTTGACTCCCTCTTTTCCTAATTGAATGCCCTTTATTTCTTTCTCCTGCCTGATTGCCCTGGCCAGAACTTCCAACACTATGTTGAATAAGAGTGGTGAGAGAGGGCATCCCTGTCTTGTGCCAGTTTTCAAGGGGAATGCTTCCAGTTTTTGTCCATTCAGTATGATATTGGCTGTGGGTTTGTCATAAATAGCTCTTATTATTTTGAGATACATCTCATCAATACCTAATTTTTTGAGAGTTTTTAGCATGAAGAGTTGTTGAATTTTGTCAAAGGCCTTTTCTGCATCTATTGAGATAATCATGTGGTTTTTGTCTTTGGTTCTGTTTATATGCTGGATTACATTTATTGATTTGTGTATGTTGAACCAGCCTTGCATCCCAGGGATGAAGCCCACTTGATCATGGTGGATAAGCTTTTTGATGTGTTGCTGGATTCGGTTTGCCAGTATTTTACTGAGGATTTTTGCATCAATGTTCATCAAGGATATTGGTCTAAAATTCTCTTTTTTGTGTGTGTGTCTCTGCCAGGCTTTGGTATCAGGATGATGCTGGCCTCATAAAATGAGTTAGAGAGGATTCCCTCTTTTTCTATTGATTGGAATAGTTTCAGAAGGAATGCTACCACCTCCTCCTTGTACCTCTGGTAGAATTCGGCTGTGAATCCATCTGGTCCTGGACTTTTTTTGTTTGGTAAGCTATTAATTATTGCCTCAATTTCAGAGCCTGTTATTGGTCTACTCAGAGATTCAACTTCTTCCTGGTGTAGTCTTGGGAGAGTGTATGTGTCGAGGAATTTATCCATTTCTTCTAGATTTTCTAGTTTATTTGCATAGAGGTGTTTATAGTATTCTCTGATGGTAGTTCGTATTTCTGTGGGATCAGTGGTGATATCCCTTTGTCATTTTTTCTTGGGTCTCTTTGATTCTTCTCTCTTTTCTTCTTTATTAGTCTTGCTAGCGGTCTATCAATTTTGTTGATCTTTTCAAAAAACCAGCTCCTGGATTCATTGATTTTTTGAAGGGTTTTTTGTGTCTCTATTTCCTTCAGTTCAGCTCTGATCTTAGTTATTTCTTGCCTTCTGCTAGTTTTTGAATGTGTTTGCTCTTTCTTCTCTAGTTCTTTTAATTGTGATGTTAGGGTGTCAATTTTAGATCTTTCCTGCTTTCTCTTGTGGGCATTTAGTGCTATAAATTTCCCTCTACACACTGCTTTGAATGTGTCCCAGAGATTCTGGTATGTTGTGTCTTTGTTCTCGTTGGTTTCAAAGAACATCTTTATTCCTGCCTTCATTTCGTTATGTACCCAGTAGTCATTCAGGAGCAGGTTGTTCAGTTTCCATGTAGTTGAGCAGTTTTGAGTGAGTTTCTTAATCCTGAGTTCTAGTTTGATTGCACTGTGATCTGAGAGACAGTTTGTTATAATTTCTGTTCTTTTACATTTGCTGAGAAGTGCTTTACTTCCAACTATGTGGCCAGTTTTGGAATAGGTGTGGTGTGGTGCTGAGAAGAATGTATATTCTGTTGATTTTTGGTGGAGAGTTCTGTAGATGTCTATTAGGTCTGCTTGGTGCAGAGCTGAATTCAATTCCTGGATATCCTTTTTAACTTTCTGTCTCTTTGATCTGTCAAATGTTGACAGTGGGGTGTTAAAGTCTCCCATTATTATTGTGTGGGAGTCTAAGTCTCTTTGTATGTCACTCAGTACTTGCTTTATGAATCTGGGTGCTCCTGTATTGGGTGCATATATATTTAGGATAGTTAGCTCTTCTTGTTGAATTGACCCCTTTACCATTATGTAATGGCCTTCTTTGTCTCTTTTGAGCTTTGTTGGTTTAAAGTCTGTTTTATCCGAGACTAGGATTGCAACCCTTGCCTTTTTTTGTTTTCCATTTGCTTGGTAGATCTTCCTCCATCCCTTTATTTTGAGCCCATGTGTGTCTCTGCATGTGAGATGGGTTTCCTGAATACAGCACACTGATGGGTCTTGACTCTTTATCCAATTTGCCAGTCTGTGCCTTTTAATTGGAGCATTTAGCTCATTTACATTTAAGGTTAGTATTGTTATGTGTGAATTTGATCCTATCATTATGATGTTAGCTGGTTATTTTGCTCGTTAGTTGATGCAGTTTCTTCCTAGCCTCAATGGTCTTTACAAATTGGCATGTTTTTGCAGTGGCTTGTACCGGTTGCTCCTTTCCATGTTTAGTGCTTCCTTCAGGAGCTCTTTTAGGGCAGGCCTGGTGGTGACAATATCTCTCAGCATTTGCTTGTCTGTAAAGTATTTTATTTCTCCTTCACTTATGAAGCTTAGTTTGGCTGGATATGAAATTCTGGGTTGAAAATTATTTTCTTTAAGAATGTTGAATATTGGCCCCCACTCTCTTCTGGCTTGTAGAGTTTCTGCAGAGAGATCAGCTGTTAGTCTGATGGGCTTCCCTTTGTGGGTAACCTGACCTTTCTCTCTGGCTGCCCTTAACATTTTTTCCTTCATTTCAACTTTGGTGAATCTGACAATTATGTGTCTTGGAGTTGCTCTTCTCGAGTAGTGTCTTTGTGGCATTCTCTGTATTTCCTGAATTGCTAGATTGGGGAAGTTCTCCTGGATAATATCCTGCAGAGTGTTTTCCAACTTGGTTCCATTCTCCCCGTCACTTTCAGGTACACCAATTAGACGTACATTTGGTCTTTTCACATAGTCCTATATTTCTTGGAGGCTTTGTTTGTTTCTTTTTATTCTTTTTTCTCCAAAATTCTCTTCCCGCTTCATTTCATTCATTTCATCTTCCATTGCTGATACCCTTTCTTCCAGTTGATCACATCGGTTACTGAGGCTTATGCATTCATCACGTAGTTCTCGTGCCGTGGTTTTCAGCTCCATCAGGTCCTTTAAGGACCTCTCTGCATTGGTTATTCTAGTTATCCATTCATCTAATTTTTTTCAAAGTTTTTAACTTCTTTGCCATTGGTTCAAATTTCCTCTTTTAGCTCGGAGTAGTTTCATCTTCTAAAGCCTTCCTCTCTCAACTCGTCAAAGTCATTCTCTGTCCAGCTTTGTTCCCTTGCTGGTGAGGAGCTGTGTTCCTTTGGAGGAGGAGAGGTGCTCTGCTTTTTAGAGTTTCCGGTTTTTCTGCTCTGTTTTTTCTCCATCTTTGTGGTTTTATCTACCTTTGGTCTTTGATGATGGTGACGTACAGATGGGTTTTTGGTGTGGATGTCATTTATCTTTGTTAGTTTTCCTTCTAACAGTCAGGACCCTCAGCTGCAGTTCTGTTGGAGTTTACTGGAGGTCCACTCCAGACCCTGTTTGCCTGGGTATCAGCAGCAGTGGCTGCAGAACAGTGGATGTTGGTGAACCGCAATTGCTGCTGCCTGATTGTTCCTCTGGAAGTTTTGTCTCACAGGAGTACCCGGCCGTGTAAGGTGTCAGTCCTCCCCTACTCGGGGGTGCCTCCCAGTTAGGCTACTCAGGGGTCAGGGACCCACTTGAGAAGTCAGTCTGCCCGTTCTCAGATCTCAAGCTGCATGCTGGGAGAACCACTACTCTCTTCAAAGCTGTCAGACAGGGACATTTAAATCTGCAGAGGTTATTGCTGTCTTTTGTTTGTTTGTGCCCTGCCCCCAGAGGTGGAGCCTACAGAGGCAGGCAGGCCTCCTTGAGCTGTGGTGGGCTCCACCCAGTTTGAGCTTCCTGGCTGCTTTGTTTACCTACTCAAGCCTGAGCAATGGCAGGCGCCCCTCTCCCAGCCTCACTGCTGCCTTGCAGCTTGATCTCAGACTGCTGTGCTAGCAATGAGCGAGGCTCCATGGGCATAGGACCCTCCAAGCCATGTGCGGGATATAATCTCCTGGTGTGCCATTTGATAAGCCCATTGGAAAAGTGCAGTATTAGGGTGGGAGTGACCCGATTTTCCAGGTGCCATCTGTCACCCCTTTCTTTGACTAGGAAAGGGAATTTCCTGACCCCTTGCGCTTCCCGGGTGAGGCAATGCCTCGCCCTGCTTCGGCTCATGCACAGTGCACTGTACCCACTATCCTGCACCCACTGTCCAGCACTCCCCAGTGAGATGAACCTGGTACCTCAGTTGGAAATGCAGAAATCACCCATCTTCTGCATCGCTCATGCTGGGATCTGTAGACTGGAGCTGTTCCTATTCGGCCATCTTGGCTCCCGAGAAAATTTTTTATGATATGCTATGGAGGTCAAAAAATTGTTCTCAGTTCATTCCCTGTCATTCTCTGCTCTGTTCCATCTCAGAGGGAATCATATTTCCTTGTCCTGTGGCTTCCAATAGTTGCAATGACAGGCACAAGCAGAAAGCTGAGCACAGGTACAGCCAACAATGTCAGTACTGCACCCAGATTGCCTGGGATCCCTTTTTTATGGATTTTGCATGCATCCTAGCTGCTTTCATGTGATTTCATTTCAAGGAAATGCCTTCATTTATTTTCCTGAAAACTGTTTGCAGGTTCCCAGAGCCCACTTTTCCTAGCAAAGAACTGGAAATGCCCAGGAGTTTAATTCCAAGAGTGGGGCAGTCACCCTTAACCAATGACTAAGATGATCGGAAGTAGGAAAACATAGCTCTTTTGCTTCAGGGTCAAATAATTGAGGTATAGCTTACACTTCAGTGGTCCCTGCAGGATTCAGCTACAGCCATCCTCTAAGGTACTTTGCCTGGATTTTGGCTTTTGCCCCTCCCTTATCCTACTCCTTCCACTCCCCTATGGGGTTTCCCCAGAAACACTTCTGTAATAGTTCTTTCCATACAAATTCTTGTCCCAGTAAAACTCATTAAAAACCAGTAAAAGAAAGGGAGACACTAAGGGATGTTTTCCCTGTCCGTCTGCCTCAGTGCTGTCCCCAGCAAAGTCTGCATCTGCTCATTGGCTCCAATTTCCATCAGGTAGCCTTCACTGGGGGTTATTCAATGCAAGTACACTCAAGTCTTTTACATTACAGTTAAGACAATATGTGGAGGAATGTGACTGCAAGATTTGGGATGGGTGTCTCAGTTAAAGCTGAAAAATCTTAAACCACCAAAAACCTCTTGCTATTTTAGTGCAAAAATGGAGACTTGCACCTGCACTATTCTCTCATCTTATCATGTAGCCCAAGAAGCAGCTAACCTAACAGAATAGGAGATGGTCTACAGAAGATTTACTGGGGTTGGTGTGCTATTTTCCAAGATCTAGTATGTTTTAAAACAGAGGCAAATATAAGGTGTTATTTTCTCCCATTGCCAGTACACATAGACATGAAATCAACAGATGGAAATAGAAGTGGCTCTTTCACTATTACACAAAATATTCCATCATTGGAATCTTGCAGCCCTGTGTTCTGATGCTTTATAGATCTTAGTTCCTAAATGCCATCTGGTCATTTGGGGCTCCTCATGCCAATGATTCAACTGGCAGAAGAGGAGTTACTGCACCAGTTTTGATGGTTTACCCAATTTATCAAAGGGAAATTGCATTGTTAATAGGGACTGGGAAGACTATGTCAGGATCCACTAGGAAACATCGTAGTACTTTCATATCCAGTAGTAAAAGTTAATGGAAGATTATATAACAACCAAATCAAGGCAGGACCACTAAAGACCAAATGTTTCAGGAAGAAAGACTTAGATCTCGCCACCAAAAGAGAACCCAGTTAAGGTGCACCTGAGTGTAAGAGAACAGGGAGCAGATGGTGGAAGAAGAAATTGAAAAATATCAGCTATGGCCTCATGACCAGTTACATAAATGAAGACTGTATCAGCTATGCATATTTTTATTATTACTGTGCCTGTATTTCTTAACAAAATATCCATTTTCCCCTTTTATCTATTCTTTACTATTTTGTTGGAGGAGTACTAGTGAGTTCTAATTTTATAAACTTAGTTTTCAGAGATGACCCCACCATAAATAAGTATCCAGAATTAATGAAAGGGGCTACATATCACCTGGATAAACTGTCCTTGGATAATACAGTTACTTTTTGCCTCCACTTTGAAGGAAAGGAAGAAAATGGTTTTTTTTCTATATAAATGACTGCTGTCTTCTCTTAGATGGAAATATTAAGTTGTTGTGTGGGCATTCAACATGGGTAGAAGGATGAAAATGGAGGCCAAGTAACAAAAGGATAGACTATAAACAGCCATTCTACTGTTTGCTTTTAAATCCATTTCTTCTCTTCTCCACCCTCCTATGTATCACAGCCAACTACATTTCCCTGGTCCAAAGTATATAACAAGCAGAAGGCCAAAGGATAGGAAAAGTGAGGAAACTTGGCTATGTTCTTTATTTTATTTATTTTTTATTTTTTTGAGATGGAGTCTCACTCTGTCACAAGGCTGGAGTGCAATGGTGCGATCTCAGCTCACTGCAACCTCTGCCTCCCGAGTTCAAGCTATTCTCCTGCCTCAGCCTCCCAAGTAGCTGGGACTACAGGCGCCCACCACCATGCCCAGCTAATTTTTGTATTTTAGTAGAGATGGGGTTTCACCATGTTGGCCAGGATGCTCTTGCTCTCTTGACCTCGTGATTTGCCCACCTCGGCCTCCCAAAGTGCTGGGATTACAGGTGTGAGCCACCGCACCCAGCCTATGATTTTCTTCTTTTCCTGTTGCAGGTGCACCCCCAGCAGCAAATGTATCTTCTCTGTGGCTCCAGCTTCCACTTAACATCACCATTATCCCAGCTCTACTTTGCAGCCCCTCTGTAGATCTAACTCTCACTGGATGACCCTGGCATCTGTGTTATGTTAACTCCACTTCTTCTCTTTATTCCTTAAGGTCTATGAAAGTAGTAAGAAGCATTTTCCTACTGTTGATAATTTCTGGGTTCCCTCATCATTCTGTTTGTCTTCCCAACTCTTGAATCAGCAGTGTAATACGTTTCCTTTATTTTACACTTCTATTTAAAATATTGCTGTGGCTTGATTGTCCCCACCAAAACTCATGTTGAAATTTAATTGTCATTGTAACTGTGTTGAGAGGTGGAACCTTTAAAAGGAGATCACAAGAGCTCTGAACTCATGAATGGATTAATGACATTATCATGAGAGTGTGTTAGTATCAGGAGAGCAGTCTCCTGATAAAACAATGTGCTCAGTATATTTTTTTTCCCTCTCTGTGCCTTGTGTACACATTTCCTTGCCATGTGATACCTTCACCAATGATGCAGCAAGAAAACTCTCACCAGATGCTAGTTCTATGTTCTTGGACTTCCCAGCCTCCAGAACCATGAGCCAAATAAACTTCTGTTCTTTATAAATTACCCAGTCTGTTGTATTCTGGATAATTTCTATAGCAGCAGAAAATGGACCAAGATAAACAAGTACAGTGGTTTCTATTTGCTCCTAATACCATTCTTAAGTGTACAATATAGAATACCACATAGTATATACAATATGATCTCACTTTATTAAAGAAAATACATATACATACACAAAAAATGTTTTGGAAAGATATACTTGTATATTACTAACAGTGGTCAGGGAAGTCAGGTATATATATATATTTGAGACAGGGTCTCACTCTGTTGCCCAGGCTGGCATGCAGTGGCACGACCATGGCTCACAGCAGCGTCAACCTCCCTGCTCAGGTGATACTCACCTATCCCTCAGGTGATACTCTCACCTCTGCTTCTACAAGTTTGACTATTTTAGGTACTTTATATAAGTGGAATCATGTAGTATTTGTCTCCTGTAACTGGCTTACTTCACTTAGCAAAACATCCTCCTGATTCATCCATATTGTCATAAATGGCAGAATTTCCTTCTTTTAAAAGGCCAATAATATTCTATTGTATGAGTATGCTGCAATTTTTTCTCAACTCATCTATCTGTGGACACTGAGGGGTGGTGTTTTAGTTGGACTTATTAACGCTAGTTGTTCTGACACCTCTAAATCTCAGTGGTTTCACAAAATGAAGTTTCATTGCTGGCTTACCTCACAGTCCAATCAGATGTTTGGCAGATCAGTAGTGGTTTAGGGCTTTTTGCTTCTTCTGTCTGTGGTTCTAGTATCTATCCTTTGATATTCCTTTGGAGTTATCTGTTGGATCCTCTGCATTCAACCAGCTAATAAGTGAATTGGGAAGGTATAAACAATGGCATAAAATACTTAGGGGCCCGGTCTCTCCCAAGTGCTTGAATCATCCACAAGTGTTCTAAGTATGTCCAGTATATTTTTCAGGTTTCTTTTGTCTACACATAACAGAAATCCAAGTACACTACCATTAACAAATCGAGGTTAATTTTTTCCACAAACAACAACAAAAATAAGCAAAAATGAGAAGTCTTACACTAACACAACTATACCAAGTTGCCACCAGGAACCCAGGATTCTATATCTTTTCACTTTACCATCCTTACCATGTATCTTTCTTCTTTATGCTTGCAAAATGGTGCTATACTACTAAAGATTAGCATATTAGATCAAGTTCCAGGAAGGGAGGGAGAGGAGAAAGTGTTAATAGCATGTGCCACCTGTCCATCTCTTTTTATTCAAGAAAAAAAAATAGCTTTCCCAGAAACCATACTTAGAATGTTTTCTCTTATTTTTCACTGGCAAGACTGCATGTGCAGGGAAATTAATACAATGAGTATTTAACTAGCTGCATTACCATAGTGAACAAAGATGGGCTCCTGTAGCTAAGGCAAAAGGGAGGAAGGATGCTGGACAGCAACTATGAGCTTGTGCTTCATGTAGATGTGCCAGTCCTCCAGAGCTTTAGTTGAGATCTCTAGTGCACTGATTTTTTTTTCTCTGCCTCCTTTAAGACATTTAACTGTGCAGCCCAACCAATCAAAATAAACATCCTCATTTTCTTTAATATCCATAAGTCGAAGGAGTTGAATATTTCAGATTTGCTTCCTCACACAAGCTATAACTCTAATTTCCTGTTTGAGTCAGACAAGAGTGTGACTCAAGATATAATAATATAGGGTGGGGTCCCTTTATAGCATAGGCTTGGTGCCTTTTCAACTGAGGCACTTTCTGCCATACTCTAAGTTTATTCATGTTTCCTGACCTGGGAATGTGATTCAAATGACTGTGTGTATAACTGTGGTTTGCAAGAACAGACATCACACATGCAATTGGAGAGGCCTCTGGACATGCAGTTAATGCTTACTATCAACTTTGCCCGGGATCGGGGAGAGGCTTAGAACACTATTTTGCATTCGATAATGTGGTTTTAGTTCACTTACCTAAGACACATCTTTAAAATAGTTTCTGCTATGTGTAAGATTGATATTAGGTAATTGGGAAGACATGAAGATATATTAGACACAAAGCCATCTTCAAATACTTGACAAATTAATAGAGGGTAGATAACATGTATTACAATATCCACAATACAAATTAGATTATGATAAGCATAATGTGTGTAAAAAAATTATTTCCTTTGTGGGTGTGTAGAAAGATGACTATGACATCTATCTGGGTAAAATTTTGATAGGTAAATATAGGGAAGAGGAAGTCCAAATAGAGAGAAAACATAAGCATGTAAGCTTAGCAAAAAAAAAAGGGGTGGGGGGTGAAGTCTATGTTCATAAAATCTAGAAAGTACTTTAAAAATGAAGTTAACAACATGGGTTGAGACCAAGTTATGGGACCAGGAAAGTCTATATCTTAGGTGAATTAAATATGTCCACCTGTCCTGAGTTGTAAAACTGACAAGAAGCTTTTTTTTAAAAAAAAGTTACAGTTTAAAGGGGCAAGGGAAGAATTTGCAATAACAAGTTTTCCAAAGGTCCAATTAAAGGAGGCCAGAGGCTTAGAGTGAGGAATAAGGCTCGTCTAAAGTCTACTCAAGCTGAAGGAAATGTTAAGTCTGTCTCGGTGGTGTCTAAAAATATAACCTGGGGTCTACACAGGTCATGGTTGTTTCATGCAATATGGAAGGGAACCATAATATTGAAGTAAAACATAGTTAACAAATCCTGTATCTTCTTAATATTCATATTTAGGGAGGTGAATAGTTTAAATTAAATATATAACAGGTTTTATAACAATGTCTTTATTTTAAAATTCAAAAGCATCTCTGTTCTCAAAATTTATTAAATCAATGCACATTTCTAACTGCATGCCAAACAGCCTGCAGTACTGGAAGTACAGAGACGGCACCAAGACCAGAATCTTGCCTCATTTCTGCTAAAGCCAATAATGTTATGCTTGCTTGGCATTGTTGCCAGCACGGCTGTAGCTTGCTGTCACTCATCTCTAAAAAATTAATGGCATTAGTATAGAAAGTGTTGCCCTCCTACCAGTGTAATCCTGAGTTACTGGTGTCACTAACGCGAAGGTGGGAAGTTGAAGATTATTTTCATAATTGCTGCCTGCTCTGATGGAAACATACAGTGAACTGCTTTTTTTCAAGTGTCAACGAAAATACCATCTTGCACATATCATTTGAATGATTCATAAATCACAATGAAAGTTTGCCCTTGCTCAAAGGCGAAGAAAAAAATTTACAGGGGACTTAAATAGGTAGAAGTGGGTTTAAAAACAGCTTCTCAAACAAAAATGTTGGATAACACTAAGCGATGGTTAGAGACACTAGCTTCAAAATAACTCAGCTTTTCTTCAAGATTACTTGATTCTTTCAGAGTACATCTGAAATTTTCTATTAATTTTTTGCTTCTCTCAACTGTATGGATGGGAGGCATAATAAGATTTACTGTAGGTGGTATTTCCAAAATATATTTATGTAAATGTCACTTGGATAAAAATCCTGTACTCCCAGAGCAAGAAAATCAATCCCCAACATCACTGAATATTTGATCTATAATTACCTTCCAAAATTAGGTACCGGAAGGACATAATAGGTCTAATTCCACTGAAGTATTTTTAATAGCATATTTAAATCATCCCTGATTCCTCCTATACTTATTAACAGTTTTCTCAGATAATTTTATGAATGATAATGACAAATCTTCAGGGATTACTTAAAAGGAGTTTTCAAAACCATGCGTCAGGAAGACAAAAAAAAACAAAAACAAAAACAAAAACAAAAAAACATTCCATTGCTTTTTCGAGTAATTTTCTCTTTAGTGAATGGAAAATAAGAATCAAACGTTTAAATTTCAGTGTTTCATGAAAATAAAATATCCTATTATGCCAAATTATTTAGGAATTCAAAATTAAGTCCAAAATATCTTCAGGTTATGGTTTAGTGCCATCTAAAAAATACATGGGGCCAATTTTCAGACAGAAGCCATATACTTTCATATTTTTCTTTCAAAACTAAATAACAGCAAGAAAAAGGGAATATGAAGAACACAAAAATAGGTGAAAGTAAGAAAGAAGAGAGGTCAGTGAATACTAAGCTGGCTGGCAATAATGTTTCTGCTGAACTTGGAGCCCTTCGACTTCTGCTTTGAAGTCTGCATAAGTCAGGGACAGAGGCAAAACCTAGAGCAAGTGCTAAGTAAGGAATCTTATAAGAAATTATACTTCATAAGACTGAAATCTCACTGGGTTTCACCCTCAGTGTAAGGATTTGAAAAAGAAATACATACTCAGGCACAAAAATATAATAGTCTCAACCTTGGCACTGGAAACTGGAAAGAAAAGAGTTCCCTTGAGAACTCATAACCACAATCCAGACCTCATACTAGTATGCAAGCCAAACCATGCAGTCTGTGCAATCCATACAACTTTAATTGAGAATTCAAAGTGTTTCTGCATTGGTAGTGACCTAAGGGAACTGGCAGAAGCAAGCACAAATTATCTCTGGAGACCTCAAAAATATTCCTATAGATGAAATTCAAAGAAATACCAGCAAGTCAAGTCAAAAGTCACAAAACATACAAAGAAACAACACTATAGGTGAGGGCAATCAAAAATAATAAATGTTAGGATCTGACATGCAAAGAATTTGAGATTTTTGAAATTATCAAAATACTAATATTTCTCACAGAGTATTAAAGAACTATTAAAATACGTATACAGAAATAAAAGAGATCATTGAAAACATGAGTAAGAAAACTCTAAAGAATTGTAAGATATATATGAAAATAATAGAATTCCTAAATATGAAAATATATAATTAAAATGTAAAACTCAATGGATACATTCAACAGCATGCTAGACACAGAGAAAAAATTATTAACTAAAAGATAAAGCCTAAATATTATTCACAGCATAGCAGGAAAGACAAAGAAATGAACATATTAGTATTTGTTTAAAGAGAGATTAAGGAAATAGAAAAGAGATTGAGAGGATCTAGCATGAATCTAATGGAAGTTCCAGAAAAATAAAATAAAATAATAGGGGAAATTTAGAAGAATATGGAAACAGATATCTGAGAATATTCTAGAATTTTTGAAAGTCTCCAACTATCAGAAGCCCAACAATATTAAGCATGATATAGGAAAAAAATACAGATACAGACATAATCTCCACAGTTAGATACATTATTCATTTTGGAAAACGACAGGACACCATATTTCAAGAAACCTTAAAATCAGCCAAGGAGATAAGATCAATCATCTTGACTGTTTTACAGTAATGAAAGCTAGAAGCAAGATATGCTCCATGTGCTAGAAAACAAAAACAAAGAGACTGCCAGTCTAAAATTTTATAACCGGTGACAAAACCCTTCAATACTGAAGGTGAAATCAGTACATTTTGAGACAAATAAAAACTGAAAAGAGTTTGCCTTTGTAAACCTGAATATATTAATCAGAGTTCTCCAGAGAATAGAACCAATAGGATGTCTGTACACACACAGACACAGAGAGAGAGAGTCACGGAGAGAGAGATAAAAAGAGACAGAATGAGATTGATTATGGATATTGGCTCATACACTTAATGAAGGATAAGAAGTCTCACAATCTGCTGTCTCCAAGCTGGAGAACCAGGAAAGCCAGGGGTGTAATTCAGTCTGAGTACAAAGGCCTGAGAACAAGGGAAAGGGAAGGGGGACGTGGGGAGGAGATGCTAGTGTAAGTCCCCAAGTCCAAAGGCTCAAGAACCAGGATCTTCAATGTCTGAGAGGAGAAGATGGATGTCCCAACTCAAACAGAGAGACCTAATTCACACTTTCTTTCCTCCTTTATGTTCTATTCAGGTCCTCAATAGATTGAATGATGCTCCTCTACATTGATGAGTGCAGAGTTTTACTGTCTACTGCTGCAAATGCTAATCTCTTCTGGAAATACCCTCACAGACACACCCAGAAATAAAGTTTTACCAGTTATCTGGGCATCCCTTAGCCCAATCGAGTTAACATAAAAAAATCACCACCACACTGCACAAAAAGAAATTCTAAAGAATGCATACTACAGAAATAAGCCTTCTACAACTTTTACATAGAATTTAAGTATACCCAAAGAAAAATATAATTGAGATGGAGATACATTAAGTTATAATGTTTTAGGGACCTTATGTTTCCCTGGAGGAAGGTGAAGATTTTGATTAATAATAGGATTTTATAAGTTAGGAATTTCTGTTTTAATTTATGCGGATATAATAAAATAATAGAAACAGGCCAGGCCTGGTGACTGATGCCTGTAATTCAGCACTTTGGGAGACTGAGGTAGACAGATCACCTGGGGTGAGGAGTTCGAGACTAGCCTGGCCAACATGGTGAAACCCTGTCTCTGCTAAAAAATACAAAAAATTAGCCTGGCGTGGTGGTAGGCGCCTGTATTCCCAGCTACTCAGGAGGCTGAGGCAGGAGAATCACTTGGACCAGGGAGGTGGAGGTTGCAGTGAGCCAAGATCTTGCCGTTGCACTCCAGCCTGGGCAACAAGAGAAAAACTCTGTCTTAATAATAACAATAATAATAATAGAAACAAATTATATAAATTCTAAACTAGTAGAAAGAGAAACTGAGTTGGTTAAAAAAAATCAAGCTACAAAAGGGAATAAAAGAATACAAAGCCCAGGAAACATATTGTGGAGAAAAATGTACAAATTTATAAATGCATATGTAAGCTAAATATGAATAATACACTAAAATTTAAAAACATACATAAAAATGTAGAATAAAGTGAATGATAGTACAAATAAGATGGTAGATTTAAATCCAAATATATTATTATATTAAATGTCAACAGACTAAATGCAGCAAAGACAAAAATTACAAAAATGGGTATAAAAGAATTATATGTACATTGTGTATACACAAACATACATATTAATATATATTTATATACACACATATATAAACTACGAAGAAACAGAACATTTCAAAGTTAAAAGGTAGAAAAAAGATAAATACTAACAAAAAAACTGGTGAGATAAAGATACTAACAAAAGTTTTTATATATATATATTTTTTATTATACTTTAAGTTCTAGGGTACATGTGCACAACGTGCAGGTTTGTCACATATATATATATATGTGTCATATTGGTGTGCTGCACCCATTAACTTGTCATTTACATTAGGTATATCTCCTAATGCTATCCCTCCCCCCTCCCCCCACCCCACAACAGGCCCTGGTGTGTGATGTTCCCCTTCCTGTGTCCAAGTGTTCTCATTGTTCAATTCCCACCTATGAGTGAGAATATGCAGTGTTTGGTTTTCTGTCCTTGCGATAGTTTGCTGAGAATGATGGTTTCCAGCTTCATCCATGTCCCTACAAAGGATGTGAACTCATCATTTTTATGGCTGCATAGTATTCCATGATGTATATGTGCCACATTTTCTTAATCCAGTCTATCATTGTTGGACATTTGGGTTGGTTCCAAGTCTTTGCTATTGTGAGTAGTGCCGCAATAAACATATGTGTGCATGTGTCTTTATAGCAGCATGATTTATAATCCTTTGGGTACATACCCAGTAATGGGATGGCTGGGTCAAACGGTATTTCTAGTTCCAGATCCCTGAGGAATCACCACACTGACTTCCACAATGGTTGAACTAGTTTACAGTCCCACCAACAGTGTAAAAGTGTTCCTATTTCTCCACATCCTCTCCAGCACCTGTTATTTCCTGACTTTTTAATGATTGCCATTCTAACTGGTGTGAGATGGTATCTCGTTGTGGTTTTGATTTGCATTTCTCTGATGGCCAGTGATGATGAGCATTTTTTCATGTGTTTGTTGGGTGCATAAATGTCTTCTTTTGAGAAGTGTCTCTTCAAATCCTTCGCCCACTTGTTGATGGGATTGTTTGTTTTTTTCTTGTACATTTGTCTGAGTTCTTTGTAGATTCTGGATATTAGCCCTTTGTCAGATGAGGAGATTGCAAAAATTTTCTCCCATTCTGTAGGTTGCCTGTTCACTCTGATGGTAGTTTCTTTTGCTGTGCAGAAGCTCTTTAGTTTAATTAGATCCCATTTGTCAATTTTGGCTTTTGTTGCCACTGTTTTTGGTGTTTTAGACATGAAGTCCTTGCCCACGCCTATGTCCTGAATGCTATTGCCTAGGTTTTCTTCTAGGGTTTTTATGGTTTTAGGTCTAAGATTTAAGACTTTAATCCAACTTGAATTAATTTTTGTATAAGGTATAAGGAAGGGATCCAGTTTCAGCTTTCTACATATGGCTAGCCAGTTTTCCCAGCACCATTTATTAAATAGGGAATCCTTTCCCCATTTCTTGTTTTTGTCATATTTGTCAAAGATCAGATAGTTGTAGATATGCAGCATTATTTCTGAGGGCTCTGTTCTATTCCATTGGTCTATATCTCTGTTTTGGTACCAGTACCATGCTGTTTTGGTTACTGTAGCCTTGTAGTATAGTTTGAAGTCAGGTAGCATGATGCCTCCAGCTTTGTTCTTTTGGCTTAGGATTGACTTGGCAATGCGGGCTTTTTTGTGGTTCCATGTGAACTTTAGTTTTTTCCAATCCTGTGAAGAAAGTAATTGGTAGCTTGATGGGGATGGCATTGAATCTATAAATTACCTTGGGCAGTATGGACATTTTCATGATATTGATTCTTCCTATCCATGAGCATGGAATGTTCCTCCATTTCTTTGTGTCCTCTTTTATTTTGTTGAGCAGTGGTTTGTAGTTCTCCTTGAAGAGGTCCTTCACATCCCTTGTAAGTTCGATTCCTAGGTATTTTATCCTCTTTGTAGCAATTGTGAATGGGAGTTCACTCATGATTTGGCTCTCTGTTTGTCTGTTATTGGTGTATAAGAATGCTTGTGATTTTTGCACATTGATTTTGTATCCTGAGACATTGCTGAAGTTGCTTATCAGCTTAAGGAGATTTTGGGCTGAGACAATGGGGTTTTCTAGATATACAATCATGTCATCTGCAAACAAGGACAATTTGACTTCCTCTTTTCCTAATTGAATACACTTTATTTCTTTCTCCTGCCTGATTGCCCTGGCCAAAACTTCCAACACTATGTTGAATAGGAGTGGTGAGAGAGGGCATCCCTGTCTTGTGCCAGTTTTCAAAGGGAATGCTTCCAGTTTTTGTCCATTCAGTATGATATTGGCTGTGGATTTGTCATAAATAGCTCTTATTATTTTGAGATATGTCCCATCAATACCTAATTTATTGAGAGCTTTTAGCATAAAGTGCTGTGGAATTTTGTCAAAGGCCTTTTCTACATCTATTGAGATAATCATGTGGTTTTTGTCTTTGGTTCTGTTTATATGCTGGATTATGTTTATTGATTTACATATGTTGAACCAGCCTTGCATCCCAGGGATGAAGCCCACTTGATCACGGTGAATAAGTTTTTTGATGTGCTGCTGGATTCGGTTTGCCAGCATTTTATTGAGGATTTTTGCATAGATGTTCATCAGGGATATTGGTCTAAAATTCTCTTTTTTTGTTGTGTCTCTGCCAGGCTTTGGTATCAGGATGATGCTGGCCTCATAAAATGAGTTAAGGAGGATTCCCTGTTTTTCTATTGATTGGAATAGTTTCAGAAGGAATGGTACCACCTCCTCCTTGTACCTCTGGTAGAATTCAGCTGTGAATCCGTCTGGTCCTGGACTTTTTCTGGTTGGTAGGCTATTAATTATTGCCTCAATTTCAGAGCCTGTTATTGGTCTACTCAGAGATTCAACTTCTTCCTGGTTTAGTCTTGGGAGGGTGTATGTGTCCAGGAATTTATCCATTTCTTCTAGATTTTCTAGTTGATTTGAGTAGAGGTGTTTATAGTATTCTCTGATGGTAGTTTGTATTTCTGTGGGATCAGTGGTGATATCCCCTTTGTCATTTTCTATTGCATCTATTTGATTCTTCTCTCTTTTCTTCTTTATTAGTCTTGTTAGCGGTCTATCAATTTTGTTGGTCTTTTAAAAAAACCAGCTCCTGGATTCATTGATTTTTTGAAGGGTTTTTTGTGTCTCTATTTCCTTCAGTTCTGCTCTGATTTTAGTTATTTCTTGCCTTCTGCTAGCTTTTGAATGTGTTTGCCCTTGCTTCTTTAGTTCTTTTAATTGTGATGTTAGGGTGTCAATTTTAGATCTTTCCTGCTTTCTCTTGTGGGCATTTAGTGCTATAAATTTCCCTCTATACCCTGCTTTAAATGTGTCCCAGAGATTCCGGTATGTTTTGTCTTTGTTCTTGTTGGTTTCAAAGAACATCTTTATTTCTGCCTTCGTTTCATTATGTACCCAGTAGTCATTCAGGAGCAGGTTGTTCAGTTTCCATGTAGTTGAGCAGTTTTGAGTGAGTTTCTTAATCCTGAGTTCTAGTTTGATTGCACTGTGATCTGAGAGACAGTTTGTTATAATTTCTGTTCTTTTACATTTGCTGAGAAGTGCTTTACTTCCAACTATGTGGCCAGTTTTGGAATAGGTGTGGTGTGGTGTTGAGAAGAATGTATATTCTGTTGATTTTTGGTGGAGAGTTCTGTAGATGTCTATTAGGTCGGCTTGGTGCAGAGCTCAATTCAATTCCTGGATATCCTTGTTAACTTTCTGTCTCTTTGATCTGTCTAATGTTGACAGTGGGGTGTTAAAGTCTCCCATTATTATTGTGTGGGAGTCTAAGTCTCTTTGTAAGTCTCTAAGGACTTGCTTTATGAATCTGGGTGCTCCTCTATTGGGTGCATGTATATTTAGGATAGTTAGCTCTTCTTGTTGAATTGACCCCTTTACCATTATGTAATGGCCTTCTTTGTCTCTTTTGAGCTTTGTTGGTTTGAAGTTTGTTTTATCAGAGATGAGGATTGCAACCCCTGCTTTTTTTTTGTTTTCCTTTTGCTTGGTAGATCTTCCTCCATCCCTTTATTTTGAGCCCATGTGTGTCTCTGCATGTGAGATGGGTTTCCTGAATACAGCACACTGATGGGTCTTGACTCTTTATCCAATTTGCCAGTCTGTGTCTTTAAAGTGGAGCATTTAACCCATATACATTTAAGGTTAATATCGTTATGTGTGAATTTGATCCTATCATTATGATGTTAGCTGGTTATTTTGCTCGTTAGTTGATGCAGTTCCTTCCTAACTCAATGGTCTTTACAATTTGGCATGTTTTTGCAGTGGCTGGTACCAGTTGTTCCTTTCCATGTTTAGTGCTTCCTTCAGGGGCTCTTTTAGGGCACTCCTGGTGGTTACAAAATGTCTCAGCATTTGCTTGTCTGTAAAGTATTTTATTTCTCCTTCACTTATGAAGCTTAGTTTGGCTGGATATGAAATTCTGGGTTGAAAATTATTTTCTTTAAGAATGTTGAATATTCACCCCCACTCTCTTCTGGCTTGTAGAGTTTCTGCCAAGAGATCAGCTGTTAGTCTGATGGGATTTGTGGGTAACCCGACCTTTCTCTCTGGCTGCCCTTAACATTTTTTCCTTCATTTCAACTTTGGTGAATCTGACAATTATGTGTCTTGGAGTTGCTCTTCTCGAGGAGTATCTTTGTGGCATTCTCTGTATTTCCTGAATTTGAATGTTGGCCTGCCTTGCTAGGTTGGGGAAGTTCTCCCGGTTAATATCCTGCAGAGTGTTTTCCAACTTGGTTCCATTCTGCCCGTCACTTTCAGGTACACCAACCAGACGTAGATTTTGTCTTTTCACATAGTCCCATATTTCTTGGAGGTTTTGTTTATTCCTTTTTATTCTTTTTTCTCTAAACTTCTGTTCTCGCTTCATTTCATTCATTTGATCTTCAATCACTGATACCCTTTCTTCCAGTTGATCGAATCAGCTACTGAAGCTTGTGCATTCGTCACGTAGTTCTCATGCCATGGTTTTCAGCTCCATCAGGTCCTTTAAGGACTTCTCTACATTGGTTATTCTAGTTAGCCATTCATCTAATCTTTTTTCAAGGTTTTTAACTTCTTTGCAATGGGTTTGAACTTCCTCCTTTAGCTCAGAGAAGTTTGATCGTCTGAAGCCTTCTTCTCTCAACTTGTCAAAGTCATTCTCTGTCCAGCTTTGTTCCATTGCTGGTGAGGAGCTGCATTCCTTTGGAGGAGGAGAGGCGCTCTGATTTTTAGAATTTTCAGTTTTTCTGTTCTGTTTTTTTCCCCATCTTTGTGGTTTTATCTACCTTTGGTCTTTGATGATGGTGACGTACAGATGGGGTTTTGGTTTGGATGTCCTTTCTGTTTGTTAGTTTTCCTTTTAACAGTCAGGACCCTCAGCTGCAGGTCTGTTGGAGTTTGCTGGAGGTCCACTCCAGACCCTGTTTGCCTGGGTATCAGCAGTGGAGGCTGCAGAACAGTGAATATTGCTGAATAGCAAATGTTGCTGTCTGATCATTCCTCTGGAGGTTTCATCTCAGAGGAGTACCCGGCTGTGTGAGGTGTCATTCTACCCCTACTGGGAGGTGCTTCCCAGTTAAGCTACTCAGGGGTCAGGGACCCACTCAGGGAGGCAGTCTGTCCATTCTCACATCTCAAACTCCGTGCTGGGAGAATCACTACTGTCTTCAAAGCTGTCAGACAGGGACATTTAAGTTTGCAGAGCTTTCTGCTGCCTTTTGTTCGCCTATGCCCTGCCCCCAGAGGTGGAGTCTACAGAGGCAGGCAGGCCTCCTTGAGCTGCCGTGGGCTCCACCCAGTTCAAGCTTCCCGGCCTACTCAAGCCTCAGCAATGGCGGGCGCCCCTCCCCCAGCCTCGCTGCCACCTTGCAGTTCGATCTCAGACTGCTGTGCTAGTAATGAGTGAGTCTCTGTGGGCGTAGGACCCTCCGAGCCAGGCGCGGGATATAATCTCCTCATGTGCCTTTTGCTAAGACCATTGGAAAAGTGCAGTATTAGGGTGGGAGTGACCCGATTTTCCAGGTGCCCTCTGTCACAGCTCTGCTTGGCTATGAAAGGGAATTCCCTGACCCCTTGCTTCCCAGGTGAGGTGATGCTTCGCCCTGCTTTGGCTCATGCTCAGTGGGCTGCACCCACTGTCCTGCCCCCACCGTCTGACGAGTCCCAGTGAGATGAATCCAATACCTCAGTTGGAAATGCAGAAATCACCTGTCTTCTGCATGGCTCACGCTGGGAGCTGTAGACTGGAGCTGTTCCTATTCGGCCATCTTGGAACCACCCCCGCCAGTAACGAAAGTTTTAAATCACCAGTATTTACAACAATCTTATATTTATATGTATTGAATAAAATGGTCTCAAAACATATAAAGCAAAATTGATAGAACGACAAGAAAATAGAAAATTCCAGCACCATAATAATGAAAAAAATGTGTCACCATGTTTCTCACTGATTGCTCATTACAAAAAAGAAAAGATGCTCAAAGTCATTAGTAATCAATGAAAAGCAAGCTATAGCCATAGCAAGATATAACATCTCATCTGCCAGCTTGGCAGAAATTTATAAACTGAACAATAGGCCATGAAGCAACAGGAATGCTCATCCACTTGCAACTGCTCAGAAAAAAAGAGTTTGGTATGTGCATTCCTTTGAACTAACAATTACACTCCTGGAAATAGACCTTAGAGAAACTTCTTGTACATCTGTATCAGAAGAAAGGTTTGTTCATGAATGGTTTTTTTTTTTTTTGCATTTTTCAAAACCCAAAAGTGCAAACTACAGAAAGTATAAACTATGGTATATTTCTACAAAGGAAAATTGTAAAGCAACAAAAACAAATGAAAATAAACACAGCAACCACCAAATAATGAGGAAATCTCAGAAATATAATCTTGAGTAAAAGATTCAAATCACAGGAGAGTATAAGAACTGTGATTCTATTTAAATAAAATTAAAAACAGGGAAAATCAAAGAATATATTTGAGAGAGAGAGAGAGAGAGAGTGTGTGTGTGTGTGTGTGTGTGTGTGTGTGTGTGTGTGTGTGTGTGTGTGTGTGTTTTGCAATACAGTACAGTGGCTTGCATTGGGCCAACAAACCAAGTTGACTAAGGTAATTCAGAAAAATCAGGACATCTGGATGTGACAGCCCACACATTCAGGACTACTAGAACCCAACTTTCAGAACATTTTCCAGGTTTCCAAAATTTTCCCAAGTCAATATAGGCAATGAGGAATCAGAAAGAAATTTGAAGTTAAAAGGAATCAAAGCTCAAAGCTCTGAAAGAGAAATAGTAAGGCTATGGCCTAAGAAACAAAAGCTGTACAAAGCCCACAGTATTCATCATATTCTCTCCCTCAAATCCTCCAATTACTCCCCATAATTAAATACTAATCCCTTAGCATTCTGAATTCAACCCACTTTAGCTAAGCAAAACAGGCCACTTTATCCTCCAGCTTCACATTTTCTTCATTCCTCATTTTTGTTACTATTATTCCCTCTCTCTAAAATCCTTTTTGCACATCTCATCATGTCAAATCCCTGCTGAATAGGGAAAAACTGAATGCCTTTTCTCTAAGAGCTGAAACATGACAAGAATGCCCATTGTTACCACTGTTATTGAACCTAGTACTGAACGTCTAGCTAAGGCAATTAGACAAGACAAAAAATAATAATAATAGAGAGCATCCAAATTGGAAAGGAAGAACTCAAATAAGCCTTGTTTGCAGAGGGTATGATCTTATATTTGCAAAAACCTAAAGGCTTCAGCAAAAAACTGTTAGAACTGATAAATAAATTCAGTAAAGTTGCAGGATGTAAAATCCACATACGAAAATCAGTAGCATTTCTATATGCTAACAGTGAATAATCTGAAAAGGAAAGAAAAATGTAATCCCATTTACAATAGCCACAAATAAAATTAAATACTTAACCAAAGAAGAAAAAGGTCTCTATAATGAAAACTATAAAACACTGCTGAAAGAAATTGAAGAGGACACCAAAAAAATGGAAAGATACTTCATGTTCATGAACCGTAAGGATCAATATTGTTAAAATGCTCATACTACCCAAAGCAATCTACAGATTCAATGCAATCCCTATCAAAATAGCAATGGCGTTCTTCACATAGATAGAAAAAACTATCCTAAAATGTAAATGGAACCACAAAAGAACCCAGAATAGCTAAAGAAATCCTAAGCAAAAAGGACAAAATGGGAGGAATCACATTACCTGACTTTAAACTATAGAGCTATAGTAACCAAAACAGCATGGTTCTGGCATAAAAGCAGGTGTATGGACCGATGGAACAGAACAGAGAACCCACAAACGAATCTACTTACCTACAGTAAACTCATTTTTGACAACAGTGCCATAAGCATACACTACACAAAAGATAGTCTTTTCAATATGCAGTGCTGGGAAAACTGAATATCCATATGCAGAAGAATGAAACTAGACCCCTATCTCTCATCATATACAAAACTAAAATTAAAACAGATTAAACACTTAAATCTGAGACCTCAAACTATTTAACTACTACAAAAATATTTCGAGGAAACTCTCCAGGTCTGGGCAAAATTTTCTTGAGTTATACCCCACAAGCACAGGCAACCAAAGCAAAAATGGACAAATGGAATCCTATCAAGTTAAAAATCTTCTGCCCAGCAAGAGAAACAATCAACAGTGAAGAGACAATCCACAGAATGAGAGAAAATATTTGCAAACTACTCATCTGACAAGGGATTAATAACCAGAATGTATAAGGAGCTCAAACAACTCTATAGGAGAAAAATCTATTAATCCAATGTAAAATGGGCAAAATATTTGAATAAACATTTCTCAAAAGAAGACATACAGGACTGGGTGCCGTGACTCATGCCTGTAATCCCAGCACTTTGGGAGCCAAGGCGAGTGAATCACTTGAGCCGCGGTTCGAGACTAGCCTGGGCAACGTGGTAAAACTCTGCCTCTACAAATAAACACACAAAAAATTATCTGGGTGTGGTGGCATGTGCCTGTAGTCCCAGCTACTTGTAGGGCTGAGGTGGGAGGATTGCTTGAGGGCAGGAGGTCAAGGCTGCAGCAAGTCAAGCAAGCAAGCACTCCAGCCTGGGCAACAGAGCAAGAGGCTGCCTCAAAAAGAAAAAGACATGCAAATGGCAAACAGGCAGATGAAAGGAGCTTAACATCATTGATCATCAGAGAAATGCAAATCAAAACTATAATGAGATATCATCTCACCCCAGTTAAAATGATTTATATCCAAAAGATAGGCAATAACAAATGCTGGCAAGGAATGAAAAGGGAACCCTTGTACACTGTTGGTGGGAATGTAAATTGGTACAACCACTATGGAGAATAGTGTGCAAGTTATGCAAAAATCTAGAAATACAGCTATCATATGTTCTAGTAATCCCACTGCGGATACCCAAAATAATGGAAATCAGTATATCAAAGAGATATCTGCGCTCCCATGCTTGTTACAGCACTCTTCACAATAGTTAAGATTTGGAAGCAACCTAAGTGTCCATCAACAGAAGAATGGAAAAAGAAACTGTGTTACATATACAAAATGGAGTACTGTTCAGCCATAAAAAAGAATGAGATCCTGTCATTTGCAACAACATGGACGGAACTGGAGGTTATCATGTTAAGCGAAACAAGTCAGGCACAGAAAGACAAACATTGCATGTTTCTCACTTATTTGTGGGATCTAAAAATTAAAACAATTGAACTCCTGGAGATAGAGAGTAGGACAGATACCAGAGACTGCGAAAGGTAGTGGGGAGGTGAAGGGGAGGTGAAGGGGAAGTGGGATGCTTAATGGCTACAAAAAAAAAATGGCAAAGGGAATAAATAAGACATAGTATTTGGTAGCACAACAGAGTGACTATAGTCAACCATAATTTAATTGTAAACTTTAAAATAACTAAAAGAGTATAATTGGATTGTTTGTAATACAAAGGATAAATACTTGAGGGGCTGGATATCCCATTTCCCATGCTGTGATTGTTATGCATTGCATTCCTGTATTAAAACATCTCGTGTCCCCCATAGTGGATCTGTATGTCCCTATTATGTACCCATAAAAAATAAGCTAAAAAAAATGGATTGAGGTCACCAAGGGACAGAGTGTGGCATTTTTCTCAGGAAAAGTGACTAGCCTTCAACACGTGTTTCTATTAATAGGTATCAGATATTTAGACAAATGACATTATTAAATGTACAATAGCCAGCTTCTTTCACAACTCTGAATACACTGCTTAGACGCGAAAGCTGCAAAAGAATGCAGACTGAAAAGAAGTAGCCATCATTTAATGTTTCTCCACTCCTTTATGTACAGGAGTCAACAGTTTTATTATTTATTAGGATAATTGCATAGGCTGAACTATCAAGAATGAAATGGAATTGCCGAACCTTAACCCAAGGACTACCATATTGCTTTGAAACCCCAATTTTACTTCATCAGAAATCCCATTCATGAGGAATTATGAGTGTAGCACAGCTGTGCTATCTGTAAACTTTAGTCTCACCTCACCTTCTGTTTCCGAGGTGACCAAGGAGTTGCATATAAACTCTACAATCTAGTTCTCCCATGTTTGGCCTGTTCAGTGAATGGAACAAATCTCATGGGGGCAGGAGAAGTTAGAGGACAAATACCAACCTGTGGAGTACCTGTGGAGTAAAAGGTATAAACTCAATGTTCTGCAGTATATTATCTGGCAACACCTGTAAGCTATCTCCAAACAATAAAAGTTAATTACATTCATCTCTTCCCCTGGTCATAGTCTCTTCCCCTGGTCATAGTCATCATTCTAGCCCACATCAGCATACGGGGTTATTTAACATATTAAATAACGTTACAGCATTACAGGACTAGTTACTGTAATATCCCAGTTGATCCAAGCACTGCTTGGATATTGGCTGCAAGTCTGTTGGTTGCAACAAAATTCTCTTTGGAAAATCTCATGCAGTAGGGGTATGTAGAGGATTCATTGTGTCACTACACTTAATGAAACCGGTTTTTGAATATAAAATTTCCCCAAGAATTATATTCAAATATATTACTTCCATTTATGTCATTCACTTTCTCCAAAACCAGCTCAAAAATAAATTATTGAACTCAAAATATTTTACTCAGCCTTGATTAAACTCAGAGGTCATATGTTTCAGTAACAACTAGTGGAAATTTTAAGTAAAGAGCTGTTGAAATAGGGTTTTTGAGAATGTAAAGCAGATGATTACAAATTATCTTTGTTGAAATGAAAAATAAGGGGAATGTTAGTGGTATTTGCATATTAGTTGCCTCAAAATTTCAGTGAAAGTTGTTTTTTTAAGATCTTATAATCGTAGTTGATTTTTTCCTAAATCTGTTTACCCAAGGAAAAAAAATGAAATGTTTAACAACTACAGGAGTCATTAATTTATAAACTTGAGACTGTAAATGTTTATTATCAGAAACTATATTTGTTAAAAAAACTTACTCTTTCTTTAAACAATGTTTATCTTGGGAAATTGGCTTTTCTCACCAACCTTAAGATAATTAACCTACTATATATGATTTCACTGATCTGGCTCTAATTTACTTAATCAGTGTAAAAGAACAGAAAGATACTCATATAATTAAAAATATACATAAGAGAAATCAATGCCCAGAGTGATGATGTGAGAAGGGTGGACCCTCTTTCCAGTCAACCATTCAACTGCTGAAAATGATATTAAAAAAAATCTCCGGAAATTGTCTTAAGGCATACAGCAAATGGAAATCATTTAGTCCAGAAAATCTACTAAATCTCACTAAGGACATCAAGAGCCTGGGGCAATTGAGCCATGAATTTGCTCACATACCATCACTTCCCCCAGGCCCCAGATCAATATGATGGAAGCTCTACTGCAGGCATGTGCAGCTGAGACCAAAATTCTTCTCTACCTAGCTGCCAGCTAGAGACATATAGAACTAACAGACATCTATAGAACACTCACTCAATAAAAGCAGAATATTCTTCTCTAGTGCACATGGAACATTTTCCAGGAGAGCCCATATGCTAGGCCATAAACAACATGGGTATTAACCATAGGAAAAGGTCAAGAGAATTGTAAAGAAAGCAATTCTGACTTCACTAAACCCCTGAACCAACCCCAGCAGCCACCTACTTATAGATTTCTTGTTATGAGCTGAAAATAAACATCTTTTTATTAATCTGCTGTTAGTAAGGATTTCTATTTCTTGTTGAAAGCTGAAAGTATTCATAAAAAATTCTATTGCTATACCGGAAAGAGGAGAAGATGGTGCTTAAAATTTTGGCAGGAGATTGAGGCTTTTTACAAAAGAATATGCTTTTTTCTTCCCCACATACACCATTCGATTAGGACAATGTTAGAAGTCACTTGCACTATGGCCATCCACAATCTCACTTAATAGTATGCACAGCCTGACAGTAGAGCAGCCCAGTCATTCACCCTTATTGCTCAGGCTCTCAGTGTGCATGTGTAATGATGTCTAATCCTTCCTGTTTGTTTTCAAAGGCTCTCAACTTGTAGTTTAAAGCCTTGAATAATGATCTAAAAATCACTTTTAATTTGGTCGACAAACTGAAAAAAAATTAGAGTCGATACCAGAAAGTGGTAAACATCTTTCCTAGTCTCTTCCCATAAACTCTTACACTGGATCTCAAAGTGTAGTCCCCAAGCCAGCTGCATCAACATCATCTGAGAACTTGTTAGAAATGCAAATTCTCAGGCCCCCACAGACCTTCTGAACCACTTGCTCAGAGTTTGAGAGTCCCTGCCTACAGCACAGAGCCATATCAGGTGATGCACTCTCTCCTCCTACTCTTACGCTTTTCTTTCTTCCCATCTTCTTCCAGTATCTAGCTTTTCCCCTCTCTTCTGTCAGGGTTAAAAGCCTGCAGATAGTATCCAAATCCATCATCTGATCTCATTAATTATCAGGATGATTGCTGGCCCCACTCTAAGGCTCACGGGAGATTCTCCACTTCCGTATCATAATACATAACCCAAAAGCCCACGCCCCAAATATTTAACCACAGACTGTCAAAACCAGGAGGTAAGTAGAGTAAAAGGTCCTATATGTCTGTCCCCATCCTAAGTAAAGACATGGAACCTCTTTCTTCATTTAATCCACCCTTAATCATGGGCCCTTCCTCTAATTTTTCCTTCCTTCCCCCTCTTATCTCTTCACCTAGTACTCAGTCAACTCACTTCATGTTCAAAATAGCTCTCACTGTCAACTCTACCTCATTTCAAACTCCAATTATTATCTTTACTCTGTCTAAACTTCACACTGTCTATTTTCATTTCTTTTAGCCAGCAGAATGAAAGCTGAGCATCGATGAGCTGTGTGTATATATCCTAGAGATTCAGCCTAGTTATCTTGTGTTAAAGACAATGTATTATTGTTTCATCCATTTTTAATCAGCCCTCACTGCAGTGAAAAATGTCCTTTTTGAAGAAGTGATCTCAGTGTGAACCACCCCCAACCCTGGTTACGTTTTACTAACCTCTAATTAATGTACATATTCACAAGGTTGTTTTTATATGCTTCTCACTGTGTATCCCCTAGCAGATTTTTTAACAGATATTTCTCATGTATTTTTCTGATTACTTGAAGACTTTTAAAAATCTGACTTTGGTTATATGTTCATTAAAATGTCATGCAGCACTATCCTTCCAACTAGAGACAAAAAGGTAATGAAAGACAAACGAAAGCCAAGAGACTCCTCAGCCTGGGTGTACAGTAGAGTTCACCCCAATTACAATAAAGTATCCCTCATTTAAGCACCTAAAAAACAAGTTTAAACAGTACTATAGAACAGACGTCTCTCCTCAGGAGTGGCAGCCATTTGAAAAAAGATTTGAAGAGTATAATGGAAGTAATGCCTACATGTGTCTCTATTTACTGTTCTATGAACAAAGTTGCACTCTGCCAACTTTTATATTCTTCTTTTTTCCTTGGTACTGATATTTCTCTATTTTTATTTTATTTTGTTGTTTGAAGCCACCACAAATCCTTCTTGGAAAAAGCATCATAAAACCAATGATTTATTCTTAAAAAGAGTTTCAGTAGCATATTTGTTACTTTTAGTAATATTAAAGTGATAATAATAGAATAACTTATATAGTGCTTTTAACTTTTCTATGCATTTCATTAACATTTTTCCATGGATTCTTACAGTAAATCCAAGAGCAGGAATTTTTAAATTTTAACAATAAGGAATTAAAATTTAGAGATGTAAGTCTCTCAAGGTCATTCATTTAGATATTATTAACAATAACAAAAACAACAGCAGCAGCGGCTCATTATATTTGCAGATTGCTAAATAGGACTTAAACTAAGGACCACCGACTCCGATTCCTACGCTATTTTCTCTAGTCACAACATACCTCTCCAGCACCTATGAGAAAAAGTAACTAATGTACTTAGAATTATCAGGAAGGAGAAATGATTAAAGCCCAAGCCAATGATACACATCATCAGTCACTAGCATACACCTGAATATTCACATAGCTGCTCATTTCTCTATTTAAGAAAGTCTAATAAAGAAAGAAGTTAACAAAAAAAGAGCCTAAATAACCAAAGAAATCCTAAGCAAAAAGAACAAAGCCAGAGGCATCACATTGTCCAAATTTAAACTATACTATAAGGCTACAGTAATCAAAACAGCATGGTGCTGGTTAAAAAAAAAAACAAAAAACAAAAAAAAAAAACAGCAGACACATAGACCAATAAAACAAACTAGAAAGCCCAGAAATAAAGTCACACACTCACGACCATCTGATCTTTCACAAAGATGCAGAAAGGACACCCTATTCCATAAATGGTGCTGAGATAGGTTGTTAACCATACGCAGAAAAATGAAATTAGACACTCGTCTTTCACCAGATACAAAAATTAACTCAAGATGTATTAAAGATTTAAATGTAAGACCTCAAACTATAAGAATCCCAGAAAAAAAAAAAACCTAGGAAACACCTTTCTGAACATTGGCCTTGGGAAATAATTTATGACTAAGTCTTTGAAAGCAAAATTTAGTAAGTGGGACCTAATTAAACTAAAAAGCTTTTGAACAGCAAAAGAAACTATCAACAGGGTAAAAGAAAACCTACAGAATGAGAGAGGAACTTAAACAATTGAACAAGAAAAAGTCAAATAACCCCATTTTTAAAAATGGGCAAAGGTATGCACAGACACTTCTCAAAAGAAGACATACATATTAGCCAACAAACATGGAAAGTATTCAACATCACTAATAATCAGAGAAATGCAAATCAAAACCACAGTGAGATATCATCTCACACTAGTCAGAATGGCTATTACTAAAAGGTCAAAAAATAACAGGTGCTGGTAAAGTTGCTGGGAAAAAGGGAACACTTAAACACTGCTGGTAGGAATGTAAATTTGTTCAGCCACAGTTTGAAGACTTCTCAAAGAATTTAAAGAAGAACTGCCATTTAACCCAGCAACCCAATTACTGGGTATATATTCAAAATAAAATAAGTCATTCTACCATAAAGTTACATACACTTGGATGTTCATTGCAGTACTATTCACAATAGCAAGGATATGAAATCAACCTAGGTATCCATCAGTGGTGGACTGGATAAAGAAAAGGTGGCACACATACATCACAGAATACCATGCAGCCATAAAAAAGAGTGAAATCATGTCCTCTGCAGTGACATGAATGCAGCTGAAAGCCATTATCCTAAGTGAATTATCACAAGACTAGAAAACCAAATCCCACATGTTTTCACTTATAAGTAGGAGCTAAACATTGGGTATTCGTGGACATAAAGATGGCAACAAAAGAAACTGGAGGCTGCTAAAGGGGAGGGAAGGAGGCAGAAAAGGGTTGAATAACTATTGTATGCTCACCATTTGATTGACGGAATCACTCACACCCCAAACCTCAGCATCACACAATATACCCAGGTAACAATCCTGCACATATACCCCTTGAATCTAAAATAAATATTGAAATTATTTTAAAGAGAGATTGAGGTTCAGTGGTAGGACAAAATAATAGAAAAATCAGTGGCTCAAGATCCACCTAGTAGGTAGAGCCAAGACTAATTACTATTCTTATCACATGCTGGGAATGCACCATTACTTCCACTTGAACCTATTCTTTTCTGTCTTCCACTCTAACATACAAACTTGGAGTAGGTCATTGAGTTCTATGAACCTTGGTAGTGTCGCCTGTAAACTAACGTTATTGGACTAGATGATCTCTAAGCTCCCTATTCTAATGGCCCCTGCTTCCATAAATAAGAGGTGAGCAGGTTCTTTTAACAATTCTTGAAAAGTAACAAGTGAGAAAGCAATGCTCAGAGATCATCAAGTTGGGCTTGATCAACCCTAGCTAATGATTACCACACTTTAGTGTGCAGCAAAATCATCTGTAGTATGCTTAGGATTCAGGCTACGTATGTGGGGAATATAGCAGAGTTATGTGTATAAGAATTACTTCAATCTCAGTGTTTTAAATTCTCAACTGAGGAGCAAAAGGTCTCAGCCTTTTTATATAGGGCCTTCTCTCTCCAAATAGATGAAAAAGTTCCAGAAGTACCCACATGTACCATTTAAATGGCCCCTAATCCTCATCAGGATTGGACCTCTTATAAAAATCACTTTTTCAGTCTCCAAGGGAGGGATTAGTAAGGGAAGAGTTCACCAAACACCATGAAAGCAACTCCTTACAGCTCAGGTCTGGGATCCTCCAGTGATGCTGGTCTCGGGCCTCTGTCCCCCTACAGGTGCTCATTTGGGATCATTGACTGTTAGCCCTGGGATGTGTGTGGCTTATCATTCTCTCCAGTTAGTAGAAAAATGCTTTCCCTTTTCCTGTCCAATTTTATAAGATTATCTCAGAGTAAAGCTGTTTTGAACCCAGACAATAGTGGGGTTTTTCTGTTTGTTTTTTCCCACCCCTCATGAGACTTATGCAGTTATGTTTATCTTCCTTGAGCACCTAGAGCTCATTGGTGGTGGAGGGCATCTTACGGCATAGGTGGCCTCTCAGAGTCTCAGCAAGGTCACTCTTTTCCATATGTAATAATGAGCCATTGTTCTGTTCATCATGATCTCATAGAGCCTTTTCTTTTTCTCAGGTCTCATTTACTTCCTCTTTTTTTTTTTCCTTTTCCTTTTCCTATACCTTCCTTTGGTCCTTATAAGTATCCAAATTGCCCTGTAAGTATGAATTTTACAATAATGTCCTCAATTTGGTATATCAAGACTGATCTTAGTAGTTTCCTTGCACTAGGCACGTTCAGCTTAAAAACAAAAAGTGCAATCTATTTTCAATAGGAATAGATAACGTCGTCCAAAAGCCTGAGGATAACAGTTAAACCCATTGAAAATCACTAAAAAGCCCTTTAAAGGCTACTATTTTCTTTAATGACATTTTTTCTTAGTGTTGGATGCCCCCTACCACCAGACAATTGGTAATAGGATTGCAACTGGTATAGGGAAGGTGGAGGGACTGAGGAGAAAAGAGAAATTGAATTTATGTGTCTCCTTCTTAGCACAGCCTCAAATTTCTTTTTCAGAAAATAACTTCTGCACATACAGCATTAGGAAGCAGTGTTTCCCAACCACTACATTTGAATGGTGAGTACCCAACCCAGAGGTCTCAGGAACCTACTAGATTCCCAACTCTGTCATGATTTTGCACCAAAGGGCACTTAACTTATTTGTGGATGTAAAATGAAGAGAAAGACGCCTGCCCATCAGAAGTCAGCACCATGCTCCAGGCATAGGGCTTCAAAAAAACACAGAAGATTCAAAAATGAGGATTGTCATCTCAGAGAAGTTTATGAAATTATTAAAATTTGCAAAACAATTTTAATCCTATCCAGGGGTCAGGAGCTGCTCATCTTCCATCTGAGGGACTGGGCCAGGGACAGTTTTATCGAATGTGAATCTAGGCATTGCACCTCCATACATGACCATCAATGTTTACAGTTTTCTTTTCTGCATTTACTCTGGTTTCACCTTTCATATGGGACTCCTCTGATCTTCAATTCTCTCCCAACTCATGTCTTACCAGGCTGGCTCTAACATCTGATAACTGACATCATCTGGCCCTATAACTTCTCTCTCTCATGAATAGGCAGTCAAGGTCTGGCATATCCTGACTTCTGTAATCAATTGTTGTGATGAAAAAATTCATTTGAACAAACATAGAAGTGTCAGAAACATTTTTAGGAAGGCAGAACCGACCCTGGAAACAGAATAGGAAATGATGACAACATGCCAACTCGAAAATAATGTAAGTTATTCTACAAATAAAACCTAGTCAACATGAACAAATGACTCAACTGTTGCTCCCAACAATAGCTGTAGAAAAAATTTTTTAAATGTTGAAAATATAAATATTTGGGTAATTACCCACTGCCATTACTCCACACAGTGTCTGGATTTTCAGCTTTACCTTCCAGTCAGATGAAAGATTCTTGAACTGGTATGTGAGTTCCGCATCTTCTTTTTAGGAGAACTATTTAGACAATGGTCAACTTACAAAGAAATTGCCACTACTCCTGTGTGAAAAAAGGGCACACAGGAGAAGTAGTGGCAATTTCTTTATAAGTTAAGAGGAACTCTGCTAGTTGAGAGGAACTGCTCAAGTGTCTCTTAACTAGCAGACTTTCCTGGACTGCCTGAATCCCTGTCTGCCGTAAGAAGAGAATTTCAAAATGAACTGGTGCTCTTGGAGAGTTCCTGGGTTCAGAAGCGAGGAAACGGAAGAAGTTTCAAGACCTATGTGTATCAATTACTAATTTTTTTTGCAATTAAATCAAAAACTCTGGTAACAAAAAACATTTGTTTCCTTAGCAAGAAATTCAACAGGAGGACTGAGAGAAAGGCCCCAATTTAGCAACCGGGAACCCAGAATCAAATAGGTTCAGCGGACTTCAGTAGAATGGTCAGGGTAGAGACCATGTTGCAATGGGTTGTCTAAGAATAAGCAGTTTTTTTTTTAAAGTGCAGAGATAAATTATATACTCTAGACCTTAAACAACTTAAAAGACACACAAATGGCCAACAAGTATATGAAAAAAATGTTCAACATCACTAATCAACAGAGAAATGCAAATCAAAAACACAAGAGGTATGATCTCAGCCCCTATTATCAAAAAATAAAAACTAATGAATGCTGGCAAGGATGCAGAGAAACGGAAAACTTATATGTGTTTAGTAGGACTTATACTAGCAAAGCTACTACAGAAGACAGTAAGTGGTTCCTCAAAAAACTGCAAATAGGGCTACCACATAATCCAGCAATCCCACTACCGGGGCATTTATCCAAAGGAAAGAAAATCAGTGTAACAAAGAGACCTCTTCACTCTCATTTTTATTACAGAACTATTCACAATAGACAAGATATGGAATCAACCTAGGGTCTAACAACAGATGGCTGGATAAAGAAGATGTGGTATATACACACAGTGGAATACTATCAGCCATTAGAAAAAGAGGTTGAATTGGACTTACAGTTCCACATGGCTGGGGAGGCCTCAGAATCATGGCAGGAGGCAAAAGGCACTTCTTAATGGCGGCGCAGCAAGAGAGAATAAGGAGGAAGCAAAAGTGGAAACCCCTGATAAACCTATCAGATTTCATGAGACTTATTCACCACCACAAGAACAGCACAGGAAAGACCAGCCCCCATGATTCAGTACCTCACCCTGGGTCCCTCCCAAAACACATGAGAATTCTGGGTGATACAATTAAAATTGAGATTTGAATGGGAACATGGCCAAACCATATCATGTACATATATGACATTTCATGGATGGAACTGGAGGACATTATGTCAAGTGAAATAAGCCAGGAACAAAAAGTTAAACACCACATGTTCTCATTCATATGTGGAAGCTAAAAAAAGTTAACCTCATAGAGGTAAAAAGTAGAACAGAGGATACTAGAGGCTAAGAAGTGTAGGGGAAAAGGGATGGGAGGTAGGGAGAGATTTGTTAAAGGATACGAAATTATACCTAGATAGGAGGACTAAGTTCTAAAATTCTATAGCACTGTAGGTAACTATAGTTAATAACAATATAAAGGTTCAAATAGCTACAAGGAGGATATTGAATGCTCCTAACACAAAGAAATGATAAATATTTGAAATGATGGATATGCTAATTACTCCAATCTTATCATTACACATTGTTTGTATTGTCATATCACTACGTACCCCATAAATATGTATGATTATCCATTTAAAATTTTTTTAATTTAAAAAATAGAAGAAAAAACCTTAGCTTTAGAATTTGGCAGAGTTGCAGAGACAAGAAAAATTTCCCAAAAGGTATCTATAGATATTAAAAAACATTACAGAAGATTAAAAAGGGAAAGGGTAGGTTTTACAGTAAAATAATTTAGGGATATACAGAGTAAGCAAAGGTAAGCAGATGTCTTTTCATTACTGCAGAACTTCTCAGCACCTTTAACAAGCTACTGTGAGTTCTAAATATTCAAAAGGAAGTTAATAGTATATGAATGACTCAAATTTATTTGACGAAATGATTCTTTTTTCCACTGAGTACCTCCTAAAACTAGTGTTTAGAAGAGAGGCTATGGAAAACATGGCTTAAAGGATAGAGGATACCATTTTATAACCAGGTAGAAACTGGAAGTAAAAAAGGAGAGATTAAAGAAGCATTAAGGGATACCTGATGGGAGAAGGGCTCAGAAAGTATAAGAAGGGATGTGGCAAAAGTGAACAGGTGGAGGCTAGAAGGGTGCTTCTTCCTCAGCTGTCTGAGAGGCATAAAGAGAGAGGGAGAGAAAAAAGTGTCAGCACATCTACACAGAGCAAAGGGAGTGGAGGAAATTCACAGGGGAAGACTTCATTCTTTTCACACAAGAAAAGGTTAGATGTGCATAAAGGACAAAGGGCAGGGCTGACTAAGGGAAAGAGAAATATAAAGCCATCAGGGCCTGGGAAGGGGCACCAAGAACAAGGAATAAGTGAAGAAAGGGAGATGGGACAATATCAATTTCAAAAATATGCTTTTATTAACTGTCAAGATTGTAATTATGCATAAGCTTTGACCTAAAATTTTATTTTAATGGCATTTACTCCATATATATATATACACATATATATGTGTATATACACGTATATATATATATACACATATACTTGTATAAGTCTGTAGTTACAAGCCCTAGGATGTTTATTAAAACACCGTTTACAGTAGCAGAAAATTTTTAAAAACATCTACATGTAAATTACTTAAGGATAGTTAATAAATTAGCCCACATTCTTATATCAGAACAGTAGATAGGCAGACAATAAGAATATACTGACTTGAAAAGATGTCTAAGATATTTTATTAAGTGAAGAAATCAATTTATAGAACAATATGTATAACATGAACCCATGTGAAATAAGACTGTGTGTGTGTGTGTGTGTGCGCGTGTGCACATGCGTGCACACAAAAAATGTCTGGTGGTTGCATGTCTAAGTACATAGTTCTGGGCTATGGTTTTGGCGGAACTCAGGCTGGAAAAAAAGGAGGAATTTTTACCTTTTACTTCATATCCTTCTGTTTGGACATTTTTACAGTAAGCACATACTGCATTTATAGTTGTTACAGTTTGTTCCTTTCTGGATCTGCACTCTTGAGACCCTCCTCCTTCTCCCCTGCAGCACGACTTTGCCTCCCAGCTCCCAAAAATCAAGGGCAGGCTGTACTCTCCTGATGTGACTCAGGCCCTCCTGGACCTCAGGGCCTCATGAAAGAGCGTTTGCTTAGATTTACTGATAATTTCACTTTGTGACTTCACTTTGTGGCCAATCCTTTCTGGCTCTCTGATCTTCAGACCACAAAAATGTCATCCAGCTCTAAGTTTGATCCCAATTCTACGCAGACTAGAAAGGGCATGCTGGGACAATGACAAAACATTAATTTTGGGGGCAAACAAGCTTTGTTTCGAATAAATAACATAGAATGAATTCCTGGAACATAAGTGTGTTATGTTCACCATAAGTGTGTTATGTAAGTCCAGCCTGATCACATAATACTAAAAAATCAGTAAAAATACCGATTTGAAATTATTTTTATAGAAACCTGATTTTACCTGAACTTCCCTATTATTTTTTCTATGGACTCAAAATTCTTCTCTCATTTTTATTTTATTTATTTTCAAGGAGAAATTCATTGTCCGATATTCACTTTTCAGAAAATCCAGTCAAAATTTGCTTACAAGCCTTGCAGATGTTTCTTATAACCACTAGGGGTCAGACTACTACATTAGTAAAAGTCAAACCCAACTTGAAACGTGGTATTAATTGGTTGAGGATCAGGCTGACATTCTCCTGCATAAGAACAGAAGACTGACCATTTAAATTAAACATTTTATAAAGGAGATAATGAGAAAGAATGCATTTGACAAGAGAGACTCAGAAAGTTGAAACTATCATATATAATAAATATAATATAGTAAAGATATTTCATCCTTAATAAAAATTTCAATTATTCACTTGCTCATTCTCATTGGCAAGATATTACTCCAGTCTAAGTGGGCTCAGATCAGAGGATTAATCATTGAACTGGGCAAATGTTAAGAGAGCAGAAACAACTAAAATCATGAAACTGTCAGCAAAAAAGAAGAAATCCTCATTTATAAAGGATAAACCACATGACTAGCAGAGGATTGAGATGAACGGCAGAAACATTTTTCCAATGGATTTCAGCCATGGTAACAATAAATCTGAGTCATCTCACAGCAATGGGTGTATTCAGGAGTGTGGGCAGAGGGCAGCTCTGGACTGGGCCCCTGTTCCACTCGCAGCTCTGCCACAAATTGACCCTGTGGTCCTGAACACACTCCTTCTCTTCTCCTGATCTCAAAATGTCATGAGTAAGATTACATGATTTATAAAGAATCTTCAGGCCTTAAAATTAAACAGATTTATCTAATAATATTGTTACATAAAAGGTAAGAAAGTGAGGGGAAAACTTGCCAAGATTTAAGTTTTAACAAAAATTTTACAAATGAGGGCATTCACTCTCAAGATACATTATTACAAATTGTGTTTTTTAGAAATGGAACAAACTGAGATCATAGACCATATTTGCTGTCAGACAAAGTAATAAAAAGTCAAAATTTATTTACATTTTTAATGATAGTGTTTTGAAGTAAATACTCTAAGTGTATATGTAAACATATATGCAGGTTATTCCCTGGAATGATAAACAAATTAAAAAGTGGTTACCTGTTGGGGGTGGGGTAGAATTAAATGGATATGGATAGTGTGGCTATAAGAATATAAGGTTTGCTTCTTCATATATTGTTTTGATGTTTCTGTGATTGTATTACATGATGTATTACATTTTTTAAATTTTGAATATATCCATTGCCTATTCAAATTTTTTAAAAATTACTTTTAAACTTTATACATAGGACAAAAATGTGGGCCAATACAAAAATAAACACAACTGAATATGAACATCCTCCATGATTTGAATGGGGGTTAGAAATGACACAGGGATATTCGTTACTAATATAAGTTGGCAATACAACAGTGATACTGTGTTTTAAATGGGCTGCATCAAAATACCTCAACCAAATTGGTCACATCTTAATGGTTGTATATAAAGATTTTATTTGGTAGATTTTTCACCTGTGCCCCAAACCCTCACTGAGCTGCTTATACCTCATATGACACCAAATCAGGAGAAGGAAGAAGTTCCTCCCTCCCCCTTTTTTCTTTACATACACACATGCATGCACACACAGGCACACACTGGCTTGTGTGTCAATGAATATGAATATATGCAAATAAACAATGGAGATGGTTACAGGGAAATTGATTCTGCAAATTGCTAACCTAACTCACAGCCTTCTCAATATACAGGTCAAATGTAATTTCTATCAAAATTCCAGCAAGAGAATTTGTAGATGTAGACAAGATTATTGTAAAATATATATGGAAAGGCAAAGGAACTAGAATAGCTACAACCATTTTGATAAAGAATAAAGCAAGAAGAATTACTCTACTTGATTTCAAATTATATAGCTACAGTATTCAAGGCTATATGGTGATAAAATAGACACACAAATTGATGGAACAGAATGGAGAACCCAAAATAGACCCATACAAATATGTGCAGTTACTTTTTCACAAAGGTGCAAAAACAATTCAATGGAGGAACGATAACTTTTCAACAATGGTGCTGAAACAATTGGACATCCGTAAGCCAAAAAGATTAATGTGGCCCTAAGCTTCAACATCAAATTAAAATTAACCCAAAAAGTATTAGCCTGAGCAACATGGTGAAACCTCATCTCTAAAAAAAAGTACAAAAGATTAGCCAGGCATTATGGCATGTGCCTGTGGTACCAGCTACTTAGGAGGCTGAGGTGGGAGGATGGCTTGAATGTAGGAAGTCAAGGCTGCACCCCAGCCTGGATGGCAGGGCAAGGCGCTGTCCCAAAAAAAAAAAAAAAAAAAAGGATTAAAGATTTAAGTGAAATTTTAAAACTATAAAACTTTTAGAAAAAAGTAATAAGAGAAACTCTTCAGAATCTAAGACTAAAGAATTTTTAGATTTGACACCAAAATCATGCCATAAAAGAAAAGATTGATAAATTGGATTTCATCAAAATTTCATACTTTTTACAAAAAATTAGCCGGGCATGGTAGTGGACGCCTATAGTCCCAACTACTCTGGAGGCTGAGGCAGGAGAATGATGTGAACCCAGGAGGCGGAGCTTGCAGTGAGCCGAGGTCACGCCACTGCACTCCAACCTGGGCGACAGAGTGAGACTCCATCTCAAAAAAAAAAAAAAAAATTCACACTTTTGCTCTGTAAAAGGTTCTGTTGAAAGGATGAAGAGACAAGCTTCAGACTAAGAGAAAATATTTGCAAAAATGTATCTGGCAAAGGACTGGTATCTATAATACATAAACTATTCTAAAAACTTAACAAGGAAAAACCCAATTAGAAAATGAGCAAAAGACATAAACAGACATACTAGTGAAGAGGATATACAGGTGGCAAATAAGTACATTATAGGACATTTCACATCATTAACTGGCAGGGAAATGTAAATTAAAACTACAATGAGATATCATTACACACCTATTAGACTGGCTAAAATAAAAAATTGTGACAACACCAAATACAGACAAAAATGTGTAGAAACTGGATCACTCATACATTGCTGGTGGGAATGTAAAATGCTACAGACACTCTGGAGATTATTTTGGCAGCTTCCTATAAAACTAAATATGCAGCTGTCATCCAACCCAAGAACAGAATGGAGAACCCAAAATAGACCAACTTTTAGTTGCGGGGGGCGGGAAGGGGGTGGTAAAAAACTTCCATCCATAAAAAAACCTATACATGGATTTTTTTAGCTACTTTATTTGTAATAGCCTAAAATTGCGTACAGCCCTGATGTCCTTCCATGAGTGAACAGTTATACAAAATCTGGTATATCCATACATGCAATACTGCTCAGCAAGTAAAAGGAGTGAACTATTGATACACACAACAACTTGAATGAATGTCCGGAGAATTATGGTGAGCCCAAAAAGCCAATCCCAAAAGGTTAGGTACTGTATGAGCCCATTTATATAACATTCTTGAAATGACAAAATAATAGAAATGGAGAACAGGTTGGTGATTTCCCGAGGCTAAGAATGAGGTTGGGAATGTGTGAGAAAGAAGGAAGAATACTATAAAAGAATGCTACAAGAATTTTCGTGATGAAAATTCTCTCCATCTTGACTGTATCAACGTCAATATCTTACTTGTAATATTGTACTAAAGTTCTGTAAGGTATTAGCATTGGAGGAAAGTAAGTAAGGATATGTGGGATTTCTCTATATTATTTCTTAGAACTGCGGGTAAATCTACAGTCATCTCAAAATGATTGTTTGGTTTTATATATATATATACTTATATATATGTGTGTGTAATTTTAATTTTATACCTATATAAATATGTTTATTTTACATAAACTACTTCTAGAAGAATAATATAAACTATGACCTCGAGTTGTTATGGAAATGAGGATTATAGTAGCTATGCATATTTTTTCCTTGCTGGATGTGCATGTGTGTGTATGTACAAATTATTAAGTTATTACATACCAATTCCAAAGCTACTCTTCTCTCTGCCTTATGTTTCTGGAACTGAGACTTCACAAACCACACTTCTATTTTCCCAACTTAGGCTTTCCCTCTTAAGCTCCACCAACATAGGGAAACTAAAAGACAGAAGGAGAATAAAGGAACTTCCTCCTTCTCATTTGCTTCTTGTGGACTTCTCTGTTCCATGTCCGCCTGGGCATCACACAATAATAGGTCTTCTTCATCTGAGAGTATCAAGGCCTTCCAGTAGCCGCAGCTGAATCCAATTTGCATGTTTTCCAATCCTTGCAAAACCAGTCACATTGAATGGGTCTCAGCAAGCTTTTGCTATAAAGGACCACATAGAAAATATTTCAAGTTTTGCAGTCCATTCATTCGTATAGCAACTACTCAACTCTGCTGTTGTAGCAACAGGTGTAGATAATATTTAAATGAATATGCATGGCAAGTATAACTTTATTTTTGGACACTGGAATTTTAATCTTATATGAATTTCATGTGTCACAAAATATTGTCATCATTATAAGCGGAATTGTGCTCTCAAGAAGATATGTTTTACTTCTAACCTCCTATATCTGTGATTGTGACCTTATTTGGAAATGAGATCTCTGCAGATAATCAAATTAAGGTGAAGTCATTAGGGTGGCCCTAATCCAATATGACTGGTATCCTTTTTACTTTTTTTTTTTAGAAATGAGGTCTTGCTATGTTGCCCAGGCCAGTCTTGAATTCCTGGGCTCAAGTGATCCTTCTTCCTCCACCTCCGAAAGTGCTGCAATTACAGGCATGAGCCTTCATACCCAACCAAATGGTGCCCTTATAAGAGAAAAATGTCATGCAAAGACATGGACACAGAGAGGAGTCCGTTTTGTGAATGGAAGCCAAGATTGGAGCAATGTAGCCACAAGCCAAGGACTGATTGCCACCTCCAGAAACTAGAAAAAGTCAAAGAAGGATTCTATCTAGAATCTCCAGGAAATCATCGCCTTGTTGCTAACTCTATTTTGGATTTCTAGTTCCCAGAACTGTAAGAGAGTAAATTTCTGTTGTTTTAAGTCATGTAATTTGTGGTACTTTGTTACAGGTGGCCCTAGGAAACTAACACCCTTATTCTTTTATTTTTTAATCAATGTTTTAAAAATATAAAAACCATCCTTAACTCCCAGGTTATACAAAAAAAACAGGTAGTAGGCTGGGCAGGCCTATAGGCACCTGACCCCCACCTCAAAACATCAACATGTGCCAAGCAACGCCCATACAGTCTGAGTTTTAGACCTACACGACTAAATGTTAAGAATTTCAATCTCTTCCCTTTTCCTCCACCCTGAGGGAAAGGTAGATGCTTCTGTAATTGCTACTTATATTACACTTTGCTATTCTCTCTTTCCTTTTCAGTTACCTAGCTAATAATTGTATAACTAGTTAACAATTATTTATGTTAAATTTTCTCTTTTTAAAATAACAACTTTTTTTCCTGGCTGGATCCTGACGTAATTTTCTTTTTAAAAGATTATTCAAGATTTTATATGAAGTACATTGACCTTTAAGGCTTTTGGAACGCCATGGTAATTATTAAGTTTGATTTTAGGTAATTAAGTTTGATTTTAGGTAATTGAGACAACTCTTTGCAGAGCTGAAATCCCTGACACAAAAATTGCATACTTTATTTGTCACAAACTTTAATTAATAATCATTCTTGCTTTAATAGATTCATTCCTCTGAGGACCCTAAAGTACTTCAGAAAAACTAAAAAATGAATATCACGTTACACCAAAGAAGAAATGAAAGCTGCCAGTGTCTTCTGAAGTTAAACAGGCTCCTGTTCTTTGACCCAGCAATCCAATCCCAGGTACTTACCCAAGAGAAACAAAAACATGTATTTACAAAAAGACTTGTATAAAATGTTCAAAGCAGCTTTATTCATAATAGCCAAAATCTGAAACAACCCAAATGTCCATCAATAGGATAATGAATAAGCAAACTGAAATATAACCATATAATGAAATAGCATTCCATCAATAAAAAGGAATGAACTTCTGATACACAGAACAATGTGAATAAATTTTAGGGACATTATGTTGAATAAAAGAAAAGATACAAAAGAACATATGTAATTTTGTTTATATGAAGTCCAAGAACAGGTAAAAAGTAATCTATGATGAGGGAAAGCAGAAGAATGATTGACTTAGGGCACAAGAAGAATGTTGACTGGAAAGGGGCAGGAGGGAAGTTTTGGGGTGATAGAAATATATCCCAGTTGAGATAAGGATGAAAGAGGCTCATATATTTGTCAAAGCTTATCGATATGCACTTGTTTTTTGTTGTCGTTGTTGTTGTTGTTGTTGTTGTTGTTGTTGTTGTTGTTTAGATGAAGTCTCACTCTGTCACTCAGGCTGGAGTGCAATGGCACAATCACTGCTCACTGCAGCCTCAACCTCCAGGGTTCAAGTGATCCTCTCACCTCAGCCTTCCCAGTAGCTGGGACCACAGATGTGCACCACCAAACCCAGCTAATTCTTTTATTGTTTGTGGAGGTGGGATCTGCCTATGTTGCATAGGCTAGTCTCGAACACCTGGGCTCAAGCAAACCTCCCACCTCAGCCTCCCAAAGTGCTGGGATTACAGGTATCCGCCACTGCGTCCAGCCAATCTGCATTCTTAATAGGTGCATTCCACTTTATGTAAATTTTACTTTAAAATCTTAAGAATAAGTAAAAGAAAAAAAGGCATAGGTGAATCTCTAATTTTCAGATCTGAAATTCATAGATAACCTTTGGAATTATAGACTCTAAGCCTGTAGAAGGCAAGCACTAACACTATCTTGTTTATTTTATATATAATTTAACATGCTGTAATATATCTATTGATCCAATAGGTATTAATATTAGAAGCATGAGCATTTTTCAAACATATAAAGTAGGTATCACTTCCAAATAAAATCTGCATAAGTAATTCAAGTTTGGCCTTCCCTTTCATCCTTCCTCTGTTACAGTATAAAAGATTCTGAGAGATTTTGTTTTTCTGAGAAATTTCTTTTCTCACCACATTTTGATTCCCAGCAAGCATCACCAATATACAATAACTCATTGAAGGAAAGTATTCTTCCTTTGGGAAAAGACTAAAATTAAACACTTTTCATCTACCTAAAAATAATTACAATGGCGTCAAAATGTGAATAATTTAATCTGCTCATAAAATATTGCCTACCACTGACAGTGCTGGGCCTTATGTTCAGACTGACCCAATTTAAGAATTTCTAGACACAGGCTGGGTGCAGTGGCTGACGCCTGTAATCCCAGCACTTTGGGAGGCCGAGGCGGGTGGATCACGAGGTCAGGAGATCGAAACCATCCTGCCTAACACGGTGAAACCCCGTCTCTACTAAAAAATACAAAAAATTAGCCGGGCGTGATGGCGGGCGCCTGTAGTCCCAGCTACTCAGGAGACTGAGGCAGGAGAATGGCGTGAACCCGGGAGGCGGAGCTTGCAGTGAGCTGAGATCCCGCCACTGCACTCCAGACTGGGCGACAGAACAAGACTCCGTCGCAAAAAAAAAATAAAAAGAATTTCTAGACACAAAAAGTAAATTTCAAGTTGAAAAGTGGTCACAACACTCACCTTTTCAAGTCTAGTCCACAGACATTAACTGTAATTTTTTTGCAGCGTACAAGCCATTTTGGCATAACATTTGCCTTGTGTCATGAATGGCTAAGTGCTCCTTGTCTTTTTTTTAACCTTACTTTTAATGAAACAAATAATATATTGTTGGGGGCTGGGCATGATGGCTCACACCTGTAGTCCCAGTACTTTGGGAAGCCAAGACAGGCAGATAGCTCGAAGTCAGGAGTTCAAGACCAATCTGACCAACATGGTGAAACTCCATCTCTACAAAACAAATAAACGAACAAAAAAACCCAAATAACAAAATAACATATTGTTGGGTGTGTGTGCATGTAACTCAGAGAATAAATTTGAAACAACCGAAGTGCTCATGAATAAGAGAATTGATGAAATAATTATGGAAACATGCAGCTTTTTTCCTTCTTAATGAGGTACCTGTAAATGTGGTGGCATGAAAATTTTTCCTGGATATATTAAGTTGCTAAAAAGGAAGTCACAGAAAGGTAGGCGTAGTATGATCATATTATGTTCAAAAATCTATAACTGCGTAAAACAAAATGTATATAAATGCTATCAAAGGAATAAAGAAAACATTTACACCATCTACACTGTTAAAGTGCTTAACTAGAAAGAAATGTTAAAAAGAAGGTGTACACAAAAGGATTTGCACTTGAATTTTATAATCAGCACATAAATCCAGTTTCTGGAACAATGCTTGACACAAAGTAGATAACAAATAGTTGTTGAATGAATTAATAGATTACTTAAGGAATCAATGGCTTCTATAACTTTAAAACAAAACAATTATATGAAAAAAACACAAATAAATAAAACAAATAGAAACCACTTAAAATCTGCCACCCAAAGAACTGTTGTTTACATTTTGGCATATACATGTAGACCAATATTTTTATTTTTAATTTTCAAAAATTGTATATATTTATGGTGTGCCACATGATGTTTCGATATATGCACACATTGTAGAATGGCTAAATCAAGCTAATTAACAGATCTATTATTACCTTACACACTTTTCTTTTGTATATGTGATGAGAAATCTAAAATCTACTCTAAGTAATTTTCAGCAATTTTAATAAGTATACAACATATTATTATCTATATTCATCATGTTGTACAATAGATCCCCTGAACTTATTCCTCCTACCTAAATGAAATTTTGAATTCTTTGTATCCAATATTTTTCTTTTTAATATACAATATTAAAACACCAGGCCAGGCATGTAGCACAAGCCTATAATCTTAGCACTTTGGGAGGCAAAGAAAGGTGCATCTCTTGAGGTCAGGAGTTCGAGACCAGTCTGGCCAACATGGTGAAACCCCATTCCTACAAAAAATACAAAAATTAGCCAGGCGTGGTGGCACACACTTGTAGTCCCAGCTACTCAGTAGGCTGAGGTGGGAGGATCACTTGAGCCCAGGAGGTGGAGGTTACAGTAAGCTGTGATCATGCCACTGCACTTCAGACTAGGCAACAGAGTGAGACCTGTCTCAAAAAACAAAACAAAACAAAAAAAAAGATAAAACAATGCACAATATTTTGTAAATTGTCTCTTTCCCCAATCAAAAATATACCAGGGTATCTTTCTTTTCTTTTCTTTTTCTTTTTTTTTTTTTTTTTTTTTCGAGATGGAGTCTCACTCTGTTGCCCAGACTGGAGTGCAGTGACACAATCTCGGCTCACTGCAACCCCCGCCTCCCGGGTTCAAGCGATTCTCCTGCCTCAGCTTCCGAAGTAGCTGGGATTACAGGCATGTGCCACCACACCCAGCTAATTTTTGTATTTTTAGTAGAGACAGAGTTTCACAGTGTTGGCCAGGCTGGTCTTGAACTCCTGACCTCCAGTGATCTGCCTGCCTCGGCCTCCCAAAGTACTGGGATTACAGGCATGAGCCACTGTGCCCAGCCACCAGGATATCTTTCTCTGCCAATAAATACATGCCTCAATAATTTTTAATGTCTTCATTTTATTTTAGCATTCTTTTTTTATTCTAACAAAACTACTCTGCTTAATTTAAATGCCAATAATGTTCATTCAGTCAGTCAGTCAGTCAGTAGGTGAATCGATAAATACTTTTAAAGACCGTGCAATATTTCAGGCAGGTACTCAGGCAAGCATGGGAATACAATAGTTAGTGAGGAGAAAAAAGGCACCTGTCTTCACAGCAACTTGAGTCTATGAGGTGAGATATACATTATATGAATAAATAGAAAGATAAATACATAGTTTTAAAATATAATAAGAAATTTTTTTTAAAATTTGGAGACAGGGTCTCGCTGTGTCACTCAGGATAAAATGCAATGGCAAGATCAAAGCTTACTACAGCCTCTATCTCCTGGGCTCAAGTGATCCTCCTACATTAGCCTCCCAAGTAGCTGGGACTACAAGTGTGCACCATTATGCCTGGCTAATTTAAAAAAATAATTTAGTAGATATGAGGTCTCTCTACGTTGCCTATGCTAGTCTTGAACTCCTGAGCTCAAGCCATCCTCTTGCTTCAGCCTCCTAAAGTGCTGGGATTACAAGCGTGAGCCACAGCACCTAGCCAAGAAACTTTTCTAGAAGATGCTATTCATAATAGAAAAAAATACATTTAGAAGATGTAATTCAATAATTTCCCTTTGTGAGTGTCCAATTTAAGCTGAACTTGCAGGATGGATTGAATTTGGCCAGGCAAAGAGAGAAGAGAGCACTGCAGACAGTGAGAACAGAATCAGAGAAGAGCACAGCACTGTGGAATAGAGAGAAAGCAGAACTGAAGAAACCTCTGGAGGAAGGGGGTGGCACTAGACTAGGTTGCAGGGTAGAACTTTGGATTTTATTATAAGTGCAAAGGGGAGCCACCAAAGAGGGATTTTGTTTTTGTCCCCTCCCCATCCCATGTATAAATGTACAAGATTTTTCTTTCTTGAGTTCACTGACCACTGAGAACAGAATGGATTGCAGGAGCAAGAATGAAAATACACCGATGATGAATAAAATGAGGGTTTCCAGGCTTGGGAAAGTGTGAAGGAGTAAGAACAGCTATCCATGAATAGCAAGTGTTGCAGAATGACTTGGCAAAGAAAGATGATGGGGAGGGAGTTGGAAAGTGTCTTTCTGTAACAATTCGATGCACACAGTATTTTACATATAATTTCAGGGTCTTTGTAGAACCCGTGGGTAGAAGACCATAGCTTTAAGACAGGTCACCATCCTCATCAAGAGAAAAGTGGGATTTGAGATGGGTTTAATAATTCTCTTGCCCTTACTGCCCTACTTGCCTTCCTTCCTTTCCCTTGAGAATGCACCAAGACCTCAGGAGCCAAGGTAAGGTTAATCTTAAAATATTAAAACTAATTTACATTGTCAGTGTACCATCATACTTGTTTAAAAAAAGGAGACTGCCCAGAAGGAGTGTGCTGGGAGCAGAAAGAAACCAACTTAGTGCTATACTCTTACCACAAATCATTTAAAATGAACATTTACGAACTGGCTGGTAGGCGATGAAATACCTTCCCAAATTTCTCTGCCTGGTCTTTCCCTGTCTGGTCATTTACTGTGGCACTTCTACATTGCTAAAAACAGGTTCTCAAATATGCCAAGAATAAGTGAGTCCACTTTCCTCAATCTCCAAGGGATAGGAGGCTGACATTAAACTGAAAGTAATCATTCTGAATAGAGAGATGTTTTATTGTTTGGGGCTTGTTGGTATGGATTCTTCACCAGTGTTTTGTTGTTGTTGTTGTTGTTTTTCTTGTTGTTGTTTTTAATATACTTTAAGTTCTGGGATACATGTGCAGAACGTGCAGGTTTGTTACATAGGTATACATGTGCCATGGTGGTTTGCTGCACTCATCAACCCGTCATCTACATTAGGTATTTCTCCTAATGCTATCCCTCCCCTTGCCCCCATCCCCCAGCAGGCCCAGTGTGTGATGTTTCCCTCCCCGTGTCCATGTGTTCTCATTGTTCAACTCCCACTTATGAGTGAGAACATGCAGTGTTTGGTTTCCTGTTCCTGTATTAGTTTGCTGAAAATGATGGTTTCCAGCTTCATCCATGTCCCTGCAAAGGACATGAACTCATCCTTTATTATGGCTGCATAGTATTCCATGGTGTATATGTGCCACATTTTCTTAATCCAGTCTATCATTGATGGACATTTGGGTTGGTTCCAAGTTTTTGCTATTGTGAATAGTGCCGCAATATACATACATGTGCATGTGTCTTTATAGGAGAATGATTTATAATTTTTGGGGTATATACCCAGTAACGGGATTGCTGGGTCAAATGGTATTTCTGGTTCTAGATCCTTGAGGAATCGCCACACTGTCTTCCACAATGGTTGAACTAATTTTCACTCCCACCAACAGCGTAAAAGCATTCCTATTTCTCCACATCCTCTCCAGCGTCCGTTGTTTCCTGACTTTTTAATGATCACCATTCTAACTGGCGTGAGGTGGTATCTCATTGTGGTTTTGATTTGCATTTCTACCAGTGATGATGAGCTTTTTTTCATGTTTATTGGCCACATAATGTCTTCTGGGTGCTCCGCCCTGTGCTCCGCCCTGTCCAAATTTCCAGGCGGCTTTGTTTAAACTGTGAGGGGAATACTGCCTACTCAAACCTCAGCAATGGCGGGCGCCCCTCCCCCCACCAAGCTCCAGCATCCCAGGTCAACTCTAGACTGCTGTGCTGGCAGCAAGAATTTCAAGCCAGTGGATCTTAGCTTACTGGACTCTGTGTGGGTGTGATCCACTGAGCAAGACCACTTGGCTCCCTGGCTTCAGTTCCCTTTCCAGGGGAGTGAATGGTTCTGTCTTGCTGGCATTCCAGGCATCACTGGGGTATGAAAAAAAACTCCTGCAGCTAGCTTGGTGTCTGCCCAAAAGGCAGCCCAGTTTGTGCTTGAAACCCAGGTCCCTGGTGGCACAGGCACCCGAGGAAATCTACTGGTCTGTGGGTTACAAAGACTGTGGGAAAAGCGTAGTATCTGGCCCAGAATGCACTGTTCCTCATGGCACAGTCCCTCATGGCTTTCCTTGGCTAGGGGAAGGAGTTCCCTGACCCCTTGCACTTCCCGGGTGAGGCAACACCCCACCCTGCTTCTGCTTGCCCTTCGTGGGCTGCACCCAGTGTCAATCCAGTCCCAGTGAGATGAACCTGGTACCTCAGTTGGAAATGCAGAAATCACCCTCCTTCTTCATCGATCTCACTGGGAGCTGCAGACCGGAGCTGTTCCTATTTGGCCATCTTGCCTGGGAATCCCTGATTCAACCCAGTGTTTTTAACTAAAAGCAAAAATGTAGTCATTTCTCTGCCCCGATAAGGTACCGCACCATATGTTTTCACAGTGTTCTGTAATTATCAAGAATATGACATGTCCTTTGCCTTTAGGTATAAGGGAAATACCAACATAGTTTCCAGTCTGTAACTTTCTGCTGGGAGGGCTAAAGGAAAGAGTCATACCATAAATCTAAGGGTCTCTTCACTGAAGTTTCTGTAGCGCCTCTCTAACTTCTCCATGCCATAGGGTCCTCCCCTCCTCTGAACTCATTCAGTGGTCATAGGCTCCTCATATTAGGTATCTTTTGTAATATATGTCTTGCCTTCACAAGACCCTGGAGGCATTATCTCTTACCTTTGTCTGTGCTTCCCATGAAATTGGTACAGTGCTTGCTCCCTATAAGCACTCAGCTAATGCCGATTCATACAGCATAAAAGTTTCTAAAATTTGGTAGGGGATAGAGTCTTTTTTTTTTTTTAAAGGGATCCAGAATAACAAGATGTTCTAGACTTTAGAACAGTTCATATGGCTATTAGGTCATCCTCCGAGATTCACATTCTTGTGAATGTGGTACAATCTTGAATGTTTTTAAGGAATCCTCTGGCTCTGGGTTTGTCTAGGCAATAGAAAATGAAGACTCTAACCCCAAGGAGGGTAAAGCTGCTGGGAAGTAACGTGAACACCTCATCTCACCACCTCTGCCTTGGGAGTCAACACAAATTTACCTTTAAGAAAAAGCAGACATCCTAAAGAACTCCAGGGCCAATGGAGGACCCTGGCCTTCCTCAGAAGCTGACACAGAAGGCCAAACCTTGCTCACTCTCAATCTAATTTCCCTAAGCTCATTTTTAACCGGTCAGGTCACCACAACCCAAATAGCCAGCATTCCCACAAGAACAGGTCCAAGTCAGGATAGCTGTATTAATTGTATTAATAGTATGATACCCACAATAAAGGAAATGAGAAGCCCATCCTCCCGTCATGAACTCAGCCCTGCACTGACCAAACCCAAAGGAGCAGTCAAGGAGCCACAATTTAAGACAATGACATATTAAACTGAGGCAAGAGGTGAGAGACTAAAACTGCATTTTGAGGAATCATTAAAGGAAGCTGAGGGTGTTTGACCAAGAAAAGAGAAGGCCTGGTAGCTGCATTGTAGAATTTGAAGGAAGAAAGTATATGAAAGATGTTGACCATTCCAAAGCCAGCCAGATGGCAGAATTAGAAGCAGTGAGTGAAACATATACAGGGCAGATGTCTTAGTCTAGGTTCCTTAGAAAACAGACTCTAAGGCAAAGCTTAGGCATTACTGCTTTATCTGGGGGCAAAAGGTAAAAAAAAAAAGACATGCATGGCAAGGAAGGAGGGAGAGCAAGAAAAAAATAGTATGTTATCAGGCTGTACACAGCTTCCCAAGAGACACCGCTGGTCACACGTCTCTGCAGAAGCAGGGCAGGCACTGCCCTATGCAGCAGTCAGCAGGAAGAAGAGGAGCTAGTCATTTATCTCCCGGATCCTTCCTGACTCTTCACTCTCCACATGGCACAAATATCCCTACACTTCTTTTTGTTTTGTTTTGTTTTGAGACAGAGCCTCACTCTGTCACCCAGGCTGGAGTGCAGTGGTATGATCTCAGCTCACTGCAACCTCCGCCTCCTGGGCTCAAGGGATTCTCCTGTCTCAGCCTCCCCAGTAGCTGGGACTCCAGGTATGTGCCACCATGCCCAGCTAATTTTTGAATTTTTAGTAAAGATAGGGTTTCACCATGCTGGCCAGGCTGGTCTCAAACTCCCTATCTCAAGCGATCCGCCCTCCTCAGCCTCCCAAAGTGAAATACCCCTACACTTCTTAGTAACCTTCTCCTACCCCTTCAAGGGGCACTGAGAGAACCAGAGCCTCAGTGGTGCAGCAGGATCTGATCTGGCCCAAGCCCTGGAGTTGCCACAGCTCCTACCACAAAGAATGTGACCAAGGCTGTGCCAAAGCCCAGCTGTCACACCCAGGAAAGTCAGAAACTACTGAGTGTAAGGAGATGAGGTGGCCACAATGGCAGTGGCGGCCAAAGCTTTATAACTGCAGGAATGGCCAGAAGCTGGGCTAACAGCCAAGGCTGTGGGGATGGGTTCATAGACCACACCAGAACATTAGGTTTTAGTAATATGTCAGTCTGAAACCATTTAACATTTGAAACCATCTAACGATAGAATTAGCCAGTGCTTTTCAAACATTACGTATATATGAGTACCCAGTACCCAGGAATCCTGTCAAGTGAAGATTCAGATTCAGCAAGTCTGGGATAGGGACTCAGATCGAGCATTTCCTACTAACTCTCCAGGGATGCCCCGTTGCTACTCCCAGGCTACACTCTGAATATTAGGTGAATGTTCTGCTTCACAAAGTGGTGAGTTTTACATCCCTAGGTGTGTTTTAGCAGATCCTGAATTGATTGATCTTCTGACACAAAAAGTCAGGTATTTTGCAGAAAAGGTCTCCTGCCTGGGAATAAAAGGTTGAACTAAATGACCACTGTAGAACTTTCCAAATCTAAGATTTGTATTTATTTACCAAAACCTGATGAGCACTAAACCAATAATGAATGATACATTAGTTTAAAAAGAAGAAATGCCTAGCTTTAATCTTATTCATTGCTCACTTTTCAATGACTCCTTATCAAATCCAAAGTACAATTAGCCAAGATCCTGATTGAAATTTAGAGCTTTACCTAATGACGACTGACCAGAAATGGATGTAATTCAGTCAGTAACTAATATGAGTGATGTTCTTCTCATCATCTCCCTTTCAAAATCCTTCCTCAACCACAAGAAACTCAAGGAGTAAATGCAGAGATGTTAAAAGGTATAGACAGGACATCTAGGATTATAGGATTATTAGAGACTGTCTCCTCCAGACTCTTATCAAGCCTGAGTTAAGTGTAAAGTGAAAATTCAATCCTTTCACTTCATTCCCTGATGAATGAAAACCAAAAGAAAATCTCAATCCAGACGCTTAGGAATGTGAGTTTCTAGACAGCTGAGTTTTCTAGCAAGATAAAAGCTAACGCTTTAGAACTAGATATATTTTTCCTTTTTGTCTAATGATTTTATTCTAATTATCACTTAGAACTGCCGTACAAATTTGAATTCACCACTTCTCTTCACTTTTCAATTAATTTATCAAGTTTTCATATTCCCTATTATCAAGAGACACGGTATCGGCTTCTTTCAGCCTTCTCCATATACACACTGGGCTTTGTCCCTGGATGCTGAAGCCGTCACACTCCAGGAAGAGAGAGCTGCTTAGTTTTCAAGGCTGGGCTGGGAGAACCCGCATATAATTCTACGGAGTTATAACTGTCACTGCTCCTCTCTGCCACACGGTGGCACTGTTGAAGACTGGCTCTACCCAGTGATGCGTGTCCGCTGCTGCAGAGCCTGTCTGCCCGCCTAGACCCAGATAGAAATTTCCGTGGATCCCAGAGGAAGGACGGCCCCATCTCCCAGGGCTGAGCTCAGCCACGTGGTTGCAGCTCTTCCTTCCTTACACTCTCGTGCGGCATACGCCAGCTTCCCCAAATGCTGCCCAGCCCCGAGGGATGCTGTTCAGGACTCTTCCAACATTCACCACTTCTCAGATCCAGAATCCTTTTCTCTCTTCCCTCCCTCAGAATGGGGTGTATAGTTGGATTTTAAACCTTCAAAATACAAAAGGTCTTATTACAGCCCTCTTTCCTGTACAACCTACACCAACCTCTCTCAGGAAAGCTATCCTCAGTGACTCCTAGGTGCCCTTACCCAGCCCCAGCCTCCTATTCACTTTCCTGACTTCTTAGACAAGATACACTGAACACAATTTAACTTTTTGTTAACAAAAAGCTTTAACAAAAAAGTCTCACAGCCATCATTATGAACATCATAGTTTGGTTTGGTTTGGCCGTGGTATTTTTTTAAGGTAAGCATACATGTGTCTTTTGTATTAGAAAAATTATAGATTGGAGACATGATTTGACAATCCTATTGCAGAGCTAATATTTTGGGGAGATCCTTGATTTCTAACCCATCTCTGGCTGGGAAGCACATGCTCTTTGAAGTTCACCATGTGGTCTCCCCACCTCCCTGCCTCCCTACCCAGGACTCTCTGACATATGCCATCACTTCTTCAGTCTTACTCACTTCTTTTTTACATACATATCTTTATGCTTCAGCTAAATTTAACTATGACCGTTTCTCCAAAAACAAGCTATACTTTCCCATCTCTGTGCCTTTGCTCATGTTGTTCCTATTTTCCTAAATTGCCCCTTATTTTATCCCTGCCTTTTGAAAGCTTAACCACCCTTTGAGGTCCACCCACACACTAAATCCTCCTCCAGGTTTTTTATAATCCCTCCCGCTGAATGTGATCTCTTCCTCCTTTGTACTTCCACAGCAATTTATGCATTATCTCTTTTAAGGTAATTTCATTCCTGCATGGCAAACATTTGAGATGTTGACTTCAGTGAACAAAGAATTTTAATTTTTTTTCTACAGCATTGAGAATAGAATCTTATACTTAGTAAGCATTTAGTAAATACATGCTGGATGGAATTTCATTGCCAAAAGCATACTTGAACCTTTAGTAAAATTCTTCTGCTAATCTAAGATTGGTCCCTTTTAGCATACTCTAATCGCATGAGGATTAAATTCAAAAGAGAAAATATAAAATAGGAAGAAAAGGAGGATACTGAAGTTTTGTATAGGTTGCAAAAGTCCCAAATGGTTCTCAGAGCTAGGAATTCCTACTGATATGTTCAGTGACCTCACGGCATAGAAGAAAATCATCCATGTTTGCAGCTGAGAAAGATAAATGGGGAATTGGGGGATGTAAAAATGGGGGTGTCATTTCATAGAGCTGATCACTCTCTCTTCTCTTGGTTCCCATGATGACACTCTTGCTTCGCTTTCCTGACATCCAACTGATCCCAGTTCCCTCTCCTCAATCTCTTGATGCTGGAGTACCCCAGAACTTAGTTCCACCTCTTCCATTGTTCTCCATCTACCCCTTCTTCCTAAGAGGTTAACTTTGCCACATGAGCAATTTACAATCCACTAGAAAATGACTGATAAGGAGCACTGATCTTAACCATCATAATATATTTCCAGCTTCTGACATTGGCACAGAGACTTGCAGGCTGTGAGTGACAGGTGGCAATGAGTGTATAAAATCAGAACTTTAGTTCACCTAGGTGTTTCTTTGGACATGTGATGATTTGTAAGACTTGTGAATAAAATCAAGTGCATGTTTGAGAACCAGCCGTACCCAGTGATGTGCATCTGCTGCTTCAAAGAGCTTTTGCTGGTCTATACCCAGGTAAAGATTTCTTTTACCTGGAAAGAAAAGGATAAGTAGAAATGATCCTGAACCAATGTTTTCCTTCTGCTTTTCTTGATGGTAATCAGAGAACTCCACAGACATTAGACCTCATAAGGCAAGTCACTGTGTGTTTACACATGCCAAATGTTTTGTTCTTTGGAGCCTTTTTAAGAATGGAAGAAAATAAAAAATGCAAGAGCCTTTTATGATCATTTATTGTACTGCTGCTAATTTGAAGCCTGCCACTCATAACATGGGGAATGATGATTACCATACATATAGTACTATATACATATAAATATATAGTAATATAGATATTATCATATAGATTTATATATAGTAAATATTATATAACATATAGTATATAATATATACTATAACATATAGTATATAATATATACTATAACATATAGTATATAATATATACTATAACATATAGTATATAATATATACTGTAACATATAGTATATATTATATACTGTAACATATAGTATATATTATATACTGTAACATATAGTATATATTATATACTGTAACATATAGTATATATTATATACTGTAACATATAGTATATATTATATACTGTAACATATAGTATATATTATATACTGTAACATATAGTATATATTATATACTGTAACATATAGTATATATTATATACTGTAACATATAGTATATATTATATACTGTAACATATAGTATATATTGTTTATACATAATATACTATATATTCCTATTTTCCTAAATTGCCCCTTATTTTATCCCTGCCTTTTGAAAGCTTAACCATCCTTTGAGATATATGTTATATAATGTTATGTATTATAGCATATTATATATTTTATTATATTATATAGCATACATAATATAGTATATGTAAAACAATATATACTATATATAGACAGTAATGTATATTACTATAGATTTCTATATATAGCAACATATATTACTATGTCTATATATAGTATATATTGTTTTACATATAACATATATAGTAATATATATCACTAGATATTAAAATATATATAAAAATATTACTATATATTTCTATATATAGTAATCTTATTATATATTACTATATATAGAATATATTACTACATATTTCTATATATTACTATATATAGAATATATTACTACATATTTCTATATATTACTATATATAGAATATATTACTACATATTTCTATATATTACTATATATAGAATATATTACTACATATTTCTATATATTACTATATAGAATATATTACTACATATTTCTATATATTACTATATATAGAATATATTACTACATATTTCTATATATTACTATATATAGAATATATTACTACATATTTCTATATGTTACTATATATAGAATATATTACTACATATTTCTATATATTACTATATATAGAATATATTACTACATATTTCTATATATTACTATATATAGAATATATTACTATATATAGAATATATTACTATATATAGAATATATTCTATATATTACTATATATAGAATATATTACTATATATTACTATATATTCTATATATAGAATATATTACTATATATTCTATATATAGAATATATTACTATATATTACTATATATAGAATATATTCTATATATTACTATATATAGAATATATTACTATATATTTCTATATATATAGAATCTATTACTATATATTTCTATATCTATAGTAATCATCATTCCCCTTATTATGAGTGGCAGGCCTCAAATTAGCAGTGGTACAATAAATAATCATAAAAAGTTCTTGCATTTTTTATTTTCCTTCCATTCTTAAAAAGGCTCCGAAGAACAAAACATTTGGGATGTGTAAGCACACAGTGACTTGCCTTATGAGGTCTAATGTCTGTGGAGTTTTCTGACTTTATATATATATGTGTGTGTGTGTGTGTATATATATATGACTATATATGACTATATATGACTATATATATGACTATATATATGACTATATATATATAGTACTATATAGAGTAATCATCGTTTAATAATCATTCCACAATGAGAGAAAAAGACAGAGAGAGAGAGTCTTGCTCTGTTGGCCAGGCTGGAGTGCAGTGGCACAATCACAGCCAACACGGTCTTACCTGTACCTCCTGGACTCAAGCAATTCTCCAATCTCAGTTTCTCAAGTAACTGGAACTACAGGTGGTGCCACCACACTTGGCTAATTTTTAAAAATTTTTTGTAGAGATAGGGTCTCCCTATATTGTCCAGGCTGGTCTCTAACTCCAGAACTCAAGCAATTCTCCCACCTTGGCCTCCCAAAGTGCTGGGATTACAGGCATGAGCCACGGCACCCAGCCTTATATATTCTTCTACCATGGAAGTTAGTAGCTTTGTCTCTGGTAAAAAGTCTTTACCCTAGGATACATAAATGCTGGTGTGTGTATGTGTGTGTGTATTTGTGAGTATGTAAGTCTGTGTGTATGTGTAAGTGTATATTTGTGCATGTGTGTATATGTATTAATGTGTGTATATGAGAGTGTATGTGATGTGCGTGAAATTCTCTCCTTACCCAGTTCCACACACTGATGCTTTGACTGAATCAAATTGCATTCTCCAGAGGTAGCTGCTGAACTTCCTGATTTTATTCTATACAAAATACCAAAAATACTTCCAAATAAATGGGTTGTTAAGTACCCTTCACTACTTTGGAGGGCTGTGCCTGACTTTCTTGCCACTGTGGGAATTTTACCAATAGTATTGAATGGAAGTCAAATGCTTAAAAAATAAACAAAACTTACTTTCTAAAAACAGTTTCATTTAAATCATTTTAGAAACTATCTTTAAAACCTGATACCTATAAAGAAAACATTTTTCTTTAAATCTTCATAGGAGAATATGAGTCATCCAATCATAACTTCTTTCCTCTTATAGTGAAACTTTGGTTAGTTCAGAACTTCTATTTCCTTGATAAATTACCCTGACATGTCCTATATCTGAAGAACCTAAAATAGCTAGGTTTAGAAAGGAGGAATCTAAGCCACATTATCATGGCCAGTGGTCCCTAAACATTTTTAATTACATACCTCATCAATAAAACACATTTTAGCATTTGATCATATTTATGTATATTTATTTGTAAATTATGTACATGTACTACTGTATAGATATCGTATTATCTATATAGCAAAGTAGAAATAAAATAATTTTGGGAGCCAAATTAAAATAAACGTCACTATTTTAAAATTTTTATTTTTTAATGGCACAAAAAATCCTTTCTTCTCCTCTTAGAGATCTTATTATTGATGGTAATATTTTCAGTGGCAGCAGTGAATTGAATATATTTCATTTTTTGTAAAGTCTTGGTTTGTCTTCATGTTCTGAACGCATAGTTTCAAATGTCTTTCTAGTCGTAATGGCTTCACACTATCATTAATCAATAACTCAAGGCATAATATACAATGACTAAGGCACATGGCTAATGAGACTGGATGTGAATCTATATTAGTTTGTTACGGCTGCCTTAATAAAGAGCTAAGATTGAGTGGCTTAAACAACAGAAATTTCTTTTCTCACTGTTCTAGAGGCGGGAAGTCCAAGATCAATCAAAGTGTTGGCATCGGTTTATTGTGAGCTGTTCCTGCGAGGGAAGGATCTGTTCCAGGTCTCTCTTCTTGGCTTGTGGATGTTTTTCTTCTCCCCGGGTCTTCCCATGTTCTTGCCTCTATTCATATCTCTGTGTCCAAATTTCCTCTTTTATAAGGACACCAGTCATATTGGTAGAGCCCACCCTAATGATCTCATTTTAACTTAATTACCTCTGTAAAAACCTTATCTCTAAAAAATGTCACATTCTGAGATACTGGAGGGTTAGGATTTCAAAATATGAATTGGGTGGGGTAGAGACACAATTCAGCTCATAAGAAAATCCATATTTTAAATAGTTTTGTTTATAATGTTGAAGTTATGGGTCAATTTCTTGTCAGATGTGATCACCTCTGCCATTGGCCTTGCATTACCTTTATCACATGATTTCAATACAGAAATCTTTTAAGACCGTTGCCCATTTCCCATGCTTATATATATAAACTGCAAACCCTCATAAGATGCTGAAAGAAAAGGATGAATGACAGCACTGTTGTGTGGCACCACCCCTCCCTCATGGCACCTTGACCATCTGAAATCTAGACCATCTGAGGGTACTACCAATTTCTTCATTGCATAAAGCTCTGATTCATCCTTTTTTATATTAGTTCTAATATATGATAACTAATTTTATATTTAAGCACTATATTTTATATTAGTTCTAATATTTTATGCATACTATATATATACTTAGTTATAATATATTCTTCCAGTGTGGCAATGGATTGTCTTGTGGGTGTGATCATCCCATGTTGGAGACCTCTGATCCAGACCACACTTTCTAAAAACTACCTGCACATTTTCAAATTCAGACTGAAAAAGTTATTTATAAGAAGGGCCTGTGGCTGTGATGTAGGCTGTGAAATCATGTCGCAGTCAAACCAAATCAAAAGGGCCCACAGACTTATGATACTCACTTTCTCTTTTCATTGCCTCCAATACACAGGTATTTAATTGTTCCCTGAGGTTTAAGGCAGTGGACTGAGGATAATACAGCCTCCAGCTTTCATTAGTTCAAAGGATGATGCTGTTCAATCCATACTGTTTGGGGCATTTGTTGAAAATGTCATTCAGAAGATATCAACACTTTCTGAGTCATGGTTTGATTGAATTTATAGAATTATGTGATAGAAACCGCATTCTTCACAAAAGTCACAGGCAATAATGACGACAAGGGTTGAAAATGAAAGATGCCAAATATTCTGATCAATTCAATAAGGCAAAAAGACAAGTTAATTCACTCAGTGCTCCAGGCATCAACTTCATAGAAGGAATGGAAGTTCTACCTGTTTCCTAAAGAACTACAGAGGTAAAATCTCCTTTGTTTATAATGCATTTGGCCAAGTGTATTCTAGTTCTGGGGGCCTAAATAGGCCATCAAAAGAGCAACAATGCAGAGGCCAAATTATATATTCAGAGGAAATTAACAGCCTGCCAAAAGGAAAGGAGACCTATCAAAAAGAACAAGACCGAACACCCTGTTGAGGTGGCTCTAAAATTCTCAGAGTTGGTCCTGCAACCATAATGCAAAAATAGCAACAAAAGCCGATTAAGTGGAGAATGTTTGACGTTTTTCATCCTCCAAGTGCATTCTAAACTGGCACAAAACAATTACTTTCTACAGTTCTGGGTAGAAAGGAAATAGCATGGGTGAGCATTACAACGGTATCTAATCATGGTACAGCAAAAGTAGAACAAGTCTGGAGCCTTGGTCCTCTGTGACCTAGGGATACTTACCTCACATCCTGCCCCACCTCAGTGATCTTAATTCCCAAACACACCATGCTTCTGGGTGTTTCTATGACTTGTAATGGTAGTTACAAGCTAAGTTCATGTCTCTGCTCTATGTAGCTTAAACTGTCCTACTCAAGTCGCTTTGAGTACTGCCTCTATTTCATTGCACATAATTCTACAATTATCCATCTTACTACATCACAATGTTCTTATCTAAACACTAATCTCCCTTACTAGACTACAAGCTCATTAAGATCAGGGATCATGTCTAATCTTCGTATTTCCAGTGCCAACACAGATACTGACATTTAATAAGTACACAGTAAGTGTTTGGGGGACATAAAAAATAATAACCTGTTCCACTGTTGAAAATTTTCAAAATCCCTAGTGTTGTCATACACATGGTCTTATAGACCCCTCACAATAAATTCATTATCAATATTCTTATTTTAAAGGTGGGAAAATTGTGATCAGATGAGATAAATGATTTGTTCAAGGTCACAGAGCTTTTAGGAGCAGAAGCAGGACTTCCACCCAGTTTCTGATGCCTAGATTAGTTAATATTTTTTCACCACCCTACAGCAAATTCATGCCTTCTTCTGAGAGGGAGGGAAGGAGGCACTCATGCCCAATAGTAAGGGAACCAGAGGCAATATTCTAGGTCTGTAAATGAGAGAGACAGGACCTGTGAGTTGCTTTCTTATACCGATAGAATACCTGCAAGGGTAGCCCACTATTCTGTACAATTAGTTAATGAATAAATGAATGAACAAGCTGCCAGACTTCAACGCACAGAAAGCAATTTTCATCCAACAATACAGCTCATCACTGGCTTCAGGTAAGGGCCTCAAATGTCCAGATGAGGCCTGAAGGCTTTGAGGCTGATTCTGAGAGAAAGTACATGTGGGGTAAATCAGTTGTCATTACAATTGAGATCTTTGTCCCACAAAACAGGCACTGCATTAGTTCAGCTTATGATTAACTTTTTCCAGTAACTGCAAAGAGGCTAGGCATGTGTCCCTGTCTGCCCAGTGATCACTCCTATGCACTTCCCTCGGGATTCTGGACGGATTTTCTAGAGTAGGGGTATTGAGAGTTCTCAAAAGAGAGGCTTTGGAGACAGATGGGCTTGGGATGAAATCGTCATTCCTCTCTCACTGCCTGTGTGGTGCTGGACAAGTTGTTTAACCTCTGTGTGCCCCAGAGTCCTCGTTGGTGGAGTTGGGTTGATGCGTGTGTCTATGTCATAGGGTTTCTGTGAGAATTAAATGGGGCTGAAACTTAGGTGATAATTCAACCAAGGTTTCTTAATTTGGAGCCCTAGGTCCTCTGAGAGTCCTCAGATTTTTCTCAAAATTCAAAAGGTCCGTGAGAATGTAACCTTGTGTTTTCATTTTCATAATATACATATTAATGCAACACAGCTGTGTCATCTGGATGAACATGAGATTCTAATAGCTGCCTATGTATTTGTGTTCACAATCAGGTGTACACCAAACAGAGGGCAAATGCTGTTACCACTCATTGTGCAAGACTTTTGAGGCAATTTGGACATAGACAAATGATGGGAAAATTGAATCATTATATGGCTCATGACAGTATTGAAAACTCAAACATCCAAGGACCTGTACCTTTGCTAAGTGCCATGCATATGTTGCTGATAAAGATGCAATAAATACTCTTTTGTTAAATTATACTTATTATTTTTCAGTATGGGGAGCGTGCATTCTAAATTGAGCAATCTTCGGTATTTTAAAATGACTTTATAATTAAAATAGCAAAATAATAATAACAATTACAATTTAAATAACGATTAGCAATAATTAAGATTGTCATGAGTAAAAATAATTATGCCAACTCATCTTTCTATTAATACACTTAGCATTGACAATTTAAGTTCAGCCAATATCTGCTTTTTAAACTGTCATGAATTTGAATTGTATTGGTTGTCATTTTGTTTATATATACATACATATATCTATATCTATAGATACTTTTTTTTTTTTTGAGACAGGGTCTCAGTCTGTCACCCAGGTGGGAGTGCAGTGGCACAATATCGGCCCACTACAACCTCCTCCTCCTGGGCTCAATCCAACCTCCCACCTCAGCTTCCAGAGTAGCTGGGACTATAGGGTACGCCACCATGCCCAGCTAATTTTTTGATTTTTTGTAAAGATAAGGTCTCATTATGTTTCCCAAGCTTGTCTCAAACTCCTGAGTTCAAGGGATGCACCTACCTCGGCTTCCCAAAGTGCTAGGATTACAGGCGTAAGCCACCATGCCCAGCTTATATTTAATTTGCAAATTTGTTTTCATTTTTATGATTGTATAGCACACATGTAGTTCTATATTTTTACATATTTCAGAAATTTTATAATAAAAAGTAATAAAGGTATGCTGAAGATCTGCAAGAATTTATTTTCTTTAAAAGAGATTTGTATGTAGCCTGGATTACTCAAATTCAGACATTAAACGAGATTATCTCTTTCACATCGAAAACCCTATGATAAGGAAACTAATAAGTGCAGGATACAGACGGAAGGGATAGGAACCAATGCGGTGTCCTCAGATCATTATGAGACTTTTCATTATAATCATTAAACTATTTTATTTTTTGAGACAGGGTCTCACTCCATCACCCAGGCTGGAGTGCAGTGGCATGATCTCAGCTTACTCCTCAACCACCTGGGCTCAAGCAATCCTCCCACTTCAGCCTCCCAAGTAGCTGGGACCACAGGCATGCACCACCACACTCAGCTAATTTTGTTTTGTTTTGTTTTAGATGGTGTTGTTGTTGTTGTTGATGGTAGTGGTGGTGGTGGTGGTAGAGACAAGAATTGAGAGTGAGTTGCTTGGGTTGGTCTCAAACTCCTGGGCTCAAATGATCCTCCCACCTCAGTCTCCCAAAGTGCTGGGATTACAGGTGTGAGTCACCATGCTCAGCCCAAACTATTTTTTCTGTCTGCTTTCCTACAAGGAGAAAGTAAAGACAGCAGAGATATTCTAGCTGATCAAGAACGAAATGCTACCATGCAAATTTAAAACTATAAAGGGAAGCATCTCACACTTTGCATGGTTGTATCTCATCACTCAGAGGTCAGTAGACAGGGAAAGAGCTAGTAGTTCCCATCTAGTCAAATAAGGACTGTCTTGTCCATGGAGGATTCATTACAAAACTGCTCTTAATATTTGTGAGCTACAAAGTCCACACATCTTAGTGAATTAACCCAGCAGTTTTGTTGTAGGAACCCAGCTGGAAAGTGTTTCTAAATGACTGATAGCAGCTCCTGTTTTCTTCAAGCCTAAACAAGGACAAAGATATTTCTTTTTAAAGTTCTGGGGAGGGTGGGAAGGGCACGGCTTTTTAAATGTGTAGTGTTTATTCCTAGATTGGCATCCTCTTTGCCTCTATTGATGAGCAGCACCTCTCCCTTTTATTTAAATTCACTAGTTTGGTGATCACGCGGTTCCAGAGGAGAAGGCAGAAGTGATAGTGCAGCAGAGTCCCCACTCCTGTAACCCATGTGCCAAGTTATAATCTGATAGTTTCATGTAATAATAGGTTTCTAAATTGTGGAGTCAGACACAAAAGGTCATCAGCAGATGGTGAAACTGGTTGGGCCAAGCGAAGGGAATAAGGCACCCTGAAGGGCACACTGCCTTGGACTGACGCGACATCACACGTGCTTTCTTCCTTCTTTTAGTCCTAACGTGAATGGATCTTCTCAAGTACGTGAAGTACGAGAGACCAGAGGAGGGCATCTAACCCCAGACAGCAAAAAGACAGGATGTCCACAGATGCTTGGTGGGAGAGATTGGACCAATAACCGTGACAGTGACTCACTCCAGCAATCTGTGCCTCTTTTGCAAACATTTGAACTCAGATTGAGAGTGAGTTAATGGTAGATATAACTAGAAGCATAAAGACACAAAAAGACAATAATGACAGCTTGATATTTTGAACAGTTACTGGGTCCCGAGCAATGCTTTAAACATGTTACACCCATTATCTCATTTGATCCTACACCAAGTCTATGAGGTAGGTAGCATTAGTATGTAGAAACTGAAGCCAAGAGAGATTAGGTAAAGTGCCTGATAGTACACATAATAAGCCAGAATTCTAACCCAAGTAACCTCATTCCAGGACTCCAGCTAAGCCACTATGCTGGGAGCAGAGATGGGGAAGAATTGCTGAGTCATGATAAGAGAAGGCACTACAGGAAGAAACAGTGAACTCTTAACAGCTGGGCAAGCAATGAGTCAGCCTGGGTGGTCACTCCAGATGCTCCCGGACACATCCCAATTTCTAGGATGCCTTGCTGTGAGTGGTTTGTCACATATGTCCTAGTTGTGCAACTAGGTTCCTTGGGTTCCTATGAAGCCTAATCTCATTTCCACAAGTATCCTTGTAATAAGCCTTCTCCATTGTTTTGGATAAACTGTGGATAAACTCTCTTGCCTCCCAAAAGCCTAAACCTGGAGTAAACTGGAAATGATTCCCCAGCAGTGGTTCTCAAACTTTAGTGTACATCAGAATCACCTGGAGGTTTGTTAAACCAGATTGCTGGGCTCCACCCCCAGAGTTAGTGATTCACTAGGTCTGGGAGGGGCCCAAACATTTCCATTTCTAACAAGATCCCTGGTGATGCTGATGCCACAGATACAGGAACCATATTTTGAAAATGGCTAATTTAGAGCCTAACCCCAACGTGGAGATGCCCAGAAAGAGTGGCCTCAACTGGGAGCTTGTTAGAAATGCAGGGTCTCAGCACCCACACAGGCCTACTGAACCAGACTCTGCATTTTAAAACCCCCAGGTGCTTTGTGTTCATGTAAAGTTAGAGAAGCACTGCTAGAAATATCAGGAAGCCACACACACAGAGGCTAATTTAGCAGGTTGGGAGTGTGGCCTGCGCATGGGGACTTCCCGAATCTCTCTATGTGATTCTAATGTGCAGCCAAGGTTGTGAACTGCTAATCTTTTGGTGACATACTGGCATTTTCTTTTCCTCCACACCAATGCACAGGATATGTACTTCTCAAGGAAAAAAAGTGGTCACTATATATATTAAACTGACAGACGAAAAGTGGAAATAACATATGTCTTAGATCTCCATTTTGGCGAAGACAGGCTTCAGCTATAAAGAATCGAAGAATAAAATGAAACCAACAAAGTGAAATCATTTCTGAACCCAGTAAATATTACTGCAGCACTGATCTGCTGAACCAGCAGAGGAGTCCAAAAGAAAAATCTACTCATCCCAAATGAGTATTTATTCTCAATATGATGTGTTTCACTAGCTCCTTTCCTCTAAAGCACTTTTTTTCCCTTGCATTGTTTTTTTTTTCTAATTATATGTGTGGCTTTAGACAAATTATTCCAATTCTGTGCACCTCGAGTTTATCAAATAAAAATCAAGAATAATCTCTAGCTCATAGTGTGTAGAGACTGAGTTTGATTCTGTATGAAGTGCCCAGCGCAGGCCTGGCCATCTAGTGAGAGAACAGTAAATGGTCTACTTGGGAGAACTCCTCAGTTAGAACTTTAATGATTAGGTAGCTAATGATCTGTAATAACCTCCTTAGCACCTGTTAATCTCACTTTAATAAGGAGAGTATGTCCGGCCTTTTACAGGAAGCCACAGATACTCCAGCCAGCAAGATTGGAGGCAAGGCTGGATCTGGACCAAAGAGGCTGGTCAGCAAGTGCTTGGGAGCCAAGTCCTGAAAATATTCATCAGAAACGTTTCCTGCAGCTTCAGTGGCCTGTAGACTGGGCAGCAGGCAACTCTCTAAATTTTACTGCAGTCAGAAGTTCAGGATGGGAACCTGCTCAGAAAGGGTGGGGCGCAGCATTTCAGGGGTTATGGTCATCTCCAGGAGAGTGGAGTAGGTTGTGAAGAGGCGAGTACTTCTACAGAATCTCTAAAGCCATCATTTTGACATAGGAAATATAGAGGGTAAGGGATTGAGATGAAAAATGAAACTACTCTTTCAAGTGTGTTTCCTCCACACTTCTCTCTTATCCTCCTTTGTCTGAGCTCTTCCATGGGTGGTATTTTAAAAGATGCCTTTTCCAGTAGAAGTTTTGTAATACTTTAAAAATGCTCAGAGGCATTTTTCCAATTTGGAGTCAATATACATTTTATACTGATGAGATACTGCAGTTAAGTAATTAGCTGTCTGCAACTAGTTAATTAAGAGATACTGCAGTACCTTGGCCTCAGGCATTAAGCAATTCTAGCTGATAAGCTGGAAATTGGCAAATAGGAGGATTGACAAGACACAAGAGCATAATGCGACACTCAGTCGCATTTGACAAAAAAAAAATTTGTTTTTCCAGTGGGTAAATGAGTGAGTGCCATCTAAAGTCATACAGCTGGGTCTTTTAAGAAACCCAAATATTGTCAGGAAAGTGGAGACTTCCAACTGTTGGAAAATGTTGCAGTAAACAGAATTCTTCCTGAATTTCATTCTATTTTTATTTTCCTATCACCCCAGTCCTGAAATTACTGAATTCAAGCGGAGAGTTAAGACTGAGAAACCCTTGAGGTTGCCACCTGACAGGGTCACAACTAGCAGAGACCTCGTGTGGACTTTTAAAGGGCAGCTTTTCCTCTAGCCAGACCTTTGCCCTTGCTCCAGCATCCAGCTTGCTGAGTAGGACCTGAATAGGACTCCACCTACGCTTACCCTTTGGGAATTCATGCTCAACCTGCACAACCGTAGGCAGGACCCCCACCTCCCACCCACCCAGATCAAAGGAAACTAGACTTTGGAGAGCAAATCCTCTCGGAGAAGAGATCAGATCATTTCTCCCTACCTTGGAAGGAAAGGAACATTTCCAAGTGAAAGGTCTTGTCTGCTACTCACCTACAGCGCAAGTCCCACGGTGCCTTGAGTGTTTGCGAGTGTCTCCTCACACCCAGAAATGCCCCACTAAGGGACATCTGTGTTTCTTGGAGCTAAGAATTACCTATTGGTGAGTGAAGTAGGAAATAGAGGAATAGTATCAGAATCTGGGCGGGCCTTCCACATGCCCACCTGAAGACCATGATGTGTGACCACGCCCCTTTAGGAGCATGCCCTCTCCCACTCCTGGCTCCCATCGCTTGCAAATTCTTATGTAATGAGAAAATGCTGAAAGAGTATACACATGTGAAGAGGATCAAAGCAGAAAACAAATTGGGAAATTACAGATTCCTCCTTAAGTCAAAGCACTAGACTATTTGAATGGTATCTCTCTCCCACACAGTGTTCTTCAATGCCGTGCTCATTGTGAGCTGCACTGACTGTCTGCATAAGAATCACTTGGATACATGTCAAAAATACATCCTAGGCTTACTAAATCTGAATTAGTAGGAACAGAGCTAGAAATCTACATCTTTTAACAAAGTCTCCAGGTGACTTTCATGTATTCCGAAGTTTGTGAATGACTAATCTACCAGGACTGGTATCTTATACAGTCAATGTTTGTTTATCTATCAGAATCTGGGAGGGCTTTCCACACGCCCACCTGAAGACCATGTGTGACCACGCCCCCAGAGGAGCATGCCTTCTCCCACTCCCCAATCCCATTGCTTATGACTTCATTCACATTTACAGCGTGGACAGTGAATCCCCAATGTCATTTACACAGGTATCTATTAGCCCAAACCTAGTATAATTCTACTTGACTGTCAGCACAGAACAGCAATATAACTTCCACTGGCCATAAATAATCATGAGCTTTTGCTAAGCTGTTTCCATTGAACTTATATGGGATCAGTCATCCAGTTCTGAAACTGCCCTAAAACCAATCATATCTCAAATACATGCCCATTATCATGTATCCCCATTCACTCTGTTTCCAAATCTTGGGACAGTGCTGAGAAGAAGCTCTTTGCTGAAAGAGTGAAAGTATAGTTGGGATGGAAGGAGAAACACATGAGTAGGTCAACTTGTCTCTGAACAAGGCAGTCCATTTCCTGGCCACATTCAGAACCTCCTTTTTAGTGCCCATAGAAGACTCCATGAAGTTAAAGGGTGCAAAGGGCTTTAGGACAGACCAGGAGAACAGCTTTAAAGTAGTCAGGGTGTATTAGTTTCCTATTGCTGCTATAGCAAATTGCCACAAATTTGGTGGCTAAAAACCATACAGATTTATTATTTTATAGTCATCTTTTAGTTAAAAATCTGGTATATGTCTCACTAGGCTAAAATCAAGGCACCGGCAAGGCCGCATGCATTCCTTTCTGTGGGGTCTAGGTAGGACATTTCCTTGCCTTCCAAGTTCTAGAGGCTGTCTACACTTGTTGGCTTGTGACCTCCTTCCTCCATCTACAAAGTCACAAAGGCAAGGCAAGTCCCTCTCATATCGCATCCCTCTGAGCTCCTCCTGTGCCTCACTATTCCACTGGTAAGGATCCCCGTGACTATACCAGGACCATCAAGATAATCAAGCATAATCTCCCCATTGTAAGGTCAGCTGATTGACAACCTTAATTCCATCTGCAACCTTAATTCCTCTTTGAATGTAAGCAACATATTCACAGGTTCCAGGGATGAGAACATGGACATCTTGAAGGGGAGGGTGATTATTCTGCCTACCACACAGGAGAACTCTGAACCCTAGTTCAGGATGAGAGTAGATGTCATAAACACCACATGTCAATTCCAAGATATGAGGTTAGGCTAAAAATAGGAAAGTAAATCTAGTGATCAGAAGCATGAGGGATTGAAGGAAAGAGGTTAGATAAAGTGATTCAGGACCCATACAGAGAGTTATGCAGTAGAGTTCAAGGCTTGCTTTCACAGGATGCCAGTTGCATTGTGGCACCACTCATGAGCTTGAAAGAGTGTGTAGGTCCAGACAAAATTTCACTGATGCTATCTCATCTCTCAATCTCTTACCATTTTTCATAATCCTCCTGCTTGCTTTTCTCTCTTCTGTTTACCTCTCTGATCTCTTCCATATCTTCCTCCTAACCCTTATTTTTCTTCAAAAATAAATGAAAGAAAATCAACTATATATAAAATTGGGGGAAAATTAATGTTTTTACAGTATTTTCTGAATTTCATTACATGCATATACTACATGCCAATGACATCTGGTTTGATTATTACCTTCTAAGAGGCATTGCCTTGTATTTATCTTTGAAAAAAATTGAAGAAATTTTACATACATTTTAGCACCTATTACAAAGAATCTAACAGTGTCACGAACCCAGTAAACATTAAAATGTAAATTGATGGGAACAAAAAAGCATTTAAAAATTGTTTCAGGGGAAAAACAAGAGGTCAACCTGAGGTTCAGAGTTAAAGGAATTGCTGAGTAATAGATAATGCTACTAAGAACACTGGCTGAAGTACACTGGAATGCAGAAAAAAATGGATTCCTGTTCTACTGGCTGCAGTTCTGCCTGGAGCAGGTTTTTTTTCTTTTCTTTTTTTTTTTTTAAATGATACTTTAAGTTCTAGGATACATGTGCAGAACATGCAGGTTTGTTACATAGGTATACACGTGCCATGGTGGTTTGCTGCACCCATCAACCCATCATCTACATTAGGTATTTCTCCTAATGCTATCCCTCCCCTAGCCCCCCACCCCCTGACAGGCCCCAGTGTGTAATGTTCCCCTCCCTGTGTCCATGTGTTCTCATTTTTCACCTCCCACTTATGAGTGAGAACATGCAGTGTTTGGTTTTCTGTTCCTGTATTAGTTTGCTGAGAATGATGGTTTCCAGCTTCATCCATGTCCCTGCAAAGGACACTAACTCATTCTTCTTTGTGGCTGCATAATATTCCGTGGTATATATGTACCACATTTTCTTTATCCAGTCTATCATTGATGGGCATTTGGATTGGTTCCAAGTCTTCGCTATTGTGAATAGTGCTGCAATAAACATACATGTGCATGTGTCTTTATAGGAGAATGATTTATAATTTTTGGGGTATATACCCAGTAATGGGATTGCTGGGTCAAATAGTATTTCTGGTTCTAGATCCTTGAGGAATCACCACACTGTCTTCCACAATGGTTGAACTAATTTTCACTCCCACCAACAGTGTAATAGTGTTCCTATTTCTCCACATCCTCTCTAGCATCTGTTGTTTCCTGACTTTTTAATGATTGCCATTCTAACTGGTGTGAGATGGTATCTCATTTTGGTTTTGATTTGCATTTCTCTAATGATCGGTGATGATGAGCCTTTTTTCACATTTGTTGGCTGCATAAATGTCTTCTTTTGAGAAGTGCCTGTTCATATCCATCACCCACTTTTTGATGGGGTTGTTTGTTTTTTTCTCCTGGAGCAGATTTTTTTGGATCTCCTAACTGGAGCAGATTTCAGCATGTGTCTGTATTTCTGAATTAGATGCTGATACAGAATCATCCGTGACCTTAAGTCATCATTCTCTGCCTCTGGCTCAGAAAGATAGTTGTATTCTACTGACTATTCACTTTTGTGTTGGGTTTATTTTATATTATAACAGTAATAAATGCTCAGTTTATCTTCCCAAAATTCAAACCATGCAGAAATGCATGAAGAGCAAAAGTCACTGCTCTACTCCTTCCCCATTCTACCTTCTCTTCCCCCAAAATAACCATTAAAGGGTACATATTCTTCCTGGCCTTTCTCTGTGTCACACCGAGGTATGTGAGAACATAGGTATATCATTTTTGTTGTTCTCATTAACTTGCTTTTTGCACTCAATACATCCTGGATATCCATCCATGGAAGTATAATTAATTCAACCACCTTTTTAATTGGCTTTATAAAGGGAAAAATGCCCTGTGATTTGTTTAACTCCTCCTTTGTGAATGGATATTTACTTAGTTTCAGTTTTTTTTTAAGTATATAATGGTTAATTTCACTTGCTTTTTCCTGATCAGTTTCAACATTGGGCATATTCTCATGCTGTATTGTGATGCTTCCTTTGAAGGCTATTAGGCTCCTGTGGGTCCTTTGGAAGGTTGCTGTGGTCATCAGTACACAGTATCAGCCCACCTGGAGTTAATCTGGAACAAAGCAAACTGAGATTCTGGACAATGGAGCAGAACCATCCTTCATTCTCCCCTGGGCTTCTCCCTATCTACCCATAGGCTTCCTCTTCCCTCTGTGAACTAACACAGAGGCTTGTGGGACTTAAATCGATAGTTCTCATGGGGCAAGTCATCAAGTTTAGGGAATATCTTAGTCTTCTTTATTCCTCAATTTATGGAAGAGTATTGGGCTACAATCTCTGAGAATTTTCAAAATGGCATTTAAAAAAGAACATGGATTTTAGAGACAGACAAATCTAAATCCTCCGTCTGTTAAATTCCTGATCTTGACCAAAACACTAAACATTTGTGTTAAGGGTGCTCCCAGGATTGCTGCAAGAATTAAATAGATTAGATGCTCAATAAATTTAAGAGTTCCTTTCATCTTCTTGTCTCCTTCTGCGTAGTGCCCTTGAATACGTGGGTCTCTCCTTCAACCCAACAAGGCATCAGTGCCAGCCAGTATAGTCTTGCCCTCTCCTTGAATCATGGACTGGAGGCTGCTATTTGGTCTCGGTTCAGCCAGCTGATTTCTCTGAAGACTGGGTTTTTGTCCTTGCTCTTCTTTCACCTCATGTTTAGAAAGGAAAGATTTTCTTGAAGGACACTACTCCACCTAATTGTCACATCCTTGTTTCTCTAAAGCTTAAAAGCCTCTGGATTCCAAAGCCTACCTGACATTGGATCAAAATTCCCAAGCTTGGATTTAGACTTGACCTTCTCTTATTCATCATTCCTTTCGTCTCCCCCCACCCCATCATTCAGTCTCCATTTATGTTTCTGTGCCCCCATTCCCTCCAATCTGTGCCCCCATTCCCTCCAATGCCTGTGCTGGTTCTACCATAGCTTTCCTTTGCTAGAACAATGAGGCATTGCCATGCAGTCCATTAGGCTCCCAGAAGTTCACCTGGGCTGACTGTTTATCTTGGTTCTAGTAAATAATGCTGATAAAGAGAAGGAAGTAAAGTTGTCCAAGAGAAAGGTATGTTTCTCTCTCCTCTCTGTCCCTCTTTATTGCCTATTAGTCACTCATGGTACAGGAAGCTCCCCTTTCTCCCAAATTGGGAAAATTTATCAGTCTATGGAGATAATCTCTGACAAAGTCAAATAAATCAATGAGCATACAATTGCTTATTATGGGAGCAATGGGCGAGAGCAGAAAACAAAAATAGCCATTAATATTCCGCAGGTCTGAGATCAAGTTAAAACCTTATAGAAACTAATCAAAGCTTTCACCTTTTTATATTTGTACCTGGCTCTGTTATTATTAGAGTTATATCTAAGTGCTTTTCTGAAACATATGCAAATATGATTGCCAGAATGGCAGAGGCATAATGTCAAGCATTCTGCTTTCATTAACAAATCTATCAGAACTTGCCCCTTAGCTTTATCACTAAGACCGTTAGTGTCTTTAAGTATTAAATAATCATAATAATAAAGAAGGAAAATGTTGTATATAATTTGCAGAGGTGCTATCTGTATTCATTAGGATATTATTTCAGCTGTTTAAACAGAGACCAAATCACAATAGCTGAAAACTAGATAAAAGGTTATTTCTCTCATTAAAGTTCAATCAGATAGATTCAGCAGGTAGACACTGTACTCCACAAGATCACCCAGGGATCAAAGCTCCTTCTATCTTGTTTTGTCATTTCTTACAGTGTTGTTCTTGGCATGGTCTAAACCAGCTTACCCCACTGCCACATTCATCCATCAGCCTATGGGAAAAGGGAAAAAGGATGTGGAAGGCAAGCAGCTTCCTTTTGGGAACATGATCTAGAATTTTGGACGTTATTTCTGCTCACATGCCATTGGCCAGAACTTGGTTGTGTGGCCACACCTTGCTAAGAGAAACTGTGAAATGTAATTTCTAATCGAACAGTCATGTGTCCACTTAGACCTCAGGTGGTTCTGTTACCAAACTTCACCGTGCCACATATACAACTTCTATCCTACTTAAAAATATATATTTTAATAATCATTTCCCCATGCTGTTAATAAATCTTCATGAACATCATCTTTAATGACTATGTAATGGTTGTACCTATGACAGTATTTCCCTGCTGTCAAACATGTAGGTAGTTTCCAGTTGGGGATTTTATAAACAGTACTGCAGTTAATATCTGCCACATGAATCTTTATTTGCTTTTCTGGTTATTTCCTTGGTATTTATTCCTACAGGTAAGACTGTTTTACTGAAAAGTTATACCAATTAACCTTCTCCTCAGAAGCAAATGAGGGGGCTACATTTTACACCACCATCACTTGCAATGATTTGGTCTTATTTTTTATCTTTGCAAATTCGATCAATTGAAAATTACATCTAATTATAATTTTAAATTTCATTCCTTTAATTATTAGTGCATTTACTACTCATGAATTTTAACATGTTTCTGGTATTTATTAATTATTTATATTATTTCTCTTAAGAATTCATCTTTGCCCATTTATTATCTTAGATTTGTTCCAACTGTAGAACAAGATAGTAATAGTGCCTGCATAATAGGGTATGGTGAGAATCAAACAAGAAAAGGAATGACAGAAACTTTGTTTCTTCTGGTTTCTTCTGAACAAGTTCTGCAGACTTGGGCTCAGTCTATGTTGTAGCTACAATGGAGTGGTCTGAAGAGCCCTCATCACTCTGCCGCACAACCCCATCTTATTTTCTTCATTGTACTGATGATGATCAAAGATTCTATTTTTCAATGGTATACTTATTTTTGTCCCTCCCCTTCCCCACTAGAACCAGGCCCTGGTCTCTCTTCTCTACTCATATTTCTTTATCACCAAAACAGCATCTGCCACACAGTAGATGCTCAATTAATATTTTCTAGATAAATAAATAAACCTCCTTCCCTCACTGCCAGAATCTCTTGACCTTGTTAAAAACTTAGGCATAGTCTTCAATTACCTCTTTGCCAAAGACAAGATGTGATGCCCCCACCAAACCCTCCCACATTCATGCATACTCACTGACTCATGCTTCTAGGCTCTTCTTGCCTCAGCCCCCATCTGTCACGCTTACAATCCCAATTCAAAGTGCCACCATCAGTTGCTCCCTAACATTCCACTGAACTGCATCACACATCTGGCATGGTTTCTACTAAAACATATAAGTTTCTAATTAGGAGTAGTCTCTAATGTAGTCTCTAATCAAGAATGAAAAGAGAAGGCAAAAAAGAGGAGAACTCTGATCTGGCTGACTATAAAATGTTATCCTCATGCAGAAAGGACTGTGGCTGCCTGACTTTCTGGTTGGAATCTGAGAGCTAGCAACAGGCTGTGTTGGTAACAGAGAGCTTTTTCACATCCTCTGCCAGATGATGTGTACTTTTCCACACCACAGGGTGGAACAAATGGAATCCATGACTGTGCTTCTCAATCCAACACCACTGATGTGGCAGGATTTGGAAATTCTCAAGTCCAGCACGTAGTCTTTCCTGCTTATCAGAGCTTATCCTGCTTATCAGAGCTGCTGCAATTAAAAAATATATACTTGTACATTTTGAGACGGATTTTCATGGGGTGTTAGGAGAGAACAGATGTGGTCCCTCTATCTAGAATAAAAGTCTAGTTAATGTCAAATTTTAAATTTGCTTTATTTAGCATGCAGTAAGAGGTATTATACATTTTTTTCTTCAATGTCTTGTCCTGTTTTACTTTTGTTGCTTCAGAATTAATATGAATAGTTTCAAATGCATTTTAATATTTGAAAATTAATTCCACTTTAATCGGCAACTATTATGGTCTATAGGAATAAACGTTTTTGAGACCCAATAATTAAGGAATTAAATTTTAGAGTCTCTTTAACAAATTAAAAAGCAGGGAGAACATATTAATTGTTTTTGGAACTTAGGGCTGAATACTCCCTAATAAAAACGTGAGCTATCTTTCTGAAGTTCCCATGGAAGGCATACCTCCAGTTCTCTCAATTCCGAAGCCTCTCTCAAACTCTGCTTCTCTTCCTGCATATACTCAGTTCCTTTCTGAATTGAATGGAAGCCCTCTTTGGTAAACTTACTTCAAAAGTATGTTCTGACCACCCTTAACCCCAGATCTTCCCATCTTGAAACAAGGTAAAATACCCTTTTCTCTCATTGTTCTATTTAAAAGTGTCTATAAACCCATGAAAAGACTGCACGTTACTTTAGAGTCACACAAGACACATTTTTTACTGGAGATTCACTGGCAAGGGAATAAGTGGTTGGCCAGATAAATCTTTTCATGTGTCCCATTGTCTCACTATGTCCTAAATGTTCGTTCAACGAGGCTGTCTATTGTGGCCAACATTCAGCATGCCTGCAACTAAAGCAGACTTTGTTGTTACTTCAGTCTTTTCCAGATACGGCCTGGGATTTACATCTGGGGAGCAAGGATATAGCAGCCCAAGAATAATTAGATGGGGCAAAATATTTACCCTGATGAACAAGGCACTGACATGGCAAGCAAACCAAAATATCCCCAGTCACAGATACGATGACAAACTCTCTCTCCAAGTCCTCATGTCCTACTGTTGTTTGAGTGATTATACCTAATTCCATCTCAATTCCTCTCAATGTTCCTCACAAATTGATGACCTAATAATTCATGCCAGGATATTCTTGGTTATACTGGATTTCTAAGGCATTTTAATTATCATTATGCGTTCAGGGATACTGATTTCTACAATACAGAAATGGTTGAAACTTACAAGTCTGTGAAACCAGAACTTACAAAACCTATCTTGTTCTGAGTAGCATTGAAACTGTCAAGGGATAAATTGGTATTTAATAAAATCATCTTTTTATTATTACCATGGGAACTCTCCACAGTACACAAATACAGATGCTGACAAGGAATAAAATACCCAGCACCTCTGGCATATATTAATATAAAGGCAACGTAAAATGACATACAAATATACAAAATTCTAAAATAACTACTCAGGACAATGTTTAAAAGTTTCCAAGGTTTTCAGTTTAGAAGACCAATTTTTCACAAAGTTCTAGTATGTCAACAAAAGTGGGCATCAGTAAGACCTAGCCCAGTAGCTAATGAATCTGGAAAATTCAATCTAAACAGGACTGTCTTTTTTCCATAGTAATTTAAAAGACATTACATATCAGATGTTTCAAGATTATTCTTCAGAAGAGTTCAGAGAAATGGCTTTGATAATGACAGCTTTGAATGTGGGCAGATCTTCATTTCTAAGAGGAAATCTGAAACTAGGTTGTGGCAGTGACAGTCACAGGATCCTATAAGCAAGGTCACTGTTAGGAAAGTCAGTAGCATGCCATCCTCTCAGCTGATAGGAATGGGGCCTTGGGCCTGAAATACTTCCTTACCAAGAGATAAAGAGTCCTCACGGCCTGTGCTGGACTTGTCACCTTGGGTGGGAATATCTTTCCCTGTTTCAGACTCAACGTATGCTCCTTTGTTCTGCATAAGCATGTGTGTTATTTGGCACCTGGCCAACCGCATGATTATATCTGTTCCCTGTGGAAAGGGAGTGGCATTCTTCCAATATAGCACAAGAGGGGTGTGTGCAGGCCAATGACCCTGTGCCAGCTGCCAGGAGGGACCCCCTGGCCATGGAGGACCAACACCTACCACTGAAGCTGACCTCACTCCATCTCTTTTCTTTATGAGTGAAGCATTGCTCCACCCAGTACTTCACTGCTTTGGGTTTTCCTTGGAGACTCCAATACCAAGATGCAGTGGGCAGAAGTGCTCCTACTTCTGCTTCTGATAATAGGCAACAGATGTCACTTGCTTGACAGTCATGCTTTAGATGAGGCAAGAGTCCTGCCTCATAAGCACCTTAGAATGAGAATAAGTTGAAAATGCTAAGCTAGCTGCAGTAGCAGATGAGCTTCCAAGTTATCCTGCAGGACTTGTAACATCACACAGACATCACTAAGATGGGTTCATCCAGAGGAGATGTGGAGGGAACACTAAACACTGTTTGTCTTGAAGAAGTTGTAGAAACTCCTAGGAAAAGCAGTGTACTGACCTGGATTTAATTTGTGAACCCAACCCAACGGTGAGCCAACAATGAACTCACTGAGTTGTAATAGGCCATCGAGGCTATGTGATCTAAACATTTACATCATTATTTCACAGAGGCCAGCCTGCCAAACAGCTGTATCAGAATCCACCTGGGGGAACATTCTTTTTTTTTTTTTTAAATACTTTAATTTCTGGGATACATGTGCAGAACATGCAGGTTTGTTACATAGGTATGCAAGTGCCATGGTGGTTTGCTGCACCCATCAACCCATCATCTACATAAGGTATTTCTCCTAATGCTATCCCTCCCCTAGCCCCCCACCCCCGACAGGCCCCAGTGTGTGATGTTCCCCTCCCTGTGTCCATGAGTTCTCATTGTTCAACTCCCACTTATGACTGAAAACATGCAGTGTTTGATTTTCTGTTCCTGTGTTAGTTTGCTGAGAATGATGGCTTCCAGCTTCATCCATGACCCTGCAAAGGACATGAAGTCATTCTTTTGTATGGCTGCATAGTATCCATGGTGTATAGGTGCCACATTTTCTTTATCCAGTCTATCATTGATGGGCATTTGGGTTCCAAGTCTTTGCTATTGTGAATAGTGCTTCAATAAATATACATGTGCGTGTGTTTTTATAGGAGAATGATTTATAATCCTTTAGATACATACCCAGTAATGGGATTGCTGGGTCAAATGGTATTTCTGGTTCTAGACCTTTGCGGAATCGCCAACACATTGTCTTCCACAGTGGTAGAACTAACTTACACTCCCACTAACAGTGTAAAAATGTTCCTATTTCTCCACATCCTCTTCAGCAGCTGTTGTTTCCTGACTTTTTAATGATCACCATTCTAACTGGCATGAGATGGTATCTCACTGTGGTTTTGATTTGCATTTCTCTAATGACCAGTGATGATGAGCTTTTTTTCATATGTTTGTTGGCCACATAAATGTCTTTTTTGGGGAAGTGTCTGTTCAGATCCTTCGCCCACTTTTTGATGGGGTTGTTTTTTTCTTGTAAATTTGTTTAAGTACTTTGTAGATTCTGGATATCAGCCTTTTGTCGGATGGATTGCAAAAATTTTCTCCCAAACTGTAGGTTGCCTGTTCACACTGATGATAGTTTCTTTTGTGTGCAGAAGCTGTTTAGTTTAATTAGATCACATTAGTCAATTTTGGCTTTTGTTGTCATTGCTTTTGGTGTTTTAGTCATGAAGTCTTTGCCCATGCCTATATCCTGAATGGTATTGCCTAGGTTTTCTTCTAGAGTTTTTATAGTTTTAAGTGTTACATTTATGTCTTTAATCCATCTTGAGTTAATTTTTGTATAAGGTTTAAGGAAGGGGTCCAGTTTCAGTTTTCTGCATATGGCTCGCCAGTTTTCCCAACACCATTTATTAAATAGGGGATTCTTTCCCCATTGCTTGTTTTTGTCAGGTTTGTCAAAGATCAGATGGTTGTAGATGTGTGGTTTTATTTCTGAGGCCTTCATTCTGTTCCATTGGTCTATATATCTGTTTTGGTACCAGTACCATGCTCTTTTGGTTACCATAGCCTCGTAGCATAGTTTGAAGTCAGGTGGCATGATGCCTCCAGCTTTATTCTTTTTGCTTAGGATTGTCTTTGCTATGCAGGCTGTTTTTTGGTTCCATATGAAAATTAAAGTAGTTTTTTCTTATTCTGTGAAGAAAGTCAATGGTAGCTTGATGGGGTTAGCATTGAATCTATAAATTACTTTGGGCAGTATGGCCATTTTCATGATATTGATTCTTCCTATCCCTGAGCATGGAATGTTTTTCCATTTGTTTGTGTCCTCTGTTATTTCACTGAGCAGTGGTTTGTAGCTCTCCTTGAAGAAGTCCTTCACATCCCTTGTAAGTTGTATTCCTAGGTATTTTACTCTCTTTGTAGCAATTGTGAATGAGAGTTCACTCATGATTTGGTTCTCTGTCTATTATTGGTGTATAGGAATGCTTGTGATCTTTGCACATTGATTTCTATCCTGAGACTTTGCTGAAGTTGTTTAACACCTGAAGGAGATTTTGGGCTGAGACGATGGGGTTTTCTAAATATACAATCATGTCATCTACAAACAGACAATTTGACTTCCTCTCTTCATCTTTGAATACCTTTGTTTCTTTCTCTTGCCTGATTGCCCTGCCCAGAACTTCCAATACTATGTTCAATAGTAGTGGTGAGAGAGGGCATCCTTTTCCTGTGTTGGTTTTCAAAGGGAATACTTCCAGCTTTTGCCCATTCAGTATGATATTGGCTGTGGTTTGTCATAAATAGCTCTTATTATTTTGAGATCCATTCCATCAACACCTAGTTTATTGAGAGTTTTTAGCATGAAGGGGTGTTGAATTTTATCAAAGGCCTTTTCTGCATCTATTGAGATGATCATGTGGTTTTTATCATTGGTTGTGTTTATGTGACGGATTATGTTTATCAATTTGCTTATGTTGAATTTGCGTGTGCATCCCAGGGATGAAACTGACTTGATCATGGTGGATAAGCTTTTTGATGTGCTGCTGGATTCGGTTTGCCAATATTTTATTAAGGATTTTTCTCATCGATGTCATCAGGGATATTGGCCTGAAATTTTCTTTTTTTATTGTGTCTCTGCCAGGTTTTGGTATCGGGATGATGCTGGCCTCATAAAATGAGTTAGGGAGGAGTCTCTCTTTTCAAATTGTTTGGAATAGTTTCAGGAGGAATGGTACCAGCTCCTCTTTGTACCCCTGGTAGAATTCGGCTGTGAATCCATCTGGTCCTGGGCTTTTTTTTGGTTGGTAGGCTATTAATTACTGCCTCAATTTCAGAACATGTTATTGGTCTATTCAGGGATTTGACTTCTTCCTGATTTAGTCTTGGGAGGGTGTAGGTATCCAGGAATTTATCCATTTCTTCTAGATTTTCTAGTTTATTTGTGTAGAAGTGTTTATGGTATTCTCAGATGGTAGTTCATATTTCTGTGGGATCAGTGGTGATAGCCCCTTTATCGTTTTTTATTGTGTCTATTTGATTCTTCTCTCTTTTCTTATTAGTCTGGCCCCTCTGCTGCAGGTCTGGTAGAGTTTGCTGGAGGTCCCTTCCAGACCCTATTTGCCTGGGTATCACCAGCAGAGGCTGCAGAACAACAAAGATTGCTGCCTGTTCCTTCCTCTGGAAGCTTCGTCCCAGAGGGGCATCCACCAGATGCCAGGCAGAGCTCACCCATATGAGGTGTCTGTTGGCCCCTGCTGGGAGGTGTCTCCCAGCCAGGAGGCACGGGGGTCAGACACCCACTTGAGGAGGCAGTCTGTACCTTAGCAGAGCTTGAGAGCTGTGCTAGGAGATCCTCTGCTCTCTTCATAGCCAGCAGGCAGGGATGTTTAAGTTTGCTGAAGCTGCACCCACAGACGCCCCTTCCCCCCGGTGCTCTGAGGGAGATGGGAGTTTTATCTATAAGCCCCTGACTGGAGCTGCTGCCTTTCTTTCAGAGATGCCCTGCCCAGAAAGGAGAAATTTAGAGAGGAAGTCTGGCTACAGTGGCTTTGTGGAGCTGTGGTGTGCTGTTCCGGGTTCAAACTTCCCAATAGCCTTTGTTACACTGTGAGGGGAAACGGTCTACTCAAGCCTCAGTAATGGCGGATGCCCCTCCCCTCAATAAGCTGGAGTGTCCCAGGTCAAATTCAGACAGCTGTGCTGGCAGCCAGAATTTCAAGCCTGTGGATCTTAGCTTGCTGGGCTCCATGAGGTTGGGATCTGCTGAGCTAGACCACTTGGCTCCCAGCTTCAGCCTCCTTTCCAAGGGGGTGAACGGTTCTTTCTCGTTGGCATTCCAGGTGCTACTGGGATATTAAAAAAAAAACTCCTGCAGCTAGATTGGTGTCTGCCCAAACATCCACCCAGTTTTGTACTTGAAACCCAGGGCACCAGTGGTGTAGGCACCCGAGGGAATCTCCTGGTCTGCGGATTGTGAAGACTGTGGGAAAAGCGTAGTATCTGGGCTGGAGTGCATCATTCCTCACAGCACAGACCCTCACGCCTCCCTTGGCTAGTGGAGGGAGTTTCCTGACCCCTTGCACTTTCTGGGTAAGGCAACGCCCCACCCTGCTTCTGCCCGCCCTCTGTGGGCTGCACCCACTGTCTCACCAGTCCCATTGAGATGAGCCGGGTACCTCAGCTGGAAATGCGGAAATCACTCGCCTTCTGTGTTGATTCGGCCATCTTACCAGCGACCTCGGGAACATTCTTAAAATACAGATTTCCAGGCCACATCTTGGGGACTTCTAAATTAGTTAGTCTAGAATAGGGCCCAGGCAACTCTACTTTTAACAAACTCCACTGTTGGAAAAGCAACTTGAAAAGATGCATGTACATACTGGACAATGGGTGATATTCCAGGCAGGAAATCATGTCAAAGAACCATCAGACTGTGGGTCCTAGCAAAAGGCTGAAGCATGGCAGCATTTAGAGATGAAAGCAGACAGGCAGGCCAGCAGAGGCGGGCAGTTCCTGTCCACAAAGCTTAGAAGAAGGAGCACAGTCACAACCATGAAGTGGGGTTTACAGAAAGCTGCTCAATGCTGAAAATGATCAAATCCTGAGCAGGTTATCCACACAGGGACACAAGCATGTCAGGACCAAAGAGGTGAGTGGAACTGGACAAACCTGGGGCTTGGTCATGAGAATAGGACAGAGGTCCAGTCTTTAAAGCTAACACAGAATTAAGGGGCATTAGTGCTTGTTGAACATCAATTCTGTGGAAGGTGCTTTTCACAGGCTGGCTCTGGTGTGTTACCCTCACACACACTGATTTAATCCCCATTTAATAGATGAGGTGGATTTAAAAGGTGAACAGGGGCTAATTTTTATCTTACTGAGCCACAATATCACCATCTTTAAAATGAGTAGAATAATTCTTACCCTGGCATGGTATGGTCCCTGGTACACAGTAATGTTTAAAAGAAATTTCATAGTCTCTGAAAGGAAACCCTACACTTACGTTTTGCTATTTTGCAATACAATGTGTTCAAAAACATACCACAGCTTTTTATATCTAGTTAACTTCCCTAACTAGCTTTTAAAGCCTTCTCTTACCCAATCACATGCTCCACACCAAATGCATTTCTCACACTCCTCCGAGCCCCACACTCCATGCAAACTAACCCAGAGGCACACTAGGCCTCCTTTGCTATCCTCTCTATTGCTAGGTGCTGGAACACATCTGTACATTTTCCCCTTCCTCCTTCCTTATATATATAAACAGTGAATTTGTAGTAAATACATGATCTATGCCAGGCACTGTACTGCATATTTTATTTGCATTATTTCTTTCAAGAGTCATGATGACCCTATGAGGTAGCTATTATTATTTTAACACTTTTACCAATGAGTAAAGTGAGGCCTTAAAGAAGAGACACAGCATACATAAGATGACACATTTAGTAAATGACAGAGACATGCTTTGGACTCAGGTTTATCTGTGAACAAAGCCTTCGCTTCTAGCACCTGTGCCATGCTCTCTGCTGTTGACCCAAGCTGTTGGTCATACAAGGCTGAACTAACACTTACTTCCTCCCTGAAGGGGAGGGCACCTCTAGCCTTCACTGGATCAAAGGCAACACCAAAATTTTTATTTAAGCACATCAAAGTCTGGAAACCAAATAGAGAATCAGTGAGAACACTTCATTATCCCTTGCAAAAGGTGACCTCAAGGCAAAACAGGGAAAGAGTGAAGCTCTCTGAATCCTTAATACTTGAGTCTTGTTCCAGGAAGATATTAGCTGGGCCTCATTTATTCATTTATTTTTATTTTTTATGGGAATTTTTAAATTTGTGTCTCAGTAGGTATATGTATTTGAACATAAGACAGGCCATATTTCATACAGATTGTGTGTATTATGGGTGAAGACATATTTTGTGCAAGTCAGAAATAGGCATCACTTTCACCATGGCTCGCCTGGGGTAACTGTTTTGGTTGCAAAGCCACTTGGTGACCAACATCTGTTAGTCCCTTAGGAACCAATCTAAATTAGATAGGTGGCAGAAAGAGAGTGACTCTGCGTGTGTAGCACTGGAAAGTCAGATATCTTCAAATAGCAATCTTAAGGTAATTTGGGGTACTGTCTTCTTTTAATATGTTTTCTGATTATAAAAATAATACATGGTAACCATAGTACCATTGAAAAATACAAAAATATATAAAGAACAAAATTCTTTAATCCTGTGATCCCACTTCCAGAGATAACAACTAATATCCTTTATCTTTCTTTCTAGTGAAGTGATCTTTAAAAGCCAAGGAAAGGAAGACAGGAAAAATGAAGATAAATCCCAAAAGATCAATATTTACTTTTAGTCTGCATTTAAGTGTGCATCGTTGAGAGAATCCACGGAAACTTTTATTAAAGATAGAATTTGGACTTGCCAACACATCAACAATTTATGTTTAGAAACAAGATACTCAATCTCAAGTTATCTTCCCCCATAAGCCGCATTTAGCTTTTTAAAAATCAAGGTATTGAGATGCATTATACATATTGCAAAATCGATGTTTTTAGGTGTACCGTTTTATAAATCCTGACAAATTTATACTGTTGTGTTTACAATACCACAAACAAGAAACAGAACATTTCTATCACTCCAAATGTTTCTTTGTGTCCTTTGTAATCAGTTTTCTTCCTCCAAGGCCAGAGCCTGATAACTACCAATCTGCTCTGTGTCTTAATAGCTTTGCCTTTTCTGGAAGGACATCTCAATGGAATCCTATAGTATGTAGCGTTTGAGACGGGCATCTTTCTTTTAATATATTTGAGATTCATCAGTGTTGTTGCATGCTAAATAATATTCCATTGAATAGGTTTGCTGCAATATGGTTTATGCATGCACCAGTTGGTAGACACTTCTGTTGTCTGCCAATTTTGGCAATTATGAATAATACCAATATAAACATTTGTGTGCAAGTCTTCGTGTGCAAGATGTGTTTTCATTTCTTTTCAGTAAATTTCTAGTGGTGAGATTTTGAAGTCATATGGTAAGTGTATGTATAACTTTAAAAGAAACTGCCAAACCATTTTCCAATCAGGCAGTAAAAATCTGCATTTGCATTGACAATGTGTGATAGTTTCACTCACTCCACATTACTATAAGCACTTAGGATTACTGAGTTTTTAAATTCTTAGCCATTTGACTAGCTGGCCTGTTGTTATGATTTAGATTTCCCTAAGCACTTACAATTATAGGATTTTTTTTTTTTTTTTTTTTTTGGAGACAGAGTCTTGCTCTTGTCTCCCAGGCTGGAGTGCAATGGTGCCATCTTGGCTCACTGCAACCTCCGCCTCCTGGGTCTAAGCGATTCTCCTGCCTCAGCCTCCCAAGTAGCTGGGATTACAGGTGCCCACGACCACGCCGGGATAATTTTTGTATTTTTAGTAGAGATGGAGTTTCACCATGTTGGCCAGGCTGGTCTTGAACTCCTGACCTTAGATGATCTGCCCGCCTCAGCCTCCCAAAGTGCTGGGATTACAGGCGTGAGCCACTGCACCCAACCAGATTATCTGATTTTTTAAATTTTAGCCATTGGAATAGATGGGCTGTGGTTATGATTTAAATTTCCCTAGTGACTAATGATAGTGGGCATCATTTTATGATTTTTTTTTTGCCATCTGTATCTCCTTTGGTGAATTCAAATAGTTTTGCCCATTTTAAAATTCAGTGTGTTTGTTTTCTAATTATTGTGTTGTGAGAGTTATTTATATATTCCTCATACCAATGCTTTGTCAGGTAAGTGTTAACCAACATATTATTCTAACGTGTGGCTTGTTTTTCATTTTCTTTTTTTTAGGATTTTTTTTAAATTTAAATTTTATTTTAAGTTCAGGAGTACATGTTTATGTTCGTTATATAGGTAAACTTGTGTCATAGGGGTTTGTTGTACAGATTATTTTGTCACCCAGGTATTCAGCCTAGTATCCATTAGTTTTTTTTCCTGATCCTCTCCCCCATCCCACCCCTCATTTTCCGATAGGCTTCAATGTGTGTTGTTCCCCTGTATGTGTCCATGTGTGCTCATCATTTAGCTCTACCTTGTAAGTGAGAACATGTGGTGTTTGGTTTTCTGTTCCTGCATTAGTTTGATAAGGATAATGGCCTCCAGCTCTACCCATGTTCCTGCAAAGGACATGATCTCATCCCTTTTTATGGCTGCATAGTATTCCATGATATATATATATGTACCATATTTTCTTTATCCAGTCTACCATTGATGGGCATTTAGGTTGATTCCATGTCTTTGCTATTGTAAATAGCGCTGCAGTGAACATACGTGTGCACTTATCTTTATGATAGAATGATTTATATTCCTTTGGGTAATATAAATACCTAGTAATGGAATTGCTGGGTCAAATGGTATTTCTGGCTCTAGGTCTTTGAGGAATCGCCACATTGCCTTCCACAATGGTTGAACTAATTTACATTCCCACCAACAGTGTAAAAGCATTCCTATTTCTCCACAGCCTCATCAGCATCTGTTGTTTCTTGACTTTTTAATAATCACCATTCTGACTGGCATGAGATGGTATCTCATTGTGGTTTTGATTTGCATTTCTCTAATGATCAGTGTTGTTGAGCTTTTTTTTCATATGTTTACTGGCCGGATAAATGTCTTCTTTTGAGAAGTGTCTGTTCGTATCCTTCACCCACTTTTTAATGGGATTGTTTGTTTTTTTCTTGTGAATTTGTTTAAGTTTTTTGTAGATTCTGGATATTAGGCCTTTATCAGATGGACAGATTGCAAAAGTTTTCTCCCATTCTGTAGGTTTTCTGTTCACTCTGATGATAGTTTTTTTGCTTCAGAGAAACTCTTCAGTTTAATTAGATCATATTTGTCAATTTTTGTTTTTGTTGCCATTGCTTTTGATATTTTTGTCATGAAATCTTTACCTGTGCCTATGTCCTGAATGGTATTGCCTAGATTTTCTTCTCATAGTTTTGGGTTTTGCATATAAGTCTTTAATCTATCTTGAGTTAATTTTTGTAAAAGGTGAAAGGAAGGGGTCCAGTTTCAATTTTCTGCATATGGCTAGCCAGTTTTCCCAGCATCATTTAATAAATAGGGAATCCTTTCCCCATTGCTTGTTTTTGTCAAGTTCCTCGAGATTAGATTATTGTAGATGTGAGGTCTTATTTCTGAGATCTCTATTCTGTTCCATTGGTCTATGTGTCTGTTTTTGTACCAGTACCATGCTGTGTTGGTTACTGTAGCCTAGTAGCATAGTTTGAAGTTGGGTAGCATGATGCCTCCAGCTTTGTTCTTTTTGCTTAGGATTGTCTTGGCTATACAAGTATTTTGTTTTTTGTTTTTTTTGGTTCCATATGAATTTTAAAGCAGTTTTTTCTAATTCTGCGAAGAAAGTCAGTGGTAGCTTGATGGGGATAGCACTGAATCTATAAATTACTTTGGGCAGTATGGACATTTTTGCGATATTGAGTCTTCCTATCCATGAGCATGGAGATGTTTTTCCATTTGTTTTTGTTGTCTGTTATTTCCTTGAGCAGTTGTTTGTAGTTCTCCTTGAATAAGTCCTTCACTTTCCTTATAAGTTGTATTCCTAGATATTTTATTCTCTTTATAGCTATTGCAAATGGGACTTCATTCCTAATTTGGCTCTCTGCTTGTCTATTATTGGTGTATAGGAAGGCTTGTGATTTTTGCACATTGATTTTGTATCCTGAGACTTTGGTGAAGTTGCTTATCACTTAAGAAGCTTTGTGCTGAGATGATGGGGTTTTTTAGATATAGGATCATGCCATCTGCAAACAGAAACAGTTTAACTTCCTCTCTTATCCTTTATTTCTTTCTCTTGCCTGATTGCCCTGGCCAGAACTTCCAATACTATGTTGAATAGGAGTGGTGAGAGAGGGCATCCTTGTCTTGTGCTGGTTTTCAGAGGGAATGCTTCCAGTTTTTGCCCATTCAGTATGATATTGGCTGTGGGTTTGTCATAAGTGGTTCTTATTATTTTGAGTCATTCCCTTCAATACCTAGTTTATTAAGATTTTTTTAACATTAAGGGATGTTAAATTTTATCGAAGGCTTTTCTGCATCTATTGAGATAATCATGTGGTTTTTGTCTTTAGTTCTGTTTATGTGATGAATTACGTTTATTGATTTGAGTATGTTGAACTGGCCTTGCATCCTGGGGATGAAGCTGCCTTAATTGTAGTGGATAAGCTTTTTGATGTGCTGCTGGATTCTGTTTGCCAGTATTTTACTGAGGATTTTTGCATCAATGTTCATCAGGGATATTGGTCTGAAGTTTTTTTGGGTTTTTTTTTTTTTTTTGTATCTCTGCCAGGTTTTGTTATCAGGAAATGCTGGCCTCATAAAATGAGTTAGGGAGAAGTCCTTCCTTTTCAATTGTTTTGAATGGTTTCAGAAGAAATGGTACCAGCTCCTCTTTGTACCCCTGGTAGAATTTAGCTGTATATCCATCTGGTCCTGGGCTTTTTTTGGTTGGTGGGCTATTTATTTCTGCCTCAATTTTAGAACTTGTTATTGCTCTATTCAGGGATTCAACTTCTTCCTGGTTCAGTCTTGGGAGGGTGTATATGTCCAGGAATTTACCCATTTCTTCTAAATTTTCTAGTTTATTTGCATAGACGTGTTTATAGTATTCTCTGATTATTGCATTTCTGTGGGGCCAGTGGTGAGGTGTTTTTTTTTTTTTTTTTTTGAAATGGTGTTTTGCTCCTGTTGCCCAGGCTAGAGCGCAATGGCACAATCTCGGCTCACGGCAACTTCCACCTCCCAGGTTCAAGCGATTCTCCTGCCTCAGCCTCATGAGTAGTAGGGATTACAGGCATGCACCACCACTCCTGGCTAATTTTGTATTTTTAGTATAGACGAGGTTTCTCCATGTTGGTCAGGCTGGTCTCGAATTCCCGACCTCAGGTGATCTGCCTGCCTCGGCCTCCCAAAGTGCTGGGATTACAGGCATGAGCCACTGCTTCTGGCTGTTGATGTCATTTTTTTAAACAGTGAGTCAGAAGCATGAAAACAAATAGTGATAAATGCTTTAGAAAAATCACTCTAGACTTTGGTTTTAACAGCATTTCAGGTGGAAAGTGTATTTTAGAACAAACAAGTCAGTCTGCCCAGTTCTCATCTCTGTATTCTTCCTGTCTTTGTGCTTGCATTAGGGCTTCTTTACTCACACCCGTGGACTCAGCCATGGTCAGCTCAGTCGTGGGACAGGAGGAATTTAAGATCTCTAGCCTCACACTGACTGAGGATTGTGTTTGTTTATGCTACTCTGGCCCTGACCTTATACTCAGGTTCAAATACTAAGACATGATTGATTGATAGACAGATAGATAGATGATATATAGATAGATAGATAGATAGATAGATAGATAGATATAGATAGATAAACAGATAGATAGAAGTTTATATTATACACATATGCACAGATCTATGTATCTGTATCAGTCAACCTAGCTGTCGATCTATATAGATATATCTGTATGCCAGTCACCTGGTAGGTGATATGGCACAGTTTAACAAATATTTATAAAGGGCCTACTATGTACCAGCTTCTGTAATGAGTAAGACATTACTAATAAAATTAGAATAAGATCTGGTTCCTGCACCTAAATAGTTTATAGTCAGCATTATGCAAGTAGAGATTACCTTTTTAAATCATCAAAGTAACTCTGTAATGCAGCTATTATTTTAAACAGAATAGTTTTTAAAGGACCAGAAAAACACAGAGAAATGAAACAACTTGCTCAAGGCTCTGAAGAGAATAAATGGTAGATGTCTTTGACCCCCAAATACAAACACTTGATATACTGCCTGATATACTGCCACTGCCTGTGAATCTTTCCAAGATCTGGTCCCCAACTTTCATCCTGTTTCTAGCATGTCAATCAACCTATTAATCACTTTGCTTGACTCTTGCTAACTCTTAAGAGTCCTCTAGGGAAGTCCCTAGGGACTGAAATTCTCCCTCTGTACCCCAGTTGGCGCTTGAAGCAGTGCTTGCCAGATGCCCAGAGCTGGGCCCTCAGCTCTCCTCTCTGGGTCCCCCATTCAAGGCGGAGAGAGTCACAGTGCTGGAGTCCATGGGCCTAACAGGATCCCTGTTTTTCCAGTGGTGACCTCCCTAATGCTCCTGGCTTCATCAGATGATCCCACTCGTCTGTCTCCTAGCCCCATGGATACCATGCCACTGCCTAGCTGCCAACACACCTCTGGGGCCTCCAAGGCCTGGCTGGGGGTGTTCTAGGTTCTTGCCTCTCCATGTGTGACCTATCCCAAGGTGGTTAGTCAATTTATGCCCGGCCACACCCCACAATATTACAGGAAGTTCCATAAAGGCATTCAGTCTACCAGCAGAGCAGTCAGTCACTAAAATCACACAGCCATAGGGTTCTGCACCAGAAGAGAGAGGACTGGCAAGCTGGAGGGAATGGTGCAGTCTATCTCTGTTTCACACACACATACACACACACACACACACACACACACACACACACACACACACACACACACACACACATGCATACTGCCTCTCTCTCTTTTCACATACACACAGTCTCTCTCTCTCCCACACACAATCTCCTCTTCCTCTCTCTCCTATCCACACTTGCCCTCACTCCCACAACCCCCTGAGAATTATGGTTCTCTGGAACTGAGCCAAAGCAAGGAGTCTTCACCCAAAGCCACAGTGAAGGGGTCAGAGGGTCAGAGTCATTTGCTATGAAACTAGCGACACTCAGGCTTTAGGGCCCCTTTTATTCACTGGCCTCTCTGAGTCTTGGGGGTTGTAGAGTGTTCTATGTGGCAAAGGGAAACCAGGCTACAACAGGAAACATTTCATGTGAGCATTTCTGATAAATTACTTAAAGATATCTCTCCAGAAAGGGATAGGATCCATGCTGTGATTTATTTTCTCGTTTTAAATAAGTATTCTGATTTATTCTGCAGGAAAATCAGAGATCACTTCCAACTCTCCTTAAGCTCTTATGCAAGTTCTTCCAGCTGGATCTAGAAACCAAACTGACACCAGGCAGATTAACAAGAGAAAACATACAAATCTTATTCATTTTACATGTGGGATCTTCACAAGAAAGAAAATTAAAAAGTGGCCAAAGCAAGATGCTTTTATGCTTTTTAGACAAAGAATGATAAATTTGAGAAGAAATGTCAAGACAAAGAAAATCTGGCTAGGAATAGTACATTTCTAGGGGAGTCAGTAGGAGATATATTGGGGGACATGTAAAACTAGTGAAAGATAAGAGTTACTTCATTAAGCATATTTATCCAGATCCATTACAGTTCTCAATTCCCAGTGTCTCATGATAAGGGCTATCTTCTCACCCTGGTACAGACAGAGTACCCCTCCCAGAGGAAACTTTATGGCTTGCTGCATGCAGGAAGAGACAGGTCAGCTAGCCTTTTCTAAACTACAATTTCTCCAATGTTTTCAACTCAAAATAATCAATACACCAGTTCAGCATGTTGTGGGATGGCACATCCTTCCCTCCTTTAATATCTAAGTTAATATTGATGATTTTGTATATTAAGAAGGTCCCAAAATTGAATGAGCTATGGGCACCACAAAGCCAAGATCTGCTCCTTAGGAGGGGTGTACTGGTACCGAAGAAGCAAGGAAACTCAAAAATTGTGCTGTGATCAAAACATCAGAAGGAGAATCTGAAGTGTCAGCCATTGGAAGAAGCAAAAGCATTTAGGGAAGTAGTTGCATGGAGTCTGGGATTCTGGAGTCCAGTTACAAGCAAACAAATTGGGAAGAATTCAAAGAATTGCCTGAGTAATTGCGGCTAATGGACAAGGCAGGGTGTCAGGGACCCAACCAAGAGAGCTAGAGTTGGTTTTGTGGCTGCAGTCCAAGCAGAGGAAACCAGAAGATGAGCGCCACTGCACAGACTAGGCAGATGGTGGGAGAGGGGAAGAGAAAGCCACTAACAGTCACCGTCATCGACCCCAAGACATTGTACTTCAGTAGTGGGGTTGGGTGCCTTACACTTTTAGGCTGCATCAGGGATTCCTCAAAGAGGATACAGTGCTAAACCTGCAGTTATCAGGACAGGCAGCAGAATCTTGCCCATAAAGAGGGAATAAGAATGCATACCTATCTTATAACATTGTTGAGATGATTCAGTCAATGGTGTAGATAAAATGTGTAGCCTGGTACTTTATGCAATCATGGAGAACAACTCAAGCTCTCTGGAATATGATCCTACCTTGAATATAGTAAGAAGAAAAGGAGTTTAAATTCTCCTGGTAGGAGGGATGCAAATTCATTCAAACGAAATAAGGCAGTAGGAAGGAACAACTAATGTGGCTTTTAGAAGTAAATCATCAATGCAATGCAAAGATGCTGTTTATGTGCTTGGCTTATTGATTTAATAAGTTTCTTGGTAAACTTTTTTTCTGCTCAGTTAGCAGTTGGTTAGTTTTCCTTTGTAGTAATAGTAATAGTTTAAATGTTCCTTGCAGTAATGACTGTCATTGCTATATTTTATTTTCTAAGTTGATTTTGTACTCTAATATCAGTCTGCTATGTTTTCCGGTGTTGTAGGAAATTATTCTTAAATGTCTTTCCATTTCAGTGCCATGTTTGTGGACATCCCCCCACTGCCCTTCATCCTCAGAAAGGAACAGCCTCCTGTGGGTTGACTTGGTGATATCTGTCCAGAGATAATGTCTCCAGCCCCAGGCTCATCACTCAGACATCTGCCCTCAGGAGGACACGTTCATCCCCAGCACCAGAGACATGTCTGCCAAGGCTTTTGGAACTGATTTTATCCCCATGCAAAAAGCTAGATTCTAATTCTGTCTGATCACAAAAGGTTGAATCAAAGCCCTACAACTGAGCTTCATAGACCAAAACAAGAAATACATGGAAAAGTTGCCAAAGGATTTTAGAAGATCAGAGGCTGTAATTCATTATAGATGTGGGTCCTTTTGCTTTCCTCTAAGGAAAAAAAATATTCAATTTTATTAAGAAAAAATTCCCACTAACTGTGGCCATGTTCAAAGCACTCACAGAAAATATTTTGAACGCACAGGGTTTCGCTCAAGGAAGAATATTCATCATTTCAGGGTGGGGGAAAGGAGCTGGTCATTCATTTTCTCTCACCTTATCCTAACATTTATAGTTAAAAAGGGATGGATTTGGCTTTGCCTAATCTCCATGACAAAGCAATTCTTGCCTGACCTCTCAAATTCTCCCCACTCCAGAGATTGTATGACCAGAAGGTGGGATCATAAATCCCCAAGAGATGACAAAGGTGAAAATGGAATCAACAATCGCTACCTAAATTTTCAGGCTCTGAGACACCTTCCTAAACTATATGAATAAGCCACAGCAAAATGCTTAAATCTCTCCAGCTATTTTTTCTTTCATTGATAAGTTATATTTCTTTTTGAAGGAAAGAAAATATCTACCTCAGCTCTTATTTATTAAAACTTACTTAACAAAGACACTACAGGTGAAAACACAGCCACCATCACTCTATATTATTTTCTAAAATGATTTATAACATAACATTCAGCATAGATAACAGTAAAAGTTAAAAGAGGATCATGAAATACAAAATAAATCCAATTTAATAAAGTCAAAACAAAATCATTGTTCTTTTGTAAATGTTGATCACAAAGCTTAAAAAATGTACTTGAAATGAAAAGCTTCAGAAATAAAACAATTGTACCAAATTCAGTTTAGTATTTTGTATTTAGTATGTACCAAATAAATTTTTATTAAATTATTCATGATCTGTGTCACCAACAACTGTGATGATCAATACACAGTCATATGATCTTGGGTGAAGTCTGTGCAGCTCAACATGATTCAGTTAATTCAATATTATAAGTGCCGCTGCTAATTTGCCCAAATTATACTATCAATTCCTCCTTAATTATCTAGTTGATTTCTCAGCCCCACATTCCACTTTACGCCTGACCTCAGAATGACATACAAACATAAAAGTGGAAATTTAAGACCCGTCAGATGTAGTTCAAAATCTAAATCCATGACAGCGTGGGCAGCAAGACTAGTGGTACTCACACCATGAGGCCCCTAGGGATCGAGGTGTTCACAGGCTGTCCCTGTAGCCATGCCCTCGCCTGTGATGAAGGAAACCACTATACAGTGACTTCTCTGGGAAAATCTTCCCTCTGCTGTAGAGAAAATACAATCAGGGCATTACCTGATTGGGCAAATTGATTTCTGCTCTAATAGGTATTGATTATCTGCCAGGCCATGGCCTCCTTCTGGGGGTACTACAGAGAGAAACCCACAGACATTTTTCTCACACCAGTCAAGTAGCTTAAACTATTACCTTACACAGTGGCTAGGGCAGCTTGTAATTAATATAGTTCAGCCAGTTTGAGAATCTGGTTGGAAAGGCAGAGAAAACCATTGTGGTGCTTTGCAAATGATTCTGACTCTGAGATATCAGGAAAAGGGTGCTTAGGAAAAAAATAGTATAGGGGAGGCAAAATTTTACCTCTAGTTTCGTAAAACTTTTAAGCTGGGGCTGAGAATTAAACTGACCTCAGACAGATTAACAGAAGAAAAGTAACAAATTTGTTTGATATAAGTTTTACATGACACCAGAGCCCTCATCAGGAAATGAAGACCCAAAGAAGTGGCACAACTGAAATGATTTTGTATATGCTAGGTTGAACAAAAAGAGTCAACTGTTGAAAACTAAACTATTCAGGGAGGCTAAAGGAAGATAAAAATAATTTTAATAGGGTCTGTTTGTTCAGAATTTTCTCAGTCTTATCTTCCCATTCTAATGATAAGAATGTTACTTTCCTTCTGATATAAAAAGGACATCTTTCATCTGGGGGTTTTATCTCCTGCTTTTAGGAAGAAAAAGGAAAGCATCGGAACACCCTTCTTGTACCTGCTGGGTTTTTTTTTATTATTATACTTTAACTTTTAGGGTACATGTGCACAACATGCAGGTTTGTTACATATGTATACATGTGCCATGTTGGTGTGCTGCACCCATCTTTTTTTTTTAAATGACTTTAATTCAAAATAATCCTTCCGCTAAAGTGGCACATTTGTCAGGGTGCAGGGAATATTCTGCCTCCTTTCAGTAGGTGCAGATGGATTGTCAGTACAGATGAATATGTCTAAGTGCTCATACAACAGGCAGATCTGCCTCCCCACCCCCTTGGGATCTTTCAGTGGTTGGCTTTGAAGTTGGCATAATTTTTATCTTGAGTTTCTTAGACATTCATCGTAAGACTGAATACTTTTACTAGGAAAACTGGTCTTGCTAGCTTTTAATGGTTTCAGTTGTAACTTTCAGTGACAAGGAACACATTCCACAGTGCAGTGTGGGAGGAAGCATTCCTGACTATGAGTCACAAGACTCAGGTCTGGTTCCACCTCCACCAGCAATAATCACATAAAACCACCACCAAGGTCCATTCTCCATCTCCCAATGGAATTGATAGGCTACTCTCTGCCATATCCAAAAGGACTATTGAGAGGAAATATTATAAGACAGTTCAAATAACTTTGGAAGAGAAGCAAATATACCCTGATAAGATAGTCAGGGGCATAGGCTGTCTGCACACAGAGGCAGAGAATGAAGGCAATTAGTCAAACAATTACTGCAGAAAATACTCCTACCTCCCACAGAGAAAAAGAAAAAAAAAAGACAATGCACAGGGACTTACCAACACTTATTTTACTCAGCAGAGTATTTCATATAAAAGGAAAATTTTGGCTGTCTGAATTACCCAGATAGTTTCCTTAAAACCCTCTATTTCACATGTGTAGTGATAACCTCAATAAGGACCCTATTCTCCCTCTAGGAAATGGGACAGTAGACCTGAAATTACATCTTTCCCTTGGAATTTAATTCCTAAAGAAGACAAATTATTATGTTACTTTCACCCAAATGGAAATTCAGAAGGCCACAAGACCTATCTGGAGTTAGCTAAGGGGTTAAGATTCAGAGTCTTCCCGACAGTGTTTTTTCAAGGCATATTTTTAGAGTATCAGACTGAATCCCGGGGATTTCTGGGTGACTCTTGCAAAGGATTACAACTTAGCCCTGTGGTTGTGCTGCCAGGACACATATATCAGGATCTCAATAAATTGCAGTGCTTCAGGCTTAGACAAGCTTTGGGGGATTTTATTGTGATCATTATTTTAATTTCTGGAAAGAGATTGTGAAAGTTCTTCTCAAACCCATAGATAGGATAAGAGGATGATACACCAGTTTTACACACTCAACTTAAATATTATTTGAAGGGAGAGAAAAGGAAATAATTCACTTGCTGTGTCTTGCTCTTAGATTCCAGAAATGAATCTACATTCCTAATTTTTCAAAGACATTTGATGGAAGCCTGTGCTTCTCAATTTACAAGACTAATTCACCCTCTACTGTCTTTATAGCTCAGGTATATTATTTAGCATGACAATATCCCTATATTTATAAAGCAGATCATTTTAATAATGCATAATAGTTATTAAGAATGTCAATTAGAAACCCTTTATTTATGCTACTTTTTTTTTTTTTGAGACGGAGTCTCACTCTGTTGCCAGGCTGGAGCGCAGTGGTGCAATCTCAGCTCACTACAACCTCCACCTCTTGGGTTCAAGCAATTCTCCTGCCTCAGTCTCCCAAGTAGCTGGGACTACAGGAGCACATCACCACACCCAGCTAATTTTTGCATTTTTAGTAGAGACAAGGTTTCCACATGTTGGCCAGGATGATCTCAATCTCTTGACCTCATGATCTGCCCATCTTGGCCTCCCAGAGTGCTGAGATTATAGGCATAAGCCACCACACCCAGCTGCTATTTATGCTACATTTTTATAATCAACTTGGATGGAAAACAGACAGAGCTCTACATTCATGACTACAAAATGTTTTATATGCAACTTCCTGAGTATAACCTAATTGCCTATAGAGAAAAAAAATGCTCTTCTAGAAGCACCTTCTGTTGAAGTATCTTATGTTCAGGAGAAATTGAACAAATGTGACAATGCAAACTTCATACCTACTTATGGTAGCACTCCAGGAGCGTGCCACGCCTCCTGGAAGCTGTCAAATTCACTTCTGGGTCTCAAAAATGGGAATACAAACATTTTTCTAAGTTACTGCATAAGTCTTACCCAAACCTAGCAGAGGTCAAAGTCTCCTCCCTCACCCTTAATACTAAGACCCTTTTATCTAGGCAGTGGCTTTACTCTGTCCTACTAAGAGATAGGCTCTCCCTTCAACTGCTCATCTCAGACCAGGCCAGGTAATCAACCCTGCATCCACCACTCCCACCTTCAGGAGAGCCACCTCCTGCTGAGTCCATACTGGACCCTAATTCAGAGCAGGAACAACCTGATACTACACAGGAAACTAGCAGCAGCAAGGGAAAAAAAAAACAGCAAAAACAATAGAAAACTAGTCTCTGTCCTAATCTTTCTAAACAAGGTTTTCATATAGATGCAATTTGAACCATACTAAGAGCCCAGCATTAGATTTATGTTTGGATTTCCAGACCAACAAACACTTACTTGTTTTAGAGATTCAAAGAAAAACATGATGTGCAAAGACATGTCAGAATTAAGGACCTTGTTCAAAAATATGCTCTGTGCCAGGTGTAGTGGCTCCTGCCTGTAATCCCAGCACTTTGGGAGGACAAGGCAGGAGGATCACTTGAGACCAGGAATTCAACACCAGCCTGGGCAACGTGGTGAGACCCTGCCTCTACAAAAATGAAGAAAACAATCAGGCATGGTAGTGTGTGCCTGTAGTCACAGCTACTCAGGAGGCTGAGGCAGGAGGATCGCTTCAGCCCAGGAGTTCCAAGCTGCAGTGAGCTGTGATCACACTACAGCACTCCAGCCTGGGTAATAGAGCAAAATCCCGCCTCCACCTCAAAAAAAGAAAGCGGGGGTGGGCAAACATTAAAAAAAAAAAAGTTCTGACTACATAAAGAAAGTAAGTCAAAGTAATATAACTATATATCAAGTTCCAAAAACAAACAACATCTTCTTTTTTTTTTAAGACAGGGTCTCACTCTGTCACCCAGGCTGTAGTGCAGTGTTGTGACACATGGTTCAATGCAGCCTTGACTTCCTGGGTTCAAGTAAGCCTCCCTCCTGAGTAGTGCATGGTGGTGCATGTGCCTGTAGTCCCAGCTACAATAATGCACCAGTATGCATTATTTTTTATTTAATGTAGAGATGGGATATCAATATGTTGCCCAGGCTGGTGTTGAACTCCTGGGCTCAAGCATTCCTTCCACCTTGGCCTCCCAAAGTGCTGGGATAACAGACATTAGCCACCACACCTGTTCCCCAAAAAATTTTATTGGAAAATGTCTTCTTAGACCTAGCAAGGCCTCCAAATTAAATATATGTATGTAAATATATATTTGTCTGTATTTGTGTATCTTGACTCAGTATTATTGAATGTCAGGTTTAAAGGGGGCCCCAGGATACTGATGCTCAAATGATGATCTACAAGCCCATTAAACCACTATTGATGTTTGCAGGATCTAATTAAAATGATAGTAAAAGATGTGTGTGTGTGTGTGTGTGTGTGTGTGTGTGTGTAGCATTGTCAGTTTGTCACTATCCTTATCCCCAAAAGATCTGTTCTCTATTGTGTCCTTCTGTTTTTTTGTAAAAATTATCTTTTATGAAATGATAGTTGTAGTAGAAAGTTGTTTTGGTTTTTTGTTGTTGTTTGGCTTGGGTTTTTTTAATTTGACAAAATAAAACATTGAAAACCTGGTAAGTCCACATTTTGGGGTGGCATGGGTATTTTACTGATCCTTGAAATTTGTACATCTGGGATGTATGACCTAGACAACATGTACCAAATCTATCTGATGTTTGAATGCTTCTTAGTAACTTTCACCTATTAGTCCTAGTTCTAGCTCCTGCACCCACACAGACTCAGCTGTCCCTGTTCCAGATGAAAGTCCTTTCTATAGCTGAAGACAGTGCTTCTGTTCCCCCTAAGATCTTTTTTTCTCCAGAATTAAAAATCTTCTATTGTCTTCAACTCTACTTTTGAGCCAGACCTCAAAATAGAGCCTGTGAGATAAAAGAAAACATTGAAAGAAAGAAATATGTATATACTTAAAGAAAGAAATGCCATTTCTTTTATGTTTTATAAATGAGGAAATTGAATCCAAGTGGTTAAGAGACTTAACTAAGATCTAACAGTGTGTTACTGACATTCACTACTCAGCAAATCAAAACATCTTACCCTTGAGAAATGTTTGCATTAAAGCAAAGAACAAAAAGACAGTAGCAGATGTATGTAAATTGATTCAACAAATATTTTCAGTGTCTAAACTATGCCATGAATTATGGTAGCTAAAAGGAAACAGGTTCCCTGCTTAGAAGCAAGAAATAGTAAGTAAATAAAATAGCAAAAATGTGAAAAAGTAGCATGACAATAGAAACAACTACTTCAGTTGGGGAAGCTGGAAAGGCACAAGAGAGGAAGTGAAATTGAGGTTGGGCAATGAAGGATGAACAGGAATTTTCCAAGGAAGGTTAAGTGTGTTTGGAGGAAGACATAATGAGTTCAATTCCAGAGAGCTGAACTTCAGGTAATTTTGAGGCACCTGGAGGAGATAACCAAGGGGCAATTACACCATGAAAAAAGAAAATTGAAAAAAAACAGACATATGTGGTACATGCCCACAGAAAGTAGTGCTGAAAGAAAACTTTTTCATTTTTCTACCAGATTGGAAAATGCTTTGTATAAAAGTTTAAGATGAGTTTACTTTTAACTATATGGACAAGGAAGGTTTTCTTTCTAAATCATGATGGAGAAGTCCATTCTCATTGATAGCAACAAAATAAGAAAGAGAATAGGAAATATAGCTACCAAGGAGGTGAGTTTCAACATAATGAGAATAAAGTTACTCAGTGTTAAACTTCCTATCTTTAACTTGTAGATACTTGTAGAGGTAGTGTTAGCTTTGAAATTTCTTGAGATTTCCTGCTTAATAAGATTAATTTCACATAAATATGGAAGTTACTTCTTGATACTTGGTAAGCACTTTGAAGTTATTTTTATCCCAGTACAGACAGGTAGTTTCATTTGGAGTTCAGGCAGATCAGGATTACTCCGTAGTGAGAACAAGTACATTCAATACAACAGGCTGCAATTGTATGACACAGTTCCGCTATGAGCTCTTCAACCACGTGCCCGGTGGGCCTGCCTCCTCCATGCTCCCTCTACCACCCACAGACTTCCACTCCTGGTGTCTTATGGAACATAGACATAGACATCATCACCTCAGCTTCCAGATACACTTAAACACAATACCGTGCACATAATAGCAGCTTAGTAACTATTCCAAACACGATAATTATCATTCTAAAAAAATAAATAAATATGAATCAATAATACCTAGCAACAGTGCCTGTTCACATGCTTGGGATACGTATTTGGAGGTCTTTTAGCAGGCATAGATCTTGGAGAAAACTTCTTGCAGGTACTCCTTCCTTTTTACCCATCTCTTTGAAAGTTTCAACTCGAAATTTTAAATAATATCCTGGATACTCTATTTGGTTATGTTAACCTCTAATACTACATTTAAACTTACTGAATAAAATGATCACTCTGTCCTGGGGCTTCTATTTTGAGTTTTCTCTTGGCACCATTTTAGCATGCACTTAAAAATGGGATTTTTTTTTTTTGAGCTTGGATGAGATGCAGAATAATTTTCTGTTATGCATGACTGAGAGGCAGGAAAGATATTTCAGAAAAACAAAGCTCTGTCTCTAAGTGGTTATAAGAATAATTTGAGATAGGACCGCTAGAGAATTTAATTTTAGCAGTATTAATATGTGGAACAAAATACTAAAATGTTGCTTTCATACTTTGTGGTACATTGTTAATCATACATAACAGCTATGATTAATTCAAACTTTGGTTGCATCTAAAGAATTCTCTATTTTCCTGCATTATTCTGTAAATATGAGATGAATAAAAGCATTTCAGTCTGATGTTTTTAATTATCTCACCCCTTAGTCATAGATAAATCCCATGGAAATGGCCTTTGTAAATGCACTCTAATAACGACCCCAGAACATTTAATTTATGCACAAAAGTTGCTATAATTATTTCTCTTGGTAGCTTGTTTTAACACATTGATAGCAAGAAACTCAAGAGCCTCTATTAAAAATATAGAGCTTCAAAATAAAAAACCAAGACTTAGATACAAACTATTCAAGGATACTGTTCTCTTGGGCTGTTGGTCAGCCTCTCTCCAGTTTAAACTGCCTCTCAGCAAAAATGCCAAGATACTTTCAGAGAATATTACACTCAAAAATATTGCCTCTATATATATTGGCAGTGAGCATTGTCTGGGAAGGAATAATATTATCTCAGAAGGCTACAGAAATTGTTCAGTGAAAAATAATGAAGTAAATTCAATGTGGCAATTCAAAACATTGAAAGTAAAGGCCTATTTTACAAAGGTTTTCAAAGCTAATTTGAAGTTTTCTTTTGAAAATTTTTGACTCCAGCATAGACCCTACTCCTAAGGCTTAGTAAAAAAAGAAAAAAAATCTCCTTTGTAATGAATGCTTCAAAGAAACTTCTGAGCAATAACTTGTGGTACTGTGAGATAATTCATTTTAAAGCTAATTGTGAAAGCAAGGCCATCATTTAAAGAAAATCAATGGACAGTTTTTCCAGCTAATCACAGAACTGATGTATTCCTTGTTCTCTTTCTCCTTGACTTCTTTATACCACCAAATACAGTTGAAAACATTTACCCCTTTTCCTCTGGTCATAGCGCTTGCCTTGTTCTTTACCTTTCTCTCCAACCATATTCTAGGTCCCTCATCTCTATGTTACCTTCTATCCCCCTCTGATCATTAACTCACCATCAAAATCTTAGCCATGTAAAGCAATGGGATTCTATCTTTAACTTTATGTTTTCCCACATCAAATTTAATGCTGACTGTTTTAGTTCTAGCAAAGGCATATTTATTCTTCCAACCACTCAGAATTACAACCTCGGTCAACTGATTATCTCATACTCATGCCCCATATCTAGTTAGACACCAGCCCCTCTGGATGTTTTCATTGTAATGTCACCTAACAATATTCATTTCTGTGTAATGGGATTTTGTGATAAGTGTATATTAATTATTTAAATACACACAAAGTACATCTCTAACATATTCATAGGCAATACAGCCCCTATAGATCTATATCTTCTATGTGTCTTGTTCTAATCTCATTGTTAACCTTTCTATTCATCTTTGCTTGATTTCCCAGCTCATTTCACATGTCCTCAATCTCCCACTTCTATCCTGTACATGTAAAGTAGACAACTTCACGTCTTACTTGGCTAAGAAATATTGAAGCCTTCCAGTGTGGGTTTTCCCCATTTACATTCTTAAAAACCCTCAATATTTTACAGAATCCTCATTCATTCTTCACTTTCTTCATTTTCCAAGTGGCCTTGGTTCTTTGCCTTTCTATCTGTTCTTGGATCTTGGCCCATCAATCGATTATGCCCTATCCCTCTCTGGCATTTTCTACCTCCTTCTGAAAAAACAACTTCTTCCCTTCTACCTGCAACATTCTCAAGAACTTCATCCGAGAAAAAAGGGCCTTCTTTTAACTCTGCTAATCTCTAAAACTACCAGGCCAAGTCTCCCTTTCCTTCACACTACTCTTCTTGAGTGGGCTCTGCCTCCCCTTCTTAATTTTCCACTGACTTCTCAACCCACTGTATTATTTTCAGTCTTGAGCACTTTGCTGAAATAGCAATCTTGAAGACCATTGCTTAATTACTAAAAGCCAAATCCAATAGCCTCATTGCAGTTCTTAGTCTTCTCAGCTTCTCTGATACATTTGCCACTGCCAACGGCCTGCTGATTCTCAAAATTCTCTCTTCTATTGGCCCCTGTGATTTTCCAACCCCCTGAGTCCCTTTCTATTTTCTTGAGCCTTATTGGGTTTCATTTTTGGCATGTCTTCCTCTTTCTATCCTGTAATTATAGATTTCTCCCAAGGTTCTATTGTTAACCCTTCCCTTCTCTCTGTATATTATTTTTTAGGCCAATTTCACTGGCTTGCATGTGGCTAGCAAATCTGTATATCTTCCTTTTCTCTTGAAATGCAGACCAGATTTCTAACCACTACCCAAACAGCTCTATTTGGTGTTTTGCAGGCACCTTCAACTCAACATATACAAAATGTAGCTTACCACTTTCCCTATAAACTTCTCATCCTTGCCTGAATTTTGTTTTATCAATTTCCTTTCATTTTAAAAAATCCAATAGAATTATTCTATTTACTGTCCCCAAACACAGCTCAACCATTACTTCCTAGATATTTTAAGTTATCCTCATTATGGAATTACTTTCTTCTCTCTTTCTAGCCATCCAAATACTACGTAACGTTTCAGATTTAGTTGTTGAATCTCTACTGTTCCACGGTCTGACCACTTCTCTCCTCTGACTCCTACATCACTGATGGTCCCTTTCTTTGTTTCACATTTAACAGATTGTTACTTATGACTCATTTATTTTTTATCATATTTTCATTTAACTTATTAATATGTCTATAACTTATTTACTAAATTTGATTGTAATTTTTTTCAAAAGCATCACTCATAGATTATATTTCCTCAATCTACCTCTCTCATTCATGTATTCAAAGCATGTTTGTGAGGTATGTATTTGTCTTGTTCTATTCAGGCGGCTATGACAAAATGCCATAAATTAGGTGACTTATCATAACAGAAATTTCTTTCTCACACATCTGGAGGCTGGGAAGTCCAAGATCAAAGCACTGGAAGTTTTGGTGTCTGATTGAGGGTCCACTTCCTTGTTCATAGATGGCCATCTTTTCACTGTAACCTCACATGGCAGAAGGGGCAATGAAGCTATCTGTTTTTTTTTTAATAAGGGTACTAATTCCATTTATGAGGTCTCTATCCTTATCACCTAATCACCTCTGAAAGGCCCCAACTTCTAATACTATTACATTGGGTGTTAGGATATCAACCTATGACCACTGGAGACACACAAATATTCAGTCCATAGCAATACTATATGACAAACACAATGTTAGACTCTGGGAAAAGATATATATACATATCATGTTCCTGTCCATGGAGGAATTTACCATCCAGTAAAAGTGTCAGAAGTAAAAACAGATAGGTACAGCAATGTTATAAGTGTTTAGTTAGAGATGTATATGGTAGGCTTTGGGCACACAAGAAAGTAATGCCTTAAGGGAATTAAAGTTTGTCCCAAAAGATGCCACTTAGGTTTATTTTTAAAGGAGGAATAATATTTAAGAAGGTAGACAATGACAAAAGGGCATTCCGGGCAGAGCAAAGATAAGTAGTCTAAAAAATACGTAATTAATTTTCAGAACACAAGTAATTACACATGGGAATACTAGGATAGTGACAAGAATTTGGAAAGACAAGAATCACAAAAGGCTTTAAATATCAAGCTAAGGGTTTTTATTCTATCCTGGGGACAATGGGAAGCCATGGGAGGCAGATTTTAAAATATAACCTTTTCATTTAAGTCATACATACAGAAAGGTGCACAAACCGTAAGTTTACAGCTCAATGAATTTTCACAAAGCAAACACACCTGTACAAACAACACATAAATTAGGAAAGAATATACTACCAGAACCAGTGGAAAGATTTTAAGCAATGGAAACATATTATCGGACTTGCATTTTGAAAGATCTTTCTGGTTCATTGGGGAAGGAAACTGTTGGCAGGGAAATCATTTAAATTGTAAAGGCAAAAAAATCACAAAGGCCTTAAAGTAGTGGAACTGTGAATAGAGAGGAAGGATTATGTTTAAGAAATATTTAGGGCTGGGTACAGTGGCTCACGCCTGTAATCCCAGCACTTTGGGAGGCCGAAATGGGCAGGTGGCTTGAGTTCAGGAGTTGGACACCAGCCTGGCCAACATGGCCAAACCCCGAATCTACTAAAAATACAAAGATTAGCCGGCTGTGGTGGTGCATGCCTGGGATCCCAGCTACTTAGGAGGTTGAGGCACAAGAATCACTTGAACCAAGGAGGCGGAGGTTGCAGTGAGCTAAGATCACGCCAGCCTGCACTCCAGCCTGGGTGACAGAGTGAGACTCTGAAAAAAAAAAAAGAATAAAGAAGGAAAGAAAGAAAGAAAGAGAGAGAGAGAGAGAGAGAAAGAAAGAAAGAAAGAAAGAAAGAAAGAAAGAAAGAAAGAGAAAGAAAGAAAGAAAGAAGGAAAGAAGGAAAGAAAGAAAGAAAGAGAAAGAAAGAAAGAGGGAGGGAGGAAGGAAGGAAGGAGAAAAGAAAAGAAAAAGAAGGAAGGAAGGAAGATTTAGGAGGCAAAATTAAGAGACTTTGATAAATCAATGTGTGAATTGATGGAGAAGTAGAATCGTGGAATCTAAGACATGCGACTGGGTTAATGATGGTGGTGGGTAGTTTGCAAAGATAACCACAACAACCCCTCCCATTCATGAGTGGATATTATTTTGTAATTGACTTTGCCACTTCTCCTGTCAAGAGGGAGAATCTATTTCCCCACCGCTGAACTCTGGGCTGGCTTTGGGACTTTCTTTGACCAATAGAATTTGGCAGAAGTAGCATTGTGTGACTTCTGAGGATAGATTTCAAGGGGCCTAGCAGCTCCTGCTTTAGTCCTCATGGATACTGCCCAGAGTCTGCCATAGATAGACACTAGTCCTAGAAAATAGGAGAAAATATGGTGTGAGGGCCATTAGGTGGGCTGGGGTAGGGGTGGGAGAAGGCATGCTAGCCAATAGCCAGAACCAACTGTAAAACAAATGCATGATGCCATCTTGGACCTTCCATCCCAGATGACTTTCTAGCTTAATGCATGAGTAATCCCAGGAAAAAAAAAATGCCAGAACTGCCAGCTAACCAATGGAATCATGAGAAAGAATGATTTGTTGTTATCTGGGGTGATGTGTTGTGTAGCAATAGATAACTAAAATAAAAATTGGCACTTGGAAGTAGAATAGAGCGATACCATAACAAAAACTTAAAAGATATAGCATTTGTTTGGTGACTGGCAGCTGGTGGAGGCTGGAAGGCAGTGAGGAGAATGTCAGTGAAAGCCATGAGGCATTGTTATTAGAAGCAGGAATAGGGTGACTTGTGTTATGAAATGGTGGAACAACTAGCAAATATATCACTTGTGGTAATTTATTATAGAAGATATATAATTTGCCTACCAAGATTTTGGATTTCCAGGTTGAACACTGAACTTATCAAGTGGTTTTTTTTACCTGGGTATGATAAAGAATTGCAAAATAAAGAGGAGCTGAAAAGGAAATTATTTCATTTACCAGCATAATTTACAGGAAATATAGATGGGTCAGGATTTGTTAAGTTGGAAAATAAAACTGTTTCTCATCCCCATTCTCTTCAGAAAGCAACAGATTTTCAAAGTTAGAAATGGTAACAAGATAAAGATCAAACCAAGAATATGGTTTATTGTAAGATCCCTTGTTAAGACCTCTGAAAGATTTTAAATAGTGACTAGTAGATAGATTCAGTTGGGGAAAAAAAAGTCTTCCAAGAACCTAAAGTTACTACCCTATGGCAGCCTTACAAATAACTCAAGGTAGAGAGAAAGGTCTGTCTCAAAAGGAATTATGGATGTGACCGACTTGCGGGGCATGGGAATCCAATCGGATATATAGGAAACTCACAATGTTTTAAGAAAATTATATCACCTTTGACTAAAAGGTCCAAAGATCATTCAAAATGAAAAGAGAGCTCTAGGCCCTAATTTCCTATTGGCAAGAAGCAGACTGAGAAAGGTACTCAGCTGCAAACATGGTTCACTTTTTAAAGAAAAACAAGAACCCAGAATATGAAGCAAGAGCCCTGAGTGTAGAGCCAAGAGACTAGGGGAACAATGGGTTAGGGAACCACTGAGAAAGCAGAATATACTCTAATTAAAGAAAACAGGAGAAATTGGAGAAACTGGTGACATGTACCTGGCTACAGAATTGCTGCAGACTAGTTGTTGGTCTTCCTCCTTTTGAATGGGAGCATCTATTGGAATGATCTGTTCGGATGTGCGAAGTGTGGGTGGCTAGGTCTTTTAAATTCACAGATCTCTGGAACAGGATCCACACCCAGGACAAGACTGAATGTACAGGAAATTTATTTAGGGAAGTGCCTGTGAGAGAACATGGTAAGGAAGCCTATAAAGGCCAGATGCACGAGTCTGCAATGCCATTCTGACCCCAAGTGAAGGAGAGAAGGAAGGAAAGGTGGATGGAAGCATCTTAGACTGCTGTGTGGTTGTAAGGAGTGTTTGGCAAGGTCACCGGAGAAGACTCATACCAACATCACTTATCATAGTAGTCCCTCATTTCCAAAAATTAGCCTTCCATTGTATCCCTTCTGCACCTTGTCATTGTCTGGGAGCAGCCCATGGGAGGTTGGCCACAGTGCAAATACAGGAAGGATTGTGAAGCACAGAAGCCAGCTGTGCGTAAATCAGTTACACTCCCTACTGTCACTGATCTGAGAGATGCCTTCACGTAGCCACCACAGACCACCACCTGACAATTCCCAAACCCTAATCTCCAAGCCTAGTTTCTGTTTAAGAATTCGAATCATAATTTTTTTGTCACCAATTATGTTCAGCAGAGGCCCCAAATACACCTCATTAATAAGTCATTATTGAGTCCCTATTATACACCAGACATTGTATTATTCTGAAGAAGCTCATAGACTGAACAGAGAGATAAATATGTAATAAATCATTACAAATCATATGTTCTTTCAACAAGTATTGACTATGAACCTATTATATACCAGGCACTGGTAAAAGTGCTAGAGATATAACAGTAAATAATACATGACAATGTGCCCTACTTGGATGACTGGTGCCAGCTGGATAAGTCAAATAAATAGCCACATAATTATTATACAATGTAGTATGTGAGTTAGAAAAGACATTCTCTATAGCTTAAAGCACAAATAGTAGCTGGAGCTGTTCATGTAAAAAAGGGGAAAGGCAGGGTTTCCCAGATTCTCAGAACAGAGTAGGCAATGACATGTAACAATGTATTTTGTGAAAAACTACCTGATCTTAGTTGTCGCAACTGGCAATTTAGTAATTGAAGTGAAAAATAACAAGTCCTGAAGTTGAATGTTTGCTGAATGAATGAACAGTTATGAAAGGAGAAAGGGGGTGTGGAAAAGATGCAAAAGATATTTAAGAAATGCAATTGTGAGGATTTGGTGAAAGATTGGATTTGGGGTGGCAGAAAAAATATTTGGTGAAAGATTGGATTTGGGGTGGCAGAAAAAATATTTGGTGAAAGATTGGATTTGGGGTGGCAGAAATAAAGAATCCTCTCAGTCTTAATATGTCCAACGCTTGTCTCACCTCCTGTATTTTATCTCTTTCTTATTCCACCATTCACAAAGGTGCTCTAGTTGGAAACCATAGAGCTTGGTATGCATGCTGTAAATGCATATTGAGTAAATTAATTAATATGAGTCAAAAACATGAACTGATGTCATTGCCTGTATTATCAGGGTTCTTAGCTGCAAGCACAAAATCTATTCTGCCTAATTTAAGCAGAAAAATGACTTATTAAAGGGTACTAAATAGCTCACAGAAAAAGGAGGGAGCTGGAGAAACAGATTGGAAGTTGAGCTTTTAGGAATAATGCGCAAGACCAAACAGCAGAACTGGATGAGAGGAAATTGTGCCACCACCTCCAATGCTAAGAACTGAGCGCTAGGAACTTGACTGACATGGCTGCTGCAGATGGCACCACTTCCACTCTTCATGATGTATTTGGCCTTCCCAACACCAAACTGCTGCCACCCACAGCAGCAACGACAAAGTCTTCCATGAAGCCTGTTTCCTTAGGCATCAAGTCTTGTATGGGCTTATCTGATTGGTGGAGCCTGAGTCACTTGCCTGAGTCTCAGCTTCATGGAAGACTGAAGGATTTGAGTTTTATCTTCAAAGTCAGAACACCTCTGTTGAGAAAGTGGCATTCAATGTGAGAAATTCCCCAAATATGGAACGTATTCGAGCCATGATGGGCAGTCATACAGATGATGAGCATAACTGCACTCATCTTGTGATTTTTATCTAACAGTTAACTTAAATGCCTATTTAGAAAAGGCTCCAAGCAAACCATCCAAAATTAAAAAGGAATAGTCCCTGTCTTAAAGTACACATTTCAGAAGTTGAAACCCCTTTAAAAACTGTGAGACTGTTCCCTCCTGCAAACAAAGATAGTGTGTCACAAGTTTTGATTGCAACTAATGTGTGACACTGTTTTAAATAAACAGGACTATGTTCCTCAAAACACATCCTCTTTCTCCAAGTGTACAAAGTTGGCTGACAATTTCTTCCATTTAGTGGGTTCCATTATTTATCTTGGATTGAATAACAGTCTATTTTCTTCTTTCTTCTTCAAATTGAACAGTTTGGGAGTGCTTCCTGTCAGCTATCACTGCTAGTTCTTGAATAAAATTTGCTCAAATATTTCATAGTCTAATCCAGTGCTTCCAGTAGAACTGTCTGTGATAATAGAAATGTTGTGTATCTGTGGTGTCTGATCAGAAACCACTGGCCACATGAAGCTATGGAGCCCTTGAAACGTGGCTACTGCCAGGGTGAGATTGAATTCTTCATTTAAAATTTTAATTTAACTGTAATTTATCTAAACTGAAATAAATTGTCACATATGGCTGGTGGCTAGTTAATTAGACAATGTAGGTCTAAAGCTTAAATATTCACAAAATAATCCTAGGCTCTTCAACTTCCACAATTCTTTCCTTTACCTCTCTTCAACTAAAATATTACTAACTTTAAGATCTGGGATTGGGTCATTCTCCCTTTCTTTAAAGTTCATTGAAAGTCCCTGGCGTAGAGTTACATAAGTGTCTCCTTTATTGGAATCAGTCAGAACTGGACACAATCCAATGACAAAATCAAGATGACCTAGACAACTGGCTACAAGGTTCCTTGATCCATCCCGATCTCACTAGAAGAAAAATCCAGTGATTAACAGTGAAGTGGATTATACAAAAAAAATTAGGCCAGGTTATATACATATCCATTTTAACAATAGAGAGATAGACAATTCATATTAATTACACATACACTTTAAAGTCTAGTCACAGAAAAAAAAAATGGCCACAATGCTATTAACGCAAATATGCATCACTACAACTGTAGGATTAATTGTATGATCTTAAATGAAAATAAATGCATAATGATGAAATTAAATCAATCACAATTTAGGTTTTTTAAAAAAGACAGTAGTGATGAAAACCACATCAAAGTAAGTCCACACCGATAAGGCACCTAGAAAGCAACTCTCACTCACATGCATGCTCTTTGGGAACCTGCTTCCCAGCCAAACAATGTGTGGCAGCCTGAATTCTTAGCATTACCTAGGTTCAATTTTAGTTTATAAATACAAAATTTTATAACTCATTTGAGAGAGCAGTTAAATTGAATGCAAATTTACATCCACATAAGTTGCGCATCACTCACCTGGAAAACCTGAAGGAAGGACATGCTTTGCTTTAGATTGATTCACAGCCCCAACCAAGGACTCTCACACCTTAAGAACCCATGAGCCAGAGAGGACCTTAATTGAATTTGGACTCTGCCATTGTGTTCTCCTCATTTGGGCCATAGTCTCCAGAATATAAATAGATAAACAAGCAGATCAGATAAGCAAGGGTCAGACACATGATATTTTACTGGATTGGACATTAAAATGCATCCTTATCTACACTGAGATCAGTTTTCTCACTCTTCTAAGATGTAATCTTCTCCATTGTGAAAGCCATCTTGATCACTACAAATGAAATCAGGGAGGAAACGAAGTAGGGGAAACTGGAAAACTCAGACAGGTCTGCAAAAGTGTCATTCAGAGCATGGACAAAGACATTAAAGCAATGTGACCTCTCCCAAATATACTTAAGTCCAGCTCTGTTCCTTGGCATTCTTTAAGAAAGTGAAATCTCCCAGACGGAAAATCATTTACTTATTTATTCATTCAACAATATGTATTGGGGCCCTGCTTAACAGCCTCGTCCTAGGTAAATAAATACAGAGAAACATAAACACTGTTCCTACCTTCCAGGGATTACAAGCTACTCACTGACACTAATTTACCAGGCTCATTCTCAGCCTGAAGTGACAAAATTCAGTTCATCTTAGCATTAGGTGACACTCATTTTTTTTAAAGGATGGCACATCACATCTAAATGTTTCAGAAGTTCTAATTCATTTAACTATTTTTATATTATTACAGTACTGAATAGGAACAAAATAAGGAATCACTTATTCATAGCAATAATCACAGCATTATGATAATCAATTGTATAAAATGGTAATATTTCTATGATGAAAGATCAGTATATAAAAGTCACCCCTGAATATCTAGAAAATTCAGAAGTCAGATGGAAATCAAACATCAGATTCTTTATTTTTGAAGAGTAATATAAAATCCAATGTATTGAGAATAGTTTCACAATCAGGGACAAAGATAATCTTTAGAAAAATAGAACATTAAACTAGTTTTAATATTTCTACATGTAAAACATCGTGTTCAATGTGAAGCATAAATGAAAGTTTAGTCCTCCTCAATCTAACCTCCTTCCATCAATTTAATAGTAGGGACTACTTGCAGGCATTTTTACTCAGCAGGTCCTTCCACTACCTGGAGGTAGAGAAGAGTAAACCAATAAATTAATGCTGTTTCACATTATCTTTGTGAAAATCCTTAGAAGATTTTCTGTGACACGTTCATGACAGATTTCCAAATATAAAAATACGGATAGCTGCCTGTCCAGAGAGACCACTCCTTATACATTTTCATATACTATAACCTCCAGCTTAGGAAGCAGACACAAGCAAATCTTTTAAGCTCCTCTTCCATATACATTCATATTCTACAGCACTAATCTCCAAAGCAATGTGCACATACCCCTGCAGGATACAAGATAATTCATCGGAATTCTGAGAAGAATTTGGAACATTTGCTTGCATGTATATAAAAAAATAAGAAATAGATTAAGGTGACTACACACAACAGCCCTCATGTGGTCCACAATGTCAGATGGTCACACATGTGCACAACACAAGAGGTCTCCAGAGGGAAGCAGAGGAGTTCCATGACACTGAGCGACTGGTATTGGCAACCCCACCCAATCTTTGCCTCTAGCATACTGCAATAAATTGTTGTTTGCATGCACTTTGTTAAGTGTATTTAAAAATTCTTTCATCTATATTAGTAGAATCCCAGGCACCAGAGTCTAGCTGTCAAAAGCAGAGTTGTTAAAGCCAAAATGGCTAGGTCCAAATCCTGCATGATTTTGAATAAATTTGTTGTTATTTAACTAGTCTCTGCCTTACCTATCTCATCTGTAAAATAGGAATAAAACCTAACTCATAATGTCATTATGAAATTAAATTAGTTAATATTTGTAATAAAGTGCTTACAGTAGCTCGGAGCAAACAGTAAGCACCATATAAATCTCTGTTAAATAAATATGTGCTCATGAGATGAGGAGTATGCCTGAAAATATCTTGCACTGCAAAGAGATTCGATGATTAGCTTGTGGCAAAATATTTCAAACTCTTGTCAAATTAAAGATGAATTATATTTTAATCTTCATTAGTAGAATTCCAGGCATCAGAGTCTAGTTGTCAAAAGCAGAGTTGCTAAAGCCAAAAGGCATGTACTCCAAATTTGCTGATCTTTTCTGTGGTAAGTGGCTGTTAATATTGAATGTTCTAGCAGATATTAAAAAAAGAAAAGAAAGTTGGATGATATTTTCTGTGAAGTCAAGTGCCTCCTACAGACATGTTATACACACTAATATGTCCTATCAAGGTAAGGGTGATATTTGAGCAATGAGTAGAAAGTAACTGCTTCTTTTTGAGTGGTATGAAAGCAGTATATTGAAGATGAGTGTTCAGAAAGAGTGTTTCTATCATTGTGTGACTTTTTTGTGATACGATATGTGTCATCCATTAGCATTTTTATTTCTACACACAGAAAAACTTGAAAACAGAAGTTTATAATTTGCTTTGTAAAAATCCAAAGAGTTGCATTTGTTTGAATGCATTTGTTTGAAGAGTTGGAATTGTTTGAAAAATTTTAAATGCAACAATATCCCATTTGTACTTTATATTTTTATTTATTTTTTAAAGTGGGGCTTGTTTTATCTTTGTCACATTATTTATAGATTTTCCTTTTGTGTTGTATGCTCACGTTGTATTAGTCAAGAAGAAACATGTATATAATTTATAAATAAGTAAATAAGGGCTATAAAATAAAAATATATTTTTAATAATTTGGGTGCATGATTGAAAAAAAAAAGACCACCATTCTACTATCTGGAAACAGTAATCACTGAATGCCTTCTATGTGCCAGGAACTTATCATACATGATTTTATTTAATCCTCACAATAACTCTAAGAGATAGGCACTCGTGTTATTTCTATTTTACAGAATAGGAGATTAAGGTTAAAAAGGTGTTAAATCATTTCCCCAGAGCCATAGAGCATGTAAGTGATGGAATCAGGTTTGGAACACAGCTTTATCTGGCTCCAAGGGCATGATCTTGGCCATGCTTAATGGCCAATTTCCTAAATACAGAACAGAGGGACTGTGGTGGTATTGCATGGCAAAATAACTTGAACAGAATAACAGCAGAAAATTCAGATTGCTTAATTTATAGTAAAGACATTTAACTGTACTTTGGTTACATATGCGCAGCCTTCAACTTTCAAATGGTTTGTACTCTAAACTTGGAAATCCCTTGTTAGAAATGTAGAATGCATTTTATTCTGGCAACAGGATTAAAGATAGTGGCTGAATTTCTGGATTATATAGAATCCTATTTTTCTCATAATATATCTGAATTATTAGACACTAGCAATGAAAAATAGTAGAAAACTAAACTTCGGCAATGTCAGTAATTAAACACATACACAGAATCAGAATATTGCTACTTAAGGAAAAACATGTTTTAAAGTACTATGATAACGCATAGGGTAATTTTGTGCATGCATTCAAAGGAATAATTTCTAATTTTCATGGACTGTAGAAGTTAATGGCATTAGTTCTTCACAATGCCTAATTTAACATCAAAGTATATAAATTTAATTTTCTTGATAGAGGTGAATAATTAGTGTTCTTTTACTTTTATTAGAATTAAAGCTGTCTTTTGAGCAAATGGAAAAATGGTAAAGTGAGCAGACAGAGAGGGGTTGAGACTTTGGTTTTCCTGAGGTAATTAGGAAAAGCTAGAAGAAAAAGAGGAAAAAAAGGAGATTAATGATATGTGTATACTTGTGGGAAAAAAAAACAAAAACAAACTATTGTCTTTAGTAAAATTGGCTAACCCTTGGGATGTAGAAAATCAACCGGAGCATGGCCCATGCTTATTCAAGCCCATTCGTGTGGTTCTGCTAGGTGCCCAGCACATCGTGTATTGTAACCTTGGTTAATGCGTTTGGATGATATAGTGCCCCTTCTCCCAAGGTTGTCATACCCTCGGTTCTGCTGGTCCAGAGCAGTTTGGTTGATGGTGGTAGTGGTGGGCAACGGGTGTCTGTGATGAATGGATGTCATCTAATGTCTCTAATGCCAGAAGAACGGCCTCAAGGTGGCCTTGATCGCAGTGAATAACCAATGCCCAAATAATGTGTCCAGGATTTTAAATTCAGGAAAACTTAAGATGAAGCACAATTTTTTCAATGAATTAAATGAGCAACCTCCATTGAAAGAAATATTTTACAAGGCATCTTTGAAATCTCCCAGTATTCTCTAATTCACAAGAGGAAAAACATTAGAATTGGAATGGTTTTTGAAGACCAGGTCATTCTCCTTATCTTTAAGAGATGTATTTTCTGTGTCCGCTTTCCCAGATTGCTGAACTTAGAAATATACCGCCTACCTCCATTTTTTTTTACAACATACTTCAAAATTTATTGTAATTTAACTTCTTAACCCGTGCCCTCTGTAACCTTAAGATGGGGCATAAATTGATATGACTTACCCCCTTCCTTCTTGAAACTCTTTTCTTCTACTTAACTCTTCTTACTCTTCTACTGTGTAAAATGCTCCATTTCTGTCTCTCTCTGTGACTTTACATTTACTACACTTCTAAATTTAAGTGTCCCTTGACATTCTTCTTTCAGCTCTATTTTTCTTCCTTACACTCTTCCATGGGATGTCATCCACACACTACTTGAGCAATTACTACCATTGAATAACTCCCTGATGTACATCTCTATGTACCCCACATTTATATATCTTGACCTCTAAAGTCTGATTACTTTCCATCAACATCTGACAGTAAATCAACTTGCTAAATTCAGTAGATTCTATTTCATCAATGATTTTCCCATTCAGTCTCTCTATACAGTCATACCGTCACCTCAACAATTTGGAGGCAATAAATACATCCACCCTGGGCTGTCAAATAGCAACCCAAATACTCCCTGCTTCCACCTTTCTTCTGTGGGTTCCTTTTGCTCAAGTAACCTCTGCAAGCATTTTCTAAACATATAGTGTCCTTGTTCAAAAACATTTGACAGCTAACAGAAGATTATACACATATACATAAAATGTATATACATATCTACATATGTGTGTGTTTTTTATTATACAGGTATACAGAAATTAGTTTCAATGACTTTTGGTATGCCATTCTCTCCACAGTATGGCCACAGCCGATGAATATAATGGGGCAGTTTAACATACTGGTTAAGTGCATGGACTCTGAAGCCTGACTATCTGGGTTTGAAAACCAGCTCTGCCAATCAGTAACTACGACAGAGAGAATTCTAACATGGCCCTAAGAGTCCTGGCTCCTGGTGCACGCACACCTTTTTCCAGTTATTCAGTCAAACAATAATCTAGGCACTGCCTGTGAAGGGATTTTATAGAAGCAATTAAGGTCACAACTCAGTTACCTTAGGATAGGGAGACCATCCACGTGGGCCTCATGTAGTCAAACAAGCCCTTTACAGACTGAGAGTCTCCTCTAGTGACTAGTACACAGGCAAGTCAGAGATTCAAAGCATCGAAAGGATTCAATGCGCTGATGCTGACTACTTGAAGATGGAGAAGGCCACACGGTGAGGTATATGGGCTGCCTCTGAGGACTGAGAGTGGCCCAGCTGACAGCCAGCAAGGAAACGGGGACCTCAGACTTATAGCCGCAAAGAAATGAATTCCGCCAACAATAAGAACGAGTATGAAAGCTGATTTCCACCCCCAGACGCCAGATGAGAGCTCAGCCTGCCTGACACTGCAGTTTCAGCCATGTGATACCCTGAGAACCTAGCAGTGCTGTGCTGGAATTCCGACCCACAGAACTGGGGGCTAACAGATGGGTGCTGTTTTAAGCTGCTAAATGTGTGGCAAATGGCTACACAGAAATAGAAAACTAACACAAGCTTCATGACATGGCAGCTATCTCCCCCCAGAGTGAAACAGCAAGGAGGTAACCGCAGTGCTTTTTTGTAGAAAAACAATGCCAGAGTCTACTTGTTAGAAGTCGTCAAGTCACTAAGCCCAGCCGACACTCAATGAGAGAGAAATAAGGCACCATCCCTTAAAAGAAAGAGTATCAAATAACCTATGGACATATGGTAATTTTTAAGTTACCATAAGCCAGGCATAGTGGCTCATGCCTGTAATCACAGTACTTTGGGAAGCTGAGGTGGGAGGATAGCTTGAGCCTGGAAGGTCAAGGCTACATTGAGCCGAATTTGTGCCACTGCACTCCAGCCTGAATGACAGACGGAGACCCTGTCTCAAAAAAAAAAAAAAAAAAAAAATAAGAAAAAGAAAAAAAAGAAAGAAAAAAGAAAAGAAAACCTACCATAATAATAGTAATCATTAACGCTTTCTTATTTTTACTATTGCTAGGTAATAGCTTATTTAACCCCAAAAACAACCTTCTAAAGTAGGTAGTATTTTTACATACCTTTTATAGGTGAGGAAAGTGAAGCACAGAGAAGGTAAGTAATTTGCTCAAGATCATGACTGGCAGCTGGCTGTGCTAAATGCCAGTCCCCAAATCTTAACTCTGAAGCCTAAGCTCCTACCCACTATGTTAATTTTAGCTATACACTTGAAAATATGCTTCATAATAAAATATTGGCCAATGAAAATGAAAACAATAATTGAGTGAGCTCGTAATTAGTTCAATGACCATTTTCAGAGATGACCAATTAATGACAAATTCAAAGTTGACCTGGGGTCAGGCTCTGTGGCTCAGGCCTGTAATCCCAAAGCTTTGGAAAACCAAGTCAGGACCCTCTTTTGAGGCCAGGAGTTCAAGACCAGCCTAGGCAACATAGCGAGACCTTATTTCTACAAAATAGCAAATAAAAAAAAAACTTGGGTGGGCATGGTGGCACACTTGAGCCCAGAAATTCAAGGTTACAGTAAGCAATAATCCAGGCACTCCAGCCTGGGTGACACAGCAAGACTCTGTCTCTTAAAAAAAAAAAAAAAAAAAAAAGTCACCTGGAAAGAAACATTCAGTAGTTTGTTTAGAATTCTATCACCTACATTTATTTCTAAAACAGTTTGTTAATGCCTCGAATATGAACATCAATGGCATGCTTACTAAATTAATAAATGGTAAGAAGGTAGTAGAGTAGCTAATATACCAGCTGACAGAAACAAGATCCTAAAAGTTCTCACAGTATATAATTATGGGTCAAATCTAACACAATGAAATTTTAAATGATAAATTTAGAAATTCAGCACTTGAGTACTGGCTTGATGAGAAATAACTTGATATGCACTTACAAAAAAACAATTTTAGGCAGGTGTTAGTTGACTCTAAATTCAATATATGTCAACTCAGTGAGGTACCTGCCAGAAATTTGACTACAACCTTAGGTTGTATTAGAAGCAGAAGTGATGTTGCTCAGAATAGATCTACAAAAATAAATTCAGCACTGGTTGATATATTGCAAAGGGATGCAGGCTGCACGTGACGACTCATGCCTGTAATCCCAGCACTTTGGGAGGCTGCGGTGGGCAGATCGCTTGAGCCAAGGAGTTTGAGACCAACCTGGCCAACGTAGAGAGACCTCACCTCTCCAAAAAATGCAAAAATTAGCTGGGTGTGGTGGCACATGCCTATAGTCCCAGCGACTTGGGAGGCTGAGGTGGGAGGATATCTTGAACCCAGGAGTCAGAGGTTGAAGTGAGCCGAGATCGCACCACTTCACTCCAACCTGGGTAACAGAGTGAGACCATGTCTCAAAATAAAACACAAAAAGAGAAACAGAGAAAAGGGATGAAGGAATGTACAGAGAACAGATTCACTAGAATTGCAGGAGTCTTAAAAAGCATGCCAAAGGAGAAACAATTGAAGGACTCAGGAATATCTAATTTGGAAAAGAGAAGAAAGAAAGGAGACTATATTTCCTGACTCAAATACTAGAAGAACTGATATGAAAAAAATTTCATTTTATTTTGTGTGGTTTCAGAAAGCAGAACTAAAATAAATGGCTAGTTCTGAGGAGGCAGGTTTTTCATCAATACAAGAACTCTGACAATTTGAGTCACCCGACAGCAGTCCAGGCTTCCTGAGAAGACAGTGACTTCTGAGTCACTAGAGGATTTCCAAGGGCAGCTGAATGGCCACTTGTCAGACCTTGTAGGGAAGATCGATTTTGCAGGTGGAGAGTTGGAATAAATTACTTCATCACATTCAAACTCTAAATGTCTTCAATCCTATGCTATGATTCATTGATACTTCTTCAACCTTAACTTTCACTGTTTGGCCTACTAAACCATGCCTGCCAGCAAAGCATGGATAGTTTGTGTCCTCTGTAATTACCTTTCATTTCTTGGCTCCACACCTTTTCTCATCTTCCTTTCACCTGGACTGACCTTTGCCATCTTATGAGATTGGCAAAACCATAGCCATTCTTAAAGATCAAGCACAAAGCTATCTTATCCCTGATATTTTGTCTAATAATTGATCTAATTATCCTCTTCACTCTCTTAGTACTATGTTCATCTCTCTAGTACAGCTTTATGATATTCTGTCTGGTATTATACATTTTTATAGCTGTTTTTATTCGCTATAGAATTGAAATCTACTTGAAGGCAAGGGCCATAGATTGCTCATTTCAGCATTCAAGTGCAATTTTTAATACAACTGCCTATGACTGCCCTAACAATAAATACTTACTAAATAGGATTTGACACAGTTGCTGCGTAAACTCAACAGTGAGATTGGAAGGATAATTTAAATGTATTTTCTGATTAAATGAACTTCTGAAGCAGAATACCTATGCCTCTCTTTCACTGACCCTACTACTAGTTCCTTTTCTTTTTTCTGCCTATTTTTTTTGTTGTGCTAAAATATATAATATTACCATTTTACTTATTTTAAATTGTACAATAGAGTAGCATTTAGTATAACTGTCACCGCTATGTAGTTCCTTTTCGATCATCCAAAAAGAAGACACCATACCCCTTAAACAATAACTCCTTATTTTTCCTCTCCACAGCCCCTGGAACTACTAATCTGCTTTCTGTCTCAATTCTCCTAGTCTTTTGAGTTCTGGCACAGTCTTGTGCCAACTGGTTGGTTATTCAGTAAATATCTGTAGAGCTGAATTTGAATAAAAAGGGAGTCTCAGAAAATACACATGATGAAAGAGAAATAAAAAGACCAAGATGGATCTATTGCTTGAAGACTAAATTATTTTAAAATAATATTGTTTCCAAGCTTAATATTGTATAGAAAAATGTGATTTCCAATTTGCCAGTCAAATACTTTGAAATATGCATTTTTATGTAAATCTAAAGAAACCACAAATAAGAAAGTAGCCGTGCAAAAAATATATTTGAAGGAAGCCTTTTAAAGTCTAATTTTGTAATCAGAACCTCCTAATTTCCCTCACAATATACATGAACAGTTAAGATAACAAAGAGACATCATAGGAATTACTCTTGAAGAACTGTTAGATTTTTCATAAATTCTTCACCACAATAGCTTATTTTGTAATATTCAAAATGCTATTGTATCTGACCTTGCCTTCTTAAAATAAAACCATTTAGTAAAGAAGGATTTCCTTTTTATGTACTTGTGTGATTTCTGGAAGTTAGAGAATTCACAGGGGTAAGTTTCCCAAACCAGCTGTCACTTCTAAGCAACAACCCCATTTAAAATTCTGGCACTGGTTTGTTATCTCATTTATTAATGGTCACAAAAGACTGAGTTTGGCTCATAAAAATATTCCTTCACACTAATTTTCTCTTCCTCCATGATAGCATCTATACCTTTATAATTTTATTATATGTTTTATTTCTGCCAGCGGAAGATCTCCTGCTTCATGCCTCAGTTTCTGAACCTAATACATTAGTTCAATAGATTCTGTTACTTAGAGGAGCTGTACATTTTTTGTTCAGTACTAAGAGCTCTCTGAAGTGGGTTTACCAAAGTATAATTATGTGCAAGTGACAATTTAAGTTAATTAAATTCAGTGACATTAAACTAACCATAAAACTCCCAATGTGTACAAAATGACTCATTTTCAATAAGTCCTATTTAGTATCATGAAATTGTAAAGGGTTATGATTTCATTAGATATTATTTCAAACAATGTTGGGACCAAAATTAAGAGGATTCTTTTTTTCAAAGAAAAAAGGCTGCTTTGCTGTCGCGGTTATTGTCAAGGTTATTTTTACTTATTCTATCCCATTCAAGACATTTCTTGGCAGGGCGTGGTGGCTCAAACCTGTAATTCCAGCACTTTGGGAGACCAAAGCGGGTGGATCACTTGAGGTCAGGAGTTCAAGACCAGCCTGGTCAACATGGTGAAACCCCGTCTCTACCAAAATATAAAAATTAGCCAGGTGTGATGGCGGGCGCCTGTAATCCCAGCTACTCGAGAGTCTGAGGCACAAGAATTGCTTGAACCTGAGAGGCAGAGATTGCAGTGAGCCAAGATCCTGCCACTGCACTCCAGCCTGGGTGACAGAGAGACTCCGTCTCAAAAAACAAACAAACAAACAAGACATTCCTTAAGTCATATTTTGTTTCTTTGTATATCACAGGAAAAATGTAATGAGGAAATTTTTTGATTGCTCTAAATGGAAGAAGAGACAATATTAGATACACAAAAGAAAGCAGGCTGGGTGTGGTGGCTCATGCCTGCAATCCCAGCACTTTGGCAGGCCAAGATGAGTGGATCACTTGAGCTCAGAAGTTCAAGACCAGCCTGGACAACATGGTGAAACACCATCTTTACAGAAAAACAGAAAAATTATCCAGGTGTGGTGGTGCTCACCTGTAGTCCCAGCTACTCAGGAGGCTGAGGTGGGAGGGTCACTTGAGCCTGGGAGGTGGAGGTTGCACTGAGCCGAGGTCAACAGAGTGAGACCCTGTCAAAGAAAGAAAGAAAAAGAAAGAAAGAAAGAGAGAGAGAGAGAAGGAGAGAAAGAGAGAGAGAGAGGGAGGGAGGGAAAAAAAGAAAGAAAGAAAGAGAAAGAAAGAAAAAGAAAGAAAGAAAGAAAGAAAGAGAAAGAAAGAAAGAAAGAAAGAAAGAAAGAAAGAAAAAAGGAAAAGAAAGAAAGAGAGAGAGAAAGAAAAGAAAAGAAAAGAAAAGAAAAGAAAAGAAAACAGTGAGGGTGGGGAAATCTTTCAAAAAGCAACACTGAGTGTGGATTGGAAGGTGTGGTAGAATCACATGGCTAGAGAGGATGTAAACAGATTTCATCTTTCTGGGCTTACCTTGACAAGGGTCTCAAACATGTGCATACCCTTTGCATTAGCAATATCACTTAATATACTCTATGGAAATATTTGGAAAAAGTGAAATGAATATATAAATAATAATGTTCCTTTAAGTGTTATCTATAATGAAAAATGAACCCCAAATAAACCTAGAAACAATCTAACATTCAAAGCTAGGTTATGAAATACCATATAGCCAGTAAAAGCAATTATATAGCTCTATATTATTGTCAGGCAGAGAGATGACAACATAATGATAAAAACAGTTTACAGACAGTATGCACAGTCTGAGTCCATTGTAATTACATATATAACTGAAGTTTTGAAAAGATAAAGAAAGACTATCTGTAGGTGGTACATTTATGGAGTTTTCTTCCTTCTTGCTTATCTATATTTTCCTAATAATGATGATGGATTTCTCACATAATTTGAATGCAGAAATTTCAAATAATTTTTTTCTAATTCTAAATTCTTATGCAAATTACCTAAAACCCACCACGTTGTTCCCAGAGGACTATATAAGCTGGAAAAATAATAAATGCAGGTAGATGGATGGATAGAATAGAGAATTATTTCCAAACAATAGTACATTGCAGTCCGTTGCTACTCATACCACCTTGCCTTATTTCAGAACATTTGTTTTGGGAAAACTCCTGCTAAAATATTTAAAAATGAAATGACTTGATTAATTTTGAATGTCTTCATTTTATTTATTTTTAAATTCAATGTATTTTAATGCTTTATTTCATTACAGCTATATAGTGAGCCCATGCCTTAGTCCATTTTGGTTGTTACAGCAAAATATCAAAAGCTAGGCAGCTTATAAATTACAGAAATTTATTCCTTAAGTTCTGGAGGCTGGGAAATTCAAGATCAAGGTGTCGGCAGATTTAGTGTCTGGTAAGGGGCTGTTTCCTGTGTTATAGATGGCATTTTCTGGCTATGTCCTCACACGTTAGAAGGACAGAATGAGCTTCCTTGGTCCAGTTTTATAAGGACACTAATCGCACGCATGAGGGCTCTGCCCTCAAGACTTAATCATTTCCCAATAAGACCCTTTCCTAACATCATTACCTTAGAGGTCAGGATTTCAACATATGGATTTTGTGCACACAAACATTCAGACCATAACATCCCAGTGCATTTTAAGCTAAATAATATGACTAAGTGGTTTTGGTGTGCCCACTTTTTAGGGCTACACAAACATAGTAAATACTCATGGATCTGCAGGTGACTATGGCTTAGCTGCTCTAGGTTGGTTTGGCTGGGAAGTCATGCTTCCGGATTCAGGATGGCTGAACTTGGCTTCAGGCTTTGGATGGGGTTCCGGTCTGCTCCATTTGTGTTTCTTCTAGAATCCAGGGTGAAGCAGCAGCAGCTATCTGGGCATGCTCTTCTCATGCCATATCCCTGGAGTACAAAAATTAAGCCAAATTACCCAAATACATGTATAACTTCTCCTCGCTTCCATTGGCCAAAGTAAGTCACATGGCCAAGCTTAAAGTCAGTGGGTCAGGGAAGTATATTCTGTTCCTAGGGAAGGGAAAGTGATTGGATATTGGATAAATGATTATCCTAATTATCACAGTAAATGAATCCATGAGCAGGAAGTAACCTACAAGTCATTGCATGGAAAACCATGTGAAAGGAGACTTTAATTTTGGCATTGAGAGAAACCTTAAGCCAGTTCTTGGGTGAGCATTTCCACGTTCTGTTTTTGCCTTAATTACCCCTCTACTTTCCCTCTCATTTTATTCACTAAGTCTTCAAGTAATCTTCATTTGTCCATATATAGGGCCGCTACACTATGGTAACAGACACTCTCTGTGGACCCATATGACTATTATGGGCTGAATGTTTCTGTCTCCCCAAAATTCATGTGTTGAAACCCTAACCTCCAATATGATAGAATTAAGAGGTACAGCCTTTGGTAGGTAATTAGTTCATAAGTGAGGAAGCCCTCATATATGGGATTAGTGCCCTTATAAAAGGGATCCCAGAGAGCTCTCCTCACCCTCTTTCTATCATGTGAATTCAATGAGAAGACAGTTTACAACCCTGAAGAGGGCCCTCACAGAACCCAACCAAGCTGGTTCCCTGATCTTTGACTTCCAGCCTCCAAAACTGTGAGAAGTTTCTGTTGTTTATAAGCCACCCAGTGTATGGAACTTTGTTATAGGAGCCTGAATTGACTTAAGAAAATAGCTTTTGATAGGATGAAAAGTATACGTTCTCAACATCACTGGACAACTTCACAACAAGTCTACTCCTGAGAACAGTCAAAATCAGTTGAATCATTCTCCCAAAGAGTAGCTAGTTTAAGGTAAATGAGATGGTGGTCATAGAGCGGGATTTTTCCTCTGTGACCTTTAAGGGCTCCTGTTGTAGCTGAAAGAAAGAAACGTAAGTTAAACATGACCATATTTAATTCTTTCCAGGTGAAAATTAAGAATGTCACTGGAAAAAATGCAATCAACCGTCCCTGAGTACTCTTCCTCTGGCATACTGGCACTAGCCAGGCAAAACCTTTAAATACACGTCTGCTCACTCTCCTCCATCCAGTTGCCAGGGGTCACCAATATTCCCATTTACTCCTTTATCCCCAGTGGCATATAGGTTATATTGCATCATACATTACACAAAGGGAAAGGATAACATATTTTCTTGACACCTATTTGAATATGCCCAGTGACACAGATAAAAGAGAAAAAAATGAAATGAGTGACAAGGAGATCTATTTTGTTTCATGAGACATTCATCGCAGCAGTGACTTTGGGCTGATTCTGGTAAACATAACACAGTTGTAGTTATACAGAAGATAATCTGCATAAATTTGATTTCTTGCCAAGAAGAATTTGTGCATGAGGAGAGAATGGTGTATAACAACATAATTAAAACCTAAGGTGCAGAGTTAGGGGAAGTGAATGCAGTCTTGCCAATTTTGTTAAGGCCAGTCCTTTTGAAGGCTCCTTCCTCTTTCTCTTTATTTATGAGTACCACAGGGTGGTGACACTCTGAGTCTTGTTGAAAAAAGTGAATAGTCAAGGTATAAGTGGCAGGTTGGAGGTGAAGGGTTAGAGAGTTTCCCCTATCCCACCCTTCCCACTCCCCAACCTGGGAAGACAACAGTTCCTGTCCTTCCTAGCCAAATCATCTCAAGTCCTTTCTTCAGTTCCTGAATGTCAGAATATCAGAATGAAAAAAAAAGAAAAAGAACAAAAGAAGAAAGAAAGAAAGAGAGAGAGACAGAGAGAGAGAGAAAGAAAGAAAGGAAGAAAGAAAGAAACCATCTTATTCTGATACTTTCAGTCATCTTTGCCTAATGCATATCTGTCAAACTGAGATCAGAATTTATCTGAATAAGGTAGTTTTTTCATTTTTAGGGAAAGGAGCACTTTTGGTGAAATTCAATAAATAATAAAAGAAATAGATCATTTGTTATAGATTATTCAAATTCTTGTATATGTAGCAAACTGTATATTCTATATGCTGCCTATTGCAAAAATAGGGACTTTGTGCATTTAGAAATTATGTTATTAGGCTGGACAGCTGGGCAGGTTTAAAACTTTTTTTTTTAAGTTTTTTTTTTTTTTTTGCCCAGGCTGATCTCTAACTTAACTTCTCAAGTGATCCTCCTGCCTCAGCCTTCCAAAGTGCTGGGATTACAGGTATGAGCCACCATGTCTGGCTAGGTTTAAAACTTTCAAAGATTTAATCCTAAATTGAAGATAAGAGAGTTAACTAATATATAAAATGAAAATAAAGAGATGCAGAAGTAATAATTATCACAAAGAATTTGGTGATCAAATAAATATATCCTGCTGAAATTGAGCTATTAAATGAATCAGATATGATTAAATAAAGTTTAAACTCATAAAAATACTTTTAAAACCACCACTTTAATAAAACAACTGTTTCTTATCCATAGAGGCACATCATCTTGCCTGACCTCTCAACAGTATTCAACACAGATGACCACACCTTCCATCTTGAAATACGATTTTCCTTGCTCTAGAATTACTCAACACTTTTCCAATGTGCAAGTCACCTTTGACAGCTCTACCTCCTCATCAAGACCTTCTAATTCTGTATACTTCCTTGTGGCTAAACATGGGCTTTTTTCCTAGTCATTCTACAATCATTCTATACTATAGCACTAAATACCATCTAAATGCTAATTGCTCACAAATATATAATTTCCAAACATCTATTTTCTGAGTTCCACACATGTATTTTAAACTATCTATTTGACCCTTCCATTTAGCTTTCTGACAAGATCTCAACTTCTTGTCCAAAATGGATTTTTCAGTTTCCTTCCTAAATTTTCAAGCGTAAAAAATAAATGAATGACATCATCATCTACCCAGTGGATTAAGGAAGTAATATGAAGACTATAGTTAATGTTTTCATCCCTATTCCCAATCCATTAGTAAAATTTGTTTTTCCTACCTCTAGAATATAGCTCAATCTGACTACTTTTCTTCATTTAACAGTTTCATATCTAGTCTAAACCACAGTCATCTCTCTTGCTTGGATTACTGCAATCCAAGCAGTAAACCACTTTGGTCCCCAAAGTGGTTTCCCTTCATCTACTTTTTCTGAGTCAGGCTGGAGTGCAGTGGTGCAATTATGGCTCACTGTAGCCTCAACATCCTGGGCTCAAGCAATCCTTCTGCCTCAGCCTCTTGAGTAGCTGAGGACTACAGGCACGGGCCACCACACCTGGCTAATTTTTTATTTTTATTTTTTGTAGCAATGAGATCTCACTATGTTGCCTAGGCTGGTCTTGAATGCCTGGGCTCAAGTAATCCTCCTGCCTCGGCCTCCCAAAGCACTGGAATGACAGGCATAAGCCATCATGCCCAGCATCCCTTTTTCTACTCTTCGTTTGTTTCAATCCATTTAACCATATAGCACAAGAGTGGTTTTTTGATGTAAATGCATCCCTGCCACTCTTCTGCTTGAAAAGCTTCAGTGGCTTCCCTGCAGGTTAGAAAGATAAATCCTGAAGGCACAGTATGACCTGGTCCCTCAGTTTTACCTTTCTTCTCTTACTCATTATGTTCCAATCAGTCTGGTCCTTCTTTTACTCCTGTAAAAGAGGAAATATCAAACCCTCCTGTAAAAGAGGTAGCATTGACCCTTTCCCGCTTTGGGGTTTCTGTTCCTACTGTTTCCACCTAGGACAGTCTTCCACTAGTCCCTTCTTGGCTAACTGTGATTCTTCCATCACCTCCTCAGAGGGTGCCTTGATGAACAGCCCCCACCACACTGCAACCAGCTTAGGTCCCCCTGTTATATATTAATATACTCTTACTTCACAGCATGAGTTATGGGTTGTAACTATATGTTTACTTGCTTAATATCTTTCTCCTGCATCAGACTGTGAGGTCTGTATTGGGAATCACATTCGTGGTTTTCATAGCTGTATCCCCAGTGTTTAGCACAGTGCCTGACCTACAGAAATTGTTAATATTAGGTATGTGATTTGTTGCAATAATACTTTTATATGATTTTATGTTCTGAATATTTTCAGTTGAGCTGGTTTTATAAATGCTCTAGTAAGTTATCCCATTTACTATCTATAAAAGATACATAATATTCCACCAAATGAATATGATAAAATGTACTTATTTCCCCACTTTCTTGTTATCCATGTTTGCTGTTATAACTTTGTTATAATAGAGCCGTTTCTTTTTTTTTTAAGTATCTCCTTGAGGAAAACTTACAGAGGTGAGACTCACAGGATCACAGCTTCTGAATATTTTTTTCACATAAGATCAAGATCACCAATTTTTCTTCGAAAGTATAACGAATTACATTACCCCCAAATGACTCATCTTGGATAAACTGGTCATACTTTTTAAATGCTTATCAAAGAAAATATGCCTACTCTATGTGAACTGCAGGTCCTGCCACAAATCTGTCCATGTGGGTCATACTAATTGTATGAATTGCAACTGTATCAACACTAGTGAAGTCTAATTCCTTGTAAGTCCTAGGAGCATTGCCCATTATACTTTATGTGTGATAAAATTATAGTGACACTGGGATATCTTTGGGAAGATAGATTTATCGTAAATATGGCATCATATGTCTAATCTAGATCAAAGTTTTTAATTGAGTCTGCTATCAATTAAAAGTAACAAAATGACTTGTTCTTTTCCTTCCTTTTTTTTTTGTGACATGGTCTTGCTTTGTCACCTAGGCTACAGTGCAGTGGTGTGATCGTGGCTGTGATCATGGCTCACCACAGCCTCAACCTCCCAGGCTCAAGCAAACCTCCAGCCTCAGCCTCCCAAGTATCTGGGACTACGGGCACACACCACCATGCCTAGCAAATTTTTTTTTTAATTTTTTTGTAGAGATTAGGTCTCATTCTGTTGCCCAGGCTGGTCTCCAACTCCTGGGTTCAAGCAATCCTGCTTCCTTGGCCTCCCAAAATGCTGGGATTACAGGCATGAGCCATCATGCCCAGCCATGACTTGTTCTTTTAACTTGTACGTTGCAGCCAGAAACTCATTGCCTTTACTCAATGAGGCATTACAAAACTTGAATTATAAAAACTAAATATTTTTCAAAAAGGTTTCTTTATAAGGAAAAGATGCCAGAAACTGAAAAACTTTCCCAAAATACGTTTTTTAAAGAAATAAACTAATATATTAAGTCTTAGGTGGGAATAGACATGAGACAAAAAGTAGGGAAAGAGGGTAATCCTTTGAGAGTCCACAGCATGCTTAAAGCCAGAGGTCAAGGCCCTAGCAAACAGAAGTTTTATTCTACTTCCAGAAAGAGAGGGTAGGCTGATTTTGGCCAGGTCTGGTTGGGGAGTGTTGTGATGAGGTGAATTCAGATCTGATCCAGGCCAGTAGCTCCTGCAAAACTGGGATAGTTCCATGGCCACAGTTAATGGGGGCTCTTCTGGGATGAATATAACATGGTTCCTGGGTTCCTGTATCAAACAGGCTCAAGTCCACCCCCAGGGCTGAACTCAATTTTCTAGAGCTATTTACTACACTAATTGAGCTCTTTCTCTCCTCTCTTCTTTCCTTCCTTTCAATAAATAAATAAGTTTTTGTTTGTTTGTTTGTTTGTTTTTCTGGGACTGCCCTGCTAGACACTGTAGAGAGTATAAAGAAGGTTCCAGCAAGGCCTCAGGCAGGACAGATTAGACCCATGAATAGATACTTGTACAGTGTAAGAAGCAAACCATGGTAAGAACCAAAGGAAAAATATACAGGTAAATGAGTGGGAGATGCCTCCGGCTGACTCTATCAGTGAAGATTTCCACAGAAGAGGCATTTCAGGCAGCTCAAAAAAAGGGGAGGATTTAGCTACACAGAGATGGGGCCTGGAAATTGGAGTAAGAAAGGGCATCAGGGCAAAGAAAATTGATTTCACTTTTGAAGTGCTTTTTGTTTTTCTCCAGTCTTTCTGGCTGGGTATCCTAGCGAGGGCAGTGCTTCTTAAACTTTAATATGTAAATGAATTACCTGGAGATCTTGTTAAAGTGCAGATTCTGATCTACCAGGTCTGGGCTAGGCGGGAGAGTCTGCATTTCTACAAGCTCCCAGGATGATGCTGGAGCTGCCAGTCCAAGAAGTGCACTTTGAACAACAACATTCTAGGCCTTATGTTTCCAAGATGGGGCAGATGCAGTGGGAAATTACAGGGCCACACATCTGGCTGTGCAGGTCCATGGGGCCTGGAAAGCTTCTGAGGACAGAGCAGCAGTGCTTCTCTCATTGTTAGCCTTTTGGCAGGGGTCAGGGACCCTAATAAACAGAAGAGAAGGAGCTGCCCTGCATTTGTAATATAGAAGACCTCTCCATCTCAGACTGCAGGTGGACTGCATCGTTCCATCATCTCCAAACCAACAGCACAGAAACTCTGTGTGGTCACTGACTCACTTGTGTCCTAGCAGAATAAGGGATTCTTTGTTAGCTCAAAGTCTAGCAGTTCCTCTGGCTCTTGGTGGAGACAGAGTAATTTTAACCCAAAAATAGGTCTTTCAAAAATATTGCTGAAATAAAGGAAGCAGTAATTAGGATGGTTCAGTCTACCAAACTCCAAACTTAATACAAGAAACCATGTCTGCATTAAGATAGAGGCCTTACTGCTGCAGAGGGTGGTTAAAACAGACTTTGTATGTTTTTATTTTTCTGCTGGATATTATTCTGTAACACTTCTAATTCAAGCAATTCTAGAAATAAGGGAAGAAGAGCCATATGTAACTATTTATGACCACAATTCAGAACTAGTCACATCTTGAGTCATAACTTCATAAACATAAATAATGAAATCTCTAAACTATTAGTCTACTCTTTTTGAGCTTTTATTTGGAAATACAGTAATAGGTGGAAACACTAGGACATCTGGACAAGGGAAGGTAGAAATTTTTTAAAAGCACTTTCTATGTATATAACATTTTCTGTGTGTGAAAAAAGAAATGCTATATTCCATCTGTAGAGTAAAATGGGATTGCCTGTGGCAAAGGCAAGGCTTCTAAGAAACAGCTCAGACTGGAAATTCAAAACACACTCTGGGTTTCCCCCTTCCATTTTTCTTGAAGTTACCAAGATGAGTGGTCATGGGATGAAAGTGCAATATTTATTCAGCATTTGCTGTGGGCGAGATACTGTTCTAAGCATATTACATATGTGCTCCCTTTTAATCCTCCAATTACAACTATAAATAGATCTTAATATGCCTATTTTAGAGATAAGACAGCTGACAGAAAAGTTGTAGAAGATCATAAAGCAAGGAGTTGGAAAAGAATTTCAAACCCACATTTGTCCAATATAAAATCCTTACACTTTTTACCACGGCATGGTGCCTCCTAATACCAGATTTCTTGGTGTCTCTTGCTGAGGACAGTTTGCTTTCTGTGGCAGCTGTCCTTATTAGATGTTGGGTTACATAGAAAAGTCTGTGGGATTGGCAACAGGTCAAACTTAAAGACCTTTAAGATTCCTTCCAACCTTTACATACATCCTCCCACCATAGTGCCTTTGTATATGCTATTTTCTCTGCCTGAAATTCTCTTTGCTTTTTTTTTTTTTTTTGCCTATTTAACTACTTCAGATTTATCCTGCAGACCTTAGCTTAATCATTTCTTCAAAACAGTCTTCTTTTCCTTTGTTCTGTTCACTGTTTCTACTACAAATTTTTTTTTTTTTTTGACAGAGTCTCAGTCTATCACCCAGAATGGAGTACAGTGGCACACTCTCGGCTCACTGCAACCTCCGCCTCCCAGGTTCAAGTGATTCACCTGCCTCAGCCTCCCAAGTAGCTGGTATTACAAGCCTGTACCACCACACCCAGCTAATTTTTGTATTTTTAGTAGAGATGGGGTTTCACCATGTTGCTCGGGCTGGTCTTGAACTCCTGACTTCAGGTGATCCACCCACCTTGGCCTCCCAAAGTGCTGGGATTATAGGCGTGAACCACTGCACCCAACCTCTACTACGCACTTTTAATAGCGCGATGTACCTTTTGATTGTGTAACTTATCACAGATGCAATTTTACATTTATGTGTGTGTTCTAAATATCAGATTCCTTATCTCTAAAATGAACTATTTGTCTCCTGTCCCCAATGACTCACCTGAATGATAACAAGTTGCAACTGTTATTTGTTGATTGGCTCTTTCCTCTGTGCTAGGTGTTTGGTGAGGTAATCAAAGATCTTTAAGACTTGTTCTCGGCACTCAAGGAACTAATAATCTGATTGAAAGGGTGTTGCTAAGAAATATAAAATGATTACAGAGCAACCAAGTTCAGGATGTAACCACGTCTTTTGCAAGAAAAAACTGCTTTCTTTTGTTTTTTTCCAAAGAACTCTCTCTCCTTCTAATCTATGTCTTACTTATAAACACTGGCATATGAAAGCTGATGCAGTTTCAGGAATAAAGTAATATAATTAGAAAACTGGAAAGAAGCTTGGAGAACAGTGGAAAACCGATAAAGGTGAGAAGGAAGAAATGAGAACCACAGTTTACCACATATCTCAGAAATGTTCCATCTTATAGTGAACGATAGTGGGCCAAAGCTCACCAAATTTGATATCAGCAGTCAATATTTATCTTGACTCTTAAAAGCAGAGCAGAGAAGGAACTATATGTTTAGTAAATTAGAGATAAAATGTGGACCATGTCACCTCAGTCAAAAAAAGAAGGTGGACTCCAGTTATAGACAGCTAGAACCCTTAAAGGATAAAACCACAGACCAAGGGTAATTGTATAGGAAACAGAATAGGGTCCCAAATATAAGCTCCATAAGCCTATCTGAATTCCAAAGGTCTCCCAGATCCCATCATACCGATGTTACCAGAAGTGACACATTTCATTCCCAATTTACAAATGACACATACATACAGTAGGCACAGACCTCTCCCTAGTCTGGAGGTGCTCACTGCTACTGGCAAGACAGCCATTGTGAAAGTCAAAATGAAATCCTAAACTTTAAAATAATCCATATTTTTAAAGTAAAAGGGTGAGAAGAAATTACAAAATGTATAAAAATGGGGAACTGAACCAAATGTTCCTGCTCCTCGATATATTATTTCTGCCCCTCACTACCAGGATTCTTTCTCTAGTCATTTTTCAAACTGCAAAATTTTCTTATGGAAATGTTCATTTGCAACTACAAGATACTCTTAAAATTGCACATGTCTTTGGAACGGCAGATAGTCTTGCACACGACTGTGAATTCATTTAATCAAGTTATTTTACTTAGTTCCAACTTGCAGCATACTAAATGAATGCTGATTGTTAAGAATAAAGAGCAAAGACAAGCTGATTGAGATAGAAAAAGGCCAGACAGAATGAGGACAATAGGTACAGGAAAAAGGATTTCAGGAGAATATTGGAGAAGTAAGGTGCAAAAAGAGCAGAAAGGAAAATAATTATTATTTTCACCTATTTCAAGGCCCAGAAAGGCCGGTGCTATACCCCTCAAGAGAGGAAGAGAAATTTCTTTCTTTTTCTTGACCCTGTTGAACAGAATAGGCTCAGCTCCTAGGACCAGATGTGAATCTGGTATCATTACAAACCACAAACATTAAATAGGTTTTTTGGAACTAGCTTAGTGACACAGCTCTTGCAGGAAAATGTGATATTCTAAAAAACTTTAAGGAAGTCCTCTTACAGCTCTAGAACAAGGGCTAACTTTGAGGAATATAATGAAGATGGAACATTTGAAATTTCCAATATTTTAGAAACTATGACCAATAAAAATGGCAGTTTCATATGGTTCAACCCAAAAGTTAATAAGCTGATGACTTCCTAAATGTCTTATCTGAAATTACATCACCAGAATGAAGAATTTGAAAAGCTACTTGCTACACCATGTAGCAGAAAAAAAAAATTTTAAATATAGACTTTACTAGTCTTGAAGACATATTGTGATTGATGATGCATAAGAGATGCTGTTCAAAATAGTCACATTATAATACCCAATTCCAGATCAAGCCCTCTGTGTCCATGTCAATTTATTCCATTTGTTATTTAGACAGCACTTCCTTCAACAGCCGTAGGGAACCTAAGACATCTATATCCATGGGTGTTTTAGGTTGAGGTCGACAGTGGGCATTATGGGTTTCAGGGCAACTTTAGGTGAACTCAGTTTTCCCTTGTATCACTTAAAGTGATTAATGTTCACACGGAGGGTTTTGCCACGTGATCTGGCATCCTTACAACCATGAGTTTACTTATGACACAGGGAAGATCGCTTTTAGGTTTCCCTTTTCTTTCCCAGAATAGCAATTTAAAAGCCTCTAACTTAACATCTAGATGAACCATAAGGTCTTTTTCAGTTCTATCGTTTCATGGTTAGATTTTATGGAAAAGAAAATGACTATGCTTGCTCTCACATGCATAGGCTATTTCTATAACTATATGCAAGAAACAGGCAACATTAGTCTTTCTTGAGAAGGGAAACTTGCTTTTTCTTGTACTGAGCTTTTGTGCATTGAACTTTTTTTAAATACCATGTATTATTTGCTAACAAGAATTAAAAATACAATTTAAAATGTAAGCAAAGCATTTTACTTGTTAAAGCACAGAACCTCTCCCTGTATAAATGTTTAGTTCCTGTTCTTCTTGTTCTTCTTTATGACCTTACCATTATTGTGATTAAAAAAAAAAATTCCTAGGCACTGTGAGAGGTGAAACAGATGCAGAAGACTTTGACGATGGAAATTGCTATTTATTCTGCAAATATTTGTAACTACTTGTTATGTGACAGATCCTGGGCTAGGTACTTCCTCCTTTACATGACTTCTGGAAGGCTTCTTGTTTAAACATCCAAGGTTTTTTTGTTTTTTTGTTTTCTTTGAGAGGTCTGCATGCTTAAAATGCTTCCCATAGATAAGCAGTGGTTTGTTCTCCATGAATGCAGCAACAGATTAGGTTACCTACCTGCGGGGAGAATCGCCTCCCACACTAAGGTAGGTCCCTGGTGTTTGAGGCAGACACTACCGTGATGACGGGTACATGAGTTAGAGAACACTTTGTACAGAGGGAGAGAGTCCTCTCGATTAGATCTGCAATATTGAGAACAAAAACAGGCAAGTGAAGATAAAAAAGGAAGGTAGTAGAGGGAGATGACTGGCAATAGAAGCTAGTACAGTAGTATCTTACTTCACAAAATTATTGAGTTACCCAAAAGCTGATTCCAAAGTTTTGTAAATACCATCCCAACACATTAGAAAGGCTTGCCAAATTAAAGAAGCTTGCTACTTAGAACTTTTGTCAAGCAAAAAGGCCCTTATTTCAATTCAAATTTTACATAGATGACATGTAGGTAAGAACTCTCAACATTTTCAAAGCCTTTAGACATATATTTCTTTGGATTCTCACAAAAACGCCATGAGAATTGTTTTGCATTCCACACATGAGGAAAGTGAAGCTTAGAGGTTGAGCCACTTGCCCACGGAAGCCTGCTAGGGAAATGGCTGAGGTTTAGACCAGGAACCTGGCGTCCTACTCATTGGCACTAAGGTAGCCCCATGACGTGTCTCTACAGAGATAGGCAGAGCAAAAGAAACTCACTTTTTCAGGCAATTTTCTCTGATTTTCATAAAACTGTAGCTACCAAATGGGGATACCTAGGGTATCAGTTTTATGATATCCTAGGTATCCCCGTTTCTCCCATTCTTCCCCTCCAAACCATCTTCCTGGGTCTGCTACCCTGTCCATCTTCACAAAATTCAGTTTGGATTGTCTCCTCCCCCAGCATCTCTGCTGTCTCCACGTAGTCTACAAATAAAGTGCAGGAGCCACAGACTGGCAGTCAGGACTTCTGCCTGAGCCCCCATCCACAGCTCAAACCCTCTTTCCTATTTCACTATGCTAATGCTTACCCCTTGCACTCCAAACAAGCAGGTCTGTGTACCACCACCTAACGCCCCAACAGGGCCAGGCTAGGGTAAGGTGAGTCACAGCATTTAAAGGTTCACCAAAGAACTCAGTAATCAAGGTTAATATTTTAATGGAATATTTAAAAAAATCAAAATTAGTATCAAAAATGCATGATGAAAATATCAAAATTTTAAATAGACACAGGGTAAGTTTAGGGGTTTTTCCTATTGCTTCAGGCTCAAAAGTGCCTTCCGGGGCACTGTTATCGGCCCCGCAGTGACTCCCCACTCAGATACTTTTACTAATGATGTTGCCCAAAAGTTAGTTCTTAACAACCGCTTTCTACATTAGTAACGTCTTTCTTCTTGAACGCTCCAGCATTTAAGTGTAGCGCTGTACTGTCAGGAAAACCCATTTCCCCTAGTAACTAGTAGTACTTTGAAGATATTCTGAATCATCTTGGATCCTTTCCAGCACTTTCCCAAACCACAGTAAGCACTCAGCACCACTTCGCTAAAAGAGTGCAGAATCACAATGCTCAAATCACTGTCTGGGGGTTCAGCAGGGAGGGGACGCAGATATGTTTTGTTTAGTCCAGGGTGTTTTGAGAAAATTGAATTTGTTATCAAGATTTTACAAATCAGGATATTGTACATGAATATACTCCGTCATTTCTGGAAAAATCAGAAAATCTAGCAACACTAGGTCTAATTCTTGCCCGATAGCAAGGGACCCTGATAGCAGATAAGCGGCCCTGCCTTCGGAGCTCTCTCCAGTTCGCCTCCCCCCAGTTACAGTGCCTGTCAGGCCCCATTAGCTCTTTGAGTTTGCTATCGTAAGAATAAAGGAAGGAGCGCACAGGATAAAAACCCATCGGCTGGGTCTATTCGTTTTTTCCTAGAGAAAAAAAAAATGTTTCCTGGTTGTCCTTTCGAATATAGTCTCACAGAGAAGCTCACAGAAGCAGCCCACCTTTCTAGCCCACAAACTTCCCACAAGCCGTGAAAGTCGCACCGGCTCTTGCACCCAGATCGGTTTCTCCCGGGTCTTTGGCTCAGGGCCCCCGCCCCTACATTGGCTTTTCCCTTCCTCCGCCACCTCCGCGCTCCGAAGCCTAGGGCGGGTCGCGGGTCCCGGCCCCCAGCCCCCAGCCCCCAGCCCCCAGCCCCCAGCCGCTGCTCTTTGCCCCGGGCCAGGGCGCTCGGGCTCGCCCACGGCGGCACTGAGCATGCTCAGAGGCGGCCGCGGGGGCAGGTTTGCTTCGCAAGCGCTCGCACTCGGCGGCGGGCGGGCGCGCGGCTGCAGCTGGAGCTCCAGCGCCCGGAGTTGGAGTTGCCGGGAGTTTCCCCCCAACCCCTCCCTTTTCGCGCGCGGCAGCAGGAGCCGGCGCGGGAGCCGCGAGCGGCGGCGAGCCAGCACCCGGGCCGGCTAAGCCTTGTCCGGAGCCCGGAGCCCCGCGCGGGGCAGCCCCCCGGGGAGGAGCCTCGTGCGCTGGGACGCGTGCCGCGCACTGGCACGGCTGGGGCGCGAGCCAGGCTGCACGGTAGGACCGGGGCGAGGGGAGCCAGGCGGTCAGGGCGGAGGCCAAGCCCGGGAGATGCGGTTGCAGCCGCCACGGCTGTTGGGGCGCCTGGCGCTCCGTCCGAGGCGGGTGGCTGTGAGGCCAGGGGAGTAGGCAGGCGCCCAGAGAGATTCTTCCAAGTTGGCGGGTGGCGGGAGAGGGGGCCGCGCGCCCCGGCGCAGCTGCTTTGTGCGCGCAGAGAGGGACTCGTGTCCCTGGTTCTCTCCAACCCTGGGACCCGTTGTGCGGGCAGTATTGGGCAAGCCACGGAACGGAGCGATTTCCTCCGAGAAAGTTGAGGATGGAGCCTTTTTTTTCCGCACCGTCCCCGCGATGGGATGGGCACCGAGAATGCCGCCCCGAGGCTCCCAGTGTGGGGGAACTCGGGGTCGCTGCGCCTCTAGCTTGAGCGCAGAAATCCGCGAATCATTCCGATCTTCGCGAACTCTGGCATCTTCTAGGAAAATCATTATTGCCAAAACTGAGGCGAGCTTTTCTGGCGGGCACGGCACCCTGCCCCCAGGGCGCTGGCCCTGGGCGATGCCCCCTTTCCGATCTCAGTCTTGGTCAAGGGCGCCAGGTTCCGAATTCGCGCTTGCCGTGCACGCCAGCATCGAGCCTCACCAACACCGCCGGGCAACGTGGCTGGAGTAGGTGGGTGGCTGGATTTTCCCTCCAGCCTTTCCTCAGGTTTACAACACCCCGCCACCTCACCACCCCACCCTGTTCGTCTTCACAGAGGACAGGACCTGCAGGTGGAGAATTTGGAAAGACATCTTGTTCTTTAGGAGAAAGTCCCCGGGGTGTATCTGCCTTTGATTCTGGCCCCAGGATTTCATAACGAACCTTCTTCTCCCCTTCCTATTACGCTTCCCTAGGGCCTGGGTGGGAGAGAATAGGGTCGGTAGGTCCGCAGGAACTTCCACCTCATTCCACCCTCTCCTAAGATTGCCTTTCGGGCGACCCCAGGACCCTGGAACTGGCATTGTGCGGATTGTAAGGGTGTAGAGGATGCCGACGAATTTTTCCTGGCTCCACTTTTTTCACTTCTTGTTTTGAGTTTTGGGGTTTTGCCTGCACACTAGTCAGAGCTGCGCACTAGTCAGAGCCACCCTGGGGGTGGAGGAGCTTCAGCCGAGGCTGTGAGCCGCTGTTCGTCTCAGAGGCTGCTAGTGGGAATCGGTCCAGAAATGATTATGCAGGCTAGAAATATGCCTCTCTTTTTTTTCTTTTTTGGCTGAACACCTTGGCTGTTGGGTTTGTGTGTTACGTTCTTAAAGGGACACCCTCACACTGCTCAAGTGCCAGGATTTAGGGGCTCACCATTCTGCTGCCTGTTTTTCTCTTTGCTTTTTCCTTGAGGGTAGTCTGCTTTGGGGCAGATTTCTAGATGTGCGAATCACATAATGTGGATACACTACACAGTTCTGGAGTCAGACAGACTTGAGGTCAAGTTTCAGCTTTACAGCTGATGACAGTGCTGATGGACAAATGATTAGTCACTCCGAACTTCAGTTTTCTCTTCTGTCAAATGGAGATAATCGTGGACTTACCTCCCTCCATTGCAGGGTTGTTGTAAACTCAGACGAGATAATGAAAATGAAAAGTGCTAAGAAAACTTTAAAAGCACCATTCAGGTCCTAGATATTGTCTCTGTGCTCTTTACTCAGTTGTTTTGAATGAGCTAATTCTTAATTATAACAAGACATCTAGGTCTTCTCTCTGTCCACTCCTCACCAAGTGGTTTAGTTGCTTGGGCCTTTGGAAGCATCTGTTTACCCATTTTCTTTCTCTATCCTCAAATCCATCTCTTTTGATTTTAAGAATTGGGGCTCCAGTCCTCATATTTATCTGAGGAAGGCAGCATGATGTAGATTAGGAGATGACTGGGGTCATCAACAATTAGGGTCCTAGGCCCCAGAATTGGCACGGTCAGAAAGGCCTTAGTTTGAAACTCAAGGCTGATGAAGAAGTCAGCAGAGCCTGGAATGGAGCTCTGACTTGACCTCTAATAGTGACCTTGAACTAAGGACTCAACTCCTAATCTGTGAAATCAGTCTATGAAGATTAAAAGCCAATATCAATTGAAGGCAAGAACAGGTGAGATTATCACTCAGTTAAAAAGGGTTCACACAGGCTCCTGAGCCACCCCAGGTGCAGCATCTTCCCTAATCTTAGGGCAGTGGTTCTCAGATCAGAATCATCTGGAGGGCTTGTTAAATCACAAACCGTTGGGCTATACTGCCAGAGTCTCTGATTCTCCAGGTCTAGGGTGGAGGCCCAAGAATTTGCATTTCTGACTAGTTCCAGATGATGCTAATGCTGCTACAGACCATGCCTATAGAATCACCAACTTATGGGGTGGGAGATAGTAAGAGAGATGAAGTTTGTTGTGAAATGCCATTATTTTACTAGCTCATATACAGAGACAAGGTTTCTTTGGGGGTGTGTTGGGAAGTCTCCTTAGGCATTTTATGTTCCAATGCCTGTGCCACTTACCATTATCTAGGTTTAATAATTCTGATTGCTCTTCAAATGGATGAATTTTACAAAGAGGTAGGATTCCCCCTTCTTTTCATACTGTAAAATATGTAGTCTCAGGTTTTAGATCACCCTTGGGTAGTGCCGGATTGGTGACCTTTATAATTTATAAAAATCTAAAAACTACCCCATTTCCTTTTTTGGAGAAACCTCAGACATTTGTGGAAAGGAGGTTACATACAGTTCTGACAGCTTGAACCTTAAGGTTGGAGGACAGAATAGATCACCTAGGGAACAAGTTTAAGAAGAATTTGCAGTGGTGTCTTTTCCGAATGGACAGCTTACCCAGGCCCTGGAAGGAAGGAGCATGAAGTACACCCCACGACAAATGTCCCATGGTGGTTAGACCTGGCAAAGCCCTTTCATTCCTTCTGGAGAATGGTAGTGGCATTGGCAGTGGCTGAGACCCTCTCTTCGTCTCTAAGAGGGTAGAAGGCTGGCTTTCAGGGGCAGCTGATCAGTATTAGTGTGGTGTCCTGTGTAACCTAGCTTGTAATGAAGCACTATTGGGACCTAAACCAATCTTAAGCTCTTTTCCTTTTCCCCCACGCCATAGTCCTGTGCTGTGAGCTCACCATGACTTCCTATGACCTAGACTGTGGCCTTGAATTTTGACTGCTTTGCATAAGAGAGGCTGTGGGAGCCTGCTTGAGTCAGGAGGGTTCCTGCAATAACATCCTAAGGAAGAAATAAAGTTTACATAATGTAGCGCCCAAATCAATTAGGTATAAGAGGAGGTCAGTCAGTGCCTTAACTAGTTCTTGTGTTGCTAGGCCAAATGGGATCCCAGCTCACTGTCATGCTTTATCTCAGCTGTCCATTTGTGCTTTGTTTTAGTTTTAAAATGATTAGCACTAGAGAAACCTATCAGTAAATCAGAAACCTTTAAAAAACTCAAGTGTACACTTAGTGTTTTAGTAGATAAAACTTCCAGGCCCAAACCTGTCTTCCTGACAGCAATCAGCACTTGGTGAAGGAACAGCCTCTGGTTGTCACTCTTAAGATTCATTAGCTAATTTCAATGGTTTTTCCCACTTAGTATAAGTAGGGAACATTTCTATTTTAAAATTTCTTCCCATAACCTGATGTTTATATTTTGGGTATTACCCCTGCTTTGAGGGCAGCCTCTTATCACTGTTGTTCACTTTTCTCAGTACATGGTATCTTTGCTCCCTTTAATAAGTCTGTTGTGAGACGGTCATTATGACACTTTATTTCTTTTTGGTCTTTAGGACCGTTATTACTGAGTCACAGAGAGTCAGGGCCCATTCCTAGAGCATTATTCTGTATGTTCCTAGAGGGTGCTTTTAAACTAAAACACTAGTTATACTGCACTAGCTCATTTCTAAGATACATTCTTTTTCTGATTTCAGAAGCCCAGATGGATCTTAAAAATTATGAACACATTTAGGCCAGGCGCTGTGGCTCACACCTGTAATCCCAGCGCTTTGGGAGGCTGAGGCGGGTGGATCACCTGAGGTCAGGAGTTCAAGAGCAGCCTGACCAACATGGTGAAACCCTGTCTCTACTAAAAATACAAAAACAAAGTAGCTGGATGTGGTGGTGGGCACCTGTAATACCAGCTACTCGGGAGGCTGAGGCAAGAGAATTGCTTGAATCTGGGAGATGAAGGTTGCAGTGAGCCGAGATCGTGCCATTGCACTCCAGCCTGGGCAACAAGAGTGAATCTCCATCTCAAAATTAAAAAAAAAAAGTATGAACGCATTTAATGTGCAGTTTTTTTTTTCTTCTGTAACCTAGTATGTTAGTGTAGTGACTATCAATTGATGACATCCTCAAACAAAGCAAGGTTAGTTCCTTATTCTGGTAGAAAATATGGTTTCTACTCAATGCTGTCCAGCTGATAGAATTGCTGAGCAGTTAGCTCAGCAGTTCCGAGAATATGTTGGGTAAAATGTTGTTGGGGTGGGTATTAATCAGTGTGCTCTTATAAAGGGCAAATCCATTTGGGAAGCCCTGCCTATTATTTTTTTTCCTCTTGTAGAGATTCTCAACATGGGCATCATTATATCAAAGACTATGAGAAGTACTATAGTTAACTATATCAACAACAAAAACTTGGTTACATTTATTCAAGCCAGCGTTTCCCAGAATACAGAATTTTCTGAGGTTATATATGTATCTTTTAGGACTCCATTACTGAGTTAGCACAAACCACAATTTTAATATGTGATTTAATATTGTGGGTGGGATAGTTTCACCTAGTATATCCCGAAAATATAGGGACATTCATTAAGTATGGCTATTAATTAATTAACTCTATAAGTGGTTACTTATTTTTTATTTCAGAGTAGTGAAGAACATTTTAAGCTGTGGTGGCTAAGAAAGTCTCCACGAAGGAGCTGGACTGTGATAATATAAATGGTAGGTAGCACTCTTTGATAGATAAGGGACATTTTAGGTTGGAGGGATAATGAAGCAGGAGTAAAGACTTGCATTTGTGCCTGCATATAAATAATTTTCAGAGCATACAACAAAATGGATTGTGCCCAGCACAGTGTGAGATTTACTGAATCTGTGGTGGTGGTCAAAGAACCTATTAAGCCCAGGCTTGGTTGCTCATGCCTGTAATGCCGGCAGGTCAAGGCTGCAGTGAGCCCTGATCGTGCCACTGCACTCCAGCCTGGGCAACAGAGTAATATCCTGTCCCAAAAACAAAACAAAAAGTTTTTTGATTCTGTAAATTCGTCAAAGTAGCAGACGAGTTATAGAGAGGACTGGACAGCTGGTTGCAGGAGTGGAGGCGCAACACTCAGGATGGAAGCAGTCAGGGGTGCCTGGAACTGGACGGGGGCATGGAAGTGTTCCTGTGCCATTAGTCATTAGGGGGATGCAAATCAAAACCACAGTGAGATGCCACTTCACACCCACCAGGATGGCCAGGTGGAGAATGTGGAGAAATTGGAAGCTTCCTACATTAGATTGCTGGTGAATATGTAAAACCGAACAGCCACTTGGGAAAACAGTTTGGCAGTTCCTCAAAATGTTAAATATTGGCTTCCTAATGACCAATTCCCCTCCAAGATAGATACACAAGAGAACTGAAAACATGTTCATGAAAATATGAATATTCATAGCAGCCTTATTCCTTTTTTTTTTTTTTTTTTTTTTGAGGCAGAGTCTCATTCTGTCTCCCAGGCTGAAGTGCAGTGGCACAATTTCACCTCACTGCAGCCTCGACCTCCCAGGCTCAAGCAATCCTCCCATCTTGGGTTCCCAAGCAGCTGGGACTACAGGCACGTGCCACCACCTCCAGTTAATTTTTTTATTTTTTGTAGAGATAGAGTTTAATCATGTTGCCCAGGCTGATATCGAACTCCTGGGCTCAAGCAATCCATCTGCCTTGACCTCTGGGATTACAGGCATGAGCTACTGCGCCTGGCCAGCAGCCTTATTCTTAATAGCCCTAAAGTGGAAACAACCCAAATATCCATCGGCTGCTGAATGGATAAACAAAATGTGGTACATCCATGCAAGGAAAACTGTTCAAACATAGAAAGGAACAAAATGTTGATTCATGCTACAACACTGATGTACCTTGAAAACATGCTATGTGAAAGAAGCCAGATACAAATGACCACGTATTGCATGATTCCATTATGAAGTGTACGGAATAGGAAAATTCACAGTGACAGAAGTAGATTAGTGGTTGCCAGGGGTTGGAAGAGGGAGAAATGGGGAGAGACTGTTGATGGATCTGAGGTTTCTTTTTGGGGTGATGAAAATGTTCAGTAATTAGATAGGGTGATGATGGCACAATTTTTTGGATACACTGAAAACTACGGAGTTGCACACTTTAAAAGAGTGAATTTTATGGTGTATGGATTATTAAATTTTTTAAAATAGGAAGAAGGTAGTTGGATCCAAAGGAGAGTTTTTTGTTTTTTGTTTTTTTAAAAAAAATGATGAGACAACTCCAGAAATAGGGTTTCAGTTTCAGGTTAAATTTTCTGCTATTGGGAAAAAATATCTGGATTATTCATTTCTCCTTGTTTGTCTTTGGCTTTCTAGAATGCTCTTGTTACTCTCTCATTCGAAAGTTTACTACCTGAATTAAAAGGGTTTTGTTCCAAGTTGCTCCTGAGTCAGTGGGATCGTTTTCATGGCAAGTGCCTTGTCATCTTCATATCTGAGTGTGTTTCTGGATTTTCCTCCAGAGACAAATTCCCTGTTCAGGCTTCCTTGTGATCCACCAGAGGGCATGCTGACTCTGCAGTTTCAGTTTAGCTTCCCCCTTAAGATCTGACTGTGATAGACATTTTAGTGTCATCTTCTAATTTGTTTGTAGAGCTCTGTCAAGACTGCCTCCTCCCTCTTTTTAAAAAATCTCTATTTAAAGAGGGTTCATGTGGTGGTCAGCATTACGTGAACATCAACGTATTTGGGTCCAAGAGGCATGATACTAAATGAGGTTTAACACCGCTGTAGCTGACACAGTTGGCCCTTGGGTAGACATTCTTCTCTCTTTAACAGTGTGGTGCCACAGTGCCTCTTGAGATTTTGTTAGAATGCTGGTTCTGATTCAGTAGGTCTGGGATGGGGCCTGAGATTCTGCACTTCTAACAAGCTCTCCCTGATGCAGATGCTGCTGTCGAGTGAATCATACTTTGAGTAGAAGCTGATACAGTTTAGAGAAGATGGCTTCAGAATGGGACAGGGCCGAGTGTGAAACATAGCTCTACCATTACCGTGTGCGTGACCCTGCGCAAGTTAATTAACATCTGCGCCACAGTTTCTTATCTGTACGATCAGAGTAAGACTGAGCAGGTAGAAGTGTGCCTAGCATCATGTGCCTGAAATGCTAAATGTTATTGACCTTCTCCTGCCCACAAAGATCAATAATTCTATGGTAAGGAGTAAGGAACAAAATACATGACTGTGATTCTCCCACCTGGAGCCTGTGCCCCTTGCCCTCACCAGCCTCTGCGTCCTCTGTTGCTTTTGGGACTGGCACTAATCCCCACTGGCTTGCCTTCTTATGGGATTGGCATGAGGACGTTATGAGCTGTAAGATGAAGCACCTCTGTAAAGTATATGTTATTACTCTACAGTGCTGGCTTGGGGAATTACATCCTCATAGGTTACCCAAGGTGAGTTGGTGGCTTGTTAAATTTGTTCTGTTTCTGTTTCCTTTATCATCATTTGAAGTGGAAGGAAATAGGAGATTGTGTTTACATTTCAATTAAGTTGATGGATCCTCTTTCTTCTGGGAAACAATACGTACAAATAGTTTTTAAGAATTAAACTAACAAAGCCACAAGTGCAATAAATCAAACTAGTTTCCAGTCTTCACAGCCTGATGCTTATTGCTTTCCTAAGGGTAGTAATTGTACCCTTTGAGACCCTGTTCCACCTTCTTGTTTGACTCTTGCATGGATTGTCAGGTTGGGGTCTTTAACGCCTGATGACTTTGAAGAGTGAGATTGTTTACTTTGTTACAATGCCAGGGCAGAGCATTTGAACTGCTGTTGCATCGACATCAGGTAATCAAAGATAAGATATTTGGGTTGAAGCCTAATACACTAGGCTTCACTGGGACTCACTGCCCTTCTGGAAGGTAGAGGTGGCCGTGTCATTTGGAAGTGAGAATTATCTGATTCCTCTGGCAGGTGAATATGTGTGCTGCAGTCTAGTCACTTTCCATAACCGCTGTCTGGTGACTAAGCTTGGTCAGATAGGGCGTATATCAGTGAGCTGTTTTTTGTTTGTAGGCTGCCTAGAAATATGTTGACTTTGTACAGTCTAAGCTGAAAGCCAGCAGTAACTGGTGGTTAAGAAGTTAATATTATTCTTGAAAAATTTAATCTACCCTATCATTAAAGAGCAATAAGGAAGCAGTCCTGCTGCTGAGAAGGAGCTGGGAATATGAAGCTGGGTGTTCCTGAAGCAAGTTGTTTTAAGATTAAATCCTTATCCACTATAACAATATATATTTTTTATTTATTTTTATTTATTTATTTATTTATTTATTTATTTATTTATTTATTTGAGATGGAGTTTTGCTCTTGTTGCCCAGGCTGGAGTGGAATGGCACGATCACATGCTCACTCTGCCTCCCGGGGTCAAGAGATTCTCCTGCCTCAGCCTCCTGAGTAGCTGGGATTATAGGCGCCCACCACCACTGCCCAGCTAATTTTTTGTATTTTTAGTAGAGACTGGGTTTCACCATGTTGGCCAGGCTGGTCTCGAACTCCTGACCTAGGTGATCCACCCACCTCGGCCTCCCAAAGTGCTGGGATTACAGGCGTGAGCCACCGTGCCTGGCCCCGTTTTTTCTTTTTAAACTGTCTACCTTGAATATAGGAAGTTGGCACTTATATAAGGAGCTTAAAGCTAATAAAGTAGACATTTCTCCCAATTTCACTACTGAGAAATGAGACTTCAGATCCTTTTTTGTCATTGCCAACCACATACTTACTGGTCTATCTAATAGTTGATTTTAAAAGATGGAAGAGGAATCTTGAACGAAGACATTGACTTTAGGGACAGCCTTTGCTTTCAATCCCCACTGGATTGTGAACTCCTTCAAAGACAAGGATCTTCATTTTTGTATCCCAGAGGATACAAACTATGCGTGTCTGTCATACAGTAGAGAATCAATAAACATATGTTGAGCTGCTTTTCTTCTGTGATTCCCCTTCACTATCTAGTCTATTATTTTTTGTTTCTTTATCAGAGAGAAACCAACTCCATGACATAAAAATAATAAATTTTTATTTAACACTACCTATACATTATCATATGCTAACATAATACATGGTTCTAAGCACTTTACGAATGTTGATTCCTTTAATCCTACAACACACTCTCAGAGGTAGGTACTGTTACTTATCTCTATTTTACACTTGAAAAGACTGAGATAGAGAAAGGTGAAGTGACTTCTGTCTAAGGTCCTGCAGTACTATGTAGCAGCCTCAGTAGACTTTAGCTCTCAAATATTACCCTCTTTTCCTGAGTTGCAGAGAAATGAGAGCAGACGTGCCTTTCCACCTTCAATTCTAACCACCTCCCTTGTCCTCTGCCTCCTTTCTGACCACCCCCAAGTTCCAGAATAATGTGACTTGAGTTTGGAAAATAAAGTTACAGGTGTAAAACATGGCTCATTCATATGGCCCCAGGCTGGGAGTGAGGCCATTCACACAGGAGCCATTTAGGTTGAACTGTATGACCTTTGCAAGGCTGTGACCTCTAGCCCTAGGCCTCTGAGTTTGTCAGGTCACCATATGCCCCAGGTCGGTGCCTCTAAACCTTTATGTACATGTGGTCACCTGGGTATCCCGTTAAGATACAGATTCTGGCTAGGCGCAGTGGCTCACGCCTGTAATCCTAGCACTTTGGGAGGCCGAGGCGGGCAGATCACTTGAGGGCAAGAGTTCAAGACCAGCCTGGCCAACATGGTGAAATCCTGTCTCTACTAAAAAAAAAAAAAAACAATTAGCCGGGCATGGTGGCAGGCGCCTGTAATCCCAGCTACTCGGGAGGCTGAGGCATGAGAATTGCTCGAACCCAGGAGGCAGGGGTTGCAGTGAACTGAGATCGCGCCACTGCACTCCAGCCTGGGCAACAGAGCGAGACTCCGTCTCAAAAAAGAAAAAAAAAGATGCAGATTCTGATTCACTGGGTCTGGGGTGGGTCTTGGGATTCTGCGTTTCTGACAGCATTCCAGGAAATGAAGAGGGCTAATCCTTGGGCCAATGCTGTAGAGGAGCCGAGTCTGCATGGGTCCAGCCTTAGTATTTCAAGCACTTTCTTGCTTGAAGAAGGCCTAATTCCTAACCTGGGACCCAGAGACATAAGATATCCAGAGAGATAAGCGTCAAGAAACTGCAATTTATACAAAGACAGTCAGAAAGCAGCTGAAGACAGAATGAGAGAGAAACTAAGTAAAAGAAACTTGATGCCTCCAAAATGAAGAGTATGCCTCATTTCCATATGTGAACTGAAAAGCTCTCCACTTTTGAAATAAAGGCTTACTATAGAGCAGCCCTGGTAATAGAACTACAAGACTTATAACTTCCTGTTTGAGTTGAAATGAAAACTCATAAAGAATCTATGCTATTAACCCCCTAATTTATACTTTTGTATTCTTTTATGTTGTATTTTGTATTTTATGTTGGACTTCTTTTTTAAAATTTTGTATTTATTTTTAATTGAAAAATAATTGTGTATACTTATTGTTGTACAACATGATGTTTTGATATATGTATATGTTGTAGAATGACTAAATCAAGCTAGTTAACATATGCATTACCTCCTATACTTATCATTTATTTGTGGTGAGAACATTTAAAATCTACTCTGTTAGCAATTTTGAAGTATAGAATACACTATGTCAACTATAATCATGGTGTTGTACAGTAGCTCTAAATGTATTCATTTCTCCTATCTAACTGAAAATCTGTATCTTTTGACCAACATCTCCCTGGTCCCTCCATCTCCTCCCCTGGTAACTACCATTATTTTTTTTTCTTTTTTTTTAAAAAAAGCTTTTAGTTTCGAGGGTACACGTGTAGGTTTGTTATATAGATAAACACAAGTCATGGGACTGTGTTGTACAGATTATTTTGTCATCCACGTACTGAGCCTAGTGCCCAATAGTTATTTTTTCTGCTCTTCTCCCTCCTCCTACCCTCTGCCATCAAGTTGGACTAATGTCTGTTGTTCTCTTCTTTGTAACAACCACTCTAATCTCTGCTTCTAAGGGTTCCTATGTCTGACTTCTTTCCCTTGATTTTGTGAGATTCATCCACGTTGTGTATGCAGCAGTAGTTTATTTATTTTCATTATTGGATAGTATTCCTTTGTGTGAACATAAATTGCTGATGGCAGATGTTTGAATTGTTTCCAGTTTTTGAGTATTATGAATAATGCTGTTGTGAACATTTATGTGTATGTCTTTTGATGAACGTGGGTTTGCTTTTCTGATCGTGGGTGTGTGTCTACAACTGCTGATTTCTAAGATGTGAATATGTTCAGCTTTAGTGAGTACAGCCAGTTCTCCAGTGTGGCTCTTCACACTCCTATCAGGTATGAATAAGAGTTCCATTGTTCCACATTCTTGCCAACACTTAGTTTGATAAGTCATTTTCATTTTAGCCATTCTGATGTTTGTATGGGGGTCTGTCATTATGATTTTAGCTTATCTTTCACTTATCACCATTTGAAGTTTAGTATCTTTCCGTGCCTCTTGTTTATGTTTCAGTTGTGTGTGTGAGTGTGTGTGTGTGTGTGTGTTCGTATTTTTAAAAACACAATGAAAGTTCCACAGAACATTTGTCAAAAGTCTTGAAATCTGTAGTCATGGGGGTTACCTGTCACTGATATCTGATTTTATCCTCAGATGTTTCTGGGGAAGGAGGACATGAAGTGGTATATAGAGGTATAAAACCCTTTAGCAAGGAGACTTGCTGAAAAGTTGGAGCCAGCATAGATGGCCCAGGGCAATTGTAAAGTCAGAGACCACTTGAAAGCGTAAAACCATTTGATCTCCAGATGAGTTTGCCTTTTGTAGAAGTCCCTCTGGAAGATAGTAAACCACCTTAAAAAGTATTGCTGAAAACATTTTTTGGAATTGCTCTAAGCATACATACTTTTGGATACTTTAGGTCCTTTTAAAATGACCTTTGAGCATGTACAGTGATTTTGGGAAATAGCAAGACTTCTCAGAGCCCAGTCGCACTGGAAGGAAGGACTAATGCCATGGGTGACAGACAAACAAAAAACCCTAAGCATTATTTATAACACTTGCCTGTAAAGGAATGCAACTTCCTTTCTTGAGTGAAGACTGAAGACATTAGCAGGGAGGGAGAAGATGCCATTTGAATGATGTCTTTTAATCTGTTTTGAGTATTATCATTATACAGATGAAAAGTCAGGTTTAGAGAGCAAAAGAGAACATGATTTAAAAGTCAAACCTTACTGTCTTGCCTTTTCCTTTCCCTACCCTGCCTCTCCTCTGACAAGTGTTGGAGGAATTAACAAAACTCTGTTGCAGCCAGAAAAACAAGTGCTGATAGTGAAGTTCTGGTTTCCATTCCTGTCCTATATCAGAGTCCCAGGAGCTCTCCGGGCCTCTGTCAAATGGGGCTCTGTGGAGACAGGAGTCCTAGGTGGCCTGTGTCAGGCTTCAGGACACTCCTGTTTCCCAAACCTGGTTCCTGCGGTCCTGCTGATCTTTGGAGCTCTTCAGGGCCTTTCAGGGTCCTGCCACATTCTGCCAGGACTGTCTTACTGTAGGCTTTGCTGTGTCTGCTCCTTTTTCTTCCTGACTGGCAAATAGTTACCCAGAAAATACTTTAAAGACATGCTGATGAATAATGTCACTGTTGGAAATATATTCCATGTATATTCCGTGTAAAAAGCAGGTCTTTTTCAGGGTGGATACTTACATAAAATCTGACCAGTAGAGGAAGGGTATAGCTGATTTCTTTTTTTTTTTTTTTTAAGATGGAGTCTTGCTCTGTCACCCAGGCTGGAGTGCAGTGGCGCCATCTTGGCTCACTGCAAGCTCCACCTCCTGGGTTCACGCCATTCTCCTGCCTCAGCCTCCCGAGTAGCTGGGACTACAGGTGCCCGCCACCACGCCCGGCTAATTTTTTGTATATTTTTAGTAGAGACGGGGTTTCACCCTGTTAGCCAGGATGGTCTCGGTCTCCTGACTTCACGATCGGCCCGCCTCGGCCTCCCAGAGTGCTGGGATTACAGGCGTGAGCCACCGTGCCAGGCCAGCTGATTTCTTTAATGTTCATTTATTCCTGAACTTAAAATCTCCTATTAGTTTTCCCCAAGACCCAGTGGGTTAATGTTCTTTGGTGTACAGTAGAGACTTTCAGAAATTTTTCCTGAAAAGAATGCCCTGGGCAGGTAGCTTTCAGATAGACAATGGGGCATTTGGCTGCCCCAAGGGTCCAGAAGAAAGACATATGTGCTTGACCATCCCAGAGACCTGTTCTCACCCTTTTGGGATCACGGACCCCACCACACTAGCCCTCTTCCACTGACACTGGGAATGTTGTCTATAAGCTGAGGATGTAGAAAGCTGCAATCCACAACCTGTATTTTTTTTTTTTTTTTTTTTTTTAAGATAGAGTCTTGCTCTGTCGCCTAGGCTGGAGTGCAGTGGCACAATCTCGGCTCACTGTAACCTCCGCCTCCCGGGTTCAAGTGTTCTCCCGTCTCAGCCTCCTGAGTAGCTGGGATTATAGGCACACGCCACCATGTCCGGCTACTTTTTGTATTTTTTGTAGAGACGGGGTTTCACCATGTTGTCTGGGCTGGTCTCGAACTCCTGACCTCAGGTGATCCACCCACCTCAGCCTCCCAAAGTGCTGGGATTACAGGCGTGAGCCACCATGCCCAGCCCACAACCTGTTTTTCTGGCTCGAAGTAGTAGCAAAGAAACCTCTGTGTTTCTCCTGAGACTACATAGAAGAATGCTTTCTTCATTTGGTAGTTTCTTTATTTTTAACACCTATAATCCTGCACAGTCTTGGTTTTTACTGCAGAGTACTTGGCCGTGGGTAACCAGCTTGCTAAATTTCCTATACAGATTATAATTTTATTTTGTTCATTTTCACATAGTTTTCCCTGGATAAAATGAGGTAGCTGAGAAAAAAAAAATTCTGAGGACATTTTAATGAAAACTTTCTCTGGTAAGATATTCATTTTTATGCCACATTTAATTCCTGTAAAGAATTCCAGGTGTCACTAAGAAGCAGTTGAACCCAGTGGCTGTGAATATCTGGTGATCTAAACTCATTTTCTTATCAGATTATATTGTCCTATACACCTGTGTAGGTTGTACATGTCAGATCTGGGCTTGGCTGGTGGACGTTTGAACTTATTCACTTCCTGCCAAAAGAAAGAAACGTATAAATGGTGCTTTGTACTTTGAATTTCATGGTGTGCTGAGTAAACACAAAATATATATTGTGACAGGAGGAGTAAAGGACCGCCCACATCCTTATTTTTTGAGTGGGTGTAGCTAATGATTAGTTCCTGGATATGTAACCAGGATGTAGGTCAGGTCCCATTGTCATCTGCAGGAGAGGTACAGTAAGCACTGCCTCCCTATAGATGGCTGTGTTATCTCACAGGTACAACTGTCTAAAGTTCTTTTTATGAGAATTTTTTTTTTTTTTTTTTTGAGACAGAGTCTCACTCTTGTCACCCAAGCTGGAGTGCAATGGTGCGATCTTGGCTCACTGCAACATCCGCCTCCTGGGTTCAAGTGATTCTCCTGCCTCACCCTCCTGAGTAGCTGGGATTACAGGTGCACGCCCCCATGCCCAACTAATTTTTGTGTTTGTAGTAGAGATGGGGTTTTACTGTGTTGGCCAGGCAGGTCTCAAACTCCTGACTTCAGGTGATCTGCCCCCCTTGGCCTCCCAAAGTGCTGGGATTATAGGTGTGAGCCACCACACCCGGCCAAGAAGTTTTCTAAGAAGTTTTTAATAAGCTTCTTGGTTTAGGAATAAGGAGCTCACTTCAGTGAATATCTGAGGCTTCCTCTATGTGATATTGATTAAAATATTAATAGCTGTGCATATGTAGTGTGCTGGGCACTGTGCTAAGGACATTTTGTGGATTCTTTCAACTCTCTTAATTAGGTGCCGTTACTAGCCCTGTTTTACAGAGTCAGAAACCAAGGCTCAGAGGAGTTGTCCTTTGGTCCCAGGGTCACACATCCCATCCATGTGACTCCCAAGTTCAGGCTCTTGACCACTGCACTGTGCTGTACTGAGGCAGTGCGTGACTAGAGGGTATGGTCAGAACCTGGGGCCATTCTTGAGAAACTGGATTTCAAAGGAAAGAAGATCAGATGTTTATTAATAAGAAGTGCATCAGTATGAGCGACTCTGCATTTTAAATATGCTCAGCTTACGCGAGGGATGGGGAAATTGTAGCAGATTTTGAGAAGAAACAGGGTTTTGAAGGAGAGAAATGCCATTGACATTTAAAGGAGGGGAAAGATATTCAGCTTCATGTAAGGATGATGACCTACATCATGGAAAGGCCTCCACAGAGGGATATGGTTCTTGTGTGGGGGTGTTAGGGGGCAAGTTTACCTGGAACAACTCTTTCAGTAGGTTTAGTTGGTTTTTCTTTCAGTAAGTGTTTGGGTATTATTACCGGTACCTCCTTCCCCTGCCTTTATCAAAAGCAAACATACAGGGCCAAGCTTCTATGCAGCACCCTACTTCTTTCCTTGTCCGTTTCATGTCCGGGCTTGGAACAGGAGAAAGGACAGACAAAGATATTATAGTTTCTCTCCCCTTCCTCACATAGATGCTGTGTCATAGTGCTATTTTGGGGTGAAGGGACCCCAGGAAATTCCTGGTTTAAAATCCTGCAGGGCCATATACCTGCATTTTCTCAGGCACTTTTTTCATTTTGTTTTGTGTTAAACTTAGGTCTCTGTCTTTTCATTCATTCAGCAAAAGAGTCTACGTGTGTAACCGATTTTCATGGTGAGCAAAATCAGACAAGGTTTCTGCTTTTATAGAATGTTTTTAAAGGAGCTAAACTAATTGCATAAAATGTTACATGACAACTGTTGTAAGTGCTCCAGGCGGGTACATGTTTGAGGGAGTTTGGCCTAGTCAAATAAATTAGGGCAGTTTCCTAAGGAAGTCATGATGAGCTGAGATCTGAAGGATGGGTAGAGTTAAAGAGGGAGGGAGATGGCATTATGGAGGTGATGGAATGTGCAAAGGCCCTGAGGTAGGAAGGACCTTGGTATGAGCAAGGGGCAGAAGCCCTCTATGGCTGGAAGTGGAGGATAATGGGTATGAGAAAGTATTTTCTCAAGAGTCACCAGTGTTCCTAACATGGATTTGAAGTGATTAGATTGACAAGATTCATGTTTGTTGCAATAAAGGAAGTGGATGAAATGATTGTGGAAGTCCAAGAGAAGATACAGTGGACCAGTTTAGAAGTTTTTGCAGTAGTTTAGGAAGAAATGATGATAGTCTGACCAGGGTGGTAAAGATAGAGCGAACCGGGTGGAGGTATGGAGAAATAGAAAGAAGTGATATGACTGGATGTGGTAATGGGTTGAAAGTACAGGGTGAGAAACAGGGAGATGCCAGAGTTGGCTCTTCAGTCTCTAGCTTGCATGACTGTGTGATGGTGGTGTCATTGCATGGACCGTCATGCCTCCCCAGGTAGACTATAGTCAAGATCTTTTTCCGATTGAAGTTTGAATCCTCACAGTATTACTTATAATAGCCATTTAGGTACCTTTTGTTTGATGGATAGAGTAGGAGGAGTTTCTTTAGAAAAGTGGTGTGTGTGCTTGGTGGGAAACAGCAGTTAGTGTACTAATGAGTGTGGCTGGGGCAAGAGAAAAGATTCATAGTTGTAGTAGAACCCCCAATGCATTTCATCATATAGAGATGTGCCTGCAATTTTCAGGAAGCACTTACAAGTTATTTTGAACTTCTCAGCACTTAGAAATGTGTCTTTTTCCCTTTATGCTAGACTCAACCCTTCTGATCCTCTGTTTATCTATCTGTATGATGAGCCTAGTAACACTAACCTTCTGAGGTGTCTGTGAGGGTTATGTATTTAGTAACTTTGTGAAATGTGAAGGATTTTACATTGATCGAGGGACTCTGTGAATCTGTTCTTATGTTCTCCTGTTGTCCTCCCCACCACTAGTGGGAGCTGCTGCTCAGAGGGCATAGGCCCTGTGGTGACAGTTGGCTCTTGGTAGGTGAGGCTTCCCCGGACGGGTTGAGTGCGCCTGCTTAGGTAAATGCCTGTGTTTCTTTTTTCCACTCGAGCCTTCCATAAAGTGATTGAATCAGTGGATGAGTTTTTGGTTAATGTGACTGAGGACTGGGGGAGAGATGAGTTAAAGATAGGTTAGATCTAGTTTCTTTTTTATTTGAGATTGTTTTACATTTCAGGCCTTGGGGTGCTCAAGTCACAACCCCAGGGCTGAGTGTGGACTGAGGACAAATGATGTCTTGACCTTGATCCTCTGTGTCAAGCGATGTCGGATGATGGAACTCACCACCAACCTTAAAACCAGAGAGAGGCTAGTTCCAGTGTGGTGATTGTCCTGGGGATCAGTACTGCTGCAGTGCTTTCTCTCTGCAGAATAGAATGCCTTCGCGGTGTTGGAGACCATGCGCAAAGTGGCTGGTCAGTCTGTTTTCCTCCTGAGTGCCTCTGTTGTCTTTATTAAGGTTTTATATTTCAAGCCTCTTTATTTTTTTCCATCTCTGTCACTTCAGACTTTCTATCTTCCTGTCTGTATTTCTTTCTGTATTTACCACCATATTTCTTCTGTGTTTTCCACTCCCCACCTTCTCTTGGAATTCAGTGATACTATCGTCCATTTCTTCCTTTAGTTGGAAGCAGGGCATTTCTTAGGCTCTTCGTTGCGGTCCAAGAGTGACCTCGGGATATTTCTGCTCTGCTGTGCTGGTCTGTTGTCCTAAGCATGCTGTTGATAAACATGTTACTGTCTTAAAATAACTAGAGATGGTGGGCAATAATAGCATGTGCCAAATTATCTTCATTTGTCCTGTGCATTAGGATATATAGAACTGAGCAAAAAAAAAAAAAAAAAAAAAATTGCTTGGGAGATACATACAGCCATTCTTCAAAAATATTTCTTACCACTCATTTTTATTTTGTAAGTTTGCATTTGCGTAAGAATAAAAGTTTACTCTCATGCTAAGACAATTAAAGCCAATTTATTATCCTGTATCTTTATTTTCTTTGATGTTTTAAAAAGCTTTTATTTTTTCGTTGAAACAGAGGAGTAGTCTGTCTCTAGAAAGAATCTATTCTATGTATATTGCAATATCAATTGTTTTGGAGCAGGAAAAGGCTTTGGATATCTAACCCCTTTGTCATCTCTTCCTCCTGTACTCTCATCTTTCTGCCTGCCTCTGTTTTACAGGTGAGAAAACTGAGGCAGTACAATTCTACCATAAATGAGTAGTAAACTCAGAATTCTTAATTCCAGTCTCTTGATTCTTCAGCTCATTGTGATTTTCTAGAACTTAAAATATTTCTAAGACGTTTCATATTAAAGCCTATTTTTCAGTTTAAGGTCATTCTCTCTTAGAAGTTGTTTTCTTGCTTTTTCGTAACCAAAGCTTTAATTGGTTCAGTACAAGGGGAGAACCAAGTGATGGCTTTGTCTTGTTCTAAAATCAATGTAAAGATTTATAGGTCTATAAATATTTACAAAATTTGGCAATATTGTGTGTATGAAGAAATAATTTCGACGTGTACCAATATTTTATGTCTGGTCTGGACAAATTTCCACTAGCAAGAGATTGAATTTGTGTTGAAATATACTGTCCTTTCTTGGTTTTTATGAGAGGTGTATTCTGGAACTTGTGATTTTTTTTTTCTTTTCATTCTGAGTTTGTGAAGGAAATCAGGATGTGTCTAATTAGTTATTATATAGGGTGTTAGGCAATTTCCATAACAGTTAATTTAAATCTACCTTAATTAAAAATAACATGTTGTATAGCAATGGGTAGGAATTTATGACTCAAGATGAAGCCAGGCCGTAGCAATTTCAGAAAGCATGAGGATTACAGCTTTAAAGGCCGAGGAGGGACAGATAGGAACCCATCAATGCTGTCAGCCTTTATTGTTGCCTGGTGTTTCGGTGGATATTGAAGATATATGTAACTGGTGATCTGTGAGCTACCAATTTTCCTTTAAAATCTGTCTGTTTAAAATCAGTTCTCCTGTTCCCTTGCCCAACACAGTAAGCATTTTGTTTTCTGTATTGCCCCTCAAGATGAAGAACCCTTGAGGGAATAGTGTCTTGTCCTCCACTCAAGGTCTTAGAGTCATGATTAATTGGCAAATATTGGCCTCAAAAAAGGGCAAAAGAGAGTTATTAGAGTCCACAGGGCTTGTAGTAGAATAAAGGGTGCTGGGAAGGAAGTGGCCAGGCTCTTCTGGTGAGTTGATGAGCACCTTGACTTCCTTTTCCCATTCAGTGGCCCAGGCCCTGCCTTTTCCCCTCATATTGGGCAGGGGGTAGTGTCCTGGATGCTGTGAGCAGACAGGCATGGAAGACCAGACTTTGGGGGCTAGGCCTAGTCACCTTTGTTACTCCAGCCTGTTGAATTGCTCTATCCAATTGGTATCTAATTGCAATCCCAATGCTATCTAATTGGCAAGGGATGCCATTGTAGTCATTTGATTTTCCTTCTTAAAAGCTCTGGGATCTTTCCTGAAAGATCCAGCTTCTTATATGTAAAATGGGATGGTAACCTTATGAGATATGTTCTATTATTAATAGAGGGATTGAGACTTTCAAAGTGTTCAGCTCCCTGCCTTGCATACAGTGAGGACTCAGTAGGGTAAATGGTAGCTATTGCTATTATTATTGGCCTCTGGTGTGTGATAGAATCAAGTAGTGTCTGTTATAAAGGTTCTGAGGCAGAATTATCCAGCTCTTTGAATAAGAACTTTTAGCTTAACTACCAAGTGAGTGTCCAGGTGTTAGGATTCATTGCAAATGGGATTATACATTCTTTATCCTCTTCCTAATTATGTGGTAAGTCTTTTCAGAAGGGAAAGCACCTACCAGTTTCTCAGGGAGAGCTTTATACTCCTGCCAGCACTTGGTTCTAAAAGAAATTTTTCACATGAAGCATTATATAGGAGTCTTTGTGGTTGTTTAAAATAATATATTTATATGCAGGCATTCCTCAGAGATATTGCAGGTTCAGTTCCAGACAACAACAATAAAGGAAATATTGCAATAAAGTAAGTCACACAAATTTTTTGTTTCTTGGTGCTTATAAAAATTATGTTTATACTATACTGAAGTCTATTAAGTGTCCAGTAGCATTATGTCTGAAAAAATACATACCTGAATTAAAAATACTTTATTGCTAAAAAATGCCAATGATCATCCGAATCTTCAGCAAATAGTAATCCTTTTGCTGGTCGAGGGTCTTGCCTCAACGTGGATGACTGCTGCCTGGTCAGAATGGTGGTGCTGAAGGTTGGGGTAGCTGTGGCAATTTCTTAAAATAAGATAGCAGTGAAGTTTGCTGCATTGATTGACTCTTCCTTCCATGTAAGATTTCCCTGCAGCTTGTGATGCTGTTTGTTAGCATTTTATCCACTGTAGAACTTCTGTCAAAATTGGAATCGATCCTCTCAAACTCTGCTGCTGCTGCTTTATCACCTCAGTTTATGTAATATTCTAAGTCCTTTGTTGTCGTTTCAACAATGTTCACAGCATCTTCACCACCTCAAGAAACTACTTTCTCTGCTCATCCATAAGAAGCAACTCCTCATTCATTCAAGTTTTATCATAAGATTGCACAACGTAGTCACATCTTCAGGCTAAACTTCAGATTCTAGTTCTCTTGCCATTTCCACCACATCTGCAGTTACTTTCTCTACTGAAGTCTTGAACCCTTCAAAGTCATTTATGAGGTTTAGAATCAGCTTCTTCCAAGCTCATGTTAATGTTGATATTTTGACCTGCCCCCATGAATCACAAATATTTGTAATGGCATCTAGAATGGTGACTCCTTTTAGAAAATTTTGAAGTGACTTTGACCAGATACATCGGAGGAATCACTCTCTATGGCAGCTATAGCCTAATGAAAGGTATTTCTTAAATAATGGGACTTGAAAGTAGAAATTACCACTTGATCCATGGGCTGAAGAATGGATGATTAGGCATGAAAACAACAATAATCTTTTTGTACCTCTCCATTAGAGCTCTTGGATGATCAGGTACATTGTCAATGAGCAGTAATATTTTGAAAAGATTTTTTTTTTTCTGAGCAGTCAGTCTCAACAATGAGCTTAAAATATTCAGTAAGCCATGCTGTGAACAGATGTGCTGTCATCTAGGCTTTGTTGTTCCATTGATAGAGCACATGCAGAATAGATTTAGGATAATGCTTAAGGGCCCTAGGATTTTCAGAATGGTAAATAAGCATTGGATTCAACTTAAAGTCACCAGCAGCATTAGCCTTTAACAAGAAAGTCATCCTGACCTTTGAAGGTTTGAAGCAAGGCGTTGACTTCTCCTCTCTACCTATGGAAGTCCTAAATGGCATTTTCTTCCAATATAGGGCTGTTCATCTACATTGAAAATCTGTTGTTTGGTGTAGCTGATAACCTTAATGGTAACTGATAACCTTAATCAGTTATCTTAGCTAGATCATCTGCATAGCTTGCTGCAGCTTCTACATCAGCACTTGCTACTTCACCTTGCACTTTTATGTCATAGAGATGGCTTCTTAAACCTCATGAACCAACCTCTCCTAGCTTCCAGCTTTTTTTCTTCTGCAGCTTCATCACCTCTTTCAGCTTTCGTAGAATTGAAGAGAGTTAGAGCCTTTCTCTGGATTAGGCTTTGGCTTAAGGGAATGCTGTAGCTGGTTGGCTGGTTTGATCTTGCATCCAGACTGGTCACATTTTCTTCGTATCAGCAATAAGGAAGTTTTTCTTTCTTATTCATGCATTCACCAGAGCAGTATTTTTAATTTCCTTCAAGAAGTTTTTTGCATTCCCAACTTGGCTGTTTGGGGCAAGAGGCCTAGCTTTCAGCCTATCCTGGCTTTCGACATGCTTTCTTCACTAAGCGTAATCATTTCTAGCTTTTGATTGAAAGTGAGAGACATGAGAATCTTCCTTTATTTGAACACTTAGAGTCAATTGTAGGATTATTAATTGGCCTAATTTCAATATTGTTGTGTCTTAGGGAATAGAGAGGCCTGAGGCAGGGGCATGGCTGGTGGGAGGAGCAGCTAGAATACATGCATTTATTGATAGAGTTCAGATGACGGGATAGAGACCAGGACAGGGCTGGTGGGTGGAGCAGCCAGAATACATGCATTTATTGATTAAGTTCACTGTCATTTTTGGGCATGGTTTGTGGCACTCCAAAACAAGTGCAATAGAAACATATAAGAGCATTGATCACAGATTACTGTAGCATATAATAATGAAAGATTTTTAAATATTGCAAAATTATCAAAATATGACCCAGAGACATGGAGTGGGCACATGCTGTTGGAAAGATGCCGCTGATAGACTTGCTTCACACTGGGCTGCCACAAACCTTCAATTTGTAAAATATAAAATATCTGTGAAGTGCAATAAAGCACAATAAACAAACTATGCTTGTATCTATGCATTACGGGTTCTATTTTGATATGGAAGCAACTCAAATTGGTCTGCAACAGCTTGATTTTCGTGTCTGAATGCCATTGTTTATATGTGTACATTTCTGTCCCAGCAATTGGGAAGCCATTTAGAAATCTAATAGGAGTTAGCTCCTAACAATATGTATGTATGTATGCATGTATGCATGCTTGCAATCAGTCTTTCATTCATTTCCTGCTCTGTATATTCACTGCTTTTCTCACCTGGTGGTTCCATGCTAGATTCAGAAAGAACATTTTTTTTTGTTTTAATGGTGTAAGAGGCTGTAACAGTTGCTAGTGATGATGGCTATTTTTATGTGCCTCTGAATCTCTTTTTCTCAGAATAGTTTATTACCTGTCTGCTGCTGTTTGGGTGTGTGTCCACTTTTAATTTGCTGCCTAAATATGGGTCAGTACTGCCATACTGAATTTCTGAGCAAACAAGAAAAGGGATGTGAAAAAGTTATGTATGCAAATAAGGTGGTATGGAGCCAGCATCCTCTCTCTAATTCCAACATCTTAAAGGCCCTGAAAGCTTTTCTAACTCACTTGGTGGTAAGATCGGACTTGAACAAATGTGAGTCTATTTATGTTCTTCATGTATCTAATTTAGTGGGATCATTTGTAAGTTTTGCTGCAGCAGTATTACTGTGTTTGATTATGGGGTGCTGACCTAGATCCTACTTGGAGCATAAGGTGTACGTACCATATTACCTTTCTAAAAAGTCAAGAATGCTGAATTCCAAAGCACACCTGGCTTTAGGGGATTTGGATATGAGATGTGGGCCTGTAGTATTTTTATTTAGGTCTCTAAGCTTTTTTTTCAGTTGACAACCTTCCCTTGAGATTCTCTTTTTGGCACCGTCTTTTTGAGGTATGCAAGTAAGTATCTCCCTTGCCTGTCACTCAGGGAACATTTACTGACTGCTGTAGGTTGGGCTTTATACTAAGGATGGGGGCTACTGATAAGAATAAGACATTTATCCTCTTTCTCCTACAGAAGTTCAGTGCTCTATTATAATGTGCAAGGTGCTATAATAGCAGTTGGTGGAGTCCTAAGTTTGGCAGGATAATCATAGCCAGGAACTCCACCAACAATGTAAAGTCAATGTAAAGGCAAAGGTATATGGAAGACAATGTGATCAGGGAGCAGCTGTGTATTTGCTGTGGTCTTTGAAGAGCAAAGCTATGGAAAGGGCTGTTGGGGAGCCAATTTTTGCGGGACCTTATTTACCAAGCTAAACAGTTGAGTGTTTATCCTTTGGGAGTAAGGAATCTTGAAGCCTGGAAATGGAATGATTGAATTTAGAGTTTAGAAAGAATCCTCTGACTTCATTTTAAGGGACTCCAAAAGGAGGTCACTGCTGTATTCTGAGAAACAGGACATTTTTATGAGTGTCCCTCCTGATACTTAACAGTGTGTAGTGCTTTCAGATTTGCAAAAGATTTTCTTTTGCCTTTATTTCTTTTGCAGTAGCCCTGAGGGATGCGGTGGCAATGAGTAAGGAAACAGGCTCAGAAAATTGACTTGCCCAAAGTCATATCTAGCAACACTGGCTGCATCAGGTCTCTTAATTCTACATCTTACACTGTTTGGACATGATGTTAAAACATTTTAGTATGTTGCTCAGTTACAAGAACACTTAAAGATAATCTGCAACCTGCATATCTTCTGTGTTTGCTCATTGATTAGACTGTCAGCTCCCTGAGGACTTCCAGTATTCCATTTGATGTGCCTTTGACACAAAGGCAGCCTTAGGGCAGATACCACCAAGAATCTGCCAGACTTTCTCCTCCAGAACCAGCATAGGGATAGGAAGAAGGAACATTTAGCAAAATGTCATTTTCCCTAATATATATCTCATTATGTGCACTTATTATCCAGCTTCTTTGTTTAAAACTCTGCTCTAAGTGTTGTGGGGAATACAAAATGTAAAATAATTATATTTAAATTTTTAAAAAAGCCTTCTCGTGAGTTAAGCCTATCTGTCTTATTCAAATCCCACACACCAAAATTTCTTGGCTTTTTGCAACACATTTTCTTTTTAATGAATGTTGGATGTTGAAATCAAAAGGCCTTCTGCACAGGCTGATTAGAACTGTTAGGCTTACACATTTACTTTGCATTAGTTTGTGCAATAATTAGGTATAATATGGCACCTTTCCATGTGGGTATTTTTGAAACATAGAAACAACAACAAAAAAAATCATTAAATGGACATAATTTATTACAGAAGAAAGTTTTAGTTGGCCAAAGGCCTATAATAATGCTTCATAAGTGAAAGTCATCTTGTGAATCACACTTAAAATTAATAGTCAACTGTAAGTTTTTGTCCCAACCAGCCCTCTACTGAGTTAGCAGTGAAATTAAAGATGTAATCTTTTTTTTATTATTATTATTTTAACACACCTGGCATCTGTTGCTATTTATGCTAGCAGTATTGCTAGGCTGTCTAGGAGTTGGAGAAAAGTCAAGTTCTAAATTATTCTCAGTATTAGAATCCATGTCAATTTAAAAGCATTTATTGAAATGATTTGTTGTTGATTGTCCTTTACTAACTTTGTATCAGAAAAGCTTTTGGGGCCCCAGAAGGAACTCTAGAGATCATTCAGTCCCAGGAGCTGGACTGGTGGAAAAACAAATTAGGAAACTGATCCCACAGGATCAAGTTCATTCTTGAACTTACTACCTTTAACTTTGGATAACCTCTGAGCCTCTGGTTCCTTATCTGTGAAGTGAGGCTTCTGATAGTTTTTCACAGATTCTAAGACATTTTTGTTTATTTTACATTTTAACATAACTGAAAACAAATTTTTTTTTTTTTTTTTGAGTCAGAGTCTCACTCTGTCACCCAGGCTGGAGTGCAATCTCGGCTCACTGCAACCTCCGCCTCTCAGGTTCAAGCAATTCTTCTGCCTCAGCATCCTGAGTAGCTGGGACTACAGGCGCATGCCACCATGCCCGGCTAATTTTTTGCATTTTTAGTAGAGACAGGGTTTCACCATGTTAGCCAGGATGGTCTCGATCTCCTGACCTTGTGATCTGCCCGCCTCGGCCTCCCAAAGTGCTGGGATTACAGGCGTGAGCCACCACGCCCGGCCAAGATGTGGTTTATAGTACATTGTTTGTTATGGTTTTGTGGTGTTTTTTCCTCCTAGTATAGTGGTACATAAAATAATCATGCATCTTATAATCAGTGATTTCTTATATTGCCAAATATGTGCCCTATCAACTTCTCAGGTTGTCAGGATCAAATCAGATAATAAGTTTGCTAAAAGACTATGGCTGTACTAAGAAACAGAGAAGCAAAAGCACCTTTGTTTTTTGTTGCATTCCATTGCATTCCAGTCTTCTTCCATTGCCCAGGCTGGAATACAGTGGTGTGATCATAGGTTACCTCCATCTCCTTGGCTCAAGTGATTGTCCCACCTCAGCCTCCTGAGTAGCCACCATACCTGGCTTATTTATAATTTTTTTTTCTTTTAAGAAATGGGGTCTTGCTATGTTGCCCAGGCTAGTCTCAAACTCCTGGCCTCAAGTAATCCTCTCACCTCAGCCTCCCATACTGTTGGGATTGCAGGCATGAGCCACCGCCCAGCCACAAAAGCACCTTTGGATGTCCCTTGACAGCCTCTCCCCCTTTTGTTATTTGTTATGATGAAACTTTATTTATATGTGTCTTAAAAATAAATTGGGAAGAGATGGAAAATGGCAACTGCAAATTTAGATGAATCAAGATATCAAATTTGTAAAAAATATTTGAAAACAAAAAGAATTTCAGTAGTCATACAGTTGACTTTCTGACGGGCTTTTTTTTTATCAAACAATATCTCAGTCATGTGTGTCCTATTCCAAAACACTTTCTGTGGAATCGTGATACATTTATAGTAAAGTAGACTCCCATTTGACATTACACCTAATAGGATAAAATTCTACCAAGTTCAAACCATAGTTAATAATTAAAGACGTTAGAAGAGCATATCTTAATGATCCCCGCTTGTTTATAAGTGAAGTAGTCATTTGCATCCTTGGAATTCTGCTAAAAGTTTTCAGTGTCCTTGTTGAAGATTTTAAAATGCTTTTTGGAGACTTGTAGTACCAACATTCAGGTTAGGACCATGTTTTATGGCTGCTAATGCTAAAGTAACAAGTATCCCCTTACCCCATCTTCCCTTGCAATAAGAGCTCTGAGGAAGGCCAGCTTTGGATAGGAGAGGGGTGAGGTGTAGGAACATCATGAATTTCATTTTGGACAAATTGAATTGGAGATGAGTTTGAGGCATCCAAGTGGTGATGTTGAGTAGGCAGTTGAATTTGTGAGTCAGATAAAAATGTGGCATTTTCAGTATAGAGATGGTAGGTGAAGACTCAGTCTTGGATGAGATCACCTAGGAAACAAGTAGAGAAAGGAGGATTGGAACTGGAGATTGACAAGAAACCATCAGCCAGCAAACCTGTTTTATTTGGCCTGTGTAATGTTTTTAAAATATTTGAATGAGTTGCTGTAGCATATGTTTATGGTTTTTTGGCTGCCCAGTATCGATTTTCTTTTTTGGTAGCAGCACCTTAATTTCCTTTTGAGAAATTCTCTGTCCTCCAATCTCAGACTTTGTGTTATAGATCAAGTTCTACCTCTGACCCTAGATGAAGTGTGTGACCCAGGGCAAGCCAATCATTCCCCAACTTACCTGGCCGTAATGGTTGGTTCAAGAATGGACTTGTGATTCAAGTTGGCCCAATCACAGGGAATTCTGAGCCTATGGGGGATCTCTAGGAAGAGAGAGTTTCTTGTTTTCTGCTTAAACTTGGCAGGATTTGGCCTGTAGGTCTAGGAACTGCCTTGCTACCCTAGGGTAGAGCTTATCTGAGAGTGGAGACAACAAAGAAGTGGAATCCAGTTAGAGAAACTGGCCCTAATCATATCGATTAACCCTGGGCCACTATGTACTTCTAGGCTTTTAGTTAAATTAGCCAATACATTCTCCTTTTGGTGTAACTCATTTTGAACCAAGATTTCTTTTACTTGTACCAGAAAGAATTTTAATTGACACAGTTGCCAAGACTTTTAAAATTGTGAGTTTTCACATAGAAATCAGGATTTTTGTCTTGAGCTGAGTAACTTGTTCTAGTTGGAGCATGGGCTTTATTATAGCCTATACCACTCCCTATTGTCATCTTCCCTTGATGCCTAGGATCTGTTGCCAGTTATCTTGCTCATTCTACTGTGTTTTAAGTTGTATAATAGCATTGAGAGGGAAATAAAAGTTGATTTGCTTCACTTAATTGTATTAGTTGCTTTCCCCTATGGGTAGCAAGGCTTTTGACCACTTGTATAGAATGAAAAGAGAAAGGGGGCCTAGGTTCAAGCTTTGAGAAGCTTAAACCCTAAATAATAGGTAGAAGAGGACAAGTCTGTAAGGAGAAGGGAGCCATGGCAGTAGAAAGGAAAGCATCAGTCATGGAGGCCAAGGTAAGGAGTTTTCAGGGAGAAATTGGTCAACATTGCCAATACCATCAAGATGTCAACTGGTTTGAATTTGGCAACAAAGTGGTCGTTGACTTGAACTGGAGGTGTTATAGTGAGTGATGGGGCCAAGCCAGATTGCTGTGGGTTGAAAAATGAATAGGAGTTGAAAGAAAATGAAGACACCCTATTCTTCTATTTTTCCTGTAATGGGAAACTGATAAATAAGGCAGTAACTAGAGTCATGTGAGGCAGAGCTGGAGTGCTTTAAAGGCAGGACTTGAGTATGCTGAAGTGATGATGGGAAGAATCTAGTTGAAAGGGAGAAATTGATTGCATAAACAGGAGAGGAAAGGGAGAATTGGTCATGTGAGCCTGAAAAGGTAGGATGGAGTGGAATCTGAAGCCCAAATGGAGTGGTTGGCCTAAGATGAAAGGAGAGAACAAGATGCAACAGGAGGGAAGAAGCTGAAGGCTGCTACAATTGTAAATTAGTCTGATGGTGGGAAGTTGCTGGATGAGATGGCCTCCACCTGAGAATGACTATTTGGGAATGGGGGTGGTGGCGGTGTGGATGTCAGAAGGTGTTGGGTGGAGGTTTAAGAGTGAACTAGTCATTGAGGAGAGTGAGAGAATGGTGAGAATGATTTGGTAAGAGAAATGTGGTAGGGTTGCCCAGCCTGGCTGAGAATGCATTTGCAGTTGGTACTCACGAATCTGCCTGCGTATGGCTTTCTCCAGTGTCCAGGTGCACAGTTGTAGACACAGACAGAGATACAGTAGGCATCATCTAAGACTGGGGTTGGACGGAAGGGGGAAGACAAAGGGAGGGTGAGCAAGGCAAGTTAGGGCATTTTGCAACAGTGCTATGGAAAGCGTGTTATCAAAACCACGACCATTAGAAAGGAAGCTGAGTGAGAAGGGATGTGCAGTGACACTTCTGATGAGGCCCAAATGGTTGATCACAGTGAAGGATTTTAATAAGGAAGCTGAAGCTGAGGATATTGTAGTCAAAGGGTAGACCATTTGATGGGTGGTAGGTGTCTCAGGTGGAGTGGAAGAGAATGTCGTTGAATGTGAGGACATTCAGAGACATTTCAGAGAACAGAAACCAGAGTTTCGATAGGGTTGGGTATTGAGGTTGTCTATGTGATTGCAGGATTAGGGGAGGAGAGGCAGAATTTGGTCAGGGTTCGCATGATTTAATTGGATTGGTTATTTGTTAAGAACAGATTTTCTATTTCCTCTAAACCTCCTTACCTTTGATTTCATTGGAAATTCAGCTGGAGGAGTATATTTGGGTTCACCTCTTTGTTTTCAAAATATATACTAGGAGTGATATTTTATCAGAAAAAAATGTATCTTTAATCACTTTATGTTACTAGAGAAAATGTAAGTCATTTAAACATCTTGAGTTCCTAGAATTTTTAGTTGCTGGGATAATTTGGTTCTCCTTTTTGCCTCACATGGTCATATTGCCTCTGAAGGTGACTGGCAGTGCAATCAAAACCTTCAAGAACGGGCCAAGTTTAACTGAATCCCTTGTGGCTGTCACTGTGATGAGCTTTGGAGAGTAAGTAGGAAGCTATGTTAGAGACATATGTTGTCATGTGTAATGTATATCAGGCTTTGGCAGTAACTGAAACCAAGCAGGCCCATCAGTCTATAGTTTATATGCAGTAATCTTAGAGCTCAAAAATTACTTCTGTGAATGACAAATCATTGGACAGAACCGGCATTTTTTATACTTGAGAGGGAAAGGAGTTTGAAAGACTCACCAAAAAAAAAAAAAAAAAACCCACAAAACTTGTATTTTATAATAAGATGCTAAATTTGATCATCTCAAAACATCTGAAGGTTGTGATAAAAATCCTTACTGCCTAATCAATATGCAGAAATCTATAATCCAAAAAAGAATTTGGGCATGCAGTGTTCAGATACAGCTCTATTTGTTACTGATTCTGGAAAGATTAGGTAAATAAAGCATGGGGCAAGAGTGTCCAGGTTTCCGGCTGAGGATGATGAGCAAAGATGGCAGAAGTCCCTCAGCACTCAAGATATCTGCTATGGAATGAAATGTCTTATAGCTTACAGCAGTTTTGCTGCCAACCAGGCAATTCACTCTGTTTTCTTTAAATCTATTTCCTTATGTTAGAATAGGGAAAAGTAAAGGCAAAAGGAGGAATGAATAAGTCCAACATGATATAGATTGTCCTTTTCTTTGACTCTTTTGTGTTTATTGTTTGTCTATGTAATTTACTAAGTTAGCTCTTTGATAGATTCTTAAGGTTGTGAAAAATCTTGGATTTTTTTTTCTCACACTATTCCCAAGGAAAGAATCACTTCTCTGTGCAACTCAAGGCTTAACAATCCACAAGTTCCTTTAGACCCCCAGATGTTGGAGAGTCCTGAGACTTGAATTCTCCTACCTTGAGCTTCAGGCCTTTAAGGATTGCTTCAATTGTCTCTAGTAAGAACAGAAAGTTTCTGATAAGCATTATAACTGAATTACCTGCTTTGTTCTCAGCATGTTTCTATGGACAAATGATTAGTTCATTCTGGACATAAGCCTTCTGTGGCTTCTTATTCTCCCATACTTTTGTGTACATCTTCACTAGGCATAGTAAAAAATGTGGAAGATGAGGTAGAAGCCTACCTAGTATTGCTTCTTGGGCTCAGCAGAGCAGAAAGGAATTGAGTTAAATTGCAGCCAAGGAGCCCTAGCCTCCTTAAGATCCTCTAGTAATTGTCAGTTGAGATTGTAAACTGCCAAGAATAATGCCTGGCCCATGGTGTGTTCTTAGTTGGTGGTAGCTATTCTTATTGGGCCTGAGTGGTTGATCAGAAAGATCCTACGCTGAAGAATTTTATAAACTAAGAACTTATTGCATAGGCAGGTCAAGGCTAGAAACAGACTTCAGCATCTTCAGTGTGACATAGAAGGAAGCAATGGTCTAGAGAGGTTGGTGACTGTCCCTAGGCCATATTGTGTATATTGGCAGATTGAGACCAGGACACAGCTCTCTGGATTCCTGAACCAGGTTTTTCCTGCTATACCAACATTCATGACTCTGAAAATCACCCTTGAGGAAGGAGTGTGGAAAGATGGGGAGAAAAAGATAGAGTGTCAGGAGAGTGCCCTAACCCTGGGTGGTAATGCCAAAGAATGGCATAGAATATAGAGGTTTGGGCCCCCCTGATATTTTATTATATTACCCCTCTCAGATGGTTGGCTTCTACCTCTGGTATTTTTAGTAAATTCTGGGTTGGTACTTTGTAAAACTGGGAGGGTTTAGGGTCTTAGGGATAACTCTAGTTTACCATTATTAAAGACCACTGTGTGGGAACTAGAGGGGTCTAGTGCATTGCTGCCTAGGCCTGGGGTAGGCACCCACGCTAGTATTTAGCTGTGTTAGGAGTTAGTTGCAGGCAAGTCAGAAGCCACGGGCAATGGCTGGCATTGGAGATGTATTAAGAATCTCCGAAGTCCTATTTATGCACACTGGAGGAAGAATGGGAAGATAAAAAAGCAGTACAACACAATGGTGATAGAACAGAAAGGAAGACATACAAAGATCAGGTTAAGAATGTGTTTTCTGGATGTGCTGAGCAGGGGGGCAGTGTATGGTGTGTTATAGAGAAGTCTTGTGATTGCTTACTTGAGGAGAAGACCTATGGGTGATCCACGACCAAGAGCATTTGGAAAGAGAAAATTCAGGATAGAAGCCTGAGCAAACAGAACAACTACTGAATTTGAGCTACTACATAGCAAGCAGAGATTCACACTCAATGGTGAGGCAATTTAGCCTCACAGTTGGAGCTCGCAACCACTGTGCTACCTTGCCTACTGTGAACCAAGGCTTGGGGAAACCACCGGGTCCAGTAAGTCCTCAGGGCTCCAGATGCTATCTTCCTCCCATGTTCGTTCTGAGAGTTGGAAACAAACTCTCTTGAAAGCACTCCTGCTCTTTAATGTTCCCCAGGGATTACTTAGAGCCAAGTAAGTCATTGAGATGTACTGTGGCCCAAGGCCACCCTTAATCAAATGACCACAACTTGTAGGTTCCCCTGGAGTCTCTGATCTTTGAATACATTGCATCCTTACCTTATACTGTCAAGCTTTTATCTTGGTAACCAAGTATCAACTGGTATTCCCTGCCCTTTGGATCAACCCAAAACCCTCTAGTGACTTATACTTCCTCTGCCTCTGAGTTTCTGCTTCCTAAAAAGCTGTTTCTGCATCTCTCATGCAGATTCTGAATACAGCATTTCTCTCATACCAGTTTCCATAGGAAATCTAGTCCCATCAGATAGGCTTTAGTGAACACTTGAAGAGTCACAGTTTGACATGGGTGGTCTTTCACCAGCTCTGCCAATTCTATCCCTATTTCATATTCTTTCTCCCTTGAACATTAATCAAAGTTCTACCCACATAGGGGCGGCCGTAGAGGAGTGAGAAGTCCTTACTTTTATACCCTACCAACTAGCACAAATACATTCTGTTTATTTTCCAAGAATTCTGGTGAATAAAAAATTGTCTTATTGCATGCACTTGTGCTTAAGTGCAAATATGTAAAATTAGAGACACTACTTTATACCTGGCATCTAGTTGACTAGGCTACTGATTCTGCCATTACTGGACTATTTGTAGTAATTTCTAAGAAGCGTTTAACTGCATACTCCGCACTATGTACTATACAGCTGGATGGCACTTACCTCCAATTTCTCCTATTTCCTCTATCTGCCAACTTCTTTTCTTCAATGCAAGCCTTATAATTTTCCTTTTAGTTCTCATACCAAATACACACGTAATTAGAGCCCGAAGTATTGTGTGAAGCCATGCCATCTCCTTTTCTACATGCTTCCTTGTAGCCTGGAATATATTGTTTATTTTTTTAAAGTTTTATGCTTTCCTAGCTTAATTTTATGATTCCAGCAATCCTTTTCATGTCCTGTTTAGTAAGTTCACAAACCAGGAGTCTCCCTGATAGTAAAAACACATCAAGCATTTTCTTTTGCGTAAAAGTTGTATGTGACATGTAGTCATTTTAAGACTTGGATTTCTTTCTCTAGAATGTGAATTTCTTATGATCTTTTTGGCGTGGATTTTCAGAATTCCTTTACACTTGAAAAGAGCTATGAGGGATTTAGTAAAACTGGAAAATAGATCCCCACTACAAAGGATTTGGGTGGGGAAGGCCAGGAAATACTCACTCTCTGAGGATTGCCTAGGACCTCAGTAACTGTGATTCTTTCTAGGTTCAAGGAATTAGGGCTCTGGTACCATTTCTGATTAGCACAAAGTAAAGAGGAAGCTAACTCCATTTTAATTTTTTTTTAAAGAAAAAATTAATTTCTACCCTGGGGAAAATAGAGTCAATCTTTAAAATAGATAACAGTATATACTGATGAGGCTAAACAAATAGAAGTTTGTAAAAATCTTTTTTTTTTTGGGGTGAAAAAGAAGAATAAAAGGGGAAAGGAAAAAAGTATAATAGGTTATAATAAGAATAGTAGGTAGCATTTATTGAGCGTGCATGGTGTTAGGCACTCACCTAAGCATTTTTCATTTCTCATCTCAACTTTTACAACAGCCCTCTGACACTTCCACTCATAACTTTATTTTTTAGTTGAGGAACCCATAATGCAAGAGAAGCTGCACAGTGTCTCCAAGGTCACACAGCTAATCAATGGCAGATCAGCAATTTTAACCTTGGCAATTGGTTCAAAGTTCACACTCTTAGCTACAAGGTGACACTGCCATATATTGAGTTGTTTGACTTTTTTCCTCACTTTGAGTTCAGCCTCCCAGAATATGTGTAAAGCACAGGAGAAGTAGCAGTTTGAGCTTTTTTTTTTTCTTGTTGTTGTTTGTTAATTTAATAACAGGGTTACAAAAAAAGGCACTATGCAGTCTAAATCAACTTTAATTAGACCCGTGTGGAAAACATAACAATTATCCACACCAAATTTCTAACATTTTTCTTTTTTCATGTTCAATTATTAATAGTCATTTGTGCACATATTCTTTCAGTTATTTTCTAAGTGGAATAATTGAAACTTGCTCCGGGATTCTAACTGTTGCCTAGTTCTTTAAGAATCTTTATCGAAAGGATTTTTTTTTTCTAAAAAATAATAAATCCATTTCTTTTTGTGGGATGAACTTTCCCTTGGAGAATATTGTCTTGCCAGGTGTGGAATCTTGGCATTAAATTAAACTCCTTTATCTTCTGCCTCCCTGGGGCTGATGGAAGGGGTGGAGAGTGTGGGATAGCTGGGCAGGGTATGTGTCTGGAACAGGGGGTATAGAGGAGTGCACAAGAGGTGCCTTCATTAGGTCCCGGATATCTCTGTCTCTAGCTTCCTGCACTGAAACTGAGGTTTTAGAAGAACCAGAGAAATCCCCTTGATCCAGGTTGTTCAAATGTGATTTTTTTTTAAAGCAGTTCTCTTTTACTTTGTAGAGAAAAAGATAATGGTTATCTTTCCCTTCCCCAATGTAAATAAGGGTGTTCTCATACTGCTTTTATAATTCAATTTTAAAATCCCTCAATGATAGTTTTCAGTATTTTCTTCATTATAATATTCTTCGTTTATCTAAGTCATAAAAGGCTCATAGAAATATAACCAATGAAATATTATGTAAAAGAAGCCATCAATAGAGCTTCGATATAAGTGATTTAAAAGTAAAAAAGTTATGGTATTCTCCAACATTTAAAATAATATGGTAATTACAGAAAATTTGGGAGATTGAGAGAAATAGAAGCAAAGAAAATCAAATTCTCATATTCCCTATATCCAAGAGAAGAAAAAGTACTGTTTTCATGTATTTTCTTTTTATGTGAAAAGCTTTTTAAACAGTTTTCTGTGTAGAGTTTTTGTTTATCTTTCTTGGTTATCATACTATAAATACAGTTTTGTTCTCTGCTTTGTTGGAGAGATGTCTACGGTTCAGAGACAGCTGACTCAGAACTTCTTTGCAGGACATACCCTGTCACAGTTCAGCTTTGCAAATCTTTGGCTGATAGCCTAGTTTATCAAGTTTTCTGTGGACGTGGACTCTGTGGCTTGCATGGTAGCTGAGTGTGCAGGGCTTGCCTCTCAGCATCTCACAGTATAGCTGGAGAAGACAAGAGAAGACAAGTAGACATTTTCATGGCTGCTTTTAATTTTTATTTTATTTTATTTATTTATTTAGAGACAGGGTCTCCCTCTGTCGCCCAGGCTGGAATGCAGCAGTACGATCTTGGCTCACTGCAACCTGTGCCTCCCAGGTTCAAGCGACTCTCCTGCCTCAGTCTCCTGAGCCCAGCTGATTTTTGTATTTTTAGTAGAGAAGGGGTTTCACCATGTTGGCCAGGCTGGTTTTGAACTCCTGGCCTCAAGTGATCCACCTGCCTCGGCCTCTCAAAGTGCTGGGATTACAGGCGTGAGCCACCACGCCCAGCCATATTTTTAACTTTTTTGGTACAGAAAATTTCAAACATACACAGGGGTACAAGAGAATATAATAGCAGACCCTATGTGCCTCTCTCTCAGCTTCAACAATGGTTAATTTATGGCCAATCTTGTTTCATCTAGATCTCAGCCTCCTCTCTCTACCAGGGATTATGTTGAAACAAATCCGTGACATCCTATTATTTTATTAGTAAATATTTGGGTACACATCTCTAAAAGATAAGGACTCTTTTTTAATACTATTAATGCCATTATTACACTAAGAAAATTCTCTAACAATCAAATATGGGCTATTTAGTCAGTGTTCACATTTGTTTGTTTTTCTCATTATTTTTCTCTTTAGTTTGTAACAGTATCCACATAAGGTCTACACATTGCAGTTGATTGACATGCCTTTTCAGTCCCTTTTAATCTGTGGATTCACCCTTCACTATTTTTTCCATGTGATCTATTTTTTTTTTTTTTTTTTTTTGTCAAATGGGATCATTTATTCTGTAAATTTTCCCACTGGCTGGATTTTGCTGATTCTACCTCATGGAGTTAAATGTTAAATGTTCCTCTGTTTAACATATTCCTCTAGCCTCTGTATTTCTTGTGAACTGGTAGTTACATTTAGAGGCTAGATTGAATTCTGTTTCAATTTTTTGTCAAAAGTACTACATGAGCAGTGTTGTGTATTCCCATGAGAAGACACTTACCTTTAGGGGTGTGTGTGTGTGTGTGTGTGTGTGTGTGTGTGTGTGTGAAAGAGAGATGTTGATAGCCAATGGTGATTTTGCTGTCTAAATCCATCAATTCATTAGGAGTTTTAAAATGTTATTTCATGTCAATCATTTCTCCATTTATTAGCTAGACTACTTCTATGAAGAATAATCTAGCCAATCCAATCATCTGTTTGGCTATCCTGAGGTACAGTTGTATAGGAAAGGCAAGAAAAATGCTCGATTCTTTCCATTTATCTACCAGTTTTCAAAATATTTGGCTCCCTAGCATCCAGAGATAACCAGTTTGGGGAGCTGGAGAAAGAGAAAAAGAGAAATTGGTGGCTCATCAAGAATTCATTAATTTAAAATATTTGATGTTTCAAACCATTACATTGATTCTTTGTTGTTGTTGTTGTTAAGAGGTGGGGTCTTTCTCTGTCATGCAGGCTGGAGTGCCGTGCAACTATCGTAGCTCACTGCAGCCTCAGACTACTGGGTTCAAGCAGTCCTCCCACCTCAGCCTCCCAAAGTGCTGGGATTACAGGCATAAACCACTTACCAAGCCATTTCCTTTATTCTTATTGAAACTAAAATTGTCTCATCTTTGGCCGATGGGAATCCCTTTGTGTGGTCTCCTGAATCCTTTTGATATATAACCTTAATAGTCTTTGAGTTTCCCTGCTTTTTGTATGCTAGGCCAATGGTTCTCAAAGTGTAGTCTGAGGATGCCTAGGGGTTCCCAAGACCCTATTAGTGAGTCCATGAGGTCAAAACAATTTTCATAATAATAAGACATAATTAACCTGTTTTATTCTTATTCTCTTACCTGTATATAGTGAAGTTTTCTAGAAACCATATATTGACTATTGGAATGGATGGTTTTTTTTTTTTTTTTTTTTTTTGAGACAGAGCCTTGCTTTGTTGCCCAGGCTGCAGTGTAGTGGTGCAATCTCAGCTCACTGCAACCTCCACCTCCCGGGTTCAAGCGATTGTGATTCCTCTGCCTCAGACTCCCGAATAGCTGGGACTACTGGCACTAGCAGAGATGGGGCTTTGCCATATTGGCCAGGCTGGTCTCAAACTCCTGGCCTCAAGTACCCCCACCTCGGCCTCCCAAAGTGCTGGGATTACACATGTGAGCCAACATGCCTGACTGTGTGCATGCATGTTCTTATGTTTTCTAGAATTTTTTACGGTAAGCTCTTTGAAGTCTTGAATAATTTCTAAGAGTGTAAAGGCGTCCTAAGACCAACAAACTTGAGAACTACTATTCTGGGCTCATCTTTTATGTTTCATGCTACATACATATAATCACTTGTGGCCTTATAAATTAGCTCCATTTTTTTAACTCCTTTTTTGTGTATGCCTGAGTGATCTGCTTCAAGTCTCATAGCTAATAAGTGGCAAAACTAGAATTTGACTAGTCAAATCTGAGACTGCAGTGAGCTGTTTTTGTCCCATTGTACTGCACCTGGGTGACAGAACGAGATCCTGTCTCACAAACAAAAACAAAAAACAGCCAGTACTCTGAATATGTTGCTTTTCTGGTCACAGTAGGAAATTCAAAATGTAGTAATAGTTTTTTAGAGTATTGACTTTTGAAGATATCAGTCATCCAGAGAAGAGCCTGCCTGGCCTGTGGAATTCGTTCATGGCTCATATGTTTTCCACTAATTTGTGAACCCAGGGTCCAATCTGTTGCTCACCTGTGTAGCTTAGAAATACTGTTTTTTCATCCTGTAGTTGGCTGAACCAAATCCTGCAAGAAAACATGCTGCAATTTTAAAAGCTGAATAATGGTGCCTTAAGCCTGGGACTCTCATTTATTTTTATCACTGAACAGTATATAAATCTCTAAAAATGGCTACTTAAAATATAACTGGATTTTGTAGTCTCTGGGGCTCAGGGAAAACATTATTTTGTCTCATTCTCTTGGACTGAACCCAGTAACCCAAAATTGTGCCATTTTGTCGCAATTCCCAATAACCTTAGCTTCTCTTGGCTAATGAACAACATTAGCTCTTATTTCCCAGATGTGAAAGAGTTTCTATCATGAGAAAAGGAAGTGTGTTTCCAAAACAGTTAGCAGTGGCTTTCTGAAGTTAGTGCATATACAGGAGAGGAGCAGTCTTATGTAATATCCTTGAGTATTTTTCCAACATAGGAAATACCTGATGGTACCTGACAGCCTCAGGTGCCATCTGGAAAAGTGTCATCTTGTAGGAAGCTTGGATCAGAGCCTGTGTGTCATAATATGTCAGGTGTGTCATAATTACTTTGTGGTTCTGGTGGGGAGTGAAGCAAAAACTATGTCAAAGGTTGCAGGGTTCTTAATGGAATATAAATTTCTTTGTTGGAAAGTAGATCTTGAATACTAAACTAGTTTTTGTAGTTATAGACAAATTCATTTTGCACTGTAGTCTTGCTTGTTATTTTTCTCAACATTAAATCTGCCATTGTGAAACGGTCTCAATATCCGATTTAAGTAATTAGTTGCATTTAGATTTCTATATTTAGACTGTCATTCTCATGGGCTTTTCCAGCAAGTCATCTCATTGACTTTGTTGAAGGTAGTTTTAGAATACAGAAAGTCAGTATGTAAAGTAGAAAGGTGGTTCTTTCATAGGATGGGCTTTGAAACTCCACACCACCACCACTGGTCTTGTCAAAATTTTATTTTCTTTCATGTTTGTCACTTTGACCAAATCCTATCCCCCAAAGAAAAGAAAAAAAAAAAATCATCAAACAGACCCGTCTCCACATGCAAAGCATGTAGTATATGATGATGGGAGCCTGGAACTTGCAGCTGGGGAATGCCAGGAATTTGGGGTTCTAGTGTCATTAAGGCCCCGCCTTTCTGTGCTTTAGTTTCCTGTTTAGAAAGTTCTGCTCCTTCATAAGGACCTTGAAGTACTAGGAGGAAAGGTGCTTCGTGTGTGGAGTTTTCCATAAAGTGCAGTCCCAACTAAAAGGCTGTGTTAAAGGTAGGTAAATGCCTTATAAAAACATATTTTAAATACAAAACATTTGTTAATTTGTGCCACTTATTTATTTATTTAAGTATAAAATAGCCTCAGGCAATTGGAATTCATTTAAAATTCAGGTTTTGTTTATTGAATTCTCTTGCTAAGAGCAAAGAATGTAAAGGCTTGGGAAGTAGAAATTGGAACACATTTTAATTGCCTGAATAGGTTTACCGGAGAAGTTGTTTTATTAAAGTGGAAACATGTTCTTCCTCAGAGTCTGATTAGAGGCTACTTTGGGCTAGTCCATAAATCTCTTTTCAAATCTAAAGTGAGCATAACCATCATAAAGTGAGCCATAACTTAACAGCTCTTCCTGAGGACTGCCTTGGCTAGAGTTTCTATGGTGAGAACTCAGAATTCCAGGAATGCATGTTGAGCTGGAATCTCTCATATCAGTGATTCCCAAAGAGGAATGAGGGTGTGTCCGAATCTCCAAGTGTGCTTTTGAAGCTCTGAAGACCTCTTTTCCTTTGCCCAGGAGCTCAGTGAGCCACTGTTGTTAGCAGTTGTGTTTGGTATCTTTAGGTGTTTTAGTGAAAAAACAACTGAAGTTAGGCTGATGAGGAGAGTTAGGGGTAGCCTGTTAGCATTTCTCCCTGGAGAGTGCCACTCACTCTAGAAAAAGTAAATAATGGCTTTGAATGATTTGTAGTCCATACAGTGGCAGTTATATTGCTGAAAATTTGGTAACATATAATGTTTGTGGTATTTGGCTTGGTTCTAAATGCAGTTTGTGTGTGTGTGATGTTGTTTTGCATGAAGAGGCTACATGTGGGTGTTTTGATGCCCTGTAACAGAAACCAGTGGGACTAGAAAACCTGGATCTCTTAGTGCAGGGTCAGCACCAAGTCGGAGTAAGTTCTCAAAGAGCAGGTGACATTGTGGCGATGGCGTGCTCCTCACTTTGTCGGACTGGGCTTGTTGGGTTTCTGTTTCACTGAGGGAGGAGATTTTCTGTGCATTTGATTACACTACATGATACTGTGCAAGCTAACACTTTGGGCTTTGGGTCTGGGAAGGAAATGTATTTTGATTACTTATTGTATAGTTTTGTATAATTTGTATAATTTATGCCTCATTTTGAGATGCAAGTAGGAAAATGGAAAAACAGGGAACCCAAGTAATCAGCAAATGAGCTTAAGAGAAGAGTCCCTGGGAAATTAAATAATATTTGAAGCTTCGAAGCTGTATGTTTAGGTTTTAGAACATCAGATATTAGGACCCAGTGATAAGAATTCTCCACTTATTGAACTGTTTTGAAATTTCATTTTTTAATTGCTTTAAGACATCCTTAACTTGATGTCTTATAATACAGTTCAATAGTTGAATGAGACCATTCTGAAGTGAAAACAAATTAACTAGAAGTGATCTTAGCTATCATCCCATCCATCCTTTTTATTTTGCTGATGAATCCAGTAACTTGTGATAAAAGTCATATCTTGCTCTCAGAATTCTCCATGTCTCTCTGTGGAGTTAGCACATAATATATACTGGCTGGCTGGTGGGCTGGCTGAGATAGTATTTGCTAAAAAACTTAAACCTTTTGACCACAGTATTTGTGAAGAAACTCTTGGTGGAAGATGTTAGAGTGACTCTTCGTTTTGGGATTTAAAAGCTTAGCCATTCTTCTGTGAGTTGTTAGATGCTACTGCTTGCTATTCTAAAAGCTTCTGATGTGTAAAATATTCTATAGGTATAAAACCTTTTGATGTGTAAAATGTCTTTTTTGTTACACATTCTCAAGCTAGTAGTCTCTTTTACCATTACTTTGGGAGCATTATGTAATTGCTATTTGAGAGTCAACAGAAAAATGAATAAATAGGAATTATTGTTGCCAATAGACACTGTTCTCCATACACCAAAAGTTAAATAAAACATGAATTTTAAAGCTCTAACAAGCAACAGCTTGTCAAATTAATTATAACATTCAGTGAGTCTTTAACAACCTAAAGTAATTTATCTTATCAGGTACATTTGGAAAGACGAACTCTTTTTGTTTGAGACAAGGTCTCCCTCTATCTCCCAGGCTGGAGTGTAGTGGTGTGATCATGGCTCACTACAGCCTCGACCTCTTGGGCTCAAGCAATCCTCCCACTTCAGCTGGGACCACAGGCATATGCTACCATACCTGGCTAATTTTTTGTAGAGTTGGAGTCCCACTCTGATGCCCAGGCTGGTCTTGAACTCTTGGACTCAAGCGATCCTCCCACCTTCATCTCCCACAGTGCTGGGATTACAGGTATGAGCCACCATACCTGGCCAAAAAGATAAACTTTTAAAACTTAAAAAAAAATTTTTAAAATGAGTTGTGACTACTTCCCATGTGTAGAGCTGGGTCTGGCAGCTAACATTTTGTTCATGTGGGACTCAGGCAAATTTGTTTCTGAATTAAAGGAATTGCCTATCCTCATTTCTGGCTTCATGCCATGAGTGCCAGTGCCAGCTGACAGAGCCATCTGCAGGACTCTGTAGTAGAGTGGGAGCCAGGTGAAAGTGAGCCAGGCCTGCAGATGTAGTTCTTGTTAGGTGAAAACTTAGCAGAAGCGTGTCCAGTCCTGGAGATTGTCCATTCTCAGTTTATTTGGAGACTTTAAGATGGTAGAACAATGACAGGTTTCTAGAAACCTTGTGTTTAGTACAAAAAGTGGCTTGTCTGTGAGACCTCCTTTTGAGATGTTCAAAAGAATGTGAATATACTGGAACTTTGCAGGAATAATTTCTTCTGTGGTTCCAAAATCTTCAGATTTGGAGGAAATAATTCAAATAATCGTACTGATTTCATCCATTCCTTCCACTAATGTTTACTGAGCATTTCTAATGTGCCCTGCACTGATTTGGATACCAGACAACATGGACATAATTCCCTGACCTCACAGAGCTTCCGGTGGGGGAGACAGACACACACAGAAGTTAAATATGTCAGACAGTGATATGAGCTATGGGGAAAGCTAAAACAGGGAAGGGGATGGGAATTGTGCTGAGGGGTAAGGGAACCATGTCAGGACCTGGGGTCTTGTACTACTTGTGGTGACTGATTGTACCCACAGGCATGAAATAGAACAGTCATTTACATATTGTGGCTGATTGTGCTGTCATAGTTACTACTACCATTATCACAGTCACCGTTAGAAAGCATTTACCCCACGCCTCTTAGCAAGGTTTTATACAGAATGAGTCATACAGCTAAGTGTTTGTCCTCAAGACTGACAGCCCTTACGTGTACACATGCAGATAACTTACTAATGATGAATAGAAATTCCAACAATTGTATTCGTTCAACAAATGTTTATTGAATGATGGGGTATACAAGGCATTGTGGAGGACAGCAAGATAAATCACATATGTATCTTCCCAAAGGGGCATATAGTTCAGTATAGTCATAGAGCAGGTCATTTGCATGTCAGTGATTTAATTTGAGATAGACCATGAAAGTCTATGTCATATGCTGATTTCGCATTTTTGCCGAGGCATAATTTTGAGTCAGCTGCTTTGGGAGGCTGGTATGGGGTAACTAATGTAGGAGTGTGTGTTTAGCCATTTCCCTGTGTCCACATTTCAGTGAGGAATTGTTTCTACCTATTGCTGAATATGTTAAATGCCTTTGAAGTAAAATATGCCTTTTTTTTTTTTGGTGAAAAATTGCTCTGAGAAGAAAGCCAGCTTCTAGAGTTGGTGATGGAAGTGCTGAATCTAAGATGTGATTGATGTTCCTTGGTCAGTACATGGAATCATTGAGGGCCTCAAGGAAATACTTAGCATTTTACTGCCCTTATCAGGGAAATTTTATGCTGTACTAGTGTTTGCCAGCTTGGACGTGAACCCCTCGTGAATATATTTTTTGGATAGATCTTGATAAAGGCCCTAATGGGAATGTGGACACAGCAGAATTTATCTCCCTTGCTTGAAGCAGAGCTGCATCTTCTGGGCCCTAATATCAGATTCTTCCCTTTCCTTCACAAATAAAGCATCAACCATGTTTATGTGAGGGTTCCTCATGTTTTTCATCTATATGGGACCAAAAGTTTGCTACATAGAAACATAGTTTTTTTATATATGTATGTATACACACACATATACATATGCAGCCTTATAAACAGGGCAAGAGAAAGCTTGGAAGGGGGAGGAAGAGCTGTAAAATACCGTGGCAGAAGCTATTGGCTTCTCAGCATAGTCCATGTTTTCCTCTTCCTGAGCCCACAGCAAGAATGCATTTCCCAGCCTCCTTTGGAGTTAGGTACAGCCACGTGCCTGAATTCCAGCCAAGGGGTGACCACAGTGAAAACAGCTGAGCCCATCAGCTTGAATCCCTAGTTCAGTGTGAGGAAGAGGAACACCTCATTCACCAGTTCTCTGTCATGGGAGCAAGAACAAAGTTCGGAGGTGTTTGAGCCATTATAGAGAAGTCAGGGATATATTTTGACAGTGATGAGTTTGGATCATAATCCTGAGTGTCATAATCCTGAATGTTGAAGTTCTGAACATCAAAATCCCAAAAGATCAAAATCCCTAAAGTCCAAAGTCCCTCATGTCTAAAGTTCTGAAAATCACAATCACAGGATGTTAATGTTAGGCCAGCTCTTACGGGCTATCTCTGTGCGATTGTCCAAAATCTTTCCCTGTAATATACATTTTTACATGTTGAATTTTCTTTTCAGTTATTTAGCTTTTTTCTTTTTTTAGTTTTTTCCCTACTATTTTAAATTTGTAGAATTATTTTTTACAGTTCACTATGCTATGTATTTCATTTTTGCGTCACTTCCAATATTGGAGTTATAAATTGTATAGAGACTTTTAGAGAGTTCGAATCCCTTTTATGCAATTTTTGCAAATTTGACTCCACAAAAGTGTAGTATCACCATGTTGAGTTTGTGTGTAAGCATTCTGTGTGCACGTGAAAATGTTGCAACTTTCTCAGCAAATAAAGAGATGTTCTTTTTGTACATCGGCATTTGCGAAGGATACAATTTCTTGATCTCAGGGTCAGCTCTTTGGATGACTGCATAAGTGGTGGTGACCCATCATGGTTTTTGATCAATCTCATCAGAAGACTTAGGTTGTTCATCACAGTATTTCAGATGATTGCAGTCATAAAGCCAGGTGCAAACAATGACCAACCATAGTGATGTGCGTTTATATAGTTCCCCTTTTGAATTATTTCATTTTGAATATGGTTTGTCTGCTCATAATTGTTATACCCATGCAACTGTTGTTAGCATACTTGAGTGTTTTTGCTTTCAAAAGTATGTATCTTGTTATTGTCCATTTTATTGTGTTAAGTGACCTAGGAAGTGTTCTGTCATACCTTTGTTTCTCAAATAAATCCCCTTTTAAAAAGGTAAATAAATGTCTTTTAATGAGTCTTTAAATTTTTTTTTAAGAATTATAGTTGCAGGATTTTGAGATTTCACTGAGATTGTGTCTTTTGGGATTATGATCAGCTCCCGCAGTGACTAGTCTTTCCTGACTAATACTGTGACTGTGTGGTAAGTGAGAGCAGTAAAGACAACAGTTTCAGAGCTGGGATCTGTCTTCATCAGTTTACTGGACCTGGTTGTTTCCATCCGAATGGCAGAGTCAGTGCTCATGGATGAGGATATTTACGCTCCTAGGCCCAGGCTGTGTGTGTGCTCGTTACTGCCCTCACCTTAATTGCTTATAGAAAGCTATGCTTCTTGCTGCACACTCCCCAGTAGCTGAGTGTAGAATCTAGGGAATGTGAACTGACCCTTGATTTTTCTTCCTCTTTCCCTCTTTTCCTCAATTATTTTAGTCCCTATCTTGTGCTAGGTGGTATCGGGATACATAGAAATGAAAGAAACATGGACTCTGCCCTCAAAGAGCTAGCAACCCTAGTTGACCAGATTGCCCCAAGTGGGACTCCCACTGAAACCAAATTATTTAAACAATAAATGACTTTGTCAGGAGCTGAGAGGTATATTAGTTTCAGGTGCTGTTTCTTTGTTCATCCTAATCCAGTCAGTTTTGCCCTTGAAACGTATTTCAGGTGGTCAGCCACAAGGTCCAGGACACACCCATGCTTAGTATTGCCCTTCCCTCCCCCATGTCTATAATTCTCACATAGACCCTTGAGCAGTGCAGCAAGTTGTCTAGAGAAAGTTGATTGAGTGCTCTTTTCCCTTTGAGTTCCATCGAACTGGGCCCGCATGGAAGAAGCAAAATTGTTACTTTGCTAAATATTGGGAATGGTGGATAGTGAGGTGAGGGGATTGGCATGTGTAGCCTGAGAAAATCCTACCCAGCCGTTTTAGTTGTAGTTTCAGCAGATTCAGTGGCTCCCTTTGTTTGGCCTATCACTGTATTTCAAGTTAGAATTTGAGGATCAGCTGCCTTCTTCTTTTTTAGCAATCTCCCTCTTCAGTTTGCACGATCACTCACATTCGCTCTTGTTAATGTCAACTTGTCTGGTGTACTCCTTGGAGGTAGGCACCAGGCCTCAACTCTCTTTGTATTCTTTCTGCTAGTCCTTTACTCCAGAGCATAAACAGTGCTTTATATATTATGTATGGCACAATAAATGTTTAATGAATGAATGAGTTACTTAAATTTCTTAAACTGGGAGAGCTGCTTGAGCTGGTTTCATACTTGGTGAATAGGTCTTTCCCTGGGGAACATCATTTCCTGCTGCCATTGTGTTGCTGTCAATTCATGTGATGTTTTGTCTTGTTGTTGTGACACTGGCCTGGCCTTGGCCAGTAACAGGAGTCATCCAGCATGAGATTTAAGAAGGGAAAGTGACGACATGCTAAGTGGTTGCTGTATCAGTGTAGTAGGATGTGATCCAAAAGGTACTTATAGTGGGCATGTCCAGTGGATGGTACTGAACCACATTCTTATGCTTTTCTCAGCAAAAGAATTTTCTTATGTTACATGTACTATATGACTCAATCTAATAAAAGAACAACAGATTCATCTTTTCCTGCCCGGTAGCTAGGTTTGTACCTTAGGTCCTGCTTGACTCACTGAAGGTTCCAGAGAATTCTCTGAAAAGGGATGCATGCACACCCATAATTTGACTTGTTTCCCTAATAAAATTACAGCTGAAAACTTTCCCTGGAGGACTTGTTATGCTTCTTCCTAAAAGCACATTTCAATAATGATGACAAAAGAATGGTGATTTAGAATTATCCTAAAGGCTAGGAGAGAAGATATTTCACAGGAAGAGGCTCTGCTGTCCTTGGTATTAGAGGTTTCATCACTTGCTCCTTTGAGCACCTATGGGACTCCTGTCTACAGCTTCCTTTATTTTTAGGCTTAACAACTGGTCTCCTCCCCTCCAGCTCAGACGTCATTTAGAAAGAAACTGGCCAGAGCTTTTCTCTGATCTTACTGTTCTTGCTTCTTTTGTCAGTTTAAGATTCTTTTGCCGAAAGTCAGTGAAGCAGATCATCTTCACATCTTTGATTCCTTGACCTTTACATTTAAGAATCTGTACATTAGGCCGGCCGCGGTGGCTCACATCTGTAATCCCAGCACTTTGAGAGGCCGAGGCGGGTGGATCACCTGAGGGTCAGGAGTTTGAGACCAACCTGGCCAACATGGTGAAACCCCGTCTCCACTAAAAATACAAAAATTAGCTGGGCGTGGTGGCACACGCCTGTAATACCAGCTACTCGGAAGGCTGAGGCAGGAGAATCACTTGAACCTGTCCAGCCTGGGCAACAAGAGTGAAACTCCATCTTAGAAAAAAAAAAAAAGAATCTGTACATTTAAAAACATTTCAGTGCTGACTTGTTGCTTAACTTTGACCAAATTTGCAAAGATGGGGAAATTACTGTTTCTTTAACAGGACTTAGAAAGTCATAAGAATGGCCAGGCATGGTGGCTCACACCTGTAATCCCAGCACTTTGAGAGGCCGAGGCACATGGATCACGAGGTCAGGAGATCGAGACCATCCTGGCTAACCTGGTGAAAGCCGTCTCTGCTAAAAATACAAAAAATTAGCTAGCTGTGGTGGCACGTGCCTATAGTCCCAGCTACTTGGGAGGCTGAGGCAAGAGAATCGCTTGAACCCAGGAGGTGGAGGTTGCAGAGAGCCAAGATCACACCACTGCACTCCAGCCTGGGCGACAGAGCGAGACTGTGTCTCAAAAAAAAAAAAAGTCATAAGAATTTAACTGTATGGGATTCTATGTCATAAATTAACTTTAAAAAATTGTTAAAGTTGGAAGTAGGAAGTTTATTACCTTTTTGTGAAATAGTCTGTCATGATCAATAGTGAAGAATTTAATTTTTTCTGAATTTTAATTTACTTATAGTATCCTGAAAGTATTAATCTAGCCTCATCTACTTATGTGAAATAATTTTAGAGAATGTCCTCATGAAGTATCCATATGTTGGGTTACAAGAAAAGCACCTAGTTTATGATATACGTAAATTGATGCCCTTTCTAACCTTGACTGGTGTTGTGTGTCCATATTTCATAGTGGCTTAAGTGATGTTGCAAGTAATAGCCTGAGACTCTAGCCTAGTGACTCTACATATACATTTTAGATGAAAGACCTGAAGAAGGTACATGTTTGAATAGGAAATAATTATGGATAAGTTGAATAATATGCTTTATTGTAGAAGATAATGCTATCATCTGCCCTCATTATATTCACTGTGATGGAAAAATAAATTGCCACACCAAAGGCCTGCTTACTTCACTTCCTGTAAACATGTCCCATGTGCAAGAAAAATTACAAGGCATGCCAAAAGGCAAGAAAAACACAGTCTGAAGAGACAAAGTAATGATCGAGCCCAGATTTTGAAACAGATGTTGGAATTATCAGACAAGGAATTTAAAAGAACTCTGATACATTAAGGGTTCTAATGGAAAAAAATAGACAACATGCAAGAACAGATGGGTAATATAAGCAGAGAGATTGAAACTCTAAGAAAGAATCAAAAGAAGATGTTAGAAATAAAAACCACAGTTATCGAAATGAAGAATGGTGGAGCTGAAAGTTCCAACCCTCTAATCATGCCTTGGTCCTTCTGGCAACCAACCCCTATTCTGAAGCTATCTAGGGACCCAAAAGAGTCATCTTGTTATCATAAACTCTGGTATGGTTGAAAGTGATTTGTTATGAATTTTAAAAGCTACTCCTATCACTCAGGAAATGCCACAGGTTTTAGGAGATCTATGCCAGGGACTGTATAGTCAGAATGCCCTGTATGTATGAATTCTTGTGAGTCTTACACATTAGATGGTGAGCTATTTTAAGGCAAGGACCTTAAGTCTCCTTGCGTTCTACTCAGCACATTAATCACTCAGTAAGTCCTTGTTGAGAAGGATCTAATCATCAAAGGCAGAGGCAAAAAGACAGACATTCAAATATTTGTTGTTCCAAGAGAAAAAGCCTCCGTCTTCACATTCTTCCCATGGTTATGCAGAGGTAAAGGGGACATTTCCCCTTTTTCCTCTGAAGGTTCACTGAAAAATCAATTCACAAAAGCAGATAAATCGGAGAAAAATCATCCAAGTTTATTTATCGTGAACAAGCAGGAGCCTTCCAAATGAAGACCCAAAGATAGAGGGGAAATTGTCCATTTCTGTGCTTAGGTTCAACAAAGTATGGACAGCTGTAGTAAAATAAAACTGGACAAAAAGGGTAAGATCTAATGCTAACAGGTTGAGTAGGGAAACTCAGCAAGGCCTGGCTGTCTGGATTCTTCTTGGCCTCTCTGATCATGCATTCCTTCCTTCTGGGTGTGGGGCAGGGTTCTCTCTGGAATGGGGGTCTTGTGTCCTATGTTAAACTCTAACTTTCCCTCTGCATTTCTGTGTAAAACTGACTAAAGATAATTTCTTTATGGTCAGTTTTACACACAAATGCAGAGGGGAAGTTAGAGTTATAGGCTTTTTGGGTGGCTGTGGGGAAGAAGGTTCTGGTTTTAATGACTTCCCATTGGGAAGAGAAATTTCAGTTTCTATGGCTAGCCTAGGGGCAGAATGGGACCAGAAGACAGGAGGGCAGGAGGAGGTCACAGAAAAACTTTTGCTTCTGAGGCCTTCATTTTGGGGTATTGTTTTCCAAGTCCCAGCCATTAGCAAATCATAGACTATAAACTGCCAGAGCCTAACCCAGTCCTAACATTTCAAAAAAAAAAAAAAGGCCAGGCACGGTGGCTCATGCCTGTAATCCCAGCACTTTGGGAGGCCGAGGCGGGAGTATCACGAGGTCAGGAGATCGAGACCATCCTGGCTAACATGGTGAAACCCCGTCTCTACTAAAAATACAAAAAAATTAACCAGGCGTGGTGGCAGGCGCCTGTAGTCCCAGCTACTAGTGAGGCTGAGGCAGGAGAATGGCGTGAGCCCAGGAGGTGGAGCTTGCAGTTAGCCAAGATCCTGCCACTGCACTCCAGCCTAGGTGGTAGAGCAAGACTCCATCTCAAAAAAAAAAAAAAAAAAAAAAAAAATTATTTGAAGCGTGTCCTACAAAACTTTAAATAAATTATCTCAGGCCAATATGGTGATGTCCCCAGGGATTATAAGCAGAAAAACTCGTATAATTTGTAACCAAAACAAGCTAACATATTAGCATCTTTGTCCAAATAGCTAAATCAGTGTTGTCCTCACAGACACGGGCACATAACACTATTCTTCCTGCTAGGATCTGTGTTGTGTTTATGATTTGTTGTAGCTAGAGGTATTAGAGGCTTCAGTTTACTCCCGTGAACTTGTTTTTGTCTCCCCTCTGGGCTTTGGGCTTTTCTGATACTGCTCCAAGGAGACTGTCTATATATTGCAACTCTTTCAGCTATAATCCTCTGTTTTTAAACTGAAGTCTTTTGGGGGTAGTGGCACCCCCAAAAAGTGGTACCTTCTATAGTCTTCAGATGTCACCTCCTGTGACCATTCTACCCACACATCAGACCTAATCCCTTTGGATTCCCGTAACATTGTATTCATATCTGCTAATGTCACATAATACACCATCCCATTACAGTTTCTTTCATAGCCCATCTGTGAGCCTTTTTAGAGCAGCATTCATGTTTTAGTCTATCTTTTTTTATATCCTAGATAATAGCATGGACAGTCAATACATGTTGTTGGTTTGAATGAAAAAGTTCTTTTCTTTCAGCACTCTGAAGATCGCACTCCATGCTTCTCGTACTTGCATGGTTTCTGGTGAGCAATCTGCTGTCAATTGCTCTCGTGTTCCTCTGTAAGTAGGATATTCTTTTCCTTCTGGCTTCTTTATAGATTTTCACTTCCTTCTTGGTTTTCTGCAGTCTGAATAAGATACGCCTAAGGGTGGTTTTTTGGGGTATTGTGGTATAGTGGGGAATGTATACAGATAATCCCTGACTTATCATGGTTTGACTAACAGTTTTTCAGCTGTACAATGGGTTTATTGGGGTGTTAAATGCATGTTCAACTTACTGTATTTTTAACTTACAGTTGGTTTATTGGACCATAACTTTATTGTAAGTTCAGCATCTGTATATTAATTATAAAAATGTATGTATATATGTATATAATACGTAACTTGAAGGGATATGTGTTCACTGGTTTGAGAGCAAGGAATATACATAGTTAAGGTTGAAGGCATTATTTTCTCCCATAAGAATAGTATTTTTGTCAATTTCTTGGAAATGGCCAAGGTTTAGCTTTTTATCCCTTGAATATTGAAGACAGACTATTGATTTTTTAAGGAGAATTCATTGAAGTTTTTATGTATGGTAAAATAATATTACCCAAAGAGTTTCCTTTCAAAACAAACACAAAAAAGGTAACTTCCTCTAGGTTAGGGCCTGGATCGTAGTAACACTTACATCTTCAGTGTCTGCCAAGCCTGCGGTAGGTGTTCAGTAAATTCAGATTGATATGTACAAATTTATGAGTTCTAACAGTTGGGCCAAAGTAGCTGAGCTTTGTTTTTTTTACCTCCTGTAAAAGAGTCCTACACAAGAGGTCATGCTCTCTATTCAAGTAGTAGTCATTCTCTAGTAACATGTAATTTGATTGAAAGAGCTTTTGTTATTCCCTGAACTTGATCTGAGATTTCTCCAGCTATCAGTGGGCAGTTTTGCTTTTATTTCCAATATTTCTGTAATCTTTAGCTCAGCCAGTAAACAAAAACACCGAAGTTCAGACTTCTCATCTCTAATTCATGCATAAGAATATATGCGTAAGAATATATTATTTTGACTTTATTGAAAAAATTACTTTTTTGCTTAAAATAACCCCTTCCCACTTCCTAGACAACCATATACAAAGACAATCAACAGAATAACCCAAGAAATGCACATTTTAATAACATGCCATTTTTCATTTATCAGATTGGCAACAACTAGTACAACTGATAATACCTAGTGTTGGACAGAAAAAATGCAATCTTACACACTAGGGGTAGAGGGTTAATTAAAATTACTACATTTTGGAAGAATATTGGACATCTCTATCAACATTTTAAATATGTATCAATTTCTAACAACTTCTACAAGAATATTTGCACAGATGCACAATGGTGGTTATATTTTTTACCATTGAAAAATTGGAAAGAGTGTGAATATCCACTAATAGGAAAATGGTCAAGTAAAATATGACATATTTGTATAAAGAAATATAGTTTTTAAAAATAGGATATGTTCTCTCTTTTTATATACACACAAGCTATATAATATATATAATTTTTTCAGGTAAAAAGAAAAGTTGTACTTAATAATGTTCCATTGAATTTTCCATATGTGTGAATTATATATTCATAGGAACAAGTCTAGGAGATTGTACGGCATGCTGTTAACAATAGTTATCTCTGAAGGGTGGATTTACAGCAGCCTTTTATTTTCTACTTTGTGCATTTTTGTATTGCTTATATAACCAAAAGAATTATAAATATTTTAAAATACTTAGTGCACTTTAGGAGTAGGGCGCTTAGCTCTGGATTGGGGATACAAAGGTGCATAATAAGACTTGATACTGATCACTAGGACTTTATGGCTTAGTCAGTAAACACAGGGAAACAAATACATACAGTAGTATCCATGGGTACTGATAGAAGTTGCAGAATATTCAGTAGGAATAAGGATTTGTTTGATTGAGTAGGAATTGGGCATGAAAGAGAATAAGAAAGCTGCCATAGAAGAGGTTTGAACTGAACCTTGAAAAATGTGATGCTTGATTTGGTATTTGATGGATGAATAGATGGCAGAGGGAGCATGAGAGAGTAAAGGCCTGGATGATGGTGTCAGGTTTGAGTTTTGGAAGTACAAGAAGGTTGACTTGGCTTCAGTTCATGAGCACCTGTGTATGTGAGTGTTGTTGTTGGGGAAATGTTGAGGGCTACGCACATAGAAAAGAGAAGACAGGATTCTGGCCTGTGAGTCAGGAAATTGCCCCTTCCTGAGTCTGACATATGCATGCTGTGTGAATCTCCATAAAGTCACTTTCCCTCTGGACGTCAGTTACTTAATCTGTAAAATGAGAGGTTGAACTAGATTAGTGGCGTCATATGCTTTTACTTTTTTCCCTTTCTTTCTTTAGCTGTCATTTCCCAGGAAGGGTGTATTTCAATTCATCCCTGTGTCTTTGTATGCTCTGGAGCTAAGTCTTGGTACCAAAATTTCCCTCTCCCTTGCGTTCCCTTCTCTTTTTTTTTTTTTTTTTTTTTTTTTTTGAGACAGAGTTTCACTCATTTCTCTCTTGTTGCCCAGGCTGAAGTACAATGGCGCGATCTTGGCTCACCGCAGCCTCTGTCTCCCGGGTTCAAGCGATTCTCCTGCCTCAGCCTTCCAAGTAGCTGGGATTACAGGCACGTGCCACCATGCCTGGCTAATTTTATAATTTTTTTTAGTAGAGACGGGGTTTCTCCATGTTGGTCAGGCTGGTCTCGAACTGGCGACCTCAGTTGATCCACCTGCCTCAGCCTCCCAAAGTGCTGGGATTACAGGCTTGGGCCTTTTTTTTAATTTTTTTTTTTATTTTTTATTTTTTTTAAGGAGAGAAGCAAAGAGGCCCTGTGTGATGTCAAGAATAAGACAGTTGAAATTTAACTGAAACTTAGTGGAGAAGTGATTTTGGGAATTATTGTTTTGAATGAGCTTCTATGGCAGTAGCAGAGGAGAACAAAGCTGAGAGGTTCAGGTATAGGAAGCCCAGTTAGGTTGACAGTTGCAAATTTACCAAGGAATTTGGTGTGAGGAAGAAATTCCTAAGGACTAAAACCTTGAGCCACAAAGTGTTATGATCTACTCAGCACAAATAAGTCCAGTAAATAGCCAAGAAGCATTAAAAAATTAATCTAGGAGCTTTTGTCTAGAATTCAACTCGTAAGTACCTTTAATGTATGGAAGGTATACATTATATTTTGATCAACAAAATATATGTAGATTTATTACTTTTACCCATGAAGTTATAAAACTACAAGAAAATTCAGCCATTTCTTTTATTATTTCAACTACTTGGGGTGGGGAGGGGGAGAATGAGTTCCAAATATGGAATCCCCTCTACAATTTATATAGTAAATCTACATATATAGATCAACATAAAGATTTTTACCTAATTGATGCACTTTTCTTTCCATTTGAGTTCTGAAAGCAGTGTTCAGATTTGTAATATACAGTTTCTAAAATCTGGTGTGTAAGGTTTGTGAAAAGACAGTAATAAAGTAAGTTTACTGGGATCTCAGTACACAGCTTACTTTAGAACAGACATTGAATTAGACTAGTCCTCTAAAAGGGAAAGATAGGGGCTGGTAAACATTCAAGTGTATTTAGTTACTATATTTCTAAGGTAGTTTTTTTTGTTCATGTGCTTGGCCCATGAATGAATCCCAAAGATAGAAGTTTTATTTCCAAGAAGTTTATTTTCTAGGAGCTAGGATAATTTGGATACCCTTAAAAGAAAAATATTTTTACCAGTTTTGTTAGGAAGTCCATAGAAGGTAAGAATAATGCTATTTTCTTTAAAATTTCTGCTATGCTGGAGATTGGGCCTAGTGGCTCACTGCAAAAAATCCCACCTTCTTTAAGAAGTATTTCCAAATCTCCCTAGTAGGAATTAATCTATACATTCTCATTTATGGATTCATCCATTCATGCAAAAAAAGCTATTATTGAGCACTTGCTATGTGGAATTAAAACTGTGAGCAAGATAAACATAGTTCCTGCTGCTGTGGTCTGAATGTGCCCCCAAAATTCGTATGTTGAATCTAATCGCTAATATGATGGTTGCAGAAAGTGGGGCCTTTGGGAAGTGACTAGGTCACAAGGGCAGATTTCTTGTGAATGGGATTATTACCCTTATAAAAGAGGCCCCAGAGAACTGCCTTGTCCCTTCTACCATGTGAGTACACAGCTACAAGGCACCATCTATGAACTAGGAAATGGGTCTTTGTCAGACAGCAAATCTGCTGATGCCTTGATCTTGGACTTCTTAGCCTCCCGAAAAGTGAGAAATAAGTTTTTGTTGTTTATAAGCTACCTAGTCTATGGAATTTTTTGGGTTTTTTTTTTTTTTTTTTTTGACATGGAGTCTCACTCTTGTCACCTAGGCTAGAGTAGTGCAGTGGTGTGATCTCAGCTCACTCCAGCCTCTGCCTCCCGGGCTCAAGTGACCCACCTGCCTCAGCCTCCCAAGAAGCTGGGACAGCAGATGTGAGCCACCACACCCAGGTAATTTTCATGTTTTTGGTAGAGACAGGGTTTTACTGTGTTGCTCAGGATGGTCTCAAACTCCTGACCTCAGGTGATCTGCCCGCCTCAGCCTCCCAAAGTGCTGAGATTAAAGGCGTGAGCCACCACACTCGGCCATATAGAATTTTGTAATAGCAACCAGAATGGACTAAGCCACCTGCCTTTCTAGAATTCATGGATTCATGGGGGAGTATGGGGCAACTACACAGTGTTAACAGGTAGTATTATTACTGCTATAATGGAAGAAGTTCAGGCTGGATACACATCTGGAAAGACTTCTTGGAGAAAGTGCTATCTAAGCCAAGTAGTAGTTAATTGGATGAGCAGAGATGGTTAGGGGCAATATACAAGGCTGGGGAAATAGCTTTGTGAAGGGATTGAAAGAGTGGAAAGGAAATTTCAGAGTGGTTTGAGCTTGGTGCATGAGGGAGAAGGAAGTAGTGTCAAGAACAAAAGTTAGAGAAATAGTGGCTCTAGGACCCTGAGAGCCTTATCAAACCCACTCTCCTGATGGCATTAGTGAGCTATTAAGTTGATGACAGACATTCCAGAAAAATCACAGTAGATGCCATGTACAGAATGTATTAGATGGAGGCAAGAAGGTCATCACTGTTAAAGGTCGGAGGTAAGAAATCAATCCCACAATCCCATTTTTAAAGTCTCTTTCTTCAGAACTACTCCTGGTACCAAGTACTTCATGAGTCAGGGTCCAGTCAGAAGAGAGAAGCAAAGTATGTATTTCAGATACTACCTGAGGTGATTTAACATAGGGAACTGGGGACCTGGGATATTTGATGGCTGAAAATGTAAATAGTGGAAGCAGAGGCTATATAGAGAGAGAGACTGGTAACTCCAGGAAGCAGCTGCCATCCCTGCAGCTGGGAGGGACAAGAGGGAGTGGGTGATGTTAGCTAAACCAAGAAAACTCATAGGGGCTACCACAGAGCTGATGTGCTGATTGCTAAGGAGGTACTTGGATCTCTGGGGGAGGATTGCCTTCTTGCTGGTACTCAGACTATCAAGGGAGGGTCCAAGGCTGGTACACAGAGTGCTTAAAGCATGGGCAGCTGGAGCTGTCTGCTACTGTACAGGCTGACAGGAGCTGGAAAACAGGAAGAGAGTTTCTTCTCTCCACCTCTGCCTTCCAGTTGCAAAAGAGTCTGGGAAATGTGGTTTGAAGACTTCTAGTCCCAATGTCATAAAGCAGAATACAGAGGGTGGGCTTGGGCTGACAGACTGCTGGAAAATAATCTACCCCAGGCATTTCAGAAAAGTAACTCTACCTATGTACTGTGGGAAGTGGGTTGGAAGGAGGCAAAACTGGGCACTGGTTCATTGTACAGAGGATGTTGGTAGTAATCTAGGCAGAAGATGATGGCATCTTGATTTAGAGCAATGGCAAGAAAGAGAGAAGCGAGTAGATGTGGAGGGATTTAGAAAGTAGAGTTGAACAGAATTGGTAATTTCCTGTGAGGGATGGGGATCAGTGAGAATAAAGGAGGGAGAGGGATTGAGAAAGCTTGAGTTTTTATTTAGGTGCATAGTGGTGCTGTTTACTGAGATAGGAACATAGGACTGGAAACCGTTTCGAGGAAGATGATTCATTCAGTTTTGGACCTACTCAGTTTGATGTGCCTGTGGCTCATCTAGGTGGAAATTCATTCCGAACATGTGGGCTGAAGGTATAGATGTGATGTGTTTTCAGCCTGTAGGTGGTACTTGAAGTCTTAGAAATGACTGAGATCACCAAAGGAGACTACAGAGTGCAAAGAGAAGAGATCATAAGCTAGATCCAAGAGGCATAACAACATTTTAGGAAAGAATACAAGCAGTGGAGAAAAGTTCCAAGCAGCAACTGTGAAAGAGTGGTCAGAGATGTTGGAAGAAAACCAGTGTGTGTGGAGTCCCAGAACTAGGGAAGAATGTTAGAAGAAGAGGTCATGGTCAACAGTTCAGATGCTCTGAAGTTGACTGTTCAGTGTTGGTTGTGCTTCTGTTATCATACTCATCAAGTCTGCCTGTTTTTCAGAGTTACTTATGGTTGATTCTCCTCTAGTATCATGTAGGGCTGGGATGCTGTGCTGTATATGCCTCAGCAGCTAGCATTGATGTTTCGCGCATACATATATTCTTGATTGGTGCTTATTGCATTACATTAATCAGGGGTCAGCAAACTCCAGCTTGTGGGTCAGCCACTTGTTTTTATAAACAAAATTTTACTAGAACACAGTGACGTCCATTCATTTATGTCTTGTCTATGACAGCTTTCACACTGTCACAGCAGAGTTGAGTAGCTATACCAACTCTGGTCTGCAAAGCTTAAAATGTTTACTAAGTGGTCCTTTATATTTGCTGACCCCTGGATTATGGTCCTGCATTAGGTGTTTTATGTCAGCTGGTAAGATTGTGTCTTTGACCTTTTTTTTTCCTACTTATTTTTTCTTCAAATTTGTTTGAGATATTTAGAGACCATGTGGAGTGTAGACTGTGCCTTTGCAGCATTGGTCATGGTCTTGTTTGTGGTAAGGAGGCAGCAGAGCCAAGGGAAAGCAAAGCTCATGGGTAGTTAGAGCAGTCTCTTTCAGTGTGACTATGGGACTAAGTAGTACGTTTAAAAGGAAAGGCTAGGGCCAGGAAAGTGGAACAAGATGGGGAAGATGGATCTATGCATTGAAGACATGCTTTTTCAGCTCCATAATGTGGAGCTATTTCCTAGCTATTGTGCTAGGTGCTGGGATTTCTTCAGTAGCTCAGAATCTGGTTGGAAAAACAGACCGGTAAGAAGAATCTTGCAGTTCCCTACAATGTGCTTGGCACAGTGATAAAGCTGTTGGAATGTTGAGCAAAAGAGTGGCACCTAGCCCAGCCCAGGGAGAAGCAGCAGGAAGGAGAATGATCGTATTAGGAGGAGGGCCACCAGGTGTCTGGGTTCCATATTGCCACATGCAAGCTGGGAGTGGATGTAGGGGCTGTGAGGCTTGGTGGGCCGTCTACCGCTCTCTAGTCAGAATTCCTGTGTGAGAAGCAAGCCCTCCAGGCTGTGCAGTCATGGAGAAAAGGCAGTTCTGAGAGATGTACTTATCTGTCACCAAAGTTTGTCTTCTAGGCATTCTTTCCTTTTCTTTCTTTTGTTAGATAACATATTTAGTGTGGTTTGAATTTGTGGGAATCATAACCTTGAATTGGTTGATTTTCCCCTTATGTAAAAGACAAAAGTCATCTTGCATTAATATGTCTTTTGACTGGATTTATATTGCTCTTGGGGATGATAAAAGCTCAGTGAACTTAGCATCTAACAGGCAATGAAAGTTCTCTGTGTATTTAAGACTCTGAATTGGCTTTTTACTATCCACACCTCTTAACAACATCATATTACACATTCGCATTAATCTGCATTCTCTCAATGACCTGTATAAACTGATTGGGGCAGCTGTTAGGCCTACTGTATGAATAAAGAAAGTAAGACACATACTTGCAGATTTTAATTTTTTGACAATATTCATTGCTTTTGTTGGTTCTTTTGGTTACAAGTAATAGCAGGTCATTCCAATTACTTTAGGAAAAGAAGAGTTTTTCATAAGCCTGCATATGAACTGGAAGTGGGGATGACTAGATGAGCAGAAGCTCTGGATACTTCCTTTTCTCCTCTCTCCTCCTCCTCCTCTCTCTCTCTCTGCTCTTCTCCTCCTTCTCTCACTCATCTCCTTCTCCTCTCTCTTCCCCCTCTCTGCTTTCCTCTTCTCTCTCTCTGCTGCCTCTCCTCTGTCTTCTGTCTGCTCTCCTCTCTCTTCTGTCTCTCTTCTCTTTCCCTCTCCTCCTACTCTCCTTTTTCTCTTCTCCTCCTTTCTCATGCTCTCTCTCCTTTCTTCTCTCTCTGCTCTCTCCTCCTCTGCTCTCTCCTCCATCCTCTCCCCTCCCTTCCCTCTCCCTGTCCCCTCTCTGCCTCTTCCTCTCTCTCCCGCCTCTTCTCTCTGCATATCTGCATCACCCTTTCCTCAACCTACAGACCAGTTTTCTTTGTGGCATTTGCTTGTATGTGATCAGCCTTCTTCTCTCAGCCTCTTTCTGCATAACTGACCTTAAAGCTTCAGCTCCCACTACTAATTGCTCTGTTTTCTTTCAGGATCTAATTGGCCCAGCTTATTTTTTTTTTTTTTTTTTTTTTTTTTGAGATGGAGTTTCATTCACTCATGTCCAGACTGGAGTGCAATGGCATGATCTCAACTCACTGCAACCTCCGCCTCCCAGGTTCAAGCAATTCTCCTGCCTCAGCCTCCTGAGTAGCTGGGATTACAGGCCTGCACCATCACGCCCGGCTAATTTTGTATTTTTAGTAGAGATGGGTTTTGCCATGTTAGTCAGGTTGGTCTCACACTCCTGACCTCAGGTGATCTACCCACCTCGGCCTCCCAAAGTGCTGGGATTACAGGTGTGAGCCACTGCACGCGGCGCAGCTTATCTTTTCAAGCAAGGTCATATTGTAGCTGGATTGATTCTTCCTAAGTCGGGCCTTTCTCAACTCTCCCCATCCTACTCAGCTTGGAACAGGGAGGCATAACCATGTGGTGCATAAGATCAGGAAGTTGGAAGCTTCCTTCAGAAGCACAAAGTGATGAGAAGCAAGACATTCTGAGGCATGACCCTTCCCCGGCCTGGCTTGTAACTCATTTCCTACACACAGTTCTAAAGATCTCCTCTTCCAATGTAAGCCAATCCTTAATAGGTAAAACCACATATTCACTTAACCTTTCCCCAACAGGAAGTGTCCAAAGTCGTAGTCAGCTCTTGCTGACTGTGGGACCATTTCAAAACCATTGTCTCCATCTGAAGCCACAATTCTCAATGATCTCTGTCACAATTCTAGTTCTGTCACGATCCATTTGAACCATTCTGCAACCCATGGACTACATGGCACATGTAACCACAGTACATGCTTAACGTATAAAGGTGAGGCGTATCTTAATACTCATGTAAGAAAGGGGAGAAGGCTGCCCTCCCAGTCTGTCTGTGAGAAAGACACATCATACCTGGGTCACTGGCTCAACATATGCTCTGTCTAGTAGAACAGAGCCCACACTCGTGATGGGCAGCCTCCTTGCTTGCATTCTGAGGCCAGATGCTGGGAAATAGGTTCATTGGAGGATCTTAATTAAGCATGAAGACAGTCCTCACCTTCATACACTAGGCGTGCACCATACTGCCATCCCCCTCCCCACAAACACACATTTCACATTCTTGGTATTTGTTTCTTCAGAGCCTGCTTTGTGGCACTTTATCAGAGCAGCTGACATATTGGGAGAGGGATAGAATATAAAGTCTTTATAAAATTCTAAGATGACTATGTGATATGAATATTTGGCTTGTTTTTTGTTTATTTTGATGCCCTTAGTTCAGTTTCCCCAAATTGCTGTGACGATTTCTTGATCTCTGCTTTACTGCCCCATTGGGCAGTACTTTTTTATTTTTAAACTGTGCTTTACCTTTCTGAAAATATATTCTTACAACTTTCCCAATCATGCTAATTAATTTAGTATCTACACCAGCTTCTGTATCCTCAGTAACCAGACAGTAATGAATTAGTAAACAGGCCAGTTATTAGAAAAATAGAACAACCTGGATGATGGTCACCTGAGAGGCAGCCTCACTTTGGATGGTGGAATAGGGAGTAGTGGGGTCTGGTGATTTGGAGGTTGTAGAGATGGTGGGGGGTGCGAGCCTAATGTTGCCAGGTCTTCCCAGTTTTCAAGAGAAACTGGAAATATGTTTTACGTGAAGTATATATTTTTAGAAATACACATGAGCCAAGAAAACTTATTCTTGCAAAACTTTCCGTTTGTAACCTCAGGCCTGTTCCTTCCCACTTCGGTGAACTTCTCTACATAGGTGGGGATGAACATTTTTAAAGTAGTTTTCTGCCTACTTCTCCCACTTCAAGAACACTTAGTACCAAATGGACGTTTGAAGAGTACCTCTTTGCCTCAGACACCTCTTTCCTGTGGTGTCTCAATGACCGTTTATTTTTTCTTGCTCTTCTACAAGGGTTCAGGTTCTTTGCAGAAATGGTTCCCTGCAGAGTATTCTCTGCTTTCCACCTTGGATTGGGGGCTGTCTGTCTCCGTCGGCTGAAGCAATTCAGGGCACACCCACTGCAGAGAACCCAGGTGGAAGCAGAGGCTGCAGCAGGCATATGTTCTAGGTCACTCACACAGAGCTAACAGCTTATTGAAATGTTGCATGGCTTTTTCTTGAAGCGGATCTACCTGCATAATCCATGCAGGCAGACTTAATTAATTTTTTTAATTACATTTCAAGGGTAGGCTTCATAGAGTAAGTATCTCCTGATCACCAGCCTCTGAAAGATTAAACTGTACTTGCCCCTTCTGCTGCTGTGAAGCAGCAACTTCAGAGTCTTAATTTTGTGTAGTTGGTTGCCTGTTTTCCTTGTCTTTCTCCTCAACGAGACAATTTTTTCTTTGAATATATCTGAAATGCCTGTGATCTCCAAGCCTACACAGAGCCCAGGTTGTGGTAATTACTCACTAAATGTTTGTTGAATGAAGAAGGATAGGTCCTGCCCCTAGATGGATTTTCTTTGTTACCTCTGTTAATAAGGACCAGTATGCACTAGGGACAGAAATATTCATCAAAGCCAGATGAATGTCCTCTTAGAAGGCTAGGAGCTCTTTGGCCCCGCATTATGTGATTTCTCTATCTGGTGGTTGGTGCTGAATGACAGCGACTATTATTCTTTATTCCTTTGCCTAATTGCTGAACACACAAGACCTGTCTATATTGATTTCTTCTCAGCTGCTGCATTGATTGGCTAACTTGTTGATTGTTCTTCTTCCCCACTAGAATGTAAGCTCCATGAGGGAAAGTACTTTGTTGCTCTTCTTCTCCTCAGTATTCTCAGTATTAGGACAATGCAGTGATATTGAATGAGTAAGTGTGTATCTTATTCCAGCTTTGCTCTGCTCTTTGTCCATTTTCTGTTTGTTTTTCTCCTTTTTAAGAATATGTTCACACCACTCTGCATCTCCCTTGGGTAACAACACCTCACAGTGGGAAAGACTTCACTTGGCTCTTGCCATTATCTTCCTGCTTAGGCTGGCCATTCCCTATGGAGTGGCAGAGGGTAGCAATGGAAATGATATGGGATTGGAGGAGGAAGACCCATTCCTTCTCTTTATGTGTCAGTAGAGACAATCATACCTCCCTCACAAGTGTGGAAGATGAAATAGGATGGCACTTGAGGAAAGGCTTTGTAAAATACTCTGTGATGAACATGCTTTTGCAAATAAGAAGCTGACATGCTGATGTGCTTGCCTGCTTTTCAAGGATCAGGGCACCCCAGGTGGGAGCAGTTGGACCCAGGGAGCTGACTTCCATAACCTCCTTCTTCATCCTTCACAACCGTCCTAGGAAGTGGGTGGTACTATCCTACTTTAAAGGTGAAGATGCAGGTCTCAAAGATGTAGGATTTTGCCCAAATATTATTCATTGAGTAAAGGCAAAGACAGGCTCAGACCTAGGTCCTGTGATGACAAATGTAAACTTCTTGTCACCATCCAACATCTGTCAGGTCGAGTCAGGGGAGAAGTGACTCCTGTACCTTGGCCCCCAGCTTTTGGATGGTGATCCTGATCACATTTGTTTGAATGTCTTTGTAATGTGTTAGTGTGTGGTACCATTAAGCTTGTACTAGTGTTAATTGAGTTTATATTAGGGTAGTATTCAATTGATAGATTTTTTTTTTCCTTCCTATCAAACACTGCACAGCTAGTTAGGTCAGAAGTTAGTTATTTTCTGGAACATGCTGATTAAAAAGGGGTTGACATTGAATGACAGAGGAATTGATTGAATAGAGCAGAGCCTGAATTTGCATATGGACTTTGAGTCTGACCTGGATTTGTGGGTTATTCTGTTACATCTCAAGACATAGAATAGAGATGACCACCTATCCACCCATTCCACTCACATGGAGATTTCACCATTGAATGTGCTCAATCCTAACCAAGGCATTCTAGTTTGTAGCTTAAGTGAACCTGTAAAGACTCTCCAGTTACCCAACAGGACCTTGTGCAGCTGTGTGTGGAAATCAGGATAATTCCAGTGTTTCTGAGAGTGTTTTAATAGAGCACTGATTACAGATTGCAGGCACCTGGTGGTGTTTTTGTGCTGCGGCTGAAGGGTGCAGTTCCAAAGACAAGAACTGGGCTAGACGGATTCCTATTTTCCCACCCTGTTGTTTACCAGGGCCTGGAATAGGTACTGAGAAACCCTGTCAACAGCTGATCCAGGCTCCTGGTATGGTTAGTGTGTGCTTTCAGGAGACCACCAACACCAGCACATTAATTCCCAAACCGAGAATGGACATGTGACTTTTCCCAGGGTGTATTCTCCTGCCAGTGGCTCAGAGCCTGGAGACTGTAGGAGGGGCTCAGTTGGAGTCAACACAGAGGCCTGTGGGTTGGAGCTTGGCCAGAGTTAGTCTGTACTTCTTGGACTATCCTGGGCTGTTCCGCTTGGGCAGACCATCATTACTTTTGGCCTCAATAGCCAAATGAGAAAACAGACTGTGAAAATTCAAGGGGAAAAAGGTGATAGCCAAGAGTTAAGGTTTAGAACTCTATGGGCTAGAGCTTTTCTAGTTCAGCACTTAATTTCAAGCCAATTCCCAAGAAAAAAAATTTAATCTGAGAAGAGTCCCCACTGTGATTAATCATGTTTTCTCTTTCTCTGTTCTCATCGTTCCCTCAACACACCACCTGTTCTCACCTTCCACAAATTCGGCACTGCTCTACTATTTACATTATCATTTCATGTTTCTCTGTTTTTTACTTAAAAAAGTCGAGAGCAATATTTAGCCCTAATATTGGTTTTGCTACTCTTTTGTTGTGTGACTTTGGAATCACCCTCTGGACTTCAGTTTCCTTATGTGTTAAGTGAGGTAATTGGATGAGATAGACCATCACTAGGATCACTCCAGGCATTAAACTTTTAAGCTTAAGAATGCCACATTTCTGCTGTGCCCACACTTTTTAACTGAGGTGTAAGCTGCTGGTGTGTGAGGCCCAAAAGGGTGTCAAATAATGTGGTTGGTTAGCTTATTTGTGAACATCTTGCTGAGATCCTTCTCCGTAAAGTAAAATGATGAAATCCCCCTTGCAGAGCCTTTGAAATTGGTGAAACTCAAGGCATTGCTGCTGGAGAAGCTAAGGTTCCTTGAAGCACTGTCAGCAGAAGATAGAAGGCCCAGAAAAAGTGGGAGCAGGAAGGTAACAGGGAGGGTCCAAGTTGTGCTTTTGAAATGCCAGAGTGGGGGTAATACAGCAAAGGAAGTGGAAGAGGACTTCCCTTGAGAACCAGCAGAAACCTTTGAAAATGTGCCTTTCATATTTAAGCGTTTTCCGGTTTGGAAAGTAGCCTGCAAGGCTCATAAAACTGCCTTGTGGCAGCCATCCAAGATCTCAGGAGTTGACTCCTGTTGCAAACTGCAGGTCTCGAAATGATGGTGGTGAGCAGCTGTGATGAGGCTTTCATAGGCATTGTCCCCTTTACGGAGTTAGAGATCTGTTGCAGAATCTCTCTGCTAATGTATTGTCAACTCCCAGTTTTATTTGTAGAATCAAAACAAGCTCTATCCTAATAAGGCTGTGCAACTCCTTTGCCAACGAACCAGCATGATATGCACACACGAGATGAACAGATATCCAGAAAGAATGACTTCAAACTACAGCTCGATTTGTTATCTTTGTAGCTGCTGGGCTAGGGTGATAACAGTATCTTGTACACCAGAAAATGTGGCCAGAGGCAAAAGTGTAAAGCAGTTGAATTTGTCCTGTTTTACCTAGAATGCATTCCAGCCTCACCTTTCCGTACCTTTCTCATTTCTTCAATATGAGATAGTAAGAAAGAGCAAAGGCTTCTGGAGTCATGCATCTTAGGTTTAAGTCCCTGCTCTGCCCTTGAGCTGTGTGATGTAGGACAATTTACTTAACCACTTAGCTTTAGTTTCCTCATCTGTAAAAGTCTCTGTACCTGGAGTATAAGCATATTAATAAAGATTTTTTGAATACCAAAGTCACATATCTAAGTATATACATCTCTTGTGTCAGAATTTGAGGTAGCTGACAGATGGGGAAATTGCTTTTGGAGGCTGAGAAGGAAGCCTTTCGATCACCATTCAGATTGTACTACACTGGCATGAATTCATGAAGTTGACCCTTGGGGAGATCAGTTAAGTTGGAATTACAGTCCTTGGCCAGATCCTTAATGAGATCAGAAGTGTTCATAAACCTCATTGGAAATTTCATTTGGGAAATTGAGGCATTGAAGGGCACAGTGTCTTGCCTTTTAAACAGAGTAGGTATGTGTAAAATGGCTCCTCAGAGTGTCACATTGCTTCTGTGCCTCTCACTGCTGTGAAGACATCATGTTGGAGTACAACACTGATGATATATCAATTACAGAAAACTCACTCAAACTCTTCCAAGAAATTGTAAAGTGGTGATATTCTCCAAATCAGCGATTCAAATAAGGAAGGTTTCTTTTTTCTTTTTCTTTGGTTTCTTTGTTTTTGTTTTTGTTTTTTTAAGACAGAGTCTCACTCTGTTGCCAGGCTGGAGTGCAGTCGCACGATCTCGGCTCACTGCAACCTCCACCTCCCGGGTTCAAGCGATTCTCCTGCCTCAGCCTCCCAAGTATCTGGGACTACAGGTGCATGCCACCATGCCTGGCTAATTTTTGTATTTTTACTAGAGACAGGGTTTCATCATGTTGGCCAGGATGATCTTGATCTCTTGACCTCGTGATCCACCCACCTTGGCCTCCCAATGAATAAAGAATGTTTTAAAATTGATGTTTGATTTAGAGAATATTTTAAAGAAGTTTTGCTCTGATTTAAAAAATTTTAGAAAGCACATAAACTTGTTTCAACTGTATTTTAGGTTTTTATAGATTTCAAACTCTTAAAAAATGGAGGCTTTCTTTAAAGGCTCATTATTTTTTCACTGTTATATTTTAAGTCTTTTCCAAAATAGAATTAGCTTAAATCAAGAAAACTTAAAATTTACCTAAAGCTTGAGTCAACAAATATCTAATATAAAAAGCTCATGTTATGCTTGCTAGAGAGTTTATGTTTCTGTTTGTTTCTTTATTTTTAATGGTAGATACATCTTTTTGTTTTTTTTTTAAATCTGCAATTTCTGTTATCAATCATACCCTCCTCTAAGGGGAAAACAACTGACCTACTATGTAAACTTTTTACTTCCTTTCATATATGGGTTTAGTGCTTTTCCTTCTGTCTTTTCTTCAGTGTAAGCAAAAGAAACAAACTAATTCAGCAAGTAGTGCAGAACCTAGCAGATAATTAAAATGTTTATTTTCATGTTAAGTCAATCTTTATGTGGCTTTTGCCTGTATTTGAACATGGTTGGAATAGATTTGGCTATTTCCAATGCTGTCTGCTATAAGTGATGTTCTCAAGTCAACATATTGTTTTCTTAGTTTGCCGACTAGTTGTTGGATACCACAATGACATGATTGCTCAGTAAAAATAGGGGAATGTCAAAAAGTTGAGCTCTTTTTAATTTTTTTCTGTTACTACCTTCCTCTTTTGATGTGGTTCAATTCACTTTTCAAGGTTTGTTCTATGTTTTAGATTGATAATCTCGTCAATATCCATAATACACCAATGAGTGTATTCTAGCCTGGCCTTCACTATGATTCTTTATTTCTACCCATTACTGTAGAAAGGGTACATGGATACTGTAGAACTGGCTTAACTGGTCCTTGGAATTTAAACTTGTGAATGTGGAGATCCTATTAATAGAATCCCTTGGAATGAGTGATGCTTATGAAATCTTCATCTTACCTCAATAAATCCTCCAAATAACATATCCTATGTAGCTTTTGTTGGTGGTGTTATTTTTTGGCTTTGTCATATCATTTGTGAAAGTTAGGATGTAGTAATTGACAAGATTAAAAGGTACACCCGCAATGTAAATAAACTTGTGTAAACACAGATCTTGTGGTCAGGGTTTGTTCTTTGGATATCAAACTTACAAGAAGAATGTGTATACTGAACATATAAACAAGGAAAGAGGAGATGAAAATAATCTAGGTTTATAGTTGAAGCAGACATGAGTCATGGGCTCAGAGAATCCTGTGAACATAATGTCTTTTACACAGGGAGAGTTAGTATGTACAGGGAAAAGAAAGCCAATCGGGTCTCATAGTGTTTGGCAGTCTGATGGCAGAAAAGCAGTTCCTCGTTTCCTTCCTTAAAGAATTAAACAGTATGACCAGGGCTGTTGTGTACGGTTGTGTTGTTTTTACATTGTTCCAGAGTTATTCATCTAAGAGAGCAAGCTCAGGCTAACGCGTAGCTGGTGCTCTGTTTGCCAGGTTGAAGGCTCCAGCATTGAGCTGCAATTGGACAGAAGAAGGGTACCATTTTCTTCCTACAAAGTTATCTTCCAAGCCTTGTCATTATTCACAGCATTTGCTCTCCTTTCTCACAGCTTTTTGAGGGTGGGAGTTTGCTAATTTACTTTGGGGTTCTCAACACTATGCCTGGACTGGAGTTGAAAAAAGAATATGGTCAACTTATAATTGGGTCTCAATAAAATGTATTTTGATAGGTCTTCCAGGTTTGGTGGAAAGAATGTGCCGTAAAACCGCAATTTTCAAGGAGCACTCCACTGAGATTTTAGTGGAGTACGAAGGCTGTCCTGCAGAATCTCTGACCTGTTTCCTTGTTTCAAAATCCAGAGATAATCATATTAACGTTTTGGCAAACTATTTTCTAGACATCTCTTTATGCATGTAAATATACACATAAAATTGCAAATTCATGAGCTCATTTTCTGTTTTATAACCTCCTTGTTTTCACTCTATTATTTCTTGGCAATTTTTCCAAGTCAATATCTGTAGGTCTGTGCCACAATTTTAAAAGGATATGTAATATTCTGTTGGGTGGATGGGCTATACTGTATTTAACCAATGAAGATTGATGGGTATTTAGGTTGTTTATAATGATTTTTTCTTAAAAATGGATCTGAGGTAAACATGCATCTGTAACACACACATGGTGTGTGCATGCTCACACCATTTTTTCTAATGGTAGAGTTGCTGGCTCAAAAGGTTTCAACTCATATTAATCTCTGTTGGAGAGGAATTATAACACTTCCTCATAATCCTTGCACCAATTGGGTGTGTTAAAAATGACATAGTTTACCCTTCATAAAAACACATATCTGGGCTGGGCATGCAACTGTAATCCAGCACTTTGGGAGGCTGAGGCAGGTGGATCACTTGAGGTCAGGAGTTGGAAACCAGCCTGGCCAACATGGTGAAACCCCATCTCTACTAAAATACAAAAATTAGCCAGGCATGGTGACATACACTTGTAATTCCAGCTACTCAGGAGGCTGAGGCAGGAGAATTGCTTGAACCTGGGAGACAGAGGTTGCAGTGAGCCAAGATGGTGCCACTGCACCCCAGCCTGGGCAACAGTGAGACTCTGCCTCAAAAAAAAAAAATACTCACATACATATCTGAAGATTCTAATTTACAGTTTTGAAGCAAACTTTGGAAGATATATTCAGTGGCTCTCTTGATTACACATTTGGGATTAGATGTAGAAATACTTTGTAAATCATGAAGTGCTATGTAAACTTCAATGATTCATTACTAGGTCTTTACAAAATATTTTCCATGTATACTTGTTTCTGGGGTCTTTTTATTTATTTTATAAATAATTCATTAAATACAGGGGGAAAACCCAAAGATAGTGGCTCTGGACCTGGTTGTATAGCAGAATAAACTGAAGAAGTCATTCAGAAAACAAGTTGCAGGCCCTAGCCCCAGATCCTCTGAATCTCTGTGAGCGACCTGGGCACCCAGATGATGTTCATGTGCAGTCTTTGTTTGGAGTTTCTACTTCAAGATATTTTTTTTTTCCTATCTTCGACTATTTTTCTAGCAGAACAGATAATGTTTTTAGTTTTTATTCATATCCCCATTATTTTTCATGTTTAGAAGTTTCTGGCTCCTTTAAGTATGTTGTTAGAGGATTTGCTGAATGTCTATTGATTTTACCCTAATTTTGTAAAGCTTGTGAAGCCTTAAATATGGGTTCTTGGTCTGCTATTCCCATCTGGTTTCTCACCATGGCAAGCGCATCCAATAGCCCTTGTTTGTAGCAATAAAGAGTGATTGAACTTGAAGTGATTGTACTTTTAAGACTTCAAATGTTATCACCAGATTAAAGTTACCTGTCTATTCCAGTAGCATATCTGACTTCCTTTTTAGAATCTACTTATAAGAACTAGTAGTTAAGAGTAGTGGTTGAATTACATGGAAAAACTGGTTGGTGGACTAAAATTTTTGTCTAATTTATTGTTTATTCACATGCCTGCATACCATGGAAAGACTAAAGCTTTCAACTTGAGAACTGTCTTATCAAAGAGAAACATTATCTAAGTAAACATTTTGTTAAAAATCAGTAACTCTTTCTTAAACACTTTTAAAGGGGCTAAATTGGCCTCATATTATCTCCTTGATCTTAATATATGACATCAGAAAAAATAAAATTGATTTTCTTTGCACAAAAGCTTGTATATTTTCTGACTACCTGTTAAAGTTTTTGAACTTTGGAGCAAAATTAACATTTTTAGATTTCTAGGTTTAGTGATATATAATAACATCTGTTTTGTAGCATTTAGTATGTATATATTGTGGCTTTTAAGGGAAGTAATTTAACATTTCTCCATTTAGATTTTAACATTTACAAAATTGGCTTTTTCCTTGTTAAGGTTATTGTGTTTCTTTGTCAATAGCTGAGGCATGGAGAAGAAGCAGTTAAGTACAGTTAAGCTTGAATCATATTCATCCTTTGGAATATGACATTGGACAGTGTAGAGGGCTGATTGTGGTAAAGTAAGAGCAGTACTGGAGTCCTTTAGAGGAAGCATCAAAATTATTCAGGCCGGGGATGGTGAAGACCCAAACTAAGGCAGAGGAAGTGAGAATGAAGAAAAGCTAGTCTAGAAATATTAAATCAAATCCACAGGACTTGGCGATCGGTTCGTTATGGGGATTTGAAAGGGTTGAGGGAGAAGGAAGGGTCTAGGTTAGGTCTCAGTGGAAATGCTCAGTCTACAGCTAGGTATATGGGTTTAAAGCCAGAAAGGCACTCTGAGTTGGATGCATGATTAGTGTCATCACATTATAGGTGGGAGTTAAAATTGAATTTGTAGAATTCCAAAAACAAAGTGGTAATGCAAAGAAGTCTAATTTTAGAGAATCTTATTTCTCTTATTTCTAACTTATTTGGGTTCACCAAACTGAAGTTCCATTGAAGTAGGAAAGACTAGCTGATTTTCCCCCCAAAATCTTCCAGGGTGACATCATCTTGCTTCTTAACTTCAAAGACTCTGAAACTTGTTATCAGCATGCTGACTGCATCTGCCTTAGTGTTGAGACACATTAACTAGCTTATGAGACTGATGTCTAAAATTCTTGGTTACTCATTTATAATAGGATGTATAATTGTTACATAGTCTGGAATACTTGTGTGGCACAGCCACAAGGCCAAAACATGATCAGAGGATTGCATGTTAAACATGGGATCAGAACAGAGGAGTTAATGAAGTTAGATCAACTATCTAACAGTATTAAGCTAAATAGATGGCACTGTTGCCTTACCGGAGGAGATTCTTTCTTCTCACATGAAAAATATTTAAGAGCTGTAGACTATACTTCCCTAGAACTACCTGCATGATAATGAATGCCTTAACACTGGAGGTTTTTAATTTGCTGCAGTTCCTACTACTCCTCTTGGTCTCCTGACCAAAGATGATAAATACCAGTTCCACTACTGGAAACCAAAAATGTTGATACTGGAATACAAAAGCATCTTACACCTGTTCCCCTTTACTTATGCGCTTCATCTACCTGATCTCTGAGGTCATTTGAGTTTGCAACTCCTAACCTAAAGGATGGTCTTATTTCCTAGTTACTTGGGCAGTGGAAAGGCATCACAGTACAGTAGCCATGCATTAACAAGAGTGGTATGTATAGATGTGATAGCACAAAGTGAGAAGATCAGAACTAACTGTGATTAGTTTTTTGTAACTAACACTTATGGGAACTAGCTGCTTTGACTTGCAAATCATATTGTAGGTTGGTTTCTTGGATGGAAAAATTTTGTAATTACAACCTGTAGAAGCGGGAAAAGAAAAGGCTTCCATGGGGTGATATAGGTTGGAGTAACTAGTGGTCATTGGTGTACCATTGCTGTTATATTCATCTTAATTTCTTACAGTGGGTTCTCAGCCTTGGGATGGACAATGATTTACCAACACTAAGACGTAAGGCTTAATAAAGCTGCTTAGATGGAGAGAAAAAAAATCCTGTGCATTGTCTTCCTATATTCTCTCCTGAAATGATTCATCCTTTCCATTCCCATCACTACATTTCTGGTCTAGGTTTTAGCTCCTCTCTAGGCTCAGAGCATTTAAATTAGGTGGCAGAATGACTGCATGGCTGCATGAGAACCAGTTAGAGTTGTTTAAAATACAGATCCCAGGATTCTAATTTGGTGGGTATAAAGGAAGGACCCAGGGGTCTGCGTTTTTGAAAAGCTCTCCATGCTGAATTCAGACATACAATCAGATTTGGGATACTCATAAGTTATTGCTATGAAGTTATGACAGTACGCCTTTTACTTTCTGATTCTTTTCCATCTAATCTGCTGTGCATTACCATTCCCAGGGTGACATTAAAAACATGTATACATGTGTGCTCCACAGTGTCCTGTTAGTGTCATTGCCCTGAATAAAAACTTTTGATAATTTCACATAGAATGAATCTGATAATCTCCTAGTGAGTGTCCTAAAGAGTGACGCCTATAAATTCCTCATCCTTGTGATGCTTAGTACAAAACCATCCCTATAAGAGACTGTTTATCTGTAGGTGGAGGGTCTCACACTGATGGGTGAGAAAGGTGAGGATTTGTAAATAAAGTTGGGTTCCACTTTTACAAATACCTTTGGTATAGATTACTGCATTTACTCAATTTCTACAAGTTCAGAGGGATTTTTATCTTATCATAGTAGGAGAATTAATAAAAATGTTTCATTTTTAAGCATTTTTTAATTATTCAGGCAACAGAATAAGTGTTCTGCATGTATTGTTTCATTTAATTCTTTAGTTCCAGGAGGTAGGGGAAGACATCTCTATGTTGTAGTTAATAAACTAAGGGTCTGTAATTTTAAGAGATTTACCCAGAAATCACATAAGTCTTAGGTGTTGGAGTTAAAATTTGAACCTGAGTTTGTTTGATTCTAAAACTTGTGCTCCATGAAGAAGTTACTGGCTTTATCTATTCTCTCTCTCTCTGTTGTTCTTGGTCACTGACTATCAGTATAAAAAATAAAATAAAAGGTCATTTCTATTTCTCACCAGTTTTTAAAAAGAACAGGATTTCCTAAGCTTGGTAAAACCACATTATCTCTTTCTTTTCTTTTTCTGACAGATTTTATATGATGAAATGATAGCTTTCTTTTTCTTTTAACTACAGTTTTAAAAAACTGTGGACCTGAGATGAAAAAGCAAAAGCCATGACAGCTGGGAAGGCGCTGGTCCGAGAACACCTGGTGAGACCGGGCGCGGTGGCTCATGCCTGTAATCCCAGCACTTTGGGAGGCCAAGGCGGGTGCATCACTTGAGATCAGGAGCTCGAGACCAGCCTGGCCAACATAGTGAAATCCTATCTCTACTAAAAATACAAAAATTAGCTGGGTGTGGTGGTAGGCACCTGTAATCACAGCTACTGGGGAGGCTGAGGCAGTAGAATCAATTGAACCGGAGAAGTGGAGGTTGCAGTGAGTCAAGATTGTACCACTGCACTCCAGCCTTGGTGATAGAGCAAGACTCTGCCTCAAAACAAAACAAAACAAAACAAAACAAACAAACAAAAAAAAATGCCCAGTCAGCTCAGGACTTTGGCTTGCTTTCTACATTGCTTATCAAATGGTTTGAAGCCACTGTGCTACCACTGGCTTTCTTTTTCACCTGTACCCAAATAGTGAGAGGCAAGTGGCCTTGGAGCTAGAAAATAACCAGTATGTGTTTCTTTCTTTAAAAAAAATAAATAAAAGTCCCTGATAAATTGTAACACCTTGCCTAGGAAAGTCATGGGGTAAATTATGAAATTCTGTTACCAACTTGTAGGAAATCATAGCATATCAGTTAGTGATCAGCATTTGAAAAACAGGTCCCCCTCCACTGTTGTCATTTTGTTCTTGGCCAGCATGAAGAACCTGGTGGTGATGATAAAATGTTGGGATTAGAGCACAAGTAGATGTGGGTATTAGATCTATAATTTCTAGGATATCTAGATACATATTCTTTGTGTATGTATAGATAGGTATTCTTGTGTCACTAAGAAAACCTGCTCTATTACAGAATAAAAACTAGGAGAAATTTCTTTAACTAGAAAGATGTTCTTTTTTAATATATCACTTTCCTACCAGGAGGTTATAGATGTGAACAGGTTACAGGTAAACAGTTGTGTGGGTAGCATTTGTGAATCTTGCATTGGGAAGGATGATCCTATGATCTTTTACTATAAACTATCTGGATTTAAGTGAAACCTCTGATGTAGTTAGCAGTCAATTCCTGGAGAACTGGGACCATATCTTGATTATTTATTGTATCTCTAATACTTATAGAAGTGGCACATAGCAGGTGTTTTTGTAACCAGCTGGCTCAGTTTTACAGCAGTCTGATCAACTCTTTGAGCTGTGTTACTGTAGATAGCTATGCTGTTGATCCATATGCGGGATCTCTGATACTCTGCGTGTCCAACCCATGGGCCCTCTCTGTGCCTTTAATTTTGATTTGTTGAATTGCCTGAACAAATATCTATTCATTATTAGGGCACAGACTATTTATGACTAGGATGATGGAATGGAGAAAGTTTACTCAAGTTGCTGTAGAATCTTTTTGGATGACAGGCTTAATATTTCAATTTTGAACATAATAGATATAAATAAGCAGAGTTAAGACCATTGGGGAAGTAAAACTTTTAGAAAACTAAATATAACATGGGGGCTATGTATGTGTATGTTCTGGGGGGAACTCACTGTGAGTCAGCATCATACTGCTTTATTTTCTTAATTATTGGGCATCCACTGCCAGTTAACCAGAGGAGCATAACATGTGGGAGCTGCTGGGTAACATTTCCAAAATACTTAGCATTAGTCAGATATGTTTTTAAAATTATGTATCCATTTTGGCTGAAGGAAAATGTGGAGTGTTTGTCAAGGGTACAGAGCATGGTAACTAGATGCAGATGAGCACTGCAAACTAGAACCCATTGGAAGAAGCTCATAAATAAGAATTCATTACTTAGCGTGATTAAAGGCAGAAGAAGGGTATTAATTTAATGGTCTTCTGTTGCATGTATAGTTATTGTGTAGAAGATGATATAATTATTTCCATTATGAATGGAATTAGGGAAATGGATTTACATTAAAGGAGATTTTGAAGGGGCATAAAGAATTTCTTGACTCTAAGGACTGTTGGACAGTGGAAAGACTTGTCTTCTGGAAGTGTGAAATATGTTTCTTACAGAACAGGAATAGAGTGGGTACTGCTTGCCAGTTAGAGGGAGGTGCAGTTGGGGTAGTAATTAACAAACTTTCCAGATCCCAGTTTGTACTACTCATCTCATATTGTGTTTGACATTTTTGGGAAGTAAATAAGTACCCGCTTTTTGTTTGTATTTTTTCATAGTTATTACAAATATGAAGACCTTGCTTTTAATGTTTCTATAATACATTTCAAGCAATTATGAGATTAAACTGCAAATTGAAAATTACTTCACCTGCAAATTCACTTGCTGCTGATTATTGTATGAGCCCTTACAATGTTGTCAATTCCAACTTTCTTTTCCTTCTTTAAAAGATTCACTGCGTGCTGTCCTCACTTGTTCTACAATGAGTGCCAAATCTGCTATCAGCAAGGAAATTTTTGCACCTCTTGATGAAAGGATGCTGGGAGCTGTCCAAGTCAAGAGGAGGACAAAGAAAAAGATTCCTTTCTTGGCAACTGGAGGTCAAGGCGAATATTTAACTTATATCTGCCTGTCAGGTAATGAGAACCAGATATTAATATTATTAAAATAACTTCTATTTTAAAACAGTTCATTCTGAGGTATCCAGGAGGTTTACATTCACAGGTTTTGTAGGTGTCTGCACTGTCTTGCTCCTTTTCCCCGTTTCTCTGGTCTTCCTCTTTACTGGTGACACCTTTGTTTTTGAGGTTGCCGCGTATTGGAAAGGTAGTGAAGTTCAATTCGGGTGTATTTTCCAGTTCATTAAGAGCTTTCGTAAAATGTTTCGCAGACTTGTTTGTCCATACTTGCCCTCACGGGGACACTGACAGAGAATGGGCTATCCTCTGGAATTCTCGTTTTAGAACAGTTGCTGGTATCTGGATAATTGTCATTACTCACAGCCTGACTTTCATTGGCTTTGTTTTTCTAGACAGTTGCCAATAATCAGTAATCACTTGTCTTAAGATAAATATTGGCACCTTATGGAATGTGAGGAGGTTGATTCAGTTCACAAGTCGTTGCTTTGCCTGACAGCCATTGCCTTGTCAAGAAGAGGCATCTGTTTTATTAAGCTTTAAATCTTGTTTTTTTTTTTTCTTTCTCTTTCTGTTTGTGATTGTAGGAGATCTGTGGGATTTACGATGGATTCGTATTAAGATTTTTGAGATAAAATCTGGATAAATTTTTCATGGAGTTGCTGGTGATGCTAATCTAAACACCTGGAGCATTTGTGATATTTCTGATAATATTTCTTGTATGGAGTGATGGAAGATTTAAGCTTATTTTAGTTTATCTTTTTAAAAACTTTCCTTCAATTGTAGTTTTGGGAATAAAACTTTATGTTTTTGGACCCATTTCTAGCTTTTTAAAAAATTAAACCTTTGATCATTTATCAGAATTTATTTTAGGGTGAAAGTAACTTTTTACCAGAAAGAACATGTAAATTTCTAAGACTGTGTCTTAGATTAAAATGAAGTAAGAACATAGCACTTTGGTAAGAATTATTTTTCAAAGGGCCAGGCGCGGTGGCTCACGCCTGTAATGCTCAGCACTTTGGGAGGCCGAGGCAGGAGGATCATCTGAGGTCAAGAGTTCAAGACCAGCCTGGCCAACATAGTGAAACCCCGTCTCTATTAAAAATAAAAAAATTAGCCAGGCATGATGGCGCTCACCTGTACTCCCAGCTACTCAGGCGGCTGAGACAGGAGAATTGCTTGAACCCAGGAGGCAGAGGTTGCAGTGAGCCAAGATCACACCACTGCACTCCAGCCTGGGTGACAGAGTGAGACTCTGTCTCAAAAAAAAAAAAAAAAAAAAAAAAAGGAAGAAAGCTTTTATTTAAATGAGTGTGAGAGAATTGACCTTGAAACATTGGTTTCTGTTTATTCCAAATAAGGATTAGGTTAATAAAAAAATTTGGTTATTGTCAGAAGATATTTGTATTTCTTTAGTGCGCTAAGCAGTGCCGGGCATATTCTAGGGCCTCAATTAATATCTAGTGACTAAGTAGAAGAAAGAAGTAGCCTCACCTAATACTTTCCTAGAATTTTGTTAATGAAATTCAAGTGTGTTTTGTTTTGTTTTGAGACAGGGTCTCACTCTGTTGCCCAGGCTGGAGTGTAGTAGCACAACCATGGCTCACTGTAGCCTTGACCTCCTTGGGTTCAATCGATCCTCCTGCCTCAGCCTCCCGAGAGCTGGGACTGCAGGCACACAACACCGTGCCCAGCTGATTTTTGTATTTTTTTGTAAAGATGAGTTCTCACTCTGTTGCCTAGGCTGGTCTCGAACTCCTGGGCTCAAGCAATCCTCCTACTTAGGCCTCCCAAATTGCTGGGATTACAGGGACAAACCACCATTTTTGTAGTTTTTGTAGCAGTGGGGTCTTGTTATGTTGCCCAGGCTGGTCTTCAAACAGTCATTTCCCCTTGGCCTCCAAAAGTGCTGGGATTACAGGCATGAGCTACCACACCCAGCCCAGGTCTTAAAAATATTTTCATATTCTTAAATTTAGATTCCAGAGTTCTGCTTACGCAAACAATGAATAGAATACACTTAAATAAAGACTGATTTGCATTTGAGCTGAGCTGAACATCGGCCTAGTATAGATACCTAGTGATTCTAATTTTGTTAAGCTCTATTTTCTCAGTATTTCATTGAGATTTCTTATAGATGAGTAGTTGAAAGAAAGGTAGACGGTCTAGAAGCTACTTGAATTATGCCTAGTACCTATGTATAATTGAAGAAGTTGTTTGCATTTTAGGCATATACTGTTGTCTGCCTAATTTTGATCATGAAGCCTGCAAGAGTGATATAGGGACTCTAACAGCCTCATCTCAGTGAAATAGCATAACCATTTCATTTCCCCTGCCATAGAAGATAATGACCTGGGACTTACGGAATAACTGTATTTCCTTTACAAATTACCGAGACCTTCAGGTTTAAAGTCCAAAACTATGAGAATTGCTTTTTTGTTGCATTCTGATGGAGGAAAATGTTTTGTTCTTCAGTCTTTTCATGGTTTTGAATCTTGAGAGGATAGATTGATAAAGTAGATCTGACATTTAAGCAGACAGTGTAGTGGAAATGGGGGCAGGAGAAGGGCAGGCAACTTTGACACCCAAGATTTTTGCAGTTTGATTTTTCTTGTAAGCGACGAAGAAGCAGCCACCTTTATTTTTTAACTTGTGCGAAGCTTAGAGGCATATCAGTTACATCCCTGATAAGGTAATGTTTTAATTAGCAATTAATTAGTCAAATATTTATTAAGAACTTTTCTGTGCCAAGCATTCTATGTTCCGTGGGTACCGCTATGAGAAGAATTCATGCAGCTTACCTAATTTGGTGGGCAAGTAGCAATAGACATTAATCCATCACTAAAATAAACATAGTTATAAACTGTGAAAGATTAAAAAAAAAATACAATGATGTGAAAGCATGTATGCAGAGAATTTGGCCTGGTTTGGAGAACCAAGAGTTTTGAGAAAAGTAGGGCTTCACTGGTTTTGAAAAGAGGATTGTGTGGGTGAGAGGGCATTCCAGGCAGAGGGAATGGCAGGTTCATTAAAAAACTAAGCAGGATTTTGAATTTCTCCTATTCTCCTATTCAGTCTAGGGATGACCTCTTTGTAGCTCAGCTCTCATAGGAGTCTGTGAAGTGAAAGCTGAGCCCTGGAATGAAAATCTTCTTCCTGCTATTAGTGTGAACTGCCTACGCCTTCTGGGAGGCCAGGCCCTTCAACTATTGTGGTTTGGTTGATGAAAACCAGCTATTCATTTTGAACTGGCAAACTTTGTCCAAATTAGGACAATGTCTGCAAATAATTTTTAACCATTCTTGAAACGGCGTGAAGCATTAAATTTTAAAAAAGGGAGAAGTATCACTACTTTAAAAGCTTGCCAAAATATGCATCTAGACATGGGTGTTTCATATATATCCAATGTCTTTTACTAACTTTTCTTTGTGTGATTTTTTTCCCAATATCTAGTACAGTTTATGATCAGAGTTAGAGGTCTGTGATCATAAGACTTATTATTTTCAGAGCGGTTTAAATATCCTCTGGAGGTATCCGAAAAAGGTGCTGGAGTGGGATAAATAAGATGATCTTTCTTGGGTTATTTAGGTTTAATTCTATAAGGAGAAAAATAATCTCTCTGGTTCATTATGGTGTCTTGGGATAGGATTTGAGTGTTTCTCACTGGAATCACGGATTGATTGACTTCTTGAATGATATATACAAGTGCTTATGTACTGAGATGCCTCTGTGATTAACATTCTTAAAGCATTGGTTTCTGCTTTTTCTTTTCAGCAATGACTAAAATTAAAAATACTGACAATACCAAGTGTTAACATGCGAAGCAATTTGAGCTCTCATACTTTGCTGATGGGAATGTAAAAATGGTATGACTGCGTTAGTGAACAACTTGGCAGTTTTTTATAAAGTCAAACATGCACCCCATTCCTAGGCATATACTCAAGAGAAAAAATAAAAACATACATCCACCTAAAGACTTATACACAAGTATTCATAACAGTCTCATTCATAATAACCCAAACCCAGAAATAAATACCCATCTACATATTAAATGCATAAACAAATTATTTTACATTTTTGCAGTGGAATACTACCTTGCAGTAAAAAGAAATGAACTACCAATATATGTAGCAACATGGATGAATCTCAAAAGCATGTTGTGTGAAAAAAAAAACAGACAGAAGCATCAATATACTATGTGACTCTATTTATATGACATTCTAGAACAGACAAAAGTAAGATGTAGTGGCAGGATTGACTGAGAAGGGGCCTGAGGCAATTTTTTGCAGTGATATTAGGTGTTCTGTTTGTTGATTGTGGTGTTGATTACGTAGGTGTATACATTTTTGACAGCTCATCAGGCTGCACACTTAAAGTGGTTGTATTTTATTATATATAAATAAATTTCAATGAAATTGATTTTTTTTTTTTTTTTGAGACGGAGTCTCGTTCTGTTGCCCAGGCTGGAGTGCAGTGGCGCGATCTCAGCTCACTGCAACCTCCACCTCCCAGGTTCAAGCAGTTCTCCTGCCTCAGCCTCCTGAGTAACTGGGATTACAGGCGCACACCACTGCACCCAACTGATTTTGTATTTTTAGTAGAGATGGCGTTTCACCATGTTGGCCAAGCTGGTCTCGAGTTCCCGACCTCAGGCCATCCGTCCACCTCAGCCTCCCAAAGTGCTGGGATTACAGGCATGAGCCACCACACCCGGCTGAAATTGATTACTTTAGAAACACTTTTACAGAGTCGCTAGTGGGAAATATTAACCTCATTATCTCCATGCACCTCCTAAGGTGGGTGGAAACTAATCCTCTCCTTTATAGGCATGAGAGGTTATTCCAGTGGCCTTTTTGAACACTCTGATAGAAGCAGCTGTGTATCATCTAAACCTGTGCTTGCGTCTGGTCTGTCTACATACAAAATCTTTATTTTGTGCTGTCTTTTCATTCTTGCTCACTCATGTGGATTAGGTTGCTCAAAGACTGGAGCTAATATGATAAATTCCTTATAGCACCCAGCACATTGCTCAATAGGGACAATAGATGCTTAATGGAAAATGTGTTTGAGTTTTTTGTTTACTACGTACCTGATTATACTGTAGACTTTATTTCTAACTTAGAACTGTTAACACATTCAAAGTGTAAAGCAAGCCCTACCCACAACGATGTCTATAGTCAGTTGTCCATGGTAATATGGGTCTATAAAGCTAAACTAGAAACATGCTAAGTTAAAATCAGTTTGTTATTAGACATCAGTTACCTACCAAACATTCTGTAATTTCATGTTTAAAATCTATTTTCTGGATCCTGTTTTAATTATGTGTGTGTAATATATGATGCTACCCTTTATATCCATAAGTGGGTGAAAATCTTCCCTTGGCTGCTACTCATCCCCAGAGAAGGAGCATGTGGGAGCTTTAATTTTTGTGATTAGTACATTCTTTTACATGTTTTGTTGAAACAGAAAATCTTAATCTTTTCAAAATGGTTTTAGATTTGTAGGGAGAGCAAAATTTTCTTTAGGAAAAAGTTCTGAATGCTTTTTGATGAAATAATTTATGTAAATAGATACCCATGGAAGGTAATGACATGTATTAGGAGCGTAGAACCTGCCAATACTGCCCTTTATCTCAGTGATTGGCAGCCCTAGGTGTTCCTTATAATACCCTCTAGAATTTCTCAAAGTACAGATGGCCTGGTTCTAATGCAGCACGGGGGGCTGGTGGGGAAGCTAATCTGTATTTTGAAAGTGTTGTGCAAGAACTTCTGAAGCTAAGGTTGAGAAGTTTTACTGTTTTCCTGGGGTATGCTCTGGGTTGTCTTATTGGGATATCTGACATAATGATATATTTTTGATACTCAATTTTATTAAAAACTTCTTTAATTTCTTTCTTTTGTCTGGCCATGGTCAAACATCTGATTTTTCTGGGCTTTAGTTTATTCACTTGAAAAATTCAGAGTAGTTAGATTCAGGTTTATTTGGGTTCTGAGATTCTAGGGATCTGAACCCCCATGGAAGTTTTATACCAAATTTCACTCTTATTTCATGTATGTCATGTAGAGAAGAATCCAGGTAGTTAATATCACCACTTACACATTTATGAGGGTTTGAGAAAATTCTTTACAGGTTGTTACTGGAATTAGGGTAACCAAATTTAATTGTCAGTGATCTGGCATAGGAGAGAAACTCTGTTTATCTACTTTCTAATTCAGACCAGCTCTCATCTCAAAGTCTATAAATATTAGAAGAGAGGGAAGAGACAAGACAGATGAAATTTGACCTTGGTAGAAATGGTTTATTCAGCAGTGGTAGGTTGACTTTTCAAGAGTTTTTATCCAGGAAAAACGAAGAAATTCACACTGAAGTCAGAGGCACACAAAGGTATTAGCAGTGAAAGAGGAAGTGCAAACCAACTGCAATAATTTTATATATATATATGTATTCTTTATTATATAAATAGTGAACATTATGGAAATTAAGAAAATTTAAAAAATTATATAAAAGTTAAAAGTATTCATCTTATGCATATTATATTATTTAATTCCAGTTAATCCCTGCAGCATCCCTATTTATTGGGTGGTATGTTCCTCATTTCAGAGATCAAGGAACCAGTGTTCATCAGAGGTCATGATCTCCCGAGGTCACCATTTTGGAAGTGGCAGAGTCAGACATCCACCTGGTCCCTGACCCATGGCCGTGTGCAACTGCCACAGCACCTCATTTCTTCTAATTCACTTGGGAGGGGTGTGGTGGAGAGGACCGTGTTTTAAATGGTAGATTCCTTTCTGACTCTTCACAATTGATAGAGATGTAGAACGCTTTTGGCCTCCACGGTGTCATTCTATCTCATTTCTGAGGTTATTGATTAATAGACTTTCCTACATTGGAATATATATCAGGGTAAGCCTTTTGTCTCTTTATTATAGAGATTTGGTGCGTACATCCAGCTATAAAACTTTAACTCTAGAAGACAAGGCAATAAAAAAACAAAGTTATTCTCAGTGCCTTGATTGTGAGTTTTCTTACATCCTTTTTAATTTTATAAATATGCAATAGCCTTTGTTATACCATTTATTGAGCATTTGGCTCTTCTAGGATATGTGCACAGACACATTTGATTAAAGCATTTGTAAAACAATAGCCATTGGTTACATGAAGTGAAAAGGAGAGGGTTTTCCTCTGAAACATTTTCTAGTTCAGTAGGTTTGGCCACCAGGTATAATTTTAAATGACCTGCAGGGCAGCACCTGCCATGCACCCATCACATCCTTCAGTGCTCATACAGTCAGGGTGGCATCAGCCTGCTTTGGGATCAGTAATAGTAATAATAATAGTAGTTGTGGTATTTATTGAGTTCAGACATATTCTGTACCCTTTCCACATGTTAACTCCTTTAATCCTTACAGCAGTGCTATGAGGTAGATAATAGTTCTTATTTGTAGATGAGGAAACTGAGCATGTAGAGGCAAATTAGCCTGCCCAAGATCCTCAGCTAGTGAGTGACAAAACAAGGACTTGAACCCAGGTTTGATTCTAGAGCCTACTCCCTTATCCACTGTGCTGTGCTCTCCTTCTCTTGTAGGCGTAGGGATTGTGTGAGAAAAGACTTGCCAAACCAAACGCCTTTTCTTACCCTCTCATACGGCTTTAGTGAAATCATGTCTCGATATTACTCTGGTCTCCTACAGGTTTAGGCTTTGGTTGGTTTTGGCTGGGTGGTGACAGTCCTGTATACCAACAACTGGGGTGTTAAGAAATTCACATATTACAGTGACACTGTTAGTAGATATATTTGACTCTTAGAGAGCAAATGAACTCCCTGGGGAAATTTGGAGAGACTCCTGGCAGGGACACTGCCAAATATGAATTTGTTTTCTTCTGTTGTGTAGTAGAAAAAATAGATGCCTGAAATTTTTTTAGAGTTTCCTTGGTGGTTCTAGATATCTTCCTGTGAAAACCAGTGATAATAACATTTGTCTTTCCTAAAACCTTGTGATTAGGAAAGTTCGAAAATAGATAAGTAAGCATTGAATAGGTATCATCTCATTTAATCCTCACAACAGCCTTCTCTTGTTATTTCTACTTTACAGATGAAATAGCTGAGGCTTAATGCTGGTAGATGCACTGCCTAGGGTCAGGTGGCTAAGTAATGAGGGTGCTGACTCACGCCTGGGTCCATCTGACTCCAAAGTAGACACACTTGTCATTTTTTTTTTTTTTCCAAGACAGGGCTAGATCTGGAGAACAGAACTCTCCCCTCCCTTAAAAACAATGTGACAACATTCCTTGAGCAGAGTGTGCTAATCTCGGAGGATTTAGAGGATGTGCTGTCAGTGACTTCAGCTTTTCTAGTGGTTTAGCACGCCAACAGAGTTTTCTTTTTCCATTCTCTCATGTATGTGTTCCAATACTAAAACCAGATGGAAACAAGGGAAAACTCTTAACAGAGGCTGGTGCCAAATATTTCATTTAAAAAGGAAACTCCATCTGTGTGCTCTCCCACCACACAGCCCACTGTTAAGAACAGGAGTTTCACAGCTCACTCACTTATGTTCGTTTTGATTAGTTTTGACTAATTGCAAAGGTAGAGCAAGTGGTGGTTAGGGAGATTGCAAACTAAGGCAGCTGTCCTTCTGGCATGTGGCTGGCAAGGCACTGTGTACCTGGCAGACATCCTAAACAGCAGCCTACCAAGAAGGCACTGTTTTAAGCCACATAGATGCATTCTTTGGGTGATTTTCTAGGTTAACACTTTGAGAAATTAGTGCACCTTGCTGTGGTAGTGAGGCTTTTGTCAGTAAGCTATAGTCGGAGGCACCTGTTGCTCCCTGGGAGAATTCCCACCCCAGTTATAGAAGAACACAGGTTAGGCAGAAGACTGACTTATGGTAAAACGCTGACTGTACTAGCTCTTCATGTCTTTGAAATTCAGTTTTCTCATCTATAAAATGGCATTAATATCTATATCCCTGCATTAAATATATAGGGTATTTTGAAGAATAACTGAACTGTGTATATGTGTGTGTAATGCATGATATGTGGAAGGTATTCAGCTTTATGAGCAATACTATTATCTCATCATTAGTGGGATACTCACTATCCCACTAATGGTTCTTGCCACACAAAGATTGTTCATCTGTAGCTTTTTAAAAACATGTTAATGACAAACACCACCTTTACCCCCAAAAAACCCATTGAAATAATAATAAATAATCTAATCCTAAAGTCTGCCTCTCAGGAACAGACTCAAGACATTTATAAGACAACAGCAAAAAGAAAAAAAAAAAACATGTTAATATGTATGTATGACAGGCATCCGTGACCCATGTCATGTGAAGCAAAATCACACGATAACCCAGACCTGGCCTTGGGGGTTTTCTCCCTCTCCTTCCCTACATTTTTTCCCCATTCCCTCTCTGGTTTGCATCCTCTCCAGTCTGTGTCCCACTCCTGACAGGAATCTCAAGGTCATTCTGACCCGCCATTTTTAAACCAGTCTACTCTCGATTACCTAGATTCCAACATTGTTTTTCCCCAAAGTTAGAATACTAGGTGGCATCACACTGCTGTTCTATTTTAGAGTTTGAAAATTTCCACTCTAATGTCATGAATATTTGCACAGTACTGGGTATATTGGGTGCAGAAGCCCTTTGTGTTTAGGCGTCTTTATCCTGCTTCACAGGGAGTTAGAACTGGGTTAGTCAATCGAGGTCCTGTCCCTGAAATGGGAGATGTTATTTTCCTACACCTATCTTTACTGGATCAAAAGAAAAATTAAAACAAAACAAAACAAAACGTTCTCTGAGGTCAGTCAAGTTCACTGTTGAGCAAACATCAGAAGTGGGAGAGGCTGATACAAATGCCTGTGGACCCAGCTTCTCAGCCCAGATCAGGTTCTTGTTTCTCCGACTCTTTCCTGTTACCCTTCCTTTACACACACACACACACACACACACACACACACACACACACACACACACACACACACACAGAATGAGAACTGTACTAGTTCTGTCATGTCTTTGAAACTCAGTTTTCTCATCTATAAAATGGCAATAATTCACAGGGTATTTTGAGGAGTAACTGAACTATAGGTGCATATGTAATGCCTGATACATAGTAGGTACTCAGCTTCCATGAAGAAGAGACAGGGAGGGAGAGAGAATACGAATGACTGACATTTCCAGCTCAGTTCTAGTCATGCTAAACCATATGCAGAATTTTCCAGAAGAAACTATTAGCCACAAGCACAGTGAGGTTGCCAAGCTGTCCAATACCATAGAGAATAGACGACTAGGTAGTTACCGTGCTCTGAGCATGAGCATGTGCCCCCTCTGGCCTCCCATGTCATCTCTGTAATAGCACTTAGCATTGCTGGGCTTTGTCAGTTGGCTTTCTGTTTACTCCCATAGACTGTCAGCCTCTAGAGAGTAGAGACTGTTGTAGGTACCTCCTTTCTGTTCCCAGTGCTTTGATCACAGCATCCTCGTGGAACAAATGAAGTGTCTGGGTGGGGGGAATTGGGCATAATCCCACTCCTGCTGCGCCTCTGTAAGAGCTGAGACTGCCTGAACTCTGGGCTCGCTTTCTGGGTTTGAGCTCCAGGATGTGAGCTCACACATTCACTCTGGGTTATAGTGGCTGGTACTTGTTTTGCCTTTTTTTTTTAGAAACTTGCATGTTATTCACACACACTAAGATGCTACTGGGTGGTCTTTTAATTCCCTTGGAATCCATCAGGTTACTGAGCAGGAGATTTTATTCTACCTATTGGACCAATTACCAATAGGAAAATGCAGATTTCTCTAATGTATTCAGACTTTTAGAATCATTCAAAATGAGCAATTTATAAATGCTTCCATTGTGGCCTACAATGGAAAGCGGTTATCTTAAAATTGTGAAGTACCTGAGTGTTTCTCTTGAAGAAAGAGTTCATTGAATGGAGTAACAAGTGATCATTTAATAGGCCTTGAATATATCAAAACGTTCCCCAAGTGTTGTTTTCTCATTGTAACCGTTTTCAATTCTACATTTCCTTAAAGAGGGCTTTCCAGAGAAAAATGGAAACTGGATTCTTGTTTTTCAGTTTTAACCTCTCTGAGGATTTTCATACTGTCTCACCTCCACCCTTTTCACACGAATTATTCTTCATCCACTTTGTGTGGATCCCACGTGGCTGAGGTTGTAGACCTCATGCTACACTGCATTTTGATGTGTTTATCAGTTTAACAAGTATACTGCTCTGAGAAGCATATAGGGTCTCGGCAAATGGTTTCGAGATAGCAAGAATATACCTGGCCTTCATTCCTTGAGATTCAAGTTTTCATCTTCCTGAAAGGAAGCATTAGCCACCCTCATCTGTTTTCTAGCTAACGCACGCAAGCAGTAATTACATGGGTTATACCTCTGTTCAGAATCCTTTCTATCTTGTGGACAGGTCAGAGTCAACTGTGTTCTTGGATCCATGATTTTTGAGAATGTGCCTCCTCTAAATGTATACATATTATTTATAAAAAACATGAAACCAAGGGGAAAAAAATGGGAAAATCATGGCTTTGATTTTCAGGATTCATGTTTTTTAATACTTCTCCTGTTTTATAATATCTAGGTATAATTTTGTTCTCCTTTTTAATTTAACATGGTAACAAGAATTTTATTTCTTATATACTTATTATAAAGATAATTTTAATGTCACCTTGAGTACCATACAATATTTGATCATTCATCTATTGCTGGATTTTTTTTTTTTCAGTTTTCACCGGGAGAAATAATGATCTTGGTCTTGCTTTAAAAAAAGAATACCCATCTTACAATGAGAAAACTAAGGAACACATGGATAACTGTTAGAGGAAACATTCACACTGCTAGTGAGTGGTAGGATGGGACTGGAATCGTTCTTCTCTGTGCCCTGCTTAGTGCTCTGCCATGAGCCAAAAATTAACTTATTTTAAAACCCCAGTCCACCAGAACCTCTTAAAAATAAAATATCTTGTCAATTTTATTGTATTTGACAATATTATTATAATTGACACGTGTAATCCCAGCACTTTGGGAGGCTGAGGCGGGCGGATCACTTGAGGTCAGGAGTCCGAGACCAGCCTGGCCAACGTGGAGAAACCCCATCTCTATTAAAATAAAAAAAATTAGCCAGGTGTAGTGGCGTATGCCTGTAATCCCAGCTACTTGGGAGGCAGAGGCAGGAGAATTGCTTGAACCTGGGAGGCAGACGTTGCCGTGAGCACAGATTGTGCCACTGCACTCCAGGCTGGGTGACAGAGCGAGACTCTGTCTCGAAAATAATAAATAAATAAATAAATAAAATATCTTGTACTTTGTGCGCTTAACAACCAGTTAACAATCCCTATAATATTTAACATGGTCTACACCAGGTTCTCTTTGAGATGCTTATAATGCCTGCTCGCTTTAGGGTTATGCCATTATTTGATCTCTATATACATTTGCAGGTATATATAAGGGTACTGTGCATGTGTGATTCTGTCTGTGTTTGCAGAGAAAAAGAGGAGAAGAAGGTGTCTTACCTAGACTCAGTCCTATGTTCTGCAAAAGAGGTACCTCATGCATTTGGTCTGGTTCAGTTAGGAATCCATCAGACATCTGCATCTTCTACTATATTATTGTTAGATGAGGGATGGGAGAAGTGGTAAATGTCAACCAAACATATTTATGTTTTTTTCCTAGGTCAGTACATTTAATTAATGATTCACATTTCACATTATATCACAGCCAACATTTGAACATAGAGAGAAACCAGGGTGAGAAAAATTAACTTTTCAAAAAATTATTTTTTTTAGTTTAGATTTACAGGGTACACGTGCCAGTTTGTTACGTGGATATATTGCACACTGGTGGAGCTTGGGTTTCTAGTGAACCCATCATTCAAATAGTGAACATTGTATTGGATAGGTAATTTTTAAATCCTCATTCCTTTCCACCCTGCTGCCTTTTAGAGTCCCCAGTATCTGTCATTTCCATCTTTATGTCCATGTGTACCCATTGTTTAGCTCTCACTTATAAGTGAGAACATTCTGTATTTGATGTTCTGTTTCTGAGTTACTTCACTTAGAATAATGGCCTCCATCCATGTTCATTCTTTTCTATAGCTGCATAATATTCTTTTTATTTTTTTTTTGTTTTTAGTTCTGAAATCTGTTCCTATTAATTTTTTTAACTTTTATTTGGGGTTCATGCATGTTTGTTATATAGGTAAACTTGTGCCACAGGGGTTTGTTACACAGATTGTTTTATCACCTAGGTACTAAGCCTATTACCCAATAGTTATTTTTTCTGTTCCTCTCCCTTCTCCCACCTTCCAGCCTCAACTCGACCCCGGTGTCTGTTGTTCCCTTCTTTGTCTCCGTGATTCTCGTCATTTAGCTCCCACTTAAAAGTGACATGTGGTATTTTGTTTTCTGTTCCTGTGTTAGTTTTATAGCTGCATAATATTCCATAGTATATAAATGCCATATTAGGAAAACTGACTTAGGAATTTTTTTTAGAACTTTAGATTTTTATGTACACAAGAATCCTTAGTCATTCTCAAAGCTAATGCCAATGTTTACACGAAAAAATGGGGCCTGCAGAAACTGGATGCTTTGCCTGACATCACAGAATCACTACAGTCAGGCAAAAGAAGAAAAAAGAACATGTTCAGATCTTTCCAGTTTAATTTTTGACTTTGGTTGAAGTGGGGTTAGATGAGAAAGAGATGTGATTAGTGGCCAAGCTGAATTTGAAGATATATGTCTCTGTGACATTCCTTTTCATATCTGTATGCAAGAACAATTTGTACCACTCTTGGCAAGAGCCTATCTATTAATGATCAAAGAAGTGGCTCTCTTTCTTCTCAAGTTTGATTATTGTAAGAAACTGAATATGGGTTCAGCTGTAAAGGCCAAATGTGCAGACCTATTCCACTTCTGTCAGTTCTTCCTAGACTTGGGGACCCATGAAGCAGAACGTGCCCATCGGGAGTGTTTTGGAAGAGAAAGGCCAAAAAAGCTAGTCTCTAAATGTGATACACTGCCTGATCCATTGGGTTAGGAGAATAAAATATTAAAATTTCAATTTAAAATTTAAAATATAATTGTTCTCTAACTTACATGTTTCATATATGCTTTATAATTACCATAATATAGTAGAATAGTAGTTCATGTATATAATTTAAAATATGCATCCATTGGGGGTTAACGGTCATAAATTTTTTATTGAAGGGAGGCATAGTCATGGTTAGAGACCCCAGGCTAGAGTCCTAAGAGGTAGAAACCTTTGCTACAGTACATATAACTTCTGGCCAGTGACCTGTGATCAACTGTTGTCAAACGTTTGGCTTCAGAGGTAATTGCTCACAGTAGTGAGCATATAACTGCTCTTTGGACTCAGTCTCAGCCCCAAGTCCTTGCTCTCAATCTGCCCCCAGATTCCATGGCTTTCTTTGGGATACAGATTCAGCTGCTCTGTGGACTAAGTGTCCTAACATATGCAAGAAGCCTGTCACAGTGCTTAGCACTTAGCAGCTGCAAATGATGGTTCTCCTTTCAGGGGTTGTCTGCTCTCCTTTTGGAACCTGAAATCTGGCTGAGACAATTATTTGTTTCAGTTCTAATATTAGGCTTGATTTGGACTAGATGTAAACATCTGTGGCTTTGCTTTTAGTACACTGTTATGAGGTCAGGCCTGGTTTGTTTAGTTCTAAAGCTTCTTGGCCTTTTGTACTGTTTAAAAAAGGGAAACCTACATTTCCTTTCTGGACCTGACATTTATGGATTCATCCAAGGGAGTCTCATTCTTGGCTGATACAGCAAAGTTCTTGGTTCTCTTATGAGCAATTCCGTTTGGGCTAGTGCCTTCACCTTTTTGCACATAATTATTGCCCTTTGTCAGTTGTTATACTTTATATGTAAGGACTGTATAGATCCTTGTAGCACTGCTATGCCAACCCTTTTTGGGAAGGAATTTTTTTGAACTAGAATTCAAATATTGTGTCTCCAAAAACATTTACATGTGCCACGTCTTACCTGAAGATAAACGTTAAGTCACAATACTCCTTTTCCATGAAATTGGGAACTGTTAAAAATATCACTTTTGTTTTTTTAAAATAACATAGCTCTGAGATTGGACCTGATTTTCTGACAGGTTTCTGAAATGGTCTGAAGGAGAGATTGCTCTGTGTTCTCCCCATCGCTGTTGCTCCTCACTCAGGTGACCTGTCCAACTACCATTCTCCTCTTGTGCCCTTTGCTTCCCAGGGCTTGTCTTTGCAAACCACCATGCTTGGCCACTGTTCCTTCACTCTAAGATGGCCCTTTCTCTTCCCTTACCAAGACTATTAAAAACACAGTTCCTCAGAGTGACTGATCTGATATGTTAGTAAAGAAATAATACAGTTTACAAAAACCTTTGAAGACTGATGTGTTGCTTAAACCCCTTCCCTTGAAGAGATTTGTTTTTGCAGAAAGTGGCAACTCTGCTAGAACTAGTGGTAGTGGTGGTGGTAATAGTAACACTGAGAAGATTTATTGATCAACGACTATCACCCATTTTACACCTTCCTGGATAATTGTAACTGGGGTTGATAGACGCATTATGACAAACACTGGGACCTCCTGTTTAGATCATTGTTCTAGAGCACTTATTTCCTTATGTGTCTGTTGGAAGCATTCATTTGTTCTTTGTTGATACGTAAGGACTCTTCTTTGTTAATATTTAAGGACTCTTGCTTGGAACCTTTCAGATAGTAATGGTCTTTACCTTGAATTTAGAGGACACTCTGTTAAATGGACTTTGATTTCATTTAATTTGGCTTCTGTTGGTTTTTGCATTCTAATGGAGAGTATTACAGAAAAAAATGCAACTTGATACTAAAGAGCCTTGCATTACTCATTTTCCTAAATTGACTTACTAACCGAGGTCACTTAGGATTATAAATGTCTTCTTCAGTTACAAAAAGTGTGTTTATGGTGTTTTTTTAAAATTACTGTGTAGCCAGCCTTCCAGATAAAATTCTCTAGCTTTAAGGCTGTGATATGCCAGGAATCTTGTTGCCAATATTTTTCTACATAATATTTCAAACCCTTTTCCTTCCAAAATCTAATTTTATTTTGAGCTACAATACAGGTCTGTAAAGTTGAGGTCAGTGGAAGAAAGGAATCTTCTTCCCCATAAAATGAGCTCTTTGAGTCTGGGCTGGAAATACCTTATAGGTCACAAGCAGGGGGAGAGTTTTGCAGAAATGAGTTTAAATTTTCCTGTGACCAGTTTAATTTTTGCCTCGAGGTAGGAATTGGATGATGGTACATAAAGTCTTTTGAGGATACAGTGCTTGGTGTTATACAATGTAGTGAGCATTATAAGTACTTTTGTATGTGCAATATTAAAAAGAGCTTTGTATTGAAATATTTAGATTTATAAGTTGGATTATTCTATTTTTAGCCTAACCGCATTGAATCCAATTAGAACTTTGTTTTGTTTTTATGAGAGGTACTTTGTAGAGCATCATTTTTCCATATTTCTAATGAGTTTTAAAAAGATAGAGTTCTTTGTGTATGCTTGGAAGTCAGATATACCATATCAGTAAGAAGTTGCATCACTCTTTTCTGATATGAGGCTTTATTTTGTCATACATAGGTACCAAGTGGGGAAAATCTATGGCCTAGTAATGGTTCTGTGTGCATACTCTGCATTTCTTTTATTTCCAGAATCAAAGTAACTCCTCAGAAGTAACTATGTAAGAGCAAAAGCTTTGGCAATAGTAAAAACATGGACTTGAATCCTGTTTCTACTTCTGACTAGCTGTATAATCTGTGTAACCTAGAGGGCCAGTAGGCCTTTCTAAGGCATAGTTTCCATTTATGTAAAATGCTGATTAAAAGTACCTATCTTAGAGGGCTAGTGTGAGGACTTAAAAAAATTGTGGGAGAAAAATGTATATTAAACTGACTGGCTTAGCCCCAGAATATAGTAAATGCTCAATAAATGGTAGTTCCGTCATCATTCACATCTAGCATTTGAAAGCATTCTTCTACTGGCATGAGGAATAAAAGTTGTCAGTTATCTGCCAGAGATGGAACTAGAAAAGGCGAGAAGGCAGCTGGTGACTTTGCACATTCCTCAAACAGGAAATCAAAGTTCTATCAGAGGGCAGAAGAGAGTTTCTAGTCCCAGGAGCTTGACACACATTAGGATCGTGATCACAGGTTTTGCCACTAGCTTGATTGAAGTGTTGTATTCTGAAGATGGAAATTTTCCGATTTTTTCTAAAGGGCAAACCAATAGAGTTTCAATTTAAAACAAGGCTAGATGCTTACAAATGTTCTTCAATATGCCAGGTTTTGGAGTGGTGTAAGAGCATGACTAGGGTTAGACACAAGTCTTTTCAAATCTCAGCCATCTCCTTTCCTGGCCAGGGCCACAGAACATACCTAACCTCTGTGATTGCTTTCCTAGACAATGGGGACAACTCATACCTTATGGACTTGGTGTGTAAATTAAGTAAGACCACTAGCAAAGAGCCTGGCACAGTGCCTGGCACATCAGAGACCTCAGTAATTGCTGGTTGGTAGTGTGCTGAGCCTAGTATGTATGTGTAGAGGGGTGCAGAATTATGCAAAATGTGACTCCGTCTTCAGGGAGCTTAGGAGCCTCAAGAATACACCGAATGCTTGAAAAGCAGTATGTTCAAGTGAAGAACACAGAGGGATACACAACCTGACTGCTTTGTGTCTGCATTACCTGTTGACACCCGAAGTGCCATTGTCCTGAAATAGCAGGAGTGCTAGAACTTGTTAAGAGTGAAGTTTGGGTTTTTGGTGTTGAAGGCGTGGCCAGTGTATTACAAAAATAAAAACAGCACTGAAACCCCTGTCTCATTATTTAGTGTGAGTTATTTTGTTTGTTTTTTGTTCTTTAAGCTGACGTGCTGTCAGTTCTTATTTTCTTCTTAGAATGTCTTTGTTGGGTGGAGAGTCTTAAACCCCAGCAGGCAGCAGGCAGCTTTCACAAGTTCGTACATGGGGATGGCTTAAGCTGAGTGCCCAGTCCCAGAAAAGCTAGAATTCCCTGCAGTTTGATAACACACTTTAAGGATATAAAAGAAACTTCTGAAAACCAATTACTGGTTTATCATTTTATTTTCTTCATATTCATTTTTATGCAAACAAATGACATTCATTTGGATTTTATTCTACCATTAAAAGCTTTACAAGCAAAACCTTCATCTGAGAACTTAGTAGTGTTTCAGCCATGTCCCTGACCACCTATCCCTGTGTCCCCATAGGCAGCCGCAAAGCCCTCTGCTGTCGGTGTGGCCAGTCTCTGTAACTTGGTGTTGAATTCCTTACTGAGGTCCTCTTCTTTTCAGTGTAACTCCAGTCTATTCAAAGATGCAGTGATTTTTTTTTCTACCTTAATTCCATTGACCCATGTGACCAGATACCTAGTAGCCACTGTTTTCTTCGTGTTCAATTACCCAACTGTCTACCATTTGAAAATTTGACCCTCTTGTGCTTTTGGGTATGTATGGAAATAAGTAGCCAATAGCTGCAAAATGCAGTGGAGAAAAGGGTGTGGATTTCAAAATCAAACAGACTTCAGTTTGAGTCTTACACCGACACCAGCTGTGTGATCTTGAGCAAGTTACTCCCCCTCTCTGTGCCTTGGTTTCCTCAGCTCGAAAGCTGAATATTTGGAGTGGTTGTAAACATGTGAAGTAATGCTGCATATATGAAGCACGTGGCTTACTTATTTCCTGGCACGCAGTAGGTGCTATTGCAGGGAAGCTGCTCTTACTGTGGTTGTTGTCTCCTGTTGCCCACCCAGTTGGTTCAGTGCCCTTGTGCTGGTCTCCATAGAGAACTTGGTGGGGGAAGCAGGGCCAGATTCCCTAGCCAACTGAGATACTCTGTGCCCTGAGGAGCACCCTCACTTCCTTACCACGGTACCCACTCATCTCATCATGGGCCGTATGTTCAGGTTGCTTCCACTGAGGGCTATGACTTCAGCCTTGCTATGACTTCACCCTGCAGTCACGCCTAGAGCCCTCGTGTTGGCTAGGGCATTTATATTCCAAGCTGTCTGTTGTTATCAAAAGGAAGGCAGGCAGGACCATAGTAGCCAGATCAAAAAAAACAGTGATACACTTTAATCCTCGCCCTTCCACCAGTGTAGGAAAGATGAAGGCACTGCAGCAGGTTAGTTGGCTGTTACAGCAGGTGGAGCAGAAGAATGTGGATGAGTGGCCTGTGGATACTTGGGCATCAGATGTGGGACTCCTGGTGAAGCACGGTAGCCATCCCCAGGAGGTTGATCACTCTAACATCAGTCTACCAGGCATCCCACTTGCCCTTTGACCATTTAGAACGGGATGACCCAGTTAAGCATCCTCCATAAGGATGTTACTCTCTCCTCCTGCCATGTTCAACATAATTTCTATAGACCAATACCTGAGCAACAAAGAACTTTTGGATTGGAACAACAATAAAGATAGTTATCAATAACTGAACACTTATTATATGCCAGTTACTAGACTAAGCAGCTTACATGTGTGAGCTTACTTAATCCTTCTACAACCCTCTCAGAGAGGCATGGATGCATGTTACCTCCTTTCTTGAGATGAGAAGACAGAGGAGTAGGTATGACCAGTAACTTGCCCAGTGTCACAGAGCCAGTAAATATGGGAGTAGGGATTCAAACCAGATCCTCCTGTCTGCAGAGCCTGAGCTCTTTATCTCTGCGCTGTGGACAGAGGTGTTTCCTAAAGCCACTTCTATGTCAGGCTGTGGCCCAGCCCTCAGAATTTTTCTGTCAGTGAAAGCCAAGGGGGGACTGTTGCTAATTTTGGTTGACTATTTTACTGCCTTATGTCAGCCTCACTTTATAGGAAAGATGACCCATGTCCTGCCCAGTCCTAAATCACAGTGGGATCCGGATGCCACTTGGCCTCTCATCCCCTAGCTCCTCCTGCACATGCTTGTTCCGCATCTGTGGTCATACTAAAGGCAGCTCTCACGCAGATCTTAGTGCTGCTTCCCCCTCCATTAAGGGTGACTCTCTTAGCAAAAAGGCACTAGTGAGCCCGTAGACATAGTAAAGATTCCATTGTATAGGTGGAAGAGTGTTTACACCACATATAAAAGCAAATACCACAGCACTCTCTGTTCCCCTAAGCTCTGGCTGGACTGCCTCAAGGGACTTTTCTCTCAGAGCCCTCTTAGTATTAACAATATCTGGCTCTGCTTTCCAGAGTCTTCTCTTCCCCTTCAGTCTGCTCCCCTCCCACCTTAGGCAAAGCAATTCAGACTTCTTCAGCTGCTACCCAACCTTGCTACCCAAACCAGTTTTAACACTAGGTACAATAGAAACAAACCACCCCTAGTCAAGAGGACTCAACCCCCTTAGAAGCCAGTGAGGGTGTGAAAGGTGTGAAATAGCTTTGTTTCCCCTGTTACCTTCATTAAGGAGCTGTGACCCCCTATACACAGGCCAGAGATGATTGATGGGCCTGTGGTCTCTGGAAAAATGCTGGTCACTTTCATCTCTAAGAGCCAGTGACCAAATCCCTGTCCTCTTCTTATGAATTGGCAGCCTTTGCAAGGATCCTCAGCCCATCCTGGGAGTTCTCCCTCTTCTTCCAACCCCCTCTATTGTCACCTTTACCCCACCCAAGAACAGCAAGTAATGTTTCTTATGCACTCTGTGGCTTCATGCTCTTGGTCTCTTCTATGCCCATTTTGAAGAAGATGCTGGCCTCTGCTATTAGTATCAGTAATTCTCAACTGGCCACCAGCTTAGAATTCTAATTATGTCCACCATTTAGCCGGAGATAGTTTTTTGTTCATTTATAAAAATCTTTGTTGAGATCTTACTGTGGACAAAAATTAAGAGAATCAACTGTTTTCATGGGATTTAGAGAGAGAGAAATTAATCAGCTATGAAATACTGAGTTGATTTCTATGAAAGAAAACATAGAACAAAAGAACTTGATGTTTTCAGTAGAAAGCGAGTGACAAACTGGGATATGAGGGTTGAAAAAGAGTTTCCTGGGGACATTCGGAAAGCGTGGGAGCAGCAGGAAAGGGTAGCCACAGTCAGAGGAAGCACTGCTCCCTGTGGCAGAAGGAAGCGTGACAACTTGGAGGAACACAAAGAAGGCCAGTGTGACTGCAGCTCAGCAAACAGAGAGTGATGTTGAGAGAGGCTGATAATGGCTCTCAAAGATAGGTTTACATCCTCATCCTGGCAACCTGTGAAGTTCACCATATTTGGAAAAAGGGTTTTTGTGGATGTAACTAAGGATTTTCAGCTGAGGTTACCCTGGATCGTCATCCTGCTGCGCCTTCATGCCATCACATGTGTCTTTATACAAGTGACGCAAAGGGAGATGAGACACACAGGGAAGAAAGCGATGTGAAGATGGAGGCAGAGATTGGGGTGATGTCGCCATGAGTCAAGGAGTGTTGGCAGCTATCAGAAGTGGGAAGGGGCAAGGAACTGATTCTCTCCTAGTGCCTCCGGATAGAGTGTGACCTTCTGGCCTCCTTTAGACAAAAAGGAGTGCTGTAGAAAGTATAGAAGACATCATTCTCACCCTCATGCTCCCCATCAGAAACGCAATAGAAATGTGAGCAGGAACATGTCTTTGTATTGAGCATTTGCATATGCTCATGAATATATGAAGAAATAAAGTATGGTTGGGGATATCTTACTCTCAAAAGCTTCCTGGTAGGGTTTCCTCCTCTGAGTTGGAATGCCCTCTGGTCACATCTTTTGTTTTTACTTATTTCATGAAATTTATGGACAGCATTAAATAAATCAAGAGGGAAAACAACGTACCTTTTTTCCCTAATGCTTAGTGAGATAAGGTGTTTTTCTGATTCCTACTGTGCTACCTACTGTGCTATTTTTTCCTTGTATAACAATACTTTAAATTCTTTCAATACGGAATTTTGTTGTAATGATAAAGAGAGTTTTAACTGTGGGGTTGGGGTCAAATTTGTGTGATTAAGAGTATTAAATGCTGCTTGCAGAGAATGAATGGCTATAATTCTGCCCCTTCAAAAATTTAGTTTTATCTAGAAAAACTCAGGAAGGTACAAAATGACATTTTAGATTAATACTCCTCAGGTTTACATTTGGGCAAAATATTAGCAATGACCTTTGTGGAGGTTTAGAACAAAATCTATGCTATTGATAGGTGAATATTTGATAACTGTATTCATGCTGACAGATTAACTACGTGCATTTAAGAAAGTTTGAAATAAGCTTGTCTTTTTTTTTTTTAAGGGATAAAGAATGGCTACCCCCTAAGCAGAGCAGCCTGAAATAAGCTTATTTGTCTTAATGGAATTTTCTAAGTAATTATTATTTTTAAATATTTTTATTAAAAATTACAAATATGTAACAGTAAAGAGAATAATATCATGAATCCCCATGTAACTAGCTCTATTGGACAGTCATATTGTATTTATTTCCCATCCATTGCCTCTCACTGGATTATTTTTATGTAAATTATATCATTTCATTCTTTAATATTTTTATATGTGTATATTGTATATATAAGTATTTTAAATATGTGTTAAAAACACAATCAAAATACCAGTATCACAACAATAAATCCCTTAGTATCAAATATTACTTGGGTTTTAGCTTTCCCAATTGCCTGATGTGTATTTATATTTCATAGATGTAAATTCAAAGAAAGTATAAAAATTGTTTTTCAAATATATTTTATTTAAAAGGATGAAACACGTTTTATACACCAGAAGGATTAAAATAGTGAAAATACAGCAAAGAACTTACTGTCTGTCTGAACAGTTTGGCTATTGTACTAAAAGAAATATAAATATATAATTATGTAACTTGACATTTTTCCATCACATGAGAAATTTTTAAAATGAAGAATGACCAAAAATTATACAGTAAAGCCATGTAATATAATAGAGTTGCTTGGCATTCAGGGCTGTGTAAGCGAATATATTTTTCAAGTAAACATCCACTTTAGAAGTTGTGTGTCAACCCCATCAAAAAGTGGGCAAAGGACATGAACAGACATTTCTCAAAAGAAGACATTTATGCTGCCAACAAACATGAAAAAAAGCTCATCATCACTGGTCATTAGAGGAATGCAAATCAAAACCACAATGAGATGCCATCTCATGCCAGTTAGAATGACACTCATTAAAAAGTCCGGAAACAACATGTGCTGGAGAGGATGTGGAGAAATAGGAATGCTTTTACACTGTTGGTGGGAGTGTTAATTAGTCCAACCATTGTGGAAGACAGTGTGGCAATTTCTTAAGGATCTAGAACTAGAAATACCATTTGACCCAGCAATCCCATTACTGGGTATATACCCAAATGGTTATAAATAATTCTACTATAAAGACACATGCACACGTATGTTTATTGCAGCACTATTCACAATAGCAAAGACTTGGAACCAACCCAAATGTCCATCCATGATAGACTGGATAAAGAAAATGTGGCACATATACACCATGGAATACTATGCAGCCATAAAAAAGGATGAGTTCATATCCTTTGCAGGGACGTGGATGAAGCTGGAAACCATCATTGTTAGCAAGCTAACACAAGAACAGAAAACCAACACCGCATGCTCTCACTCATAAATGGGAGTTGAACAGTGAGAACACATGGACACAGGGAGGGGAACATTATACACGGGGGGCCTGTCGGGAAGGGGACTGGGGGAGGGATAGCATTAGGAGAAATACCTAATGTAGGCGACGGGTTGATGGGTGCAGCACACCACCATGGCATGCGTATACCTACATAACAAAACTGCACATTCTGCACATGTACCCCAGAACTTAAAATACAACTTTAAAAAAATTTTTTAAATAGTTTTGTGTCTAGAGAAGCTCAATGTGTACTAGAAGATAAAGATAACATGGTAAATATTGACAGAGGATAACCGTTATCTTGATCTTTAGCACCACAGTTTAGATTTGCCTATTTAATAACTTTATATAAATAGAATCCTAGAATATGTACTATTAGTGCTTGATTTTTTCCCTCTCGATATTGTTTGTGAGATTTATTTATCCATATTGTTGCATGTAGCTATAGTTTGTCATTCTCATTGCTGAATAGGATTCTATCATAAAAACATACCGCTATATTTTATTCTATTGTTGATTGACATTTAAACTTTTTGAGGGTTTGGTTATTACAAATAGTGTTGCTGTGAACATTTTGGTACATGTCTTTTGGTAAATATAATTACATATTTCTGTTAGGTATATACCAGGAATATGATTGCTAAGTTGAAGAGTATGTACCTCTTCAGCTTCTGTGTATAATACCAAACAGATTTCCAAAAGGTGGTACCAATTTACACTCTCACCAGCAATGTATAGAGTGCCTATTGCTCCACATGTGTGATCATTTTTAATTTTAAATTATTTATTGAGCAGGGAGGGCTATTGAATGAATATTTGTAGTTGAAATTTGACAGGTATAAGAAAGCCAGTTACAATTGTTAAAAGAAAGATTTTAGATAGACTAAATTTAGTAGAGTTTAATTGAGCAAAGATCAGTTGGCAAATCAGGAAGCCTCCAGAACCAGAATGGGTTCAGAGTGACTCCAGGGCTGCCACATGGTCAGATAACATTTATGGAAAGAAAAAGGGAAAGTGATGTACAGAAAACAGAAGTGAGGTGCAGAACAGCCAGATTGGTTACAGTGAGGCATTTGCCTTATTTGAACACGGTTTGAATAGCTGGCTGCCTGTGATTGGCTGAAACTCAGCCACTGTGATTGGCTGAGGCTCAGTTACACTACAGGAGTAATTTACAGCCTGTTTACATATCCAGTTAGGTTACAGTTCATTATTTGAAGAGAAACTTTTAGGGTAAACTTAAAATATGTAAGGAGGCAGCTTTAGGCTAAATTTAATTTAACACTATTTTTATTAATCTGAAATTTTAAAGAAATAGATTTTGGCCAGATTAAAGGCAATTTTCTCACTCATTCTACATTCGAGAAATATTTCCATTTATAAATTATCTGTTTATAACTATCTTCCGTGCGTCTCTCTCTCACTGTGAGGAAAATGGAGCATGGTTTGCCATGATTCCTTTGGGAAGAGCTCTAAGCAATCTAGAACACAGTTGTTGAGGTGCCTCTCAGGCTTGTCTTTTCAAGGCCACTTAGTGCTTAACTCAAGTACCCACTTTCCATCTCTTTAGTTGTCTGTTACCCTTCTACAGAGTCCTCTTTAGTTTCTGCATTTCTCTGAAATTATGAAGATTTAAAAACTTTAAACTTGGGAAGAGATAATCATTACTCAATTTAGAGAAAGGGCTCCCCTTCTGGCTCAGGCATTTTACACATCTATTAATATTTTTAAATAAAAGATATTAGATGTTAAAATACTGGCATTGCGTAATGAAGTATCCAACTATAAACAGCATTTGTCTGTAAAATAAAATGTTTGCTCTAATGGTGCTTACTCTCTACTTTTTCCTGTTGAATTTAGTACCAATTCAGTTGGATTTCATGCCTTTTTCCTTTTAGTTCTTTCCTTATCTTTCCAGCTACTCTGTGTGCCCTCCTCTCCCCCATTGATATCACTATGACACTGGGTATCAAGATGTGCACCAACGTATTAGAAAGAAATTGGGATCGATTTTAGGATGCCCCCTAGATCTTATTCTCTATTTTATGCTGTGTAATAGGTTTCTGTAACATGGAAAAAATTCATCTCCTTCAGTACTTAGAGAAAATTAATAATCAGTCACACTAATTGTGTCTTTATTGTTATGTGTGACAGACTCAACATTTAAAAAATTATACTGAGACAAAATATTCTATTTTCCTCTATTACCTGCTATTAATTTTTAAAAGTGTTGTTAAGGATAAACTCTACAACTTAGCGGTCTCTGGTTAATCCAGGAGAACCCCTGCCGAGATAGCAACAAAAGAAGAGAAACTTTGTTAAGAATCATTAAACATGGTGCTCCATGTGCTCATGGTCAGAGGACAGTTCTCACAGTCAGAGGACAGTTGTCACCTAGTTTTCCCATTTCAAGAGAGTTCTCTGAACTCAGAAAATCAACTATGTGAGCATAGTGTCAGGTGGTCCGTATTTGGGCCAGTAACAGTCTATTACTGAGTGTGAGGAAACTTCATGCCACAGAGTGCTGCCCTACAGCCTGAGCTCCTGGCACTTCCCAGAGATTCTCTGTGCAAAACATCAGATCTCTGCACTTAGAGAGGCAGGTGAAAAGTGTCCATAAAGAGCATAAAGTCAAGGTTTTTCATAACCATTATAGTTTTCCTTGGAGATTCTTTGGGTCCAGGTACCAGGTAATGCCACCACCTAGAAGCCTCAGTGAAGCCTTGCCTTTTTAAACTTTTCCCCTGTGAGTTTGAAAATGGATCTTCACGAATTGTAGAGCTATTTCAAAGTGCAAGTCCCTTTGAAACATTTTTGCTTTCTCCAGAGAGAAGTGGGATTGGCGCCTTTTCTCACTCCCATCTTCATGGATGTAGCACTCTGTGCCCTCTGTGTAATACTAAGGCAAAGGATACTGCATATGGAGACTGCCGTTTTGTTTTAAATTAATGTTTGTTTTCAGATTGGAAATGGATCTGACTTGAGAAACTGTCAGTCATTAGTGAAAATCTGAGCAATCTTTGTGAAGGCAGAAATCAATCTGTGTAGAAATATGAGTTTATATAACAAGATGATACTTTAGAGTGTGGATCCTTACAAATAAAAGGTACATCTTGAGAAGTGGCATGTAGAGTGAAGGCATTCCCTTTCAAGAAGACTGTTTGGACGTGATAATGTCATTCTGCAATTGGGAAATGTGTGGATTTGGGCTTTTTTTGTCATTAAACTTTAGCTATAATATTACACATTCTTATCCAATCACTGCCAGTTTACTATTAAGTTGAACAGCCCATTCCCCAGCCATTATTTTTAGTCAGTTTTCCCCATGTGTGAAGAACGCTTAGTGTCTAAGCATAGAAGTTGTGTTTGTGGAAACACCTCTGATTTGTGTAACTGATGTGTGAATGATACTCTTCCTCTCATTCCTGACTTCTTACCGATGTAGTTGGCAGTGACTCTTCTTATCAATAATTGGTCTTTGCGCATCATTCTTAAGAATGTGTATGCTCTGCCTCCTGGCATTCTGTTGAAATTGTTCCGAGTTTTCTGATTTACTTCTCCATCGCTGTCTCTTTCACCACGTTGTGCTCTCAGTCCCTGTTTTCTTCAAAGTGCCATCTGTGTTCCCTTCTGTGGGCTGTTCCCATCATGGCTGTCATTCCTGCCTGAGCACAAGCCACAGCTTCTTATTCAAACCCATTTGGTCCCAGAGAATCAGAAAACTGTGAATTATTTTGCTTTCCCTTCACATATGGAGCTCTCTATTAATATTCCTTTTCTCCTTTGCTTTCTATTTCAAAAGACCCTTTTCACCTTTTTAAGCAAGATTAGATTATTTGGGGAGACTTTTACCGATATACGGGCCACTTTCAATTTTCTACATAATAAGCACTTGACTCGGCCATGACTCTGCCTTTACTTTCTCAGATTGTTTCTTCAGAGCAATTTTTTAGTAACTCATGCTATGTAGCTTTTCATTTTGAGTTACAAAAGCTCCAGTCTTGTCATCCAACTGCTAAAAATCCTGGGCCCAGTCATCTCGGTCTTCTCCCTCTTTACAAAGGCTAGCCCCTTCCTGAATACTCTGTATCCCATACCCCCTTAATTTCTCAAGGATTGCTCTTCCATTTTTCTTCTCTCCAATCTGCCCTATGAAACTGTTCCCATTATGTACCAACAATGCTTTTGTGTCGCCCATTAAAAAATAATCTATTCAGGACTCCAGGCCCTCTGCCAACCTCTCTTCTTCTCCCCTTCTTGGAGAGACATTTGCACTTGCCTTGGGCACTTGTAATTTCTTCTTCACCCTTTAACCCACTTTGGTCTGACTGAGACCCTCCGTACTTGATTCCTGCTCCTGATGAGGTTATGGGGTGCCCCTGTGTTCCCTAAGCCAACGGCTACTTTTCCAGTCCTCTTTCACCAATCTCTCAGTAGCATTCATCATAGTCAATCCTTCTCTGCCTTCAATTTTTTCCCTTTTGGCATCAAACATACCATATTTTATCTTGGTTACCTTTCTACCCCACCACTTGCTTTTGGCTTTATCTCCATTGCAGATCTTCTGTACCTTAATTCTTAAATTTGGACACTCTTAGGACTCTCGCCTGGGCCCTCTTTCACATTTATCTTTTTCTACATTCTCAGTGCTATGATCAGTAAGTGTTAGGGGCTATTTCTAGTACTGTTATATTTACTTTGTAGGGTAGTTCTGACAGGAAAATAAAATTTTACAGAAACTTCCCAGAATATAGAAAATATCCCATAAACAGTGCTACTGTTACACATTTTTTCATATTTGTTTCTCTCATACATTTGTATAAAGAGTAGACTCAAAGACTTGTTGAAATAAAGAATAGTTGAGTTTATGTTCCTTTGGTTTCAGATATTCAACATCTTGGCTTTCTGTTAGGTATTAATTGCCACATACTTCCTCTAACAAGGTGTATGTCTCAATCCACCAGATATTAGCATAAACGTTTTCAGATCTTTTTCTTTAATCGATCCACATCATTGTTCTACTCTCTTGAGTTCAACCGTTTTGACTATTCTCAAATCCAGCGTGTCTCCCTGGAAGTCACTTTCCCTTTTCTAGAGAAAGTTTATTAGCTTATAGTTCTTATTACACTGCTTTTGTAGAGGATTCAATGAGTTAGTATATGTTTTTACTATATATAAAGCCCTTAGAACAATGCCTAGCACATAGTTGATGCTTGGTAAAGGTCAGCTGCTATTGCTATATTTTAAAAATTATTATTATTTTGCAACACAGGAAATTCCTTCAAGGAAGGGCTCATCTATCTGTTTATGAGCATATTGGCAGTGGTTATCTAATTTGCCTTGTTTGTAGGGGTAGTGTTTTGTTTGTTTTGTTTTGTTTTGTTTTGTTTTTGAGACAGGGTCTCCCTCTGTCACCCAGGCTAGAGTACAGTGGCGTGATCATAGCTTACTCCAGCCTCAAACTCCTGGGCTCAAACCATCTGCCCATCTCAGCCTCCTGAGTAGCTGGGACTACAGGTGTGTGCTACCACACCTGGATAATTTTATTTATTTATTTTTTTATAAAGACATGTCTTGCTATGTTGCCCAGGCTAGTCTTGAACTCTTGGCCTCAAGCAATCCTCCCAAAGTGCTGGGATTACAGGTGTGAGCCACCGTGTGTAGTGTTTTTTGGTGTGGTCCAAAGGCTGACTGGTTCAGAACAATGTGAATGCTCAGAAAATAGCAGATTTCTGGGGTCCACTACAACACACTTGCCAAACCATGATCTGTGAAAGTGGGAGTCAGGAATCTGCTTAAAAAAAAAAAAATTCCTAGTTAGTTCATACACATGCCAAAGTTTGAGGATTGTTTTTATAGCCAATAAATTGTGAGCCCTTGGAGACACAAAAGCTTTCAAGACATCATGCTTGGATTAGTTACTTAATAAGCAGTTTGTTGAATTAAAAGCCTTGGAGAGCACTAAGTCTGTTGCTCTCATGTTGCCAACAGGAAGTACAAGCCTAGCAAGTAGAATCTCCGAGATCTTATTGTTTGCTAGTGGCAGAGTCAGGGCTAAGATTCAGGCCCTGAATCTTTTCACACTCTTTTCACACTCCAAACAAACTCCCCATGCTCATGTAATGACCTAGAAGCCCTTCTAGTATGCCTTCCATAAAGCAATGGAGAGTACTGTCCTACAAAACAGATGAAGAAGATGGTCCAAAACCTAGGACAGCAGTGCAGTGGGTATGTGTTAAGTTTCATGCTATAAGTCTTCATGGTCTAGTGTAGTGATGAGAGCCCTGGATTGAAGACCTTGGTTTAAAACTCATTAACAACTTAGGTAGGCAAACCCAGAGTACTGGACAAAAAGATCCCAAATCCCCTTCTAATTCCAGCATCTCCAGTTTTGATCTGAACATGACAAAATGCCATGTCTGTTTGAGGCAGTCGCATTTTCACTGGCGAACACTATGAACTACCAAGGAAACTCTCTCCCATATCCCCTATGTGCTCCCAGCAGAGCCCTGGCTCTGTGTGTCTGATGGGGTAAGGGCTTTTTCCACCATGATGTGTTTAAAAATAACTTTAGTTAGAATTTTTTCCTTGGATGTTTTAAAGCAAGAAGAAAAATGGCTGTATTTGTTTACCTCTGCCTGAAGTTGGAGTCTGCCCAGCTTGCTGCTTTCCTAGGTGGTCAGCGTGCCCAAGCTTGAGGATGGGATGATACCTTCCGTGCGGTGGCAGAACTCAATAGGTTCCTCCGAGCTTTACTGTTTCTTCGTCTTTGAATGTGATAAAATGAATTGTCAACCTGTTTTCACTCGTTGGTTCCTTGAAGTGATAGCTTTTTGTTGCATAGCCTGAGCCTCTTCTTGTGGAGGATGCTACATTTTGACTGGCTAAAGAAATATGGAGAAAGGTGAGGACAAAAACAAATTAGCAATAAAAACCAACACTAATTTCTGTTTAAAATTTTTTGGGGAGGGAAAACAAAGCATTTAAGAAAATCATGTTGCTTAATACAAAAAAGCAACAATGAATTTCAATGATATGTAAATAAGTAACTATTTCAAATCACCAAATTACCCTTTTTAAATAAGGAAATATGTTTTTATTTCAGTTCTTTGGTACTTCAGAGAGTCAAAGCTAGAGCTCCTACTGTTCAAAATTTTTAGTGATTTATTTAAAGGTCAAGATATAGACATTATTCTAACCACTGAAACAAATTTTTATTCCTTTCTGAATGTTGTAATCCAATTACATAGCAGTACATTTTATTAAATATATTCATTTCAGTTCTGAAGAAAAACTGGTTTTATTATTTATAGCAATTATGTTTTCAAATGTCCTCCTTCAGAAATAAACCTGGCAGTTTCCATTGAGTTTACCTTTTTAACAAATAATTCAGAATTTAATTACTAAATTTCATAAGGAACATAAAACTGAAAAATGTGAAAATTTAAGGTTTTGCTTCTGATGAAACATTTAGAATGAATCATCAGTTAGGTTTCCATTCAGCTGTACCCAGTGAAAAGCCCAAAGAAGCAGTGGCTTCAGTAAGTCAGTTAATTTTTTTCTCACAGGAGTCCAGGTGGGTACCTCTGTTCTTCTGCCTTACCTGCCTTCAGTTGCCTGTAGTTGCAAGAAGTATGGGCCACCTGCAGGGCCACACTTGCCTTTCAGAAAGGAAGAAGGGGCAGGGGAAAAGACAAAAGGATCAGACCAGCTTTCAGTGAGTCCTTCCAGAAACCCAAGTGACTTCCAAGTGCGTTTCATTGGCCACTGCAGTTGTGAGTAAGGTGAGATTGAAAACACATTGCCCAGCCTTCTTGCATCACACCCCACCCCCAATGCCAGAATCAGCGTTAAGGGGAAAGAAAGAATATTGGGCAAGATGCTAACCCTGTCAGCCAACTTCTGAAGAGTGAGCATACACCTTTTCTGGAAGGGATTTCACCTTTCTGAAACTGATTTCAGATTTGAAAGGTGAAACTGAATTTTCACTTTTCTTAACTGATTCTAATTAAGATTTTTCTGTGACCCCTTTTGTTTGTTTTCTCCTCTGGGCCAAGAATCTAATCTTCCTGCTAGTAGGTATACCTGTCTTGATTTTTCTGCTACATAGCTATCAGTTTGAGAGCAATTAAATATGCACATAGATATTGGTCTGTTGGATTGGGACTAGGCCACAAGGGCATGAACCACCCCCATTATCTTTTGTGAAGACACCTGCCATTTGTGTGTAATTGATTTGCTCTTTTCATGGCCTTAACAGCACTACCTGACCTCAGATCAAAGGCAGTTGTGTTCAATAAATGCTGAATAAAAGATCAGACCGTCAGTGGGCAAAGCGTGGAGACAAGATAACCAGCTGTTTGATTATCTTGGAAGCAGGGTGAGAGAACACGATTCATGCATCGTGATGAGTTTTCTGAACAGCACACTGACTTCCACTCAGTGTGGACCCTGAAGTTCCATAAGGTGCTGAGAACTGAATGTGGTGATTTCAACAACCTCCTCCTTCCCACCTTCACCCACAGTGTGTGAACTCTTTCCAGGTAGTCTGCTGGGCTCAGTGTTTTCCATCTCTGGATGAAGTTGTTGACAATGTATGTTTGGTTATCCAGTCTGCTTTCAAATATGGTTCTAGTTTTCCCTGGTAAAAATGAGGCTCAGACAGCACCATTTGTATTCTCTTGATATCATTTTTATTCTTCATGTCAAGACCTCCACTGGTGGCCAAAAATGACCCTGTTAGAAAAGTTGATTTCTGGTTTTCTTCTGTTTACTTTTCTTTCCCTTCACTTTCTTTCAGGAATTTTGTCAAATTCCATCCTACAATTTCATTGAATCATTGTTTTTTACAAGTTGACGTGTCCCCAACAGCAGATTTGCATTCTCTTTTCTCGGCAGTTCACCTATTTGCAATCTTGTTTCTCAGACACAGAAAGAATTGAAGTAAACACATCACCTAGAGAGACTTGCTGAGGGGGAACTGGTGCAGATGCACATCCTGGCAGCCTGTTGGCATTCAGCCAGCAGCTCCTGTGAGGCCCTGTAACTGCTACTCACAGGCTCTCAGAAACTAAAGGAAGCATTCACTTGTATTAGTCTCTGGGATTTTCTCACAGGTGGTCCCTGAGTTAAGAACATACAATGGCACTCTCTCAAGGAGAGGAAGGAGCCAAATAAGAAAGAGGACCAAAGCAGAAAAGAGCAGACAGCTAAGAGTAGGTTCTGCTGCAGATGCTGGGCTGTTGGGCTAGATACCCATGGGCTAGTGGGTACAGGGTCTGCTCCCCTTGGCCCCAGGACAGAAGTCAAAACTCTAGTTAGGTTTGTAAGCCTTTAGTGATCTGGTTTCTGCTTACTTGTTTACTATTCAACCTCCTGCTCCCTCCTCCCCCTGCTCATTTCTAGCCACCCTTTTCCCTACCCCTACATAGAACCTTCATGCCAGTGTCAGCCATATTGATTAATCTGAAGAACCTTCATATTCTTCCATCATCCTTCAATCACATTGCCTATTTCCTCACCCAGCTGAATGTAATGAATCCTTCCATCCTTAGCTCTCATGTTCTTTCTCACAGAGGCCTGCATGAGGCCTCCTCTGCACTCCCATTGTGTCCTCATGCATCCCTATCATGGCCCTTGCCACATTGTCCTGCATTTATCTTTGTCTACTCTCCCACTAGATGGTAGGACTTTGAGGTTAGTGACCATCTATTATTCAGCTTTGTGAATATGGTATCTAGCATGGTGTCTGGCATATGCTCAGTACTAGTAAGTAAATTTGTGGATAGAACCAAAAGAAACTGGCTATGTTGTCAAATTTTATAGCTGAATTTTTCATCTCTTGGGTTGAGATATATCTCCTGCTTGTCAAGCCTCTCCCTGCATGATTGCTTGTTTTTGTTTGTTTGTTTTGTTTTGTTTTAGAGTCTTGCTCTGTTGCCCAGGCTGGAGTGCGGTGGCGCAATCTCGGCTCACTGCAAGCTCTGCCTCCTGGGTTCAAGCAGTTCTCAGCCTCTGCCTCCCAAGTAGCTAGGATTGCATGTGCCTGCCACCACACCTGGCTACTTTTTTTGTATTTTTAGTAGAGATGGGGTTTCACCATCTTGGCCAGGCTGGTTTTGAACTCCTGACCTTGTGATCCACCTGCCTCGGGCTCCCAAAGTGCTGGGATTATAGGCGTGAGCCACCTCGGCCAGGCCAGTTACTTGGTTTTAATGTCTATTTAGGGTTGGGCTGAGGTAGAGTAGAGTGGGGGAAGTTGCCATGGAGTCAGGGAGGAAGATGATTGATTTTGGAAAAGGTTTGCATCCAGGTCAACAGGTCTCTGACACATACCAGCATAAAAATAGACCCATAGTTCTTATCAGTCTGCAGTCAGCCTATTTACTGAAAGGTCAAGAGGCTTCCAGCATCAAGCCAGCTGAGCAATAATAAAAAGGTACAGATGACAGATTGAGGATAAAGGGAAAATGAACACATCTTAATCACACATCACATACTTCATGGGTTTCTCCCCCATGGAACCACTGTTTGGCAGAATGCTTTCAATATGAATGTTGAATTTGTATAGTCACAATTCTTATATTTTGCCCTCTCTCATATAGCAATCATACTTCTACTGAGGTTACCTGTTCCCACAGAAGGGTAAGAGTTTTAGAACTGAAACCATACTTCTCCTTTGCTTCTAAACACCAGATTCTGCCACGATACCTTATACTGGGAATCATTCCAGTAAAATCACCCTGTTTACATCAGCTGGGTGTTCTGCTATAGGTACCAACTGGATGGACAGGCAAGTTCCTCTCCAAAGTTAATCTGTAGGGCTTACATTGCTCTCTCAGCTTTATGAAAGTATGAATATATCAGATTTCTCAAAAAGAGTGACATTTGGGGATTATAGCACAGGAGGTCAGTGATGACACACCTCTTCAAGATACTGTGCAGGCAGGCACCAGGACTCTTCTTTTTGAGGATATGGACTGGGACTCAGTTTGTTATGCTCTGTAAAGTGCTGTCCAGTACAGCAGCCACTAGCTCTATGTGGCTATCAAGCACTTGTAATTAAAACCAATCCCAATTAAATTATGCCATTAAGTCTACAAAACACACAAGATTTTTAAAACTCAGTATGAAAAAAATGTAAAATAACTCAATAATCTTAAATTTATTACATGTTGGGTTAAATGAAATACATGATTAATGTCACCTGTTTCTTTGTAGTTTTCCATGTGGCTATTAGAAAATGAATGTTACCCACATTTTGTTTCTATTGGATAGTGATGGTCTAGAATCACAGAGTTTCAACATCATGATACAGTACATGTGAAGTATACATACGAATTCAACAAACATATCTTGATAGCTTTCATTTAGAGGTAATTGCCATCGCCATAGGCAGAATAGCAGAAAGTTCTCAGTTTTCACCTCTCAGGTTAGCCCAACAGAGCTGTAACTGAGAAAAAAAAAAAAAGTAATGTAGATTTACTTGAAAAAATGTTATGTAACCACATCTAATTGAACCTTTTGCTAAAATCTTTCATTTACTTCTGTTGTTTCAGAGGAACCCATTACCCTTTAGCTTGCCTAACAGATATAGGGTTGGAGTCAAGACTTCCCAAACTAGAATAGAAGTCAGGAAGGTATTCAAACACCAAGATCTGCAATTACGTATTCCATATATCCCTATGGTCTGTTGATGCAGTATCTCTGTTGCCTTGGCCACAGTCACCGGAGCACTAGGAGGGGATTTAAATGTTAGTTGGTAACTGTAGCAAAACATCTTGGTATTTGGCTTGATCTAAATCAGTGATACTTTATCAGACAAAAGCAAATAAATGCAATATGATTAATTTCTTTTCATTGAATTCTGAGATGTAATTAGACTTCATTTTCTGCTTTTCAATCTCTTGTACTTATGTAATTATTATTATTATTATTTTCAGTTTTAGGTTTATGGCATTTTCTGGCTGCCTGGAGTTGGCTGCTTAAATGATCTTCCTTCCCCCTGGACATCAACCCTCTGCCTTTGTTGTACTGCCACAATGGTTTAATAGAGCAAGTTGAATACATGTTAAGTGCCTTAAACCAGCAAAGTGAGTTTTCTGTTAGGAATGTCTAGCCAGTGGGCAGGGACTCATGTTTAAGATCCTCTTGAAAGCTTAGGGGAGCAGATCGTTATGGAGGACCCCTGGCCTGCTTCCAGGAGGGTGAGGGCCAACTTGCCTCCATTAAAAACAAATAAATAATATTTAAAAATGTAAATGTCATTCTTTATAACGCAGTCTAGTACTGGTATAATGGACTAACTTTGTTTTGTGGGCCTTTTTTTTTTTTTCCTGGTTTTTCTTTTCTTACTAAAATGTGAAAGAATGGCTTCCTCTGGGCCTTAGAATCTGGAAAGGTATTTGGTGTAGATTTTGATTTTATAAGCCTTAGAAATTATTATAGGGGCAGTGTCTACCATACAGCAAACAAGGGCCTTGGAGTGGAGTATTACTTTTTTTAGGCAGGGATAAAGTATGAAGCATGGTTAAGTATTATAATGATAAAATTGTCAGAGATGGGAGAAATGGAATCTCATGAAAAACAAAATCTTTGCCTGACTGAATTAGCTATTACAGAGATATTAGAAGATAAACCATCCTAAGCCTAGGTGGGCAGGGGACAGCATCTGATGAAGCAGCTCTTCTGAAGCTTATCTGCTCACACATTTTGGTTCATACTGCTCTTGCATGAGAAAAAAAGTGGTGGGACTGCCAGGGCCCAGCATATTCTGTATTTTTCAGTTCAGACAGCCAAATACTAGGATCTGATTTTCCCCTGCCTAAAGTTTTATGTGATTTCTGTTGTCTTGTACAATATGTGCATCAAGATAGACAAGGTGAATGGTTTTCTTCCCCATATAAAACCAGGCAGATTGCTCGTATATGATTTTGCACCTAATCAACACGTTGCTGCATTTGCAAAGTGGCAAAGGCTAAGTGATTTTTGATTGGCAGTTTTGAAACACCTTCCACCCATAAAACCCAGAATACTGGGAGCAAAATAATTAACAAAATATCTGAAAACCTGAATGTACACAGGTAATTTTTTTTTTTTTAAATCTCAGCCAAATGGCTGCATCCCTGCATGCACATGGACAGTTAAGCTTAATGTCAGAAACAATACTATTTAAAGATAACACAACCAAGAAAATATTCGCTTACATTTCTTTATTCATGTTGCTGTATATGCATGTTTAAAACATATATCAGCTATGGTCAGAAGTGATAATATAAATTACAGTATTTTATGTTTCTAAGATATATATATATATGTATGTATGTATTTTACATTTTAATGAAATTGGGATGCATCTTAGAATCTGTGACATCTATAAATGGCTAGCCAGGTGGCAGTCATCACATAATTGTGATTGCCTGTGCAGGTTGGGCATAACTGCTCATATTGTCATCACTTCAGTTAAGACAGGTTGAGTGTAATTGCCCTGTAAACTGCCTTCAAAAAGATTATGCTCTTCAGTATATATAAAGGCATAGTAACAGAGCAACATCATATATAAGTCTAATTCTAAAAGAACTCTTAGTAAATGTAAAAGTATGTGTTTAAAAAGTGTGTCATGGTTTAATTGGTAGTCTCTTTACTTTTTTTAAAATTATATTTTAAATTCTGGGGTACGTGTGCAGAACGTGCAGGTTTGTTACATAGGTATACATGTGCCATGGTGGTTTGCTGCACGCATCAACTTGTCACCTACATTAGGTATTTCTCCTAATGCTATGCCTCCCTCCACCCTCACCCGCCGACAGGCCCTGGTGTGTGATGTTCCCCTCCCTGTGTCCATGTGTTCTCATTGTTCAACTCCCACTTATGAGTGAGAACATGTGGTGTTTGATTGTCTGTTCTTGTGTTAGTTTGCTGAGAATGAAGGTTTCCAGCTTCATCCATGTCCCTGTAAAGGACATGAACTCATTCTTTTTTATGGCTGCATAGTATTCCATGGTGCATATGTGCCACATTTTCTTTTTCCAGTCTATCATTGATGGATATTTGGGTTGGTTCCAAGTCTTTGCTATTGTGAATAGTGCTGAAATAAACGTATGTGTGCATGTGTCTTTATCATAGAATGATTTCTAATCCTTTGGGTATATACTCAGTAATGGGATTGCTCTCACGCCAGTTAGAATGGTAATCATTAAAAAGTCAGGAAACAACAGATGTTGGAGAGGATGTGGAGAAATAGGAACACTTTTACACTGTTGGTGGGAGTGTAAATTAGTTCAACCATTGTGGAAGATGGTGTGGCAATTCCTCATGGTCTCTTTACTTATTTAGTGTTACACAAATAATAGTGCCTGTTACATAAATAATAGTACCTTTTGACAATCAGTGATGACTTGGATATGATTAAATCTAATCTATAAGATTCTTTACAAATCTAATCTGTAAGAATAGATTTATTTGCAAAGTGAAGAGATTTCTTTCTTCACATTCTTCCTATGTGTATATTTTCCATTTCTCCTCCTTTCTTCAAACTAGTGACCTCTTCTATCTGAAGGTGGCATTACTCAGCATCCAAAGAGCAGGCCAACCTGGTTTTGGTGCATCCAATGACAGTAGGGTTTTTTGTTTTGTTTTGTTTTGTTTCTGGCCTGTGATCCATATGTGAGGAGGAGGGGGAGAAGGAAACAACAGTGTTGAAAAGCAAACAGCAAGTGTTCAAGTAGAGTCTGGGACTAATGGAGCAAAGCAAGCCAGTAGACTCTCAAATGGCTGTAAAGTTTAACTCTGATCTAACACAGGGCTCTAGTCAGTGGAACCACAGACACAAAAACCTGCTACAGACACAAAAAATAAGCCAAGTTCAAAGACATCTGGTTCTAGCCAACCTAAAGTTATACTGTTAAGTCAAGGAAGAGTCACATGTGCTTTGTGATTCTACACACATTCTCATATTTCTCTCGTTTGTTTTGGATTCTTGGGCTAGATCTCTCCTGTGAAAGGAGATATGAAAGAGAGTTGCCAAATTGTCTCTGTCTGGTCTGTGCATGGATGTTAAGTTGTTAGTATGTGTTCATCAGGAAAAGATTATTTCCAAGAGCAATGCTACATCTGAGAAGACTTTCTAGGTGGAGTCATGTTGGCTTATCTTGGATTTCAATAAAAGAAGTCAAAGAAAAAGCAATCTAGTATAATTGTATTTTAGTGTCATATAATCTGAAATAACAAGTGTGTTCGAAAGTAGACATTTTATACTCTTTGCAGACACATTTCCTCTTAGATGTTTTTAGAAAATACTGTTTTATTGTATGCAAAGCCCATATAATCCCATCTTGTTAATATCAATCATCCTTTTGAAACTTCACCACACATATCTCCGCAACATGGAGATGTTTTTCTTCCTTTTGAAATTTAGATTATTCTTACTTGTTTTGACTTAGTTTGGCTCTTACTTCTTGCTGAGCCTTTTCACATGAATCATATATATGGATTTATTTGGTCAGGGGACGGATGTTGCTTTTTATCTCTTTTTCTTTTGTTTGTTTTGACACTTCTCTTAACTTCACTCTCAACTTTATTTTCTAGCTTTTCCTTCATTGCCTCAAATTTGTTTCTTTCTATAATTTGGAGATTCCTATATTATAAATGTTGTCTAGCAAAACCTATTTGCACATGAGAGGCCCTGCAGGATTAACTGTGGCTTATTGTTATGAGAAGCTGAGTGTATCTAATGATCCCACATTTGCCCTTGCTGCTTTTTCATATTTACTAAAGGATTTTAATTCAGTGCTATAGTGCAATACCAATTTTTATAAAATACAGTTCTAGATGGTGCACATTTCTCTGTGGGAAGATCAGTCTCTTTGAGAGGTTTTCTGTACCTTCTTTTCGTATTCCCCTCTTCCACCATCCCATTGCTCCAGGAGACCTAAGGAACTCTGTGAGATGCATTAATGTTATAAATGTAAAGTAAATCAAGTATTTTTTGAGATTTTTTTAAAAAAGAGTATTAATATTACTTAAGGTTCTTAATACGTGTCTTTTGGTGTTCTCTATCAGAGGTCAGTTTGCCTCTGACCTCCTAACAACAAAATTCTTAGGAATTTTGTTTTAGAGAGTGACTTTATTGATTTTATAAACAAATTGTTATACTTCTTATTTTTCCTCCTATGCCCCTTGGCTTTTATTAGTTGTATTATTTTTACTTTGTCAGGGACTCTAATATTTACATTCTATTCTGCAAACATGCTTCCTTCCTACAATTGTTTAGTCTTAGTTCTGTATGTTAATGGATTTGATGCTTATCCCAGATCCTTTAACCGTGGCTTCTCCATGTTTAGCGTTTATTTTTATTCAGCTCTTGATAGGCTGGATGTCATCATGGAATGTCTGTTATCCTTTTCAAGAGGTGATGAGAGTGCTACATTTTGTCCTTACGTTCTTTCATGTTTGAGAATGTCTGTTGTGTTTATACGTTGAACAAGAATGTTGTGTGCAATATTCTTAGATTGTACTTTCTTTCTCCCATAACTTTCTAGTTGTTTTACTGACTTCTGTCACTGAATGTTGCCAGGAAGAAGCTTTGAGCCAGTCTGATTTATTTTCCCCTTCTGTAAATGACTCACTTTTATTCAGTCTTAATGTTAGAAAATTATTTCTTGATATTTTAGGTTCAAAAACTTAACAAGGTGATGTCTTTATATTAACCTGTATACTCTATAAAATCTACAAGTTCAATTTGTTTTTATTTCAGGAAGTTTTCTTCTATCATGTGTCTTAATATTTTATGCTCCACTCATTGGATTCTTTTCTTTAGGTAACAGTTATCTTTTTTGGGATCATCTTTGAATTCCATTGCTATCTTCTTCTCTTTCATTGCTTCAATTTTGGTCTTTTCTGCCCCTACATTCACTATTATTTTTGTCTTTTTCTCATTGCTTTGTCTAGGAATTGGATAGTTACTAATTCTCGGGTCCCTAACTTGCTCTGTAAGCTTGGAAAATCACTTGATCTCCCCAAGAATACAAGAGTTTTTACATAGAAGTAAGTTTTCTTTTAACTGGACTTTGTATATTTTAGGTTTTTTTTTAATAATTACATTAAAAAATCATGCCCAATTTTGATAAAATGTAGGATGCAATTGAAAACTGCTAAATCTATAAAGCATTTTTATAGGAGCGTGTGTTCTATAATATTCAACAGAATTTGGTATTCAAGTAGAGACAACACAATGTGATGAAGCTTGATGATCTTTGTTCTTAAATTCACAAGATAATCTCAGTTCCCAAGGGTGAAAGTGTGTCGACTGCAAAAAAAAGATAAATAAAAATACATTTTTAAAAATAACAATAACAACAATAATAGTAATAAAAAATACTAAAGCTTTTTGGTGGATTAGCCCCTCAGTACATGCAGAAACTGTGTCTGTACTGACCATTTCTTCTGTCTCCTACCCCTTTCGACCTCTGGATACTGTTTCAGTTCCTAAATCTTCTACTCCTTTCTATGTATATGTGCTCTTTAGGAAGTTTCCAGCTATGTGACTTTATTTTATTTTACTTTTTTGAGACAGAATCTCACTCTGTCACTCAGGCTGGAGTGCAGTGGCATAATCTTGGCTCACTGCAATGTCCACCTCCCTTGCTCAGGGGATCCTCCCACCTCAGCCTCCCAAGTAGTTGGGACTATAGGCAGGCACCACCGCACCCAGCTAGTTTTTTGTATTTTTTATAGGGACAGGGTGTCACCATATTGGCTAGGCTGGTCTCAAACTCCTGAGATCAAGCAATCCATCCGCCTTGGCCTCCACAGTGCTGGGATTACAGGCATGAGCCTCCATGCCCAGCCCAGTGATGTGACTTCAAATATTATCTGTATGCCCAAGATTTCCAAATTGAGATCTTATATTTAGCCTGGACCCCTTTCTACTGCTTTAAATCTTTACATTCAGCTGCCCAGTCACCATTTCCATTCATATGTCTACTAGGCTTCCCAAACTTAACATGGTCAAAACAGAGAGCCTATTGATTTCCTCTTTGTTCACCAAGTCCCTTTTTCCCCTAGTTATTTTACCTCAAATGGCAATAGTTGAGTTGCATAGCCAGGAATCTTGGAGTCTTTCTTGATTTGTTCATTTCTTTTATCCTCCCACATCTAATCAGCCAGCAAGAGTTGTTGGTTCTACCTTCAAAATGCATTTCTGATTCACCCCTTTCTATCCATTTAACTGCTACTACATGATTCCAAGCCACCATCTTCTCTCTCCTGAACCACCTAGAATAGCCACCTAGCTGATTTTCCCATGCCTATTCTCATCTCTCACTCACTGTAATTCATTATATAGACAGCAAGCCAAAGAATATCTTTATTTTATTTATTTATTTTTTTTAGAGACAGGATCTCACTCTATCATCCAGGCTGCAGTGCAATGGCGCAATCATACCTCACTGCGCCTTAAACTGCTGGGCTCAAGCCATCTTTTCATTTCAGCTCCCTGAATGGCCCAACATAGGCATGTACCACCATGTCCGGCTAAGCCAAAGAAACTTTAAAGACAGATTTAAAAACTTTAAATCCCAGGTTCAAACGATTCTCCTGCCTCAGCCTCCTGAGTAGCTGGGACTACAGGCACCCGCTACCACGCCCAGCTAATTTTTGTATTTTTAGTAGCGATGGAGTTTCACCATGTTAGCCAGGTTGGTCTCAAATTCCTGACCTCGTGGTCTGCCCGCCTTGGCCTCCCAAAGTGCTGGGATTACAGGCATGAGCCACCGTGCCCAGCCCAAATCTAAATCTTATTAATCGAAATCTTGAATAAATCCAAATATGGGTGCTGTGGCTTCCAAGATCCTAAATGATCTAGTACTGCTTTTTTTCTGAAGGCCTCTTCTATCTTCTCTCTTACCCTTTATCGCCTTATGGGCTGCTCCAGCCACATTGGACCTCTACGTATCCTCAGAAATACCAAGCTTTCCTTTTAGGACTTTTGCATTTGTTTGTCCTTGTTTATTTTCTGTTAGCCTCCTGCCTGCCCCCTTCCTGATTCTTTGTATAGCTGACCACTAACTGGCAGGCCTCTACCCAGTACCACCTCCTGGATCACACTTGCCTAGACCACTGAATCTAAGTAGCCGCTCCTTGCCCACAGTCACATTATCCAGCCTTGGGTAATGTGCGTTGGATCTTGGATTTCATTGCCCTTATCACCATTTGGACTTACCCTTCTCATTTTTACCCTCTCCTCACTATAATATAAACTCCAGAAGAGAGTACACTTCACTTGTTCAACACTGCTCCACTACCTGAAACGTAGCAGGTGCTCCATAAATATGAGGGAATTAGTTGAATGAATGAATGAGTCTTTAAAACATGTTTTTGCTTCCCCAAAAAGAAATAAACCTAACTCTACCAAGGAAAGTTGTGTGGAAGCTCAGAGAAATGAGGAAGAAAATGAGTAACAACTCTCAACATTTAGCTTTTTTTTACACATCCAGATATTGCTTTTAATTACTTTTTTTTTTCTTATTATGCTTTAAGTTCTAGGGTACATGTGCACAATCTGCAGGTTTGTTACATATGTATACATGTGCCATGTAGGTTTGCTGCACCCATTAACTCGTCATTGACATTAGGTATATCTCCTAATGCTATCCCTCCCCCCTCCCCCCACCTCAGGACAGGCCCCCGTGTGTGATGTTCCCCTTCCTGTGTCCAAGTGTTCTCATTGTTCAATTCCCACCTATGAGTGAGAACATGTGGTGTTTGGTTTTTTGTCCTTGCAATAGTTTGCTTAGAATGATGGTTACCATCATTCTCAGCAAACTAATTACTTTTATTAAAATAGCAGTGTAATAACCATTTTAAGATTTTCTTATAAAAGAACCAAAGTCTCTCCTATTACCCAGACACAGACTTTTTAGCCCTTGTTCACATTCTTTGATAGAGTTGTAATTTTAGTAAACCTGCCCCTCTTTAGGTCCCAGTAGAACACCTCCATAGGCCTTTGCTTCAGTGTTATCTGTTCATTGTGATGGCAGCAACCCTGGGTGTCATCACCGGAACAATAAAGTGATTTATTTAGTTCACAGAGAATCAAGTACAGAGCATTTCTTCCCCTAACAGGTCGCCATGAAAGAATTTCTTTTCAAGGACATCATATACAGGTAAAAATGTTGTTCATAAAATCTGTTATAATTAGCACAGTGCCACAATCACAAAAATGTGTGGTGAAGACTTTATCATGAAAGATTTATTTCTCCAAGGAAATGTGGCTTTTCTTCAAAAACTAAAAGTTCAATGGACAAATAAAAAACATATGAAAATACTCTCCCCATTTCTAAGAAAGTGCAGACATGGAAAGTGCAGGCTATTATCCCCACGTGATTGTCCTGGGTCTGCTCTGCAGAATGGTGGGCTGAGCCATCTGAGCAATATGTTACCACTTAAAGTAGATTTCACCTCCAAAAGTGGATTCGTTGCAAGCTAACAGAAGCATAGCAAGTCTTGACAAAATTTAATGAAATAAAATATTTCTGTAGCTATGGCCTGGGGAATATTTGTCAGTTAAAGTGCCCGTAAATGTTTCAGCCTTCTATCTAGAGGACACAGTCATATTCTTTTTTGCGTATAACAAAGTGGTGCTTTGTGATGGGGAGGCTACATATTTTCTAGATTCTTTAGAAGCCAGTTTGGTGTGGTACTGCTACCCCTTCTGCCAGGATACACTTTCCTAAGAACTGGGATCAGAGGGGAAGAAGGGAAAAGAAGTTAGTGGAACACGTTCTCTTGACAGCAGTGATTCCAGTTCATTGAACGATGCCCAGGGCGAAGTAGAGGTCACTTGACCATCTTTCGTAGAACATTATTTCCCTACTTAGGCCGTTTAAAGCTGGTGCAGCCTATAAAATTTTGTTACTGATATAAAAATATCTAATTTGAAGAAATTCCACTTGTGCTATGTATTCGTTTAGTGCTGAAAGTCTAAATAGGAAACCAGACAAATGTTTATTAGCTTCCTTGGAAGTTCAACAATAAAACTTCCTGAAACTGCCGACGTGGGCATGAATGCCCTTTAGGACTGCAAACTATTACTTTAAATGTCTGCAGTCTCCAGTAAAAGACAAAATAATTTGCTGTATCAGAAAGGGAATGGTTTGGACTATATATTGCCATAAGTATATGGAGACATTTAGAAATGTGGCCTTTTGCTTAGGTGTTTCATATCTTAAAGCACATTATGGGGGAAACGGCTTCACCTCTCTGTAGGCATGTGGAAAGTTGTAATGGAAAATGCAAGGGTAAGTGTCCAGAGAATTGGAAGACTGAAAGCCTTCTGAGAACTCCTTGATTTTAGAACAGGTTTATCTGAAATGCCTATGACTTTTCAAAGAGAATAATTTTCCAGAAAGCTACAGATTTTATTCAGATATCCACTTTGTGCTTGGGATTGGTTGAAGAATAAATTTGTGAAAAGTAGATTTTTTTTGGAGGCCTTTTTTCACTTTCTATTTCTGAGCGTAGCTATGAGGCTTGAAAACCTGAAAGGTGTGTTACCCTTAGTTCTTCTGCTGAACTTTCTACCTGATATCTTCTGTCATTTGTTGGCCTTGTGGAATGTCACACTATTTTTTTTTAATCTAGTGCCTGTGTTGGGTTTTAATGGAAATTTCCAACACAAGGAAACTACTTGGATTGATTATCCAAAGGGCTTTTATTTTTTGGTCAATTTAAAGAACTCTAAAAACTATTTTCTTTTTAATATTCATGCTCTAGAACACTAGCAATATTTATATTCTGAGGGTGCATGGTCTCGAGCACCTTTGGAATGAATAAATCAAAATAAACAATGATCAGATAGAACAGCTGCAAGCCTGACTTGGAGGCTTTGAGCTGGTGATTGCATGTTTTTGCTTTAATCACTAAGATACTAAATGATTTCGGCTCTGTGTTTCTTGCTTCTATATTTAGGTTTATCAGTATCTGAAGCAGTTGCTAAAGAGCTGGAAAGTGGTGTCAAAAGCTGGGTAGGTTATCCAATTCTAATTTGTTTTCACAGTATGAGGTTGTTAATAGACTAATAAGCTAGTAGGAAAAGAAATAATGGATTTATGAACTAGAGACACTATTAAAATTCTAAATGAGCAGCTTAGCATATGGCTGTGATCAGAATAAAAAGAAAACTTGGAGAAAAAAAAAAAAAAAGCAAAACAAACCAAGGATGCTTGGTTTGTTTAGAAACATTGACAGGGGGTAAGGTTAATAAGAGGTGAACTGGAATCTTTCTATATCCCAGTATATTCTCTCCCACTTTTCAGTTTTTTCCGTGGTAGTGCTGGGGGAGCCAAACTCCCTTCCTCAGTATAAGTGTACACAGTTTTCAATTTTCAGTTGTTAATGATGTGCATTTGTATAGATTAGGCCTGGTTTCCTAAGGAAAGTGAGAAGAGGAAGTTCGTAGGGTGCTGACAGATCAATCTAACGAGGGATTTATTATTCTAAATTCTGAAGGACCGTTTTGCAGTAGGTAGGGCTTTCAGAGCACCTCTGTGTTTCAACTTTCTATTTTCTCCTCATCCCTTCCTCCACTCAGTTGTCTCTGTGTGCAGAGGTATAACAACATTGGGTAGTAATTCAAAGGCTGTCTGTGTGGTAAACTAAGATTAATGAGAATTAAATCCCTGACTGATTATATGCTCTCCAGAACTAGAGAAAAAAAAAAAGACTTTTTATTAAAGTTGCAAGTATAAAGGTTTGAGAAATTTTCACTTTAAAGGTTAACATAACCCACTGAAGGGAGGGGGAAAACTGTCCTAAAGAAAAATAAGCCCTGAACATCTGAACATATATCGTTGACATTTCTGCTAATGTCACTTGAAGGAAGGCTACTGTAATCCATCCCTTGGACAAAGGACATAGAGAGACTATGTGTCTGTTGCAGCACAAAAGCAGGGAAAAAGACAACGTCAGAAGTGATTTAGAAAATAAATAAACTGTTCTTTGAAGATGTCTTTAGAGGAAAGGTTATTGCAAAATATGATAGTTACAAACACTTTCTCAGCAAATCTAGATTTGAGTGATATTACTCCTAGGGTTTTTGAAGGATTTTGAGCATAAATATGTTCTGCCTTTGGCAATTATAGATAACATGCAAAAATATTGTTGCTTGTTCCACTTCACTCTATTTTAGAAAGGCGTCAACACAGCTCAGAGGCCAAGGAGGAAACAAAGTCGGCCACTGAGAACCAAAGATTAACATTTCAGGGAATGTGGATTGCTCACCCAGGAGGGTGGGTGCAGAAGGCCCCTCTGGAGAGTGAGCCAGGGAACAAGGCCAGTATAGAAGTGTGGAATACCACGGAGAAGCTCCCATCTCTCACAACGCATCAGTCCTGCATTCATAAACAGTCTTCTTTAATAATGAGTAACAGTGCCTAATTCTCCATGCAATACCTGAATATTATCCTCTGCACGAGAACACTAGAAATTCATCCATTATGATTCCTTTATACCTCTATTTCTCTGCCATAGTATTCTACTTACAAAGTTTTACTTGTTTGTGTCCACTAAAATGTTTTAATTTCGCCCCATTGTTTTAAATTAGGGGACCAGCTTCGGCTAGACGTAATTATTAACTTTATTTTTTTTTTTAAATAGCAGCAGGAGCTGACACTTAGCATTCACCTACTCTTCTCGAGGTATAATTCTAAGTATTGCATTATATTAACTCATTTGATCCCCCAATACCTCTATGCCACAGTATTATTGCTTTCTTTTTACAGATGGGCAACCAGGCCCAGTAAGGTTAGGTAATGTGCCCATGTTCACACGCGTAGTTAGGTGTAGAGCTGGGATATGAACTGCACAGCCTGATTCAGAGGCTGCTCTTAACCATAATGCTATACTCGCCAATCTACAAATGACTAGCCTCTGCGTTGGAAATATTTTTTAAAATTGTAATTCATGATTTATTTATTTACAAATTTACTCTCCAGCTATGGATACAAATCTTAGCAAGCACAAAACAATGATACTAGTGTACTAATGGAGTTCCTCAGCCTATATATTTTTTTCTCAGTCATCACAGGGCATAAAATATGTGAAATTTTGACTCTTTAACTTGTTTAACATAAATTGTTCGTCCAAAATAGAAGACTCTAAGACCAATCCCATAACATTTCTACATGGTAGAGAGAGATCCACAGGACTAGTCCAAGCAACATGGCGAGCCCAAAGACATCAGGAAAAGCGGTTTTAGAAAGTGTTTTTACTCTCCGCTATTAGTCCCAAACTTCTTATCCCAATTTTTACCGCCTACTTGCAATTCCCCTAGCGTTCTGCTCCCTTTAGCAAGGCTTTTTTTTCCCCTTTTCTTCACCAGGGCTTTGCTAGTCTGTTTGGAAGTCAAATCATGCTTGTTTGTTTATACAGGAAAGAAAGGTAGTAAGAAAGAAACAAGTTTAAAGTCCCCTTGCCAAAAATTAAATAAAACTAGGCAGCCAGCAGAGCTGAGTTATTTGGAAACATGTCAGAATCCTCACTGCATAAATATTTCCATATTAACAGTACTGTCCTATCTTTGTTTTACATCCAATGCACTCAGGAACACCTTCCCTTCCCAGTTTTCTAGGAAAGGGAATGTATTTTCTATAATACATTCTCGGGACTTCTGGCAGGGGCAAGCTGAAATACTTTTTTGTGTTGTAACTTCCAAGCACATCAGAAAGCTGGTCTTTAGTCAAATTCTTCTCCCTTTCCCATTTTTATGTAGGGGGGAGTTAGAAATTATAAAATTTATTTTGGGGAGATATTTGCAGATTATAAAATACTTTAAAAAACTCATTATATAAGCTTATTCCAAAGTCAACTAGTTAAGCAAGTACTGTTTTGATTGGCCTTTATAGGACCTTGTTAATCCTTAAAAGTGGCATTGATGATTTCTGAGAAGCTACTCAAAAATCCTGTGGAGTTGAGAAGTTTCAGAGTGGAGAAATGCTGAGGCCACTCTTCTTGGTACCTCCTTGGGGACAGGACAGCTGTTGGACTGAACAGGACAGAGGCTTCCCTCCCTCCCCGCGCTGCAATTGCAGTGCCACATTTTTTGAACCAACTACCTGAGTATCTGTAACATTATCTCACAGGGTATTTTCTGGCATTGTTATTTTAGTTGTTTTGCCTCTGTAATTACTTGTGCCTTAAATGAAATTGATCCCGCTTACCTTCACTTGTAATGATAGGAAATGTTCTGATCCTAGCAACTTTGTGTTCATCTGTTTGCAACATGCTTCATGTGAAGTTAAAACTTGGGCGAGGGCTATCTTCATCTATGTGCATCTTGTAATGAGCAGTAGAAGGACTGTCAAGAGCTGGATGTCTAAACTACATTTTGTGAATAAGTAAATGAAAATGCATTGAGGTAATTTACCATTTGATGAAGTTCTATTGTAAATACACCTGTAAGGTGAAGTCTCACCCATATATCTTTACATGTCACAGATTTTGAAAGTGAGATACATTTGTGACTGAGTAGTTTATCAAATTGAATACAACACCATGAACATGGAACTAAACTGAAACCTGATAACCACGTGGGTAGAAGAGTATCTTGATACAACGGTGTCTTATTTTTCTTCTTATAGTAGCTGATTTTCAGCTATGACATTTCTAGAGAAATTTGAAGACAAAGGAGTTCCGCAGGTATTGCTTCCTTTGGATAATTTCCTGAACTTATCTTTGCAGAATAATTGTCCTTTCCTGGAAGTGAGTACCTCTACCTTGTCACTTGTCGTAATCTGACATGTGAGACTCAGCCATGACCCTGTGTGGGTCCCCCACTGATTGCGAGTTCCCCCAGGAACTGTGGCTTAGTCACCTGGGCATCCCCTAGCACCAGCACAATGGTGAATGTAACAGGAGGTACATACATGCTTGCCTTATTGAATTCTTAGACAGGAAAGAGATGGCTAGTAAGAATGGAGAAACACCAAATGGGCACCAAACGATTCTTATTCTTAATGAATAAGAACTAAAGCTGGATCATGACCCTTGCTATGCTTCTTTTATTTTCCTTACTACTGCCTTTGCATTTGAGATTTTATCTATTTATAAGTGAACTCAAAGGTCTGTATAATGATTTGCAATTTCTGTGAAGAAAATTGCATTACTGGGTTAGAAGTGAGTCTTTTAGGTAATGGAGAGTGTGACCATCAACCTCTCATTATCTTCATCTTCAGTTCAGTTTTGGTCTTTTTTTATCCTAGAATAAGAACTTTTCTGGGCCATTTTCACAAAAATACAAACTGGTAATGCAGCAAAGTGAAAAGACAAAATGTGTTAGTGTCCCACCCTTATATGGAAATGTAATATTTGACAGGTGGCATTACAGGGCAGTGGGGCATAGATGCCCCGCACAGATGACATCCAGGATGATGTTCAGTAACTGGAATCATGATATTCAATTACTCTTAATGAGAAGAAAGTGGACCTCTAGCTCACACCATGTACAAAAATAAATTTTATGGGCTAAAGAGCTAAATGTAAAAAAGAAAAACTTTAAAGCTTTTTGCAAAAAAAAAAAAATATGTGGGAATTGGTTCTTATTTTTATCAGGGAAAGAAGGATTTCTTGAACAACTACAAAAGGGACAAATCATAAAGGAAAAGGTTGTTAATTTGCATTAAAAGGAAAATCTTCTTGACACTAAAACACCATAAGCAAAGTGAAAAGACTGCCATGTGCAAGGAGAAGATATTTGCAACCCTGTGTAACTGAAAAGGGAATAGAATATAAAACTTACTACAGAATAATAAAGACAACCCTGAAGAAAATAGGCAAAAGCTAGGGGCAGGTAGCTGAAAGAAGAGGAAATGCAAATGACCAGTAAACATGAAAGACACTTGGCCTCACTAGTAATCAGGAAAATGTCAGTTAAAATGAGATGCCATTTCACTCTCATCAGAGTGGAAAAAGTTTCTGAAGTTTTGTAGTGTAAGCAATGGTGAAGATGTTAGAGCAATGGGAGCTCTAATACATTGTAAATTGATATAACCACTTTGGAGAACCATTTGTCAAAACCTTCCAAAATGTAAGGTGTGCTTATAGGGCTTGGCTAGTACTTATACCATAAAGAAACTGACATGTTCATAAGGAAACCTGAAAAAGAATGTTGTTTGTAATATTGAAAACTTGAATGTAACTGTGAATAGGAAAATGAATAAAAACATTGTGGCATTTTAAATAAAATGGAATACCATACAGCAGTAAAAATAACTAAAGCTACATTGATCAACGTGAATAAACCCCACAAACTTAATGAACAAAACAGCTAGTTGCAGGAGGATATATTTCCTATGCTGCCATTTATATAAAGTTTACAACAAAAATTGTTATGTTGTGTAGGATTGGTTTTATATATATCTAAATATGAATAATGACATGGGCATGGTTAACATCAAATTTAAATTTTTGATCATCTTTTATGGAGGCAGGGGTAATGTCACAAATAGATGCATGGAGACATCAGTAGTACTTGCTGTGGGTTATTTCTTATATTGGGTCATGGATACTTGAGTATTTATTATTCTCTATATCTTTTTCAATGTTGGAAATATTTCATATTATACATTAAAATGTAAGCAAAAGGAAGGAATCCTTCTTAACTGAGAGAGAAAAATTATATTAAAGATTAGAATAGTGAATCCAAAATGGCTCAAATCTGAAGCATAAATAAGTTCATCACTGAACTGGACATGCTGTTCTTTCATTTAAGTTAATTAATGACTAGAACCTATTTTGTTGCTATAATATCTAAAGTACATATTGGGGATGATGATGGCATGGAATTGTTATAAGGTTTCCCTCATCTATGTCTGCATAAGGTGGAATGAGCAGGCAGGCAAATGAAAATAATATCAAGGTCAAGGTCACCAAGTAGAAGGATGCATTTACCTGGTGTCAAGGCTGCTGTTGGAAAGGACAGCATCCCTGTGTACTTGTAGGACCTGGGAGGTTGTACAGGTGTCTTCTTAGAAGAATTTTGAAAGCAAGCAGAATTTCAGCCACTAAGATTTAGTAAGGGGAAAAGAGGTTATCTTTACAGAGATGATAGCCTGGCTGTGGCAAGAGGAAGATATACCCTTGGCTCTGCATTTTTAAAAAAGGAAAAATAACGGTATTGATAATTCCGCTAGGTGAGAGCAGCTACAGTGTTAAAAACACATTTGATCAGGAATTAAAACGTGGTATGATATCTCTACCTGGTTCCCCCACTCACTCTGTGGCCTTGGAGAAGTCACCTAATCCCTCCAAACATCAGTTTTCTCATCTATAGAGTTAGGGAGTTGGTTTTGATATCTATAAGCCCCCCTTTAAGCCTGAAATTCTTTGCTAATTTTTCATCAGTGGCTTACTGGAATGAGGGAGAAGGCAGAAAGAGATAAATAAGGGTCAGAAGACTTAATAGAAGAGTTGGAGGGTGACTCATTCTAGGGAAGTGGCTGCTGACAGACTAAGTCAGAATGTACAAAGACTTTGGTAAATGACTGGAAGATGACAGGAGTCTCAGCAAGGCCTGGAATATGATGCATGGTATCCTGAAAAAAAGGGGAGGGGGATGAAGATTGAGGAATATGGGAGTCCGCTGGGTGTATTACCAAGGGCAGTGGTGAAAGGGGCAGCAGTAAGGAGCACAGGGACCCAACAATAGAAAGGTGGGATGTACAGGCCAACTTTGAGACAAAAAAATAGCTGAAATGTGAAAGTAAGGGTTGTGGCTTTTGAGCCATGTTCTTATTTAAAAACATAGTAGTAGTCAATAACATAGGTTAAAATAGGCAGAGGGGGACAATTTCCTTTTTATGAGAAATGACTGTAATTTGCCGCCTGACTTTCCCAATACTGGGACTCTGTGCTTGTCCCTCTGTGGTGTGGATATTTGTTCTGGAATAACAGCAACAAGCCTTTTAGCTGGCATTAGAAGGAATAACTGAGCTCCTGTTATCTTAATGCCAGTTGATTCTAAGCCTTGAATTGGATGAGCCTTCTACCCTCTTATAGTAAAGTTGTATTTAAACAAAAGGAATGCTAAACGAGACATCTCTTGATATCCAGAAAAAAGATATTATATAGGTTGAATTAAGCCAATGCTTTTTGGTATGTGTGTTTGCAGATATTGGAAAGTTTTAGTAAAATTGCACTTCTTAAAAGGTAAATATAGTTTCTTCATGGAGATCACACTGTGCTCTAAGCACCTTATTAAAGTGTTATAGTCATCAAATAGATGCCTGGTTGAAGCTGGGATTATATAGCTTATACCAGGTTTGTGTTCATTAATGGAATGATAACAGCAGTAATTATTAGCTTTCATTGAAATTTGTATGTACTACATTGTATGAATTACTTTACAAATACTTCCTTGAATCCTGACACATCCCTGTGAGGTAAGTGATACTATTCCCATTTTACAGAGAAGAGAATTGAGACTTTAACAGATTATACAACTTGCCTACTAAGTGGCAGTTAGTAAAAGGCCAAGCCTGTTTGAAACTAGGTCTCTGATCCCAAAGCTAGATTTATTAAGTATTAAACCCTTGTCTCTGGTGCCTTGTGTCTGCTGTGCAGTCAGCAGTACATCCAACACACCAGATTTCTAGATCTTGGGTTGCATTATCTCAGTGGTCATAGCATGTGCTACTATCCTGATAACTGAGCTGGTTTTCCTGTTTCCCAGAAACAAGTGAAACAGAACACAGTTTGTGGGTAAAGACGGTCTCCAGTTGTGCACAGGAGTTGCTTGGCAAACCTTTCATACTATTCTTAGAACAGTTGACATGGAAGATAAGAGACTGTGAGGTGGTTTGGGGGCTTGAAGGATGTAACATTGAGGAGATGTTGGAAATGGGGGCAGCTGAGGGAGACAGGATCCTTCTTAGGGTCCTCTGGGAGCAGTATGGCTCTACTGGGGTGGAGGCCTTGCTGGCTAACAGAAATTTTCCAATTCAATAAAGTATGCTGGGTTTTATTCAAAAACAAATAAAAGGGGAATCTCTAGAAATGTGCGCTTACTCAGACTTGAGTTTCCTTCTCTTCAAACTAAAGGAAGGCTAAACTATCGCCAGCAAGGAAGTATAACACACTGCCTGAGGAATCACCTCAGCTCTCTGAAAATGAGAAAGAGAAATATTCTGTTGACCAAACGTTAAAAATAGTTGAGTAAATATTTTATGAGTAAATATTTTAAACTGTCAGAAAAGAACCATTAAAACATGAAGCGTAAATGGCAGTCTTGTTATTTTAGAAAATGGCCACATCTAACACATCTTTATTTTTAAAATCTAGTATACAAACACAATAACATTTATACATCTTCCTCCACATGTGTTTTGAGTATTGAGTTCCTGATTCTTGCTTTGCTTTGTTTGATTTCTGAGTACCAGGAGCAAGTACACTGGTGAGTTTCAAGATGTTTGTAGTGCTTTTTGATACGTAGATGCTGTTGATATTCTGGTCTCTTAAGTTGAGAACATGGAAAGCTAAACGTAAGAATCACAATGACATTGGAAATTTTTGGATATCAAAACCTCTGGAAAGCTAAATTTTTCCCAAGTTTTCTATCCTCTTACTTTACATTCTTCGCAAGGGCACAAATGAAGCTCCTGTCATTTTCAGTTTGACCTAACTTGTCTCTGTGTAGCTGTTTCTGTCTTTATTACAAGCATTCTTTCAAAGTGTAGGCACTTTGGTATTGTAAGCAAGTGAAGATTTATAAGAAATTAGCCTCCCTGTCATGCACCCACACCATCCTTAAGTACATACACACAACTCACCTTCTCCCACTACTGTTTTCGTTAACAAATACTCATTTATTTAATTAACCAAGTCACTGTATTGCACAAAGAAATTAAGGGTATGAGGCAGAGTCACACATGTGAGGTGCATTCACAGATTTATTAAAATTGTTGTAGCTAGGGCAAAATAACTCTTCTTAGATGCCAAGTAGGAGCAGAATTTAATCTGACGTACTAAGTGACTTGAGGGCAATTCGATTTAAAAAAATAAAAAAAAAGAAAGTGCTTATTGAATCTTTTGAAGAGAAGTAGTTCTTCTCTAAAGGGATGTAATGAACCCTAAAGGTAACTTAAAATTTGTTTTTTTTTTAATTTTTTGCATTTATTTATCAGTTATTAAAACATCCAAAGATGTTTTTCTGAAGAATTAGGAAATAAAATGGTATACACATTTTTGTCAGTGTGTTTGTTACAGGATAATTTTCCCTTTGTTAGAAACCTTTCTTCCATCTCTTTAGTCTGGAAGACTAAAGTACCATATTACCCATGCCAGAATGAGACTTGGTAATAAGATTATTTTAAGCATCTTAGGCAGAAATTGCCCCGAAAGTACTTGATTTCTGAGTGTGCTAAACTCGACATAGTACCTGTTGCATAAGTGTAAAAAAACAAAGGCAGACAACTTAGGCAGCTCCGACACATCTCACCTTGAGGGCTGTGTTCCTGGGGAAGGAGGAAGTTAGGCAAGGATGTGTGACTGCACTATTTTTCCAGAGTCTCCATTATGATAACAGTAGAATTTCCATCTTGAGCACACTCTTTAGATTCAAAGCACCTGCTTTCGTTTCTTCTGCCTTCCCAGTATGGGAACTTGAGCCAACAGCCTTGAAGTTGTGAAGCATTCATTATTTCACAGTACAGTAAGTAGGGAGAAGTTTTTCTCTTTTGCACTCTTGGTTTAGAACAAAATTGAAACCTTATATTTAGATCAAATATTTGACAGTTAATATTCAAACATAAGATGCTGTAATTCTGCTTTTCTCACACTTCATGTCAACAATCGGTTGTGTTCTAGGGTGAGAATGTACCAGCCACTGGTTAAACTGCTGTAATAAGGGAGAAGAGAGTACCAGAAATATGTTAATTAAGTCTCTATGTTTAATAAAGCATTTGTATTGAGTCGATAAATCTTCACTTCTAACTCATTTGTCAGACTGCCAATTCTACAGTATTTTATTAATTGAAACTTTTTCCCTTTCTTTCATTTCACCAACTAAACAAGATTTGGTTGTTTAGACATCCATGCCTGCTGTTTGTCTGTGTGTGTGTGTGTGTGTGTGTGTGTGTGTGTGTGTGTGTGTGTGGTGGGGATGTGGTTTTTAAGAAATAATCACCTCTTTTTAAAGTTAAACGTTTTTATGAGCTCCTTTAACAATGATTTTAGGTTTGTATTGACAAAATTTAAATAAAACCATCACAGGTCATTCCTGTGTCCCCTTACCCTCATCTACTTGTTTCTTTTAAGACTAGTTTTATTGAAATATAATTCATAACCCTGAAGTTTACCCATTTAGATGTACAATTGGTTTTTAGTTTATTCACACATCTGTGCAGTACATCACTACTATCCTATTTACCACTAACTTTTTTCATCACGACCCCTCACCACATACACAAAAATCCATACCTATTATTAGATACAACCTCCCCCAGCCCCTGGCAACCATTAATCTACTTTCTATCTCTATGGATTTACCTATCCTGGACATCTTACATCACTGGAACCATACAGCCTTTTGTGATTGGCTTCTTTCAACGTTGTACCTGTTGCATAAGTATAAAAAAACAAAGACAGACAACTTAGGCAGCTTGGACACATCTCACCTTGAGGACTGTGTTCCTGGGGAAGGAGGAAGTCCGGCAAGGATATGTGACTGACATAATGTCTTAAAAAGTCATCCATGTTGTAATATGGTTAGCAAATATTTTCTCCCATTGTGTACATTGTCTTCTCACTTTATTAATGGTGTCCTTTTCAGCACAAAGTTTTAAATTTTGATGAATTTTAATTTATCTTTTTTTTGTCTTTTGTGTTTTTAGTGTCATGTCTAGAAACTGTTGTCTAATGCAAGGTAATAAAGATTGTTATCTGTGTCTTTTTCTAAGATTTTTGAAGTTTTAGCCCTTACATTTATGTCTATAATTTATTCAGGTTAATTTTTGTATATAGTATGAGGCAGGTGTCCAACTTCTTTCTTTTTGCATATGGTTATTCAGTTTTCCCAGCACTGAAATGCAATTAATTTCTAATTGAAAATGTTAACCTCCTCAGAGATTGTCTTGAGTGCTTATGGTGCGATTGGTGTTTGAGGAAGGTTGTTGCTAAAGCTGTGCTCCATGTTTGTAGCTTCCAGTGCTGGTGACAGCCTTTTCTCACCGTCTCTTCAGTGAGTTACAGTGATCCTTCTGTCCCCACATGCGTTGCCAATACTTTGCCAAAAAGTGTGAAAATGTAGTAAAACAATCACACATTTGCCTACTCCATTTTGTCATCTTTTCTTCTAGTTTTTGTGTCATTCCTTAATAATATGGGATTTTTCTACAAAATTGTGCCGAGTTGTTAACATTAGGTATAATGTTAAACATGGATGTTAGTATTATCTTTGCCTCAACTCCTTAGTCCCCTAGAAATGTGTACCAGGGACACAATTGCATTTTCTTCCTCCTACTCTGGCTTCCTTATGCTATGCTTCCTTAGGAGAGACAGACTTTTCTCAGCTGTTTCTAAATCTTGGGGCTGATCTGTGCCAATCCTATTTTGTCCATGGCAGGCTGACCCTGGAAAGTAAGTATAGTCTAGGAATGGTCATGTTTGTGTCCAAGAGTTAACTACCTCTAATTCCTGAGCTGAATATACTCTGAAAAGGACTGGCTTTCTAAATCAGTTCTTCTCAAACTTGAATGTGCATGTAGATCACCTGAGGATTTTATTGAAATGCTGATTTTGATTCATTATATCTGGGTGAAGCCTGAGATTCCACATTTCTAACAAGCACCCACGGTTACAGATGCTGTTGATCCATGGACCACACGTTAAGACCTAAGGTCCCCAGGTGTCCTAGATCCTAGGAGGATGTCAGGAGTTGGAAACATTCTAATCCAGACCTTGAGTTCTCCCTAGTATTTTCTGGAAACCAAAAAAGATTCTTTAAATAAAACAAAACACTCCCCACACACCCTGCAAAGCAAACAAACCAAGTCCAGATACCATCCAGTAGCTGCAATCAGATAGAGATTAAACTTCTTAAAGAAATAAAATCTCCCCTTAGGATAACCTGCAGAAATTTTGCTATGGCTAATTACTCAGTTGCAAAGACCAAATTTATGTGTGTCTGATGATGTCACAGTGATGTCTCTGGTCTTTTGGTTATTCTCAACATCATGACTCAGAAAGGTGTTATGTGATTATGCTTTGATGAGCACAGCGTCCAACTGGCTGATTTATAGATTTCCCCAGCTGATTTAAGAATAAAATAGGATGAGTTGAGCCTTCTCTACCTGGTGAATCTTAGTTTTCTTTAGGCCCAGTTACATTCTCATAGCAATTTAGGCAAATACCACCAGATGCCCTTATCACAAAACTCATATTTACCCTAAACCCAGGGGGTGAAGACTTTGTGTGTCATATTTGTTTGGAATGATTTTACCTTAAGCTGTACAGGAAAAGGCTGTTGATTTTCTAACCAAGACATATATTTATTTGAGTCTTTTTGGTTTTTCTGGTAGTTACTTCAGAATCGGAGTTATAACTGCATTAACTATCATAGTTAAAATACCATGATTTTTACAAAAGATAGGCATCTATCTGTCTGTTGAACCCTGTTAAAAAAGCCAGTTCAGAAATGTTAGTGACATCTGAAAGAACAAAGTGAATTGTCTTGTTTTTTAAATAATCATTGCAATTTTCTTTTAGGTTCACATTTTATCTATTTTTGTTCTGCAAACCTTAGCTCAGGATAGTAAAGGTTGAGAGAGGGAGTGATGGATTGATTCATTCATTCATTCATTCATTTGTTTCACCTTCACCTGATAAAGATTATTTATTTTGCAGCTGGATTAGAACTAGCTGAACAGGGTTGTGGGTATGCATATTGATTAAAAAGGGATAGAAAAAGGAGACGAAGACTATTGCTATACACATGCTATGACCTCATAGTTTATGCTAATTTCTATGACTTTAAAAAAATGTCTTCAGAGCTTAGCTTCTTCACCAGAACAGGACTATATTTAAAAATCCAAATGATTTACCTAATGTGTTATTTTTGCTAAGTAAGAACCAGTCAGTATCTTATGGTGGTTGGTTTAGGGTGAAATACAACTACAGTAGTAATCATAATAGTAATAGTAATGCCAATGGTAATAGTAATAGTTACTCCATTGTTTCAGTAGTGAAACAATCCATGCCCCACAGCTTGTGTGTAATGTCTGGGTAACTCAGCAGACCATCTGTTTGACTATGGCTCTTGAAAAACCTCACTTTTACCACTGTCTGAAGGAATTATATCAGCGTATAATCCTGAACCATAGTTGAAATGAAAGAATTTACAAAGCCATCTCATTTGTGCTCTTAGTCATTTTTATTCTATCTCTACACTGATTGAGGTTGTTACATGAATACTGAGAGCACAAAGTCTGACCTGTGTAGACAGTAATGACATGAAATGCAATTGTGTACTTTTGTTAGCTCTGAGAAACATGACAAATTGTCCTCATCTGTGATTCCTCTCTCTTCTCCTTAAAAAAAGACAATGTTGAACCAAACTTTTTGATAAATAACTTCTGATAATAATGGTGAAAGCTGAGGGAGACTAATGTTTTGCTTCTCAGCAATCCTGCTGCCTGGCACTGCACGTTTGAAACAGTCAAGAAGATGATTTTCTGAAAATGAGCAAAATCTGTAAAGCTAAGAGCTACATCCTTTGGAAATGTATGAGTGAAATACTCAAATGCTATCAAGCAAGCTCATAAATCTTGATTCATCGTTTGATCAAGATCATAAATCTCCATCAAAGAATTATGCACAAGCCATTTTTCTGATGTGCATCTTAAATGCAAAAGTTAAAAAAAAGGAAGTCTTCATGACAACGGATAGCTTAGGGAAGAAATAGACAGCTGTAACAGGGAGCCAGCAGAGTTGTGTCAGGCCTGTGAGGGGCTGCGGTCCTGGCATTCAGGATAGTTGCATATGTTCTTTTAAATGAGGAAAAAGGGGAAATGGATATTTTATTTAGGAAGGGGGAGGATAATGCAACCAGCCTGTCTTTGAAAATTTGTTATTGTCACAAGTTTATAGATTTTTCGTCCTTTGACTAATTAAGGGCAGTATAATAAATTATTACAGTAGCCAGTATTTTGAAATTCAGTTTTAAAAAAAGTAAAATAAAAAGCCAAGCATTTGACTATCCTGTTAAGATGCAAATATCACATCTCAATCTTGTGATTGAGGGTATATAAAATGGTGTCAGGCATATTAATAAGAAAGTAGTACTAATCTGTCATACTGAAAAATAAGGGAAGAGCCAAGGACAGTTTTACAATATATCTTGTGACCAAAACTTGGAAGATAGTCTCGGGATGACAAATGATTAATTAGAAATATGTCAACCTCAGCTGCTAGGAATTAAGGTACCTGTAAGATAAAATCCATGAGAAATTAATTTTAAAAAGCTTTATTTCTTGCATCACAGTGGCATACTTTCTGATACCAGCTTTAGTATCTGTTACCAAATGACAGTGAAAGATGATGCATAATTTAAGGCTCAGTAAATCCCGCTAAGCCTGAGTTGCTGGAGAATGACACATTGACATCTAAAACAAGGCTCAGGAGACAAAAGGGAAAGGCCAAACTGCCTATCAGCTGTAATGTTTCTTGAATCCTTCCCCACATCCACAATGCTTCCTTGAGAAGAGACAATATTTCCCCCTATTCTGGGGACCACTTTACTCCATTTCCACTTCCTTGGTGGTAAAATGTGAACCAAGATAGTAGCAGGGTTTTTCCAAAGACTATAAAGATTTTATCTCTCATTGTTTTTAATTAGTGTCTTTAAGACACAAGGTTAAACATGGAAATTATATACTATAGCAAAGCAAATTCACTTTTCAAATTGACTGTTTAAAAACTTTTAGTGATGTCTAATTGTCTTATAGATTTTCCTCTTCTCAGCATACATCTGAGCTGGGGTTCTAAAAGAGATTACAGATGTTTTCTTCTCAAAGTAGCCTCGGACACATACAATGTGACCCATTCTTTGTTGTTTTGTTGTTGTTGTTGTTGTATTTTTAATTTAATTTTTGTGGTTGACAAATAATGTACATATTCAAGGGATGCATGGTGATATTTTGATACATATTATATATAGTGATCAGATCAGAACAATTAGCATACCCATCATATCAAACATGTATCATTTCTCTGTGTTAGGAACATTCAGTATCCTCCTTCTAGCTATTTAAAACTATATAATACATTCCTGTTAACTATAGCAGATGACCCATTCCTTATTAACTGGTCCTCATCTCCAGGACTGTGGTTTCTCAGCAAAGAAGGAATCATTCCTGTTTGGCCAGTGAAGGAATGTGTGACCATAACTATTGAGTTGCTACTTTTTGTTGGAATCCCCTCAGTGAGGTTTCCTTTTCAGCATCCTTTAACATAATTTGAGTTTCATATCATTTGATGAGTCTGTGAATTACCCTGTAATTATACCCGTCTTCTGGCAGGGTAGGTGTTTGCAGTATTAAGATTGGGCTCATAACTCAGGATTGCAAAGAATAATTATGTAAGTAAGAAAAATAGGTTAAATCCCAGTTAACCTAGTGCTGGCTTCTGAAAATACCTGTGGTGGAGTTCCTGTTTTTAAATTTTCAATCTATTTAGACCAGTGTTTTAGTAAAATAGGATAAAAATAAATTGCTAGAAAAATGAAAAAAAGGCAAGTCCACATTTTTTAAAAAAGTAGTGTTATATTCAACTGACATGAAATTACTCTGTCCATGTTCTATAAAGCTTCTAAGTACCTTATAACAATTTTTGTTCTTATTGCAGAACAGCACCAGATAGCATGGTCTGCGGGCCACACTTTGAGCAGCATTAATCAAGTGTACTCACATTTACTCACTTGTACCTCTTGCCACTCCTGGTCACCTTATTCTTTTAATAAATTGTTATTTAAGCCTTAGATTAAGTATGCACTTAAAGTAAGGCTGTATGATTTTTAAATGGATAGATCTAATTGCAAATTCCTATACGTTGTTAAATTGTTATAGAAGATTTTAACAATTATTTGGCAAACACTGGTTGCTGCATTTCACTTTTTTTTTTTTTTTTTTTGACATTCACTTTCTGTAAACCTTACCCAGCCACCTTTCCCTGTCACAATACCAAACATTATTATCAGGTGATTTTCAATAACATCCATTCAAGATACCTTTTATATTTTAACTTAGTTCTTAAAATCTTGAATTATTTGATTGAAAAGCTAGTCTAGGACCTTGGTTTTGCTTAAAATTGAAAGGAAGAGGCTGCTTTAAAGGCTATAAGAAAATAATCACACTAAATTCTAACTCAGACCTCAAGTAGTTAAAAAATTATTTACTTCTATGAATTCCTTGTTCAGATTGGGTACATAGAAAAATAGAGTTACTTATGTACAATACTAGCTTGATGGGACTCTCATGCCAAACAGATACTGCCCACCCTTGGTGGTTATGTTAGTTTCTCTCTTTCCATTGCACAAGTTGAATACAGTGGTAATATTTAAATGGAAAAGACTCAAAATACCACACTTGCTGTCTTACAATATTTGGAGTGCTGCCATGTGGACAAGAAAGTTGAGTAACTCTCCGTGACTGGAGAACACACAGACTCATGGGTAGAAGTCAACAGAGAGGCTGATTTCAATTTAAAAAAGGGTTTGTAAACATGTACACAAATGTGCATGTGCATATTTGAAGGAAGACAAGGAGGAACCGAAGAACTCTTCTGGTTTTTCTAAGCTATGTGCTCTGCTGCAGATGTGGCTGCTGGGAAAAGGGTGATAATAGAATAAAGGTTTGGAACACTCTGAGAAATGGAATGAGGCATTCACTATCGCTGTGTAAAGGAATTGCCAAGCAGCACTGCCAGGCAAATGACTGACTGTTGGGCTGTTAGAGAGGACACTCAGGCGTTCGATATAAATTGGTCTGGATGACTGCCAAGGTGCTTTCCAATTCTGAGAAGTTGGTATCTACAGTGGAGACATCCTCCTGCTTGGTTTCTTTCTTTCTTTCTTTCTTTCTTTCTTTCTTTCTTTCTTTCTTTCTTTCCTTCTTTCTTTCGACATCCTCCTGCTTGATTTCTTTCTTTCTTTGGACATCCTCCTGCTTGGTTTCTTTCTTTCCTTCCTTTCCTTCTTCTTCCTTTCCTTTCTTTCCTTTCTCTCTCTTTCTCTCTCTCTCTTCTTTCTTTCCCTTCTTTCCCTTCCTTCCTTCCTTCTTTGAGGCAGGGTCTTGTTCTGTTGTCCAGGCTGGAGTGCAGTAGCACAAACGTGGCTTGCTGCAGCCTTGACCTCCCGGGCTCAAATGATCCTCCTGCCTCAGTCTCCTGAGTAGCTGGGACCATGGGTATGTGCCAGTATGCCTGGATAATTTTTTTTTGTTTTTTGTTTGTTTTTGTAGAGACAAAGTCTCACTATGTTGCCCAGGTTGGTCTCAAAGTCCTGGGCTCAAGTGATCCTCTCACCTTGGCATCCCAAAGTGCTGGGGTTACAGGTGTGAGCCAATGCACCTAGCCTGTTTTCTTAATTATGAAATAGTTCAAACCTGTAGAAAAGCATATCGAGTTTTAATGTTTTGCTAGATTTCTTCCTTCTCTCTCTTTTAATGTTACAGATAACAGCTAAAACCATACCACCACCATTCCATTCTTTTCCCTGCTTTTCTTCTCACAAGTGGCCACTGGGTTGTTTAGGAACACTTTGTCTGTTAGAGGCTCCTCTGTTGTGAGGAGTTTTGTTTTTACTCTCTGACATTTTCACAGCCATAGCAATTCTGCATGGTAGTGGTTGTTTTAACATCTCTGATATTAGCAGTAGAGTTAGAAGTAGAAGATTTGAGGGCTTTGCTAGGATTTATCTTGTTAAACTTAGGTCCTAGTAGCTAATTATCATATACATACATGTGTTTTCTAGTCCTTTGACCTGCTAGGCTATGTAACATTGTGAGTTGCAAAGTTTATCCTGCTCAAAGATATGGATTTTAAGACCAAGCATACCATACCTAACCTCTCTTATGGTAGACAGTCCCAGAAGGGACTAGAAGATGATAATCACAATACATTTATTCATGTAAGTGGTGTGTTCCATTTTTCATCCATTTATTAGATGATTGTTTAAAGGGTATGCTCTGTGTCAGTCACTGCAGCAGGCTGCAGGGATACCAGGCAATGAACAACAAAGGCAAAAACTCTGGCTTTAATGAAATTTGTAATCCAATTGTGAGGAGACAAATACATCAAATGGAGAAGAAATATGTTAACTAACTATACAACAACATAGATGAAAAAGGAGTGTAGATTGGGGGCAGGGTTGCTGTTTTACTGAGGGTAGTCAGTGAAGGCCTCTCTAACATGGGGCCATGTGAGCAGTGGCATGAAGCAAGTGAGAGGCAAGCTGTGGATATCAAGAGAAGAGCAAGCACAGGTCCTGAAGCGGGCGTGTGCTTCACCTGAGGAGAGCTGTGAGGCCAGTGTGGATGGGTGCGGTGACCTGGGACAAGTGGTAGGAGATGTGATCAGAGGTCTCAACTGCTCCTTAAAGCAATCCTGTGGTAGAGCTAAGCAGATGTGATTATACCTATTTTTACACATGAGGAAACTAAGGCCCAAATTAAGGTGACTCACTCAAGGTCATACTTGCTAGTTGGTGGCAGGGCCAGGTCTAGCATATCTCCTAGATTCCGGAGCATTGTACTTACCATGTATGATAAATTTTATTTTAGTTTTTGACAGAGTCTTTCTCTGTTACCCAGGCTAGAGTTCAGTGGTGTCATCAGCTACTGCACCACTGAACTCTAGCCTGGGTAGCAGAGCAAGACTGTCAAAAAAAAAAAAAATTCTCATATCTGGTAAGTACAATGCTCTGGAATCCAGGATACATGCTAGATCTGGCCTTGCCACCAACTAGCCGCCACACCTAGCTGATTTTTTTCTTCTATTTTTTTGTACAGTTGGGGTTTCACCATGTTGCCCAGGCTGGACTTGAACTCTTGGGCTCGAGCAATCCACCTGCCTTGCCCTCCTACAGTGCTGGGATTACAGGCACGAACCACCATGCCCCACCTTAACAGTTTTATTTTCTAAAGTGCTAGGACTGAGAAGAACAGACTTTAGTCTTACTTTATAATTGAGTCTTTGACCAAGTTGCAGTTAATCCCTGGACATTAGTTCCCACATCTGTAAAATAAGGGGAAAATATCTAGGTTGTTGTGAGAACCACAGAGGCTCATGTGGATTGGCTGGTGTGAACTGGAAAGCGCTCCACGCATGATGTGCTGCTGGGGCTGGAGTGCCCCTGTGAAAGGGGTTCTGACTCGCAAACCTGAGGTTTGTAAGTTGACCTTATTCAAGGCCAGGCTTATGTGCCAATGTGTAGCACCTTTGATTCTACAGATGTTCATATTCTGATCTTTCAAGAATGCTGAAGGTAAAGTCAAATGCAGATTCGAACAAATTTAGAAATACATCAGTGACTCTGTGTCTTCTTTCCTGCTTGTCCCTAAAGATAACACAGAAATGTAAATATGGTTTGATGTATTTAGCTGGCACAAATTTTACTACTGTGTATTTTACCTATTTCTATTTTCAGTGCATTTTTCTTCTGTAGTTTCTTCTCTTCTTTAATGTTCTGCCAAATCCCATTAACTTGTCCTTGAGCTGTGTAATCTAGAGTTTAGCTGCTGGTGGGTGATGGGGTTTGCCTGTTGTGGAACCTGACCACAAGGAATAACCAGCCTTTTTTGTGAATGCTGCAGCTCAGCCGAGCCTCTGACTGCTTGAGGGCTGTTGGAGCTCCTGAAAGCTGCTGCTAGTCTGGTGTTCCTGGAGCAACACAAGCCTTATGAGGAAATTGGGACAAGTTTCAGTTTTGTTTTGGTCTCAGTTGTAGGGGAAGGACCATTTGTGGAGGAAGACCTGAGAAAGAGCTTTCCAGGCAGATGGGACAAAAAGCACAAAATGTTTGATGCAATTGAGGAACCAAAGAAAGGTCAGCATGTCTAGAGCACAGTGGACGTGGAGAAGAAACAAGATTGAAGGGGTGGTGGGCCCAGATCCTATAAGGCCTTGTCAACAGCCATGATCTGGAGCTTCTATACACATAGTAGTACAAGGGAGGCAGTTTTTAAGCAAAGACATGGCATGGTATGTTTTACGTTCTGGCTCTTATGAAAGCAAATGGGATCAGCGTGTATACCACTTAGGAGGCTTGTGCAGAGGTCCAGTGGCAATGTGATGGTGTCTTGGGCCAAGTGAAAGCACAGAAGTGGGGACCAGTGTGGTATTCAGGATATATGTAGAGCACTAAGTAGTGCTAAAAGATTGAGTTGGGTAAGATGGTAAGGAAAATAATGGAATCAAGGATAATTTCTAGGTCTTCAGTGTACCCAGCTGAGTGGTGATACTATTTATCGTAAAGACGAAAGACTTGAGGAGGTGTGGATTAGCAAAGACTAGGAGACAGAGGAGGTAGCAAATCATTGATGCTGTTAGGCCGTGTTATCTTGTGAGGCCTGTTACAAACACCCAAATGGGGTCGTTGCTTAGGGGTTGCAACCTGGAACTCAGGGAGTTGCTGTGGGCGTGAGATACAGATTTGGGGTTCCTTAGCTTTGAAGTGGTGTTTGAAGCGATGCTCTGGATGGTTAAGATGACCCAGGAAGAAAGTGTAGCCAAGACAGAGACCTGGGATGCTCAACATTTAGCAATCTAAGAGAGGAGGAGGAGCACATTGCAGAGGAAATGAAAAACAAGGGTTTGGTTAAAAAAAAAAAAAAAAACTTTTAAAAAGAGGAACTAATATCAGTGTCTCTTTCATGGACAGAATGTTATCAACATTGTCCCTTCAAATACAAGTAGAATTCAGTGTAACTACTTGTTATAAGATTTTTTTAAATGCTTATTAAAAGGCTATATATTTTTATTCTTAAGAAATTAAATCTGTGAGTAATTAGCCACAAAAGAAGAAAATAAATTTAGAAGTATGGAAAAGAAGAGAAGCCACATAAAATTCAAAGACTCTCTCATGGCAATTCTGATTTCAAAATGCTAACATGTTGGTGTGTTTTTCCAATCTTTTCTAATACCCTTAAGACATTTTTATATAATTGCGGTGATATATAGACAACTGTGTACTTTAATAATGCTCTTTGCACTGTACATTATAATGGAAGCAATTTCCCCTTTTATAAATTTCTAAATAAAAATTTCATACCTGCATGTATATCCTTTCACTTGTTTATTTTTTATTGACACATAATGACTATATAGATTTCTGGGGTATGTGTTATATTGATGCCTGTGTACAACATGTAATGATTAAACCCGAGTAATTAGGATATCCATCACCTCCAGCATTTATTATTCATGTTGAGAACATCGCAAATTTTTTCTTCTAGCTATTTTGAAATATACATAAATTATTGACATCTATAGTCACCCTATTGTTTATAAAACACTAGAACATATTCCTTCCAACTGTATTTTTGTACTCATAACCAACTCTTATTCTTCTTTATTCCCCTTTTCCTCCTACACTTCCCAGCTTTTGTTAACCCCAATTTTACTTTCTACCTCCATGAGATCCACTTTTTTTTAGTTCCCACATATGAATGATAGCACTGCTTGTATATTTCTAAACTTGTTTTTTAAATGCTTCCAAATCTGTATCTTTATTGTTCATTGAGTAGTTTCTGCTTTCTTTGTTTTTCCTCTTAGAGGGCATAGTGAAGTAGACAACTCATCTCCTTGACCTGATATTTTCCTACTACATCAATTTACTATACAGAAAAAGTAAAAAGTCAACTGCCAGCTTAGAAATTTGACTTAGCAATATTGCCGGTAGTGAGGGAACCACTTGATATGGACAACTTGCAATTCAGCACTATCCTTCATTTTCCTTCAGCTTTAAATGAAAATTTGTTATGCATGTCCCATTCTCAGGTTAGATTTCATAACAAAACAATCCTTTAAAATATCTCAGTCAAATGAGTTTAAAAATAACAGTTTTTTTAAAGGAACATTGCTAAAATATACGGTACTCTGCATTTGAAATTCCCCAAACATAGGAAGCTAAATATATTTTCTGCACACAGATGATCATCATCAATGTCAGTTGAGACAGTGACTATTTTTGGCCTATTGATTGGATTACACTATATAAAAAATTATTAATATGGCCTCGTATAAAAGACTAAGTAAAATGCATGCCATACACCTACCTGAGTTTTAAATTTTTTTGCATTGTAGAATATCATTAATATGTCTTTAACCCTGCATATTTTTAGCCTATAGGGTAAATTTATATGTAAATTGAAAAGTAACACATAATATCATTCATTTTGTAGTAGTAAGGCTTGGATTGAGAAAAAATAGCATTCTAAGACCCTTTTAAAAAATTAAGGGATGAAAATGATTTTTAAAAAACCTAATTATTTGGATGGGAAACAAATATTTAATCAAGATGCATTGACCTTCTAGGGAAATTAAATCATTAACAAATGATAACAATTAGAGATGTTTGATTGAGTATTCTATGTGTATTCCTGCATGTCTTTTTTTCTACTCAAAGTTTGTACCCTCAGGTTTCTATAACTACTACTTATTACAATGGATAAGATGATTTCTGTGGCCCACAATTTATCTCCCATTATATCTTGACACCATATTCTGTAAAAGATGTTCATGCAGGTGCACAGGTGTGGAAGGGAAAAGTTCTGTGAGCTTCAACTACAAGTACATCCTATCTTGGTCTTACATTGTGTATCCCTTGAAGGTTTTGTTTAGGTAGGAACTGACACATAAAATGTCTTATGTATTCATTTGTTGAAGTAAATGAAAGACAGCATTTTAGAAATGAAGGTGAGTCCAGCTTAGAGAGGATTGTACAATATGCAGAACTGGATCGAGACAACTAACCTCATGGTCCTCTTCCTCCTTTGGCAGTTTTTGCTACATAGGTCACAGAGCCACAGATTGCATGTTATTTTTAGGTCTGAATAGCAGGCTTCCTATAGATTCCCAAGGTTTTCTTTGTTAGACAGGCAGGAATAGGAGAGCAAAGGACCAGAATCTGAGGGTGAAGAGTGTGCAGAAAGACCCAAATTCAACAAACATATTAAACATCTGCTGCATTCTAGGCACTTTGGAACAACTTTCTCATGTTCCTCCTAAATAACAATATAACACTCCTGTAAGTAGGTATTACAAGCCTATTTTACTGATGAGAAAACTGAAGTTTTGATGATGTACATAACCTGACCTGAGGGTATCTTGTGTAAAGGCCATCCTGAGATTTGAACTGAAGTCTCTTGACATTTAAGACATAATAGGGACTTTGGAATAAACAGCCCAAAAGAATGGATAAGTCTGAATTAATCCTATTTGAGATGGTTCTATCCTGTCTCTCTTCTGGTCTCCAATGAAAAACTTATACAAACCATGGAAGATTCAAATAAAACACAGAATTTTCTATTTGGAAAGGATACCTATATATATGAGAAACTTAGATACAAAGAAATTAAATTATTTACCCAAGGCCACATTGTCACTAGTAGCAAACCCAAGTCCTGAACTCTCAGCCTGGGGTCTTTCAACATCCTTTCTAATAACCAATATTTGAATGAGATGGTAATTTTCTAATCAAATCTAATTTTCTCTAATCAAATAGAACTGCTTTGGATGCTGTATTCATCTGCTAGGGCTGCCATATCCAGAATACCACAGATTGGATGGCTTAAACAACAGAAATTTATTTTCTTCCAGTTCTGGAGGCTGGAAGTCCAAGGTCAGGGTGCTGGTGGGGATGATTTCTAGAGGACTTTCTTCCTGGCTTGTAGACTGCTGCCTTTGTGCTGTGTCCTCACATGCCCTTTCCTCTGTGGTCATGCACTCCTGGTATCTTTCCCTCCTCTTACAAGGATATCATTCCTATTGGATTAGGACCCCATCCTTATGGACCTCAATTAATATTACCTTTTTAAAGGCCCTATCTCCAAATACGGTCACATTGGATGCTAAAGCTTCAAAGTCTGAATTTTTGGCGGGACACACTTTAGTCCAGAACAGATATATAACAGGTATTAGGTTGGCACAAAAGTAATTGCGGGTTCTGCCATTAAAAGTAATATTCTACAAAAAAATAATTTCCTAGAACTATACCCATTACTTTTAATGGCAGAACCCATAGTTACTTTTGCACCAACCTAATATATTAGAACAGTGGTTCCCTGTCAACGTAGATGGGGTAATTGACTTAACCGCTTAGATATGAAGTTGTGGCTGGATGTATTCACCTATATTATTCACATAAAATCTATAAAATGACTTTGGGACTGTGTTTGAATTGGAGATGTGGGATTCGGGGAAGATAGTTTACTTCAGTTTCTTACTTGTTTTGGTTCTCATATGAGCGAGTGACAAGGCCACTCACAAGAGCGATGTTCCTGATGCCAAACCTCTGACATCTTTGCCTATACCCTGAAGCCAGCCCTTGAGTTGTGTGACTGAATGTCATCATTCTTGCTCCAAAGGGACTATACCAAAACCTGTCCAGGTTTGGTCAGCCAAACTCTTAAAATGTAGCAAAGAAAATGAAGATTTGGTCAGGATGGGAAGGAGAAGCAGAATCAGAAAGATAAAACTAGTGTATACATGTAGATGCCCTTTCACAAGAATGCTCACTTAATCCCAGCAAATATTCTGTGACGTAAGTAATATCCCTATTTTTATGGATGAGAAAATTGAAACTCAGTACTGTTATGTAATTTGTACAGGTTTTTAACTGGAGTGAATGGTGAAGTTTTGCTTTAAACTGGGTTTTTAAGTTCATATTCTTTTTTATCCATCTGTGTTAGATCCCTAAGTTATAAATAACAAAATATAGCATTATTTTGTAGATTATTTTTTGACAATGGCAAAATGTCACTTGGATATTCTGGTTGTCTCTATGTGAACTGTTAGGCATTTTAAAATGTGGAGTTTCAGTTATGTACCAGTTGTGACTCATCCCACAAATATTTATTAAGAACTTTGTTTAAGGGATTGTTAGGCAGTACTAAAAAAATCAAGATGAACACTGTTCTTAAGTGGCTTACAGTATAGAAGAGAGAAAATATAAAGTTAAATACATGTAATGTAAAGCAGTAAGTGACAAGGGCCATCAGAGAGACAATGACCAGGTACTTGGGCAGTTAAAGAAGAGAAGGCTTTTAGACAGGAGCTCAAACACCTAGCCATGCCTGTGTGATCTTGATTCTCAGAGTACATCATCCAGCCTATGTTCACCACTGTCTCAATGAAACAAACAAACAAACAAACAAAACAGAGAATAATCAAATCAAAGGCAAACACCAAAAATGAGAGCTCTAACAAATCCAGAAATTTCACTGCAAAGCCTCAAGCACATGTGGTAATTCAGAGGAATTCAATAAAGAAATCTTGGTTAGTAAAAGATTTTTTAATCCTCTGCTAAATGATCACAAGTTGCTTGTTGTGAGCTACTTCTCTGTGTGATTAGTAGTTATCTTTCATAGATCCACCAGTCTTCAAATGAAGTGTGAAATCTTATTCAAAGATAAATATTGCAAAATATTTTAAATAACTCATTATAGTCCTTGGTAAAATTCTATGGATCACCTGTTGTATATAGAGATTTAACCCAAGACCTGCCACTACTCTGGTATTTATACAAAGAGCCATTGGAATGACCTTTGAACAGAAAAGTTTTAAATGAAGCAGTATCCCTAGAAACTCTGCTATACCCATCTCATCAACCCCCTTCACTTTAGGAGATATTATGGGGTTTTATTTCTTGATTAACTTTCTTACACTTTTCTGTTCTGTTAGGAAATAGGCCTAATTGACTACAACCAAGGCTGCTACAAAACTAATGGAAAGAAAGAGACAAATAGTTTACGTAACTCAGTACATCATCAAGCTCTAATATGTTAGTGAATGTTTGATAATTAGTCATCAGCTGTCTGTCTGTAGAGCTGTGATGTTACCCAAAAGGTAATGAGGTGGTCCTCATTCTTAGGTTACTTAACGAAGCATTTATGGTAGGCAAAATAATAAGTCTCAAGTCTCAAATATAGCCTTACTAGGGATTACCGCTTCAACATATGACTTGGAGAGCGAGGTGGGGGACAAATATTCAGTCCATAGCAACCATATACACTCTATATCCAGCTTTTTCTTTTGCTGTATCTTATCATTCCATGTCTATGGCAAATATTACTACAGCATTTTAATTTAGTTCAGGCATGGAGTTCTAACATAAATATACCCACAACTAGTCCCCAATCATTGGATATTTAAATCTGTTTTTCTAATTTTTGCCTGGAAGAGACCATTTTATGATGACTATTCTTGTAGCTAAATCATTGCACTCATCCTTTCATTAGCAAAAAGTAGGTATTTCTTAAATTTCTTACATTTCTTAAAATGTTTTAATTGTCTTTCAGATATACAAATATCAAATTAATGGAAAACATTTATTGTAATAAGAAAAGTAAATGCTTTTGATTCATTCATTTCATTGAGGCATGATGTACATGCAGTAAAATGCACACATCTTAAGGGTACAGCTTGATATTTTACATATGTGAACACCTATTTGAACACCACCCAGATCAAAACACAGAACATTTGCATCATCCCAGGAACCTCTTTTATTCCCCTTTCCAGTCAGTAGCCCCTATCATCAGAAATAAACATTATTCTGATTCTTATCACCATAGTTATGCCTGTTCTTGAAGTTCAAATAAGTGGAATCACAGAGTGTATATTAACTCTTTTAGGTTTTGATTTCTTTCATTCAGTACGTTTTTGAGACTCATCCATATTGTTTCATGTGTTAGTATAGCTTCTTTTTAATTGCTGACAGTATTCTGTTGTATGGGTATGTCATAATTTATCCTCTTGTTGATGTACATTTGGGTTGTTTCCAGTTTTGGGTTATTATGAATAAAGTTGTTTTGTACATTCTAGTATTATTCTTTGTGAACATATGTGCTCATTTCTCCCAGGTACACAGATCAGAGTAGAACTGCTGCATCATGGGAATGTTATGCCTAATTTTTTCAGAAACTGCCAATAGTTTTCCCAGTTGTTGTAATATTTTACACTCTGCTTGAAATGTGTAAGTGTTAGGGTTGCCCCAAATCCTAGCTTTCACTTAATATAGCCAGTCTTTTTTTGGGGGGGAGCCATGCTAGTGGGTATGTTGTAGAAATCCACTCATTTATTTTTTTCAATCTCAAAAAACAGTGTTTGTCTAAAATGATTGTAAATCACTAGATTTGAGGACATTTCAATTTTATAGAATGAAAGAAAATGTTAATAATATAACTTCTACTAGTCCTGCGTTTTAGTAGGTAAAAAAGCCAAAAACAGAGAAAAAAAAAATCCTGTCTATACGGTTCAAATAAAAGTTATTTTTCCTCCTTTTATTTTAAATGAGACTAGAAATTCCCTTTTCCATTTTGAGGTTTGGCTTTTTAATATGAGATTCTTGCTTTAAGTTGTAAATTTCATGACTTAGTCTGTCCAGCGGTAACAGTTTGTGCTGCTACAAGCAGAATTGCTCCTCCTTCCAATTATGCATGCATCCCAGTTTTTACTGTCTTCATCTCTGCTTTAGACTTTGTTGGTTATCATTTATTTCTGATGTTTAGTCACAACTGGGCCACTGGGAGTCCTGGTTCCTTTAGAAAAGACAGACACTGTATTTGCCTTATAGGACAGGCTGATGCTTCTGTCCTGGATGGGGAGGTCGTTTATTTCCATGATTTTAATCGCAACATCCTGTCATTTTCACAGTCTGATATGGACCTCATTTCCTTCTTTTTTGATCCCATGAGATGGGTCCAGAAACCTCTAAGTAGCACACTGAAAAACTGGGCATGACTAAGCCACAGTAGCTCGGGGGAATAATTTTGTAGAACTTTCTCTTGTCATTTAGCCCAGTTATTTGGTGTAGAGCTTTCCCAACATTTCTCTCCCAACAGAGATCTGACTCCCTTAATCTATATCAGATGTGATGAGGAAGCCTGGAGTTTATTTTGGACTTCATGATAGATTAGAAAATAAGCATACGCAGAGCTTCTTTCTTGCTGTTGGCAAGTGGTTTTATTTTGTTTTGACTCTTATACTGCTTTCCTGTAGTTCAGAGAGTTCTGTTGGAGTCCGATGTTTTACAAAGCCTGGGATAGTGCCACACCCAGTAGGTGCTTTGATGAGGACATTTCCCTGATGATGTTTCCCCACCTGGGTTGAAACGTGGTTCTGATAGAACTGAGAGGAAAGAGCTTACATCTGCTAGCCCTAGGATTTCAGGGATGTAAGTGCTCTCTGTAGACCACAGAAATATGCCTTTCTCTTAGTATAGGTTCTAAGAAAATGAAAAAAGAAAAATCTAATTATAGGAACAAAATTAAGCAGATAAACTAAGATTGTTTGCAATCATTTTAATCTTTCTTAGTGTTTGTAAATTACAGCCTGTTAAAGCATATCGCTTTGTTCACCTATTAGATAATTTGCTGTGTGGTGTTTAGCAAGTTGCATAACTTCTCTGTATTTCTCTTTATGGGAGTTGGTACTAATGATATCCAAGGACCTTCTCACTTCAGAGGTAAGATACTGCATGGCATAGTGTCTAAGAGCACCATTCAAGAGCTGAACAGCCAGGGTTCAAATTCTTTTTTTTTTTTTTTTTTGAGACGGAGTCTCGCTCTGTCGCCCAGGCTGGAGTGCAGTGGCACGATCTCGGCTCACTGCAACCTCTGCCTCCCAGGTTCAAGCAATTCTCCTGCCTCAGCCCCCTGAGTAGCTGGGATTAGAGGCATGTGCCACCACACCCAGCTAATTTTTGTATTTTTAGTACAGATGGGGTTTCATCATGTTGGCCAGGCTGGTCTTGAACTCCTGACCTCAGGTGATCCACCCACCTCAGCCTCCCAAAGTGCCGGGATTACAGGCGTGAGCCACCACACCCGGCCATAAGTTACTCACTTTCTTGGTGCCCTATGTAAAATGGTGATTATGATAGTGGCCACCTCACAAGATTCTAATTGTTACTTGGTGAAGGAAAAAAGCACTCCTAATTTCTCCTGGCATGGAATAATTTCTCTGAAAAGTTTGTTAACATGTCTCTGTAATGTCTGTGGTAATTTGAATTTTCTTATTTCCTAGGAACTATATTCCAAACATTCTTACTGGAATAAAGGGGAAGACAAGTTACTATTGACTTTTTCTTTAATATAGTGCTTTAATTTTATTGAAATGAATTTAGAAATCAAATTTATGTACAGTTGTGGTGGTATTATATATACTGGTTTCATCCACCGTTCCTAGCTCATAATGCCTAAAATCCTTGAGATCTTCAAAGTGCTGTCTATTGTGTGTTTTTTCATCTGATAGGTTCAGAGTCACTGGAAAGACCAAGGCAGCATTAGAGGGTTGGGACTTTTATCTCCACCCCCAACCTCTGGGGAAGGGAGAAGGGCTGAAGGCCAAGCTGATCAGCAATGGCCAGTGGTATAATCAATCATGCCTATGTAATGAAGCCTCTGAGCATAGAAATTCTTCCTTCTATAGAGGTTTGGTAAGAGTCAATTTTGTTTTCCTCTGGTTTTTCTAGGAGTCTGCATATGCATATACACATACTTGTGTATAATTTAATGCCTTTATATAAACATAAATGCCTTTAAAGAAAAAAGAATGCTTTTGGTATTCTCTTTATTTTCCTTCATGTGAGTGGCTGACAGCACTCAAACCTAAATCCCTTACCATTTCTTTTTTTGTTTTGTTTTTTTATTTTTTGAGACGGAGTATCCCTCTATTGCCCAGTCTGGAGTGCAGTGGTGCAATCTCAGCTCACTGCAACCTCTGCTTCCTGTATTCAAGCGATTCTCCTGCCTCAGCCTCTCGAGTAGCTGGGACTATAGGCGCATGCCACCACGCCCAGCTAGTTTTTGTATTTTTAGTAGAGATGGGGTTCCACCATATTGGCCAGGCTGGTCTCGAACTGCTGACCTCGTGATCCGCCCGCCTTGGCCTCCCAAAGTGCTGGGATTACAGGCATGACCCACCGCACCCAGCCATCCCTTACCGTTTCAATACTCTGTTAAAAAAGCATGTGGTTCAGTGAGGTTCAGTAAGGTTCAGTAATATTATTACCCAGTGGTGAGATTATGAGAATCACAGTTGAAGAGTATTTATTAAATGCTTCCTGTATGTGTCAATTTCTAGTCATAATGGACCCCTTGTCCTGTAAGAACTTGTACTCAGAATGCAAACCTGGGATGCTCGGTCAATGTTACTTGTGAAAGCTTCCGAGTTGAGGTCTCTAGCAAAGAACATTTTTCCTCCACCCTCAGTTTCCTCATCTGTGGTCTGAACAAGTTGAACTAAATGATTTCTAAGGAGCTCAGCAGCTCTGATTGCTAAACCTCGTGTACAGAAACACACGCATACACAGATGGCTATGCAAAGATGAAACAACCATTGTCTACATGACTTCACCACCGATTTTCCAATCTGCAGCATTATAGCCTTTGTTTATTTACACTCAGGGGACCAGGAGGCAACAACTGATAATAATTAAGAATTATTATAAGAGCCAAGCCACTTAGTCTGTAGGCAACTTCCCTTGGCCAAACCACCACAGCAATTAAGTGGTCATAGAAAATAGAACAGAAGGAGCCGTGGTCTGATTACCCACACTTATATGTCACCTCTTAAAAGACTCCCTTGGACTTTTAAAACATCAAGAGCCTACTAAACCTCTCCTGTTGTTTGTGAAGATCCATAATCCCTCATCGAAACTTTAATCCCAGGTGTATTGTGGAATTCAAAATTTTTTCTGAGTTCAGAAATTTTGTGTAGTACTTGAACTAAATTTTATGTAACATCTCCAGGTGGGGTTCAATGCAGCACCCCTACTCAAACACATTAATATTTTTCACAAGTTGGATAGATAATGACTATAAGTAACCTGACTTCATTTCATGATAGATTTTGCCAACAAAGGAGATATATAAAAAAAACTTTTTCTTTTTTTTTTTTTTTCTTTTTCTTTTTTTTTTTTTTTTTTTGAGACGGAGTCTCGCTCTGTCGCCCAGGCTGGAGTGCAGTGGCGTGATCTCGGCTCACTGCAAACTCCCCCTCCCGGGTTCATGCCATTCTCCTGCCTCAGCCTCCGGAGTAGCTGGGACTAAAGGCGCCCACCACCACGCCTGGCTAATTTTATGTATTTTTAGTAGAGACAGGGTTTCACCGTGCTAGCCAGGATGGTCTGAATCTCCTGACCTCGTGATCTGCCCGCCTCAGCCTCCCAAAGTGCTGGGATTACAGGCGTGAGCCACCGCACCCAGCCTAAAAAAATCTTTTGGTTTCCATCGCTTTTTGGATTTTGGAAATCCAAAGTTTCTAAAATGTGGGCCTAAGATCTGATATTACTTTTCTGCAGAAACCTCCCAGTGATTTAGTACCAAGAGACACTAGAACTCGGACCCCAGCTGGTGTGTAAGGCCTTTAGTCTTATGTCTCACAGCCTTCCTCTCTCTACCTGAAATAGTAACCCCCTCCCCAAATGCCCACTCACTTGGGCCCCACTAACACTTACCAGCTCAGACATACCCCAGACATGCTTACTCCGGATGCTTTTGTTCACCTGGTTTCCTCTACCTATGACAACTCTTGTGTTCCTTTTCTCCTCATTCCTAGCCCAGCTTTTTTTCTGCTGTTAATCCTAACCACCTTCCAAGTTCCCAGTCTGAGAGGTTCTCCTAGATCTACCAGTTTGGAATGACTTTATCTCCTCTGTTCTGCCTCTGTACTCCATATCTTTATTATGGTACCTGTCAGAGACTGCCAGATATTTTAGAAAGCTTGTATGTGTGTATCCTCTACTAAATTATGAGCCCTTAAAGTAAGTGGTTCTCAAATCTTAATATGCATGCAATGCTGCTTGTTATAATGCAGATTCCTGGGTTCCTCTCTCTTTCTCAAGAGATTCATTTTCAGTAGGTTTGAGTGGGACCCAGGTAACTGCATATTAGCAAATCTCTGATTGTTTAAACCCTCCTTGAATAGGAGGAAGCTGACAGCGGGTTATGTTCTTGAAATAAGGAGCTACACCCCAGGACTCCGGAATCAGAGCCTAAAATTGAATTGTGGCATATATATATGTTTCTTGGTAGAGCAAAACTTGAGTCTGTCATGTCATTAGTAATATCAGTGTGGGAAAGAGCCACAGCCAGTGCAAAAATGGCTAAGTGCCAACAGGCTGGCAGGTGAACACACATCCTGGGACCACACTAGATCGTGGACTTTTGAAGGCTGAAGAATTCATCTGGAAGGCTGAAGAAATCATCCTCTTTCCAGGACATTCATGTCAGAAATGCTGCTGCCTATGCTGTATTTAGGTTTCTGAGCTTGGAGAGATCCTTCTTGTAGCCCATACTCTAGCCCCTCCAAAGACACCCCACACTCTTCTTTTTGGTGTCTAATAATGATTTTGACAAACACAGTAATTAATGTAACTACTGTTCAGTGAGTTCTGTGTGCTGGCACTGTGTTAATCACTTTACATAAATTATCTCGTTTACTCCTCAAGACAACCCAAAGAGGAAGTATAATTTTTGCCTGTTACTGGTGAGGACCTCATGCTCAGAGAGGTTAGGCAGCGTGTTTGTGATAACACAACTAATGAAGGAAGGGAGGGATGTCAGCCCAGGTGAGCTGCCTGCAGAGCCTGTGTTCTGATATTGCTCCAGCTACCACTTTTAACATTTAGTGTTCTGACTTACTATTATAATGGAAGCCCTACCCTATCTTCTGTGTATTTGAGAGGATTTGTTTTTTTATTCATATCTTCAAATGTCTGTGAATGACTCTGACCTCAATCCTGTGTGTGTCTGGACCTCTACTAGAAAGCATTTGGCATATGGGTAGCTTACCCAACACAAGGGTACACCACCAGGAGTGGCTGAGTGCTACGGGAGCTCTTAACAGAAGAGAAAGTTAGTGCGACTCCTCCTAACCGCCTTCCTTTCACTGGACATGAATGCCAGTAAACCTAGTCCTGTTGTTGAAGTCAGAACTGAAGAATGGGCCCTCTAGATAGAATGTAAGCACATTGCATTTAAATCTCTTTTCCTTAATGGTACAATTAGGCAGGGATAAACAGTGTTAACATGTTGGAATTCCTTGTGGTTTTTATTTCCTGGCTACAGTCAATCAAATGGTCATTTCACAATGAAAAAAATCTGGACACTTTTGTGTTCTGTGCCTTGCTCCTTTGCTGCTGATATTGGAAAATACCACTATTTTGGCCAACTATAAATTAGACTGATTTCTGTGAGAAAAACAGTTCTTTGGAACATTTAGTAGCTTAACACGTGGACCGTGGTTAGTGTTTGAGATAAAAATAGAGATATTGACTTGGGCTTATTCGCTTAGAAAAAAATCTCATTTTAGAGGTTAGTACTAACACACGAGAAAGAAAAATAGCCAGACAAGCTCAAGGCAAATATCATAAAACCAGTGGGATATGATATGGAAGGAGCTAGAGAAATTTTCCTGAGTATTAAAAAAAAAAACAGAGAGAAATAAAGAGAAGAGTTAGAATGGAAAACTTTTAAAATAAAGATTCAGGGAAGTTGTGCAATTGGGAAGCCACAGTCTCCATGAGCCTTTCGTCTGCTAGCTACCACTTTGTACACAGTGCAAGAGTTCCTTAGGCTGGTAGAGAGGGGTATTCTGTCCCTGCCCCATTGTCTATAGGGAAAAGTTAATGCAGATGTGGGCAGAGTTGTGAGATGTGGTAAGTACCCCATAAAGCAAACACACGTGAGCAAAGCAAACTCTCAGGTGATGAATATAGCCAAAAGAAAATGCTGTGTTCTATGGATTGGGGGATATGGAATCTGCTTAGGGCTCTTCTCATCAGCATTAAGTTTCCTGTCTGGGGGACACGGACCTTTCCTGGTTCTCCCGCAGTTAACTACACTATCTCTAGTCCACGCTGCCCTGGTTATCTAGTAAATATTTCCACCTGACCTAAATCCAGGCCAATACAGCACCTCCTGGCATCCCCTTGTATATTCCTACATGGTTTACTACATCACCCTCTAATCACTTTCCCCAACCTAGATATCTTAGCATTAGACTTGGTCTTCCAATTCTTTCACCTTTTACATTCAAGAGAGTTCCTAAGTCCTCATCATTTTACACTGGTTTATTTCAGACCTACGTCTTCTCTCTTATGAGACCCTGAGATACTTTCCAAATTGGTCTTTGTCTTTTTGTCCATTTCCATTCAGGCAATCCTCAACTCTGCAAAAACTTTTTTATTTCTAAAATGCAAGCTGAATTTTAATAGTCTTGCTTAATTTTCTAAAACCATGTTCAAATTCCCTAACATGACTTAATCTATTTCCATTCTACTTTTACCATAGAACCTGTATAACACATGTTTTTTTCTTTTCCCTGATTTGATGCTATAACCCTATTTCTATGATCCTTGGTCCTGATTTTTATTCTTATTCATATTTAATTATCATTTTGTGTTATATGGTCTTTTTATAAAATGCCACTAACCCAAAAGAGAAATGACTAGACTGAAGTTCAGACTTAGAATTATTTTACTGTAAAGCTAGCTGTTCCTTAAATGCATCGATATTGGTGATCTTACAGTTACTAAGGAAGTCTGTTTTCTAATTTGGGAATTTCTGGAAAATGTTAATAGGAGGTACATATATTTTATTGCCATTTGAAGACAACAAAATGAAGTAACTGACCATTGAGTATCCCTGTAGCCCTAATTTTTATTTGTTAGGCATTTGTGTTAGGGATTATTCACAAAATTTTAGTCGTAATTGGAAGTCACAGGTCCCACATTAGTACCCCATATTTTGCACAGGTGGAGGCTTTTTTGTTTTTATATATATTGCCTGTTACCTAACACTCTTAAGTGCTTTGGAATTTCCCAACTGAGCAAGACAGCACTGCTTGGCGAATAAGAACACAGACCCTGAAGCCAGATAGCCAAAGCTCTGATCTCTGTTCTGCAACTTAGCTGTGTGGTCTAGAGCAAATTCCTTAATTTTTGTGTACCTTGGTTTCTCCATGTGTAAAATGGATTTAAGTGGTAAGTTCTTTAGGTTTGTGGCCAAGATTAAATAAGTTAATATATGCAGAATACTTTGAATAGGTCCTGGCACATAATAAGCACTCACATCCTAAGTGTTAGCTATTGTTGTTTTTGTCATTAGAGCTGTATTGTTCATATGAAAGGCTAGTTTCTCTGTAAATATTACTATCATTAGATCAAAATCAATAATTTTTAGACAGTCACTATCTCTGGGCATTTGAGTCTCTGGGATCTACTACCACAGCTCACCTAGAAAACAGTGGTCAGGTTGTGTGCACCATACCTGCAGGAGAGACAGCCCAAGCCCCCCTGCAGCCTGGCTGTTGAGAGTGCCATTCCTGGGCTCTCCTGCTGAATGTCTCTCAGCAGAGCACTTCAAAGCAGCAGAATGTGGAAAATGAGGCTCATTCTGCTCCCTCTTCAGGGCTGTGGGAGTTCTAGTTACAGTAATTGATACTTGAGAACGTGCAGGGTCCACTCGGCTCTCTCCCATTTCTGCCCAAGCCCCTGCTCCTGCTTGATAACATCTTAGTAATGTGCCTCATATTTGATGTTCTCCCACGTGGCCCATTGCAGCTCTCATGGTCTGCAGGCCAGATGGAGCCAGTGTGGGAACAGCGTGGCCCAGAGGATTACAACTCAGTGCTGTCAATGGGATGCCAGAGCACAAGGACCAGAGTTCAGAAACCTGCTCTGGCAGTCTGCTCCGAATGCTCATGGAAGACAACATGGAGAGGGGGCGGGGGGCCCTGCCCTCTGCATGACTTTTCTGGGAAGAAAAAGACTCAAACCAAGGGGTGTGGTTGGCCCAGAATCAGAATTGCTTTCTAAGGATGCAACTCCATGATTTCTTCCTCCTCAGAATTATTTCCCCCCTTGAAGAATATAGAAACATCTGGCTCATTTACCAAGTCCTCTGGCAACCTCTGAAATTTCTAAAGCAGAATAGCTCGCTAGATACATCAATTTAAAAAATTCTAAAAATAAATACTTCCACCTAAAATCAGAATTTGCACCTAGAATTTTTTTCTTTCTCTCCCCTTTCTTCTACCCTCTTTTCCCCCCACTTTCCTCCTTGTTTTCCTTCCACTTTTTTTCTCTCTACTGACCTCTTTCCTTTTTTAAAAAAAAACTAATGTATACATTACCTTTGTATTGACTGTCTGCATTGCATAAGATGCTCTGAATACATGGGGGAGCAAGACAGACACTACCCCATAGAACCTAATGTGTTCATGTGTTGGGGGTAATCTAATAATTTCAAACATATATAGTTATATACTGAGATACGTACCAGGAAAGAAAAGTACTAAAAGCCAGGAACATTTATAAAGGGAACCTGATCTGGTCCAGGAGTCGTAGGAAGGCTTTCCAGGGTATGTGGCTCTTGAGCTTTCCTCTGAAAGATTAATGGGGGTTAACAAAAAGTGAAAGAGCAGGAAAGTCATTCCAGGAAGAGGAAATGTTCTGCACCAGGATAATCAGATGGAAGAAGCCTTACATGTTCAAGACATTAGAAGTTTTATTATAGAAATGTCAGAAGAGAAGGAACACAGTATTCCATTAGAGTCATCTTTTAGTTTGGTGTGGGAGATTTTATGTATGTATTGAACAAATCAAAGCTTTACCTAAATAGTTTTTCTAGATAAGCTTTTCTAAGATATAAAGGAAATATGGGTACCCTCAAGGCTAATATTAGTGGGGTAAAATGAATATTGGTTTTCCTCTATTTAGTGAAATGAGATAGATTATAGTATTCATAAGGAATTCTAAGTAAATTTCTTTAGAGAGGGTCGGGCAGGTCTCCTGACAGTTTTCTTTCTTTACAGGATGGGGAACAGGGAATGAATTAATGGTGAGGTTTTAGTGTGAAATGAAATTGTGGTATTTACTAATGTCTTAATAATATTTTCTTAGCCTTTTGACATTCAGGCTAACCATATACAGGATATGAACAGAGTATTCAAGGTGTAGGTAACCCCTATTTATCCTTCAGAGGGAGCAGCACTGTGGAGAGATGGACTCAAGCCCCCAATATACTGCCCTATTCTTTATTTAAATAGGCACTTTTTGTCTAAAAAGGAAATGTTAATAAGTCTGTTAGGAGGACTCCACAATTTGTGGAAGCAGTTTCTTCTCCTAATTTGTTTTCAGGCCTTGTTTGCATCCGTAATTAACACACTGTCCAAAGTTATCTGTGCACAGAAGACATTACGAGCCCTTTCTTAGGAAACTCCTGGAGAATAAGGACATAACTGAGCAAGAGGAAGACAGATACAAGAAAAAGGGATTCAACACAGGAAAAAAGTAAAGACAAGTTTCAGGATAAAGGTCAAAATAGAGCCCAGATGGCAGCAGTGCACTGGCACAAACAACTTGCCTGTTGAAAATGTAATTCTACCCTGATACTTGATTGTTAGCTTGGCTGGGTATAGAATTCTAAGTTGAAATAAGTGTACCAAATTAAATAAAGGATAGGGCAATCAGCTGGGAGTTTGTGCCTGTCTCTCTATAGCACTGCTCCCTCTGAAGAATAAATAGGGGCTAACTCTGCCTTGAATCTCCTGTTTAATACTGTTTCAATTTATTTCAAAGGAATACATTTTTTGAAGATGTTGTGGCTTTGTATTCTAGATTCCAGTATCCTCTAGAAGTCCAAAAGGACGCTAATTTCCTTATCTTTTCTATAGGACATTTTTCCCTTCCTCTCTGAAAGCTGGTAAGATCTTCTTTTAATCCCTAGTGTTCAGCAATTTCACAGTAATATATCTAGGAGTGGTTTCTTTTCATCTATTGTACTAGTAGTTAGTGGGTCCCTTCAGTGTTGGAATTAATTTTTTTTTAATTTTCTTGAATTAATTTCATGCATGATCCTCCTCCACCTGACCCTCGTGTTTTCTATGTGCATCTTTTTGTTGTTGTTGTTCAGTACTTTGTTATTCAGATGTTGAGGATCTTGTGATGAATATTGTGAATTATCCCACATCCATGCCAACCTCCTTCCAGTTTACCTTTGTGTACTGCAGGGGCTAGAAGGATAGACACTGTTTCTAAGATCTTTTGCAGCTAGTGTTCTGAATGTGATTTAGATTTGACTGTACTTCTTTCTGTTTTGTTGGCAGGTATGGCCATGGAAGCTTTTTACTCCGTGACAGCATTAGCAGGCATCCCAGTGTTTGGGCACTAGCTTTGTGAGGTCAAGAAGCAGACTGCTGGTCATCCATTTTGCTTGTATGGATTGTGGCAGGCACAGCCTGGCTTTGCAGTCCATAGCAATACCTATGACTCCCTGATCTTGGCAGTAATAACATGCTTCTGGAATTAGTGGCTCTAGTGGCAGTCTGCCACTTCAGGAGGCAGTCTCTGGATGTTAGAAGAGGTGAAGCTCCCTTTGTGGCTTAGTTCTCTGGTACAGCTGGGGAGTTGTACTGAAAGCTCAACTTCAAGTGTGCTTCTTTAGCTGTCTTAGAGATTATGTTATTTAATGTATGGTAAGAAATAATTTCTGCTAAAACTAAATAACATGAATTATTTTCTCTGCAAAGGATCCTGATTAGTATGACTCTCCTGGATTGATTCTTCTAATTTCTTTTTACTTTTTTCCCGTCTTCCAACCCTATTTTTGGGAGGAGATTTTCTTAACTTTAGTTTCTAACTTTACAATTGAGTAATTGAGCTTTACAAATTCATACACACACATACATATAATATGTAAGTACACTTTTTTCTTTTCTGGGTATTCTTTTTTTTTCTTTTTTTTATTTTATTATTATTATACTTTAAGTTTAGGGTACATGTGCACAATGTGCAGGTTTGTTACATATGTATACATGTGCCATGTTGGTGTGCTGCATCCATTAACTCGTCATTTACCATTAGGTATATCTCCTAATGCTATCCCTCCCCCCTCCCCCCACCCCACAACAGTCCCCAGAGTGTGATGTTCTTTTCTGGGTATTCTTATAGCATCCTGTTCTAGTTTTATGAATAGACCATCTTCTGTTATTTTCCTGAGGGAATTAATGATAGGCGTTGTTATTGTTGTTGTTTTTAAGTTTTCTTCCCCCTGCCTAGTCCCTGTATATTCCTGGTTGCTTTTGACGGTCAGTTTAGGACTCTAACTTTCATGCTAGAGACTTGGCTCAGTGATTCTTGGTGGTTGGCTCATATTTAAGAAGAGGACCTTAAAAGTCAATTAGAAACCCTGAGCATGTCATTGGGTGTTGTTACCTGGGACTTCATGATAAGGTGGCCTGGCTGTGCTGTTTAATGGGGAAGCCCCTGATGTCACCATCTTCATGGTTTTTTTCTTGTCTAGGTGAGATTCCCCAGGGAAGGGTTTTCTAATCTGCCTGTAAAAAGTATGGTCTGGCTGCCAGGGTCCTGGGAGCTAAGTACAAAAAGAGGAAAAGGGGCAGGGTACTCTAAACAAGTATGCAAATGTTCTCTTTGAAGAAAACAACAACAGTAATTATTTTTAATACATTGCCACTACCCTAAACTGTGTCTGGTACATAGAGGGTTAGAAAAGTCAGGAACCTACCCATAAAAGCAGAGAAAGGGATTGGGGCATCTAAATATTTTCTGGAACAGACTTTGAACCATTCTTTTTTTTTTTTTTTTGAGACGGAGTCTAGCTCTGTCGCCAGGCTGGAGTGCAGTGACGCAATCTCAGCTCACTGCAACCTCCACCTCCCGGATTCAAGCGATTCTCTTGCCTCAGCCTCCTGAGTAGCAGGGATTACACGCACATGCTGCCACACCCAGCTAATTTTTGTATTTTTTAGTAGAGATGGGGTTTCACCATATTAGCCAGGCTGGGCTCGATCCTCTGACCTCATGATCTGCCCACCTCGGCCTCCCAAAATGGTGGGATTACAGAGGTGAGCCACTGCACCCGGCCCATTTTTTCTATCTTAGCTCTATCTCACCCCTACTTCCAAAGGTAGTGATGATGCCTTAAAATCCTTAGATTTGGGGAGATTCTCTGATGTATATTGGGTGGGTTGCTTTGTGGCTTTTCCCTACTGCCGGCTTAGGTTTTAGCTTTCTTTTGCCTGTTTGGGTCATTAACCACCTATCCATTTGCGATATAGCTTGCAAAGTTTTGTTGATGTTGTGTTCTCTTCCATTTCATTTGTCTTTGGGTTTGTGCCTTTAAAAGATAATCTCCTTAGTCACTTTAATGAGGTTTAAGAGAAACCACAAGTAAAGGCATGTGTTCAGACCATGGTCTTGACCTGGAATTTGGTTACCTTTTCTATGAATCATGAAGAACAGACGTATATTGGCTTTGCTTTCCTTATCATCACGTGATTAATTATTAAAATTGTGTACTATATGTCTTTAAACTGTGTATTAAACTTAATTTTGTATGAGTGTGTCTAAGCTTAAAATAGAGTGGAGAATAGCAAAAATAAAGAAATGCAGTGTGTCCTAAAATATGCAGCAATTTCCTTCCCTCACTGCTAGTAGGACTTGCATCAAGCTGCATTAGCACCAAAAATGTATTCTTTACGCTGACTTGACGATACTTAGTGGGAAGCATCTGCAGTCAACATCTCTGCCTTAAACCCCTGGCACAGGGAGAGGGGTGGGTTTTGGTTTTCCTTTAGTGTGTTTTATGTGATGGTAATTTATATTTGCCACCCAAATAGTATACTTTTGGGGCATTTACTATTAGGGAGTTGTGGCAAATCAGAAATGATTTGCCTGAGTTCAGTGAAACCTTTCACATCAGCACATTCTCACTGTTCTTCATCCCTGGTGCCTACAGCAAAGATTTAATAAGCCCTGTTTGCAAAACAAAAAGAGAAAAAGAGTAATGGCTCAATGGAAGCCTCCATTAATGTTTCATACCACTGACTGTTGAATCCAAATATAGATTTTAGGAAGAAGGGCTGAGGAGAGTGAATTTCCTCTAAAACATAAACCTTTTCATCTTTGCTATGAGATTAAAATTGAATCATGAAAGTGGAAAAATTAATAGTTGGGAATGTGTTCTAAGTATGATGCTTACTTTTTGTTGAGAATTCCTTAGTTGCTAGTGATGATAAATTAACAGGTTCAGAATTTTGCTGATTTTCAGGAAAAAAAAAGGATGAATACATGATTTACCTTTACCGCTTTTTATAAAAGTCATAATGAAATAAAGCACCAAAGTGTAGAGAAATGTTATATGTATTATAATAGTTTAGGAGGCTTTTTGTTAAGGCCTTAACTATCAAGAGCTTATACATTTCTGGAAGTAAAATAATACCTTTCCTGCCAAAATACCTTCTCATTCATGCTTTGAGCCCTGATGTCACTTTGGGTAGGACAGAAGCTAGATGAAATTCTGTAGTTCCATGTTTATTGTTTGGAAACTCAATGCAAGGGACTTCATGACTCTTTTGGGAGGGTTCAGAAAGTAGAAGGCATAGCTCAATACCTGTGGATTGGATTCAAGAAAGAAACAGCAAGATATTCTACAATGCTTGACTAGGAGTTGAGAAACTTGGATTTTAATCTGGATTTATCTACTTATTAGTTACAAGTCCTTCTCAATTGCTTTATTGGTGTTTTTTAAAATTCGAAGGTAGCTAAAATGCATGTGGCACAAGAATAATGTGATACAGTGTGAGAGTGTTACTTTGAATACCAGGTATAAGTTCAGACTGCACAAAGTGTTGGCAAATGTGTAAATAGTTAAAGTTAATGTGAAATGACAAGTCATAAAGGGTGAACAGAATTGTTGGCAATCCACAGAGTAATTAATACCACCAAATTCCAGAATAAAATAACAAGAACATGTCATCTGAATTGTAGATGAGTTCTAGATAGCAAAGATTTCTCAGAGATGGTTATTATGATAACCAGCATTTATTGAATACTTAATATGTCAGGTCCTGTATTAAGGTCATTAGATGCATTATCATTTATAATCTTTATAATAACTTGGATTTACAGTTACTGTTATTGTTCCTATTTTATAGATAAGAACATGGCGGTATACAGTATCCCAACCAAAATCGTACAGATAAGAAATGGCAGCTCAGGCACTTGTAGCTGGGTCTTTTTGACTCCAAAGCAAGGTGTTTTTTACCACTATGTAATATTTCAAAAATTGGCACCAATTGAGAATTATATCAGAATAAAATATCAGAAATAGCTAATGTTTCCCTCCTTTTTTGCGAACTCAAAGCGACTGGGGCAAGTAGAAGTTTCTTAGGTCATATACAGAAAGTGTTGTCGGAGTGTCCTGCCCTGAAGAAGATACTAACCTAGCTGAAGAAGAGGGGGATTAACCAACTGTGTAAGGAGACCAGGCAATGTGTTAACATAGAGAAAGAAGCTAGGCATGTTTACCCTGGATAAGTGCAAATTCATGAACACTAAGTTCAGATATCTGAGAATTGTAAATGAAAGGCAAACCAGATTTATTTTCTGGGACTCAAAAACCATATTCATATATTCCTGTACATGGAGTAAAAGGGCATCCATCCACAAGCAGTAGTAAATTTTCTGTTACTAGGTAGTATCACGTCACGTGGATGTCATAGAGGATGGCAACAAGCACATGGCCAATGTTCTTTAGGGTTCTTTTAACCTAAAAATATAGATCAAAGATATTTAGATCAGTTTGGACTAAATACTGAATGCATGAGGAGGATTTCAGGGAGAAGGCAAACCTTGAGCTGATAACTGAGAGAATGGATGTCATTCATCTGTGGATTGTTAACAAGTGCAATTGCTGTGACTAGCAGAGAAACTAGAAGAACCAGAGCTGTGCCTGAGTTAATGATTTGGGTCACGTTTGCTCTTCTCTGGCCCTCGGTGGCCTCCCTTGTGAAGGTAGGAGATTGAGTGTGATGGGCTTTAAGGCCTGTCTATCCTAGGTACTCTCAGAGTCCTGAGGTGGCTCTCCTGTAGCAAGCCTGCCTGGCCTTAGCAGTTTACCCTGTGGCCTTTGGATATGCCAAATCTTGAGTACAGGAAAATAGACCTTCTTCTTAGAACACTTATTTTGGAGATGGAGGGGCTCATCGCAGCATGAAGACTGGCTTTTTTGGCAACACCTGGGAGAGGTGGCAGACACCTCAGAGAACCTCTCAATTCCACCGTATCAGATGTGGTTTTTCTTTTTTTAAAGCAACGTTTTTGAATTTAAGTAAAGAATAGAAATATCACAGAAACTTCATGGTCCTCTTAGATTTTCAGATATACCCCACTAAGTTTTATTTTACCCAGAGCAGGCAGGTGGAAACCTTGAGACATTTTCCTTCTAAATAGGTGTATCATCCTTGCTTCTTGATTTTTCATGGCTAGGCCAGAACAGAGCACTGATGGGGAAGCAGTGAAGTCTCGGAAAAGCTAGAAAAGCAGTCTCTTGTGTTTCCTGACAAAACTGTGGAATGTATGCTTCCTTATGTCTTTCATCTTCAGAACTTTAAAAATATTTATTTCTCATGTGACTTTACACATAAAGGCAAAAACCATGTCAACACATAGTGAGGAGCTTTATAATTCAGCATTTCATACTGAGTGTACCTGTCATGGGGCAAAGTATATAAAAACAGGATTCATAAATAATTAATAAATTATTAATAGGGTATTCATAAACATTGTAGATCCATATGCTTTACTGAATATGTGCATATTTTTGGAAAGTTAGCATTGAAGATCGATTTGCCAGGAGAACTACTTTGGTGCAAAGTCATTCTATGTGTATGCTTTGGGAGAAGACACAGAGGCACAGTCTCTGAAGCACCATGTCAGCGAGTGCCGCCCATCTTGCACTGACTGTTGGTTCAGGTAGGCAGTGCTTTGGGTTTTTTGTTTGTTTGTTTGTTTATTTGTTTGTTTATTGCTTTTGGAAAGTGAGCTATATTAGAATTACTGTCCCCTGGAAAATGAGTCAAAATAGGATTCCTTTATTGTGTCATTGTAATTTAAAATGAAAATTTGTTGATTCAGAAATGGAGATGTTGGTACCTTCTGTTTCTGAATTTCCATTAGGAATGGAAGATGGAAATCAGGAGCTGTTTGCAGCTGTTCTTCAGGTCATTTTAACCAAAATTCTTTAAAACTATATTTGAAGATATGAATGTGTTTTGACAAGAGGAAATTGTTCTAGTTTTTTTCTAGTATACCTTTTAAGGATTAGATTAGTCTGCAGCCAGTCCCACTCCACAGAATGTAGGTGGCTGATGGATCCTTTGAATCTTAATGATTTGTGGAAGCCTTCTTTTTCTTTGTCTTCTGAATAAGATGTGCCCCCCACCTTTTTTTTTGGCAGAGATAGCTATACAGTTACATGCTAAAAATTGATTATGAAATTTCTTAAAGACAGCCTTTAATAAAAGAGGGGTTTTAATATTAAAGAGGAGAGTTAATGTTTTTAGTTGTCCCCTATGTTTGAACCTTGTTTTAAGCATAGCTTTTTCTTTTGTTTGCCAATTACTTAAGAGCTTGTGTTGTAGGAAACTTCCAATTCAAAACGTGTTTTAAAAAACATTCTTTTTGGGGGAGGATAGTCTGACATTTCCATTTGCTTTTGCAGAAGAATCCCAGGGGGATTAAACACTATAGAAGAACAAAAACTGGTGAGTAAGCCAGATCTCAGAACCAAAACTTCACAGTGGAAACTCTACTGACTAATTCCAGCCCAGTGATTCCAGTGGGTCATTTTTTTTGTAATAAATAGAATATCTGGGGAGTTTTTCACATCTAATAGCCGCCTTTGAAAGTATTCAACATGGGTGCTTTAGGGAATAAGGGGTTTCCATATCTAGATAGTTGGAGATTTAATATTTGAGGCTTCTACCATTCATGAGCACTGTCTCCATGGTTTATGTCATAAATTTTTGTGGTTTCCTTGATACAATTTTTTACCAATACAAATTTTAATTACCAAAGTAATAGTGGTATACTTGTTGGGATCCCAGAATAGATAGAGAACATTATGTAGAGACTAAGGAAATCTGAATGAAGTATGAACTTGATTTAATAGTAATGTATCAGTATGGATTCATTAATTGTTACAAATGTTCCTTTACCACTTTTTTGTAAATCTAAACCTATTCTAAAATAAAGAGTGTATTTTTTTAAAAAACATGCTTTTAGCAGTATTTCTCTACTTGAGAAGTACTCTGTTTACAGAGAAGTAAACACTCAGAGGAACACCATATCTATGTGTGTGTTTGTAGTTATAAGTATGAGACATATTCACATATTGTTTCATAATTTCCTTTTCTAAATGAACATCTTTCCATGTCACTAAATATTTTATAGCATTATAGTTGTTGCATATTTAATTATGTGAAAATACAACAGAATGCATGTAACTAATCCCTTTTATTGGAAATTGAAGTCATTATCCATATTTCATTATTATAAACAATGTCATGACCTAACCATGTAATTAAAGCTTTATTCACATTCACTATTATTTTCTCAGGAGCAGTTCCTAGAAATATTACTGACTGAAAGAATATACAAAGTTTCAAAAGTGTTGCCAGCTTTTAGATACGTAAATTTGAATTACATATCAAGTGGAGCTGATTATGTATGAAGGATTATATGAACAAATAAACTTATAGTGGAGAGGTGGTAGGCTAGAGCTAGGCTGATTTAAGGGTTCTATCTATCAATGAATTTAGTAATTTATTTATGAATGTATTCCCTTGCTGAGAATGACTAGGGGTGGGGTCGTGAACTAGAAGAGAATGATCAAATAAATAAAGCCCCAGGGAGGCATGTGAAAGAGAACTGAGTGAATACAGGTCAGTTCAGGCTTGGCAAGAAGCAGAGTGCTAGAAACAGGTAAGGCAGCTCTGTGATTGGGTGTATTCATCTCCTGTTGGGTCCAGTGAGGAGACACACAGTTCTGCTTGAGCTTCAAGCATCTCAAGGTTAAGGAAGTTGGGACCAAGTCCCTTAGGTATGGGAGAGCCCCTCTTATGCTCAGTCACCCAGAAGAAGGGTAGGCATTGATGGGCAGTTCAGGTAGGAACTGGTCTTGAGATAGGTTAAGATGTGATAGTGAGAGGAGGGCCCTGCCAATGTATAGGAAGGAGAAAACTAACATCCTGATTTGCACCTCCCAGTCTGTAGGCCGCTGGCCTCCAATTTTTGGCAAATTGGAGATCTTCCCCATTCATATAGATATTCGTAAATCCGTCCTGCACATCTTCGCTCCAGCCAACCACTAGCCCCTGTACACACAGTTGCTCTGTATTCTCCACCCTTTTGGCAGCTACATTTCAGAGTGATGACTGGAGCTAGGCCTACTCCTAACATTGTCATTATTTTTCACAAGCAAGTCAGCCCAGGTCACCAGCTTCTTAAAAATGTATGCTTGTCATTGCTAGGAACAGTCCTTATGTGCATTTTTCAGTCTGTCCCTCTGCCTTCAGGGAGGTTATGTAAACTGCAGTCTAGCACAGCTGCCTTCATATCATGACTGGCTATAAATGGACTTCCATAGTAAGTTGTGTTTTTATATTCAGATACACTAAATTTATGAATGTCATCTCTGCTGTTTTACTTCAGCTTGTCATTCTTAACATTTTCTTGATTCAGGTGTTTTCCCACTATACAGTTTAAATGCCTTTTTCGTGGTATTTTGAATGGAGTCTCAAATACTTGAGTTATTTTCTCAAGTCTATTCCCTAGACAGGGATTTGCTTTTCTGCCATTATTTAAAGAGTATTCCAATGTAAACTACATCTGCTGGCTGGAGCCCTGGCCACCCACCATGGCCTTTAGAAAGAGAAGATTCAGGAAGTAGTGGAGTTCCAAGAAAGTATAGAGAAAGCTGCCTCTGAGTTTTACCCTTCAATTAGTGGCCCACAGACACTGAACACAGCCTGAGCCTTTCCCAGAGTTCCCACTGTTCTGTTCAGATTTGTAGAAAAAAAAAAAAAAACCAGAAGGAGATCAAACCTGGACAGCTCACTGGAGGTAACATTACCTGCAAAGTAAGGTGTATGGGGAAGTAAGTAGATAGTAGAGGAATGAAAAGTGTGTGAGAATAATGCTTTCAAAACAGTAGGATGGTATCTGAAAAGTATCCTTGGTTTTTGGATTTTCAAAACAATGAGAAAACACAGTTGCAGTGGATGAATGTCGGAACCTTATGAAATGTGACTCATCTGACCTTTCAGAGATTGGAACTGCCCCACAGTGCTGTTCTGCTAACTCTTCTTCTCCGCCCTCTAAAGTCCCTGCTTCCCTTTCTTTCCTTTTTAGTACCGGGGTGTACATAATCGATCCATCATAATCATCAGTTCATGACATGTTCTCATCATTGATCCATAGCATGGCCTTGTTTTTGTGTTTGGTCATTTAAAATAAATGTCTGTTTTATTGTATTAATGGGAACTGGGATGTTTCCAGATTTTTGCTCTCATGGCTCCCTTTACCTTTCATTTTCAATACAGAGCCCAAATACTCAGCACCAGATGGTAGGGAGCAATGCATCATGTACCTGGCCTACAGTTTCTGCACTAGAGATGTGGTCCTTTTACTGACTTCCTGTACGTTTCCTGGTTATGACCCTCCCCATCCTTCAGAGGATCTTCCTCTCTATGCATGTTGAGGCTGATGAGACAAGCCTCTGTTGTACCTGTGGCACAGTAAACATGTGGACATGAACTAAGCATTAATGTACCCCCAAGAGGTTGGGAATAGATTTTTCATTCTCTGGAAAATTTTCACAATCTTTGCTCCTGTGCCTAGTTGCTATGTTTTGTTTTGTTTTGTTTTGTTTTTTTCAACACCAGAAGCAAATTCCTAGTGGTGCCTAACTAAGGAAACTTTCCGCTGGTTTCCCTGGGGAATATTGTGAACAATATAGTCAATTAGTAAGTACTTTTTAAAATGTTTTCCCAGCACCGTTTAGCACAGGACAACTCGGGACATGACAAGGAGAGAAGACAAATGCCAGTTCAGTAACTAATGTCATATCTTAGACTTTTACTCACAGAGGCAGCCAGTCCCTTCTCAGACTACATGACTGTCGAACATAGTGGTAGAAACAGATTCATGACTTAATAGATGACGAAAGGGAGTATACACCAAGAGGATAGAAAGGAGCAAGAAAAAAATCATCTCCAGGTTGCCCCCGTGTTGGTGGTGGGTTCGGAGCAGGCAGCCAGACACCCTCAGCGGGCATTTGCTGCCCTCTGGTGCCCCTCAGGAGCTGCCCTACCACTGTGTGGGAATTGTGATCTCTGCTTGGCTTTTTGTTGTTCACAGGGGGCAACTCCTGCCAACCAAGATCCTGTTTCTCTATTGTAAAAAGAGTGCCTGGAGCTTAGAGAAAGAAAGGCGACGTGGAAAGGCAAGAAACATTAAAAGGAGAGGAATAAAATGGATTCTGTCAACTTGTTTGTCTCCTTTTTTCCTCATCTCTTCTTAAAATAATTGGTTTAGGACCATAATAGAATCTCATCAAACAAACCCTGAGAGTCAGTTATCTTGGATGCAAGCAAGAAAATAAAAGTGTACCAAATGAGATCATGGAGTCCGAATGAAAAGAAATATTGATCCACACTGAGAGTCAGCCTGGAGCAGGGAGGAGGGCAAGAAACTTTTTTATCCTTTCGATCAATAATATCTTGATACTAAGTGTTTATTCCAGTATCAAAATGGATTACCGGAAAAGCTTTGGGGTACAAAACTCTTTACATGTAACTTTGTCCTTTTCCTTTTGTTTAAAGAAGGAAAACTTCTATTATGCTTTCATTCTCTATGTAATAAACACATTTAAATGTTGGGCTGTAGAGGAGATACAAATGGCCATAGCAAAACCAATCTTACATATTATTTTCTATGTAATATTTGATTATTCATTGTTTTGATAGGAATGATAAATTCTGTAGATGGAAAGTTCCTTCTTTTTCTTTAAAAGGAAGCTATTTTTTTTCTCTACTTTGTTGACATGGCTCGTAGTTTAAATTCATTTTGTTTTTTGTTGTTTATTTTCTTAGAGTTCATGTATTTTTATCATTTTATAGGCTGTCAGTAGGCTTTCTAGCATTCACTGATTTAAACATTAGTTTAAGGCATGTGGTCATTCAGGTCAAACACTATAATGAGAACTTTAGGTACAGTGTTCTTTTATAGTAATTCTTTATAGTTCACAGTTCTGTTTCAGTAAGAATAGGGAAAGGCATAATAGCTCCCTATTAATTTGCATTGTTGACATAAATCTGTTTACACAGATATCAAGTCAGCTTCAAAGGAGAAAACATTTAGTGAATTTTAGACAGAAGACCAGCTAATGAGGATGAAACGTGTGTTATGGTTGAACATCCCAGCGTGTCTGCTAAGAAATTCAGTTTAAGAAAAGGCCATTATCACATTGTAGTGGTGGACTGAAAAAGGTAAATAAAAATAAATTTAAAAATAAATAAATAAATAAGAAAAGGTTATTAGATATTTTAATTGAGGTCTTCTCCCAGTACTGGATCAGCTCTCTGAAAGGACTGAAGGTCACGTGTGGAATTTGTGGTCAACAAAAATGTATGGAGAATTTGGTATAGGATAAAATTAGTATCTCAAATCAGTGAGGAAAAGATAAAGTGTTAAGAAATGGTGTTAGAATAACTAAATCACAATATGGAAAAAATAAAGTTGAATGCATACGTGACCCTACTTCATAAATTTCAAACAGATGAAATATTTAAATATTAAAAAGTAAAACCAGAAAATTTTTTAAGGCAGATTCTTTGGTGTAGGGAAGGATTTCCTGACCACGACTGAAAATCGTGACACCATAGAAGAAAACATTGATGAATGACTATTTTTTAAAAAAAAGCATAACAAAACAAAACTGCCAAAATGTCATGGTGCAAATCCCCATAAGTCAAAATACAAATGACATACTGGGAGAATACTCAAATCACAAAGGGCTAATCTCCTTAGAATAGAAAAAAACACTAGAAACCATTAAGAAAAAGGTGGTCAACACAATAGAAAAATGGGCAAAAAGAAAGAATGAACAGATGATTCACAAGAAAATAAATACAAATGGACCTCAGCAATAATAAGACAAATGCAAATTAAAACTACACTGAGATATAATTTCTCATCTCTCAAATTGGCAAAAGCATAGCTTGACTACACACTGTCTTGGCATGTATATGAGGAAATAGATATAGATTTCTGGTGGGAGTGCAAGATGTTACATTGCTTATAGAAGGCCAGTGGTAATATTTATTAAAATTACAAGTACATTTGCTGTTTGAGTGTGTAATCCAATCCACTTCTGGAACTTTATTCTCAAAACATACTTGCAAAATTATTTATGCAGCATTGTTTGCAATAGTAAAAGATTAGAAACAACTCACTATCCATCAGTGGGGGACTGGTTAAGTAGTTCATGTTTCATCCTTAGAATGGAGTTAATGTTATGCAGCTATACAAAGTAGGAAGAAGTTTGCTGTGAATTTAGATTTTTTCCATGAATCTTGAGGAGTTCCGAGATAAAATAATAAGGAAAAGAGGGAAGGAGGGAGGAAGGAAGGAAAGAATATGTATATAATATGCTACCTTTTGTGTAAGAAAGGGAGGAAATGAGACTGTCTGTTTATTGTTATTTCCATGTAAAGAAATTCTCTAAAGGTATACAGGAAGGCAGGGGAAGAGGAATGGAAAGGAGTAGATGGACACAGAGATGGGAGTAAGATGTCTCAATATGTTATTTTTTGATTGTGTGAAAATGTATTGCATGTTTAAAATAAAATTTTAAAAAGAACAAGTAGTCAGCAGGCACTGGCAGCATTTATAAAATGGTTTTGAGGTCTTTGAGTGCAGACCATCATAAAAGAGCCATTGTATTCAATTAGCAGATTTCCAGCCAATGTCTTCTGGATGCCCCAGTGAGTGACCAGATTTCTAATATGTTCACAGATGTTCTTTGTTTTGTTTAACTATGCTATATTAATAAAGCTCATACTTCTTAGCATTCCCTATAAGCTTAAGCAATACTGATTGCAATTAGGCCAAATATATACCTGCTGAATTGAACTCTTCAAAGTAGAGTTTTATGAGAAGGGAAGCCAAGCTTAAAGAGTGAAATATTTTGATAATCCCTGGCATATAAGAAAATTTAAGGAAACCAACCAGGCTTAACATCTTCAGCTCAAAACACTACTTAACTCTGTGTTAAATTATAGTGCCAAAATTCATTCACTTTCCATTTGCATCTGATTCATCATTGCTCTAATTTTTAATGTTCTTAAACATTACCTGTTGAAGCTGTTAAAATCCAGTAAGTGCCTTCGCAGACCCAATTAAATGCCCAATTACCAATTTTGGGCTCTTGACTTACATTTAAAATTAAGTGAACCTCGCCCTGCAGCTGAATTGCTAATGGATAGCATATCTCAAGGGAAGTAAGATTCTCAATGTTCTCTCTCAAGAACATCGTTTCCACAGTTCAAGCAGAAACACAAGTACATCATTGCTGCTTCTATGTCAAACCCCTTGTGCTGCCCCATACTAATGTGAGTTATAACTATGGGTGTCCTTGCAAGAAGAGGAAGGAGATTGAGGACAAACACGTGTTGTCAGAGCCTGGGCAGGGGCACTGGAATAATTTCCTTTTCAAGAAAATAATAGTGCCTTTGTGTTGAGGCCAGGAAACAAGATGAGGAAGTTTGGAGTTCTGCTTTTCAATATAAATATGTATTTAACAAGATTACTTCCTAAACATTAAGTTTGAGCATAGAGTATCCAGAATTCTTGGCCAGGATATGAGTTGTCTTAAGATTCATCCCAGGTCAAGGCAATCTAAAAGAAATCAGCTGCTCTCTGGCTGGCTTTATTTCTGTACCTGTAAGGCAGGCCTTCCCGGTTAGTAGGGTTCCTCTTTTTAGTTATGGAAGCACAAGGGTAGTTTCAGAGTTAAATGAGATCTGCCTTGCTTCTCCTTTCCTTGATCCTTATCAGCCTTCCACCCACAGCACGAATGACACTGCTTTCATAAAGAAGCTGTCCTGCATCCACCAAAAACCCACCTCTCACCTCACCCCTCCACTCTGTTTGGTGTTATACACTTGTGGTGATAATAAATACACAGTGCTGTATTTATCATATCCTGCCGCTATTTCAACGCTTAGGAACTTGTCATTTCTCTTCTGAAATGTGAACCCCCTGATGAATATGACTGCACTTCAATCACCTTGTACCTATTTCCACCCCTCAACTCATTTCCCCTCCCGCCACCTTACCCCTTTGTGTCACTTTTCCTTCAGTATGCACACAGTAAATATTTTTTGATGAATGTTATTTGTGCCTTCAGATTTTTCCAGAAGAACAGTCGCACTGCTTTATGATTCAAGTGTTGGCAGTTTAAATTCCTCTTAAGTGAAATAGAAAATTTACATAAATGTCTCATATTCGGCTATGATTCCCTCCAGGGGAATTTAGGAAAGTTATGAGCATAACATCTTTCCACTTTCAACAGAATAGATTTCTCATAGCATGAAGCTCCTTCCTGCCAAGAGTCCTCCCCTTGCTACCCCACCCCAACAGTTAATCCAACAATCTCTTTAAGAATCTCAAATGAGTCCTAAAACAATGCCTGGACATAAAGAGTTGAAGATTCTTTGTGTGTTGGACGTTTAAAATGAATAGACATTATACATTCTCAGCTTTTATGTAAAGATCAATCATACTATTTTTATCTATAAAGTGGTATTCTGTTTCTCATTTTATCAGTGAGATCTCCAGGCTTGAGAGAAGGGGCATCACAGTGGGCAGCATGCACTTCTGTGACTCATAGAATTGTGAGGGCGCTCTTAGGGTCTTTCTCATCTGGTGTTTTTGAGACCCAGACAGGAAAAGACACATGTAATGTCCATGGACAGGTAGGCAGAATGGGCACAGGACCCCCAGCCTCCTGACTCCCGGTCCAGGGCTTTCTCTCCGATGCTTCCTCCCTGTTAGAGCTGTTGCTGTTATTCAGTTAGCTGCAGTCAGTGCTAATGGGTACAAGGTTCATTCTCCATGTAGAGCAGCTTCCTTTGCAGAAGGGATTGCTTAGTTTCTAGGCCAAATCCTGTGCTGTTTTGGCCCATGATGGAGCAGGCGAGGAATGATAGGGTGATTTGATAGCAGAAACACTGGCTTCCACTGGAGAGCCATTTTAATGAGTGTGTTCCCACTCACAGGGAGTCAGGAAGGAGCATCCCCATCCTCTCAGGAGACAGCCGGTCGACGTGTAATTCTTTGAAAGAGCCACTGTATAGTGCTGGGACCCCTGCAAAGGGACCTTGTCTAAGACCCCCAGCAGGAAACATTTTATGGATTCTCACATAAATTTCCTTTTACTTTGTTGTCTCAGCAAACAACTTTTTTCTCATATCTGAAAAATAGTCACTTAATTAGCTTTACTCTTTGAATTAAAATGACCTTCTACCTGTGACAATACATGGACCATCCTAGCTTTCTGCTTGGCTTTATGCTTTGGTGAACAAAGCTTGTTTACATTTGGGAGCGATTTGGATTCTGGCTGTTTCTCCAGAGCCTTTCAAGGATAGTGGCTGAGACGGCATGGGTGGGATGGAGCCTATAGCATAATGAAGTCTGTACCCGTCAGTGGAACTAGGGCAAGGGGCTTTCCACACTCTTCTGAACATACCTGAGCAACACTCTATGGAAATGTTGGCTAGAAATGGAGGCTAGTAGTATAATGAGTCCCATAATACAAATCTGAAATTAGGGCATAAGCACTGGAAATCAGAATCTGAGTGACTATCCCTCTCATCTCCCTTGTCCCTAGCTTTAATAGGGATGCCCTCCCCACAACACCCTGCCCTCAATTCAGACGACTGGCCAGAAAATATTCCTTGTACCCTCAAAAGGAAGAGAGAGGGAGTGAGCAATTTTCCAAGGAAAAAGCAAGTGGTTTTTTCTTCCTCCATCTCTTAAAAATTGCCGTTACTTAAAATTTGGAAGTTCCCGTTTGGAGTGCTCAGTGAATACTAACTTTAGTTTGTGATCCTACAGATGCTTCCCTTATCTCATTTGTAGGGCAGCAGAATTGACAACGAAGGGCTTTTGCATCTGCACATCAGCAAAAGAAGGCATCTGTCTATCCAAGGTGGGCACGGTGGTCTATGCATTGTTATACATATTGTCTTAGGAAAAGAGTATGCACAGGAGTTCAGGCAGACACAGCCAGCATCAGTTATGCTTGGACACTGTTCCTGCATTCTTGTCCTACACCCTCATTGTTCCCGTCATTCAGAGAAGAGTGAACCAGGGTGTGGATTTTCATCTGCAAAATGAATCTCCTTACAAAAGAGTCCTCAGGAAAAGGGAGAAAGTTAGTGGTTGTTGTCCAACACTAAGGAGGAAAAACAAATGTCGCACGCAGAAGGCACTGACCTTTCCCGTACTTCCTTCTATGGGGACGCCACAGTGGCTTGAGTCCAGAGATGGAAGTCATTGTTTTCATTGTTCATTTCATTAGAATCCCAAACCAATCACATCATAGCCATTTCCACTCCACCTTTTACTCTGTTACCTCTGGAAATGTGGCTTTTTTACCATTCATTGGGACACATGAGAGAGTGACTATGCTGTGTGTTCATTCTTCCTCCCCTGAGGGATTCAGTTTCTTCCTTTCTTTGAGTCTTTCTTCAGAACTTGCGTTCCTCTGAAAACTGTCCTGGCTCTTCTGGCTTGTTGAACCCTCTGTTGGCCCTGAACTACCATTTCTTGCTTGGATTTTTTTTTCATCTAAATGTAACCTGAAAACCGTTGAGAAGAAGGGGCTATATTCTATTTTGCCTAGAATAGCAAACTACTAATAAACAAGATCCTACGGCAAGCTTATCAGGGGATACATTTTTATTTGAGGGAGGCTTATGCGTTCTGAATTTAGAATTTTTTATAAATTCATGATGAATTTGGCTGAAGCTTCCCTTTGCATTACCTGTAGGGTGAAAATACTTCCCAAGCAAATGAATAGAATGAATAAGATGTACAAAAACAGCTTAACCTATTAAATTACAAATAAAAAACAACCTGGCAGTTTAGGACCAACCATTTGCTTGCAAATAGCATGTTTCCTTTATGTTTCTGAATTAGATTCGGCACAACAAAGTCCCAAAATGAATGTTACAGAGAAAAATAAAAAACATTTTGGGAAAGGCAAGAAGTGTGAGCTGGATTTCTGAGGAAAGCCATGTGGCAGAGGGAAGATGTAGACTTGGCCTGTGAAGGATGGACACATGTTAGATTTGGAGGAGGTGGCTGTGAAGGCATCCCAGGCATGCACAGAGTTCTAACTATAAGGACCTAAGGATGATGGCCTGTGGTCAAGAGGGTAGCCATTGCACTACCACTGGGTGGACCCTGGCATCTCCCTACTCTCGTTGACATCCTTGACCTCTTTAGCAGAGACATATAGGAGAGAGGCATTCACTCTGTCCTTCTAACATCAAATCCTAAAGTGGCCTTTGTTAGTCACTGTGTCAGTCACTTCCTCTAAGGCTGCTTAGAATTGTCATGATTTTGTCAACTCTTAGGGTTTTGTGATGGCCTATGTGTCTCTGCTATACAGGGTTTCAAGTGCCTTAGAACTCCAAAATGTGCATGCCTAGCATTGTATGTTATCACTGACTTCAGGTATGAAGTTACAGCAGCTGAGAAAAGATTCAATAAAAAGACACTTGGAGAACTGTGGCCGGTTATCTTATTTGTAATTCCTGATTTGCCAATGTAGGTTTGCATTGCCAGGCACAAATACATTTGTCTTTCATCCTTTTTTTATATTTTATTTTGCATTTTACTCCTCAATGCTTATCTTCTGAGACCCATTTGGATTTCTTATTCATACTAGAGAGTGTCTAGGAATCTGCTGATTTGCTAATAGACTAAAATTTCTGTTTGAAAAAGTAAGTCTTCGTGGGAATTTTGGCATAGTTTAGTTTCTCTGTTCATTTGTTTGATATTGTTAGTTCCTGGAAAATTTTCCTTCTTTATAGAAGTGCTGGTACTGCTTAGTGCTAAGGTATGCGGGAGGCCCAGCAAAGGCTAATTAAGAAATTACTCTGTTGGCCATGGAGGTCTGGGCCCATGGAGTCAGATGGAGGCACCAGATTGTTAGTAAAGACTCTCAAGCAGATGCATTGCCTTTGTGTCCTCACACATCCCAGAGAGGCAGGTTCTTTTAAAGTTACTAGCTCTGATGAGTCAGGTGAATGTTTTGATCCATGGTCCCAGGCAATGATATTTGAGTTTAGGTTATGGAAAGACATCAGAGTTCCTGAGTTAGTGATATTCACATTTGGAAAATGTGCTCCATTCTTATCACAAGCTCTCCAGGCACCATCCAGTAGTGGGCCATGGCTTGAAAGCAGCAACGCCATGCAGACAGTCCTTGCTCTGGAGAGGAGATATTTTATCATTTGCTTCTGCAGGTAGTAAATATTCAGCTGGTTGCTGCATTGTGAGTGTTCTTGTAACCTTTGGCCCCTGACAGCATCATCTGGCACATTCCTAATGTACAGCTTGATGAAGCAAGACCTACAGCACATATTCATGGAAGTTATTCTTTCTCCGTGGGAGTTATTCAAGCCATGACAACTACTAGTTACACCTACCAACAGACTTCACGCAACACCTTTCATTTTTTAATCTTTTCTTCCTCAGTGCCATCTTCCTACTTCCAACAACCTATCACCCAATGTTAATAGTGTTCATTCAGTGGATACGCACTATTGATGTTTACTTTGCGTAAGGAACTCTGCTAAACACCTCGCTCTACTTTGATTGGGAATGGGAGCTGGAGAAGGGATAGAAGTAGAAGCCATGCCTCTCCAGTGTGAAGTTCTTTAGTGAGGAAAGGAAATAGCTTTTTCTCTCTTAAGGAGTTTAAAATGGGCTTCCTGCCATATGAAAATAGTGAAAAAAGAACATAATGGGATGCAAAATATTGGCATGGTTTCTAGAGAAAAAAAAACATGTTTCAAATGTCAATTACATTTTTCTCTGATCTCTTTAAGAATATGGCCAAAGAATGAGCCTATAAAGCACCGTGGCAGATAATAAGATGGCCATGTGCATGTAGCATCTTAGTTTTGTAAAATGCTGGCATACTCAAATAGCAGTACTGACCAGTCCAACTCTGAATGTGAACTTGTTGTGTTTCGCATTTTTGTGATGCATTTTTAAACCATTCTACTTAGATCTGAAGGGGGACATGGAGAGCTCAGCTAGGGTCAATGGAGGACCACACAGGTGGTGGTGATGGGGTAGGGAGTCTATTTAGGAAGACTAAGTGAACCAGGACAATTTGAACATGAAGAAAACTGGAGACCATTTAAATGACAAATTTCAAGAATAGAAAATATAAGCAAATGCAAATGGCTGTAGTCATAATCTGAAAGAAGAGTTTCTTGTCACGCTTTTTAAGTATTAGGATGGGTTGTAAGTTATTTTTATGAGAGTAAAAAAAGTTAGAAAAAAACACTGAAATAATGTATCTTAGAAGGTAACATGCCCAAAGGTAACATGTGGAGTGGTGAATAAACGTCTTGAGATATCTTCCCACTCTATAACTCTGTATTACCTTGATTACATAGGCAGAAGTACAAACTGTACATGTAAAATCGGTTAAGTGAACTTTAATTATGTCAAATTGGTGTAATAGGCTGAACAGAACTTTGTACATTAAAAGAATGCAAAACATTGCTTTTGAAGGGGCCAATAGAAGTTATAATTTGCAGTGTTTTGTTGATCTAAGGACTTCACATATTTGGCCCCTCGTTAAGTACAGCTTTAAACCTAATATAGGTTACCTTCCAATGCAGAGTTGATGATTTCTGCCTCAAATTTCAGTCAAAGTAAACTGAGGTTTTAGTACCAAAATAATTTTATGCAAAGGGTTTGAAAATTCAAAATTCAATTTTCAAAATTGAAAATTGAAAATTACTGGTATGCATGAACCTTCAATAAATTTATTATCTGCCTGACACAAACCATACTATACATAATGGTTGTTCCTGTTACTCAATTTTAATATAATGCCCTTACTTACCTTCACAGTGGAAAACAGTGACATCCAGTAAAACTAGGGAACCATACTTCATAGTGTAGACACCAAAAAGCTGGATAAGCACTGCGCTATATCCCTGAACCCCATGGAACAAAGTTTAGGGACCACTTTTAGTGTTTACTGAGAGCAACAGCTTCTCTCTGTCATAGAGTAATGGCTCAATCTGGTGACTGTTCTCTGATTCGGATTGGCTTTATCAGAATAATCTCTACTTTAGGCTGTAAGTCTGAGGGAGGGGAAGATACCATGGGACAGGTGGATGGAAGTGTGCGGACATTATGACCAGCCGAGTTTTGAGAAGAGCGTTTTGACAGTTGTGGCTCATCTCCTTAAAACGGTTTATCCCCCAATTATGTTGCGATTTAGGCACAAATTATCAGTGGGGAATTGAATAGAGAAAGCTGAGCATATCACCACTTATCCAGCACCAGAGAGTCGGGTGTTTTATTTCTTTTGTTCTGAATCTTCATCAAGGCCATGCTCTGGAAAGACCCCCCAGGGATTTTTCTTAGGAAGAAATCATTTAACACAAGTGGCATCATTTATTTCGGGAATGATTCATAGGCTGCTACATAAATACTAATGATGTGTATAACAATGTGTTTCACCTTGGAATCTGCACAGAAGTCACAGAGATGCTGGCTTTCTTTATGAGAGAAGCTGCTCTTTACCACATAGCAGGATTTGGTAGTCAGGTGTGCCTGCTTATTCTTTTTTTATTTCCCCATATTGCCTTAAATGACCCTGGATTTAAAAAAAGAGAGATAGCCAATAAAGAGAGTAGGGTGGGTGAAATATTGCTAATCACAGTCACCAGTACATACAGCAAATAGGTAGTTATTTGTGATCGGAATGGAGATATGTCATGTGATGCATATTTGAGTTAAAACTCTCAGTAGGGCACCCTACCAGGTACCTGAAGAATGCAAAGACGTAGTCTTACATTTTCAGGTTATTTGCAGTCTGATAGATGAGATAGCACATGCAGGTAAATAAAAATACAAAGAATTATCTTTATTTTCCTGACATGTGCAAAATGTGATGTTCAATAAGCAGTGGCCTCCAATTCATTAGGCATTGCAGTACGAACGTGCCTGTGACTTTGTGACTGACCTTGAAGATTTTGGTCTGGAGAGTCAACTGCAATGAAGAGTGGGTTAGACTATCCCTTTTCTCTCTGTTTTTACTACTACCCTCTGGTCTAAGCTACTGGCAGCGCCTCTCTCCTGGGCTATTGCGGTAGAAGTTCCAAAAGGGTTTCCCTGCTTTCATGCCCACTCCTGCCATGACCTCTTTGACCTGCAGCAGTTGGAGAACATTTTTTAAAATGCAAGTCAGATCCTTTGACACTCCTGCTTCATGTTTACAACATGGAGCCTTGTTCACCAGGGTCTCCATAATCTGCACTTGCTTTCGTCTCTGACTCCATGTATAGATATACCACAGTTTATCCGTTTTCCTGCTGAGGGACATTTGGGTTGTTTCCAGTGTTTGGCTATTACAAATAAATCTGTTCTGAACATTTGTATACAAGCCAACACTTGGTATCCTTAGTATTTTTAATTTAATTTTTAATAATAGGTGTATAATATCTTATTGTGGTTTTAATTTGCATCTCCCTAATGACTAGTAATGTTGAACATCCTTTTATGTGCTTATTTTCCATCCACATCTTCTTTAGTGAAGTGTTAAATCTTTTGCTTATTAATTTAGCTTTCTTTTGTTGAGTTTTGAGAGTTTCTAAATGTATATTCTTGATACAAGATTTTTGTTGTTGTTTGTGTGTGTTCAAACAGAGTCTCACTCTGTCTCCCAAGCTGGAGTGCAGTGGCATGATCTCAGCTCACTGCAGCTTCTGCCTCCCCGGCTCAAGCAATCCTCCCACCTCAGCCTCCTGAGTAGCTGGAACTTTATAAGCATGTGCCACCACACTCAGCTGGTTCCTGTATTTTTTGTAGAGACGGGGTTTCACCATGTTGCCCAGGCTGGTCTCAAGCTCCTGAGCTCAATCAATCTGCCCACCTCAGCCTCCCAAAGTACTGGGATTATAGACGTGAACAACTATGCCCGGCAGATACAAGTTTATCAGATATGATTTGCAAATATGTTCTCACAGTTTGTGGCTTGTCTTTTCATTATCTTAAAGAGCACAAGTTTTCCATGAAGTCCTACTTATTAACTTTATATTTCACAAATTGTGCTTTTAGTGCTATATATAGGAAATCTTTGCTGTAACCCAAGGTCATAATGATTTTCTTCGTTTTCTTCTCAAAGTGTTGTAATTTTAGGCCTTTACATTTAGATATATCACCCATTTCGATTTTTTTTGTGTGTGTATACTTTGTATATACAAACTGAAGTTTCTCTTTGTACATGTGGATATCCAGTTGTTCCAGTACCATTTGTTGAAAAGACTGTCCTTTCTCCATAGCATTGCCTTTTCACTTTTATTGAAAACAAGTTTTCCACATATGTACAGGCCTTTCCAGCCTCTCTATTCTGTTGCATTGATCTATGTGTCTGTCTTGATGCCAGTATTACATTGTCCTGATTAGTTTATTGTCTTGATCCATTTGTGCTTCTTGTGACAAAATACCTGAGACTAGGCAATTATCAACCACAGACTTTTTTTCTCACAGTCCTGGAGGTGCTGATCAAGATCAAGATCAAGATCAAGACACTGGCAGTTTCAGTATCTGCTCAGAGCCCAGTCTGTGCTTCCAAGATAGTGCCTTGATGCTGCATCCTCCAGAGAGATGAATGCTGTGTCCTCATATGGCAAAAGGGCAAAAGAGCCAAGCTAGTTCCCAGGTCCCTTTTAGAAGGCACTAAATTCATTCGTGAGGTTGGAGCTCTCATGGCCTGATCTCTTTCTCAAGGGGCCACCTCTTAATACTGTTGCAATGGGGATTAAGTTTTAACATGAATTTTGCAGAGTAACCATCAACCAACCATATTACACTTAGTTTTACAACAAGTCTTATATAATCAGATAGTGTAAGTCTTCGAACTTTTTTCCCACAGTTGTTTTCGCTCTTCTAGCCTTTTGAACTTCCATATGAGTTTTTAAATTAATGTGTCGTATTCTGCAAAAAAAAAAAAAAAAAACCCTGGAATTTTGATTGAGATAGCATTAAATCTTTAGATCAAATTGGGGAGAACTGACATCTTAATAATATTGAGTCTTCTGACCCATTACCATGGTATGTCTGTCCACTGGAATCTGTAGAGTATTCCTGTGGACAGACATACCATGGTTTGTTTGAGGATTATTGCCAGCTTAACAACATTAAGTCCTCCAATCCTTGAATATGAGGTATTTTTACATTTCTATAAGTCTTCAATTTCTTTCAGCAATGTTGTGTAGTTTTCAGTGTACAAGTCTTACACTTCTTGGTTAAATATATGCCTAAGCATTTTATTCTTTTCAATACTCTTGTAAATGGAATTGTCTTTGTTGCCTTATTCACTATTAGTCATGGTTCTCCAGAAACAGAACCAATAGAATGTGTGTATATACATACACACATGCATATACACATATACATGCATGCACATATATATACACACATATGTACATATATACACACATGCACATATATATACACCCACGCACATATATATAAAAGAGATTTATTTTAAGGAATTGGCTCACATGATCGTGGAGACTGGGAAGTCCAAAATCTTCAAGGCAGGCTGGCAGGTTGGAGGCCCAGGAAAGAGCCAGTATTGCAGTACAAGTCCAAAGGCCTTCTACCAGCAGGATTCCTTCTTGCTTGGGGAGGTCAGTCTGTTGTTGTATTCAGATCTTCTACTGACTGGATGAGACCCACTCACATCAAGGAGGGCCATGTGCTTTACTCAAAGTCCACAGATTTAAATGTTAATCTCATCCAAAGTCACTTTCATCAAACCACCCAGAATAATGTTCGACTACATACCTGGGCACTGCAGGCCGGTCAAGTTGATATATCCATTACAACTGTGACTCTTGTTATTTTAGTGGTTTCGTTTAGTTATTTTAGAGTTTACAGCATATATCTTTAGCATACTCTACCTTCAAGTAACACACTACTTCATGTATAGTATGAGAACTGTCCAATAGTTCACTTTCATTTCTCCCATCCCAAATTTTGCTACTGTTGCTATATATTTTACTTTTTCATATTTTATAAACTCAATACTATATAATCTTCATACCACATTTGTTGTACAGGACTAGAGCATTGCTTGTCTAGGGCTAATTATTCCTCACTAATGAAGCAGGACTTTTCTCTGTATTCTACTCAGTGCCCCAGGAAATCTTGAGGTTTTTCCAGTCTGGATGATGGAAACAGGCACTATTCCCAGCCCTGTGTGAGCATGGAGTACTGTATCCTCTATTCATTTTGAGTGATTATTTTTTAAACCTCAGATAGTTTCCTCACAAACATATGATGGGAATCACTCAGCTGAATTGTCATAGGCAAATCTCTGCAGATCTCTAGAGTTTTCTCTGTGTCTCTCTTCTCTAGTACTCTGTCGTAAGAATTTTAGCCACCTTGGTATCCCTGGGTTCTCAGCACTCACTTCAACTCAGGGAATCTGCCAGTCTCTTCCTGGGTTATTCCTCCCTTCACCACAGCCTAGAAACTCTCTCAAAGCAGTAAACTAGTACAATTGTAGGGCTCACCTTATTCATTTCCCATCTCTCAGGGGTCACTATGCTTCATTGCTTGATATACAATGCCTTAAAAACCATTGCTTCATATATTTTGTCCATTTTCGGTTACTTCAGGCAGGAGGGTAGACATAGCACTTATCTGGATTGGATGTAGCCACAGGATTAGAATTGTTGGGTCATAAAATATGTACATGTTCAGCTTTAGTAGATCTTGCCTAGAGTTTAAAAAATTAAAAATTAAAATATTTTTTAAATTACAATAAATTCAGCTAATTTTAATTTTAGATAATTTTTATAATGTAGTTGATCTTGGTTTTAACCAGAGCGTGTTGCTGGATTTTACTCCCCAATCGAACACAGCAGAGAGAGAAGGTGGCGGGTTCCTAGTGATACCATGCACTTTTTTTTAGAACTTCAGTGCTGTATCCCTTCATTTACAATGTATGATGAAAAATACTGAAGAAGGGATGGTGGTGGTGGTGAGGAGGCAGGAGAGCCAACAGAGCAGATAATTCTGCCTTTGCTTGACTGATAGCGGTAATTATATTTGACAGCTTATGCTTGCCAAGTAATAACAGCTTTGATTTTTCCAAAAACCTAGTGATATATGTTTAGTATCTAGTCCATTTAAAAATTCTCTCTCTGTTACTCTTTCTCCTTCAAATTTGAGTCCCTTTTTTTCCCCTTTGGAATGGCCTTCTCACATTAAAGGAGATCCATGTGCACATGACATCCTTCCATGGTTCTTTTAGACCTAATCTATGTTTTGAAAGAGGAAGCTCAGCAGCAGGTGCATGGTATCCAGGAGCATAGTCACAGGCCCTTCCCTCACCTGCTTCCTTAGCTGCGGAAACGCTTCCATCTCTTCTCATTGTAAAGGGTTTTTTAGTTCTAAGAATGCTTTTTAGCCGCTCTTCTAGGTAAAATATGCATTGAATTTCTACCATGTATGACATTTTCCTGAAGAGAATTGCTGTTTGCCCTACACTTTTCAGTATATAATGGATAATGTTAAAGGAAAGCATAACATTAAAGAAATCTCTTTTTCAAGTTTTTATTTTCAGCCTTTGAGCTTCTTGTGGAGAAACTTAATACATTCTTGAGTCAGGTGGCCGTGACTTTGAAGCCTTTGTTTTTTGATACTCTGTAAATCTCGCCTAAGAATAGATCAAAAATGATGTTTACATCTGTTTCTAGAATTGAGGAAGTAAGAACAGAATAAGACTTTGTGACTGTAGTTAACCCCTTCCATTATCTTCCTTGTCTAATACCATAGGTGGAATTGGATTTAATCCCTTTCAGAAACCATCCGTTGTCACAACTCTGGGCATTTATTGTCTTGCTCAGACCTGTTTGTTTGTTTGTTTCACAGTTATATTACATGAAACAGACATGTTATATAAACTTTCCATATAAAATATAACTATTAGTTTGCAATAACTAATATTAACTAGGTTTTATAATTCATCGTATGTGTTCCCTTTATCCAAAATTCATGCAAATTTATTTTCTCTGCAGGTCTATGGAGAAATGTCTAAGGAAGTTAAAAAATCAAACATATTGGGAAACCTTTTGGGTTGTTGAATCTCCCTGAAATCATATTTTCAGGAAGGCTGAAACAAACAGAATTACTTAAGAGAAATGCTGCTAGAATAAGGATTGCAGGAAAAGAGATTGTTGTAAGAGGTTTTCACCCCTAAATTCGTTTCCTTCTAGTCTCTTGATATTTCTGTAACTTCTTGGTTATTACCATTTTCTTTACTCTTACTTGTAGTTCTGGGGATACTCCTCTTTTCTAGTAAGAAAATGTTCAAATACCTTAAAACTGTGGCTGAATTTTGAAACTAAACAATTGAACCTGAAGTAAGTTCATGGTTTCTTGTGAGCACAGGAACTCTTCTTCCTTTTGTTGAGGAGCCATCAAAGGCATCAAAGAAGCAGCCACCTGACTCAAGAATGTATCAAATTATCCACAAGAAGCTCAAAGGCCAAAAATAAAAACTTAAAAAAAACATTCATTCCCTCATGGATTTATACATGCCTACCTCAGTTAGCACTCTGTATCCATTATAATAAAACCATATCGTGGTCCTAGTCTGGGGAGGTCAGTGGGGAACTCAAGCCTTCCAGGGGTTAAGGTTCCTGATTTTAAGGTTAAAATGTAATAGTCCAGGACTACCTGTCATTTACTTGAAAAAGAGAGTATCCTTTCAAAATAAAAATCTACATATTTTTACATTTAATAAAATTATCAACAGAATAAAGAATGTTTGAAATTAAAAGGGACTAGATTTTAAAAGTACTAACTAGATCGATCTCATGTGGGCCTGTGGCATTAAAATTGCACATCCCAAAAGTAATGCCGCTTCCTCACTGGCATATGGAAGCATTAAAACCAGCTAGTACCGCCTGCAAAGTTGGTGTAGGGCAGGCACTTGCTCTATTATTTGCATAGTTGCTAACTACTCTGGATGTAGTGCTGTGCCTTCATATTAAAGAAGGCTTCCTATAGAATTTTTTAGCAAGATGTTTTTTATTTTTCTCCTTCTACTGAAAGACTTACCCAAACTGCTTTGCAAAGCAAGACATTTCATAAAGTGGTTCCTTTTTGGCATCCCTTTTGGAGAAATTTCCTAGACTTTCCATTATCTCTTCTTCTTCCACTTTTGGAGATGAGAATGTGGTATATAGTTGGATACCTAGGAACTAGTGATACTAAGGAACTAGTGATTCAAAATCAGGAAACTTTTGTCTGGAAAACTTTTTCCTTTGTGATTATCTTTTCAGTAGACTGAGGAAATCTGCTTCCCAAAGCCCTATGCACTGATTTTATTGTTTCCTTCCACCTTTGAGGTTAATGGAGCAGGGACTGTTTAAGGGCATCCTACATTTTTCCCCAGTGGCTTGGTGCACATGACTGAAGTACCACCGTTTTTGTTGTTGCTGTTCTTTTGAGAAAAAGAAAAGGAAAGAAACAGACCTTCCTTAAAACATACAGGTTTAGGTCGGGCATGGTGGCTCACACCTGTAGTCCTAACACTCTGGGAGGACAAGGTGGGAGGATCACTGGAGCCCAGGAGTTTGAGACCAGCCTGGATAACATAGACCCCCATCTCTACAAAAAATTTAAAACTTAGCTGGGTGTAGTGGCACACATGTGTTGTAGTCCCAGCTAGTTGGGAGGCTGATGAGGGAGGATCGCTTGAGCCCAGGAGATTGAGGCTGCACTGAGTCATGATTGCAACTGCTGCGCTCCAGCAGAGGCAACAGACTGAGACCTGTCTTGAAAGCAAAACAGAACAAAAAACGCGCAGATTTAAGTATCCCATGTCAGACCCCTTTGGGTCCTATTGGGAATCTGGCCAGAGAGCCAGATTCTAAGATGGGAAGGAAGAAACAGAAGGAGGAGAAGGGGAGGGCCCCAGAGACAAACTTGACCATTTCATAAGTTGGTCTGGTTTGCCACTCTGGGTTACATAGCCTGCCGGGTCTAAACATTTACTATGTCCCCAAATTATAACACACTAAGAAATAGTGTGAGAAGCAAAAGATCAATCCTGTGTGGAGAGCACCATGCTCCATTTCCCACTAACTATAGCAGAGAGGATGTTTCCCTGTTCTGAAAGCATTTAAGGTAACAACCTAGATATTTTTGCTTTTATGCTTTATAAACATTCAGCCATCTTGGCTGATAGAATTGCTGGCACAGCAGCCTCAGACCTGATATTTGTTTCTCATGGATATTGCGAAATCCACCCAGAATTCTCATACATTAGAGCTTTGGAAGAACAGTAAGGAAACTAGCTCCAAATAATTATTTCTCACCTTGGCCACATAGCCTGTTCTGTCACCACAGCAGCACCAAGAAGCCACACTCAGTTACTTCCTGAACCCTCATTTCAGAAGCTTGCTTTTTTCTTTTCCCTTAGTCACCTCTGGCACAGTCACACAGCAGCCCTGATAATATTCTATGTGAATACTGCCTCTTTTTTTGCCTCCAGATTATTTATTTTTCATCAGCACTCTTGTTGAAATCAAAATGTCTGGTGGTTATACGCCAGCAGAGCAGAGAGCTGAGGCATACCACAAAACACGGACCTTCACTTAACTGTAAGGTCAAAATAGGGCTGCACATGATGAAAGTGTAAGGCATGTTAGGTATGTAGGTGTGGTAAATTCTGCTTTTTAGCCACCCTGAACATCAAACTATAGCTATTTAGTGCAGTTTGTTTTCCTTTTGCCCTCTTTCTTTCTTTCTTTTTTTGAGAAATGGCCACATAAAGTTATAAAGTAATTCAAGTTCAATGTGTGTAGTAAATGTAGAAAAATGTGTAAAAAGATGTTATTCAGCTATCTCAAATATGAGATAGTTGAGGATGTACAGGTGGTATATACTGATTGTCTCCTTTAAAATAATATTTTAAGGCTATTTATTTTAAATAGATAATTTGTCTCCTAGGCCAAACTGGTTTTCCTTTTTGGGATAGTTGAGGGATTATGCTGTGAATAATGAGAGTGTAGGTGTAACAGTGTGGCTTTTTGGAAAAAGTGGTCTTTCAGCCACTGGACCTTGAAACAGAGGATCTGCCTCTGAATCTTGGCGGTATATGAGCTCTTCTCCCATTTCACATAACATGCAAGTGACTTGTCTTTCTGTCTTTCTTCATTGGTCTTTGTTCCCTCTTCTACCAGTTCTACTTTTCTGACTTGTTGCAAGACCAATTTGTTATGACATGGTCTTTGTTATTGGCTGGCTTATTGGTTTTTAATTAAATAGAATTCTCTGATTGGGCACAGGCAAGGTCAGTGGTCTCCACCCTTTGAGTATAGCAAGTTTTCGAATTTTGTTTGTATAAAATGTCTCACGGAGGGGCCATTTTTAAAAAGAGCTCTTTAGACCATTAGTTCATGAGACAGAGATGTTACTCCACTGGAGTAGTGATGGCAGTGATATTTTGGATATTCTGGACATAATAGTTTGTGTCACTGCTTCTTAACCAAAGCTGAAAGGTAGTAGCAAGTCTACATGAAAGCCAAAGAAGAAGCATGAAGCCATGAAAACCATGTTGTTTTTTCAGAGCTAATAGCAAAGCAGCCTGAATTGGGTTGTCCCCATGCTTCTGCCTGCCTCTGATACCAGTGCAGGAAGCCGGAGAATCGGCTGCTTCGGAGTGGTCTGCAGTATTACCTGGGAGTCATACCCACCCTATTCCTTTAAATGCCTCTGTGTTGGTCTCTTTCTTGTGAATGTTGAAGGCATAACGGAAATCCCCTGACCTTTAAAGTTATTCAGAATAATGACTTTGGGAGTCTCTAGCATGCAGCTCTATGATATTACTGATCCAGATAATTTGGTTGCATTTTCCAGGGTGTGCTGTCAATTAGCTTTCCTTTGGAAAGAGAAGGTAAATCACTGTTTTTCACTAGGCATCTGGATTTTGTGTGACTGGCATATTTTTTATCAGCTACTGACTCCCAAAACAACAAAACAATGAAATAGTTAAAACATGCTTTCCTCAAGTATGTACTCAAAAAGTCTGGCAATGGTGTGTGTGTGTGCAAGTGTTTTGATTTCAGAAGGGGAAAGTCTTAATTTAACTCTGTACGATGTGTATATAATAATATAATTTTAAGACACCTGCTTCAAAATAGAAACTAGGATGCTGGAGATAATAACAATAAACAAAAATTAAACCAACTGGGCTCAGTGCCCAGGAAAACTAGCCAGACTCCAAGAACTGGGCAAGGAATAAACTAATAGGGGAGAAAAGGCAGGAATGGATAGAGTTGCAACTGCCTCCATTAAAAATGACTGCTCTGCAGTGTGATCACTGTGGAGGAATTCCATGGGGTCATTTGTCATAATAGTTGGGGTTCCTGCATGCCTCATTTCAATGACAAACTTTCAATGGAACTTACCTTCCTCAGATGTGAATCTTAAAACATGCCCGCAATATACAGTGATCTCGAGTTGTGTTTAAGCTTTTAAAATGTTGTAAATTACTTGGAAGCAAATGGACCAGAAGTAAAAATAGGAGCTCATAACAACTTTAAAGTTAGAAAGCCTTCATGTTTCCCAGGCTTAAATGTTGTGTGATTTACATAAACACAGGAGGAAATTCTCTTTGTGCATTTAGGGGTGTGTGTCTAATACAGGAACCCATGTTTTCCTGTTATTGAAAAGCCTTTTTTAATCTTTTAAGCACATTTTAAGACCTGCCTGTATTCCAGGTGTATTGTTTTCTTTAACATTAAAACGTAAGAGCAGGTCACAGCCATCAGAGAAACCTATTAGGTCTCCCATTTGTGTCATAGGAGACACAGAAAATAAATGAATCGAATTAAATGGATAGACAGAGTCCTGGGCAGACTGGTCATACTGCCTAAATTCAATTAGAGGGAATGGTTGTTCCTATTTGTGAATAGAAGACTATAAAATTTCATCTGATTGTGGGTGTTAAGGGGATGATGATTTCTTAATCATAAAAGTAAATGTAATTGGTATGAAATATTCAGAAGTTTTTAGCAAATATAACTGAAATAATGGGTGATAAACCAAAACATTATTTGAACTTAAAAACAAATCTTCACTAAATTCTGGTTGGAAGCAGAGAGAGTAGATAGTACTCAGGCCATAAAGGTGGTTTTCAGTGCTGGGAAAGTAGGGTTCTCACTAGATCTAAGGGCAGTGGCCACCTTTCCTTTACTCTCCTGCTTTAATGACCCCCGACAATGAAACTGCAATAAGCTATGGAATGCGTGAACTGTAGAGTCTCCCTGCTCACCAACTGTGATTGGAGTAGGTGCTTTCTGTACTTCATCCCTTCAGAATTCTTTTTGCCATCTGTTGAGCATCTGCATAGTTATTCGGAAGTGTGGAATCTGTGGGGTGATTTGAAACAGAGTATGCCACAGATGCATAGTCTTCAGCAAGTCAGTAATTAGGATCATCTTCAATATAGCCAATAATGATTTCTACTTTCTGTAGTTCCTTTCTATTTAATTTGCTAATTCCTATAGCCAGGGTCCAGGAGAAGCTTTTAGGAAATCCCTTTAAAGGCAATTAATTACTTCCTACCCTTGAGTCTCCATGTCACAAAGTAGGCAGATGTAGAAATATTCAGAGTGCCTCTCCTGGTGCCTGATGCTTGACTTCAGTCTGAGAGGTGATGCTGTCCATCTTTAGCACAGAAAGGCTTAGGGGAAGAACTCACTGAGGCTGAGAGAAGAAATTGTCCTTTTCCTACAGGTGTGGAGGTGTGCCCAGAACACCAGATTCAATCATAATTAGATGCAAACTAGATACAAACTGAACAATATTAGAGAGCCAAATAGTTTGGGGATTTTTTGAGTTAGGTATTACTCCTCATCACTGAAGCCTAAGATGTTTACACTGGACTATAAAACTAGAAATATACCTTGCAGTTCTCTAGGGGAGCCAGTTACCTTCATTTCCTTTAAAATTCAGCCTTTCCCAGTGAACCTTACCTGATGCCTGTCAGTACTATATGCTTCTTTTCCTGCAAGCTGTAATTGTGCACTTATAGCCTCCATTGAAGGTGCTTGGTGTTATTCACTTAAGTCATTTTCAGTTTGAATGGGTAAACACATAAATGAAGCAGCCCTTACAATTATATTGTAAACTGCTTCAGAGTGGAGATTATAACATCTATTTCCTTTACGTTCACCCCTGACCAAAGGCACACATATTTATTCATATTCCCTCCTTTCCCCCTCTGCCTTCTCTCTGTTATTGTGCATATACACAGTAGGTGTCCTGTAGAAACAGCACTGAATGTGGAAACAAACCACCAACTTGCAGGTGCACTAATCTGAGTGATCTTTTCTTGGCAGTGACAAACAAGAAACCCACACAGGCGTCCATCACAAAGGTCAAACAGTTTGAAGGCTCCACATCATTTGTTCGGAGATCACAGTGGATGCTCGAGCAGCTTCGCCAGGTTAATGGTATCGATCCTAATGGGGTGAGTGAATTGTCCAATGCTGAGCAAAGGCATTCTTTTCACAAGATGACTCTCTGATTGACCTTGGTAGTGGTAGTGGTGGTTTGAATCATTCTTAAGAAGGCTATTTCTCTATTTCAATTATGTGATTAAAACTTTCGGATACAGAGTCCTTTCTTATGGGAAATTATAAATCTTTTCATCATGTTTAATAGAGGAATCTAACAGAATGCATATTGAAAAAATGTGACCTCCGGTAACATTGATCAGCAAAGTACGAAGTTCAGAGTGCAGATAATCATATCAATGGTTATCAATATGGAAAAAAACATGTTTACCAAAACCTCATTTATCTCCTACTGGCACTAATGACAAGGTGTATTTACCAAAAATCAAGTAAATGAATGGTATCTTTCAGTATGCATTGTGATTCGCTTGCTTTTAATAGGAGAAACATTTTATGGCATAGTTATCTATTCAAAGTACATTCCCGTTGCTCACATGCACACCTCACAAAATGCTAATAAGAATAATAAAATATAAATTGTTACTATAGACTAAAATAGCAAGAGGGAATCTTCCTACCAAAGTTTAGGGGCCAGATTAATGTAGGTCATTGCTGAGAACCTAAAGGAATCCCTTTTCCAGGAAATTGGGAAGATAATACATGGTCTGAATTCTGACATTTGTCAGTGTTTAGTTAGGCTATCTCAATTTGTGTGATACTAGTTTCCTAGGAACATGTATCAATACTGTAAGATTTGGGGTTTGCTTCATAAACAGAGAAATGTAGACTCTCCATACACTTGGATAAAGATGAGCTTTATGATTGTGATCAAAGTCTTTGTTTTAGCCCTTATAAATCTTTTGACAGGAGTAATCTAGAAACAGCAGTTTTTATAGATTGAGATTAGTAGTTATTTCATTGTCTTTTCCAGGATTCGGCAGAGTTTGATTTGTTGTTTGAAAATGCTTTTGACCAGTGGGTAGCCAGCACAGCGTCAGAAAAATGCACCTTCTTCCAGATCCTCCACCATACCTGCCAGAGGTACCTCACAGACAGGAAGCCAGAGTTTATTAACTGCCAATCCAAAATTATGGGAGGTGAGTGGACATTTGTGTGACTTTAGTCATCCTGTTTCTTTAGACTCACTTTTACTTAAGAAGTTAGGAGTTCAGCAGCATAATTAAAGACAAAAACAGGAGAAGAATCAATATGCTCAGAGCTAGACAACATAAGAACCATTCCAGGGAGTTTATTGTATGGTAAATTTAGACACAAAGGTATGTTTTCACTCTTGTCCAAAAGCTGGTCTTTTTTAGAATTAGCCTTCTAGTTCTTATCTGCACTTAGCTAAGATTATTTGAATGATGAGAACAAAACTGATCCCTTATTAGAAAAACCTTTTATTTTGGTTTCTTTACTACCTTTTCTATAATTTCATTGCAGAACACTATTTTCTGGGTTGCCTTTTTCTATTTTTTCTCAAGATGTTTTACAAATATTAATATAAAAATTCCAACAGATGCATCCCCTTTCTTTCAAAAGCGACTCGTGTTTATTCCTTGAATGGCATACAGAGCTGAGTTAGGATGAGTACAGTAAGCCACTGTAAAGGGGTGAGTACCAGCGTTGGCAACATAATGAGAAATGTTTAGAGGGTGCTTAGCACATTTCTTAGGTGGCATTTCTTTTTAGAGAATTGAAACTGTGCTAAAAATGTAAAAGCCTTGACAACTCTGTGAGTTGGGGAAGAGTGTTTATATCATTGGTCTTTTCACTGACCTGTCTCTTGGTTTTGAAAGACTGTTTTTAAAAATGCACCAGCTTTGCCTTAATCAGATGTTAAATGAAGATCACATTAGATACATCACATCTTCTCCTTGGGCTGTATATATGTTTCATATGAACATACAGCAGAATCCATTACTCTGTCCGTAGCAACTGACACACATACTGTCATTTTGCCATTAGTTACTAGAAGTTGTATAGAGAAGTTATTATCCAATTCTTTGGTATTATCCACTGAGGTGTTGGCATTCCTTTTAAGTAGGAAGTTGCTTACATCATAAGAACCTTGAAAGGTCTTTCTTAGGTATTTATGCAGCTTATTTTATTATAGTTTCTCTGTTTAATCCCAGGAAAATACAAGAGGTGATGAATGGTGTATATTTTTTCAAGGGGTCACATCCTATGGTACAAAAGTGAAAAATATTAGACATAGATGTTTAAAGGAAAGAGAATTTCAAACACTGACCTATTTGGAAAATATAATGAGATATAGCTCTGTATCATGTCTGCGCCACCAGTGCTCTTAAAATGACTCCTGCTTTGAAAGTCCAGCCTTAGCGGACTTGGCAGAAGGTTGAAGCATACCAGGCTTAGGACCACAGATGGCCACATTTTCAGTGAATGGAAAGTTGGCCAGGAAATCCCAGGTTTCCCTCATTCTTCATAAGGTGGAGTTTGCTCTGATAGCCTAGAATCACATTTGTTTCTTAATCTTCAATTCCTGCTGTGAAGTATTTTTCTCTTCTGTGTCCATATGGTCAGTAGCTTGCATGGCTAGCATGTAAGCACAGAGTCTCTTCTCAAAATAATGTGACATTATGGATTTGAAATTTCTGTTGCTCTTGGAGAAAGACTCCCCTCAAGCATTGCACTTCATGTTCCGTCCTGGGCAGTGTGGCCAGAAACAGCAAGTGCCATAGAAACTACTGCACTTCCTCAGAATGGAAATGTGGATGGAAGCAAAAAGGCCACACACTCACTGTCCTTCCAAGGGAAACGAGCTACCTCCTTCATTCTAAGGTTAGGGATAGCTTTGCTGACTCTTCCTCTTCCTCCCTTAACAGACTGCACTAGGCAGTCCCCCTGCTCTGTTTCCCCTAAAGGTCTCATTTCTTCTCTAGGAACAGGCTTTTTCTTTCCTTCATTCAATTACAGTTCATTATCCAATCATACAATAAATGAGAACTAAGAACGTACTACATGCTAGTCACTGTGCTACGTACTGGATATAGAGAATAATTCTATATTTGGTTCCTTAATAGACCCTAATTGCCACTACTCAAATCCCAGACTGATAGATCTCTAATTTGTTCTTCCTTTGCCTTCCTGAATATCCTCAGACCTTCCCACACAGCCCCACCACACTGCTTCTGTCCTTCATTGAGCCAGCCCTTCAGCTTTCTTTCATTGCCTTGTGAACCCCAAATTATGCAGAGCTGAGATGGGAACACATATGTCCAATGTTAAATTGTTGGTATGTGTATTTAGGCAAGCTGAATATTGGTTTCCTGTAGTAAGAAAAAATTAGAATAAGTTAATAAAACCAAATGCCAGAATTGCCTTTGCCCTGTGTGACTGTAGGTGTGTCTCTCAGCTGCTCTAGACTTCAGTTTTCCCAGGTGTCACATGTAGAGGTTAGACTAGATGCTATATAAAATCTCTTTCAGTTCCATCACTTTGAAAGTCTGTAATTCCTAAATTATAGTTTTATTGTGTAGGTTAATTGCTTCTTATCTAAAGAATCAAAGATTTAGTGCAATTAAATATTGACAAGTCCTGGATTACTAAGGAAGGCACAAAAAGGTTTAGATTAAGCATGTAGTAATTTGTTGGCAGCACATATAACCTTAATGAATGCAGCATGTCTTAAACAGTTGCTTATGCTTAATAATAGTTGTGCCAACACACCCTGATAAATTAGTATGCCGATTAGTCTTCTTTTCTGCCAGCTGTCACACTTCTGAGACTTCAAAATTAGGTGCTTCTGGGGCCACTACATTCTAACCTCTTTAACTTTTGGGTATCTTCCACATCTTTAGGATATGAAATCTGTTGCCAGTTTCACAGTATCTTTTGGTCTCTTCCTATAGTATGGGCCACAAGTCCTAGATACCATTGTTTCTTATACCATGCAATAGGATAGTTTTATTATTTTAAAGAACTAATACTGGTGTTAGTATTCTGCCCAACACCAGATTCTGTACATATGTTATCTAATTTAATTTTTATAGCAGACTTTGGAAATATACTTAATCAACTCCATTTTATAGAGAAGGAAGCAGAATCAGAGAGATCAAATAGCTTGCCAAGGGTCATATAACTAGTAAGTAGTAAAGATAAGATGCCAGGGCAGGCCCACTCATTGGTTCCTTAAAGCCACTGAGTGGCATGCTCCAGGAAACACCATTGACATTGTCTTTGTTATGAATGGTGCCCCCTAGAGTTGTACATGAATTGCTGGGAATATTTTAGCCACTACATTCCTGGGTATTAAAAAGGGAGGTGGGAGAAAACCCGCCTTTATGGATAGTTTTAACTTTTTTCCTAATTTTGTCCCAGGAAAATATTTAAGATAATTCTTAAGCTATTTTTTTCATCCTAAGAACAATCGAGTCATCAAGCACCTTTAAAATCATCTTGCTTTTTGTTTTTTGTGTTTGTCCACCAGAACTTCAATAGAGGAAATAGATGAAAGCACTGGGAAGACAGTGCAGCCCTAGCCACCTACAGGGCCTCTCAGGTACTCTATGCCAACCTAAAATAATGAAAAGGGTCAGAATCTAGATTAAAGAGACTTTAAGTGCAAAGGTTGAGGACAAGCCCACCCAAGAAGCACAGATTCCTAACAATGGAAGTCAGTGTTACAAAGCGTAGACGTGTGAGATTGCTTATGTAGACAAAGCCTGGGGAATTTTAGCAGAATTTCAGCATCTTTCTATGTAAGGCTTAATACATAATCACAATGACCTGATTAGTTCAGATGGTCCTCCTCTTTTGAGAAAAGTACATTTAACATTCCATTGCAGTTACTGCAGATGTAACTGTCATGGGGTCCCTGTTCAGAGCACCATCTAGTCTGAGTTAGGTCAGGAGATAGGTCAGGACAATAAAGAAGGCAGTTAATCTCTAACAAAGATTTGTGACTGGAAGGTAGAGGTCTGGTCTCTGGTCTCCTAGTCACTTACAGAACAAAAACAATGAGGAAGAGAGTTAAGCTGTAATCTAAGAAGTAGAATTGCAAAACATGCTACATGACTCAGATCACAGCCACATCTCTCTCAAAGCTTAAAGTGTTTTTGGGGGTTCCAACAGCTTTTAAATTGTATTTATTTTCACAGCTGTATCTGGACCAACCCTGTCATTGGGAAAACTGAGGCCCAGCAATTTTGAATGACTTTGTCAAGGCCAGGGACTATGCAACAACCTACAGGATTGAAGGCAGAGGTGGGCAGCCAGGTCTGGCTGCTGAGATGTGACATGACCACATGAGTGACAGGGGTCCCTGAAAGTACAGTCTTTAGTTCATCTGGTTTGGATTTACTTCTTCTGAAATGGTAGCTTTTATTTTCTCTATGTTTATTGTAAACAGAAATGATGTTATACTGTTATACGTGTGATGACACATTTGTACTTCAAAGGTGCCTCAAAGGAGTTAATAACATGTTATTAGACTCCACAGGAGGGACTTGCTTTCAGCTAATTCATTTCAAACAGATGTTGAGAATGATGGTTCTATCGCAAGGACAAAAAACCAAACACCGCATGTTCTCACTCATAGGTGGGAATTGAACAGTGAGAACACATGGACATAGGAAGGGGAACATCATACACCGGGGCCTGTTGTGGGGTGGGGGGAGGGGGGAGGGATAGCATTAGGAGATATACCTAATGCTAAATGACGAGTTACTGGGTACAGCACACCAACATGGCACATGTATACATGTGTAACTAACCTGCATGTTGTGCACATGTACCCTAGAACTTAAAGTATAATAAAAAAAAAAAGAGACGTGGTCTGCCCCAAATAGATTGTCAGTATAGATAACGGGTATGCCGTATTAGGTCAAGGTCCCAAGGAAGACTTTGTTACTTTACTTACATCAGTATTCTTTAAATGTGAGCAAATCCCACATGGCTCCCACATTGCTATTTCATTTGTGTTGACCAGTTTATAATGATTACTGTTGGCCTAGTATTCATATGCCTAATACTGTGAACTGTAGAACTCTTTGGTGATACTGGCAATTTCTATATTAGAACCACAAAGTAGGTTCTTTGCAAACCCATTTTCTTTTTCATTAAGAGGTATAAATTATTTGCAAGAAAAAATAATTTATTCTTCAAGATAAGCATAAACTGAAGCATATCTAAGCCTTTTTCTTGAACTCTGAGCCCGAATACCCTAGCTAACTCATTCAGTTCCCTCTTAACTATTTCACCTGTTGTATGTCATCCTTCAGTGATTCCACAATCATTTACTCAGCGCTATGTAAATGTGCTAAACTAGCTGTGGAGATCCAACCACACAGTAGGCACCTTCACCAGCTTGACTTACTTTCTGGACATATCAGATGTAAATAGACGTGAAACATTGCCATGACAGTAAGGGGATGGCTGAGCTGGAGGTTAAAGGATGGTTAGCAGTTGCCAGACAGAAAAGGGCAAGATGAAATTAGCTCTCTCTTATTGCAACAGTTAATCCAGACAATTTTATTTCAATGTTAGCTGTATTCAGAATTTGAATGTGGCAGATTGTTTTTTCACAAAGCAGGCTATTTTGAAGTGCCATATATTTTCATCATCATCAAAGGGTATTTCTTAAGCATTACGTTTCTATGCACAGCCCTTCAGATGATAGTATAAAGCCCAGACTTCAGAGCTCTATTAGAATTCTAGGGACACAGATGTCTCTGATGTCACCTTCACACCAGGCTGGCCCTCACTTGCCCCTGCTGATTGGTATGCTAAAGGAAACCCAATGGCTTTACTCTGGATTCCCCCAGGATAGGATAGAATCTCAGGATTCAATCAAACTGTGACTTTGTTTGTTCTTTTCTTCCAAACAATACAAAGTCATCCCTAGGTGAGGTGTACAACTATTTCACCTTGTGCGTGTCCCAGGCATGGAAAAAAAAAGTGATTGGTGTGGTCATTCTTAATCCCAATATATTAATATAGTACTTTAAAGGAATCTATAACATTTGCCATGATTTTTATGTTATTTTTCCTTCCGTTTTAACTCTGTCAATGAATAAAGACTTTGGAGTGTGAACCTCACACTCCTACGCGTGCTGCAACCAGGGGTGCATTAGAATGAATTGTTTATTTCTCAAGAATAAAGTCGTGTATAATTTTTCCCCTAGGGGTCAAACTTTAATATCCTTGGGAGATGCACACACACATATTAGAGATTATAATTCACAGAGACAAGTTGTATTAAAACCACCATATGGTTGCTTCTTGATGCCTGAATGTAGACACAGAACATCAGAGGAGGCCAGGCTTCTTAGCTGATTCACTGTTGTGACAGTGCAGTGAAATGTTTCTTATAGTTCTTTAAATCAACAGGAATCCATGGCATAGTTCCTCCAGTGACTATTTTTGTTGCCCTCGGGAAAATAATAAACTTCAGTTTCCTCCACCAAGTACAGATGAGGAAAATGATTCATGAGGAACTAGCCCAAGATCCCACAGCCATTAAGAGATACAGCTGATGTTTCAGTCAAGACCTGCTACTTAGTCCTCATCTATTAAATGGAGACCGTTTGACTTCCACGTTCCCTTAATAAGCACAAGTCTTCTTTTCCTTATATCAATTCAGCTAAGCAAAAGGGGGGATGACACCAATTTAACAAGATCTTTGTGTGAATTCAGTTGAAAATTATGTTTGAAAGTTCTCCGTAAATTATGTTACATAATTGTATTAATCATGTACACACACAGACTTAGCCACTCTTCCATCACTCCATCCTCCTCATTGCAGCCAATATATCTTTTCCTAGACAGCATGATATTTCATTTAAGACTTGTCTTAAATGAAAGTTCTTTCAGAGAGAGAAAGAAGCTAAGACTAAAAGCAAAATAAAAGCATCAATACAAACAACAGTACAAATATTTAAAGCATAGAATCAGAAAAGCCCAGTTTGGAAGTTTTGTGTTTTTGTTATTGGGATCCCAGCAGTGTACCCACTGCATCAAACACAAATGTTTTTATAGTCCTATGTGACCCATCAAAGTAACCATCTGATATTGGCTGAGCACTATTAGGGACATGACATTCAGCAGAAACTGTGAGATGTTTTTGGATAGGAATCTTTCATGTATTTTTTTAAGTTGAGGATGACATTACTAGTCATTATGTTTTGTATGTGTGTGTTTTCTCATATTTCCTCATTCAGCCATTCAACATCATCTTGTTCCCAGAGAGGTAGATACTTGTATTTTAAGTGAAAAAATTGGAAGTAACTAAGGACTACTTCCTTAGGTTCCATCCAATTCTGTGTGTGATATAAATGACTAGAAACTAAGGAAAAATGGGTCACAGATGCAATTTTTTTTTCACTGCTCATTGGCTGTAAACTACGCTGAAATGCATGCTGTGAAACAGCTGGTGGGTTATAGTTAGTCATCCTGAGCTAGGAGTGGCTTTGTGCATTAAAATGCTTTTGAGTCATATCTCTTCATCAAAATTTTGTACCAAACCAAGACTTACGTAAAGGTACTTCCAAAATACCATTTTTGTCTGGACAAGGATTGTAAACATGTTTTGTCTATGCCATCGTTAAATAACCTGCAGTAGATAAGAGCCGTTCCTATTTTCAGAATCAACCAGAAGACATAAATATACAACTTGATCTAGAAGAAAAGAGCACAGACTGGATTCACTTACCCTTCTCTTTGACAGCATCACTCATTAGCTGTGTAACTTCGTCTGAGCTGCTTAAGTTATACTCAGCATCTCTATGCTTTTCTGTGTCATGGATACAACATATGCCTTGAAGGGATGATATGAGGATTAAAGTAAATTATAAAGGGTTAAATCAAATGGGATTTTTGAAAAATGCCAGTACATGCCTAAATATTCTATGTTTTTAAACACTACAAATATGCATATTCATAATATTTCATAATTTCTCCCAGCATATTTATCAAAAGCCTTTTCTGAAAGAAGCAAGGGAATATTCTTGAGCTTTCCTAATCTGTGTTAGCCATAAGAATTGGGGGGAAAAGAATTTCTTTGTTCCAAGTGAGAAAGAGCTGAGCTATACTATAGATATTTCAAATGTCTGGGATGCTGAGTTGTTTGCTATGCTTTATAGAATGCTGATTGTGTTGCATTTTATGTTTGACATTTATAGAGTGCACATGTTACTGCTGACTTAACCAAAACAACAATGTTTAAAATATATCAAGTAACACTGTGCCAGAGATCAGGGCACATAATTCAGATCTTCCAGTGGGAAAGAAAAAAACCTAAAACATGTTTTCTGAACTTTACAAGAGAATGGAAATATTCCTTTTCCACCAGCATGTCCTCAGCCTAGAATAATTCCTTGAGTCCACCTCTTTCTACTTCCAAAACTAGAGATACATGAGTCAGAGGTAAAATTACTTAACATTGTTAGACATGAAGTGGTAGTTCTGAAACAGACATAAAAGGCATTCTGCATTATGCTCATACATTTAAATTTACAGACATATGAAAGTTTTTTAAAATTTTGGGAGACATAAATTTGCCAACCATTTTCGAAGGAAGGATGTTTTCTAAAATCTTTACATCTACTATCATCGTAATTTCAGAAAAGAAAGTTTAACATTAACAATAAAAGATAAAAGGATATAATCTCTGAGACTAAAGGGGCTGTTCTTAAGTTAGAAACATTTACCTTTATGAAAAGCTTACTTCATTGTGCTTATTTCACGTAGGCAGTAAAAACTCTACCATCCACTGGCATTTAAAAGCTGTTGTTCTGCTGTAACATAGAAGCATCAAGAACTAAAAAGTACATGGAATTTTAGTGAAGAGAAGCTGTAAATTCTCAAGAACAATAACACAGCTAATGAGTGATGCCATCAAAGAGAAGGATAAGTAAATCCAGTCTGTGCTCTTTTCTTTGTCATTTAGTAATTTGTCAAATTCACCCCCACTTCTGGGGAAGCCATTCAGAATACACACTCTTTGGAGAGCAGATGAGAATATAATCTTCAAGGTTGAAGGCTATAGTCCTATTCCATACCTGGAATAGAGGTTAGAAATTTGAGCATAGTATATGAGAAACTGTACAGGAATATGAGATTTCTAAAACCTTTAGTGAAGGGGTAAATAAAATGGTCTTTTTTGTTCACATTATGTGATAAACTTCTAAAAATTTTAACCATGTTTCTGATCATTAAAGTAAGGTTGAATAATAAGATTTAGCATAGGTAGTTCTTTGAAAATTGGACATTGATTTAAAAATCTAAAGTTGAAAACTTCAAATTTGTAGGAGCAAACATTCCTTACTTATCCTTCTACCTGCAGTATACCTACCCAGGACTAGGTTCATTTCAAGAAGTTAGAGCATTAGAGTTGCCAGATTTCACCAATAAAAATGCAGGACATGTTACTTGCAACATATTTATACTAAAAAATGATCCATTATTCAGCTGGAATTCAAATTTTGCTGGATGTCATTTTTATCTGGCAACCTTTATGGACATCCACTCTCCCAGTTTGTAGCCAGCCAAAACAAATATGGAAAACAAAGAACGTTTATGGTATGTAGACAAATAAACCTTATGGTGGCCAAACGATTATAAGGGCTTTGGGAGAATTTGAGATGGAGATCTCAAAGGCGTAATGTGTTAGTCATTCAAAGATACAAACAGAAAGAAAAATATGAGACAGGCTGCTAAAGGGATATTCAGAGAACTTAGAAAATTAGTGTTATATTGTGGCTACTCTACATAGAATAATGCTGTAAAATGCAAATTATAGGTAGTAGGAAATATTAGAATTTCACTAAAGAACTTTTATAACTGAACATCAAATTCCTGGTTAATTTTGCGGGAAAGATAGTTCAGTTTTGAGTCAGAATGTCTTTGGCTTGGTTTTCAGGAGTTAGTTTATTGTTAATAATAAAAGGAGCCTGCCGTAGACTCTTGGGGGCACCCAGCAAAACAAAGGCTCTCATTCACGGAGGAAGAGAGAAAAGCTTACATTCCAAAGAACTCTAAGATACATTGTCTTTCAGTTCTGGACTCTAGAAACCTAAAATCAGTGAGTAGGGCTGTGTCCTTCTGGAGGCCCCAGGGAAGAATTTGTTTCCTTGCCTTTTCCACCTTCTAGAAGCTGATTATGTTCCTTGGTTCATGGTCCCCTCCTAAATGTTCAAAGCCCCCAGCATCCTCAAATCTCTTTCTCTGTCTCTGACACCCCTGCCTTCCTTTGTGTTTATATTGGGTCCACCCAGGTAACTCAGCATAATCTTCCCCTCTGGAGATACTTATCATATCTGCAAAGTCCCTCTTACCATGCACAGCTTCTGGGGACTAGAGTGTGGACAAGTTTGGGAAGCCATTATTCTTCCTACCACACCATTTTCTTAAACAATTCTGAAAGCTGTAATATACTCTATTGTGTAATATTGTCCTACATTTAATTTTTTATAAGATATACTTTTATATATGTCCTATAGACTATATTACTTCTGCTAATCTGTTCTAATTTCAGACATTTAAATTTAGAAGCACCTAAACTTTTTATGAAGACCCAGTACTTAGGTGACTAAAAGGGCTTGCCATGTTCTGTAATATCAAAAAGTTCCTTACTTTAGCAGCTGCTATACTTCTACCTTGGCTCTTTCTCTTTACTTAAGGGATTTGTTTTCCTTAATAATTACATGGGTTTTTTACACATTTCTTAGGGTACTTGATAGTTAAAGCTTTTGATGGCCAGGCGCGGTGGCTCATGCCTGTAATCCCAGCACTTTGGGAGGCCAAGGTGGGCGGATCACGAGGTCAGGAGATTGAGACCATCCTGGCTAACACGGTGAAACCCCACCTCTGTTAAAAGTACAAAAAAATTAGCCAGGCCTGGTGGCACATGCCTGTAGTCGCAGCTACTCGGGAGGCTGAGGCAGGAGAATCGCTTGAACCTGAGAGGCGGAGGTTGCAGTGAGCTGAGATCACGCCACTGCATTCCAGCCTGGGCGACAGAGTGAGACTCCACCTCAAAAAAAAAAAAAAAAAAAAAAAGCTTTTGATGATGGAGATATTGAAAATCAGTTGATTTTGTTAAAAAATCATTCTTTTCCTTGATATGTCTCTTCCCTGTCTCCTCCTAAAATCATCATAATGCCCCACTTGTAAATAACTTGGTGGTGTTCCTCTTGAGAGACTAACAATTCCCTTTTCAGCTTTGATAAAAGATGTCAAGGTCAAGTTTATTTAATATATAATCATTACAGACAAATTCACATTCACTGGCTGGATTTACCTCTTTAATTCAATATACATTTAAAAGTGATTCAACATGAGCACCTGAAATGCAGTTTTCATGTTAATTTAACAATTTTCTGTATCACTCAGGGTATGTAATCCCTTCACTATACCGTTGAATTATTATTTTTAGGATCTGTTTCTACTCACAGAACACTTCTGACACCAGCTATGTGGGTTTTCCACACCAAGTAGCTCTCCAATTCTTGGGAGCATCAATTGGGTACCCTACAATTTAATCCAGTTCTGACACTAACTACCCAGAATTAGTGCAGACCCTGCTGGTTAAGGGCTCAGTCCCACCCCACTTCAGATGCCAGTCACAAGTAGTTGGGTCCTCAGGTTACCCGTACGTCTGTCCGACTTGGCTACAAATTGGAGGTTCCCATGATCTCTTCCTCAGGTTTGATAATGTGCTATACCAGCTCACAGAACTCAGGGAAATCCTTTACTTACATGTACAGGTGTATTATAAAGGATATTATAAAGAATGTAAATGAACAGCCAGATGAAGAGATACATAGGGCAAGGTCCAGAAGAGTCCGGAGCATAGCGGCTTCTGTCCCCATGGAGTTGAGGTGCGCTACCCTCCCTGCCCATGGGTGTGTTCACCAGCCTGAAAGCTCTCTAGATCCCATCATTTAGGGGCTTCTACTGGGGTTTCATTACCTAATTATGATTGATTAAGTCATTAAGCCATTGGTGATTGACTGTATCTCCAGCCTCTCTCCCCTCCCTGGAGGTCAGGATGAGGGGGTGGGGCCGAAAGTTAAAACCCTCTAATCTCATGACTGGTTTAGCAGCCAGCCCCTAACCTCCAAAAGTCACCTCATAAACTCAGGTATTGTTGAAGGGGGCTTATTACAAATAACAAAAGATACTCCTCTCATTCCTGTCATGCAGGGAATTCCAAGGGTTTTAGGAGCTCTGTGCCAGGAACTGAGGGCAGAGACCAAATATATATTCTTACTGTGTCACATGTTGTTTATAAATCTTGTCTTCCTGGTAGGATGTGGTATGATGTCATTAAAAAGATAAAGGCTTTCAATACACAGATCTGGGTTTGAATTTCTGGTCTGTCACTTACTGGACAGAGCAGGTCTGTTATGGGTCTGTGGATGAATTACTTAAACTGTAAGCTTGACTTCCTCTTTTTAAACAGAATACTAATGCTTGCCCTGTAGTAAGTTGTAAGGATTTAACAAGATCATGTATAAAACATATAGCATGGTGCATAGGGAGTACCACGGAACATCGTGAGCACTCAGTGGGAGCTTATAATTAATGTCTTCTTTTAATCCTGTCTTCCTGTTGTCCTGCCTTCCCTCCTGTTAAGGGAAATTTGTATAGGACCTGATTTCTCCCTGGACACAGGAGATAATGGAAGTAGAGAAACATGGCTTTGAGTGTCCCTTAGGTCAGATACAGTAGAAGTACAGTTGTCTGTATTTATATGTATTTGTATTTATATGTATTTGTATTTACATTTTTCTTGCCTTCCAGGAAAAAAGCCTGTGAATGCTAATAACACTGATAGTCACCATACTAAATCCCTACTATATACCAGGCAATTTTTTAGTTTACATTTAACTACAAAAAGTAGTTATCGTTATTCCTGCTTTACAGGTGAAGAAACAGCCTCAGAGAGGTTATTTATCTACCCTGAAATCATATCCATAATAAAGGGCAGTGAAGATTTGAACCCAAGTCTATCTCCAGAATCTGTTCTTTCCCCCTGCCCCATTAGAGAGAGAAAATAGAAAAATTCTTCAAAGCAACTATCTTTTTTTTTTTTTTCCTTATACTTTAAGTTCTGGGATACATGTGCAGAACGTGCAGGTTTGTGACAAAAGTATACATGTGCCATGGTGGTTTGCTACACCCATCAACCAATCATCTACATTAGGCATTTCTGCTAATGCTATCCCTCCCCTTGCCCCCAACCCCCTGACAGGCCCCAGTGTGTGATGTTCCCCTCCCTCTGTCAATGTGTTTTCATTGTTCAACTCCCATTTATGAGTGAGAACATGCAGTGTTTGGTTTTGTGTTCCTGTGTTAGTTTGCTTAGAATAATGGTTTCCAGCTTCATCCATGTCCCTGAGAATGAGAATGACATGAAGTCATTCTTTTTTTATGGCTGTATAGTATTCCATGGTATATGTGTGCCACATTTTCTTTATCCAGTCTATCATTTATGGGCATTTGGGTTGGTTCCATGTCTTTGTTATTGTAAATAGTGCCACAATAAACATACTTGTGCATGTATCTTTATAGTAGAATGATTTATAATCCTTTGGGTATATACCCAGTAATGGGATTGCTGGGTCAAATGGTATTTTCTAGATCCTTGAAGAATCACCACACTGTCTTCCACAATGGTTGAATTAATTAACACTCCCACCAACCGTGTAAAAGCATTCCTATTTCTCCACATCCTCTCCAGCACCTGTTGTTTCCTGACTTTTAAATGATCGCCATTCTAACTGGCATGAGATGGTATGTCATTGTGGTTTTGATTTGCATTTCTCTAATGACCAGTGATGATGAGCTTTTTTTCATATGTTTGTTGGCTGCCTAAATGTCTTCTCTTGAGAAGTGTCTGTTCATATCTTTTGCCCACTTTTTGATGAGGTTGTTTGGTTTTTTCTTGTAAATTTGTTTAAGTTCCTTGTAGATTCTGGATATTAGCCCTTTGTCAGATGGATAGATTGCAAAAATGTTCTCCCATTCTGTAGGTTGCCAGTTCACTCTGGTGATAGTTTCTTTTGCCAAAGCAGCTATCATTAGTGCATGTTTTTGTCTAAAAGTTCCAAGTGTTCCTCCAACAAAATTAGAATATATTCTCATTTCAATAGCAATTAGTATTGTTATTGACATTGGGTGATATATTTCAGTATAAGATTTAAATTAAGGAATACACTTCCTTATCATTATTAAGTTATTTTCCAGTTAAGCACTTGACTGTTAAGTTCACTTTCCTAGTTCTGCCCTGTCTTACGATGTTTCAATCTATTTTCTTTTCCTCTAGAAATAAATTTAAAAGTATATTACAATTCAAAAGTAAAATGCAATTTGATTTGTTGAAATTCAACATATACATAAATATTCAGTAATACACAGTTATGTGAAGTGTGGTACGTTTATATTCCTCAACGCTTGTGCATAATAACACTTACAGGCCAGCAATATGAGTGGGTAAATAAAATGGAGACCTAGGTAAGGCAGCCTTCAGAAATAGAATATGTATAAGTCTCTCTTTGGAAATAAAAGTCCTGGATAAATGTGACAAAGCTTTCTTCAGTGGTCATCAACAAAATAATTCCAAAATTGTGACTCCCCTCTTTTGGGCCTATTATACTTCCCAGCTTTATCCATTAAAAGCTGAATAAATGCATGCACAAATAGCTGGATTTCTCTCTGATTAAGATTAAGTAAAACTGCAGAAGTTTTAAGCTGTAATGCAGATAACAGATACAGCCACTAAATTGTTACTTCTTCTCAACCCTTTTTTTTCCTGTTAAAAAAAGTAAATTAAAATTTATCATTTGGGGCTATCTACTTTCAGGTAGTGAGTAAATAAGAAAGTCTGTCAGTAAGGCATAATCATCTTTTCCTTTGTTTGCTGGTTAAAAAAAAAAAAAGAGAAAAGTAAGTATTACCTTTGCTGGGCAATGTAGAATTTTTGGATTGTTGTGTTGATAAAAATGAATGTTTGGGAAATTGAATATTGGAGCAGTTTGGCATTGTAAATTTGTATTTTGAGGCTCCTTCAGCTCTATCACATGGTATCACAGTACCATGAATAGAGGAAATTAAAAAGAAATAGCCATTTTCAGAAAAAGAAAACATAAGTATATCCATAAACCAGAAACATAACAGAATCACAAAGCAATTAGTAGGATTACAGCTGTTGTCTGCTGGATTCCAGGTCTGGAAGGAAGAAGTTTGAATTCCATGCTACTATAGGGACTACAAGTGCACCCATGCAAAGCATGGATATAGGAGCTAGATTTGCTGCTTGGTACCAAGTCTTCTTAGCCCAAGAAAGGAGTTTGCAAATATGCTGTGACCAACTGCTCCTTAGGGCAGTGGCTTATAAGAACCTGTGTTCCAGAGAGGCAAGAGAAAACAAACATAGTCTCCCACCCAAGACCTGGATCCAACTGGCCACTAGCCTGGGACTGACTCTGCCATATCCCACATGTTACCCAGAACAAGAGCCTCAGACCATTACTTTAAATCCTGTTGTACCAGGGACCAGCACAGGAAATAATAAAACTGTTACATAGAAAGAAAAGGTCAAGGCAATGAGGAGAAGCAGGAAGAAATTAAAATCTCCCACTGAAGAATATTGTGCACACCAAAATTCTACATGAGAAGGCCAACAAAAATAACAAATGAGAATTGAATTCACCCCAAATGAAATGAAAGTAACAATGAACTCCAATAATGACTTTAAGTATATTGATGATACTCAAAAGATAAAGGAAGAAATTAGAAAAAACGTTAAGATGTTATAACACAGGAACTAAAATGAAAAGACAAAGTGATAGAAAAAAATAATTCTGGAAATGAAAAATGTAGTCTCTGAAATAGACTCATTTGATAGAATAAACTCTAGACTGGGCAGGGTCAAAGACAGAATTAATGAACTATAAGATAATCATGAGAAATTCACCCATAATACAGTACACAGCAATGAAGAATATAAAGGATGAGTTGTACATGGAAGATAGAACAAGATGCTCTACCATTCATCTCATAGGAATTTTTAAAGAAGGTTTAAGAATGGCAGAAAACCAGTATTTGAAAAGATGATGGCTAAAACTTGCTGAATGGAAGACTCAGATTGAGAATATCACCAAGTGCCACACTTGAAAATAAAGCTTTACCTAGAGAAAAACATAATGAAATAGAACACTTGGGACAAAGGGAAAATATTAAAAGCTATTAAAAATACAGTTTTCCTACTGTGGAAGGATAAACTGATGGCTTGTTCCCAGCAACAAGAGATGCCAAAAGTCAATACATTAATATCTTCAAAGTTCCAGAAATAACTGTCAGTCTAGAATTCTGTATCCAGCTAGACTGTAATATAGATGTAAGAGAAATACAAAGATATATTCAGAAAAGCAAAGACTGATTATTCACCACCTCTAGACCCTTGCTGATAGAAGTATTAAATGATGTGCTTCAACATGAAGCACACTGAACCCAAAGGGTAGGAGTGGAGTGTTAAGAAACTGTAACGATTGCAAACATGGTAAAAATACACTGCCAAACTTAATTGTCTAATGATTATTTTAAAATTACTTGGAATGTTTTCTTGAAATAACTGGAGATAAAATTCTAAACAAAAGTAATAAGGAATACATGCTGTATGTTCAATGGATAGTTAATCCATGCTAAAGTTCATTCCAAGAAGGATAGCTACTGAATTAATTTGACAGGAAAAAAAAAAAGCAGTTACATTTGTTAGACTTCTAGTTTTAAAATGATAGAATATAAAGGATATTCCCCTCTTTTCTTGAAAATTATCCAAAATCAGCTCAGAGAATTTATGAGGGCAAACTCTATCTCTGATGAAATGAGTATCTGTCTCGAATTACAAACTCCTGTATGTGGGGAAGAGTTGACAAATGCAGTAAAGGTGAAGGTAGATTCCCAAGAGAGAACTCTCATACCTGCAGTCTCAGATAAAGCCTAAAGCCCTCAGAATGAAATGATACAAAGTGTGTGTCAGTAATCCCTTCTTTAGAACAATGGAGCAGAAGCCAGGAAAGCTCTGGGAGTAATGGGCCCAAATTGGCACAGTGCTGGGACAAGCAAGGAAAGAAGGCTAAACAAAGAATCACACTGTCAAAGCCATATTGTCAGGAATCAATCTGTTGATGGGCTAAAGTGGAGGAAAGAATCTGAATTCCAAGCAATCCTGTGGTCGCATCTTGTTGAGGAAAAGTAAAGGCTCAAGAGGCCTCTGTCACATACACAGCCCTGCATCATAAGGAGAATGCCAGCTAGCCTGGAAAGTAGTCCTCTTCCCTCCTCAGTACCATGAATCTCCTGCCAATAGCTGTTCACCTTATTTTCAAATCAATGATAATCCCAAAGGAACCAGCAGAGGTGGTTCCATCACTTACCATAAGTATATCCTTGGGCAATTTATAACCTGTCTAAGCCATGGTTTTTGTTTTTGAAAAATAGAGTAGTAGTTCTCCCATACAGTACTGTGGGGAGGATTAAATAACATAATATACCTAAAACACTAGGCATGCCTAAAACACTAGCTGTAATATACCTAAAACATATCACATGGTAAGGAGTCAGTAAATATTTACTGATGACAAAGATCAGCCAGGTGGAATTCTCGGGGCTGAGAACTGACTCGCCTTCTTTGTCCTCTTTCTCTCTAGAAAGCGGTGGTTAAGAACACAGATTCAGTAGCAAGAATTCTAATTCAAATCCTACATCTTTTATTGCCTACCATTATGATTTCAGCCAAATTATTTAGCTGACCCTCAGTTTTCTCATTTGTAAAGAAGGGATAATAATAGTACCTATCTCCCAAAGTTGTTTTGAGGATTAAATGAGTTGTCACAGAGCACTTTGAACTTTGAACAGTGCCTGGCGCTGAGGAAATACAGTACATATTAATATTAGCTATTAGTACTTTTATTTTTCAAGAATGACAAGTCACACAATATACAAGATTACCATACTTTTTGGGTTTTTAGGGACAGTCACCTCAGAGATGTGATTATTCAAACACAGAATCAAATTTGACTAAATTTTTTTTCAAGACATAGGGTATAATATCCTGTTGCTCAATTGTATATTCTAAATTTTGATTAGGAGACTATGGGATAATGTATCTGTAGATCATGAACCAAATTCTCTTTTGCTTATGGTTAGTCCTTTTTTAAGGTAAATGAACAGCATGTGTTGTATAAATTGGTGATGTGCTGGTACCAACCAGTTGTGATAACTTATTAGTTACAACCCCAGAGCAAAGATCCACAAAAGAGAAAGGAATTCCATTCCTTTCTCTCCATGTGGGAAGTGTCAGATTAGGACTTGAACAGCTTGCTGCTGATCTTTTTGTTAAGGGATGCTGTCAACACAGATAGGTCTAAAATTAGAGATCAGAACAGAAGGAGGGCAGGCGGGGACAGACAATGCAACTTTCACTCACAATCACAGAACTCAACTCCCGTGTAGTTGCTTGGCCAGGCTCCCAGTTGAGAAGGGAGATTTTGTAATGTTTCCAGCCTTCATTTTTATGGCCTGTTGGACTTTTTATGATCTGGGCTCTCTTTTACCTTTCTTTTTTAATGGTTTAGGTTTTTTTTATTATTGTTTCATTTTCTTTAGCCTGGTTGACTTTTTAATCTCAGCCTATAGAAAGCATCACAATTTGAATCTCTTAGAAATTTTCAAATGGATAAGAAGTAGCAGGAATTAAATAAGGAAGGGCAGTTGAGTTTTCTATGAATATAGCTGTTTATGCTCAATCTTGCTCACTCTCCCTCAGAACATTTCTAAAAGGAATTATTAGCCTCTAGGTGCTTAATAAGACATGAAAGGGCCCTTAAGTTACTGGCCATTTTTTTTTCTCTTTTTTTTGAGACGGGATCTCGATCTGTCACCCAGGCTGGAGTGCAGTGGTGCGATCTCGGCTCACTGCAACCTCCATCTCCCGAGTTCAAGCGATCCTTCTGCCTCAGCCTCCCGAATAGCTGGGACTACAGGTGCGAGCCACCACACCTGGCTGATTTTTGTATTTTTAGTAGAGATGGCGTTTCACCGTATTGGCCAGGCTGGTCTCGAACTCCTGACCTCATGATCCACTGGCCTTGGCCTCCCAAAGTGCTCGGATTACAGGCATGAGCCACCAGGCCCAGCCTGGCCATTTTTTTTGAATGTCCACATTTCCTCGAATTCCACAGTTACAGACCACAGCAGATATGTTGATGCTTATTTAAAAACCAGTGAAGCTTGCTGGGCATAGTGACACACACCAATAATCCCAGCATTTTGGGGGGCTGAGTTGGGTAGATTGCTTGAGCCCAGGAATTCCAGACCAACCTGGGCAATGTGGCAAAACCTCATCTCTACAAAAAGTACAAAAATTAGCCAGGAGTAGTGGCATGCACCTATAATCCCAGCTACTTGGGAGGCTGAGGTGGGAGGATCATTGCTATGCACTGAGATCGTGCTACTGCACTCCAGCCTAAGCAACTGAGTGAAACTCTTTCTCAAAAAATAAAAATTAAAATTAGAAAAAACAGTGAAGCTCTCAGTTGGGAAACTGAATCTAGATCTTTGATCAGAATTTAATAAGAAGGAAAGATTCTTTTTGGCAGCCAAACTCCAGGAGATTGTTAGCTGTTGTTCTTCCTTTCCAGTTGTTATTTCCAGCCATCCACAGCTCACCAGGGCATCTCTGACACTTACCCTCCCTGGAGATGACTCAGTCTGGCAGACATCTCTTAGGATGGGAAAGTCTGAGAGATGTTCATACAGCTTGTCGTGTTAGAACTGTATCCTAGACCCTTTTAATTAATAGTAGTAGTATATGCCCTATTTATTGATTGACTCTTAATTTTTAATTTTGCAGAGATTAATTCAGTCCTAGCCTTTGCCGAAATGAGCACAAGTTCCTGTAGCAGAGCTCTAACTTGACTGGGATGTTAGGTGTTCTATGTGTACTCAGCCCCAAAGTCGTGGGACCTGAGAGTTCCAACCTGCTAACACAGTTCCTCCTGCCCATCACTCCCAAAACCACAGAGCAACATTTTGCTGGCTTTTGTTTTTTTCCTGCTTTTGACTAAAGCATATACACAAATGTGTCCACAGAAAGAGCTTAACTTGTGATTATGCAATTTGAGAATATAGTTAGGTAGCAATTTCAGATTTCAAATAATGGATATGATTCTACCCCCGAACTTAAGTAAAGAAAGATAGATGCTACTAGCTTCTTAACAAGAGTAATAATTTAAATACTTTGATGAAAATAGTTGTCTTGTTGGCCTTTAAGTTTGCATAGTTCTTACACCACTTTTCATCTTTAAAAATACAAATTTTCCTATGTTCCACAGAACTTAGGAATTTGTCCTATTTTCTTTCATCCTCCCTGCTGTTTCTACCCCGTTTTAGATCATTTGTGTCAAGTTACATTTATTCAAACTAAGCAAAGCATTCAATTACTTAAAAAAGGAATAGAAAAAATTGCAATGCCATGTATACTCTGTAACCTCTAATAATTATGTCTGTATCACCTAACATATGAATTAAAATATTCATGTTCTTGATGTCTTTTAGTCCACAAAAGGAAATGATTACTACATTTTGTCGAACTAATGCCAATTTGATGATATGTTAAAACATTTAGCTTGCAGCTGCAAGTTAGTAAGCCATATAAGGTAAGGCTTTAATTATAGATCTATCCTGCCGTAAAAGTGCTTAATTAGAGTCATGTAAAATTTTACTTGAAGCAGGATTTTTACTGAAGATTTAAAGAATTAAGAAAAATCTCTTTTTCCATTCATTTTTCTTTTTCTTTTGTTGATTTTTATCCACCCTGCTACCCTACTTTCTTCCTATTACAAGGACTAACATAAGGAAAATTTAGTCTGTCAATAGCTACCCTTTTGACTGGTTATTGATTTTCACTTCTTTTTTTTTTTTTTTTTTGAGAGGGAGTCTTGCTCTGTCACCCAAGCTGGCAAGCTAGAGTGCAGTGGTGTGATCTCAGCTCACTGAAACCTCTGCCCCCTGGGTTCAAGCAATTCTCCCTGGCTCAGCCTCCCAAGTAGCTGGGATTACAGGCGCCCGCCACCACACCTGGCTAATTTTTGTATTTTTAGTAGAGATGGGGTTTTCACCGTGTTGGCCAGACTGGTCTCGAGCTGCTAACCTCAGGTGGTCCGCTCGCCTCGACCTCCCAAAGTGCTGGGATTACAGGCGTGAGCCATCACGCGCAGTCTGATTTTCACTTCTGAGTTGTAAATTTTCAAACGCTATTTATCTTTAGTAGTTTGACTAGGTCTTGAGTCCAAAATAAAATATTTTACACTTACAAAGTCTCTTTCTGTACTGAATCAAGTATTACCAGTATTAAAGGCATGTTGCCAATCATCTTATTAAAAAATCAGTAAAGTACCAAAGTGTGAGTATGATTTCATACACACCCTGAAGGCTATTGCTCATTAACACTAGTTGCCACTGGCTGTCTTGAGCAGCAGTGAAAAGAGTGAAGTGAGAGCTACTGCCCTGCTTCTCCCTGCAGCTATTTCTGGTCCCCCTAATAGTCATGGTGACTACAGTGTGCAGTCATGCTTGTTTCCTACAACATTTACCTTAATGCCTTCTTGTTCTTTTGGTTTACCCATAGATACATTTTTAATATGAAGGGAAGTAGAAAATGGGTGTCTCCATCCACAAAGATGGACACCTCTTTTAGGTAAGAGAGAAGGAAAATGGCACTATGGATATCCTTATTAAGTGTAGCTATGGTTACAAGTCCAAAGCAGAAAATAGGATATTTATATTAATATTTTAATCTGTACAGTCTACTTTTTTTATTCCAAACCACAAAATTAGACTTCATACTACCTATTTTTTAATAGCACCTACTTTTTTGTTCTTACAGAGGTGAGGAAGAAAGAACTTCTTAAAAAATAATATTCCATTTTTAAAAATTAGATGATCTATGTTTATTTTTGCTTTTTAAACAATATCCTAAAAATCTTTAAGTGGCTAATTTTATTTATTACATACTTCTAGGATACATGTATGAAATTCCACCCCTCTCACCCTCATATACAAAAACAATGTCATTGACTTGATTTGTTTTTGTTAAATAAAACATTTTCAAAAGTGTCTTCTAAATCTGGATACTCTCCTCAGAATGTGTTGAAATTAAGAATATCGCCTCTTTTACTGGTCAAAAAAACACTCAGTTATGGTGCAATAACAAACACGGCTCCAGGTCTCAGTGGCTTAACAAATAAGACATTACTTCTCACTTGAAGTTCTGTGAGTTTAGTGCCGCTCTAGAGCAGCTTCTAAGTGGTGATTCAGGGATCCAGTTTGCTTGCATCTTTGTCATTTCACCATCTTGACACATGCCGTCCAGATTCAAAGTAAACAGGGAAGAAGAAAGTTGGAAGGCTGCCCAGGGTCTTCTATTACCTCAGCCCAGAAGTAGCACTCATTGCCTCTGCTTAGAGCCCACTGGCCATATGACCAATCTAACTGTAAGGAGGTCTTAAATATATATACCTTCTATGTATTCAGGAGGAAAAACAAGACACAACTTTGTGAACACCTAGCACTAGTTCTGCCAAACCCTTCATGTGTATCATGGAAGAAAACTCTTGAGAAGCACTTTTTGAAATTCCCAATCTCAAATCAGATAACTTGAATCTGATCTTATCATCAGACTCTGCCTTTCCCCCTTTAGAAATCCATAATACATAGTCTGCAAACAAGTCATCTCTACCAAGCCCTTCTCCCCCACAGGTCTCCCTCAGTGTCTCTTAAAACTCTTCTTTTCCATTCCCATCTTGACTCTCATAGTTCGGGCCATCCTCATCTTTTCAAGAATATTTACAATGGTCTAATCACTAGTACCTTAATTCCTCTCATTATTCCCACCCCAACCAGATCATCATTGTTTCTTCAGCACTGTGTGGCCTCTCCACTTTGTAAGTTCCCAGGAGCATTAGCTTCTGAATTGTATGGTGTCTAAGAGTCACATACCTTAAAAGTGTGAGGATGATTTATTCCTCAATATCTAAGGATCATTCCCACAACAAGGATTTCATTCCTCAATATCTAAGGATCTTTCCTACAAATAATGCCGTTTATAATTGAAAACCCAATGAGTGGAACACTAAATATTTTTAAATTGGCAGAAATATTTATCTTTTAGGTGTGATTTTGTTAAAATTTGAACCTGTAAGTTGGCTAGAGACAGAATATACTAAAAGTTTATTCTCTTAGGCTGGGTGCAATGGCTTACACCTATAATCCAGCACTTTGGGAGTGTGAGATGGCAGGATTGCTTGAGCCTAGGAGTTTAAGACTAGCCTGGGCAACATAGCAAGACCTCATCTCTACAAAAAATTTAAAAATTAGCCGGTTATGGTGCTGCGCATCTGCAATCCCAGCTACTCAGAGGCTGAGATGGAAGGATCACTTGAGCCCAGTAGGGCAAGGCTGCAGTGAGCCATGATCGTGCCACTGCACTCCAGCCTGGGCAACGAGCAAGATCCTGTCTCAAAAAGAAAAAAAAAAATGAGTTTTCAATTATGGATCATTTTTCAAAGTGGTATTTAAACAGAGGAGGTGTGAAAAACGTGCCTTCCTCTATATTCTAAATGGAATAAACACAGGAAGAACCAAAATCTGTTTTGGTTTTTTTACTCATTTTGTATGTCATCTTTTTCACACTAGACCATAATAACAATTTTGGAAATAGTGGTGTTTTTATTGAAAACAATTTTTTCCATATTAATCAAATATCTGCAACTTGATATATTTTGTACATAATTATATCTTTGATAGAATTTGTTTTAAATCCCCCCAAATTAAAAAAAATGCTGCATAACTGCAATTTTATTCGCCATGTCCAGAAGTTGATCCTTTCTGTATGCTGATTACAATAGCACAACCCAAGATGAATGCCAATGAAAATAAGGATTTAGGTATAAATAGTAACCTCATCACGTCCGTATAAAACCAAATATATCTTCCATTGTTTATCAGTTCACTAGCCATTTAACATACCACTATTGTACACTTACTAATTTGTACACGTTTTGCCTGGAGATAACAAAAAATGAAGGGATTATTCTTGTAATCAAGAAGCTCCTAGTTTAATGAGCTGTACAAATAAGTCAACCAACAATTTTGATGCATTATAATAAATGCTCCATTAGAGAAATGCAAAGGGTGCTAGGGGAACATAGGTAGAATACCTCTCTTCCACCTCAGGGAAACAGAACCAGATTCCTACAAGAGGAATTGTGGCTTAGGTAACCAAGCTCATGAAAGGGGAGGAGACATCAGGCAGAGGAAAGGAGTGTGCAGGTGCCATGCTCATATCCTCGGTATAACTGCAACGTCATGAGGCTGGGGTGAATGCAGATCCACTCCCTGTGCTTTCACATTTCACCTCACAGGGTGAACCTCTAAGAAACCATGGAAACTCTCATGATATGAAAGAGAAGACTGATGTTTGGAGTCAACCAGACTGGAATTCAAATCAAGATTTCTATCACACAGTGTAATTTTAAGTGAGTTTCTGAGTTTCATCATTTTAAGAGAGAAGTAACAGTATCTATCTTAAAGAGTAGCCATTAGGACTAATAGGGTAATGAATGAAAAGTATTTGGCATCATTTCTGGCACATGGTAGTCACTTAGCAAATCATAGTTTCTAATAATAGTACAAATGGAAATGGGTTGCATTTGGAACCTTGATAATAGACACCAGATATACAGTTGGTTGGTCATTCTTTCCTTTGGTTTGTATCTTGTTAATATGAATTGAAAATGTTTTTGTTTAAAATTATTCAGTGTGGATTAACTCCTCTATGTAATTGATAGTAATTTGATTCCATTGATGATAATTGTAGTGGATTTTAATGACCAGTTGGCAGGAATTTTTAGAGCATCCTTCTTGGGAAGTAAAATATGTCACAGGAATTCATTAGTAACCAAACAAGATACATTAAGACCATAGAATGACTAATGAATAGTCATGATACCAATTGGGATTTTGTATCAATTTCAAAATTGACACCAGAGAGATGGTAAAAATTCCCCTACAACTCTCAGCTTGGACAGAAATTGGACTTGTGTTAGCATATCCGCTCATTCACACCAAATACCCAATCTGTCTATGAGGTGAGGTTCTCAATTTCACATTCACCAAATTAAAACAATAAGTGATGCTCAAGCTCATCTGGATGCCAGCACAAGACAGTCAGAAAGAGAAGCTGTAGTTCAGCTGTCTGCTGAATTCTGTTGCCCTTGATGACAATGTCTAAAGCAATAATGACCCAAACTTGAAATTTATAGATTTCATGATAATGAAACAAAAGCTAGGTAGTGTTGTATATTGAAATCATAAACTGGTACATGTGTACATGCTCAATGGGGTGAAGTTCTCCAAAAGATAAGGGTAGTGCTTTCAAAGGGAAAATGAGCACAGATGGTTTTAAGGAAATTAAAACCCTCAGCTTCCATATATTTTTTTTAATTTTAGAGAATATTCAAGTAAAAGGCTTGAAGACCTAGAGTAAGTTGAAAACCTCACTGAGCTCTAATTTAGCAAACGAGGCTTCTAGGCCAGCTCTGTTACCTCGGGTGTGACCTTGAGCAAATCCTTCATTCGCCCCTTTGACCACAGTTTTCTGTCGAGGAACTTGACCCCTAAGTTGCTTTCCAATCTAAAACAATGGGGGTGTGAGTTTATTTTACATGAGCAAATCATGCTACACTCCCAGAGAACCTCATGACTTCAGGACAATAGGTTTGAGATAGAATTTGAATTTGAGGTAAAACTTCTCTAAGAACCAATTTGGGCTGGACACATCCTAAATGTTGCATACATATTTTTTTAAATCAAAGAGTACAATAAATTCACTTTTTCTTGCTGTAAAGGATAGTAAGCCTCATACCTCATTCCTTACTCCTGTCTGTTTAAACAGACAAGACATATGCAAAAATAATAATTACAATACTTAAAGGAATATTATATTTAAACCTGTAATGAACAAGCAACACCATAGGTTTAATTTCTCTCTTCATTATTTATTTTCTTCTTCATAGATCTTTCAACTTTAATCAAAGTGTTTATTTTCATATTTCCTGAGTCTAGAGGATTGAGTTGGCAATCAGTTGATTTTTAGTGGGGGCACAGGGCCTGGTTTATTCTCCCAAGGTGATTCAAACTTGAGTCCCTGAGTATCTCACTGGGTCTTCATGGGAACCTCATGTTTCACCTCAGTAGCACCGTTTAAGCCTATATTCTTCACATACGCCCAGTGATTTCAACTTGATGGGTTTTCTCCCAGAATGGTGCATCCTTTACATTGCTTGGCCAGCGTTACATAATTCTCTATGCCATTCTTGTGCATCGCTCTTGTATATTAGCATTATTGTGAACATACAGGCACCTTATTAATATCTAATTATAATTTGTCACGTTGTCTAGAAGTTTCTTCCCCTGGGAGATGCAATCTGATCTGAATAGATAGCCAAATTTCTAAAGAGGAGAACACATTCACTACTTTGGAATGCATCATCATTCTTTCTACCTAGTGGATATGTTTGACCATTAATGCTCATTAGTCCTTTCTGTAACTTTCTACTCTTTCTGAAATTCTTTGGCTTACTCGTAGTTTTCTGTATTTGCCCATTGCTACTCACACAGATAGAGACAAATACATACATTTGTATGTAGATAAATACTTAAACAAAATACCCAGATATTTTAATACTTTTTACTAATTAAAATCAATAAAGCATCCAATTATAATCAATTTTGTTTTGTACTTCAACTTCATTTTTGTACATTTTATGTTAACTCTCTTGTTTATCATTAAGAAATTATGGCTTCCACGAAGTCATATACAATTACTGTAATTATCTTTATTGTGATAACTTTTATTACTATTGATGTTCTAAATATCACATCAGTGATCTTGCCCAGTGATCTCCTTTAAACTGCTTTCTTTTTCATTTTAGCACTGTCCCTATCATCTTTAGAGGTATCCTTGCTATCTGGCAATAATAAGGTATTTTAGGCCTATTTGAGTTTTCCTTGCCCAAAGGCTTGGAATCTGCTGCTTCCCAAAGAACTTTGCTTTCTTCTAGCAGAAAATATTGCTAGACACCTAAATCTGAGTGCGAGGCTTGCATTTCAATACTGATGCTGGAAAAAAAAAAAAAGTGCCACTGCTGATGTCGGAACACCCTTAGGGACAGAGCTGGATGCAATGTTCTTTGTTAAGCTTTTTATTCACGTGGATTTTTTTTCAAATTCATTTGTTGTATGTTCTACATAGTAAGAAACTGATAAAACTTTAAGGATTTTCTATAATCTGTCAAGAAACAGTGAAGCAGTAGATAAAGGTTGGGGGTCCTGCAGAGGTGGCAAGCGAATAGCCTGGAACTAGATTAAGAAAGGCCTTCTTGGTTGTGTTGTATTATGGGTGAGCAGCAAAGCATGGAAATGAGAAAGTGGCATGATCAGGTTACCAGTATAGAAGGAGGATCAGGTACTAGAGGACTTAGAGACTAGTGGCAGGAACAACATCCAGGCTACTATCTTTGTCCAGTAAGTCTGAAATAGAACCTAAAGTACCATAGGGGCTAGAAATAATGTGGAGGGCTAAGTAAAGAAACCTTGCTGAGAGAGAGTGTCCTGGATTCGATGAGCATTTTGGTGTGGGATATGATGGAGAGGTTAAGAGTCAGGTCAATTGAGAGTAGAAGAGTAGGTGAACAGAAGAGCCATTAATTGACACAATGAATGTAGGAGGAGCATATCAGAAGAAGGGCAGGAAGGAAAAGATTGGGTTAATATGAAGGTTTTTAATTTGTGAAGCAGACAAATATAGACAGTGTCTGGCACATGTTCTGTAATAAGTGAGCCGAATGAATCAGTTATTACTAATGATACAGAGTACATTGAGCTCATACTGCATTATTAGCCCTATGCTAAATATGTATTTCATTTAGTTCTCACACTAGTTCATATGAAAAATAAGTACTTTTGTTTGTTTGTTTGTTTGTTTGTTTGTTTATGACAAGGTCTGGCTCTATTGTCCAGGCTGGAGTGCAGTGGCTCCATCTCAGCTCACAGAAACCTCAGTGTCCCAGGCTCAAGCCATCTTCCCACCTCAGCCTCCACAGTAACTGGGACTATAGGCATGCACTGCCAAGCCCAGCTAGTGTTTGTATTTCTTATAGAGATGGGGTTTCTCCATGCTGCCCAGGCCGATCTCAAAACTCCTGAGCTAAAGTGATCCACCCACCTTGGCCTCCCAAAGTGCTGAGATTACAGGCATGAGCCACCACACCTGGCCAAAAATAGGTACTGTTTTTTATTGACATTAAACCAATGAAAAAGCATAGGTTCATAGAGATTAAGTAACTTATCTGAGGCCACATAGTTGATATTTGGCAAAGTCAGTCTCAAGCCTAGATCTTTCTGACCTTGTATCTCTAATCAGGAAGGGAATGAAGGAAGAATCAAAGTGATAGGGGTCGGGGGGTGGATCAAGAAATAGTGCGTTTTAGAAGCCAACAGGAAGAGCAGCCTTCAGAAGTAGTCAGTCAATTTGTGGTCCCATGGCCAACTGGAGGAAACATAAAATAGGCAATGGACTCGATGGGTCATTGGTGAGTTTGAGAGAACAGTGTTGTTAGCATGGGGTGAGGTGGTCCCCTGGAAGTTCAAAACAATTGTGGCATATGAAAGTAACAGTAGGGGCACACTCCTCCTTCACGAATGTTCATGGTGATGAGAGTAGGGAAAGAAAGATGAGCTAAGTAGAGAGCTTAACAGAAAGACTCTCCAGTGCCAGATAACAATCTCATTAGTAATGGCTAAGGTTCAGTGTCTATGGGCCAAACACTGTTGTAAATGCCCCACTTGCACATCACCTCATTTATTCCTCACAGCAACCTCATGAGACAGATACTAGACCAATCTCTAGGACAGGTGAGGAAACCAAAGCACAACAGGGTAAGTAATTTGTTCAGGTCACACAGCTGGTAAGTAGCAAGTATGTTGAAGAAAATTTGCTTTTTAACCAGTAGCATTGTGTAAAGAGTTTTCAATTTGTATATATAAGGACTTGAAATTAACAGTTATTAGAGTGTTAGAGTAAAAGTCCCTAGCTGCCAACTGTAATAAAAGTAGAGACCTGTAGATCATAGCTGGTTTGTCAGCAAACATACCCAAGACAGAACAAAATCCATTTTACCAAATTTAGAGCCACATTAGGTTTTTAACCTCAAAACAAGTGTTCCTTGTATTCTGAGAACCTGATAATCTCTGAACAAAACAGACCCAAAGGAAGTATTATTGAATTCATTCTCCTGATACCCTGTAACTATTCATAAGAACCAAGGTTAAGTAAATCCTAAAGATATCCATGAGTGTTTATGCATATCCTGAATTTAAGTGTTTAAAGAGACCTGAATAAAATCCTAAATGTTTGATCCTTGTCAATGAGAAGATTGAAACAGTGAATTGAGAGGAGAGTATGAACTCATAGTTGTCTATACGACAGGGAGGGAGCATTGGGCTTTTTCCTGAGACTTTAGTTAGCCTCTGGGGCAGACATGCTTGTGACTTGGGAGTAGGCTGGTGTTCCACTGCATTACTTCACAATGCCAAAAGAAGACCTAATAGAATGGTCCATTCTTCGCTTGGTAACAACAGCAATCGATAATTCCAAGGTGTCCTTCAAGTAGGCTTTTGCATTTATGGACTTACAAAGTATTCCTGAGCATTAAGTCCATTTTTCTTTGTCATCCAGCTCCAGGCAACAAACAAGTAAGTTTCTTGGTCCTTGAAATTAGCCACCAACTTGAGACAAAAGATAATTCTGAAACCACCATTGAGCACGCTATCTGTTCCATAGCCTCTATAAAGCAAGCCTTTTGAATGTAATTACATGACCTGTCTATTACTAAATTGATGAGGACAGCCTGAATTTATTTTTCCTCCTTTAACTTAGGAGTCAGTGTAGTCTACTGTAGCATTTCTGAGCACAAATTCTGCGGAATTTCACCCTACTAAGATACTCGGCAAAAAAGCCCCATGAGTAAATATGTTTGGGAAGCTCTGCATACCATACCTGTCCTGCTCTCACCCCTACCTCCTTTTCATTCAGTTTACATTAACACATTAAAGATTTTCCAAAGTTCTGCAATAAAGGAGCATGGCTAGATCTCATTTCACGAAGTCATTTTGCCATAGAATTGAGCTTTCCTTGGAGCACTGTAACTCACAGAACCACTTTGGCAAATGCTGACATAGATGTTAAGAGCTTTGGAGTCAATTCGCGGCTAATCCTGCGTAAGCCACTTCCCCTCCCTGTGCATGTGTTTCCTTAACTGTAACATAAGGGTAAGAATATCTCCCTTTGAGGAATGTAATATCTTACCATAGTACCTGCCACCTAGTATGGTAGCTGTTCTGTGATTGTGATTGACTGATGTTCACACTGCATCCTGCCCAGCTTGGGTTAACAACTCTTCCGTTTGGAAAGGCTTGATGTAACCAGAATTTTTAAAAGAATTTTTCTGGTTAGTCATTACCACAAAAGTATGGATGAAATTTAACTTTTTGGAAGAATCTCCATCTTAAAAGAGGATATTAGAGGTTATCCAACATTGAAATGCAGTGATGTGATTTAGTATTGATTAATCAATGTAACATAGAAAGAGCTTGGTATTGCCTAAATTCACAGATAATTAATGGACTTTGTGGATTAAGAACCAACTTCTATCACCGGGTAGGCTTTGCATTTAATCACTCTGTTCATAGAAGTAAAAGCTAATATCATCATTAATACTTAAATTATTATTCATCTATAAAATATTTAGTGACAGTCACAGTACTAAACAGAGCCTCCTTTGAAGCATCATGATTATCATGCAACTGAATGACCATGGATGGGGGCAGAAGTAGAGCCACTCATCACAGGAAGCAGAACAGTGTCTAAGTGACACTGAGTAGCTTTGGGACTGAAAGGAGACCAGGCTGTCAGGGAACCAGATCTCTATGTGACTTTTCTTTTGCTAATATATGTTCTAGTGGTAGAAACACTGAGCAATGAAATTGTCACAGAGCGAAAGTAGAAAAAAGAAAAAAACATGTCTTAGGTGAATCCTACCTTTTTGTATCCAGTGAAATTAATTTGTGTGTCACTTATACTTAATAAGACTTAATTGTACCTTAGGTACTAACCATGAAAATAGCTTTGCTAAGAAAAATAACTCAGTAGATGAGAATAGAATATAGCCTACTTCATCTACGCAGAGAATAAATTATTATTGGATACTTTTGGCATATTATGTGAGAGTCACTAATGTTCCTGGCCTATAAACAGATTAAATATAATAGGTCTCCCTACCAATTTTTGTGTTTGTTAGAACCCATATCTATTTTACACATTTATATTTTCCCAAAATTCAAATTGGTTTTCCTCTAAGTTAGTTTAGATAAGTGGGGTTTATTGGGTAGTTATTCTTAAGTGGTTAAATTGATTATGGAATAGAAGTAGTCCAAGCAAAGCTGTTAAGAAATCTCTGTTCTAAAAGAGTGTTCTTAGATAAGCACATTGACTCAGCACTGAGTATAGATGGGCATATATTTATTATTTATGTTTTAGATTCTTTTCTTGCTGCCTTATTTTCCAAACAGGATGAATATTTTATATTTCAAATATCTCTGTATGTATTTTATAGAAGTAGCTGCTGAAAATTCTGTTGAAATTGCCTTTTACTAGCAATAGAATTAAGGATTTTAATTACCAAGATACACCCTGATGTGTAGGGTAATCAAATGAAATTATGTTGATAATTGAACTATTGGTGTATTGCATGTGCTTCTTAAAAAGTTTCCTCCTTTCTCTTTGTTTATCACTTCTCAATATACTTTACTCTTTTTTCTCATTTTTCTATACATTTAAATTTCTTTTCATTGTGTTCTCAGTGACTGAACACAATGCTGTAGCTTTATCTCCAGTTGCTCTCTCAATGAAGTCTTCTAAATCACTTAACATAAAAGATGTCAGCAGATATATTTTTTTAAAAGCACACATTAAGTGGAACTGATATGAAGGCAAGATCAGTGGAGCAAGATTGGTCTCTGCTCTATCTCCAGAGACTAATTCCAAAAGTAGTCGACTTTATTTGCCATGGTTGACAGCTTCTCAGACTGCTTGAATAAATTTGGGTATTAATATGCTTCCTATCTACTTAGAAAGAATTACTATGCTGTTGGCCTCAGGAGGCTGCTTTATTTCCAGATTTAACTCAGCACAATGTGATGAGTCCCAACTTTTGAGTTAGGCATCCTATTTACAAAACATGCCGTGATTTAATAAATATGTGTGAAACTCCCTGTCTGGGCAACATGCTGTGCTACATATAGCAGGATATACAAAGGTATGTAAGGAGTATCTTCTGCAAGCTTCAAAACACTTAGCCCCAAGATAGGAGAGAAGAGAGAGTGACATGCAATGGAACTGGGTGAGATGTGCCATTTTTTTCAAAATTACATAGAAAGAAGATGTAGTCTTAAGGGGGGTGGAGGGACAAACTTCCATTGAGTACGTGGAGACACTGCGTGTACATCTTCATCTCCACAGTAGGCACATGAGGCAAATGGCACAACCCACATTTTACAGATCAGACAAATTAAATCACTCCCTTAAAGTCATTCTGCCAGTTGTGTCAACATAATAGTGCCTGGCACATAGTATGTACTTCATGAATAGTTTTGAATGTTGAATAAATCTTTCAGGGAAGCAATTTTCAACATACACCAAGAGCCTAAAAATGTTTGTATGCTTTGAACCAGCAATTTTATTTCTAGTAATTATCATAGATGTGGTAAAGATTGTGTGTATATGTGAGGCAAGAGGATGGTAAAAAGGCAAGAGTGTAGAGAACTGTATAGGAGGTGACCTTTAGTTGTATGGGATAAAAGTGAGGAAGGTGTCTAGACTAGACTCCCAGATTTCCGGCTGGATTCAGGACCTGGGCAGATATTGGGGTTGTTTGCTAAGTAGGGGACCCAAAGGAAAAACAGGTGTGGAGGGAAAAGATAATGAGTTGAGGTTTTGACTTACTGAACTTAAGATGACTTTGGGTCATTCTGTTGGACTTTTTCCATAAGGAAACCTATGGGCCTGGAGCTCAGCAGCATGACCTAGTGAAAGATAAGGATTTGGTTATGGAAGTCAAGAGCTGGATGAGATTGCTCCAGAGAGAGTCTGTAGAGTGCAAAGGAGAAGAGAGTGAGGGAAAGAACCCTGGGATTACAGTTTGAGCAAGAGGATCCCAGATAGAAGAAAATAAGTCAGCAGAGGATCTAAGTCAATAGAGGAAAAATATTAAAGATTTAGGGAATGGTCAACAGAGCAAAATGATGCACTCTGAGAATTTGTAATCCAGCTGGGAAGTCATTGCATCTACAGGTGAAAAAGTCAAGTAGGAGAAGAGTTGCCCGTGATTGTACTTAATTAAGTACCCAAGAATGATATAGATATTACTTAGGGAGTTGAGTGGAGGGAGAGATTGGAATTGACCTGAAGCTTAATAAAGGTGATGGGACTTCACTGGGCCTAAAATGTGGGTAGAATTGAAACTGGAAGAGGTTATTTCAACCAAGGAAATGAAATTTGTTCGAATTCATCCTGATGCCTGAAAATAACTGAAGGTGGATTTCCTATTGGCAGTAGTCAGCAATGTCATCTTTCAACAGCAAAGACAGCATCTGGTTCTCTATGAGTTATAATGTCTCCTGTTAAACAGTATCATATAAAACTGAGTGTGATGTTACCTGACATCACGTGCAAGATTAATTTCAAGCAACAAAGCAGCAAGGCTTATGTGTAGTGGGTTCATTCCAGAAACACGAGTGAAGATCATGCAGGTTAATTCCAGTGGGAAAAGGCAAGTCTTGGTTATACACCCTCTTAATTTTATAGCAGCTAATTCTAAAATCCTTTTGATTTTAGGAAGCTATTCCTAGTGGTGAAGTTGCAGCTTCCCTGCCCTATCTTTTCCCAGTCCTCTGGTGGCTAAGCTGTGAATATATGGAAGGAGGCAGGAAAAGGAGATTTTTCTTGTGCCCTCTCCCAACTCCTCTGCGCCCTTCCCCATCTTCCTGTTCCACCCCATTGGCCTCTTCCTTTTTTGAGAAAACTTGGCTTTCCATGTGGCATGGGTAATAACTCTTAATTTACCAAGAGGAGTACCTTGAGGACAGAAACAGTCAGGCGTTACCTTGGGAAATAACCTGTCAAAACCTATCTGTATGCTAGTCTGCCCACAATTCTGTCTTAGTGATTGCTTCTCTGAACCAACACCGTATCTGCAAAGAACAAGGTAGAGAATAAGGAAAAGTCACTGGAAAACCAGGCTCAGGTGCTATCCATGTCACTTCCCTAGTGATACGGTATTGTGCAAGCCTCTTAACCTCTGCTAGTCTCAATCCTATCAGTAGAATTGTGACAATCAAGTGAGATAATATTCGTGAAGGTGCTTTATGATTGCAAAGTGCTATTCAAGTGTTGAGCAGCATGGATAGGTTATTATCATAGTTATGAGTATGATATGAAAGCAAAGGGGACCAAGATTTCTCCTCCTAAATCTGTTCTGAAGACCCAGACCTTTCATTCCAACCTTGCATTCAACCAGATTTGCCTAGAACTGCATTTCCTCTGCTGCCTATTTATCTGTGCTGATTTATCTTGGTTCATGTAGTGCTTGATGCAACTGAGTAACACTGAGTTAACCCCATTCTCCTCCCCTTAGTGCACAATTGAATCCCTTGAAATCCACCATTAAAGAAGAAAAATGGAAAAACATTTACTAAGTGCTTCCTCCAGTCCAGGCACTTTCTTTGCCTGAGATCCTTTTCCACAAACCACAGACTGTGCCCACAGAGGAGAAATTAAGAACCCTTTGCAGCTGAGACCAGTGGAAATTGCATTTCTATTAAAAGCTGTCTGTGGCTAGATGTATCCATCCCAGGTACAAAGTTAAATGATGTAATAAACTTATTCAAAGACATAAAGTCATTATATAAAATGCCATTAAATATCTCACACTCAATGTTAACAAAATACAGCTATAAATTTCCTTTGGTTGTCATTTTGCAAGTTGCTATTTCTCAGTGATTTATGCATCGGCAAGTTCTTCACTATTGAATTTTGCTGCCCAGTCCCGGCAAATGGGATGTCAGGAATGCATGACCCTCTGAGATGCAATGGCTTTCAACTTTCTTGGTATCACCACTCCTGAGTTTGGGAATACCAAGTTTCTTCTAGGGCTGGTTTCTATCACTGTTTTGTACCTGCTGGTTGAGTATGGTCCTGAGGCTCCGTATTTCACATACTAGAGATCAGAGGTAAGGAGTCCCAACCATCCGAGCCATGGTACAATATCCAAGGTTGGGAGCAGACACATCTACTCTGAGCTTTGAGACTGGATCATAACTCTTACATGAAGCTGTACATTTTGGGGTGTTCTTTACTTGCTGGATGAAGGGGTAAAATGAAGAAGAGGCGTTGGAAGGAATATAGAGCATTCTATCTAGAAAAGTTCTGTGGTCCCAGTTTTCCTATGGTTATTCACCGAAACCACAGGTCAAAAGGAAATAACATAAGATCCAGATATGTCTCATTGACCTTGCCTAATTCTGTGAACTTGTCAATGTTTTCATTTATCTTTGCAAGCCAAGTTGTAAATCCAGACAGGCCCCATCCTTTTGAGCCTCATCAGATAGAATACTGGCAGAATGGAAATGACTGGCATGTCAGTGATGAGTTTATAGAGAAGCATTTAGGATTTTCCTAGGTCCTGCAGTCAGTGGGTGTTCTTGCTGCAAGTGCGTCAGTCAAACCCAATCAAAAGAAATGTCGGCTTGTTTCCTAGACACTAGACAAGGGGCCTTTCTGCAGTGTGACCTGCCTTCCTCTTACAGGGTATTCACCCTGCCGGAGTCTGGTCACTGTGAGTCAGCTGAGCCAGTTTCTGATGCTCCTGCTCTCCTCCTTTCAGGAAACAGCATCCTCCATTCAGCTGCTGACAGCGTGACCAGCGCAGTGCAGAAGGCAAGCCAGGCCTTGAATGAGCGTGGAGAGCGATTAGGCCGAGCAGAGGAGAAGACAGAAGACCTGAAGAACAGCGCCCAGCAGTTTGCAGAAACTGCGCACAAGGTGGGCCAAGAGAGGGGCAGGCTTCTCAGCTCTGGGGTGTTGGGGAGCTACAGTGCCAAGAAACTTTATTTCAGTATTTTCCTGTGATGAGAGATACAAAATTAAGCTTTCTATTTCCCCTTTATGTAATTCCCATCTGCTACTTAACTAAACACCTGAGTCGTGGAAAATTTCTTCTTCTACCTGGTTTCTTTCGCTCTTTTCTGATGTCCTCATCCATATCTCTGACCTTCTGACCTTGGATCTTTAGGAACTATGGACCATCTTTAGTTCCTGCTCAGAAGTTTAGGGCTCAAGTATCGAGGCACAAAACGGGGTGGGGGAGAAGACATCAGGTCTTCGAATATCCCTGCCCCACTTAGCCAACACATGGAGGACGTGAGGCTGCTCGTGCTTGCTTTTCCATGCTGTCCCTTTCTCATCCTGAGTCTAGCAGTGTGTCCTTATCTCTTCACCAGACACAAAGCAAGCCCCAGTCCCAGGGAACTACGCACCTCGGGGCTAGTTTTCCCTTGGAGAGGGGTCGATTGTTATTTCAGGGCCTCAATTCTGGGGCTCTGAGCTTGACCGGACCAGCGCTGAGCTGTCAGCAATACTCCCTGCTGCCCCTGAATCCAGAGAAGGGCATTTCCTGCGTGACTGAGTGCGCACTCTGCACATTCTCATACTCACTGAGAACTGTGCCTTTTAGAAGGGAAAGGGGCAGTTTTTATTGGCAGCCAGCTATCTAAGGCAGTCACAAACCAGAGGAAAGAGAGGCCCTGTTGGTCAGGTGATAAAGAGGATTTATTACTGTTGTTGTGCTTCAGATCAAAGGGCAGTTTTTTTTGTGGTTAGTGGTTTGAATTTAGCCTTCCAGAAACAACATCTGCTGATGACTTGTGTTGGCATGTCAGGCTTATGATCTGGCCCTTCAAATACACTTTTCAGGTGACCTTTCGGGGAAGAAAATAACTGACTTTAACAGAAACACCACTTCTGCTGAGGAAACAAGGATGGATAACCTAAAAAGCAATGAGAAAAATATTCCCAGCTGAGTTGCGGTGACCTCTTCTGGAGGCTCATGCTCAGGTCCAGCTGGGGATCCAGCTCTGAGTGGATGACCCCTGCCTTCTCTTCCTGCATCCCCTTTGCACAGCGCTGTCTTGTCGTCTCATTCATTCTCTGTCGTGACAGGGTCTTACTGCACTGTTGCCCATGGGGCCCATTTGGAGTTCCTTCAAGGAGAATTGGCCAGATCTATCTGAAAATGCAGACAGCCCTGCTGGAGGCCAGAGCCTCAGATTGCTGCTGTTGGTGCAGAGGCAGAGAGAGTGAACTTGGATTGAAGGTCTCCCTAGTTCCTTCCTCCTTTCTCCAGCCTCTGTGACACAGAGATAATGATGACATGGAAATGCTGGCGTTACAGCCTCAGCTTCTTTAACAACAACAGCAGCTTCCGTGATTTCAGTGGGAGACGGATAGTGGAAATCTGGGGAAACATCTAAGTTGTTGAGTTGGGTAGAGGAGGCTAAAGGGAATAACTTTATAACAGTCTTCAGTTCTGGGAAGGGTGATAGTACAGGCATTTTTCTTTCATGTCTTCCCACACAGAATAGAGCAATCAATAGTGCGCTGATAAAATTCTGCTAAAACAAGAGTTTAGGTTAATGATTAAACCATGAACCAGGTTACCAAGGAAGATTGTGAAATTGCTCTTCCTAAGGTGGCGTAGACAATACCTGGATGTCGTCCACGTAGGCGTCCCTCCCAGAGGGGGCTGTACAAACACTGGATTGGATAACCTAACCAGATGGCCTGAATTCTTGGCCCTGGTAGCCCTGTTTCCCTGATACTGTGGCCAAGTTTGCGAGGCAATTGGGAAAGCAATATGGAATAGTAGTTAACATCTTGTGTTTGAATATAGCTCTGTCATTTACCATCTTGGTGACCTTGGGCAAATGCTTAATTTCTCTAAGCCTCAGTTTTCTCATCAGTAGAATAGAGCACTATTCTTTATGAGAATAGTACCTACCTACTAGAGTGTTCAGAGAATTGAATGAGTTCAAAGCTATTAGCACAGTATGTAGCACATATAAATCTGAATTACTATTATTTGTAATCATTTTCATAAATTTTTTTTCTACTGACCCTGCCCTATTCAGTCACATAATGAGCACTGTAGAGGGATTGGAGAATTGATACTGGTGATTGAGGATCCTCAACACAGGGACAGGGAAGGAATGGAGGAGAAGATTTTGTGCCTCCCAAACCCAAAGGGAAAGGGTGGGAGGGCCCTCATGCTAAATGTTGATACTATCTAAACACAGGTCAGCCCTTGAAACAGGACCCATCAGGATAGAAACTAATGCGGCCACCAAAGGCAAAGGGGTCTCTGGCTTGACCAGTGGGAAAATTTATGCCTAGCAGTTACCTGCTTTCACTCGGGAGGGGTGAGGCATGGACAGCTTGTGTTTATTTTGGTTTCCCCTCCCTTAGGTCATCTCGGGGGGAAGAGGAGGGGTTACTAGTGTCTGTTAATGTGTATGAGAATGTGAGAGTGTCATGGCCAGACTTGCAGTTGTGTGAAACTGGGATGTGTGCCTATGAATCACTGGTGCTGGCAGTATTCCTAACGAGCAGATTGACCTCTCTAGATAAGGTGTGGCTATTCTCCCAGGGACCAGGACTCTTGATTTGGACCTGCTAGCATAGGCTGACCATGAAGCTGTCATTTTACTGGACAAGCCACAGCCAGGCCTGCTGGTGAGGGGAGAGTTCAGAGATGGAACCCAAGCATTCTACCCCCTAGACAAGCATGGCTCTGTTGACTCAGAAGGAGTAAGCTGTGCTTACAAGTGGGGGCCAGAACACATGGCAGCGTCCTGAGCAGAAAATGGCAATGCCGGGTGGCAGCTCCTAGAGCTCCCAGTTGAATAAGAGCACCGAACCCCAGCTGGAGAGTTGGCACACCTTTGTAGAGTCCAGTAGAAAATAACTTGGCCTTCTAACTTGTTCCAGGACTCCTGCAGTGACCCAGGTGCAAGAGTCAATGGGTCACTTTTGCACAACCCTGACTTCAAAATACGCAGGTGCTTGTTGTCTACAGTGCAGATAGAAAATGATCCTTCCGCCCTGCCTTCCTAGACTGACTCCCCCACCTCCACTCTGGTGAGCCTGGTTTGAGGAAATGTGGTCCTTTCTTGAGCTCCGGGCTTCATGCAAAGTTAACCTCAGGAAAGTGCACCACAATCGCAGAAACAGATCTGCTCACTTTCCCTTGCCAAAAAGCACAACGTTGCAGCAGATGCAATGCTTTGACGGCCCCGCCATAGGCAGTGAGTCAGTAGACAAGAGCATTACCCACACTCAGACATCCTCAGATGACATTTCTTGCAGAAAAAAACATTGACTTGCCCTGTTTTGCACTAGCCTACGTGTGTGGGGGAAGAAAGGGCGTGTGGCCTTTCTCTCGCTGTGAGGGAATGGCTGCCTCTATCCTTACTACCTAAGGAGCTCAGGTCTGGGTCTTAGGAGCACAGGTCTTATAATATATAATATTATATTATTATAAAATAATACTATTATTTCATGATAGTATTATAAAAAATAAAATACATGATTTTATTATTTATCAACAGTAATATATTGATACGATATCTCCCTGGTATCAGTCATGATTTTATTATTATCATTTTTTAGGTTGAGTAGGTTACATGCATAGCATTGAAAGAGAACTCTTTCCATGAGATATTAAGAACGCAAAATATATCAAAAGGAAATTTTAAATTTTAACAACTCTGACACCTAAATTTATCCATTGGCATTTAGCGTTGGAGACTTTTTTATAGACATAAGAGGAGGCTGAGGTGTGGAGCAGCTGTGACTTTAGAGCTCAAGGTCATACAGCAGATTTGCAGCAGCAGGTATCCTGACCTCATTTCATGCAGTGCTCTTTCTGCTCTACCTCCCTGCGTTCCATATTCTAACGCTCCTAATTCCTAGGGAATTTTTAAACAAAAACTAAAATGATACTACTTTCTTAGTCCATTCAAGCTGCTGTAACAAAATACCATAAACTGGGTGACTTATATACAACAGAAATTTATTTCTCACAATTCTGGAGGCTGAGAAGTCAAAGATCAAGGTACTGGCAAATCCTGTGTCTGGTGAGGGCCAATTGTTTGATTCATAGATGGCACCTCCTCATCATGTCCTCACATGGTGGAAGCGGTGAGGGGTCTCGCTTCAGCCACTTTATAAGGACACTAATCTCATTCATGAGTGCTCTGCCCTCATGACCTAAGTACCTCTCAAAGATTCCACCTTCTAATAGTATCACCTTGGGGGTTAGGTTTCAACATAAGAATTCTGGGGAAACACAAACATTTGGACCATGCCAATACTCAAATAGCAAAATGTCCAGTCTTAACTGTATTTGTGCAAATCTTAGCTGGTCGTGGCCCGGGGGCTCCCCTTAGCTCCATTCCAGATGCACTGTCCTGGTTACCAGGGTCTGGTTTGAACAGCAGCACAATCACTGCTGAAGATTAATAGCTGTGGGTAAATTGGCACAAGCCCATTGGTTGAAAGTTAACAGCTCATTGAATACCAGGACAGCAGCACTGATCAAATATTTATGGTCAGTATTTATTATGCACAACACTTAACCACTCTGTGTTGACGTGGTGGTCCATGTTGCTGAATAATGTATAAAAACTAGAAGCAGAGCAAGAAGTAGAGGCCGTAGAATGATGAGGTTCAGAGTGTGGCCAGGAAGTGGGACAGACCTGAGCTAGAGCCCTGGCTCTGCCATTTGCACCAACCTGGACTATATATTTCCTGGACTATAAACTCCTTGAGGTCAGGAGTCCTTAGCCACCTCTACCCTTCTTGGCAAGAACCCACATCACTCAGCAGGACAGCCTGGGCACATTCGGAACTTCCCAAACCCTGTGTCTGACAGTTGACTGACTATTGGCGTTAGCATTGCAGAAGATCTGTGGAGGTCTTCACTGGCATCACCAGACAGAGGGACCAGGAGCTCTTTCAGCTGAGGTTTCCCAAGCAGAGATTAACTTATCAACATGAGGACTGGTCCAAAGGTCCCTCTATCACATGCAAACCTGGCTGGGGACACTTCTTGTGAGTGTCGACCCTGTCTTTGCTGGTGGCTTAGCTGAGATGGCAGCCCCAGGGTTATAATTTATTTGTTGAAGATGTCAAGAAGAGAAAGAGAAGACTCAGGTTGCCCTGGGTTTTGCAGAAGAAATGGATTAGTGACATATTCCAAAATGATGCAGAGCACCGCTGGGTGAAATCAGTAGGATCGGCCTTACTAATTCTTAAAAGGCAGAGAGCCTGGTCAGGATGCAGATGACAGGGCTTTCTGCAAAGTTATTGCCTGCAGAGAATCACCTGTTCTTTGCTCAAAGGATTTCTGAGCCACAGAACCCTAACCCCAGTTGTTCCCAGCCCCAACCACAGGAATTAGTCCCTGATATCAGACTCTGGATACATGGGGAGTTACAGTTCAGCCTCTGTTCTGCCTTCTGGTTCACATCATTGTATAAACTCCTTGGAAAAGATCTGGCTAAGAAAAGTGAGGACAAATTTAATTTTATATTCTGTACCTGCACACCATTTCCTTAAATACATTATCATGGGCTGGCTGGGCTTGGGAAAATATTGACTGATATTGTGGTATTTGATGTTCCCGTTTAAAAGACCTAATATTTCAATAGACTGTGTTTTACAAACACCAATGGGAAAGGCATAAATCAAAGTCGGGATTTGGTGTGTTTTGGCGCTCGTCAGTAACACAATTAAATTGTGAAGGGCTGTGGACTTGGTTGAACGTCCAGGCTGCATATTAAATAGATGGTTGTAGATTGTCTCACTAAAAGCTGTTGATTTTTAATACTTCATGAGATGCCAGTAAATACAATTCAGGGGTGTTGCTTCTCCTGAATAGCTGGGAACCCCAGCTATTCCTAGGGTAATTCATTCATTCTGCCTATCCATTGGTTTTTTCATTTGTTCCTTCAGTGTGATGCAGGAACACCACACAGCACTCCCTCCCGCCTGGATGCATACACCAGCAGAGCTATCATAAGGAAAAGTAACAAATGAAATGTCCCATGAGCTATTTGAGAAAATGTTGCACATTTAAAGGTGCTACTGTAATTAGTAATGGTGATCTGCCACAGAGAGTAGAATCTTGGTGCTGCTTCTCATTGTGGAGGTGGAGAGGGAGCAGCACAGTGAAATCTCTCTGCTAATACCTGCTAATAAAGTCTTACTTTTCTCATTCCTCTCTCTCCTTAGCTTGCCATGAAGCACAAATGTTGAGAAACTACCTATCCTGGTGACCCTTCTTAAGAGAAACTGAAGAGTTTGTTCAGCAGTTTTTACAAGAATTCGGGACCTCCGCTTGCTTCTTTTTTTCCAATATTTGGACACTTAGAGTGGTTTTTGTTTTTTCTTTTCAGATGTTAATGTGAAAGAAAGGGTGTTGCATTTTTACATTTCCCTAATGATCTTGCTAATAAATGCTACAATAGCATCAGCTTCATTTTGGGTTTTTGCCTCCTCCCACTGTGTGTATGTGTGTATATGTATGTTTTGAATATGTTTTCTTTATTAAAAAATATTTTTTGTAGTTTGAATATGAAATTTGGACCAAATGATAAACTGCGCTGAGTCTAAACTGGCAACATGTATTTTTTTCTCTGATATTAAGCAGGAAGGCATTTTAATGTGGTGACATCAGATGTTATTTTTCCTAGATGAAAATAAAAGTCAAGCAGTGATTAGTTTCACTCACTGTCCTAGCTACACTTAATTTGAAGATTAAAATTCTACATTGTGGAAAACAATTGAATTTATTGGGGAAAACAGCAGTCTTAGATTTTGCTCCTTGCATAGTAATCTTTTGCATGAACCATCACCAGCGTTCAAAAAAAAAAAAAAAATCAGAATCGCAGATAGAAATCTCTTTCCTGAGTTACAGTTTAAATACTCTTGCTACTTGTATCCAGGGTGTTTACTTGGAATTATCATATGAAGGGTAAAAATTTGAGAGTAAAAGCCTACCTAAAACCCTCTGTGTACTCACAGATGTTTCTCTTGTCACTGTCATAGTGATGGTCGCTGGTATGGAAAAGTGCTTATATTTTTATCAAAAAATTGATTTGTCCAGATAAAGGTCTGTGTCAATGATAATGTGAACAAGTAGTGCATTTAAAATGTTTGTCTTGTCTTTTTACAGTCATGCCTATTTTAGAGAGACCTTCATAATGTCCTTGGGAGAGGGCCTTTAGTTTCTTGGTATCTGGATTTTGGAGGTTTTGATGTTGTTTTTGCTATCTGTTTATTTAATGTAATTTAATATGTGAGTTTCTTGACAAATTGCGTTTCGTGGCAATTGCACCTTGCCTGGTCTGATATAAAACACCACAATCACAAACCTTTACACTGCGGTCAGTTTCAATACAGTTGGTCACACACCTCGTGATTTTCTATTACTCAAGATAATAAGGGGCTTAGGGTCTAGAAGTTTTGTTTCCTAGAGGGTTAAAATGCTAAACATAAAAAAAGCTGTGCTTTTTTTGTGAAACTAGGAGACAAGCTGCACATCTCAGACACATTGTAAGCCTACCACTGCAGCGCATTGATTTTTAAGCTGCCTGAATCTTCAGGACCCCTATCTATTCCATCCTATCCATTTTGCCAATTGAGTCGATGTGTATTGCAGCCTCTTACATAGGAGCATAAGATGACTTTTGGATTGTTAATACTGATTTAAATAGCTGAAGTTCTCCTAATAAAGCATTCCCAGGGAGAGAGAAAGTTTGTCTATTGGGGGGAAAAAATATTAGATGGTGCACATTAAAAGGGAGATGAGATTTGTCGGAGACAAATTTCAGAATCCTTTTAGATGATCCAATTCAAGAAAACCCTCTATAAAATTTAATAAACTGTATAAGTTAACTATAATATTTTATACTTTCTTTTTGGTGTCTTAAAAATTTAAAGAAGCGAGGAACATGCCATTTGGTGAGTACCGTTGGAAGCTATTTTAATTTCTAGGAAAAGCCCCAAATATCACTCCAAATAGATTTTGTTTGCAGATCTCAGTTCAGAATACACACACACACACACACACACACACACACACAGAGATGTATTTATCTTTCCAAATTGGATTCTGGTTTCAGAGATAGAGAGTTGGTATAAATAATTGAAAGGATAAATCTAAAACCCCCTGACAGTCCGCCAAATTCAAGAACAGAATTGGTTGCCAACTCTCTAACAACAATGTTTGGGAAGCTGATTCCAAAGTAGCTGAGGATGAGGTCATAAGCATACTGTGAAACCCAAGATTCTTCTTCCCTGGTAGAATTATAATAGTTACTCTTGATAAATATAAGTATTCCATGTCTTGCCCTCTTTCCTCACTCTTTGCTTATCCTTTTAGACCTAAGTTTCATTGGAAATAGCCTGAATTAGAAGAAAGCCCATCCAAATCTTTATTAGCCACCTCTAATGATTAGTTTCCAGGCTGCGTTCATACCATTGACCTCTCAGTGTCAAAGTCCTACCTAGGCCTCCCCACAACAGAGAGGGCTGTAACAGCAATCCCTGCCCCTCCTTTACCTCCCAGCCTCTTGCAGAGCAGCCCAGTGATAACACATGTGAGGTTCTTTGCTGTCCTCTTGTAGAAGGTGCTGCAGTGCAAAGTATTAATACAGTCTTAGACAAAATAACTCTCATCATTTGGGACCAGTTTGTTTGGTTGAGCTTGTCAGAAGACACTTCATTTGTTTGTTTCATTTCTGCACTTCTCTATGAATTTTGGGATACTATATTTCTGTGAAGGACTTATTGTATAGACAACTCAAAAAGGAAAGAAACTTTCCAGTATTACCACTTCTTCCTGGAATATAGCTGTAGTATTTCTCACTAGTATTATTAGATACCTGTGTACAGAAAGTATGCAGTTATTCAGGTTAATGTTTCATATTAAAGAATGTATTTGTAAAATGTAACATGATCAGTAGTTACCTTTTTTCAAGCTCTGAAGAAGTTCAGATTACGTGTTAGACTTAAGTTACAGTGAAATCTGTTTTAATACTACTTTTGTGGCTAGCAAAGGTTGTGCATCTATTTAAAATTATTTACAGGATGCTCTAAATAAGGGGCATTAAAGATAGGTTTAGCTCTTAATTTTAGAAATTGTGACACTACTGATGTCTGTCATACAGTTATTCTTCAGAAGTTCTCTGAGATGTCAAATATAATTTTTGTTTAATTCAGAGATAAGTAACACCTGCTCTATTGATTCACTATTACAACAAACCCTAATTTTGTCATTAAATATTTTAACTCTGTGATGAAATTTGTTTCTTGCAGTTATTTATGAAATCTATAAAACACTACCAAATAAGTACATCACCACATTTTTTATGCTAATAGGAAAATCTTATGTGCCTAAGGGGAAACTTCAGAACTAGTATTAGCATGATGATAAAATGTCATTACATGATGTTCTAATGAAACAGCTTGGAATGTAATAAAGACTAAAGAGCTAACCTTAATTTAGACAATGGGCATCTATTCAGCAAGTTTTTTGTTTCCTTCTCCTGGGTGAAGCAATTAAGCTGATTAATAATTACCTTTCTGCTGATATCAGTGATGTACTCCATTTGAGTTCATTTTATCTCATGTGCCCTCATTCAGCAGACTAGTTTCATGCCCTGTTAAATGGGAAAGAAGACCCACTTGTATTGTGTCAATTTATTTTTATGGAAAAGCAAATGCAACATATTGCACCGCCCCATTTGTTTTCAAGGGAAGTGATTTGGGTGACTACTGCAGCAAAACAGCTGTCTCTGGGTTGGCATGGATGCTCGGTAAAGCAAGGGGGACTTGGAGATATTTCCTGGGAGGAGGGCAGGTGGAAAGGAAAGACCTGCAGTCTTCACTTTTCAGAGAAGAACGAGTAGAGATATGGTTTGGGTAGATGAGGACCCAGCCTTAAGTGAATTATGCATTTAAAGGCACTTGCTCTTGTGAACTAAATTATAAGCTGATTGCCCTGCAAAGATTATCCTTTTTTAATGTAATTTTTATTAGCGATTATACCACAACCAACTCTCAAATTTTATGGGAGGATTAACATAAAAAATCAGTGGTGCCTTTCTCCTGCATCAATGAGAACATGCTTAGGAAAAACGATTGACTTATAATCATCTGCCTAAACAAGCAGATTGGGGCAGATGTGGGGGAACAGAAGGGGAGGCATGGTGGAAAACACCAGAAATAAATTTCAAGGTGCAAATGTCTGAGTATCGTTTTCTGTTGCCACCCATTCTGTGTGCCTTTCATAGGCTAACTTGTGTGGTAGCCGGATGTACGTATGCATGTTCACATAAGCACGCTCGGCAGGCATGGAGAAGAGAGCTGTGCGCTGCTCCTGCATAGCCCCCTGAGTCACTACACTCCAGCCTGGGTGACGGAGTAAGATATTGTCTCAAAAAAAAAGCTGTCAAGAAAATTAAATATAATGTGCATTTAAGCTCTATTACTACTATAGTGTAACCTGCCTTAACCCCCATTTTATTTTCTCCCTTGAGCCTCATCTGGAATTCTCCCTTGAGCCTCATCTGGAATCCTCATCAGGATTTCCAGAGTTGTACTTTCACTTCCCATCTCTCTCCCTCCCCTAAAGTTTTCTGCCACATTTTCTTCTTTCTGCTCATAAGTCATGACCCTGGGCATAACAGTGTCTGCTCCCGTGGTCCATCTCACGGGCCACTGATGGACATAGTTCGATGAGGCAAAGCTGCCTTGCCTCCTTCAGCACACAGGGACTAATGGACAGACCTACGTGATGCTGAGTTGTTTGCCGATGTGTATTATTATTGCTCTCACATTTTGTCTGTTAGACGTTTTAAATGCTACTGATTTTCTCAGAAAAAGTGAAGATATTTTTGTACATTATTTTCCTGTCTTTTGCATACTCAGCCAACCCAAGGTTGCCTGTTTCTATGGCTCCCGGCCTCATCACACATCCAGACTTATATGTGTCAAGAGCTGGACAGGAATTTCTAGCCCTGCAAGTCCCAGGTGTCACTTGTCAACATCAGATATGGAGACTTTGTCCCACAACATTGTGTCACAATTGCTTTGCCACTTTGTCAGATGACATGGAAAGAAGAAAAATGAGCCCCTGAGTTCTCTGAGCTTAACCCTGCGATTTAAAACATGGCTTGGATGATCCATAGTATCTGAAGAAAATCCCTTAATTGTAACACTGCATCCTTAGTGATTGAAGCCTCAAGCGTTCTGTTAGCTTTCCTTAAAACAATTCCTTTGTTTTACTGCCCCAGGAAGGTAAATCCGATTTCTACTATTAAACATGTCATTTTATTCATAGTACAGTGGCTTCTTTCAGGGGATGTTTTGTGTTTTTAGACCTGGAGATACAGTGACTAATACTGGCAAACACATTTACATTGGTCCGAAACTTTCCAATACTGAAGGAGCCTTGGCATTTGAACAGAAGGAAAATAAGAATGTATGAATTGTGCCCTACCTGGCACCTCCTGGAGTGGAAAAATAAAACACATCTCCTTTTAACAGGCATGGACGAGGACAGGGAGCCCCCTTGCGGTGATTTCCTGGAGGCAGCATTGCATTGTATTTAGGATGAAGACCTAGGTTCACCTGCCCTGCTGTGAAATCCAGCTCCAATTTTACCACGTGTGAGGCCTTGAGAACGTTACTGACTCTCTCTGTGCCTGTTTTCTTTCAAATGGGGGTGATCATTATAAGGATTGATGAAATAATGAATGTAAAACCTTTAGCCCCGTGCCTGCCACATAAGGGCTCCATGTATGTCAGCTTGGCAGTGGGCTACTTCCCTGTAACGGACCCAGAACAAAGAAGTAAACTTTACAGGCCTGGATGCCTGCCACACTGTGCTGCTGGCTGGTAGAACAGACAAACCCTCCTTAAATTCATGTAAGCACAGGGCACACGGGGCAGACATTATTGTACCGAGGTGCACTCATTTTGATGGCCCAGGGATGAAGACCCCTTGACATTCCATAGATACCAGCTCTGGGATAAAGGAGAGATTCCTGGACCACAGGCGCCCAGTGTTGGGCACTTTCTGGAAAAAATTCCAAAAAGGCTAAATTCGCAAAAGAGAGAAGTGAGACAAATTGGCCTCCATGCCTGTCATCAACTATGGGGATGGAAATGAATGGTTTTATGATCTGGGAGATGATGTGACATGTCCTTTGGACAGTAATTCATACTCCCCTTGAAAAACAATGTTTAAGGTTGTTCTACAGATATATTGGTGTGATTCCAAAGATGCTGGGAAGGCCTTTCTCAAAAATAAGCCACTCCCAAATGACTTAAGTTGACAGTAATTTAAAGAGAACCATTTACTCCACAAACTGAACCTGGGTCTAGAGTGAAAATAGCTCTAAGAGAAAAAAGGAAGTAACTAACATCTCACTAATGTGTAAATTTGTAATAACATACCTTTTCTGGAAGCATCTTGAGGCATTCAGCTAAAAGGAAGGTCTCAGAAATACTATGTTGTCAGCATACCATGTTCTCCCATATTTGCCATGACACTATTAATGACCAACATTATTATTAGGTCATTTGTAAAGGACAGTCCAAGCATGGGGGATCATGCTACTTATAACAGTGGAGCTGCCCCAACCAAAATCTCAAACTCTACTCCTCTAAATATTGCACTGTGCATTACGCTCCTGCCTGGCCTCAAGTGATCCTCCTGCTTCCCATCCCAAAGTGCTGGGATTATAGGCATGAGCCATCGCAGCCAGTTTGCAAATTTGTTTTTGTAAAAGTAAATTAGCTAGGATCCTTTCTAGCAGAGAGCCTCCTGGCTTTGTCACTAGCTTTGTGTTCTTAAGCAAATGATACAGTTTAATCTGTATTTGGATCTTTGTGTTGCACAGGAAAATCGTCCCCACCCTGCCTGCCTCAGAGGCCTGGTGAGTGAAGTGGGTTGTGGAATGTGAAAGAGCTCTGGGAAGTCCAAAGTGCTGAGGAGGTGTGTATTACTCACTAAAACCTGCATCTTGCACTGGCCCCACTCAACATTTAGAGGATTCCCTTATCTACCACCACCCCTTCCCCTACAAGCTCATCCCTGAAGTACTAGATGGCATCATAACTTCCTTCTCCCCCTCAAAGGAAAAAAACCTCGTGACACTTGGACTCTATTTGCCATCATGGGAAGTAGAACAAAGGCAATAGTAGAAGACAGTTCCAACCTGCTCGGGGAAAGAGACAGCTGGACTGGAGACCACCCCGGGGAGGGGGAGATTCAGAGCATTCCAGGGGTTGAGGGAGAGTGTGGTGCCAGACTGTCAGCCTGTACACAGTCCACCCCAGGGCCACTGACAACTCTTCAGAGTCTGACATACTGTTGGAGAAACTGATCTCTACCCACTTGGCAACAGTTATCAAAAACAACAAAATTTTAGAAAGCAGCCAGGGAGAGTGGACATCCTCTCCCCCAGCATGGGGACTGAACTGAGGCACACTCAGGTCCTTACATCTGGTCACCTAAGTGAGAGTCACATAGAGGGGCCGCAGCAATGGCCAAAGTTTTGGGAATTCACTGGGTAAAAGTGGAAGTAATGGTGACTCTGTTATCCCAGGGAGACAGGATATGCATGGAAAGATGCGATCCAAGGCCATCCTTTCAGGTAAAACTCAGCTCACCTCAACACCACTCCCTGAGAGCAGCACTGTCATCCTGACTAGGGAAGACCCAGCTGCCAGCTCTCTGCTGCCCTGTGGGGGTGCCCAGCCTGGCCTCACTTTCCCTGTGGAAACAGCAGAAGGAAGGACGGGAAGAAGGCGTAACTGTCTCCCCTCAGTCTAATGCTGAGCCGGTCTAAGCCGTCTACTTCATGCTTCTGCTCCTCTGGTTCCCCCATGACCCTCCACCGTGGCTGAGCCACCCTCCCTACGGAAGGTTGCCCTTGTGCACCTACCACCCACCCGATCTGCTGGATGCGGACACCACAGGTGGAAGGAGTGCGAACCAGTAGCCCCCCGCCCCAACCAGGCTTCGTGCAGGTCCCTGTCCTGCTTCTCTCTTTGTTCAATTCCTCTCTGCTGAGGTGGGATGAGGAGAAGGAAGGCAGAAAGAGGCCGAGCTTTCCACATGAGGGGTAGAGGGGAGCTCTAACGAACATTATCCTTACAAAGCATGAGCGGCAGGAAAGGGGAAGGAGGAGAAAGTGCTGAATCTACTTTGGAAGCCATTCAAACCCGTCCAACAGTCTGTCAACAGATGACGGCTTCTAGCGCTTCCCACAGACCTTAATTCCATAAGCAACCCCACAAGAGACGATGGCCTAAATTTTCATTTATTTATTTATTTATTTGAGACAGAGTCTTACTCTTTTACCCAGGCTGCAGTGCAATGGCGCAATCTCAGCTCACTGCAACCTCTGCTTCCCGGGTTCAAGCGATTATCCTGCCTCAGTCTCCCTAGTAGCTGGGATTACAGGCACCCACCACCACGCCCAGCTTATTTTTGTATTTTTAGTAGAGACGGGGTTTCATCATGATGGCCAGGCTGGTCTCAAACTCCTGGCCTCAAGTGATCCGCCCTCCTTGGCCTCCTAAAGTGCTGGGATTACAGGCATGATCCACAGCACCCAGCTCGCCTAATTTTTTATCGTGGGGTTTTCTTTAGAAAAAAAAAAGCCTTAAATTATAGTTCCCAGGTTTGCTTAGGCCTAGAGAGAGATATCCATGCCCCTCACACGCCCCTGAGTTCAATCAGGACCGTAAACAAACACCATCCCATTACTCACTAGGCCTTACCTGGCCTGGCCATCTTTCAGTTCTCCAAACATGCGAGACTTTCACATCTGAAAACCTTCACATGGCTGTGACTGTGTGAGGAAGACTTCTTTCCTTGACTCTTCACACGGCTGATCATTTCTGGACTATCACGTCTCCACTTAAATGTCTCCTCAGAAAGGCTTCCCCTGACCACCACATCTAAAGTAGACCTCATGGCTTTCCCTTCTCATGACCTGCCCTTCTTTCTTTCCACAGAACCTAAGGAAATGTGTGTTTGTACATTTGTCTACTTCTTTACTGTCTTCCCCATGATACATTCAGCTCTGAGAGGCCAGGAACCATGTCCATTTTGTTCACCAGGCTGCTAAGGTTTATCAGGCACTTAATAGATTCTTTTTAAGTGAACAAACCTGCCCTATGCTAAAGCCCCCACGCAGAAGGGGCATAAATGGGAGTTACAGGAAAAAAAAAAAAACCCCAAGTAACTAAACATATGAAACGATATTCAGCCTCACTCATAGAGAAATGCAAATTTTGTAAAAGGTAGCTTTCAAAAGCTTGATTACACTTGACAATCAAATGCTATTGAATGGGAGGATAAATTGAGACCACATTTTAGAAGGCAAAACATTTGAAGCCATCACATTTTTCAGGCTTCGAATTGCCTGTGCCTGCCCTCCTGACTCAGCCCTTTTCCAGGTCTGCACTCTGCGGGTCTCCAGCCGCCAGCCTCTCCCGCCGCTCTGCACTGCCTGCCACTCAGCACGCTGCTACCGAGCTCATCCTCATTAGGGCGGCTCCATGACAGCAAGTTTCCCCAGCCTCTGGAAGGCAGAAAGCAGCCATCAGAGGGCACTTAATTCACCAAGACAAATAAATAAATAAACAAACCTGCTTCCTGTTGTCCGGTTTCTTATTTGTTATCGGCAGGTTCTTCGGCTGCTCCCATTCAACTTCTGCAGCCATACATCTTCCCTGACTTTTCAGGACCTTCCTTTTCTCTGGGATTCTAAATCTGGGGAAAAAAGAAGAAATAATGGATTTCTAAGCTGCAAAGTTACTTCCTGTATTGGGTGACCTTTTTATTCATTTATGCCAGTTCTCAGTTTACCGTTCCCAGTTTCAGATCTGCCCTTCTTTGCCCTGCTGTGTTATGCTGGAGCTGGACTCTGTGAACATGGCGCCTGCTGCTTCTGGGCTCCTTAAAGGTTAACTACTTTTTACTAATTTACAATTCCTTATATTAAAATCTTCCTGTTTACACAGCTGGCATGGTTTCCTTGTCCTGCCTGGGCCCCACCTGATATACCATCTCAATAGATGCTCAGTCAACTTGGCGTAGCCCCTGTGCCAGACCTTTACCATTCTCCCGAGCATCTTTTGGCAAATCCCTTACTTTTGGCAAATGATCTAATTTTCTACTTTGCTAAGATCAGGACTATGCCACTCAAAATAATTTCACTTTCCCCTCCTTCCTTGTCTAAGTTATTTTGGATCTCTACATGCCCGACTGTAATAGCCGTCCACAGTGAGGAGGACTCCTCTTCCAGAGCCTTTCATCCCCTTCTCCTCCTGCTGCTTCCAGTACCTTGGTCCGTGAACAAGAGCCCCCCTTTCCTTGTGTCTTTGGTCTATGCTTGTCTCCTCCATTGTGAAATCTTCTCACCAACTCTACACAAAAAAACACCATGATAGAATGGTCCTGACTCCCGAGCCCTTACAAGTTGGTGTCCTTCCCAATTACACTGCTGTGACTGTTCTCGTGGGATGTCCCAGTCAAACATCCAGTGGCCAGTTCCCTGCAGTAGCACCAGAAGCTTCTAAACTCTAGCTCTGTGTCTTGCCTTCTTCCCAATCCCTAAGAGCACATTTTCCCAATAATTCCATCCTGCCCCCTCTTCTGTTTTTATATACTTTTTTCAAGTCAATGAATTTATTCCACAAACTGATTTTTTAACTTTTATACAACACTGCTCTGGCCTTGACCTCCTGAACTCCAGAACTGAATTTCTGACTTTCCTGCTGGAAATTTCCATATAGCTCAATATGTTCAAATCTGAATTCATTTTCTCTTGTCACAGGACTATTTCCCGTCTCTTAACATACTGCATCAGCTTAAACCTAAACTCTCTCCCTTGCCTCAACTATAAAGTGGGAATAGTAGCACATATCTCATGAGATTGTGTAGGGCTAAAATTTTGTTATAAAGTCATTAAGAGAGTTATTTTTTTCATTAATATCAACCACTCGAGTAGTTGCAAGCCTGTCAATTCTATTTCTTAGCTACAGCCTATTCTACGTGTGTCTTTTCATCATGGTGACCGATTTAACTCTAATCTCACCAATGTTTAGCTAAACTACTCAAGTTGCTCAACTTTTGTCAATAATCTACTGTAAGCAATGTGTTTTGCATGTATTCTTGTGAGAATATTCCCAGGATAGAGGGATACTAAAGTCATTCATCCCAGTCTGAATATTGCTATTTTCTACTGTGGTGGGAATACAATGTAACTAAAATGAGAACTGCACCAGAGATTAGAGATTTCAATAGCATTCTCCCGCCTCCCCTATGCAAACCTGCCTGCAAGTATATCAGGTCCAACTTCGGAAAAACAGTCTGATCATTTATGTCAGAGCTCACAAATTTTATCCCAACGGAGCCCAAACGGGTAGAAAACGAAATAAAATAGGTTTGTAGAAGGCAATTAGGAATGGCATAGACTGTGGCAAACTGAAATTGCATGTGTGTGTCCTAAAAGGACATGCTGCTACTCCATTTCAGACATTGTAGGTGGCAATAGGGAAGCAGGCCAGTGCCACCAGATCCTCCAACTTTTTAATAGAGAATCCAAGATAGACATTTTTTATGTGAAACATACCATCTTAACTAAACAAAACACATCAGTAGTTAACATCTGGTCCTTTGGCTGCCTTTTTGGAAGCCCTCATTTATGTCACTTTCTTGCTCAAAAACCTTCAGGGCATTCTCATTATCTACAAAATAAAATGTGAATTCCACAGTCTAACATGCAAATTCCTACATGATCTAACCCCAGCCACCTTCCCAACTCACTCCTCACTTTCACACCTGATAGCTCAGTCATAAATCTACTCTGAGAAGCCAGGTGCAGGGGCCCGAACATGTAATCCCAGCACTTTGGGAAGCAGAGGTGGGAGGATCACTTGAGCCCAGGAATTTCAGACTAGCCTGAGTAGTCTCATCTCTACAAAAGCGAGACCTCATCTCTACAAAAAAACAAAATTAGCCAGGTGTGGTGGCATGCGTCTGTGGTCGCAGCTACTTGAGAGGCTGAGGTAGGAAGATCACTTGAACCCAGGAGGTGGAGGTTGCAGTGAGCTGAGATGGCACCACTGCACTCCAGCCTGGGTGACAGAATGAGACCGTGTCTCGATAAATAAATAAATAAAAACAAATCTGAGAGGCCACCACTTTTCCTACCTCGGTGTCTTGACTCACACTAGCTGCTGGGCCTAGGGCGCTTTCCCCCACAGACTCATTCAAATTCTACCTATCTTGCAGGGTTCCACTCAGTATGTCTTCTTCCCACAAAATTCTCCCTGATTTTCTGCCAGGCTGAAGTAATCACTTACTTCTTCCTGTTCATGCTCATTGCCTTTCTTGGCACTCTAGAACATTCTGCTGTGTATCACAGATGAGATCTGTCTTCTTACTAAACAGGTGGCTCGTAGAGAACTAAGACTAAATCTCAATTATGTCTGCGTATCTAAGGTCTACATTAGTACACCGATAAATAGGTGTTCATTGATTCAATGAATGCATGGATGGCAACCCGCTACCATCATGGTTTATCAGTTCTTCCGTCCTGCTTTGTTGGTTTGGATGCAGCTTGTTCCTACCAAAACTTATGTTGAAATTTGATCCCCAACGTGGTGGTGTTGGGAGATGCGGCCTAGAGGGAGGTGCTTGGATCATGGGGGTGGATTCCTTATGAATAGATCAACGTCCTCCTGCAGGGGTGAGTGAGCTTTTTGCTCTCAAGTGAATTAGTTCCCATGAGAGTGGCTTGTTAAAAAGTCTGGCTTCCTCTGTTTTTCTCTCTCGCTTCCTCTGTCACCATGCAATCATTTTGCACATGCCCACTCCCCTTTCACTTTCCACCACTAGCAGAAAGAGCCTGAGGCCCTCACCACATGCAGCTGCCCAATCTCGAACCTTCCAGCCTGCACAATCATACACCAAATAAAACTCTTTTCTTTATAAATTACCCAGCCTCAAGTGTTCTGTTACAACAATACTAAGTGAACTAAGATACCCCCTAACCCAAGAAAAGATCAACTTTAAATATTTTTCTCTTTAACATAATTTTACTGCTTCTATTTATATATTAATTTTGATGTTTTTTCTCTTGAGCCTGAACTCTACTGAGAAGTGTGTGTGTGTGTGTGTGTGTGCATGCGCATGTTAGACAAGACATTTCTCCAAACATTAGTTTCCTCATTCATAACATTAGAAATTAATACTTATTCCATAGGGCTGTTGTAAGGATTCAATGGGACAGTACATATAAAGCATTAACATGGTGGTTTGCATACTGCAGGCATTCAATGCATGATAACTTGATCATGGTGGTTATATGTATGTTTGGCTATGAGAAAGCTGAAGTCTTCATTTTCAGAATAAAATAAATTTAAAAGACGATTGAAAATATAGGCGTCTATGACTTATGCCAATGCATGTCTTGCAAAGAATACTATAAACCCTTAACTGGTCATGAAGAAGAAAGAAGGTGAAAGCGTAACCTCCCTGGAACAGAAGGCCATTACATGGTGTGAGTGAGAGCCTAAGACAGAAATGACACCAACAGTTTCGACCAATGAAACTTTGTGTGGTAGTGGCTGATAGAAGTATGGCAGATTTTTTTCTTTCTTCTTTTTTTTTTTTTTGCAGATGCCAGCAGCACAGCTAGTGCTTCCTTACTGTCAGGTGGGGTGCAGCTGGGGAGAACCCGGGGCAGAGAATGGGAGGAGCACACCTGGTCCTTTAGAAGAAGACTTGGACCTGAGAAAGGGTACCAGCAATGAACTCTTACATTCCAGATATCTCAATTGTATGCTGAAGGTTTCCTCCTAGACTCTTCTCAGGAGAAGTATGTATGTAGATCATGCATGTAGTTGCCCCAAGGTGTGCAAACCAAGAGCCAGAAGAGACCTTGAGAGGAAGAATGCAGCCCCAGCAGGTGAAGGTCTAAGTCACTTGGGAATAATTTATGTTTTCTTCTTTTGACTTGATGGTACTTTTGGTAACCTATTCATGCACCAGAGACCTTCACTCCCCTGGCTTCCTTAGAAAGACACTAAGACCACTTTCAGTTTAGTACAAGCAATTTTTTTTGTTCACCTGGACTGGAAACAGAACCATGAGAAACACTGTCAATGGCTGTGACCTTCAGATAATGGAGTACTAAGATAAACTAAAAGTCTGGTTTGAGAGGGTCCTTGTGGTAAGCTGATTAATGTGCCCCCAAAAGTGTCCACATCCTAATCCCTGGAACCTGTGAATATGTTACCTTACATGGCAAAAGAGACTTTGCAGATGTCTTCAAGGTAACGGACCTTAAGAAGAAGATTATCTAGGTGGATCCAATGTAATCACAAAGACCTGGATTATCTAGGTGGGCCCAATCTAATCACAAAGATCCTTATACGAGGGAAATAGGAGGGTTAGAGTCAGAAAAAGTTGATGTGATGTTGAAAGCAGGGAAAGATTGAAAGATGCTAAAGATTCAAGATGCCTTGAAGATGAGAGGAAGGGGCCACAAGCCAAGGAATGTAAATGCCCTCTTGGAGGTAGAAAAGGCAAGAAAATAGATTCTTCCCTAGAGCTTCCCGAGGAACAGGGCCTTACTGACACCTTAGTTTTAGTACTTCTGATGTCCAGAACTATCAGATAATAAATTGTTGGTTTAATCCACTAAGTTTGTACTAAGCTGTTACAAAAGCAATAGGAAAGCAATACATTCCTTTACCCTCAAGGCAAAGTGTGTAAGCGTTCAGGAGAACTCGCTCATAATCTGTGGGGTAGTGGTATCCCCTCAAAACCAGGGAGAACCAATAGTTCCTCTTAGGGCAACCTTGGTCATGATCAACAAACATGTATTGAGGATTTATGGATCTGTCCTGGAAATGGAAATGTGAATTCAGACCTCAATCTCAAGGATAGATTCATATAAAGAAAAATAAAATTTTAAGGCAAACTATGCTAAATTCCAAATGAGTGACAACTTCAGCTAGGACTTTAGGCATTCAGAGAATGGAGCCATGCTTGACTGCAATAAAATGCTGCTCCTCATATTTAGCCTTTCCACAATAGGCATGGGACTGTGCATCACGTTTGTACAGCACAGTTCAGGTTTATATCAATTGTCTTGGTGCAATCATGAATAGTGATTCCTTTCATTCTCAGAAGTGCCTGGCTTCATGGTAAACAACATGGTCACTCTGATAGGGTGTTAGACAGGAAGCCACTAGATTTACCACGCACTGTTAGGAAGAGCTTTGAGTCTGAATTTCAATCCAGTATCAAAAATGATCCCCAAGTTTTTGTGCCACTGAAATCGCAGTACAAAACACTTTCAGTAGATTGTAAGTAAAACAGACATTTCAATAATACTTGACTGTCTTAGTCTGTTTTTTGTTGCCATAAGAGAATAGCTGAGACTGAGTAATTTACAATGAACAGAAATTAATTTGGCTCATGTCTCTGGAGGCTGGGAAGTCTAAGACTGAGGTGCCACATCTGGTTGCATCTTTCTATTGCAGAAGAGTGGAAAGCCAAGAAAACACGAGGCGGGGAGGAGGTGGTGAGGGGAGGTGAGGAGAGGAGAAGAGAAGGGACGAGAAGGGAGGACAAGTGAAGGGAGGAGAGAAAAAGGAAGAGAAGGGGAGAAAGAGAGCAAGAGGGAGCCAAATTCACTTTATTACAAAATCACTCCCACTGTAAAATATCCACTCCCCAGCTAACGGCATTAATCCATTCATGAGGGCTCTGCCATTAGGCCCCATCTCCCAACACTGCTGCATTTGGAGTTGTTTTCAACACATGAATTTTGGGGAACACATTTAAACCATAGCATTGGCATACAGTATTTAGATTCTCTTACTGGCAAGTTGACATGAGGAAACTTAAATTACATTATCTAATGAGATACAGCGGTTTTAATACACGACACCTCCTACAACTAAAGCAGCTGGGGAGAAGGCCTTTGGTTTGCTTCAGATTGGTTTTGTTTGGTTTGGTTTCTAAGCCATTCTTATGAGCAGGATGGTGGTAGTGGGTAGAGGACTGGAGAAGAAAAGAACAGGAAGAGTTTAAGAGAAAGAATATAAGAATATGAGCAGGCTTGAAGAGAAAAGAAAAGACAGTGCTAGATATCTTGTCATATTTACCAGGCTTGAAGAGCAATCGTTGATTCTACCCCTGAACTTGATTCTCAAAGTGCTGTCCTTTCAAAGACATGTCATGCCCTGGGTGGAAGGTTAAAGAGTGGAGCACAACTCACTCAACTCTGAATCTGTTCTAGTAAGTTTCTTAGCAGTGTAAAGGTGAGAACATCGTGTGGTGCTTCGAATCTATCTGTCACGTCAAACCAGGTGTGGGCTGAGTTATGTCACTCAAATTGGTCCATAAAGGGATGAGAATTAAAATGCTGACAAAATGAGCACATCGAATTATTGAAAGCTATTTAATATGCTCAAGTTCACACCTACCTTTGGGAGATTTAAACGAGACTCCCTCTTCCAGCTGTTTTTTCTTATCTTCTGACCAACTTATTAACCAGTATTAATACAACATTTAATGCTGGGTGTCTTTTTTGGGCATCTCTTCTTTTTCCTTTTTTAATTCCTCCTTATATCTCTCCTTCCCTGGGATAATACCACTGGTGACTCCCAGGCCGCCCTCTGGTTGAGCCTGCAGGTGATTTTAGTCTAGTTTCCCTTTGCTTTGCACACCCTACCTCAACACTCCCTTTCCTTTCCCTTCCTCCTCACTTTTCTCATAAGGTATTTGTGTAGTTTTGTGAGAGGAAGAAGAAAAAAGAGAAAAGAGGAACAACTGATGAGGAGGGAAGCCTGAGGTGAGGGTCACGAGGAGGAATGAGAAAGGGTACGGCGTGAAGGAGAGGGGTGGGGGGTGAGAGGGAGGAGGGAAGTGTGGGAAGAAGCATAGAGTGGCATACATGAGGGGAAAAGACCACTAAGGAATCCTGGTCAGTCACAGACCCTGTGCCGCCTCCATGTTTTAATGTCTCAGACAAGCCGAAAACGGGTCTGTGGGAAGTTGTAACACTCACTAAACCCTTGACAACAGCTATTCTTCACAGGGCCTGTGAACGATTGCCCACCTGCCAGTGTCTGACTGAAATAATAGCTGTACCTACAGGATCATTTGGAAGACAGATGGCAGAGGCAACCCCATTCATCTGCTGGCAGCCGTTTCATAACTCTCACTGTCCTGTCAGGCCAGGATGGGAAGGCAGAATGCAGCCTTGCTAATTATTGAAGCTCATTAGATTGTTGTTTTTTGAGAGACCATTCCCCTATCCCACCCCTGTCCTGCGCTTCCCCCGCAAACCCCAATGTGCCCACCTCCTCCCACAAAGTGCTTTCAGGAATACCATTGGCACCCTTAGAAAAAGCAGATCTCCAAAGTCTAAAAGCCTTAATGTTTGCTAGGTGGAGGGTTTGTTTTTGTTTTTGTCTAATATTTTCACTCTGTCCTCTTTCCTTCTTGCACATCCAAAAAGGGGTCCCTCATCTTCCCTAGTATTCACTACTTCCATGATTCTGGCCCATTGGTATTTATTTCAAAGACTGGATGACCCTTCCAATATTCCACTGTCGTTTGCTACTTAAAGTGCCATATACTTCTGTTATCATTTTTATAATGTGCATTAATCCAAAGGCTTTCTCTTAAAGCAATGTGTATGGATTTAGAGAGCATTTAAGAGCTCCGTATCATTTCAGTATATCTTATATCCTTGGTTGTCATTCAAAATCAATTTTTGAGAATTCACTATGTGGATGTGAAAAGGAGTGAGAATGGGGAGAAATGGAGAGATCTTACAAAGGAGGGCTGGCTTTATGAGCATTAACCTGTGCAGTGACCCAGAACCCCATGTTCCCTTTCATACTCTGCGGTCACCATCTTGAAATAATTAAACGTGTTTAAACAAGAGCCCGTCGTTTTGCACTGAATTCCACAAATTATATAGCTGGTTCTGCTTCAACTATTGGAAAAGTATAGAACTGCTGAGGGCTCAGGAAGGAGTACTTTCTGAGCCAAAGTTAAGAGGCTGGAAAGCCCACAGTAAACAGAGATCAGCAAGTGGAGAAGACAAAGATCAGACCATTCAGCAAAGAAAACACAGACAGCAAATATTAGCATCCATTAGAGCACTACCCCAGGAAGGGGCCTGCTTTTGACCTGCTGACAAAATCAAGTTTCCGAGCCTGAAGACTGCAGACAGACCCCAGATCACTGAACACTCACCAAGGTGACAGCACCATCCCTGACACCTCTTGGGAAACAATTGGCTGGCGTCAATCTTTTCACTATAGTACCGATTTCACTAAATACCAGTTCTACTAAAACTTTAGCAGAAGATGCATCAGAAGGATTTGTAAAATAATAATAATAATAATAAGCCTGGAATGTAAGTGTGAGTCTGTAAAAGTAAGGCTTTAAATGCCAGACTGAAGCGAAAGGGGAAGCTCCTGAGTATTTGGGGTGGGAAAGTGACTGGGCGCTCTGGCTGCTCCAAGAAAGGAAATATTCTTTCTAGACACATCTGGCCCTTTGTTCCTAAGGCTGCTACAGTAACAAACCACTCACCACCACCTTCCCATGTGGCATGGTCCCCACTCACTACTCTCCTTTCTCACACTGCTTTTCCCACCCCATAAACATACACAGCAGAAGTCTCCTTGTTGTCTTCAGCTTTGGCCCTGCTGCTGCCTTGAACTCAAGTCACAAACCGTGCATGAGTCCATCACACTACACATGCCTGAATTTGTACCTCTGATCTCTTCCGCGTTGCTTAGGTGAGTAATCCCGTACATAGGCCTGCTTGTGGCACGCAGAATTCTAAAGACAGTTTCGCACTTAGGCAGGGCATAATCAAGGCAAGCTTTAGGATTAGATTTGAAGGGATAATGGATGAAAAATGAGAGACGAGAGTCAAGCCAACCAATTGGGAGATTATTGCAAATGACCAACACGAAGAAATAAGGTCCAAAATTTAATGGCATTAGATATGGATAAGAATGATAGATTTGAGAGTCTCTATGAAAGAAAACTGTCCTGACTTAGCAACTGATTGGATGGGAGAGAAGAACGGCTTCTCAAAGAGTTGAAAAGAATATGATAGAGCATCCATTAAAGTAAGTGGAAATAAATGTGTTCAAGTCCTGAAGATGACTCTTCTAAGATAAGAAGGAACAATGTTAGTTAAAATTGTTAGTTTCATGTAACAGCAACAATTCAATTCAAACTAGCTTAAGGGGCTGGAGAGTAGGAGGGTGCTACATATTAACATGCAGGTGTGTCATAGACTCTAGAGATGGAAGGTAGCAGAGCCAAGATGGTGGGAGCTGTCCTGCCCAGTGGGTCAGGCCCAGAACTGGGCATGACAGCTGGACTGGCCTAGGTTATGGAAAGTCCCTGAAGCCACAGAGTGCTCCCTTTCCATCTCCCATCCCTTATTCTCCTGAACACCATCCTTCTGGGTCAGTTAGCCCACACAGCTGATGGAAGATAGCCCTAGCATAGCTGTAGGGTTAGAGAGAAGCCCCGGCTAAGCTGGAATTACTTAGTCCTGATTCCCAATCCCCAGGGGAGATCATCATCAGGTTGGCTAAGACGGTTGTCCCACCTCTCAGCACAGTGCCATACTGCAACTCTGTGGGAAAAGGGGAGAAGAATTAATTCGTGAGCAAGGCAGATACTCCCAAAGTTGTTTACCCTAAAAGCAGAAGCGGTTTTTCAAATTTCAGTTTTCACAGACCCAAGAATGTACTCCTCTTTCTACACAGAAGAGTTTAGAATCCTGCAAAAAAGCAGCTGGATTCTAAACCCTATGCTCCCTCTAACTAGTGGTGTGAGTGACCCTTAGTACTTCTGACTATAAACTATGAAACTTGGCCCAGGTGACGCTGAGGGCTCCCATATTTAATGACCAATGATTCTAAGTCCTTTTGAGAAGAAACAATGCTGTATTGATCTAGTTCTCCTGTTTAGCTTTCCCTTGTCCTCCAAAGATCAGAAATAAAGCCTTTTACCATTAATCCTCTCATTGACTTACAAGAGGTAAAGAGCAGCCAAAGAAAATAGTTTGTAGTTTGTATTCCAAGAGAGCTAGACCGCCTAAAAATCTCCTTAGTATTCGAAAAAATTTTAAAAGGAGCTTAGTTTTAATTGGCTTAAAGTCTCTTGGCATAAGTAGTGGTTCTGTTTCCCACCACCACCATCAAAAATGTGTCTCTGAGACCCACTGGGAAGGACAGCTCCCACCATCCTGGCTCTCTCCTGCAGTTTTTCTTAGAACTATAGAAGGTTAGACCTTCTGGTGCTTTAGTGCAATCCCTTCCATTTTTTTTTTCATTTTTTAAATTTATGATTGATACAAAATCATCGCACATACTAATGGGGTACAACATGATGTTTCAATACATGTATAAATTGTGTAATTATCAAATCAGGGTAATAAGTATATCCATCACTTTAAACATTTATCGTTTCCTTGTGAAGAGGACATTCAAAAACCTCTCTTCTAGCAATTTTGAAATATACAATGTATTATTATTAACTCTAATCATCCTACTATACAATAGACCACCCAAACGTATTCTTCTTATCTAACTGTAGCTTTGTACCCATTGACCAATCTGAAACAATCCCCTTTTTCCCCCTACCCTCCCCATCCTCTGGTAACCATGATTCTGCTCTCTACTTCTATGAGAACAACTTTGTAGCCTCCATATATGAGTGAGATCATGTGGTATTTGTCTTTCTGCGCTGGGCTTATTTCACTTAACATAATATTCACCAGGTTTATCCATGTTGCCACAAATAACAGGATTTTATCTATGACTGAATAATATTTCATTTTGTATATATACTACATTTTCTTTATCCATTAATCCACTGATGGACATTTAGGTTGATTCCATATCTTGGCTATTGTGAATAAAGCTAGAATAAACATAAAAGTGCAAATATCTGTTTGACATACTAATTTAATTTCCTTTGAATATATACCCAGTAGTGGAATTGCTGGATCATATGGTAGCTCTAGTTTTAACTTTTTGAGGAACCGCCACACTGTTTTCCATAGTGGCTACACTAATTCATATTCCCAGCAGCAGTGTGTAAGTGTTCTTTTTTTCTCCACTTCCTTGCCAACACTTCTTATCTTTTAATTTTTTGATATTAGTTGTATTAGTTCATTTACACGTTGCTGATAAAGACATACCTGAGACTGGGAAGAAAAAGGGGTTTAATGGACTTACAGTTCCACATGGCTAGGGAGGCTTCACAATCATGGCGGAAGGTGAAAGGCACTTCTTACATGGCAGTGGCAAGAGAGAGAATGAGAACCAAGCAAAACAGGTTTTCCCTTCTCAAACTATCAGATCTTATGAGACATATTCACTGCCACGAGAATAGTATAGGAGAAACCACCCCCGTGATTCAATTATTCCCCACCAGGTCCCTCCTACAAAAGTGGGAATTATGGGAGTACAATTCAAGATGAGATTTGGGTGGGAATACAGAGCCAAACCGTATTATTCTGCCCCTGACTCTTCCCAAATCTCATGCGCTCACACTTCAAAACCAATCAAGCCTTGCCAACAGTCCCCCAAAGTCTTAACTCATTTCAGCATTAACTCAAAAGTCCGAAGTCCAAAGTATCATCTGAGATAGGGCAAGTCTTTTCTGCCTATGAGCCTGTAAAATCAAAAGCATGTTATTTACTTTCTAGATAAAACAGGAGTACAGGCATTGGGTAAATACAGCCATTCCATATAGGCTTCATAGATATTATCTCTGTCCCCAAAGGATTAACAATTAAAAACCAAAAATGAAACAAATATAGAAAGAAAAGGACTATAAAATATGTGCAAAATGAATATGCAAGGCTATTAAATATTGCCTGAGGATTGATAATATCATCATAGCCAGTGGGGAGTCCAGGGTCATTAAAAACTAAATTATTTGTTAAAGGCCATTTTCTCAATGTCTGACTCTAGTCCATGCCAGATTTTAGTAGGGCACTTGGCCCATTCTGCTGTTATTTTCCTTGAAGTTCATTTCTCGTCTTACTCTTGTCTTGGAAATGTAATGCATCACTGAGGTTGTCCTGAGTTTATGTTGTATTCACTTTTAATGCGTGCTAACTGATTGGAAATGAGAAGCAGATGGACACTTGGCCCAGAGATTTATTCCATCTCCTGTAATTAGATGGTGTCAATTAAGGCTTCCATGGGGTCCTTCTCCTCACTGCCAAGTAAAAGAGCTCTCCAGTGGGGCTCCTGAAAGCATTTGGGAACTAATGGTTTATTCAGTTCCTCCTTTGCATTTATTCACGGATACTGAACAAACAGAAGCCAAGTTGTCTTTGTCTTTTTTTGGTTTTTCTCTAACAGCTTCATCTTTTGACTTTTCTTTTGGCAAGAGTTGAAACTGAATAAAGGGGATGGCCCTTGGCTGAACTTTGCTTCCTATTTTGAGTTAGCAGAATTTAGTTGGGGAAGGTGGGGCAGGGAGTGGGGACTCTGGGCAGAGAGCTGCAGAGTCTTACGAAAGTACTGGGCTCTGAAACTCAGCCTCTAGCTTCTTCAAACACAGGAGGACAGGCAAGAATTTGGAGACTGACAGACCTTTGTTTGAATCTTGGCCTGGTTATTAGCTGTAAGCTGTGTTATTCTGGTAAATGGCTAAACACAAAGATCCCAAAATATATAAACAAAGCCCTCATTTGTAACATGTGCCAATTTCTGTGATGCAAATACTCCCACCATAGCTGATTTCAAGCTACCAATGTGATGTCACAGAATGCAAAGTTGGGAAGAGACTGGTACTATTGGCTCTCATAACCCATATAAGCAGGCTGTAGCACATCCCTGGCTGTGATCCCCAGCTTCTTCATCTGTACAAAAGGAACAAGGTACCCTGTAGGGTCATTTTTAAGATTAAAGCAATAACTGCAAAGTGGCCAGAACAAAGCCTACCCATCCTAGGAGCTCGATAAATTGTCCCTACATATTATTATTTTAAGCTGGGCCTTAGGAAGTGGCTTTACACTGCTGAGCACTCCAAGAAGTCAGAGCCTCAGCTTTCAAATTTTGGCAACTAAATTTCATTTCATAGGTATGACCAGGAATCTGGGGAATCGATTCAGCTAAGCAAACTCATAAGAGGCATTTATATAAATCACAATGCCAATTTACTACTTTGATTTAGAATTTATATAGAATAATGATTTCCCAAACCTGAACTGGGTCACACGCCCTAATAAAGGATTTCTTTTCATGGCTTAGGAAGTTGCTCATATGCAAAGTGCTATAAATGCATAAATGTTAATTATATTTAAATATGGTTAAATAATTATCTTGATTAAAAAATTAAATTGAGGCTGCCCCAGAAATTCCTGGGGCTATGTTCACATTAGTATATTCCCGGCCTGAGAACAAAAACTCCTATTCTGCACTGGTCTCCTTGCAGGCAGCTAGCTCTTATGTTGACCCTGTGGAAGACTGAATAGGTGGACATGGTTAAGTGGAGAGTATATTTAAGCATCTCTGAGGGAGTACTGCCTGGGGTTTCCCAAACCACAGCTATAATGATAGATTTTAAACTCATTGAGTAAAGAAAAAAAGATGGAGATTACCATTTCCATTTTACTGTTATGCAAATTGACACACGAAGAGGCAAGGACATATAGAAAACTACTAGAAGAGCTCAGACCAAAATTCAGATTTCTGAAGCACACTTTGGTGCTCTTTCTTCTGTCCCTGGGATGATCAGTTGGGCAACACAAAAAGCATACAGTTCAGTGCAGGAGAAAGCCACATATGTAGATGACTATTAAAAGAGAGTGAGAATTGCTATGACAGAGGTGATGGAAGCATATACATGGTGTTATGGAAACACCATCAAAGGAAAACTAACGAGAATGGAAGAGGAGATTGGGAATGGGACATGGCTGGGGGAGGTTCCAGAGGTGGGGACCTCTGAGCTGAGTTCTTAAAGGATGAGTAAGAATTATCTCGGGAGAGAAGGACATTGCGGGTTGGCTTCATTAAGAAACAGATTCTAAAAAGGGTATTAGCACATAGAGATTTATTAAGAAATGCTTTTGGGAGGGAAAGGACACAGGATTGGAGTGAAGGAAGAATTGAGCTGTAATACAGTCCAAAGTCCTCAACCAATCCCAAGAGAGGTTAGAGCTGAGGTGGCCCATTCAGAGTTTTTCCAAGCAGGAGTGAGGGAGCCTGGCCATTATACCACCTTGTTGGTCAGTCACTAAATGAGGGCTGCCCCTGAAAAGAGGTGTGACTTAGGGTTTGCCATTTCCTTCCAAAGAAGGCTGACAGCTAAGGGCTATTTTCCAGCACCACGTGCTGGAGAAATCAGTCCTTCATTCCTGAGGGGAATCTGGGCAATAAATCAGCTTCTGATTATAATAAACCAGCTCTTATCACAAGTGGTAGCTCTATCTGTTTTCTATACAGAGGAAAGCACTGAAGAAATAAACAGTGATGCATGTGGGTGTCATGCGAATGGTTCAGTGTTTCTCACGGATGGGATTTCATGGGAAACAGATTCTGAGACAGAGACAGAGATTTGCTTACATGTGGTTTATTGAGAGTTGGGGGAATGAATATGTCAGTATAAATGTGTACTGTTGTCCATCCCATGTGAATGTGAAGTTTCTGGCTCTCCTTCCTGACTGGGATGGAAAAAGAGCACAATGCCAGATCAATGGCCACAAAACCTGTGCTAAAGCTGTGTTAATACACTGTTTAGATAGTAAAGGTACCACATCTCACTCAGCATGGTAGCAGTAATAGGGTACCACTTCACTGAATTTGCAGTACTCATGCATCTAATAACTGTCTTTTTTTATGTGTGTGTCAGAGCCGCACTGGTGAATTAAATGGGGTCCATTAACCCTGCATCCTGCAGTTCTTCAAGAGTGATACTAACCTCTCCCGTGAAAAAGAATATTTTTTATTTTCTACGTGGTCTGGAGGGGGAATTAGTTTCAAGGAGCCAATGTTGGGGTTCTACCAAGTACCATGTATGTACTGATTAGATACTTGGAAAGCGGGGAAATGACCACTAGATGGACAGTGAGAGGGAAGAACCAAAGTTGCCTACCACAATTCTAGTTTGGCTGGCTGGCTGGCTGGCTGGATGGATGGATGGATGGATGGATGGATGGATGGATGGATGGAGGTTAAAAAAAATGAGAGCAAATAATGGAAGGAGAACCAGCTTAGGAAAGAATATGATGGTATATTTTTTAATATATCTTGAGTTTGAGCTTAAAATAACAATACAACAATTGGGTTTATGATGCTGAATTTGTGAGAACACCTAATATGGAGATGGTGACTGAGTAAATGAGAGTGGATGAGACCACCTGAAGACAGTGAATAGCATGAGAAAAAAAGAGGCCAAGTGTGGCACCCGGGAAGAGCAATATTTAAGGGCCAGCAAAGGAAGACCCTCTGAAAGGAGTCATACAAAATTATCTGAGGTAGCAAAAGAAGTGATTTGATAGAGCCAAGAGAGGAGGAATTTAAATGAGAAATGTCAAATTCTGCAGAGAGCTTCAAAATAACGTGTTGTGGTTTTTTGTATTTGGTAAGTGTTAGGGTCATAATGATCTTAAAAACAATTTAATATATCTTAAAATGGTTTCATGAGGTAACTGGGCAAGGCAAGTCAGATTGTAGTAAAGTGAGGAATTTATGGAAGTGAGAGTTTATGGGACGTCAGCACAAAGGCTACCTCAGCCTTGAAGTGGGTAGGTGGATAGAGGTGAATGGGCTTCTCTTTAACTTTTAACATTAACGTTTAACCTTCCACTTTAACATTAAATAACATCATAGAGGGAAAAAATATTGAAGTCCTGTAGATTCTCTCCTAGGGGAATCAGTAAGAAATAGCTCATTATTGCTTCTGAATGAGAAAGTATCACTTTTCATAATGAAGGCATTTAGATGTTCTGCTAGTCAACTGCTTAGACTGGCTGAACATCTGTAGGCTCTTTATCTTTGTTAATGGGGATATTTCAAAGAGCCCAGTGTTACGGAATTTTATAAGTGGGCAAATTTTATTCAGTTCTGGGTTTCCTAACTCCTACTGTACTAGAGACTCTTCTTCCTTTCCATCTCCCCATCCCCAAACCACTCCTCCCTCCCACCTCTGCAGCTGGAAAATACTTGTTTGTCTCGATATAAAACTATATAGATTTGGTTCTCCATATCCCCAGATTCTGTAACGCAGATTCAGCCAAATGTGGATCAAAGATATTCTGGAAAAAATGGTAAAAAATAACAATACAACAATAAAAATATATATAAATTTTAAAAATATATAGCATGACAACTATTTACACAGCATTTACATTGTATGAGATATTGTAAGTAATCTAGAAATGATCTAAAGCATAAAGGGGGATGTGTGTAGGTTATATGCAAATACCATGCCATTTTATATCGGGAACTTGATCTGCAGAATTTTGTATCCACGGGGGCCCTGGAACAAATCCGCCTCCATATGGAGGGATGACTTATATGTTTGTCTCTTTATGTTTTGTATACTTATATTGTTTTTATATATGTAAATTATATTTATTTACCTGTTATAAATTTCAGCCAGATCTAACTTACATTTAATTGAGATCTGGGAAGGGGAGAGGCCTGGCAATACCTCTTAAAGGGATTGGCAAGTGCAAACACAGCTGTTGATGATGAGTTTGTAGTCCATATCAAGTGGAATGACAAATGCACTCTCCCAGCTTCCAGAAGGAGAGGCTGGTGGTGCCAGTCACTTTTCTTTTCTGCAATATTCAGCACAATAGTGCAATACATAAACTTTTCACACATTTTGCCCTGTGGTACTGCTGTTGCTAAGACCACTGATGATGCTGATGACATTGCAGGAAAATGCATTGATAGCCATTCACTGTTTTTAACTTCTTGCCAGCTTTAATTCCTTTTCTTCTTTAATGTTCATAGTTTTTAGGGCCTGAGATTATGTCCGGCTATTCTCAGGTGTCAGGGACTTGGAAAAGCTTCATTGTTCTTCAGCAAGCAGCAGATCCATACCCTTTTAAAGGTCCTAAGTAAGGTATCTACCCCTTAAAAACCTACTTGGGGGAGAAATTTCTCTTGGCTGGGACTCCCACAGATTTCTCTGCAAAAGGCCTTTTTTGAACTCTCCTCCTTTCCTCACTCATGCACTCATTTATTTATTTACATAGCAACAGGTATTATTGAACAGCTATTACCTTCAGGCACTAGAATACAGTCCTGGAAATACAGCATGAACAAAATAATATGTTTCTGCCCTCTTGAAGATCATACCCTAACTATTTTGCTTAATCTGATGTTATCTGTACTCAAAAGTACTCCTTTCTTAGGGAGAAAAAAACATAGTGTTCTAGAAAGCTTCAATATGAAAGGGCTGTACTCCCAAGAATTTTGTGAAAATACCTACCATTTCTTGAGCATATATGGAAGCCAAGATGATGGAGTTAAAAAGAGAGTGGATGGTGACGTTGGGACAGTAGGAGACAGGAGCTAGTGTCACAGCATGGAAGAACTGAGAAGTCTATACTAATCCACCAATCAAACATCTAGGGAAGTAAAATGGTAAGAAAAAAATGAGTCATAACTTAAAAGAACAAGATTCCTCTTTCTTTGTATTTGTTTTCTATCTGCTTTGTATTTATGTCATTTGTATCCATTTTCTATCCTTATGAAAACTTGATTTCCTTATGCTGTCATAGAATGAATAGAATTATGACTTTTATTTCACACATTACCTGAGTGCATGTGCTTTTGGCTGTGACCTGAGGTTTCCAGCCAAACAGTCTTTTGATTGCCTTGGGAGAGCCCATCAGTCTTGCCTCCCCATCTCTGCATACCTGTCCCAACTCTCTGATGCTGCACATATGCAAGAGTGCACTCAGTAGGGGCACTCGTCCTATCTGTGAGCCACATCTACCCCAATTAGCAAATATAGGTCCAGAGCAGCCCATTATCTGCCATTATCTTTCCTTTAATAAAAGATGCCTGGTTGTCTGGTTTCCGCTGAGGTGACTTGTGGGTCTCAGCAGCCCACAATATGGGCCTGATCTTCTCACTGTTTTGGGAGGCCTTCCCTTTCCATATCTAATACCAACATAGAAGCTGCACAATAAATATATATTGAATGAACAAATTTTATCTACACTCTCATACTTTCTCTCAGGTAAGAAATACTTATAACTTTCATTGAAGAAGCTTCCAAATAATTGAGAAAGAAGAACAAATCAAAATCTCTCTTTTCACGTTTCCAGCTAGAAGTTAAAAAAACATTTATTTTCTACTTCTCTTTTTATTCCAGGTACCGACTGGTTCTTAAGCTGAAAAAGGCACACTGACTGGTGAGTTCGAATTATCTTCAGTGCACCAGAGGGAAGAGCAGATGGTTTGCTGGATCTAGGAATTCCCGGGAGTTTATCTCCATTATTCAACAGATCATTAATTTGGAGCTTCAAAATCACAACTGAGCACTAAGACACCTTTGCCTTTAAAGAGATTGGTAATGATTAGGGTTTCTCGCCATCCATGAACATAAAGAACATAAATGCCAGAGAAGAAAAGACTTCTTTCACTATTTCAAAGAACTCCAACAATATAATGAGTGTAGGATAATGGGATGGGCATACTCTCCCACCCCTAGACTCCTAGAAGACAACATGAGGAAACCTTTCTTGGCCAAGGCTGTTTTTCTTGGATTCTGGGTAATACTGAGAATTCTAGTCTGACAGTGCTACATTGTGTAGCACATTGTTGACCAGAAGGAATTTTAGTGATCATCTTGGCGACTTCCTTTTCCATAAATCTGGAATTCTAAAACCACTGAACAACTCTGATACAAAATACAAGAAATCTAGCATAAAATATAACAAGTAGTTTCAAATGCATGGTTGGATTCAGAAGAAAGTAAGGGAATTTCAAGGAACCGGAGAACAGGAGATGAACAGGCTGCTACCAGTGGAGCTATAAGCCAAAACAGGGACCCATTTTGGGAACCAAGAGGTTTGGGTGTGAATGAATGGCAGTGCTGAAGGATGGAGACAAGGCCTTGAGCCCTGCAAATTAAGCAATGGGAAGCCACACAGAAATTCAGATCCCTCAAAGGCCTATGCCTAGAAAAAGGCACAATAGAACAAAAAAAAATCACCTCACCAGCAAAGGGAAATAAGGAAGCTGGCCTATCTTGACATGAATTCTGGTTGGAAATTTTGTAAAACGTTTCCTGTAAGAAATTGTAACCTTGAGCCTACCTTCCTGTGGGTTTGGCATTCTTTTTTTTTTTAAGCTTTTATTATTATTTTTTTTTATTTTATTTTATTATTATTATACTTTAAGTTTTAGGGTACATGTGCACAATGTGCAGGTTAGTTGCATATGTATACATGTGCCATGCTGGTGTGCTGCACCCATTAACTCGTCATTTAGCATTAGGAACATTCTTATTCACTACCTGCAAGATCTAGGAAACCCCTATAGAGATATTTCTTTATCCATTCCTGGGCAAGTATATATCCATACTGAAGTTACTATCATAACCTGAGTTAGTAATTAATACCTGATTTAGGAAAAAGTAGTTGTTGATAAACATATTGTAGTTTTATTTGTAGAGTGCTTATTTTATGTACCTGTAAGTCTTTATATCTACCTACCTATCTCGGTAGGCCTGTATAAAATTCATCTAGAATGTAACCTGAGTTACTAATTAACACCTGATTTAGGAAAAATTGATCGTTGATGAGCACATTGTAGTTTTATTTGTAGACCACTTATTTTATCTGTAAGTCTTTATAGCTACCTACCTATCTCGGTAGGCCTGTACAAAATTCATCTAGAAAGTAACTGAGTCCTTCTAAGCAGCTTCTTTCACTGTCATCCTAAAACTTGAGGTAGATAACATTTCTGTTATGGAGAAATACTTGAATTTGGGTGGCTCCAGCCAACTCTGTTTGTGGGTTCCTGTCCTGGTGCTTTGAACAAGAGTAGTCTTGATTATGCAGACCAGATTAAGGAATGTTCTAATAAATGACAGCCCTTTTAACATTCAGGAGCCTCATGCCCACCTTCAAGTCAAGTCCATTGAGTGCTTAAAACGAGCATGGCTTCAGCACCCAGGGTGAAATAAAGCCAGTTTTATTTTCCCTGAAATGTATTTGTTCAGACCACACAACTTTCCCACGCCTTGCCTCTCCAGTTCTTGAGTTGGTTCTGGGTTCTCACCTCCTTCTCTCTTCTTCCTGTACCTTGCATGTTAACCTGAAATCTCAGCTTCAACCCAGATCATTCCAGTCATCACTACTCACCCTAGGGGGTAGTTTGTCCTGTGCCAACTCTGTTAAGTCACCTCCTAAGATCCCCATCCTTGTATGTTTCTGGTTGAGAGTTGGCCAAAAGGGTACTTGAATGGGATATAGAAGGCAAAAGTGAGGCAGCAATGGTTTCTGGCTGAAGGTCATCAAGGTTAGATGCAGTGACCAAAAAATGCCAAGGTACCAGCGAGCTCCAGCTTGTCCTCACTCTCCTCCTCACTGCTTCCAGTTCTTCCCGACCGTTCATCTGGTTGACCAAGGAGAGCCCCGGGTCCTACCTCAGATGCTTGCCAGCAGACCTGCAGAGGCACAGTCACCCACAGAGGCATCCTGTGACCCTCTTGTCTGCAAAGTCCCATGGAGGCTGGACATACTTGGCTTCTCAGTCACACTGGATGTTGACTACTCCGATCCTCCCACTTCCCTCCTGCACCATCACCTCCCCAGCTCCTCTCATAATTGAGCTAGGTCTAACTCCTATAAGAAACTCCTTATCTCATGACAAATAGTGATTCTGTTTCCCCGATTGACCATGATTGTGATTCACCCTGTTATCTGGTGCCCGAGAGGCCTGTAATATAAGACTGGATGATAAATATTTGTTATATCAGGATTCAACCCTGGCATCTTTTTTCCTGGACCATGGAGTGGCATGAAATCAGACAGAAAAGATGGGGTGACCATTATCCCAAAAGGAGCATATTGGCTGCTATGGTCTATACAGTTCATTAGCTCATCTTACTGGCTCAGAACATCATTGTCATGTTCAGCCTCTTCTGTGCTGCCCCTCATTATCACGGAATGCTCAGATTCACAGGCTCCAGGCCATGGCAGAACTGCCAAGCAGTGTCACTCTCCCTGTTTCCCTCTATCTCCTGTCCACCCTCATTTGTGTGCTTTGCATTCCTTTTTCTCCCATGCATGGAACCAGCAGAAATTTCACCATTCTCATATGCTGAAGTGGAACTCCTAAAAGAACTGTTTCTGAATTATCACTTTTAACGATGTCTTGCTGGCATTGCAGAGCAGCACATCAGCTAAAAAGTGGGTAACCTTCATCTTGGCACACATTTCTCACTCAGCAAGTACACCCCAGCAGTTCCCACTTGGAGTTTTTTACGGAACAATTTTGTAGAATTTCCATTTATTACGCATTTAATTGCATTTTAATTGGTGCAGATGTCTTCAGCATGCTTGAGGCATATCGGAACTATCTTCCTTAGAACCCATTTCAGGCTTGCTTCCTGCCCTGGATTACATTATTGTCAATCAAAACTTTGTGCTTGGGCCTCCCAAGTTTAATCAAAGACTTACTGTCTGGTGTAAAAGCTTCTGATATTCATAATTTCTATAGGCAGTGGGGAAAGAACAGTACTAAAAACGGGAGGTAATCTCTAGAACTAAAACTAACATTGTAATGTACCAAGTCCACGTCAACATGAAAATAACCACCAGTGGGTCTTGGAGTTCATCAACATAAACTCCCATTCTAAATCCATTATTATCAAGTCATATGTCTCAGGTAAGTGTTTTAGCCTTCTGGACAAAGGAGACTAGGCTGTAAAGGTCCTGTCTGAATTTAATATCCTGTTGGTCTAATTATGACTTGTCAAAAGACCCTTATGATTTGTATTATATAGTTGAAACATTTTTAACATCAATAACATAGCTTTTAAATTTTGTGTTTGGATTATTTTTACTTTTGGCATGGACATGCTCTCCAGATACTTGCTTATTGATATATTTACTTCTATGTTTATTACACTAAGGAAGACGATGGTAGGGCTAGCTTAGGAGGTCTACATTTAGGCTGGGAGAGTCTTGGAGCCTTGGTTTTCACACTTGTGACCCTAGAGTAATATATACCTCATAGAGCTGTGTGAGAATAAAAATGAAGATAATGATCATAGAAATTCTTTACAAACTGAAAGATGTTATATAAATTCATGCAGTTGTTATTTTAATAAGAAATATACCCTGGGGGGATAGGAAGAGTTTTTTATATACCTAATGCTAGATGACGAGTTAGTGGGTGCAGTGCACCAGCATGGCACATGTATACATATGTAACTAACCTGCACAATGTGCACATGTACCCTAAAACTTCAAGTATACTAAAAAAAAAATACAGATTACAGAACAACCTCAGTTACTCCAGGATTACTCACTCAATTACCCAGGTTGGTTTTTGACTCTGAACTCTTCCCCTACTCTTTAGCTTCTGCATCCAGAGTAAAAATAGATGAGGAAATCGAACCAGTTCAGTTTGCTCCATAAGAGAAATACTGGTTAATGCTTTGGTATGAGAAGGAGATGCAAACAAGGAGCTGGGAACTATATAATCCCCCGCTACCCCCACACCCCGCACCACCGTATGGTTCCTGATTGGAGTCTACCACTGAGGGGCACCCATTTGAGACATGCAAGCAGGATAGAAGTTGAGGCCTTACTCGGGATGGAGAGGTGGGGAATGACAGTGGCAACCAGAGGCAGACAAACTGACAGTTATAGCCTCTCTCAGCGAGCTTTGGATGTGTTGCACTCTCATCATCACTCAGACTGAGATTGTTGGTGGAGGTACCCCAGAAATTGCTAGAAATTTTAGTGATTTCTGGTGAGCTCATGAGAAGCACCCAATCCAGAGCTTCAGGCTGAGATTTGAGGAATGGTTTCTCTGATGCTTGGCTCCCCCAGCTTCTCCAGTAGTTGTGTAAGCCCCTAGTTCTCTATATTAAAACATAAATCCTGGGATGAATAGCATGGCTTCTATTTTGCAGATTGGATCCTATTTGATATAAACCTCTCTCTTGTCACCAATGCCATGTATAGCAAAAATGTGTTAAGCACTTACTATAAGCTATTATGACCCAGTCACTTTACTAAGTGCTTTACATGTATTATCTCACTTACTCCTCATCATAACCTTGCAGGATCAATCCTATTACTTCCTCCACTTAACAGATAAAGAGACTGAGTCTTAGAGAGGTTAAGTAACTTGCCCAAGGCCATGCAATAAGATATGTCACGTCATAGACCCTAAGAAACACGATATCTTTATGAAATTAGCCAGCAGGGTAATGTTCTTCCATGATAATATATTTGAGAGCCCAGTGGAAGATTAGAGTGAATCAGCATCTCCCCAAAACTATGGCCATTCTATCCTAGTGAGGGTCCAAAACACCACCGTGACAGTCAGAGTGTTCAGAGATCTAAAGTCACTAGTGAAATTAGGAACACCAGAGGGAAGTGTTCGGTACCAATGGGCAATGTCAATATATCAGAACTGGTTCTGAGTCACAGATAGGGCCAGAGGAATGATGGTGATGGTAGTTATTGTCACCTCTTCGAGAAGCTATGAAAGATGGTCTGGAATTCTGATGGCAGTTACCTTTCCTACTGAGCTAAGACCTAGAAACTTTCTCTTATCTGACCACAAAGTTATGATTCAGAAAGAGCTTTTCACTCCAAAGAGATACTGTCTTGAGCCTCATGATGTTAACTGAGCAGAGCCCCATGTGGACATTGCTGTGATTAAAAGGCTCAGCTGTAGTTACAGGGGCTCTAGTAATTGACACCATTTCCCCAATTTCATCAAAAGAATATGCATTCCTTCCCAAAGGAACTTCAAATATGACTATCATAAGGCTGGGTTGAAGGAAGAGGAAGGAATGTAGAAGAAACAAGTAAGCCAAAGAACCGCTTTTATAGTAAGCACGTGAATCTTACTGCACAAACTGGAATTTACAAGAAATGTCACATGTTCTTTAATGAAGCTGACTTTGAGATCCCCATCCCTCTAAATTGATGGGAAATTCAATTTTAGTCATTGTTAGAGTTTTCTCTCCTCTCTACTGTCTCCCCAGGATATGCAAAAGTCCTGAAATTCCTCTGCAGAACAGCCAATTTAGGAAGGCCCCTGGTCATATTTCAAGCTCCCATAGCTCCATGAAAATGGGAGACTCACTGCAACGTCATATGTGCTTTCAGGAACTTTTGCATCTGCAAGCCCTGCATCTGGGGGGTGCCTCCTGGAAAGCACAAGCCATTCCTCACTGAGGACCTGCTCACTCCCTGGAATGGTTTAAGGGAGTGGGGCTCCGTCTTTGGTAATTTTCATCATGATCCTCTTATTATTCCAGTTGCAGCTGAAAAGTCACTTCTGCAGGGAGGCCTTTCCTGACCAGCTAATACACCTTCTCCATTCCTAGCATATTCATTATTATCTTTAAATTGTTTATTTATATCTAAATTAATGTGGTTCAGTGATTTTGATTATTTCCCACCTTCCTTTAGCTCCTCCCCATATTAATAATAACATCAAACATTTATTGAAAGCTTACTGTAAGCCAGTTATGAATCCAAGGGATTTACAACTGGACTCCTTTAATGCTCAGAATAAGCCTGTGATATGGGTTCCGTTTCATCAAGCCCATTTTAAGCAAATGAGACACTGAGGCTCAGAGAGGTTAAATAACTTATTGAAGGCAATCCAGCCAGAATGACTGAGGCAAGATGTAGACCCAAAGTATTCGTCTCTAGAGTCCTACTGCTTACCTACAATGTCATTTAGCATTTTCCCAATTATTATCACTCAGGATTTTCTCTCTGATTACTAAGAATATACCCAAAATTCCCTTTCTTCCCTCCACTCTTTCTTCCTTTTTTCAATACTTATTTAGATATAACTTGAATTTGCCAACTTATTTTCTAATTTTATATCCCCAGCCCTTGGTTTTAATTTTTCTTCTTGCTGGAATAATTATTTTAATAAATATTCAAGCAGTGTTTCATATGTTAAAACTTTCGGGGCCTGGTATGCCTGAGAATATCTTTATTTCACCATCTTATTTAAATGATTGGTTCCAACCAATCTAGACTTTTATATCTAACCAAACGTCTGGATTTGTTTGAACCAATAGCCATTAACCAAAAAAGAAAAAAAATCCTGGTTTTGAAGTTCCTTTTCTTTTTAATGCTTGAAAAATATCATGAGTTGTGCTATGTCCAGGGTTACTGAGACTTCTGATGTCAATCTGATTATTTTTCCTTTGAAGATGATCTGCTTTTTTCTTTTACCCAAAAGAATTTAGAATTTTTTCTTTGTCTTTTGTGTTCTTCTTCTAAATGTGTATGTATTTTTAAAATCCATCTTGTTTAGCACTCTACAAGCCCTTTCAGCCTGAGATATTAACATATTGTATATCAGCTTTCCGTTGCTGTATAATAAACATGCCAGAACTTGGTGGCTTAACAAGCAACCTTTTCGTTTTCTGTGATTCTATGGATTAGCAATTTGGGCTGGGTTCTGCTCGTGGTTCTTCACAGTCAGCTACTTGTCAGCTAAATGGCTCTGCTTCTAGTGTCAATTGGCAGTCAGCGAATAATAAAAGAATGAGGGCCACTGGGCCATGTGTTTCTCATCATCCATCTGGCTAGCTTGGGCTCACTCACAGAGTGGCTCAGCTTCAGAAAGCAACAAAAGATGGTAAGTCCCAGTGTGCTGCCCTTTTCAAATCTCTGCTTGCGTCAATTTTGCTCTTTTCTCATTGGCTAAAACAAGTCACCTGACTATGCCTAGAATGTGGTCTGGGAGAGGACTACCAATGCGCATGGCTGTAGGGAGGTGAAACAACGTGGGGGCCATTTTTGCAAAATCTACCACATCATCCTTTAATTCTGAAAAAATCTTGATGACTTTTCAAAGTATTTTCTCACCGATACTTACTTTTGCTCTCTCCCTCTGAGATCCCTAACATACAAATATTAACTTCTATTTTTCTCCTTCATGTCTCTTAACTTTTACTTGGATACTTTAACTGTTTTAATCTCTGTGGGAGGGTTCTTGACCTGATTTTTTACTTTATGTGTTCATTTCATGACTACGTGCATTCTGTTTTGTTCTCAAGTGATCTGTTGAGTTCCTTATGTTAACAATTATATTTTTCATTCCTAGCATCTTCAGTCAGTTTTTCTTTGACTGTTTTTGCTTCCTGTCTCCAGAATCCTCCTTTACCCTAGTATAGGATATCATCTTATACAATATTATCCTAGTATAGAGTACTTCCTATACTTATTTTAAATTTGGTTCTGTCTGGTTTATGAAGTCTGAGTCTTTGCTTTCTGGTTTCCTTTTGTTGCTTTATTTGAGGGTACAGATATATTGTCACCTTTTCTCTAAGACTCATATTACCCTGAGAATATCAACTGCCTTGGCTGATGGTGGGCATATGAAAGAAAGGGTCGTTGCTCAGGGCCGAAGGCTGAGGTCCTTGCTTATGCCTCCCCTGGTGAGTTTGGGAGCTGGCACGGTGCAAGAAAACAAAATTTCTGGGCACCATTTCCTAGATACTCCCCAACTTCCAAATAAGTTACTTCGCCCCTCAAACTACATCCCCCAGTTTTCAGAATAGTAGCTAAGACTGCTTGAGCACTTAGTATGTATCAGTTTCAGTTTTAAGTACTTTTACATGTATTGCATCTTTTAAACCACCTAAAAGGTGGGTAATATTATGGCCACTTTAGAGATGAGAAACAGAGAAAAAAATGAAGTTTCCTGAAGTCACAGAGAAGTAAATGATGGGGACAGCATTAAAATCTAGGCAGTTTAGCTTCAGAGCCCATGTTCTTAATCTTTATACTACAGAGTGGGGAGGGCTGGAGAAGAGGGACCTGAGAATATCAACTGCCTTGGCTGATAGTGAGTATATGAGAGAGGGTCCCTCTGTCTCCAGCCCTTCCCATTCCATAGTATAAAGATTAAGAGCATGGGTGCTGAAGGCATCAGGACTTCTGCCTGATCCAGTTTTATCTGCTCTCCACCCAGGTGGGCTCCAACACTGCTCTGACATTACCCCGATGCTTCTAGCTGCTGCTAAGCCAGCAGGGCTGTTTTTCTGCCTGGCAAGAAATTTTCTGCTTGTAGCAATGTGAGAGAATGATCAAGATATAACCAGAAAACTCTTTTCTGTAGTCTGTTCCCAATCTTGGCACCAGATCTTCTACCCTTCTCCACACTCACTGCCCCCACCCCTGCCCCATCATTACATACCCTGAGACCCAATCACCGTCTGCCTCACCAGTATCTTTTTACCTTTTGTGGGGGTTTTATGCTGTGTTATTAGATGCATCCAACTTGTTTATATGACAACTTTGGGGTTGGTTCAGAGGAAGGAGCCAGCATCACATATTAGGTCACCATTTAGGCAGGAAACATCTGTGTATGTAATTTCCGAAGTAACTTATTCACTAATCCTAGCCCCAGCAAACATCTAGCTCCGTGAGTGCTGACCTCTCCTCTTCACCAGATATTTCCTTCTGGCTCATATTCAATCCCCAAAATCAACACAGGATTTTTTTTGTTATCTTATCAGTCTTTAAAGTTTATTGGCCTTCTGCAAAAATGGATCTCTATACACACTCACATACATGTAAACATCCAGATTCAGGGCTAAAATTGACCTTATAACAGGCAACGTTTTTGAGTCCTTCCTTTTCTCCTTCTTAACAGTGATATTTAATCCCTGATTGTTTGAGCATTTTTAACAGTTTTCCTAAATAATACAGGCATATAGCTCTCTCTCTAACCACACAGCACTTTTTTTTTATTTTATTACTATTATACTTTAAGTTCTGGGATACATGTGCAGAATATGCAGGTTTGTTACATAGGTATACACGTGACATGGTGGTTTGCTGCACCCATCAACCTGTCATCTACATTAAGTATTTCTCCTAATGCTATTCCTCCCCTAGCCCTCCATCCCCCAGCAGGTCCTGATGTGTGATGTTCCCCTCCATGTGTCCATGTGTTCTCATGGTTCAACTCCCAATTATGAGTGAGAACATGTGGTGTTTGGCTTTCTGTTCCTGTGTTAGTTTGCTGAGAATGATGGTTTCCAGCTTCATCCATGTCACTGCAGAGGACATGAACTCATCCTTTTGTAAGGCTGCATAGTGTTCCATGGTATATATTTGCCACATTTTCTTTATCCAGTCTATCATTGATGGGCATTTGGGTTAGTTGCAAGTCTTTGCTATTGTGAACAGTGCTGCAGTAAACATACGTGTGCATGTGTTTTAATAGCAGAATGATTCATAATCCTTGGGTATTTACCGAGTAATGGGATTGCTAGGTCAAATGGTATTTCTGGTTCTACATCCTTGAGGAATCGCCACACTGGCTTCCACGATGATTTAACTAATTTACACTCCCATCAACAGTGTAAACATGCTCTTCTTTCTCCACATCTTCTCCAGCATCTGTTGTTTCCTGACTTTTTAATGATCACCATTCTAACTGGCATGAGATGATATCTCATTGTGGTTTTGATTTGCATTTCTCTAATGACCAGTGATGGTAAGCTTTTTTCATATGATTGTTGGCGAAGTAAAGGTCTTCTTTTGAGAAGTGTCTGTTCATATCCTTTGCCCACTTTTTGATGGGATTGTTTATTTCTTGTAAATTTGTTTAAGTTCCGTGTAGATTCTGGATATTAGCCCTTTGTCAGATGGATAGATTATGAAGATTTTCTCCCATTCTGTAGGTTGCCTGTTCACTCTGATGATAATTTCTTTTTCTGTGCAGAAGTTCTTTAGTTTAATTAGATCCCATTTCTCAATTTTGGCTTTTGTTGCCATTGCTTTTGATGTTTTAGTCATGCAGTCTTTGCCCATGCCTACGTTCTGAATGGTATTGCCTAGGTTTTCTTCTAGGGTTTTTGTGGTTTTAGATCTTACATTTAAATCTTTAATCCATCTTGAGTTAATTTTTGTATAAGGTGTGAAGAAGGGGTCCAGTTTCAGTTTTCTGCATATGGCTAGCCAGTTTTCCCAACACCATTTATTAAATAGGAAATCCTTTCCCCATTGCTTGTTTTTAGGTTTTTCAGAGATCAGATGGTTGTAGATATGTGGTGTTATTTCTGAGGCCTCTGTTCTGTTCTATTGTTCTATGTCTGTTTTGGTATGAGAAGTATGCTCTTTTGGTTACTGTAGCCTTGTAGTATAGTTTGAGGTCAGGTAGTGTGATGCCTCCAGCTTTGTTCTTTTTGCTTAGGATTGTCTTGGCTATACAGGATCTTTTTTGGTTCCATATGAAATTTAAAGTAGTTTTTTCTAATTCTGTGAAGAAAGTCAGTGGTAGCTTGATGGGGATAGCATTGAATCTATAAATTACTTTGGGCAGTATGGCCATTTTCACGATATTGATTCTTCCTATCCATGAGCACGGAATGTTTTTCCATTTGTTTGTGTCCTTTCTTATTTCCTTGAACAGTGGTTTGTAGTTCTCCTTGAAGAGGTCCTTCACATCCCTTGTAAGTTGTATTCATAGGTATTTTATTCTCTTTGTAACAATTGTGAATGGGAATTCACTCATGATTTGGCTTTCTGTTTGTCTATTATTGGTGTATAGGAATGCTTGTGATTTTTGCACATTGATTTTGTATCCTGAGATTTTGCTGAAGTTGCTTATCAGCTTAAGGAGATTTTGGGCTGAGATGATGGGGTTTTCTAAATATACAATCATGTCATCTGCAAACAGACAATTTGACTTCCTCTCTTCCTCTTTAAACATACTTTATTTCTTCCTCTTGCCTGATTGTCCTGGCCAGAACTTCCAGTACTATGTTGAATAGGAGTGGTGAGAGAGAACATTTTTGTCTTGTGCTAGTTTTCAAAGGGAATACTTTCAGTTTTTGCCCAATCAATATGATATTGGCTATGGGTTTGTCCTAAATAGCTCTTATTATTTTGAGATATGTTCCATCAATACCTAGTTTATTGAGAGTTTTTAGCATGATGGGCAGTTGAATTTTAATGAAGACCTTTTCTCCATCTGTCGAGATAATCATGTGGTTTTTGTAATTGGTTCTACTTATATGATGGATTACATTTTCCGATTTGCATATGTTGAACCAGCCTTGCATCCCAGGGATGAACCCAACTTGATCATGGTACATAAGCTTTTTGATGTGCTGCTGGATTCAGTTTGCCAGTATTTTATTGAGTATTTTTGCATCGATGTTCATCAGGGATGTTGGCCTGAAATTTTCATTTTTTGTTGTGTCTCTGCCAGGTTTTGATATCAGGATGATGCTGGTCTCATAACATGAGTTAAGGAGGAGTCTCTCTCTCTTTCTAGTGTTTGGAATAGTTTCAGAAGGAATAGTACCAGCTCCTCTTTGGACCTCTGGTAGAATTCAACTGGTACATTGTGTCTTTGTTCTCATTGGTTTCAAAGAACTATTTATTTCTCCCTTAATTTGGTTATTTACCCAGTAGTCATTCAGGAGCAGGTTGTTTAGTTTCCGTGTAGTTGTGTGGTTTTGAGTGAGTTTCTTAATCCTGAGTTCTAATTTGATTGCACTGTGGTCTGAGAGACTATTTGTTATGATATCCGTTCTTTTGCAATTGCTGAGGAGTGTTTTACTTCCAATTATGAGGTCAATTTTAGAATAAGTGTGACGTGGTGCTGAGAAGAATGTATACCTGTTGATTTGGGGTGGACAGTTCTTTAGATGTCTATTAGGTCTGCTTGGTCCAGAGCTGAGTTCAAGTCCGAATATCCTTGTTAATTTTCTGTCTCATTGATCTGTCTAATATTGACAGTGGGGTGTTAAAGTCTCCCACTATTATTGTGTGGGAGTCTAAGTCTCTTCGTGGGTCTCTAAGAACTTGCTTTAGGAATCTGAGGCTCTTGTATTGTTGCATATATATTTAGGATAGTTAGCTGTTCTTGTTACATTCATCCCTTTACCATTATGTAATGCCCTTCTTTGTCTTTTTTGATCTTTGTTGGTTTAAAATCTGTTTTATCAGAGACTAGGATTGCAACCCCTGCTTTTTTTTGCTTCCCATTTGCTTGGTAAATTTTCCTCCATCCCTTTATTTTGAGCCTATGTGTGTCTTTGCACATGAGATGGGTCTTCTGAATACAGCACACCAATGGGTCTTGACTCTTTATCCAATTTGCCAGTCCGTGTCTTTTAATTGGGGTATTTAGCCCATTTACACTTAAGGTTAACATTGTTATGTGTGAATTTGATCCTGTGATTATGATGCTAGCTGATTATTTTGCCCATTAGTTGATGCAGTTTCTTCATAGTGTCAATGGTCTTTTCAATTTGGTATGTTTTTGCAGTGCCTGGTACCGGTTTTTCCTTTCCATATTTACTGCTTCCTTCAGGAGCCCTGGTGGTGACAAAATCTCTCAGCGTTTGCTTGTCTGTAAAGTATTTTATTTCTCCTTCACTTATGAAGCTTAGTTTGGCTGAATATGAAATTCTGGGTTGAAAATTCTTTTCTTTAAGAATGTTGAATATTGGCCCCCAGTCTCTTCTGGCTGGTAGGGTTTCTGCAGAGAGATCCACTGTTTGTCTGATGGGCTTCCCTTTGTGGGTAACCCGACCTTTCTCTCCAGCTGCCCTTAACATTTTTTCCTTCATTTCAACCTTGGAGAATCTGAGGATTTTGTGTCTTGGGTTTGCTCATTTCAAGGAGTATCTTTGTGGTGTTCTCCGTATTTCCTGAATTTGAATGTTGGCCTGTCTTGCTAGGTCAGGGAAGTTCTCCTGGATAATATCCTGAAGAGTGTTTCCTAACTTGGTTCCATTCTCCCCGTCACTTTCAGGTACACTAATCAAACATAGGTTTGGTCTTTTAACATAGTCCCTTATTTCTTGGAGGATTTGTTCTTTCCTTTTCATTATCTTTTCTCAAATCTTGTCTTCACGCTTATTTCATTAAGTTGATCTTCAATCTCTGATATCCTTTCTTTCACTTGATCACTTCAGCTACTGATACTTGTGTATACTTCCCAAAGTCTCATGCTGTGTTTTTCAGCCCCATCAGGTCATTTATGTTCTTCTCTAAACTGGTTATTCTAGTTAGCAATTCCTCTAACCTGTTTTCAAGGTTCTTAGCTTCCTTGCATTGGTTTAGAATATGCTCCTTTAGCTCGGGGGAGTTTGTTATTGCCCACCTTCTGAAGCCTACTTCTGTCAATTTGTCAAACTCATGCTCCATTTAGTTTTGTTCCCTTGCTGGCGAGGAGTTGTGATCCTTTAGAAGAGAAGAGGTGTTCTGGTTTTTGGAATTTTTCAGCATTTTTGTGCTGGTTTTTCCTCATCTTCATGGATTTGCCTACCTTTTGTCTTTGATGCTGGTGACCTTCAGATGGGGTTTCTGTGTAGACATCCTTTTTGTTGACGTTGATGCTATTCCTTTCTGTTTGTTAGTTTTTCTTCTAACAGTCAGGTCCTTCTGCTGCAGGTCTGCTGGAGTTTCCTGCAGGTCCACTTCAGACCCTCTTTGCCTGGGTATCACCAGAAGAGGCTGCAGAACAGCAAAGATTGCTGCCTGTTCCTTCCACTGGAAGCTTTGTCCCAGAGGGCACCCGCTGGATGCCAGCCAGAGCTCTCCTGTATGAGGTGCCTGTCAACCCCTGCTGGGAGGTGTCTCCCAGTCAGGAGGCACGGGGGTCAGGTACCCACTTGAGGAGGAAGTCTGTCCCTTAGCAGAGCTTGAGCACTGTGCTGGGAGATCTGCTGCTCTCTTCAGAGCCAGCAGGCAGGAATATTTAAGTCTGCTGAAGCTGTGCCCACAGCTGCCCCTTCCCCAAGGTGCTCTGTCCCAGGGAGATGGGAGTTTTATCTATAAGCCCCTGACTGGGGCTGCTGCCTTTCTTTCAGAGATGCCTTGCCCAGAGAGGAGGATTCTGAAGAGGCAGTCTGGCTACAGTGGCTTTGCCAAGCTGCAGTGTTCCCTGTTCGAACTTTCAGGTGTCTTTGTTTACACTGTGAGGGGAAAACCACCTACTCAAGCCTCAGTAATGGTGGACACCCCTCCCCCAACCAAGCTGCAGCATCCCAGGTCAACTTCAGACTGCTGTGCTGGCAGCAAGAATTTCAAGCCAATGGGTCTTAGTTTTCTGGGCTCCATGGAGATGGGATCCACTGAGAAAAACTGCTTGGCTCCCTGGCTTCAGCCCCCTTCCCAGGGGAGTGAATGGTTCTGCCTCACTGGCATTCCAGGCGCCACTGGGGTATGAAAAAAAACTCCTGCAGCTAGCTCGGTGTGTGCCCAAATGGCACCCAGTTTTGTGCTTGAAACCAAGGGCCCTGGTGGTATAAGCACCTGAGGGAATTTCCTGGTCTGCAGGTTGCAAAGACCATGGGAAACGTGTAGTATCTGGGCCAGAGTGCACCATTCCTCACAGTACAGTCCCTCATGGCTTCCCTTGGCTAGGGGAGGGAGTTCCCTGACCTCTCATGCTTCCTGAGTGAGGCGACACCCTACCCTGCTTCAGCTCACCTTCCATGGGCTGCACCCACTGTCTAACAAGTCTCAGTGAGATGAGCCGGGTACCTCAGTTAGAAATGCAGAAATCATCTGCCTTCTGCATACATCTCTCTGGTAGCTGCACACCAGAGCTGTTCGTATTTGGCCATCTTATGCCCACTATTATTCCCACACAGCTCTTCTACATTTGTCTAGGATTGCACTTTTTGGGCCTGGGTAGCCTGGGGTCTTCTTCTTGCTCCTCTCCTGAATTGTAGCCATCCTTTAAAGTTTAATTCATATGTCCCTACCTCCAGGAGGCCCTTCCCTTGTTGCTCAGCCCAAGGCAACCTCTCTCAACCTACATAGCACAGAGACTGTAAAAGCCTCACACATGCAGTATTTGCTCCTTTTTATGTGAGTGTCTGCATTCAGGTTCTGCAAACTGCCTACCTGGCTATCTATAGTCCTTCACAGGACTAACCCCAAAGCCAGAGGTCAAGACATTTAAGTTCTGACCTTCTCCCTACTTTTCCCCCTTTCCTTTTCCAATTTATTTCAACTTACACAATAGTTTAGATATAAAAATAAACTTTTCTGCTTTGGCAATAGGATTATGGATGTGCGTTGTATGTGGCATGCCAATCCTGGCTCTTTTATCGTTTCATTTCATGACTTTAAACCAGTCACTTTGCTCTTCTGATCCCAGTCTTCCTCATCTACCAAAAAAATAAATAAATAGAGACTGGGCTAGGTGATTTCTGAGGCTCAGTCTACGATTCATTGATTCATGTTGTAAATACCTTTAGGTCTGGGGCCCCATATCCTGATTGATTGATTGATTGATTTGTGGCTCCTATAGCACTGTGAGCAAATACTGGGGCTTGGTATTGTTGGATTAATCAAGGAATCAGTGATTATCTCAGGTGCTTTGTAGTCCTGATTCCTTAGTAAATGGACTCTAATCTAGTGGATTGCCAGATCATGGCCATATTTTCAGAAATTACCTCTGAAAACAGAAGTTATATTAGTCAGCTGACCCTGTTTTTTCAGGGGAGTCCAAGTTTCTGATGACTTATTTGTGATGAGTAGCTTCCCTGAGAAAATGTCCTCTAGGTAACTACAGATAAATTGAGATGTGCTGTAGGTTGTTTTTCCCATACCTAAATTATATCATTTCCATTTTCCGGAAGTTAGAATCAAGACCCTGTGGACAAATCCATTTTATCCAAAGTATTTTATGTTTTATGGCAAACGCCTTCCTGGAAGTCACTACTTGGATGTGGTCCGAAGGTCAGAAATAAAGAAATTGCCTCCTCCCTGGGGTGGAAGCTCTAGTTCCAGAAGGCTAGCTCCCACTGAAGATGGCAGACAAGGGAGTAGAGCTGCCTTCAAACGCAGAAGCCCAAACTCCTTTGGGGATTTCTGAAAATGCAGTGACAAAGAGCAGACAAGGAGTCTAGCATTTTCTAGACTCCATGCAGAGGGAGAAAGCTGAAGCCCCCAGGGCCACCCCAGCCAGTAACTGTATAACTCCTCCCTAACCCTGTGTTTCTATGAGATCCAAACTGCCCAGAATCTTCACAGCTCAATCCCCGCTTGAGCACTCAGCAGAGGGGCTGACTCTCAGCTATCATGTCAGTTAAAACCCAGCCAAGCAGTAGGAATTCTCTGTATTTTGTTCTATGATTAGAATCCAATTACCATCTGGTGGTAGGCTATAGGGAAGTGCTGTTCTTCTGCATCAGCAAACACACAAGGCAGCAAGCAGTTTGGTGTGCAAGCTGGAAGTGTTTAGAGCTTAGAGCAAAAAGTAGAGAAATAATTTTATTTCTACCCAAAGAACCTCATGCCCATTGGGATTCCCCTGGCTTCAGGATACACTTATTGAGCTTGACCTTATAAAGGAAGGACCTTATTTTGATGTCATGCTGACCTTTAAATCCTGAAACCCCTTGCCCAGGCCTAAGTCCATGCATTCGGGACGTCCTTCACTGTGCCTACCTGTTTCCTTCCCTCCTGAAGGTAGCCCAACAACAACTGGACATCAGGCTTTCCTCATGAGGTATGAAGCTGCTGCTTCAAGAACTGCCATCTGAGGCAAGACTGAACAGCCCCTGGCCTTGATATCCATCCCTCTCCCCTTTTTTTGACTCAGGTCCCCGTGGTGAGGGAAGCCAGAGGCTGCTTCATGGTCAATGGTCTGATGGATGTGGAAATATTTCGATGCATGTTTGATGGATATAAATAGTTTGACAGATGTTCAGCCCAAAGTTTCTCTTGGCCACCCCCTGAGGTGATTTGTCCTACCAAGGTTGGAAAAGAAGTTATGCCTAGAATTTCTCCTATGCCATCTGAAACATCTTTGGATGTTTAATGGAATTAGAATAAGGGAAAGTATTGCTACAGGGATGAGAAAAGAGGATAGGGGTGAAAGTAGGGTCAACATGTCTTCAACTAAGGGACAGAACATATTTATCTCACATGTTCTAGATGCCTTGGAGTAAAAGATTTTTTTTCTGTCCCTTTTTGCTACTGAAGTTCCTAATTTCACTATTTTTTATTCCTCCCCACTCCTCCTTTCCCTCCTTCCACGCAGGTAGGTACACGAGTTGTTGCAAATGGAAAGGCATTGAACAAGGTCAAGAAGCAGACTCCTGAATCCTTAAATCCTATACTCAGTGAACTGCCTCCAAGCCCATGCTGTCTCTTTGTGGCCAGGGAATTTCTCTGTCCAGATTAGAGACAGATCTAGGGCCTTTCCCTTAGGAAGAACTGAGTCCCTTTCCCTTAGGCCCACCCCCAAGTCTCAGCTCTTCACATACCGCACCCCCAACCAACTTCTGTTTATAAGCAAGAAGCAGTACATACAGTGGGGAGAGAGCACAGAGCTTTGGTCCAAAATAAGGCGCAGAGCTGGTAAACAGCCACCCACACAGGCATCCCAGGCCAGGGCAGCAGCTCCAGACCATCTGATTTCACCTTGAATTTTGTGAATTATGCTTGAAAGCTCTTTTTTTCCTTTCACTGGCAGTCAGAATAGTCTTATCAAATATAGCCAGAAATCACAAGTAGCCAAAACGTGGTCCAGAAGAATTATAAATGTTTTTCATTATATGCCAGGTGTTTTTTTTTAATTTTATTATTATTATACTTTAAGTTTTAGGGTACATGTGCACAACGTGCAGGTTTGATACATATGTATACACATGCCATGTTGGTGTGCTGCACCCATTAACTCATCATTTAGCATTAGGTATATCTCCTAATGCTATCCCTCCCCCATCCCCCCACCCCACAAGAGTCCCCAGTGTGTGATGCTCCCCTTCCTGTGTCCACGTGTTCTCATTGTTCAATTCCCACCTGTGAGGGAGAACATACAGTGTTTGGTTTTTTGTCCTTGCAATAGTTTGCTGAGAATGATGGTTTCCAGTTTCATCCATGTCCCTACAAAGGACATGAACTCATCATTTTTTATGGCTGCATAGTATTCCATGGTGTATATATGCCACGTTTTCTTAATCCAGTCTATCATTGTTGGACATTTAGGTTGGTTCCAAGTCTTTGCTATTGTGAATAGTGACACTATAAACATACGTGTGCATGTGTCTTTATAGCAGCATGATTTATAGTCCTTTGGGTATATACCCAGTAATGGGATGGCTGGGTCAAATGGTATTTCTAGTTCTAGATCCCTGAGGAATCGCCACACTGACTTCCACAATGGTTGAACTAGTTTACAGTCCCACCAAGAGTGTAAAAGTGTATCCAGGAGCTGGTTTTTTGAAAAGACCAACAAAATTCATAGACCGCTAGCAAGACTAATAAAGAAGAAAAGAGAGAAGAACCAAATAGATGCAATAAAAAATGATAAAGTGGATATCACCACAAATCCCACAGAAATACAAACTACCATCAGAGAATACTATAAACACCTCTACCAAATAAACCAGAAAATTTAGAAGAAATGGACAAATTTCTTGACACATACATCCTCCCAAGACTACACCAGGAAGAAGTTGAATCCCTGAATAGACCAATCACAGGCTCTGATATTGAGGCAATAATCAATAGCTTACCAACCAAAAAAAGTCCAGGACCAGATGGATTCACAGCCGAATTCTACCAGAGGTACAAAGAGGAGCTGCTACCATTCCTTCTGAAACTATTCCAATCAATAAAAAAAGAGGGAACCTTCCCTAACTCATTTAATGAGGCTAGCATCATCCTGATACCAAAGCCTGGCAGAGACACAACAAAAAAAGAGAATTTTAGACCAATATCCTTGATGAACATCAATGCAAAAATCCTCAAAATACTGGCAAACCAAATCCAGCAGCACATCAAAAAGCGTATCCACCATGATCAAGTGGGCTTCATCCCTGGGATGCAAGGCTGATTCAATATACGGAAATCAATAAATGTAATCCAGCATATAAACAGAGCCAAAGACAAAAACCACATGATTATCTCAACAGATGCAGAAAAGGCCTTTGACAAAATTCAACAACGCTTCGTGCTAAAAACTCTCAATAAATTAGGTATTGATGGGATGTATCTCAAAATAATAAGAGCTATCTATGACAAACCCACAGCCAATATCATACTGAATGGGCAAAAACTGGAAGCATTCCCTTTGAAAACTGGCACGAGACAGGGATGCCCTCTCTCACCACTCCTATTCAACATAGTGTTGGAAGTTCTGGCCAGGGCAATCAGGCAGGAGAAGGAAATAAACGGTATTCAATTAGGAAAAGAGGAAGTCAAATTGTCCCTGTTGGCAGATGACATGATTGTATATTTAGAAAACCCCATCGTCTCAGCCCAAAATGTCCTCAAGCTGATAAGCAACTTCAACAAAGTCTCAGGATACAAAATCAATGTACAAAAATCACAAGCATTCTTATACACCAATAACAGACAAACTGAGAGCCAAATCATGAGTGAACTCCCATTCACAATTGCTTCAAAGAGAATAAAATAACTAGAAATCCAATTTACAAGGGAAGTGAAGGACCTCTTCAAGGAGAACTACAAACCACTGCTCAAGGAAATAAAAGAGGATATAAACAAATGGAAGAACATTCCATGCTCATGGGTAGGAAGAATCAATATCATGAAAATGGCCATACTGCCCAAGGTAATTTATAGATTCAATGCCATCCCCATCAAGCTACCAAAGGCTTTCTTCACAGAATTGGAAAAAACTACTTTAAAGTTCATATGGAACCAAAAAAGAGCCCGCATCGCCAAGTCAATCCTAAGCCAAAAGAACAAAGCTGGAGGCATCATGCTACCTGACTTCAAACTATACTACAAGGCTACAGTAACCAAAACAGCATGGTACTGGTACCAAAACAGAGATATAGACCAATGGAACAGAACAGAGCCCTCAGAAATAATGCTGCATATCTACAACTATCCGATCTTTGACAAACCTGACAAAAGCAAGCAATGGGGAAAGGATTCCCTATTTAATAAATGGTCTGGGAAAACTGGATAGCCATATGTAGAAAGCTGAAACTGGATCCCTTCCTTACACCTTATACAAAAATTAATTCAAGATGGATTAAAGACTTACATGTTAGACCTAAAGCCATAAAAACCCTAGAAGAAAACCTAGACAATACCATTCAGGACATAGGCATGGGCAAGGACTTCATGTCTAAAACACCAAAAGCAATGGCAACAAAAGCCAAAATTGACAAATGGGATCTAATTAAACTAAAGAGCTTCTGCACAGCAGAAGAAACTACCATCAGAGTGAACAGGCAACCTACAGAATGGGAGAAAATTTTTGCAACCTACTCATCTGACAAAGGGCTAATATCCAGAATCTACAATGAACTCAAACAAATTTACAAGAAAAAAACAAACAACCCCATCAAAAAGTGGGCAAAGGATATGAACAGACACTTCTCAAAAGAAGACATTTATGCAGCCAAAAAACACATGAAAAAATGCTCATCATCACTGGCCATCAGAGAAATGCAAATCAAAACCACAATGAGATACCATTTCACACCAGTTAGAATGGTGATCATTAAAAGGTCAGGAAACAACAGGTGCTGGAGAGGATGTGGAGAAATAAACTTTTACCCCTTTTCTGTTTGAAGGTTTATAGCTGGGCCAAACAGAATCAGGGGAGGTTTTTCCCTCAGAACCCTTCGTTTCCCTGTTTTTGTCTCTGTCCATTTCAAATCACCACTTTCCTCAGATGCACAGGTTCGTCTGGTACATATCCTTCTGATGTTAAAATCCTCTCCCACAAAATATTAGAAACTCATAATGCTATGTTTTATAATCAGTTGTGTCTCAGTGTTAATGAAATACATTAAACACAGACTATACATTAGAAATATTATACATTGTCTCAATCATCACAAAATTCCATAAAGCTGATAATATTATTATTCCTATTTCATACATTAGAAAACTGAAGACCATAGACATTAATTGAATTTTTCAAAGTCATTTGTCTGGTAAGCAACAGATGTAGGATTTGAACTTGGGACTTTCAACTCCAAAGTCCGTCCTCATGCCAAAACAGCATGCTGCTTCTTAAAGACAAATAGCCATTGCTTCTACAGAGACAGAGAGCTCAAAATGGACAATAGATTTCAGAGACTGTTCCAATGCAAATGCACACACAGGGGGCACCTGAGGGATAAACAGCAAACAGAGAGCACTAGTCAAGCTCAAGGCAAACAGTAAAAGTGAGAGGAAGGCGGCATAGGTTATTTAGATTGTACAGGGGGAAAAAAATCCTTATCAATTTGTAGCAAGCATAGCAAATCTCTCTCCCTCTCTCTTTTTTTTTTTTGAGATTTTCTTTGCAAATCTCTTTAAACTGAAGAGTTGTACACTGAATACTTTGAAGAGCTAATCTTCTTAGTCTACAACATAACTGAAGAGAATGCAACATATCAACACAAAATGGTAGATAGGCAGGACGTGGATATTGCACCTGGATGCTCCAGGCAATTAGCTTCTGGCTGCTCTCTGGTGGGAGAAACTGGTAGTCAAAATTAAGCTCAATGTAGTTGAAAGGTTTATTTGAGGAATCCACTGAATCCATTTAAGATTATCCATATGATAGTTCGCTTTAAAGAAAAACTCTCTTTGTTATCATTATATTTTAAGCACCCCTGACTACAACAGTGTTGGGGTCATGTGTGTGTGTCCTAGGTGGAGTTCACCATTTGGAGGTTCCTTGTGCTGATACTCAGGGAGGACCATTATCCCTGCCTGTCTGCATGCCCACACATCACGAAGAGAAGAGGGTGATTAGGGACAGAGAAAGGAAACTTGTATGACTGTTGCCCTAGACTGAGTCTATGTTAAAAAAATAATGATGACCAGTTGTCCTGTTCTTGACAAGGATAATGTAAGGACAAAAAGGATAATGCATAAGCCTTTCCAGTTGTAGATTAGTATTCTTTAGAACAAGAGAGTTATTCAAAATAATTTCTTTAGAGTCAACCCGTGGGTAGTATTTATTTTAGAAAAAAAAAGTATAGATGTTATTTAGGTCACCTGAGTTGAATAGATTGGGCAATAAAAGATTTGTTAAATACTTTCTCCACTGGGCACTGTACTAGGTGCTGTTTTTATTAAAGACTATTTGGGCATTTAGTTGGCTGGGGAATAGTAATTGCTCTGAAATGTGAGCTATTTTGAATAATAGCTATCAGCGTAATAAGGATTTACTCTGCAAACTTTATGGGCACAGAAGGAAAGGGTTTCAGAAAAAGACTTGAGCTTAGAGGGCTCATGCAATTTCATTAGGTAATGTTTTCCCAGGGGTCCCTGGAAATGGATGTCTTTTTCGCCTATGGGAGTAATAGAGCCTGGGCTTGTTATTAACCAGAAAGAGAGAAAATGTTCTGAAAACCCAACAATTGGCTAGTCTGATCTTTCCAGAATGGAGTTAGCTTAAGATATGGCCTTTCAGATTTGTGGTGGGAGAGAAACTAGTGTATTTATTTAGCTAGGCTTAGTGAATGCTTAGTGAATAATTGTGGAAAGGATAAGTCAAGGTAGGAACTTATTTTTCCAGGCATTCTAAAAAATGATATAATTGCCTGAGGAAGAACAGGAAATAGAGGGTGTTAACCTTTGTGTCCACTGAAAAACAGAATGGCATGGGGGAAAGAGGTGATAATTGGGACAAAATTTATGAGTTCATTGCCACATGACCAAGATGAAAAAACAAGAGAAATATTTTGTGATAACAATAAAGACAGCTTCCTCAATCTCTACCCAACAAGCCTACCAAAATTTAAGGCTCAGCTCACCACTTATCTTGGAAGCCTTCCCTGATACCTCCAATCAAAAGAATTTCCCCTTCCCTGAGCTTCCATTCCATAGGTTTATTCCTCACACAGTGCACTTCCAGAATGCCTTGCATTGAGATGACAGACACACATCCTACCTCCCCGTGCGCTGTAAGCTCTTATAGGGCAGGCTCCATGTTGTACAATTTTTCTTTCTTCATAGTGCTGTATACATAGCATGGACTCAGAACAAATCTTATAGGTGAATGAACTCACAATGGGTGAATAAACAGTTTCTTTGAAATTCCAAATATTGGATAAATTTGTCTCTCAACAAGAAATTGGATTGCGGGGGAAATTTTATATCATTTGGTAGTCAGCATAGCAACTTTTTCTGATTGTCTTAAATATATATTTTGATGTTAGGTTCACTTGAATCAGCATCCAAATGAGGTCACACATTACATTTGCTGTTAGATCATTTCAGTCTCTTTTAATCTATCCCTCTTTTTGCTTTTCTACATATACTTGTTGAAAACACAAGTAATCTTTTCTGTAGGATATTCTACATTCTAGACTTCACTGATTGCTTCCTCTTGACATTGTTTAACTTGTTCCTCTATCCCTGTATGTCCTGTACACTGGTTGTTAGAACTGAAAGCTTGATAAGATTAAAGTAAAGTATTTTTAGCAACAAAACTTTTTAAGTGGCGCTTACAAAGTAAAGTGGCACTTTGTAAGTAGCGGCATGATATCTCCATGTTTTAAGTGATATAAAAATTGATCAGGTTCTGATATCCATTATAAAGGTCCTCATTAAGTCTTAATATAATGGTTTTAGCAGCCGCGAGGGCCATTACTTAGGTCCTTTATTTCATTAAAGAAATATTATTTCATATCTGTGATTTTTCAATCCTATCATTCTTTCTGCACTTATTATGGTAATTTTTCCATTAAGAAGTATTTTCCACATCCAATATCTGGTGCCTTGAAATACAGTTTGCATAGGAAGAAATATCTACTCTTTTCTTTATCATTCTCCAAAATAACAAATTAGAATAATAGCAAAATCTGATGGTGAGCAATGAGATGTTGATTTGTTAGTTTGTTTGGAGTATTCCTATGAACTCGTGAATTTTTATATATTCAAGAGTGTTCCAAAAACTTGCATTCATCATCATTTTTGATGCTCAAATGATCTTATCTTAAACTATTGGGGACTTCAAATTGATTTCTATGTGTTTTTATCCTTAACCATTTACTTCATGTCAAAGATACAGAAAAGTTTAAAGAATGATATAACAAATTTCCAAATATCATCAACGACTGGTAATATTTTGCCACGTTTGCACTGAACTCTTTGAGAATAAGTTGCAGTCATGAACTTTAAATATTTCAGCTGGGTTATCCTAAGAATAGGGACATTATCCTATAAAACTACATTATCATTATTATAGCTAACAACATTTCAGGTGGCAAAACTTCATAATGTCACCTGAAACCTATCCAATCTATATTGATATTTCTGAATTGTCCCCAAAATGTCTGTTTTTTCCCTGATACTCAACATCCAGTTAAGCGTGCCATATTGCATTTGGTTGCCATGTCTCTGAGGACCCTTTTAATATACAATAATTTTCACACTTTATCTTTTCTTTAATAACACTGACTTTTTGAAACTTCGGTCCAGTTGATATCCTGATTTTTGGATTTGGCTAAATGCTTCCTCATGTAGTCACTTAACCTATTTCTCCATCCTCTATTTCCTATAAACCTCTATTCTCCTATAAAATAGACCTGAAGTAGCACTAATAGATATAACATGAGCCACATGTATAATATTAAATTATCTAGGAGTTACATAAAAAAGTAAAAATGAAAAGAATATGTATGTGTGTGTGTGTAGTAAGTAAGCATTCTTTGATTGCTATTTTGCTACATGTTTTTGTCAGAAATGGACGTTGAATTTTGTCAAAAGCCTTTTCAGCATCTGTGAAAGTTATCCTATGGTTTTTCATCTTAGAATAATTAATGTGGTGAATTGTATTAATTTTTTTTTAATTGAATGATTCTCACATTGTTGGAATAATTTTGTTGGAATAATGTTCATTACGTTTAGTAATAGTCGTAGTAGTGTTTTACTTTCCATTATGGGAAATCTCAAGCATATCTGAAAGAAGAGGGAAGAGCTTGATGAGCTACCGTGTAACCATCACGTGTTGATAATTGTTGAAGCTGGGTGATTATTACATTCCCCTCACCCCTGCTCAGTTATGTAGATGCAAATCTCAGACATCATCATCATTTCATCCATAAATATTTTAGTATATTTTTCTGTAAAAGTGTTTTTAAAGAAATAACCACAATAAAATTATCACAACTAAGATAATATTTGCAGAATACCATGAAATATCCAATCAGTGCTCAAATTTCTTTCATTGTCTCATATTATTTTTTACAGTACATTTGAGTTAAGATCCAAATAAGGCTCATATATTGCAATGTTTGCTATTTATTGTAAATTTCTTTTAATCCATAGGTCGTCCTCTATCCCTTTCTTTTCTCTGCAGCTTCTCTGTTGAGGAAAACTGGGTCATTTGTCCTGTAGAAGTTTTCATAGTGTTGATTTGCTAGTTGCATCACCTTGGTGCCCTTTACTATGTTACTCTGTTTTCTGCTCTCAGCTTCTATTCCAGGGCTCTTCTCAGTCTCAACTGGACAAATAGACTGATTCAACTACAAAAAGACCACAATTAGCATTGAAAATCACTTAAAAAAAATACAAGGACAGGAATCACAGCATGCTAGCTCAGGGCATTTCCCTTCACCTGTCCATGGCTAGTCTTTTTGGCCTCTCAAGAGGCAGCTCAAGTGCAAGAGAATGCCTCTTTATTTTATTGAGGATTTTCACATCGATGTTCATCAGGGATATTGGTCTAAAATTTTCTTTTTGTGTGTGTCTCTGCCAGGCTTTTGTATCAGGATGATGCTGGCCTCATAAAATGAGTTAGGGAGGATTACCTGTTTTTCTGTTGATTGGAATCATTTCAGAAAGAATGGTAACAGCTCCTCTTTTTACCTCTGATAGAATTCGGCTGTAAATCTATCTGGTCCCGGACTTTTTTTGTTTGGTAGGCTTTTAATTATTGCCTCAATTTCAGAGCCTGTTATTGATCTATTCAGGGATTCAACTTCTTCCTGGTTTAGTCTTGGGAGGGTGTATGTGTCCAGGAATTTATCCATTTCCTCTAGATTTTCTAGTTTATTCACAAAGAGGTATTTACAGTATTCTCTGATGGCAGTTTGTATTTCTGTGGGATCGGTGGTGATACCCCCTTTATCATTTTTTACTGCATCTATTTGATTCCTCTCTCTTTTCTTCTTTATTAGTCTTGCTAGCGGTCTATCAATTTTGTTGATCTTTTCGAAAAACCAGCTCCTGGATACATTGATTTTTTGAAGGGTTTTTTGTGTCTCTAGCTCCTTCAGTTCTGCTCTAATTTTAGTTATTTCTTGTCTTCTGCTAGTTTTTGAATGTGTTTGCTCTTGCTTCTCTAGTTCTTTTAATTGTGATGTTAGGGTATTGATTTTAGATCTTTCCTACTTTCTCTTGTGGGCATTTAGTGCTATAAATTTCCTTCCACACACTGCTTTAAATGTGTCCCAGAGATTCTGGTGCATTGTGTCTTTGTTCTCATTGGTTTTGAAGAACATCTTTATTTCTGCCTTCATTTCATTATGTACCCAGTAGTCATTCAGGAGCAGGTTGTTCAGTTTCCATGTAGTTTAGTGGTTTTGAGTGAGTTTCTTAATCATGAGTTCAAATTTTAAAATACTGGCAAACCGAATCCAGCAGCACATCAAAAAGCTATCCATCATGATCAAGTGGGCTTCATCCCTGGGATGCAAGGCTGGTTCAATATACGCAAATCAATAAATGTAGTACATCACATAAAAAGAACCAATGACAAAAACCACACGATTATCTCAATAGAGGCAGAAAAGACCTTTGACAAAATTCAACAGTGCTTCATGCTAAAAACTCTCAATAAACTAGGTATTGATGGAACGTATCTCAAAATAATAAAAGCTATTTGTGACAAACCCATAGCCAGTATCATACTGAAGGGGCAAAAACTGGAAGCATTCCCTTTGAAAACTGGCACAAGACAGGGATGCCCTCTCTCACCACTCCTATTCAACATAGTGTTGGAAGTTCTGGCCAGGGCAATCAGGCAAAAGAAAGAAATAAAGGGTATTCAATTAGGAAAAGAGGAAGTCAAATTGTCCCTGTTTGCAGATGACATGATTGCATATTTAGAAAACCCCATCGTCTCAGCCCAAAATGTCCTCAAGCTGATAAGCAACTTCACCAAAGTCTCAGGATACAAAATCAATGTACAAAAATCACAAGCATTCTTCTACACCAATAACAGACAAACTGAGAGCCAAATCATGAGTAAACTCCCATTCACAACTGCTACAAAGAGAATAAAATACCTAGGAATCCAACTTACAAGGGAAGTGAAGGACCTCTTCAAGGAGAACTACAAACCACTGCTCAAGGAAATAAAAGAGGACACAAACAAATGGAAGAACATTCCATGCTCATGGATAGGAAGAATCAATATTGTGAAAATGGCCACACTGTCCAAGGTAATTTATAGATTCAATGCCATCCCCATCAAGCTACCAATGACTTTCTTCACAGAATTGGAAAAAACTACTTTAAAGTTCATATGGAACCAAAAAAGAGCCCGCATTGCCAAGTCAATCCTAAGCCAAAAGAACAAAGCTGGAGGCATCACGCTACCTGACTTCAAACTATGCTACAAGGCTACAGTAACCAAAACAGCATGGTACTGTTACCAAAACAAAGATATAGACCAATGGAACAGAGCAGAGGCCTCAGAGATAACATCACACATCTACAACCATCTAATCTTTTACAAACCTGACAAAAACAAGCAATAGGGAAAGGATTCCCTATTTAAGAAATGGTGCTGGGAAAACTGGATAGCCATATGTGGAAAGCTGAAACTGGATCCCTTCCTTACACCTTATACAAAAATTAATTCAAGATGGATTAAAGACTTCAATGTTAGACCTAAAATCATAAAAACCCTAGAAGAAAAACCTAGGCGATACCATTCAGGACATATGCATGGACAAGGACTTCATGTCTAAAACACCAAAAGCAATGGTAACAAAAGCCAAAATTGACAAATGGGATCTAATTAAACTAAAGAGCTTCTGCACAGCAGAAGAAACTACCATCAGAGTGAACAGGCAACCTAGAGAACGGGAGAAAATTTTTGCAATCTATCCATCTGACAAAGGGCTAATATCCAGAATCTACAAAAAACTTAAACAAATTTATAAGAAAAAACAAACAATCCCATCAAAAAGTGGGTAAAGGATATGAACAGATACTTCTCAAAAGAAGACATTTATGCAGCCAACAGACACACAAAAAAACGTTCATCATCACTGGCCATCAGAGAAATGTAAATCAAAACAACAATGAGATTCCATCTCACACCAGTTAGAATGGCAAGCATTAAAAAGTTAGGAAACAACAGATGCTGGAGAGGATGTGGAGAAATAGGAATGCTTTTACACTGTTGGTGGGAGTGGAAACTAGTTCAACCATTGTGGAAGACAGTGTGGCGATTCCTCAAGGATCTAGAACTAGAAATACCATTTGACCCAACGATCCCATTACTGGGTATATACCCAAAGGATTATAAATCATGCTACTATAAAGACACATGAACACATATGTTTATTGTGGCACTATTCACAATAGCAAAAACTTGGAATCAACCCAAATGTCCATCAATGATAGACTGGATTAAGAAAATGTGGCACATATACACCATGGAATACTATGCAGCCACAATAAAGGATAAGTTCATGTCCTTTGCAGGGACATGGATGAAGGTGGAAACCATCATTCTGAGCAAACTATCACAAGGACAGAAAACCAAACACTGCATGTTCTCACTCATAGGTGGCAACTGAACAGTGAGAACACTTGGACACAGGGTGGGGAACATCACACATGTGAGTCTGTCATGGGGTGGGGGGCAGGAAGAGGGATAGCATTAGGAGAAATACCTAATGTAAATGACGAGTTAATGGGTGCAGCAAACCAACAAACAACCATCAAAGCAACGTATGTAACAAACCTGCACGTTGTGCACATATACCCTAGAACTTAAGGTATAATAATAATAATAATAATAATAATAATAGAGAATGCCTCTTGTACTTGATCACATGACAGGTGTGAGAGACCCCATGCCCTAGAAATGCCATGTCCCAAAAAAGGACTAGTATCTCCTCCCACAATGCCATGTGCACAGCTTCTAAGGTTCAGCAAGAAATAAGCCTATTACACGAGTCACCACACTCAGGGAAGCCCACGGCTGTGGCTTCCCAGCAAGTATTTACAGCTTATTCATAGCCTTCCTAATACAGCCTGTTTAATCAGTTAGGAGTTAGTTTTACCATAGCAATGTCCAGGTTTCAAGAAAACAAAGCTAAGCCAAGTTTCAATTTTCCACAAAGAAGAAGAAATTTTTTTGTTTATCCTTTACTTTCATCTGTATTTCCTATAAACTGATAGTTAGATCTATAGGCTTGATCAGATTCAGATTCACTATTTTGCCAAGACCACTTCATGTTTTGCATATCTTATAGAAGACACATAATGTTTACTGTGTCCCTTTTTGTAATGTTGGAAGTCATTGATTATCATTGCCCAGAATCATTAATCCATTGGGGCTTGAAGAAGGGGATATTCTGAGACTATCATTTTTTTTTTCTATTTATCAGCTGGAATACCTCCATAAAGAAGAAATTTCCCTTGGCAACTACTTGATTACCCTGAGGTACCCTGAGTTCATAGAAAATAGGCAAGATAAATGCCTGATTCTTCCCTTTATTTCCACTTATCATAATAATGAATTAATCTACTAGCATCCTTCAAAGGTAATAAATGAGGAAGCTGTTCAGGAGGAAGTAAAGAAATGCAAAGGAAGTTAAGAGAGCCCATATGGAGAAAGTGCAAATGCAAAAATAATAAATGGATATTTCTTCCCAAAGAGAGAAAAATAAGAGTCATACAGATTACTTTGCTAAATTCTGTGCAAACAAATTTTAAAACTCGGATGAGATAGTTTACTCTCTAGGAAAATAAACTTAACCAAAACACCAGAAAAAGCATTCCCCAAACGATATCAGTCCCAAATAGCTTCACAGGGGAATTCTACTGCATCCTTAAAAAATAGATAATCCTAATGGTATTGCAACTATTCCAGAACATAAGAAAAACATAAAATTTCCAAATTATTTTCATGATTTGAGTATAATTTTGATACCAAAGCTTGACAATGGTAGCACAAACGGACAAAACGTATACACAGTTTCACTTATATATATCAATATCCAAATACCAAAAAACAGCATTTGCAAACAGACCCAGAATAAAATTAAAAGAATAATACCTTATTCTTTTATACTGTACTAGTCAAGGTTTCTCAGAGAAACAGAACCAGTAGGATATCCTTAGCATGCCACTGGTACACGACAGTTGTATAGTATGTAACCATTTGGGTAAAAAGGTAGGAAAACGAGAACATATGTTGCTATCAGCTTGAATCTCAACAAACATGTTGAATGGATAAACAAGCAATTAATAATAGTGGTGCAGGGGGTGGTATGAATCTGAGCAGATGGGAAACAGTTTGAAACTTTACCGCACATGCACATACACACACTTGCATGCACACATACACGTAAACACATGTATTACATCTATATGCAATTTTTTTAATTATATTATTATTATACTTTAAGTTTTAGGGTAAGTTTAGGTAAGTTTTAGGGTACATGTGCACAACATGCAGGTTAGTTACATATGTGTACATGTGCCATGTTGGTGTGCTGCACCCATTAACTCGTCATTTAGCATTAGGTATATCTCCTAATGCTATCCCTCCCCCCTCACCCCACCCCACAACAGTCCCCGGTGTGCGATGTTCCCCTTCCTGTGTCCATGTGTTCTCATTGTTCAATTCCCACCTATGAGTGAGAACATGCAGTGTTTGGTTTTTTTGTCCTTGTGATAGTTTGCTCAGAATGATGGTTTCCACCTTCATCCATGTCCCTACAAAGGACATGAACTCATCATTTTTTATGGCTGCATAGTATTCCATGGTGTATATGTGCCACATTTTCTTAATCCGGTTGGTTCCAAGTCGTTGCTATTGTGAATAGTGCCGCTATAAACATACGTGTGCATGTGTCTTTATAGCAGCATGATTTATAATCCTTTGGGTATATACCCAGTAATGGGATGGCTGGGTCAAATGGTATTTCTAGTTCTAGATCCCTGAGGAATCGCCACACTGACTTCCACAATGATTGAACTAGTTTACAATCCCACCAACAGTGTAAAAGTGTTCCTATTTCTCCACATCCTCTCCAGCACCTGTTGTTTCCTGACTTTTTAATGATTGCCATTCTAACTGTTGTGAGATGGTATCTCATTGTAGTTTTGATTTGCATTTCTCTGATGGCCAGTGATGATGAGCATTTTTTCATGTGTTTTTTGGCTGCATAGATGTCTTCTTTTGAGAAGTGTCTGTTCATATCTTTGCCCACTTTTTGATGGGGTTGTTTGTTTTTCTTGTAAATTTGTTTGAGTTCATTGTCGATTCTGGATATTAGCCCTTTGTCAGATGAGTAGGTTGCAAAAATTTTCTCCCATTCTGTAGGTTGCCTGTTCACTCTGATGATAGTTTCTTTTGCTGTGCAGAAGCTCTTTAGTTTAATTAGATCCCATTTGTCAATTTTGGCTTTTGTTGCCATTGCTTTTGGTGTTTTAGACATGAAGTCCTTGCCCATGCCTATGTCCTGAATGGTATTGTCTAGGTTTTCTTCTAAGGTTTTTATGATTTTAGGTCTAACATTTAAGTCTTTAATCCATCTTGAATTAATTTTTGTATAAGGTGTAAGGAAGGGATCCAGTTTCAGCTTTCTACATATGGCTATCCAGTTTTCCCAGACCATTTATTAAATAGGGAATCCTTTCCCCATTGCTTGCTTTTGTCAGGTTTGTCAAAGATCAGATAGTTGTAGATATGCAGCATTATTTCTGAGGGCTCTGTTCTGTTCCATTGGTCTATATCTTTGTTTTGGTAACAGTACCATGCTGTTTTGGTTATTGTAGACTTGTAGTATAGTTTGAAGTCAGGTAGCGTGATGCCTCCAGCTTTGTTCTTTTGGCTTAGGATTGACTTGGCAATGTGGACTCTTTTTTGGTTCCATATGAACTTTAAAGTAGTTTTTTCCAATTCTGTGAAGAAAGTCATTGGCAGCTTGATGGGGATGGCATTGAATCTATAAATTACCTTGGGCAGTATGGCCATTTTCATAATATTGATTCTTCCTTCCCATGAGCATGGAATGTTCTTCCATTTGTTTGAATCATGTGTGTTTGTTACTGTATTAGTATTCTCCAGAGAAGCAGAACAATATGATATATATATATAGATAGATGATAGATGATAGATAAATATATAGATAGGTTTATTATAAAGAATTTCATGTGTACTTACATAGGCTGAGACCTGCTGTCTAAGTTGGAGGCTCAGGAAAGCCAGTGGTGTAGTTCTAGTCTAAACCCCAAGACCTGAGAATCATGGAAGCCAATGGTCTAAGCTGTGGTTTGAGTCCAAAGGTCCAAGAACCAGGAGCACTGATGTCCAAAGGCAAGAGAAGATGGATGTCCTAGTTTGAGCAGAGGGGGCCAATTCACCCTTTCTCCACCTGTTAGTTCTATTCAGGTCTACAACAAATTGGCCGATGCCCACTCACATTAATGAGAGCAATATTTACCCAGTCTACCGATTCAAATGCTAATCTCTTCCAGAAACACCCTCACAGACACACCCGGAAATAACATTTTACCAGCTATCTGAGTGTCTCTTAGCCTAATCAGGTTGACATATAATATTAACCATCATAATTATCTATTGAAACTAAATTGAAATAATAGTAAAAAAAAAAGGGGACAGATACAGGTAACTCAAGGGGATCCCCCCAGTAGTATGTTTTTAGGACGCTTCCTAATTTTATTTGGTGTTCTTGGAAATTTGCAAATTTTATCATATATTACCAAAGGGAGAGATAAAAATACTTTTATTTCTGCACATGAAAACTTTAACTTCTGCACATAAGGGTCATCTAAAAGTACTTGATTCACATGTGATAGGCTTAGGAAAAAAACACATATCCTTCAGCTGAACTGTAACATTAAATATTCCTATGATTTTGAATAGAGCATCTATTTGCCTCATTTCTCTCAGTTCCAGTCAGAATACATGCTGCATAATGCATCAAAGTTATATTTATTTATAGCCTATTAGTCACACAAGCTCTTTGTGGAGATGCTGGAAGAATATTTTTGAAAATTGGGAAATTGATTTTATGGTCTAGTTTTCATCCCCTCTGTATATCCCTATAACAATGGGATAGCCTAAGATCATTTTCAACAATTTTCTCTAAAATCAACACCCTGAATGCACTGGTTCTAAGAGCAAAGGGCAAATGGTTATATTTTACATAAAAATCTGTAAGGAAAGAGAATTTGAGCGGCCCCCAACTAGAGACCAGGAGTCCTCAAGGCTCCTGCCGTTGAATCTACCCTATATATTTTAGAGGAAAAATGACTGAGGACTGTGAAATAGCAGCTTAATAACCTTTGAAACTGCTAAACATAAATAGTAACAAGAAAAAGGATCACATAAACAAGTTATACAAATAATCACCTAAGTAATCTCCCCTTCGCTCCCAAATGTAGAGGAGAGAGGGGCCCCAAATGTTTCAGAATGAGAGATCATCACAGAACATTATCAGTGGTGAGATTTCTGGCAGCCCAACCTTTTTCTATCTTTGCCTTCCGAATTCTAGGATGGAGAGTGTCATGTCTGAGCCTGTTTGGTTCAAAGATGATAAAGATAATTCAAAGGAAAGTAAGTGGACTTCTAAGCTCCTAAGGGGACACAGGCCAGAAGAATACCTGTGTTAATCCATCCATTAATTTTTAAAAATTTGAGATATCATATTTTTCATCTCTAGAAGTTCCGTTTAATTCTTTTCTGTATATTCCATGTTTCTCCTCATTGTGTTTAGGTTTTCCTTAAAACTCTTGAGGCTGTGTAATCACTATTCTAAAGTCCTTGTCTGCTTATTCAATCATTTGCTATAATTTCTGGGTCTGTTTCTATTGACTGATTTTTCTACTGGTTATATGTCACTCCCTGCTTCTTTGACTATCTAATAGCTTTTCATTGGATGCTGAACATTAAGTTTGTGTTGTTGAGTGCTGGATTTGCTGTGTTCCTTTAAAGGGTGTTTGTCTTTTCTGGCAGACAATTAATTTCCTTTATTCACAGGTGGCATGATTGTATATATAAAATATTCAGGAACTATAAAAGAGCTATAAAAGCTAATGCACTTAGCAAGGTTACAGGACACAAGGTTGATATTAAAAACTCAATCACTCCAGATATTAGACCCAGCTTATTTTGTGTAATGACTACAATGAAAAAACATGTATAGAAATAATATCATTCAGATAGTATCCATATTGTTTGATTGAATGTATAGTACACAAAATATACAGTAAATATTACAAGTGGAAATTAAACTGAAAGATGCTGTCATTCAACATAAGGTGTTAAAAGTCAGTTATAAATCAATTTTCTTCTTTTCTTTTTCCTTTTTTTTTTTTTTTTTGAGACGGAGTTTTTGCTCTTGTCACCCAGGCTGGAGTGCAGTGGCGCGATCTCGGCTCACTGCAACTTCTGCCTCCCATGTTCAAGCAAATCTCCTGCCTCAGTCTCCGGAGTAGCTGGGACTACAGGCGCCCACCACCATGTCCAGCTAATTTTTGTATTTTTAGTAGAGACGGGGTTTCACCATGTTGGCCAGGATGGTCTCGATCTCCTGACCTTGTGATCTGCTTGCCTCGGGCTCCCAAAGTTCTGGGATTACAGGCATGAGCCACCACGCCCAGCCTGTAAATCAATTTTCAAGAAACATAGTTATTTGTAGAAATAATTACTTTTTTCAAAAAATAAAGAGAATAAAAATTAAGCAATTATCACCCAACATTCTTTTTTTTTTTCTTTCTTTTTTTTTTTTTTTTAAGACAAGGTCTCACTCTGTTACCCAGGCTGGAGTGCAGTGGCATGAACATGGCTCACTGCAGCCTTGACCTCACAGGTTTAAGTAAGCCTCCCACCTCAGTCTCCTGAGTAGCTGAGACAGTAGGTACACACCACCTTGCCTGGCTAATTTTTTTATTTTTTGTGTAGACTGGGTCTCACCATGTTGCCCAGGCTGGTCTCAAACTCCTGGACTGAAGCAATCCTCCCACCTCAGCCTCACAAAGTGTTGGGATTAGAGGCGTGAGCCACGCCTGGCAACCCCAACATGCTTACACCTTTGACAAGCATTTGCCCTTGAGCACAAAAATGTTTATTAAATTCTACTTTCTGCACTAAAAATAATATATCTAAATCAACTGAGAACTATTTTTTGGTTTTCTAAAATTTGAAGTCATTAATTCATTCAATCAATATTTGCTGAATGTTATTATACGGGGCTGGCAGGATAGACAGATAAATCAGACACTGCTCTTGTTCTCAAGAAGTTTACAAATGAAAGAGGAAATGAAATATAAAAGTAAACTTGATACAAGATTAAAGATGTCATCATAACCTCTACCCTGCTCCTATCTCTATAAAGGTAATCTTTCCTTACGCCTTCCTTCAATTTAGCCTCAGATATGGCAAAAAGAAACAAATAGACAGCACAGGATGACTGCTGGGCTGCTTCCTTGATTACCTTCTTTTGTCATCCTTTAGTCTCTCTGCCCTGGTGTTCTGATTTTAGCTGTGGTTACACATTCGTAGACTCCTCCTTGTTGTAATAAACAGTTGAGATCCATTCATTCATTAACAATTATTGAGTGCCCATTATGGGTCAGGCCCAATTCTGGTGCTGCAGACAGAGACAGCAGTGAAGTGACCAAGGCAGATGCTGTCTTTTGGACCTCACCCCTCACCCTATTTTACCTTGAGTTTGGACATTGTGTACCCCCATCATCTGGGGTCACCTAGGTTCCAATAAACTGGTATATTCCCTGCTGGCCTCAGCCCTGAAGCACCCTTCTCCCTTAGACGGTAGGAAAGTAACAAAGGGCAAAGATGAGGGGTGGGAAATGACTTACTTTATTAAAAAGCACAACCCCTAATGGTCTAGAGAGGTTTATGCAAGTGTGTGCATATACAAATACACACACACACACACACACACACACAATGATTAAAGGCTATGTGTATATTTATTTATTCATTCATTCATTCATTTTTATTTTCAGAGAGAAAGTCTCACTATGTTGCCCAGGTTGGACTTTAACTCCTGGGCTAAAAAGATCCTCCTGCCTTGGTTTCCTGAGTAGCTAAGACTAGAGGCATGCACCACCATATCCTGCTTTTTTTTTCTTTTCCTATTCCCATTTCCCCTTTGAGCCAGGAGGGTAATATGAAATGTACCTGTAATTGATTTTTGGTTTTGGAAATTGCCAACAAATATCCCTTCTCTAAGTCCTGTGTCCCTCCCTGCCCCTGAATACCTATATATCCCTAACCCCTTATACAGTGATAACTGATCAAATTAGGATAAAGCGTGGCCATCTGACTCATGTAACATCAGTTAGATTCTGCTTTCCAAGAATTTGAATTGATACTTAAAGGCCATTATTACTCTGCTGGGAACTTTTAAAGCTAGGGCTAGAGGGGCCACACTTAACCTGAGTTCAAGTGGAACAGAAAAGGGTGGTAGCAAAGACAAAAGTGAAAGGAGCCTTTACCCAGAAGCAGGCAGAGGTGAGCAGCTATGTGGCCCAAAGGAACATAGATGGCAGCTCTTGCCTTGCCAGTGGGTTCTGCTTTGGATCCTTTGACAGCCCTGGCAATGCTTCCAGCCCATGAGTTCTGTGGCTATCATTTTATCTTTCCAACAATCTTCCATCTTTTTTTTTTTTTTTGGTTCCTGTTGTTTAAATTGGTTGATTTTGTTTCTTTTTCCTGAAATCAACCATTCTCTAAAATACATTTCACTGTTCTGGCTAATGTGATTTTTGAGTAATTTCTACTATTTCCCAATGATTAATTAATTTGAGAACTCGAGCTTACACATCCAGTAAAGGCCAGAGAAAATGCCACTAAAGAGAATTCAGCTGATATTCGTGGAGACAAAAACCTGTCCCAGGATGTTATGGATTGCGTGTTTGTGTCCTTCTCAAATTCTTATGTTGAAGCCCTAACTTCCAATAAGCATGCACACTCATGTGTATGCTCTTTTGCTCTTCCACCATCTGCCATAGGATGATGCAGAATGAAGATCCTTGCCAGATGCTGACACCATGCTCTTGGATCTCCCATCCTCCAGAACTGTGAGCCAAATAAATTACTTTTCATTATAAATTGTCCAGTCTGTGGTATTATGTTATAACAACATAAAATGGGATAAGACAACCAATAGTATTAGAAATGCTAATTCAATACTTCTCTTTTGTGCTGTTTTGTTAACATGGTTCATTGATTTGGGGGGATATAATATACATTTTTAAAACGTAAACATCAGCCAAAAAAACTATTGAGTCACTCAGAAATGAAGAAGAGATAATGAGAGAAAAGAAACAAACAAAAAACTATTGAGGAATATGTACGTTTTGCTAAGTTTGGGTAATAAATCCAAGAGGAAAATTTCTGCTGGGACATTGGTAACTGGGGTATACAGGGCAGGCCTGTACATGTGAAAACACTATAAAATGAAGGCACTTGCCGGGACAACTTCTACCTTGTATATAAAGAACATCACCTAAGGCATATAAGAGAAGGAAAATCAGGCAAAGCAAGCAGAACCTGATAATACAAATGGAAGAATATGAGCAATAGTCTTTGATAGCTGATGAGTGATTTTCAATTTACAAAGCACTTCCAGGCACATTATCTCTGGATTGCCATAAAATTCTCACGATGCAGGAAAGGTGTTTTTCTTATCTCTCTTTCTCTTCTGAGGAACCTGAGGTTCAGCCAAGTTAAGAGGCCAGTCAAAAGTCACACACCTGGCCTCCTCTGACCCCAGGTTTCTTTACATTAGTTCTCAAGTTATACTTTGAAAGGCAGGAATGTGCACCTTCATCAATCTCTAATCAACTGCCTTTGCCTGGCACGTGGTGCCCCACTGAGTGTATTCTATTGGTCTCAAGTTAATAAGGAGATCTCTCTACCATAACGTTCCTGTAACAGAAAAAAATTCTATTTGCTTTCCAAAGAAGAGAAGAGTTGGCAGTTATAAGGCCACAGGCCTGGTCCAAGACAAAATGATAGGAAACTACAATCTGCCTTGGCCTTCCTCTCCAGTGTCGCGTAAGATCTTCACAGGCCATCGCCTTCCCAGAAGCTCCACTGCAAGGACCCACTCTACCTTTCCCAGACAATGATTCCTCCTAATCCCTCTATTTCCCCTCACAGATGTACAGAATTACGGGCTTGGATAGGACCATAGCGGTAGTTCCAGTCAAGATAGGGTATGCTTCAGAAACAAATGAGCCCTAAATCTCAGGGGCTTAACACAACAAAACTCATGTCTCATTCACACTACAAGTCTGATCAGGTCAGCCCTGTTCCCCGGGTTCACTCAGGATCTCAGACTAACAGAAGCATCACCTTGACATTGCCCCCATGATGACTAACATAGCATCTGCTTGGAAGTGACACACATCACCTCTATTCATGTTCCTTTGGCCCAAATCAATCACACATCAGTGTTTAGCTTCAAAGAGGTGGAAAGTATGATCCTACTGAGGGCATGCTGGGGGAAGCAGAATATTGGTAACCAAACTGATGACAACCATGGAGCCCAGGCCCTATTTGATGTTTGAGTCTCCCAGAAACAGTCCCACAAAGAGTTCCAACCTTCATCTAAACTTCTCCTGTGACTGGAAGCTCCCTGTCTCATAAACACCTGACTTAATTTGAAGGGAGCACCTTCTTAAAAATAATCAAATTTGTCCTCCATCTAACTTTTGCTGTCTAGTATTCCCTCTTTCCTCAGGGTCTTGGGATAAATTATTAATTTATTGAATGAATAACAGATCTTCAAACATTTGATGAGAGCTATTCTACTTATATATTTACTCATTTAATGACATTAGATCCCTGCCCTCCAAGAGATCTTGGGTGTAAAGTGCAGTATATGATAGCATGGGATATGGCATAGACAATTCCCTAATGTCATTTGAGGAAAAATCGAGAACCTTCAAATGAGTGGGATGGGTTCAAGGGAGTCTGTAGAGATGGCTTTCTGGAGAAAGACAGTTGATGCTGGCACGATAAGAGAGGAGCCACCCCAGAAGATGAGAATGTACAGAGGAAACAACTTGTATTAGGTACTCTAGGTGTGAAACTGCATGATGCATCCATGGAATTATAAGGAAGTCTGGAAAGCAAGATGTCTTTTGGGAAGGGACTTGAGACAAGGTGAGCATCAAATCATGGAGAGCCCTGGGGCTAAGGGGAGGGATCTGGAATCATGGAACCTATTTAAGAATTTTAAGCATAAAATTAACATGAGCTGATTCACATCTTAGCACCACCACCTGGCAGTAGGGTCATAATGAAGAACAGAAGACCAGCCTGAGTCTGAGAGAGAAATTGCAGCCATCGTGGTTGGAGCCATGAGGCCAGAGCAAAGGCGATGATCTTGCAAAGAAGGGGGCAGATTGGAGAGGAGGAGATGGAATGGACAGCACTTGGTAATTAATTGCAAAAGCAGAGGCAGCCTATGGTGGGGGACTAGGATGTCTCTCAGCCTTCTGCCATGGGCAACTAGGTGGATGGTGGTGTCATTCACTGAGGTAGGGACATTCAAGGAGATTGGTGGGAGAAACTCATAGTTTCTTGAGTTCAGTTTTGAACAGGTTGAGTGTAAGTTGCTGATGTGCCCTAGTGGTAATGCATTAGGCAGTTTGCTGTATCTATCAAGAGAGGGTGGGCCAGAGATTATACATTAGGGAGTCATTAGTCTGCTACTAATTATTGAACACAAACCATACTTTTTCTACACATGAAGGGGAGTAAATATACACCAATTTATCAATTTGCCATATTCCTTTCATCAATGAAAAAGGTCAAACTCTGTAAAATATTTGAAGAGATTTATTCTGAGCCAAATATGAGTGACCAACGGCCCTTGAGAGATCTTGAGAACATGTGTCCAAGGTGGTTGAACTACAAGTTGGTTTTATACATTTTAGGAAGACATAAGATATCAATAAATACATGTAAGGTGTACATTGGCTCAAACTAGAAAGGCAGCACAAATGAATGCAAGAGCTTCCAGGTCATAGGTAGATTCAAAGATTTTCTGATTGACAGTTGGTTGAAAGAGTTAAGTTATTGTCTAAAGACTTAGCATCAATGGAAAGGAATGTCTGGTTTAAGATGAGAGGTGTGGAGACCAAAGATTTTTCATGCAGAAGAAGCCTCCAGGTAGCAGGCTTCAGAGAGAATAGATTGTAAACATTTCTTATCAGACTTAAAATTTGTTCTATCAATAATTCCAAAAGGGAGGAAGATATAATGAGGCATGTCTGGGCTCCCCTTCCCATCATGGCCTGAACTAGTTTTTTAGGTTAACTTTGGGATGCTGTTGGCTGAGAAAATGGGTTCGTTCAGGTGCTTAGTGGGCTTAGAATTTTATTTTGGTTTACACTTGCCAGTGGCCAGATTAGCCACATCTACTGTCTACAGTTTCTTCTTCTTAGACTCAAAGAATGTGAAAGCCTTAACCACAATTAGTGTCTTGCTTGGTAAGCACAGAATTCAACCACAGGAAAATGGAGAGTCATGAGAAATATTTCATCCAAACACACAAAGGTCTGATAAGTCATCCCTTCTCCACAATGGAGAACATCTCTGGAATAGTTCAGATGCTCACTTCTCCTACATCTAGGTTTTTTTCTCTCCCCTGCCTGTGCCAAACAACTGTCATACACTTACTTTTTTCTATCCCACAGAATGTCTATAATCTTTCTTTTTAATCACGTTTATATTTTTCAATCTGGTTACATACATTGATGAAGTTACAACTCAGACCTGCAAATGTTGACGTATATTATAGGGACTGAACATGGGTTAACATTTTTAAAGTTCAAGTATTCTTGAAAACTACCCATCACACACTTCACTTCCAGATGTTTCCCTGAAGTACTGGAGCTAATCTGATTCATCAAATGTTTGATATTTCTAATCTCATTCTTAATGGGAAACCTGAACTTCAGGATTGCAGGCTGCTTCACTGTCACTCTGTGGCATAATAAAAAATATATTTGGTCTTTGTCCCTGATTCCTGGCACACAGCTCCTAAAACCCTTGGGATTTCCTAAATGATAGGAGTATATTTTGTTACTCACAATGAGTCCCTTTTGACCACATCTGAGTTTATGCTAACAAGGTAACTTGGAGCGGGAGTGGGGGTGCTGGGGTTTGGACAGTTTTAGGATGAGGACTGGTCACCAGAAAGACCAAAGACGTGATTAGAGGATGGGAACTTTCAGCCCCACCATACCCCAACATCTGGGAGAAGAGAGGGGCTAGAGGTTGAGTTATAAACACTCATGAACAAGATTCAGAAAGCTTCCAGACTGTCAAACACATCAATGTTCCGGGAAGATGGCAGGCCCAGAGTGGGTGTGGAAACTGGGCTTTACTAAACGCCCCCCATATCTTGCCATATGGCTGGTTCTGAATTGTGTCCTTTATAATAAATTGTTTTTCTGAGCTTTGTGAGTCATTCTAGCAAATTACTAAAGCTGGGGGTCATGGGAATCCATGTAAGCAGAAATATGGGTAGTATTGGCACCCCTTTGCAGGCATCTGAGGTGGAGCAGTCTTACGGAACTGAGCCATTAATTTATGGGGTCCACACTAACACTTGATAGTGTCAGAATTGAATTGAATTGTTGGACACCAAGTTGGTGTCATAGAATTGGAGAATTGGCATGGAAAAAATCCACACATTTGGTATCAGAAGTGGTGTCAAAAGAATCACCATCCACACCCTTCTAATAAAAGCCATAAAATCTTTACTGAGCTCAACAAATATCTCATCATAAAAAGCAAACTTTTATCACCAGCTGTCTATTATTTAGGACATCAGCAACTATTAGTCATATCTTCAGAAGATGTGATTTGTTGGAGCTAAGGGAGGCTAGTCAAACTGATGCGGACACAATGATAGAAATTAGTAAGTATGTAAAGCCCTTCCTCACCTTAGGGAGATGCAGCAGGAGCTGTCCTGGTGCCTCAAGAAGTCTTTGTACTCTGCTCTGAACAGATCTCTTAGCCAATTTCTGCTTCTTGCTGCAGTTATTTTAGATTCAAATGCTATGCTTGAATTATCTGTTGGCTTTCAGCCCCAGATTGGCCTGAAGACCCTGCCTTTTGGCTTTCTCTTGACTGTAAACATTGCCACCCTGTGATCAGTCTAGACTCCCCTCCATATCGGACTAAGCTCCTTGAATCTTGAAGAACCTGGGCAGCTGCTTATCTGGGAGAGGACTATAGACAAGTGTTTATTTTAAGAGACACTGACAAATAGAGAAATTTTGATCATGATGACAAAGGATAGAAAGGAATTTTACGCCATATGAGACATTAGTAAAGATCTTGGAGATGTTTAGTCTTGGAGAAAGAAAAAATGGAGGGGAAACTTCATAGTGACTTTCAAAAATCCAAGGTCAGTTGACAGGAAGATCATAACTTGCATCTACTGTTGAACAAGTCAAAGAAGCAGATTTCTATTGAACATCAGAACTGCTCTGAAATTCTGCCCCAAAAGTTAGAGCATCCTCCCACTACCATTGAAGTATTTCCGGTTGAGGAAAATGACTGAGCTGTCAAGATTGCCATAGAAAGGGTTGTAGATTACTTTCAAAGGCCTTGCTGAGCCACTCTAGAGTTCTCCTACGTGGACTCACAACACGAGGGTTATAATTCCAGTCACATAAGCACTGATTCAAAATAAAAGGAAAGAAGAAAAACACATCTTTAAAAGTTCAAATAGTTTTCAAATATTTTCTCCCATTCTGTAGATTACCTTTTCACTCTGTTTATTGTTTCTTTTGCTGTACAGAAGCTTTTTAGTTTGATATAATCCCATTTGTTTATTTTTGCTTTTGTTGCCTGTGCTTTTGAGATCTTACTCATACAAATTTTTCCCAGACCAATATACTGAATGAAACATTTCCCCTATGATTCCTTCTGGTAGTTTTATAGTTTTGGGTCTATGTTTAGGTGTTTGATGCATTTTAAGTTTATTTTTCTATAGGATAAAAGGCGGGGGTGGTGGGAAGGTCTGGCTTCATTCTCCTGCATAGGGATATCCAGTTTTCCCCAGCATCATTTATTGAAGAGGTTGTCCTTTCCCAAGTGAGCATTCTTGGCGCCTTTGTCAGGAGTCAGTTGGCTGTGGAGATGTGGATTAATTTCTGAATTTTCTATACTGTTCCATGAATCTATATGTCTGTTTTTATGCCAGGACCATGATGCTTTGGTGACTACAGCTTTGTAGTATTTTGAAGTCTGGTGGTGTGATGCCTCCAGCTTTGTTCTTTTTGCTCAGGAATGCTTTGGCTATATTCAGAATATACAAGGAACTCAAACATCTCAATAGAAAATGAACAATCCAATTTAAAAATGAGCAAATTATCTGAACAGACATTTCCCCAAAGAAGACATACAAAAGGCCACCAAATATATGAAAAACTGCTCAGCATTACTAATCCTCAGGGAAATGTAAATCAAAACCCCAACGAGGTATCATCTAACCTCAGTTAGGATGACTATTATCACAAAGACAAAGAATAGCTAATGCTAGTGAGGATGTGGATAAAGTGGAACTCATGTACTATTGGTGGAAATATAAACTAGTACAGCCATTATAGAGTATAGTATGGAGGGTCCTACAAATAGAACTGTTATATGATCCAGCAATCCTACTACTGGGCATTTATCCAAAGGAAAGTGATACGGTTTGGCTGTGTCCCCACCGAAATCTCATCTTGAATTCCCAGCATTGTGGGAGGGACCAGGTGGGAGGTAATCGAATCATGGAGGCGTCTTTTTCGTGTTGTTCTCGTGATAGTGAATAAGTCTCACAAGATCTGATGGTTTTAAAAATGGGAGTTTCCCCGCACAAGCTCTTCTCTCGTTCCACTGCCATCTAAGAAATGCCTTCCACCTTTTGCCATGATTGTGAGGCCTCCCCAGCCACGTGGAATTGTGAGTCCAATAAACTTCTTTCTTTTGTAAATTGCCCACTCTCAGGTATGTCTTTATCAGCAGCATGAAAAGGGACTAATATAGTAAACTGGTACCAATAGAGTGAGGCATTGCTGAAAAGATACCCAAAAATGTGGAAGCGACTTTGGAACTGGGTACCAGGCAGAGGTTGGAACAATTTGGAGGGCTCAGAAGAAGATAGGAAAATGTGGGAAAGTTTGGAACTTCCTAGAGACTTGTTGAATGGCTTTGACAAAAATGCTGATAGTTATATAAACAATAAGGTCCAGGCTGAGGTGGTCCAGGATGAGGAACTTGTTGGGAACTGGAGCAAAGGTGACTCTTGTTATGTTCTAGCAAAGAGACTGGTGGCATCTTGCCCCTGCCCTAGAGATTTGTGGAACTTTGAACTTGAGAAAGATGATTTAGGGTATCTTGCAGAAGAAATTTCTAAGCGGCAAACCATTCAAGAGGTGGCTTGGGTGCTGTTAAATGCACTCAGTTATAAGCAGAGCATAAAAGTTCAGAAAATTTGCATCCTGGCAATGTGATAGAAAAGAAAATCCCATTTTCTGAGGAGAAATTCAATCTGGCTGCAGAAATCTGCATAAGTAATGAAGAGCCGAATGTTAATCCCCAAGACAATGGGGAAAACATCTCCCAGGCAGGTCAGAGTTCTTCATGGCAGCCCCTCCCATCACACGCCTGGAGACCTAGGAGGAAAAAGGGGGTTCATAGGCTGGGCCCCAGGTCCCCATGCTGTGTGCAGCCTAGGGACTTGGTGCCCTGCATCCCACCTGTTCCAGCCATGGCTGAAAGGAGCCAATATAGAGCCCAGGCCGTAGCTTCAGAGGATTCAAGCCCCAAGCCTTGGCAGCTTCCAGGTGGTGTTGAGCTTACAAGTGCACAGAAGTCAAGAACTGGGGTTTGGGAACCTCTCCCTAGATTACAGATGTATGCAAATGCCTGGATGCCCAGGCAGAAGATTACTGCTAGGGCAGGGATCTCATAAAGAACCTCTGCTAGGGCTGTGCAGAAGGGAAATGTGGGGTTAGAGCCCTCACACAGAGTCCCTACTGGGGCATCGCCTAGTTGAGCCGTGAGAAGAGGGTCACTATCCTCCAGACCCCAGAATGGTAGATCCACAGACAGCTTGCACTGTGTGCCTGGAAAAGCCACAGACACTCAATGCCAGCCCATGAAAGAAACCAGGAGGGAGGCTGTACCCTGCAGAGGCACAGGGGTAGAGCTTCCCAAGACCGTGGGAACCCACCTCTTGCATGAGCATGACCTGGCTGTGAGACATGGAGTCAAAGGAGATCGTTTTGGAGCATTAAGATTTGACTGCCCAGCTGGATTTTGGACTTGCACGGGGCCTGTAGCCCCTTTGTTTTGGCCAATTTCTCCCATTTTGAGTAGCTGTATTTACCCAATGGCTTTATTTACCCAATACCTGCACCCCCATTGTATCTAGGAAGTAACTAACTTGCTTTTGATTTTACAGGTTCATAGAAGGAAGGGACTTGCCTTGTCTTGGATGAGACTTTGGACTGTGAATTTTTGATTTAATGCTGAAATGAGTTGAGACTTTGGGGGACTGTTGGGAAGGCATGATTGGTTTTGAAATGTGAGGACATGAGATTTGGGAGAGGCCATGGGTGGAATGATATGGTTTGGCTGTGTCCTCACACAAATCTCATCTTGAATTCCCATGTGTTGTTGGAGGGACCTGGTGAGAGGTAATTGAATCATGGGGGCAAGTCTTTTATGTGCTGTATAATGTGAATGGGTCTTACAAGAGCTGATGGTTTTAAAAACAAAAGTTTCCCTGCACAAGCTCTTCCCTCTTGCCACCACCACGTAAGAAATGCCTTTCACCTTCCACCATGATTGTGAGGCTTCCCCAGCCACGTAGAACTGTGAGTCCAATAAACTTCTTTCTTTTATAAGTTGCCCAGCCTTGGATATGTCTTTTTCAGCAGAGTGAAAATGGACTAATAAAAAAAGGAAATCTGTATATTGAAGAGACATCTGCATCCTCATGTTTATTGCAGCTCTATTGACAATAGCCAAGATATAAAGTCAGTTTAGATGTCCAACAACAGATGAATGCCTTTTTAAATGTAGTCTGTGTACACAATGGGATATGATTCAGCCATAAAAAAAGAAAGAAATCCTTTCATTTGTGGCAACATGGATGGAACTGGAGGGCATTATGTTAAGTGAAATAAGCCAGAAACAGAAATTTAAACACTACATGTTCTCATTCTTATGTGGAAGCTAAAAAAAGTAGATCTTATAGAAATAAAAAGTTAAACAGAGGATAGTGGAGCCTGGGAAGGATGGGGTAAGGGAGGGACAGGGAGAGATTTGTTAAAGGATATAAAATTACATATAAAGTTACAGCTAGATAGATAGAATAAGTTCCAGTATTCTCTACCACTGTAGCATAACTATACTTAATAATAATATATAGTCTTACATAGCTAGAGGAATGTTCCCAACACAGAGAAATAATATGTATTTGAGATGATAGATATGCTATTTGCCCCAATCTGATCACTATACACTATGTGTCTCAAAACATCCCTACATACCGCATGAATACGTACAATCATTATATGTCAATTAAAGAATAAAATAAAAACATGTTCAAATAAAATTAATTTGGAAACCTAGTATCCAGGTTGAGCAAGTAAGTTGAAAACAGTAGGACCATTTAAGATGTGAAGAAGTGATGAATACAAGAATCTTTATAATTAAGTAGGTTATGTGCCTTAAACTCTGTGTGAATCTGTAGAATAGTAATCACTGAAATGTGTAGTTACCAAAAGCAGTGAAACAAGATGACCCATGTTCAGTTTCTCTAGAAACAAACAATTAGTTGTGTGGAAGAAATGAAATAATAGAGTCCAGACTGTCCTGACTGTTTGTTCCTGGGGCAGAGTTTTTCTTCAGGATAGCACGGCAGGGTGCATCTTCCTAATACCTGCTGGGTGAGAAAAAAGTGGAGATTTGTAACCCCCATCAAAGAAAACCTCACCTTCCTACTTATTAGTGCCGGAAATAATTCCTCCAGGGTCATCCTTGGGGGAACAATGGAAAGAGGAGGAGGAATCAAGCCCAGCAATGCCAAGACGTCACTGTTTCAACACACTCACACCTGCCTCTTCTGATGAAATGACACTTCAGGGGGTCAGAGGTGGGCTTATTCTTTCAGCTATGTCCTGAATGAACGCACAGTAGGGAGGCCCTAGTTCTAAACAATTGTGAGCAATTATTGACTGTAATAAAAACAAAACTGCCATCAAAAAAAACTGTTCCTCGTTGCATGCTACCCCTCCTATTCCTTAGAAGTTATTACATGAAATGGACTTGCCAGCCCAGTATGTTGTCACTCTTGCATCTTCACATGACTCTGCCTTGTTCTAATCATCACCACCTTTTTTTTTCTTGAGCCCTTGAAGCAAGAATGGATCAAGGGAATAATTTAATTCTAGCGCCCTCTGCTGGTCCTGTAGAAGGGCAAGATGCCTGAAACTACATCAGTACTTGCCACATTGTTCACTACCGAAAAGCCATTTTATTATTTTATTAACTCCAGAGACGTCACATTTTGAAATTTTTCTTTCAGAAAAACTCTGTCTATTACGTATTTATTAGTCTACCAGTTTGCATCTATGAAAGTCATAGAAAACTGCCAATCAGAACTTGTGACCAACATGCAGTAACCAAGCTTACTACACAAAGGTTATGTATTTCTAGTTCAACATAAAAATTCATACTTTACCTAGCCTGTAAAATATTGTTGGTAAGTGTGAAATTTCTGTGACTTTTTAACATATTGCACATAACTTAAGGACCTGGTTCCTACACAGAGATCCAGGGACCCCAGGTTTTGAACCATAGAGTCAGAATGTCTATCTCAGTACCTAAACAACAGGCATGTTTCTGACATATTCTTACTTTACTAGTAAGCACTTCTGGATGATCGCTAAGTGTTTCTCGTTACTTGCATATAATTCTTCAAATTACTTTGGTGTGTTAACTGGTCATATCGTGGCCTAGGTTTTCAGGTAACAGGTTAGCAACAGCAATGAACAGCAGAGTGGGGGTGGAGATGGTATCTAGGAGGTGGCATACATAGATACATAATTAGCAATATCTGAAATCCAATTCTCAGTTGCCTTCTTGCCCCATTGCCCTCCAACCGCATTACAGGATGGTCTCACAAACAGAAAGTTGATCTATTCACAGGAGAAAAGAGAGGGAGATGGCACAACATGGTAGACTCGCAGAGTATGTGAGTGGGGCCCGGGGGAAGAGAGGCAGGGGAGTGAGACAGTCAAGAAATAGGGGAGGGATAGCATTAGGAGATATACCTAATGTTAAATGACAAGTTAATGGGTGCAGCACACCATCATGGCACATGTAATATATATGTAACAAACCTGCATGTTGTGCACATGAACCCTAAAACTTAAAGTATAATAAAAGCAAAGAAATAGCCAAGGAGGCCTCTGAGGCCAGAGACTCATTGTTCTCACCATGGCGACTGACACAATACCTGAACTCATACTAGGCTCTCAAACATTTGGAAAATTTCTGCAGGTATCATGCTTACTTCTCCTAGAAAAGCTTTTAGCTAGGTACAAAGCTTTACCACTGACACTAATAATCAAGACTGCTAAGATGATAATCAAAAGTAGCCTGTTCAGTGGTAGAATTGAGCTTGCTATGTGGCTGTATTTTGTACATAAATGGCTGTATGTTTTCGAAAAAGATGAATATGTCTCAGAGCGATTTTCAATGTGTGATTTTTTTCTTTTAAAGTAAAATTTCATTGCAATATAACATGCAAATGGAAAGGTACACAAAGTGAACACAACTACCTAACCAGAACTCAGATCAAGAAACAGATCATTCCAGCACCCAGAATCCCTCATTGTGTCTCCTTCCTGTCATTCGCCACAGCCCCATCCCTGCTATCCTAACTTCTACGCCATAGATGAATTTTGCCTATTTGTATAATATACACATATACACATACATGAATATATACTCTTCTGTGTCAAGTTTCTTTTGCTCAACATTATTTTTGTGAGGGAAATTCATGTTGTTAGTTGCAATTTATTCTCATTGCTATATTTTATTAATAAATGTACCACAATTTTTAATCAATTCTTATGATGAGTTGACTCCAGTTACTATTCTAGCTACTGTTCTGAATTGTGCTGGTATGAGCATCTATACACATTTGTTTTGCATGCATATATACCCTTTTTTGTTAGGTATTTGCCAAGTGGTGTAATTGCTGGATCACAGGACATAGTATGTGCATACAATCAGCTTGCGCAGGTGCTGCCAAAAGGTTTTGCAATGTGATTGTGCTGATTTTGTATTAGTTTTTGTGCAAAGCTAGATGCCAGAGATGTTTAGAGAGGATAAAGAACAGGGAGTGAGAATATTGTCCCTAGGCCTATGATTTGGAGCCTAAGGGGATTTGATGGAAAAGAAGACAAAATAATCCTCAAAGGGATAGGCCCCGCCAATCATCAACTAATCACTGGAGTGGATCTGAAAGTCTACTTCCTAAGGGTGAGAAAGGAAGGCAGAATCATAATGCAAAAGGCAAAGGAGAAGGAGAAGATAAGGAAGAGGATCAAAATGGATGCTACCCCCAAATGTGAAGGCAATGCTAACAATTTACCATCATTAAAAAGTGGCATTGTAGTGTCCCAAAACCCTGACCCCAACAGGGAAAATCAGAACCAGACTGCAGCAAAATATGAGGCCTGTAGTATACATTTGTATTGGTCTCAAAGTTTCATAAACTTGTTTGGGGCTTTGTGGGTACTCAAAGTTATTAACCAGGACAGCTCCTCTTTGTAATTTTGGAGTAATGCTTTTTACCACTGCTAGTATTCACAGGAAAACAATAAAAGCTTATTTTTGAGCTTCTCCATAAGATTTTTTTCTTTATTTCTTCTAAAAAAGAAAAAACAGGATACATGTGCAGAACATGTAGGTTTGTTACATAGGTATACAAGTGCCATGGTGATCTGCTGCACCTATTTACCCATCCTCTAAGTTCCCTCCCCTCACTCCCCACCCTCCAATAGGCCCTGGTATGTGTCGTTCCACTCTCTGTGTCCATGTGTTCTCAATGTTCAACTCCCACTTATGAGTGAGAACATGTGGTGTTCAGTTTTCTGTTTCTGTGTTAGTTTGCTGAAGATGATGGCTTCCAGCTTTATCCATCCATGTTCCTGCAAAGGACCTGATTTCATTCTTTTTTATGGCTGCATAGTATTCCCTGGTGTATATGTACCACATTTTCTTTATCCAGTCTATCACTGATGGGCATTTGGGCTGGTTCCATGTTTTTGCTATTGTAAATAGTGCTGCAGTAAACATATGTGTGCATGTGTCTTTATAGTAGAATGATTCATATTCCTTTGGGTATATACCTAGTAATGGGATTGCTGGGTCAAATGGCATTTCTGGTTCTAGATCCTTGAAGAATCGCCACACTGTCTTCCACAATGATTGAACTAATTTACATTCCCAACAGTGTAATAGCATTCCTATTTCTCCACAGCCACACCAGCATCTATTGTTTCCTGACTTTTTAATAACCATTCTGAGTGGTGTGAGATAGTATCTCATTGTGGTTTTGATTTTCATTTCTCTGATGATCAGTGACGTTGAGCTTTTTTTCATATGTTTGTTGGCCATGTAAATATCTTGTCTTGAGAAGTGTCTGTTCATATCCTTTGCCCACTTCTTGATGAGTTGCTTGTTTTTTTCTTGTAAATATGTTTAAGTTCTTTGTAAACTCTGGATATTAGACCTTTGTCAGATGGGTAGATTACAAAACTTTTCTCCCATTCTATAGGTTGCCTGTTCACTCCGATGATAGCTTCTTTTGCTGTTCAGAAGCTCTTTGGTTTAATTAGGTCCCATTTGTCAATTTTGTCTTTTGTTGCAATTGCTTTTGGTGTTTTTGTCATGAAGTCTTTGCCCATGCCTATGTCCTGAATGGTACTGCCTAGGTTTTCTTCTAGGGTTTTTATGGTTTTGGGTTTTACATTAAATCTTTAATCCATCTTGAGTCCAATTTTTGTATAAGGTGTAAGGAAGGAGTCCAGTTTCAGTTATCAATATAGCTAGCCAGTTTTCTTAGCACCGTTTACTGAGTAGGAGATCCTTTTCCCGTTGCTTGTTTTTGTCAGGTTTGTTAAAGATCAGATGGTTGTAGGTATGTGGTGTTATTTCTGAGGTCTCTTTTCTGCTCCATTGGTCTATATGTCTGTTTTGGTACTAGTACCATGCTGTTTGGTTATTATAGCCTTGTAATAGTTTGAAATCAGGTAGCACGATGCCTCCATCTTTGTTCTTTTTGCTTATGATTGTCTTGGCTATACGGGGTCTTCTTTGATTCAATATGAAAGTTAGAATTGTTTTTTCCTAATTCCATGAAGAATGTCAATGGCAGTTTGATGGGAATAGCATTGAATCTGTAAATTACTTTGGGTAGTATGGCCATTTTCACAATATTCACTCTTCCTATCCATGAGGATGGAATGTTTTTCCATTTGTTTGTGACCTCTCCTATTTCCTTGAGCTGTGGTTTGTATTCTTCTTGAAGAGGTCCTTCACATCCCTTGCTATCTGTATTCCTAGGTATTTTACTATCTTTGTAGTGATTGTGAATGGAATTCACAATACTGTTTTGGCTCTCTGCTTGCCTATTGTTGATGTAAAGGGATGCTTGTGATTTTTGCCCATTGATTTTAGTATCCTGAGATTTGCTGAAGTTGCTTAACAAGAAGTTCAAGAAGTTTTGGGGCTGAAGTGATGGGGTTTTGTAAATATAAAATCATGTTGTCTGCAGAGACAACTTGACTTCCTCTCTTCCTTTTTGGATACTCTTTATTTCTTTGTCTTGCCTGATTGCCCTGGCCAGAACTTCCATTACTATGTTGAATAGGAGTGGTGAGAGAGGGCATCCTTGTCTTGTACCGTTTTTCAAAGGGAATGCTTCCGACTTTTGCCTATTCAATATGATATTTGCTATGGGTTTGTCATAAGTGGCTCTTATTATTTTGAGATATGTTCCACCAATACCTAGTTTATTGAGAGTTTTTAACATGAAGCGATGTTGAATTTTATCACAGACCTTTTCTGCATCTATTGAGATAATCATGCAGTTTTTGTCTTTTGTTCTGTTTATGTGATGGATTACATTTATTGATTTGCATATGTTGAACCAGCCTTGCATCCCAGAGATGAAGCCAACTTGGTCATGGCGGATAAGTTTTTTGAGGTGCTGCTGTATTTAGTTTGCCAGTATTTTACTGAGGATTTTCACATTAATGTTCCTCAGGGATATTGGCCTGAAGTTTTGTGTTTTTTGTTGTGTCTCTTCCTGGTTTTGGTATCAGGATGATGATAGCTTCATAAAATGGGTTAAGGAGGAGTCCCTCCTTTTCAATTGTTTGAAATAGTTTCAGAAGGAATGGTACCAGCTCCTCTTTGTATTTCTGGTAGAATTCAGCTGTGAATCTGTCTGGTCCTGGGCTTTTTTGGGTTGGTAGGCTATTAATTACTCCCTTCTATTAGGCTATTAATTACTGCTTTATTAATTTCAGAGTTTGCTATTGGTCTATTCAGGGACTCAACTTCTTCCTGGTTTAGTCTTGGTAGGGTGTATGTATCCAGGAATTTATCCATTTCTTCTAAACTTTCTAGTTTATTTGCATAGAAATGTTCATAGTATTCTCTGATAGTAGGTTGGTACTTTATCATTTTTTATTGTGTCGGTTTGGTTCTTCTCTGTCTTCTTCTTTATTAGTCTAGCTAATGATCTATCTATTTTGTTAATTTTTTCAGAAAAAAACTGCTCCTAGATTCACTGATTTTTTTGGAGGATTTTTCATGTCTCTATCTTCTCCAATTCTTCTCTGATCTTAGTTACTTCTTGTCTTCTGCTAGGTTTTGGATTAGTTTCCTCTTGCCTCTCTAGCTCTTATAATTGTGATATTAGGGTATTGATTTGAGGTCTTTCTAGCTTTCTGATGTGAGCACTTAGTGCTATAAATTTCTCTCTTAACCCTGCTTTAGCTGTGTCTCAGGGATTCTGGTATGTTGTCCCTTTGTTCTCATTGGTTTTAAAGAACTTCTTGATTTCTGCCTTAATTTCATTATTTACCCAGGAGTCATTCAGGAGCAGATTGTTCAATTTCTAGGAAATTGTGTGGTTTTGAGTGAGTTTCTTAATCCTGAGTTCTAATTTGATTTCACTGTGGTCTGAGAGACTGTTATGATTTCAGTTCTTTTGCATTTGCTGAGGAGTGTTTCACTTCCAATTATATGGTCAATTTTAGAATAAGTGCCATGTGGCACTGAGAAGAATGTATATTCTGTTGATTTGGGGTAAAGGGTTCTGTAGACATTTACTAGGTCCACTTGATCCAGAGCTGAGTTCAAGTCCTGAATATCCTTGTTAATTTTCTGTCTCATTGACCTGTCTAATACTGACAGTGGGATGTTAAAGTCTCCCACTATTATTGTGTGGGAGTCTAAGTCTCTAAGAACTTGTTTTATGAATCTGGATGCTCCTATATTGCATGCATATATATTCAGAAGAGTTAGCTCTTCTTGTTGAATTGTTCCCTTTAACATTATGTATGCCCTCCTTTGTCTTTTTTGATCTGTGTTGGTTTAAAGATCTGTTTTGTCAGAGACTAGGATTGCAACCCCTGCTTTTTATTTTCTTTCCATTTGCTTGGTAAATTTTCCTCCATCCCTTTATTTTGAGCCTGTGAGTGTCTTTGTATATAATATGGGTCTCCTGAATACAGCACACCAATGGGTCTTGACTCTTTATCCAATTTGCCAGTCTGTGTCTTTTAATTGGGGAATTTAGCCCATTTACATTTAAGCTTAGTATGGTTATGTGTGAATTTGATCCTGTCATCATGATGCTATTTGGTGATTTTGCACACTAGTTGATGCAATTTCTTCATAGTGTCATTGGTCTTTCTATTTTGGTGTTTTTGCAATGGCTGTTACCAATTTTTCCTTTCCATATTTAGTGCTTCTTTCAGGAGCTCTTTCAGGGCAGGTCTGGTGGTAAAAAAAAAAAAAAAATCCCTCAGCATTTGCTTGTCTGGAAAGGATTTTATTTCTCCTTCACTTATGAAGCTGTTTAGCTGGATATGAAATTCTGGGTTGAAAATTCTTTTCTTTAAGAATGTTGAATATTGGCCCCCAGCCTCTTCTGGCTTGTAGAGTTTCTGCTGAGAGGTCTGCTGTTAGTCTGATGGGCTTCTCTTTGTAGGTAACATGACCTTTCTCTCTGGCTGCCCTTAACAGTTTTTCTTTCATTTCGACCTTGGAGAATCCGATGATTATGTGTCTTGGAGTTGATCTTCTTCTCATGTAGTATCTTAATGGGGTTCTCTGTATTTTCTGAATTTCCATGTTGGCCTGTCTTGCTAGGATGGGGAAGTTCTCCTGCATAATATCCTGAAGTGTGTTTTCCAGCTTGTTTCCATTCTCCCCATCTAATTCTGGTACTCCAATCAATCATAGGTTTGGTCTTTTTACGAAGTCCCAGATTTCTTGAAAGCTTTGTTCATTCCTTTTCATTCTTTTTTCTCTATTCTTGTCTGAATATCTTATTTCAGTAAGGTGGACTTCAAACTCTGATATCCTTTCTTCCACTTGGTCGATTCAGCTGTTGATACTTGTGTATGGTTCACGATGTTCTTGTACTGTTTTTCAGCTCCTTCAGGTCATTCATGTTCCTCTCTAAACTGATTATTCTAGTTAGCAATTCCTCTAACCTTTTATCAAGGTTCTTACCTTCTTTGCATTGGGTTAGAACATGCTCCTTTAGCTCACTGTAGTTTTTTATGACCCATCTTCTGAAGCCTACTTCTGTCAATTCATCCATCTGATCATCCAGTTCTGTGCCCTTGATGGAGAGACACTGCAATCATTTGGAAAAGAGGCACTCTGGCCTTTCGGGTTTTCAGCATTTTTTCATTGATTCTTTCTCATCTTCTTGAGTTTGTCTAGTTTTGGTCTTTCAGTCTCCTGACCCTTGGATGGGGTCTTTGTGGAGGCCTTTTATGTTGTTGTCATTGATGCTGTTGTTGTCACTTTCTGCTTGTTTGTTTTTCTTTCAATTGTCAGGTCCCTCTTCTGCAGGGCTGCTACAATTTCCTGGGGGTTCACTTCAGGCCTTATTCATCTGATTCACTCCTGTGCCTGGAGATGTCACTCAAGGAGGCTGGAGAGCAGCAAAGATGGGTTCCTCTTCCTTCTTCTGGGACCTCTGACCTCAAGAGACACCAACCTGATGCCAGTAGGATCACTCCTGTATAGGATGTCTGACAACCCTTGTTGGAGGGTCTCACCCAGTTGGGTAGCACAGGGAGCAGGACCTGTTTAAGGAAGTACTTTGTCCTTCGGTGGAGGGTGTGGGTTTCACTAGGGGAAACCCACTCATCTGGGCTGCATGGATTCCTAAGAACTACCAGGAGGAGAGGCTAAGTCTGCTGGTCCACAGAGACTGCAGCTACCCCTCCCACTAGGGGCTCAGGCCCAGGCAGATCCCAATTCTCTCCCTGAGCCTCTGGCTGGAGTTATTGGAGATCCTGCAGGGAATCGCAGCCCACTGAGGAAGGATAGGTCAGGATTAGACCTGAAGAGGTACTCTGGCCACAGACTGCCACAGTTGGGCTGTGGGGACAAGGCTTAGGGCCAAGCCATCTAGCCTCCCTGGCTCCAGCAGGGGAAAAGCACGGCCTGCAGCTATGGAAATGGGTGCCACCCTTCCCCTGCCCAGGGAGCTTAGCATATTAGGCAGTTGTGAGTCCCAGTGCTGGCTGCTGCCTCTCCCCCAAGGAGCTCAAACAGTTTGGACAGCAGGCAGGCACAGCCGGTGCTGGTCGTCCCTCCCCCGGGGAGTTCCATAGGCTTAGGCAGATTTCACCTGAGAGGCCATGAGAATCTGCGCATTCCGGGACTGGGACACTAGGCCCTGGTGGCATGGGTTGGCAAGTGGGATCTTCCAATCTGTAGGTTGCACAGTTCCATGGAAAAAGCAGTTTCCCTGGCTGGGTAGCACACTCAGTCACCACCTCCCTTGGCTGGGAGGAGGGGGTTCCCCTTCCCCTGTGGCTTCAGGTGGGCCACCGCACCACACTGCTTTTCCTTCTCTCTGTGGGTCACGCCAGCCTTCTAGTCAATTTTGATGAGACAACCTGGATACCTTGGTTGCTGGTGAAGGATTCACATGCTTATTATGTTTTTTTTTTTTGATGGGAGCCTCCAAAAGATGATGCCTCTAGTCAGCCATTTTGCACCCCCCGCAAAAGATTTTTATAGAAAGTTTAATTTGCAAATAAGTAAGCCCAAATGGAAATACCAGATGCTATCAGACAGGAGGATCAGAGTTTCCATTTAAACATGCTTGTCCCTCTTTCAGCTTGATTCAGGGCTTTCTTCTTAATGTCTCGGGAAACTCATTTGCTAAGAGTGACTCAGAATTAACCCACTCTGTGAGACTGGTTATCAAAAGCCACTTAAAGCATTGCAGAGAGGAATGCAACGTTCTGTTTACAAATGGAATTTGCTAATTATGAAGCCCTAAACATATATATATATATATGCATTTACTTCTCTCTTTGCAATTCAGAAATTAATCCATTGGTGGTTCTGGTCTTTTCTCAGCTGAGGTCCTCTCTGACACTTTGCTACAGCAGAAAACTCCTACATGAGCACTTGACTTCTCCATATCTGCCTTTCCTCAAATTGGTTTTCCGCTCTGGGGCACTCTGCTCTGCAACAGAGATGCCCTCACACAACAGATAGGACTGCCTATCCTTGTAGAGAACAGCCCAGCTTACACTTGCATTCGTTTCCTTAGGGCCATTTTTGTGAATTAAACTTGGCACAGCCCTGCCTATTTGCTTTTGATCTGACGTGCTGGACAAGGAGTTCAGTTCATTTTCTGCCTCTCTAGCAATCGTGTCCAAAAGCATTATCCAGCAGGAGGTCTAAGGAAGCTGCTATTATCAGCGGCAAACAGGCACACTTGAAAATTCATGAGCAATTTGTAAAGGGCAGGAGTTCTTCCCCTCAGTGCTTTCACTGCCCCACTACTGAGATGCTGGCTGAGCCCAGACAAAGAGGGGAATATCAATTCAGGCCAGGAATTCAGCAGTGGTTCCAATGCCACTGATTTGGAAACCACTGATTTGCTTCTGAGTAATACCCAAGGGTACACGGAAGTGGCATGGCCAATTCAGTCATGCTAGCTGCTAGGCAAATCAATTTGCCTACAGGACCCCTGTTATGAGCATTCACCCTAGGAGCTTCCATATGCACAAATGGACATTAGTAAAGCACATACACCCAGCCTCCTGGAGACTACTCAAGTTGTCCTCCAAGTCAAGAAGGAACAAAGTTCTGGGTGAATACCATCTAAGAAACAATGCATCTATCTCATTCAAACACATTTTCTTTCTCTTTGTTGTGAGTTGCTTCAATGGACCTCCTATGCCACCCTCCCTACTATTCCTTAGCCTTGCCAGCTTTCAGAGCTCAGTTAATTCTATCTAAGCAACGTTTATTTGTTAAATCAAGACATACACTCACCTTAACCCCATCCCTCCTTCTCCTTTCTCTTTGAAAACTATTCTTTTCTTCTTAAAACGTACTTTATCTTGAAGAAAGGGAAACTATTACTCAAAATTCCCTAAAAATTTTAGGTAAGAGAAAACTACCCTTAAAGTTTCAGTGTCATCAAATTCTAGAACACTTGAATGTCACAGAAAGCCTGTTTAAAATTTAATCGAAATCATTTTTCTATCCTTTATCCTCTAAAACATTCAAAATAAACAACAGCTATTTAATATTCATTTTTTTTGTTTGGCTGAATCTCTACGGCTATCAATAACATTACTTTTTATTGCAAATATATAGTATCTCATGTAAATGTGTAGGCAAATTATGGATTAAATGCCCCTGTGGATTAGACAGGGACCTAATCTTTGTTAATAAGGTGACTTTCAAGCATTTATAGGTTTAAACAATTGACAGTAAATGAAATTTTAGAGTACAATCAGTGTAACCTATTTATAAGCCAAGGATAGGCTGTAGTATAATTCTGATCTGATTTTCTTTCTGGGTGCTAACGCTTAATAAATCTTGCTGTCACATTTGGCCCCTTACTTAATTTTATCCATCCTGAAGGTGGACCTCAGTACTGGGCCAAGTTGCACAGAATCCTGGTGGGAAATCATGCTTGGTTATTTGTATTTCCATGTTCTGCATGTTCATAATTTTAACATTTGATTCTCTCTCTTTTTCTTTCTTTAGATTCAGGGGATACATGTGCAAGTTTGTTATATGGATATATTGCATGATACTGAGGTTTGGGCTTTAATTGAACCAATCACACAACCAGTGAGCACAGTACACAATAGATCATTTTTTAACCTTTTTCCGTTTCTGTCCCTCCCTACTTTGGGAGTCCCCAGTGTCTATTGTTCCCATCTTTATGTCCCTGTGTACCCGATGTTTAGCTCCAACTTATAAGTGAGAATACATAGTATTTGGTTGTTTCTGTGTTAATTCACTTAGGATAATGGCCTCCAGCTCCATCCGTGCTGCTGCAAAAAGTATATGATTTAATTCTTTTTTATGGTTGCATAGTAGTCCATGGTGTATATGTAACTACATTTTGTAAAAATCCAATCCACTGTTGATGGGCACCTAGGTTAATTCCATGTCATTGCTATCGTGAATAGTGCTGCAACGAACATGAGAGTGCAGGTGTCTTTTTGATAGAATGATTTCTTTTCCTTTGGGTATATGCCCAGTAATGGGATTACGGAGTCAAATGGTAATTCTATTTTTAGTTCTTTGAGAAATCTCCAAACTGCTTTCCACACAGCTGAACTAATTTATAATCCTATCAACAGTGTATAAAGCTCCCTTTTTGCCAGAATCTTGCCAACATCTGTTATTTTTGACTTTTTAGTAATAGCCGTTCTGACTGGTGTGAGATGCTATCTCATTGTGGCTTTGATTTGTATTTCTCTGATGATTAGCGATGGTGAGTGTTTTTTCATGTTTGTTGGCTGCTTGTATGTCTTCTTTGAGAAGTGTCTGTATAACATCTGATTCTGATTAAATCCTTACTTAAGGAAAAAAATTAGGAGACTAATCCACTGGGAAAAATGCTCAGCAAGACACAAAAACCTGCACTTAACTACCATTCTATTATATCTTCCTCCCTGTGGCTGTGTCTTAGTCTGAACTTCAATAATTAATCTTAGGAAGTAGCACAGTTTTGTTGAAATGATAAAAATATAGAGTTTATTGACACACACCTAATGTAATCTTAGAGATCTAGAGACTAAAGAGAAAATAAAATGCACAGTTAATCATAAAATATTGCCACAAGAGAGGAAACATACATGATTGCAATCATAAAATTTAAAAATCAGGTTGAAGAAGTTTCCTAGCAGCTTGCCTCCACCCAATTCTGGAAGTGTCTTCCATTTTAGATCTCCCTCAAGTCTGAATGACTCTTGATTATCTGTGATCGTGAATGGACAGTGCTAAGTTGAACACATATAGTCCATACAGAATCCAAAAGTTGACATGAACAATTACTAGTGAAAGTAATCTGGGTCTAACAAGCAACACAATGAACTAATCTGAGTCTTCATTGCTTCCTGTTCTTGACTAATTTCTGACAGAGAGCCCTCAACCTATATTATTAATAATAGTCTTCTCCTTGACTTTGTTTCTTAAAAACAAACTCATGGTAATGGAGGTGTTTAGGAATGTGCTGGGTCTTCTGACAGCCAAACCTAGTAAATTTCTATTTGTTTCTCGTTTCTTATCCACACACCAAAGTGCCTTCACAGAGTAGGGCACTGGCCAGACCATCCTAACTGGCCCAATCCATATGTGCCATAGCTCCCCGCATGGCAGTGTTGAGGGCATTCCCTCTTTCCTGCCCAAGTTCAGAACCAACTGAGTAACAAATAGAGGGGGCAGACAGGTGGAAACCAACTATCGCTGATAGAGCTCTTGGGAAACTGGCTTGGATGAGAAACAAATGGACGTATTACTGTTGCCTAAATTAACTTCCCCCACTTTCACTTCCAGCCTCTCTGAGAGGGGCAGTGCCTGCCCTTCGGTCTTGCCACATAGTCGGGATAATAGACCCAAGCAGCATAGTTTCCATCTGCAGGCAGTTCCCAAAGAAAGAGAAACCACAAGGCACTAAAGGAAGAAGTCCCAGAAGTGTCTCACATGCCCAGTTTCTTCTCCCAAACTCATCAATATGATCAGTACTCCCACCTTTTCCCATTCACCAGGGGTAAGCAAGGGGGCAGCAGGCAGCCAGCAGAGTCACTCTATGGCAGTGGCTCTCAAACTTGCTGTGTATCAGAATCACTGGGAAGGCTTGCTATAAATGCAGATTTCTTGGCCCACTGAAGAGTTTCTGGTGCAGTAGGTCTGAGTGAGGCCTGAGAATGTCCATTTCTAACATGTTCCTAAATGATGCTGAATCACTGCTCTTATGCAATGGCTCTCAACCTTGACAAACATTGGAATCATGAGGAGAGAGGAGTGAGTGTCTCCTTCTATCATTCCTCAGCCTTTTTTCCCTTTTAACCCACAAGGCTTAACCCTTAATCCAGTGGTTTAGCAGGGGTGTGGCACTCCCTCCAGGGGAAAGAATCAGCAGTCTGTCAGAATCATGTAGCTCCCACTTCACGAGGCTTCTCCAATATTGACCATTAGTCTTTCATAGGACTGCTAGTGGACAGACATGATTTTTGTCCCCAGAAAGCTATAAAATCAATTAGAACATAAATTAACTCAAAGACCATACTGGACTCAAGTATTCCCTGTTCTATTTCCTATCCTAAATTAACACCCAGCCACATTATCCAAAATAGCTCATTAGAGATTCTGCAGTGAAATCAAATGACACTAAGATATTCCAATAAAATGTCAATGATAAGATGTTCCAAATTTGAGTATAAAGAGTATAAACTTTCTCCCACCATGAATTTCTGAGGCTGAAATTATAAATCCAAAATTAAATCCTCTGAATATTGAAGTCTAAAATCAAATTATCTTGCCTTTGTGTTAAAAGCCAAAAGAAATCAAAGACCCAAATTTCACCCCCCCTCCCCAGATTCTTATTCTTCTGAGCCTGTCAGAGAGACACTTTTTATATCTAGGTAGAATTATCATTGTTTTAGCAGCTGCAGTGGAGTTCTCTTCCACTGGAATAGGTATAGTTCTCTTAGGATCTTAAAAGTTCAGCTGTACTCATATGTGCCTCACTTTGGAGGAGATAAGGAGAACACTAAAGATTATTCAAGTCCCGGTCTCACACCCACTTGTCTTAGAAAACATATCAATCCTTAGCAGTTAGCAGATATCCCAGGCAAAATTATATCCCCAAAACCTTCTCCTTACTATTGCCAAAGACCATAGTGGAGACCCAGTGATATCTGAGAAAGAGACTGATAAACCTAAATGAGACAGAATTCTTAGTTTCAACTTTGCCATGATGATTGTCATTCTATGTCTTTTTTTGGAGAACATGACTTTGAACCCAAAATTTGAATAATTTCTCCTAACTAGAGGCTAATTATGCACTATTTGCACCATATTAGAGAGAAGGAACAAGAAGGCCACCTGTGCATACTGTCTTGGCAATTAGAGGGTGGACTTTGAGACATGGCTACTTTCTAACAAAATGTAGAAATTTGCAATGGTGATCGTTCCTGTCACAGGGCTTTATTTTTTGGTTCCTTTATTTCCAATCCAGCATGTTGAAAAGTAATTCCATTTGCCTTTGAGGACTGTTTCTGCCACCCCACTGCTGAAGTGAATGTGGGTTCTGTCTAGTGACTTACTCTCCACTATCTCTTTAAAAAGGCACTCTCAGGCCTATGCCACAGTGGTGCTTGTCACTGTTTTTTGTTTGTTTGTTTGTTGTTTTTGTTTTTGTTTTTGTTTTTCTGAAATCACTCAGACCCAGGAAGCCTGCCTCTCAGGGAAGTTTTTGCTCTCATCTCGCATTAGTTTCAGCTGGAATGTCAGTCTTAGCAGATTCCTGAAGGGAAGCTGCTGATGCTTCTGAAGGTTGTGCCCTGGGGTCCAGGGAGAAACAAGACTTCTGCCAGGTGTTCCTCAAGACCCATCTGTCCTCAGCTTTTGAAAGGTCCCATCTCTGAGTAGCCTTCCTTTGAACTACATCTTATTCTGTAGAAGTAGAATATGGCATTAATGCTCTGTTCCCTCGGTTCTCTTATTTTCTGAAAAATTCAGTGAATTTTATTTTAATCAGCTTCATCAAAGTATAATTTACATACAATAGAACTTGCTATTTTAAAGTATACAGTTTGATGAGCTTTAACAAATGTACATCATCATAGAGCCACCATGACAATCAAGACACAGAACATTTTCATCACTCCCCAAAATTCTCTTGTGTCTCTTGGAAGTCAACACCCTCCCCAACCCACAGCCCAGAGGATTCACTGATTAGCTCTCTGTCACTATATTTCACCTCTTTTAAAATTTTATATAAGTGAATCATGCAGTGTAGTCTTAAAGGTCTGGGTTCATACACTTACCGTATGTTTTGAGGTTCATTCATGTTTCTGCATGTATCAGGAGTAGTTCACTTTTATCCCTAAGTAATATCCCATAGTATGGATATACCAGAATGTCTTTGTCCAATTACCAGTTAGTGAACATTTGGGTAGTTTCCAGTTTTGGGCAATTATGAATAACACTGCTATGAGCATTCAAGTCTTTCTATGAAAACATTTTTAAAATTCTCTTAGATAAATACCTAAGAGATATATATATATATATATATATATACTGCTGGGCCATATTGTAAGTATGTATTTAACTTGAAAGAAACTGCCAGACTGTTTTCCAAAGAGGTTGGATCATTTTGCATTCCCACCAGCAGCGTATGAGGGTTCCAGTTGCTCCACAGTCTTCTCATTTTGGGGGAAGTCTTTTCCTATTTTAAAACGTGAAAATGTCTAATATTTTGTCTTTCCATATTTTGACAGTTTTTGTAACGTTAGCCGCCCTGGTGGATGTGTAGCACTGTCTCATCTGCATTTTCCTAATGGCTACAGGTGTTGAGCATCTTTCATATGCTTTTGCTCAAGCTTCTATCTTCCTTAGTGAAGTGCTTGTTTAAACATTTTGCCTGTTTTTAAAAATTAAGTTGTCTCTTCTTGTTATTGAATTATTTATATACTTTGAAAACAAATCTTTTTGCAGAATACATGTTTTACAAATGCTTTTTTTCCCAGGCTATGGTTTGCCCTTGCATTTTTTAAACAATGCTGTTTAAAGAGTAGAAGTTTTTAATTTTGATGTTCAAAACCATACCTAAGAAATGTTTATCTACCTAAAGGTCACAAATATTTTTTTCCCTTTTTTCCCCCAGAAATGTTGTAGTTTGGCTCTTACATTTTGGTCCATGGTTTTTTTCAAGTTAATTTTTGTATATCATATGTGGTAAAAAATCAAAGTATTTTTTTTTCCTTACAGTGTTTGTTCTAGCTGCATTTAAAGACTATCTCTACTTTGTTGAATTACTTTGGTACTTTTTTCAAAAATCAATTGATCGTCTATGCATGGGTCTCTTTCTGAGCTCTCCATTGTGATCCACTAATAAGTACGTCTGTTCTTATGCCTATAACCCATTGTCATTACATGTAACTTTACAGGAAGTCTTAAAATTAGGGTGAGTTCTCTTTGTTCTTTGTCAGAATTAGTTTGTCTATTCTAGTCCTTTGCAGCATCATATGAATTTTAGAATCACCTTGCCAACTTCTACAAAATTCTTGCAAGAATTTATGTTGGTATTGCTTGGGACCTGTAAATCAATTTGGAAAGAAACAATATTGAGTCTTCCAATCTATGAATATGGTATATCTCGCTATTAAGTCTTTAATATTTTTTCTCAGCAGTATTTTGCAATTTAGTGTACAAGTCTCTCACATATTTTGTTAAATATATCTTAAGAATTTCATGTTTTTCAAATGCTACCATAACTGATATTTTTAAATTTTAGTTTCCAATTATTTATCCTCATGTGTGGGTCTTATCCTTTCTCTTTATTCATCTGTTAATATGATGAGTTACACTAATTGACTTCTAGTATTAAATCAACTTTGCATTTCTGAAATAAGCCCCTCTTGGTCATTATATATTATCCTTTTTATATGTTTTCGGATTTAATTGGCTAAAATTGCTTTGAGAATTTTACATCTATATTCATGAGAAATATTGGTCTGTAGTTTTCTTCTCTTGTAATATTTTTGTCTGGTTTTGGTACCCAGGTAATGCTGACCCCATAAGTGAGCTGAGAAATATTACTTCTTTTTCTATTTTATGGAATTATTAATAACAACTAGAGTTGTTATTATGTCTTCTTTAAATATTTGGAATAATTCACAGTAAAGCCATCTGGGCTTGAAGTGTTCTTGTTTGTTAGAAGCTTTCAATTATGGATTAAATTCCTTTGATGGATATAGGTTATTTATCTATAATTTTTAGGTTATCTATTTTCTTTCTTTAGGTTTCTATGCTTTCAAAAGGATACATATCAACCTCATGGATTCCTATCTTCATTTTTACAGAGCTATGGTAATTTATGTCTTGTAAGGAATTTGTCCATTTCATTTAAGCTGTAGAATTCATTGACACCATGTTGTTCACAATTTTCTTCTACCATCTGGAAAATCTGAAGTGATACCCCTTTTTTATACCTATATTTTCTTTTTTGTTTTTCTTTCTTGTTTTCCTTATAAGTCAGACTACAGGTTTATTTATTTTATTGATCTTTTCAAAGGACTGATGAAATTGTTTCCTATTGCTGCTTCAGTAAATTACCACAAACTTAGCAGCCTAAAATAACATAAATTTATTATTTTACAGTTCTGAAGGTCAGAAGTCTAAAATGAGTCTCATGGGGTTGAAGTCAAGCTGTCAGCAGGACTGATTCCTTCTGGAGACTCTGAAGTCTGCATCCATTTTTATGCCTTTTTTAGTTTCTAGAGGCCACCTGCATTCCTTGGCTCATGATCCTGCCCTGCATTTTCCAACTTTCATCACATCTCCTGCTACTGACTCCGATCCTCCTTCTTCCCTCTATAAGCATGCTTGTGATTACACTGGAGGACCCACCTGGATAAAACCCTTAATTATTTAAGTAATCACACCTGCAAAGTTCTTTTTATCATATAAGGTAACATGTTCCCAGGTCCCAGAGATTAGGACATGGACATCTTTGGGGGACCATTATTCAGCCTACTACTATCAGCTTTTGATTTTATTGTTTCACTCTTTTGTTTGCTCAATTTCCTATTTTACTAATATCCATTGTTGTCTCTGTTATTTTCTTCCTCCTTTTTTGCTTTTGACTTAATTTGCTCTCTTTTTCTATTTTCTTAAGGTAGAAGTTTAGATCTTTGATTTGAAATATTTCTTCCTTTTTAATAAAAACACTTAATGCTATAGATTTCTCCCTAAATACAGCTTTAGATATATCTCAATAATTTTGATATATTGTGTTTTCAATTTCATTCAACCCAAAATTATCAATTTTGTTAGGTATTTTTTGATCCACATGTTATATAAAAATATATTTTTTTAATTTGTTATTTTCTAGACATATTTCTCTTGATTTCTAATTAATTCCATTGTGTGCTAGTTTAATTCTCCTGTATGTTTTGATCCTTTTAAGTTTATTGAGATTGAGACTTGTTTTATGACTCAGAATCTTGATGAATATTCCAGGTTCACATGAACAAAGCATGTATTCTGTTGTTTTAGAGCAAAGTATTCTATTAGGCCAATTTGATTGATAATGTTGTTTAAGACTTCTTTACTCATTTTCTGTCTACTTTTTCTATCAATTACTTGGAGAGGTGTTTTGAAATCTTCAAGTATAATTGTAAATTTGCCTTTTTCTTCTTTTGGTTCTATAAGTTTTTACCTCATGGATTTTGAAGCTGTATTATTAGGTAATGGATATAGTATCTGTGTCCGTTTAGAATAGTTTTGCTCTCTTGGTGAATTGACCACTTCTTATATAATGTCTCTGTCTATCCTAGCAATAGTCTTTGTTGAGCTTTCCAAATATTATAAAAGAGGACCAGAAACTGGGGGGCTGATCTAGCCTGGCTCATCATTTTAAAGGTAGTACCTCACATATAAATTGTTTGTAGAATACATAAAATGTATCTTCTTCTGCTTTGTAAAGTCTTAGACCATTTATTGCAGCTAAGCAATGAAGAAATTTTTCCATCTCCTATACTTAAAAGACTGACATGTGAAAACATTCTCTTTTTCCTCTAATCACAGCCTTGCCTTGGCTCTCTTTGTGTACTGACCCCAGAGAAGCTCTTGCGTGTTTATAGGGCTGGCACTTGCTGCCCCATCTGTATAAAAACAGCTACTTGCCTGTGGATAAAGTTTCCATTCACTACAAGGTCAAAATCCCATCGGACTATGCTTACTAATACCTAAGGCCCAAAGCTGCCATCACAGTCCCATCAGTCAAAAGCCAATCACACAGCTGTAAGAATCAGCTATGTGGCGTGTCCAAGCCCTACAAATCTCAAAAAAAAAAAAATCTTGCAATCCATGCTTACTCCACCTAAGGCTTAACGCCATCAAAACCTTATGGTTTTGGCTCTCCAAATACTACTGCTCATGTGTCTCTCAAGGTTCCTGGCCAGTATTCCAAATGTTGGGGAGAATAATGCTATTCGTTGGACTCCAAACTCTATCATCCTCCTATGCCAATGCCAGTCATCATAATTGGCCACAGAGATGTGTAATAAGGCTCATTTCCCCCGCATCCAGCCCCACACAGGTTTCAGGTGGTGGTGTTTGTCTTTCTACACCACGCACTCTTCTCTAAATCAATGTCCCTTGCTCTATTTCATAAGGGAAGAGCTTACTAGTATCCTGGGGCAGTGACAAAGGTAGTAAATGTCCCATACAGGACAGCTTGGGTGGCAGCTCAGCCATGTTAGGATTCAGCAGGTGTCCCTCTGCCGGATGAGCCCACAGGCAGTGGACAGGGGCAGCAGTCTGCGTGGTACTTTGCCTCTCTAGGCAGTGATGGCCCTTACTCATGCCTCTCCTCTGCCTCCATCCAGTCAGTTCCTTTCTATATGGCCTCCGGCTGCTTCCACAGTGTGTCCAGGGTCACTGTTTGCTTCCCCCCACCTCCATCCCAGACAGCCCTCCTAATCTCTAGTCAGGGAAGAAGGCATGACCATCAGCCTCTCCTCCGTTTCTTATTAATCTTTATTATGGTATCTCTATGTTCTGTTCCCCTCAGAGTCATCCCTTTTATTCTAATTGACTCTTAGGGGCCTAATTTGGAAGTCAAACCAAAGAAAATAAACTAGATGGGAACTGTTTCTTTCTCTTTCCATCCAGATGTTCTGACTGACTGAGAGAAGGGTCCAAGAGGTGTAGGAAAGTGTGAAGAGTACAGAGATTAATTTTTCAGAACTCTATGTCAGTACAGAGACTTGCCCACACTGCACCAAAAGGGTCTCAGAGTCCCTCCAAAGATGCTCATCCGACACCCATCCCATTAGAGTTGTCCCACCCAAGGAAAGCCATTAACCATCAGAGTCTAGTCAAATGACAGTCCTGGTAGTTGGTTTAGTTGGCAGGCCTTACAAGTTGAGGTGCTGTGGCTGGGAGAGGTGAGGTGGCACCCAGACACATGCTTGTTAGGAGCAGGGCTGGGACTCCAGGCAGCTCAGGTTTAGTCCAATACACTGCACTCTCACCTGGGGTGACTCCATAGGATTGGTTGGCAGCAAGCCCAGAGCAAGATTGAGATACAGGGTGGAGGCCAAAGTAAGAGGATGCTGGCTTCTGAAATGAAACCGTCACAGGGAAGGAGAGGCGAGGAAGAGCAGGAGGAATCTCGGCCTGATTTTGCTCATATGTTGGTGAGCTGGGGTCTGGACACCTTTCTCCAAAAGAACCAAGTCTCAATGGGGTTCTTTTTTGATGCCTTTTAATTGTTTCTCATTCAAAGCTACTTTCTAAGACCAAAAATTTTCCACCTACTTTTACAAATAGAATATAAATGTAATAGAAAATTTAGGGAAGAAGAATACAGCTTCTAGATGGGGGGGAACTGTGTGTGGTGTGTGGCAGAGCTTAAGGCTGCAGCACACACTAAAATCCCAGCCATCGATGTCATTCCCCTTCTGGGGAACAATAACTGTAGTTGGCTGTAATAATATGATGTTTTAAAAATTGTTCAGATCAGCAGAGAGAGTGCTGTTTTGATGGGACTCTGAGGTAAACTCTTGGGTGAGTCAGAGATACAATGGGAAAAATTACCGGCGCTTGGGAGATTTTGAAATACTGGCCTTGCACTTACAATCCCAGAAAAAAATGTAGGTTTGATAGATTTTTCAAAGTTGATGAAGGGCAAGAGTGGTTGTTTTTTTATCCCCAGCCGACTCTTCAGATTCAAGGCTCACATGGGGAGTCATTCTGAGGGAATTTTGGCCATCTCTGCCAACTGTAATTATGGCTGGATGCTAAATGGTACCTTGAATAAGGATCAGGAACTGTGGTTGTCCTGAATTGTCCTTTATCCAGTGACTGAGGCTGAATCTACATGGTTCAAAGTGCACTTAGGATTCAGTCACTCACCAGTTTCAGCACAGCCACTTCTCCCCCATCAGCAGCTCATACCACAATCTTTGCATAGATGACACTCCAGCCCCACTGGTGTTTTTGGTGTTTCTCATGCATGCCATGGGCATTTCCACCTGAGAGCCTTTGAACTTGTCGTTTGCCCTATCTGGGATGCTCTTGTCCGGATCTGTGCGTGGATGGCTTTCTCTCATCGTTCAGGCCACTCTTCAGAGGCCTCTCTCACCAGACATCCTAAAGGAGTTCCTCAGGCCTTCCCCTTCCCTCCTCCATGTCTTATTTTCTTCCAAGCACATATTTCTACTATTTTCTAATTTGTCCATTCTTTTCCTGACTTTCTCCCCAGAAGAATGTAAGTCCGCTGGGAGCAGGAACTCTGGCTTACTTGCTCACTGCTATGGTCCCAGCACCTAGAGCCGCACCTGGCACACAGTAGACGCTCAAGAAGTGTTTGTTAGAGAGCTGAGGAAAGGACGGTGGTGGGTGGCCTGTCCGGGGCTGCTGGATAGGGAGGCCAGCTGCTCCACCTGTCCATAAGGAAGCACACACACTCACAGGCATGCTGCAGGCCTCAGGGGAGCACACCAGGGCATTAACAAAGCCATTCTCTCACCAGGGCTTCCGTGTTGGGTCCACAGTTGAAAGAAAAAATTATAGGATTTGGGCTGATGGTCGCATCTGTCATGTACCAGCTGGTTTTCAAGATAGTGAGGACAGCCACAGAGCTTTCTCATTTTAGGTATAGCAACAGTTCCCCCACTCATTTTTAATGATGATTTCTTTGCTTTACTTTGAAGTGTATCCACAGCAGGTGGCCTGTCCTGTTTCCAGGAGTTGAAAGATGGGTGTGGGGAAAGTCGACAAGCCTTCTAACAGCAAGAGGATGAGATCACTGGTCCTGGTTCTCTGCAAGATAATATGGTGGACTTTATTAAGATTAAAGGCAATCACCATTTATGTGCTTCAAGAATTTTCAAGAATTTTAGAATGAGTGTAACCTCCCCCAGGGTCACCTAGTTCAACGTTCCACCAACTGTGACACTTTTCATGACATGGTTAATGAATAATTGTCTGGCCTTTGCTAGAATAGATTCAACTACACCACAGGGCAGGCAGCCACTATTTTACTGCTGAGAAAACTTTTCTAAGGAGATTTCCAATTAAACTGATTCTTTATTTTTCTTTAAAACACCTTTTCTGCGGACAGTTGGTGGATATTTTTAAGTTTGGGATTTGGACCATATGGAGTAAAATATTTAGAAATGTTTAGAGCTATTTTGTCCCTTCTGAAAATGAGATTGAGAATAACCTGAGAGAAAATATAACACCATTGGCTTTTCCATTCATAAACACATTCTGCTTGGCACTTCTCTGACATTCTGTGATGTGAGGGAGCCTGGAGTTTATATTTCATTTGCACATTATCCCACTGCGATAGGAAATTATTTCTCCTTAGCCAACTCTTATCATGCAGATTGCTCTAAAATCAGATTACAGCTGCTTGTTTTGATTGATTAGTTAGTTCTGCCTTTTAAAAATCACTTATGTCTCTTATCAGTGAGAATAAAGCTAAGAATGCAATTGCAACATTTACTTACGGGTTTCTACGGGTGTTTTAACAAGAAGCTGAGCAGAAACAGCTCCTGTATAAAAGCGAAGCAGAAACAAACTTCTTCACAATTATCAGTAAATCCGTCAAATAACCCAAGGAGACACAGAATTTTTATTATTTTATTTTATTTTTTACTTTATTATTATTATCATTATTATTATTATATTATTATTATTATTATTATTTGAGACAGGGTCTCGCTCTGTCGCCCAGGCTGGAGTGCAGTGGCGCGATCTCCGCTCACTTCAAGCTCCGCCTCCCGGGTTCACGTCATTCTCCTGCCTCAGCCTCCCAAGTAGCTGGGATTACAGGAGCATGCCACCACGCCCAGCTAATTTTTTGTATTTTTAGTAGAGACAGAGTTTCACCCTGTTAGCCAGGATGGTCTCAATCTCCTGACCTCGTGATCTGCCCGCCTAGGCCTCCCAAAGTGCTAGGATTGCAGGCGCAAGCCACAGCGCCAGGACAACACAGAATATTATTAAGTGAAATGAAGTCCAGCTTTACAGCACTGAGCAACCATTAAATGCCAGTTTATTCCAGGAGCTGCAGGGGATGGAGGACGAATAGAACTTTGAAGTTCACACTCACAAGGTCCAAAGTAGACGCCTGCATCTCCGTCCATCCTCCCCTCAAGGGAAATCATGTAGTGTATCCACTTAATGTTCTGGCCAATTATAGCAGTAATTTAAGGGATAAGAGAAGGAGAGGCAGTAGCTATTGGAGATGCCATGTGTATCCTAGGCTCTGGGTTGGACATTCTGGTGTGAGTCCAGTTCTGTACTTGCTGGCTTTTCGACCGTGGGCACATTTTTTTTTAACCTCTCTGTATTTGTTTCTTTGTCTGCAAAATGGTAAAACTATTTTCCTTGCAAGGTTTTTGAGATTAGAGATCACATATGTAACGCTCCCAGCCGAATGTGTAGCTCTAGGTCTTCAGGGATGTGGCAGCCGCCAGGACTGGGTTGGTTTTTCCATGTCAAGGGCCACCCTATCCAGCTGCAGGCATGCTGGCTAGGCACACAACATTCAACGGTTTTTAAGTTTGTCTTGCTGGAAGGTGACCTTGGAGGATCTGCGCCAAGACAAGCTGCTGAGGCCTCTTCTGGCCCTGGGTTCTTCGGCAAGGGCTGCTTCTGTGCAAGGGGGGATGACTCAGGGTACAGGGCTGCAACTCACGCCGCGCAGACAGAAGCGCTGAGAAGGCGGCTGAGAGGAGGCCAGAGAAGAAAATCCTAGATAATGTGTTTAATTTGATCCGTTCCCTGGAGTCATTAAAATGCATCCTCCCCTGGACTCTCAAATTCTTGAGCTGAAATAATCAGTCCAACAGGCTTTTTTTTTTTTTTTTTTTCTGAAAATAATGAAAGCATACTTTATGATGCGTTCAAAATTCTCAGGCCTGTTGAGATACTGCCCTCTAGTGTTCAGGGATGGGCGCAACCTCTTTGGGAAACTGCTTGGCCGACCAGCTTGTTACCTGATGCATTTCCAAAGGAAAGCTAAAAAAATGCAAGGCTGACCCCAGATAACTCGTTCAACATAAGGGGTTGAGATGGGGGTGGGGATTCAAATTCCCATTCCCGTGACAGGGAAACACAAAATTTTCTGTCGCTTATTTTCAAAGGGACCCCACCTGAATTCAGAGGGAATTATTGACCTCTACGGCATCCTCTTGCCAAGCGGGGAAGAAAAATATTCGAAATGACTGACACTTTCCTCCCTGTCTCCCTTCCTCTAGCTCCCTTCCATTTATTGAGCAGCTACCAAAGCATAGCCGTCAAAATATGGACACAGGCAGTCTGAGTTCACAGGCTGGCTTCACAATTTGCCATTTGTGCGAATTAGGGTAAGTGACTTAATCTCCCTGTGTCCCAGGTTTTTAAATCTATAAGACAGGGATAAAAACTTTACCTACCTCATAGGCATGTTCTAACGATGCATGAGATGCTTGGAGTACATTTAAGGTACTTTGAACAAGACCTTTCACACTGTAAACATTTGATAAAATAAGTTATTATTAGTCGTTATTGTATCCTTCTCTGTCTCAGGCTTTGTCCTAGGTTCCTCGGGAGGCAGCTGGGAAGGCAGGCATGGCCCCTGCCCTCATAAAACATATATCCACAAATCCTGGGCTTCAAGCTGTCAGGGATTTTATCCATACTGGAGGACAAAGAAGAGTAAAGCTCCCAATGTATGTTTTTAAAAATCCAAGGGAAAACAATTCATGATAGCTCAAGAGCCCGCTAGGAAATATTAGTGCCAATTTTCCCAAACAGAGGTAGAAGTTCCACAGGTATGTCTCTGGATGCCTTGAGAACTTCTCCTTTTCTCAGACATCACTAATGAGATACAATTCTCCTTCTATTTCCAGAGTTTATCCACACCTTTAGCTAAAGGGCAACATTAGCCTTCAAATATTGAATATGGAGCTACTTAACTTGAGTCATGCTGTCTTTCTCTGCTTAAAATTCTATTCCTTTGCCTTTCAGAATTACAGTCTCCAGGAGGCCCCTGCTAAAACACACATGTTCTTAGATATGTGTATTATTATTCATTCTTTGTATGTTATTAATCTTTAACACCAGGTATGAGATTAATTTGTTAATTCCTTCCTAACTTGATGGCTAAATTCAGGGACGTTCAGGATGAGTGCATTTTTAAAATAACTTTTTCTAATTTTAAAAATACTAAATGCTCATTGTAGAAAATGTAATAGAGAAAACCCTAAAGAAGAAAAGTATCCCCACCATGAGACAACTAATCTTAACATTTGATTCTTCTTTCCAGCTACATAATTATGGATTTATCTATAATCAATACGTCAGCTGGAATTGCATGGACTTTGAGGTCTGGAAAAAATGATGCAAACCTTAGTTCTCTCCTTGTAAGAGCCCAAAGCCCTCCCCTAAATTTCTGCAGATGGATGAGGATTTTATTTTTTCACAGTTGGCTCTTGGTTCCAGCTTCTGCCCCCATAAATGTTACCCTGCTTATTACCAGGTCTGCCCCCTTGCCCAATGCACACAGTTGTGCTTGTGTGAGTGCATGCACAAGCACACATGTACATACACACACACACACACACACACAGTTCATATTTGTGCCTGTGGTAGGCTGACGACCAGAGAGTGAAAGTACATTGCAGCATACAGCTTCAAATAAAACATCAGCCAGGCCTTCCTCACAATGTCCTTTGGCCATCCCCACTGCCCCAGGATCCCCACCAGCCACCATATGCCCTACTGTCCTCAGCCTGGAAATACCTCTGGGCTCTCTTTCCCTGATTCGGGGCTCATGCAGAGCAATTTAGCCACTGCCTGCTGTTTCTTATACTCCGAGCAACTCTTCACCCTCAGGCCTCTCCTTCTAAGTCAAATGCCTCTATCAAATTATTTTCTTTTTCTTTCTCTTTTTTTTCTTTTTTTTTTTTTTTTTTTTTTATTTGAGATGGAGTCTCACTCTGTCGCCCAGGCTGGAGTGCAGTGGTGCGATCTCGGCTCACTGCAATCTCCGCCTCCCGGGTACACACCATTCTCCTGCCTCAGCCTCCTGAGCAGCTAGGACTACAGGCGCCCGCCACCATGCCCAGCTAATTTTTTTTTTGTATTTTTAGTAGAGACGGGGTTTCACCATGTTAGCCAGGATGGTCTCGATCTCCTGACCTCGTGATCCGCCCGCCTCAGCCTCCCAAAGTGCTGGGGTTACAGGTGTGAGCCACCGCGCCCGGCCTATCAAGTTATTTTCTAAAGCAGAACAGTTTCTCCCTAAAAGGAATGTTGCTATTAGTAGTTAAAATAATGAAATTATACCCTTATTACATTTTTAATGCTGTGTATATCGTATAGTTTTGTATTGTTTTTCAAGCAAACAACATTATGAACATGTTACTGTGTCAAAAATTATTCAAAAAAACCCACATATTTCATCATCAAAATGAGTACGTGTTCTTGGAGGAAGGGGCAGGTCAGAAGCATAAAGGACATGAGAGGGCCAGGCCTCCGTGGGCACCCTAGGACTGAGGTTAGTTATTGGAGGACATGGTGCTCCTGTCTCCCCTGGGGAAAGGAACAACATATTACAAAAAAGAAATAGGAAGCAATTTTATATTCCATAATTTGGAATATTCCATAATTTAGCTTAGGCCAAGCTCTGTTAAGGGGTGGGACTAACATTATCCTCAGCATAGCTTTTGCTGAGACACTAGAAATTTAGAACATTCTGAATGTGATTGAAGCAAGAGATAGAATAATAATAAATCCAATTTATTTAAGGTGACAATGCATCAGTTATGATCTATGCTAATGTACCACATAGGGCACGCGGTTGGAAGTAGACGCAGTGAAGATAGAATTCGGGAAATGGTGGTGCTTACCTAGCTTTTTACAGATTCTGAGTGCTAGAATCTTCATATCCACAAGGTCCCTCCTGAATGTGTATTTATATAATAGTACCTAGAAGGGTTCTTTAAGTCAAGGCTTTATGACGATAACAGGGCCCTTGCAAGAAATTAGACTCATATGAAATTTACTATATAACGACAATGCATTGCAGTGAATCCTCACCCCGTCCTGCCTCAGCCATCAGGACTGCATGGGATGCTATGTGGCACAGGTAAGGGTGGAGTGGCGACCTTTCTCTGCTGTGTCTCATACTGCTCTTGCCCCTGCCATGGGACTGGGGGTGTACACTTGCTTCTGGGCCCTATTAAAATCAAATTTCAGAAATGCTTGTTTTATACTTACTTTAGTTGTATCCTTTAAGCAATTTCTGTGAAGGGGATCATAGAAAATCCCTCAAAAATCCTTCTTGATCTGACACTTTAAAAAAACCCACAAACTTAATGAACCATTGCCTTGGTATCCTCTCCTTGTATCTATCCCCTGTTCTTCTGCTTTCTCAAATTTCTGATGCAGACTCTCCATCTGGGATCTGTTTGATGACTCTCGGCCACCCCTTTTGAATCCAATGCTGTGGCCTGTCCCTGGATTCCCAGGCCTTTGTCCTGGAACTTGCTTTCACACCCCCATTGCTCTACATCCACGGGCACAGGCCAACTCTATGCCTTTTCCTCCTGTTTTGGTTAGCTATGACTACATAACAAACCACCTCCAAATTTCATGGCCCAGGACAACAGAGCCATTTATTTGTTTATGATTCGGCGGCTTGAGCAGGTCTCAGGGGGCAGAGCTCGCCTCTGTTCACGTACGGTCAGCTGGGACACCTTGACTGGAATTGAAGGATCCACTGCCATGCCAGCCTTCCTCATGTGGTTGGCAAGTTGGTGTTGGCTGGTGGCTGGGATTCAGCCGGGGCTGTCAGCTGAGGGCTTGAGTTCCCTTCCCCCAGGCCTCTCCATATGGCAAGGTTGGGCTTCTCGTGGCTTGGCCATCCCAAGAGAGTTGGATTTCTGACATGGAAGCTGGCTTCCTCCAGAAAGCAAAAGTGGAAGCTGCCAGGCTTTTCAAAGTCCAAAAACATCTCTTTCACCACATTTCATTGCTCAAAAGAATCACAAGGTCGGCTCTCATTCTAAGGGAGAGAGAACAGACTCTCCTCTTGACGGAAGAGTGGCACGTGAGAGAGGAGATATTGCTGAAGCTATCTTTGGAAATACAATACTCCGTACACACTGACACACCCATGCCATCTCCATGCCCGGCCCTAACTTTCAGAACCCCAGCACAAAAATGGGACTCATGTGCCTTTCTATATCCAGACGGATTTTAGACAGAAAGACCTTGCTTCAGACTTGCTTCAGAAGACCTTCCTTCAGAAGACCTTGCTTCAGACCCAGATTTCAGGGAATATGCTGTCAATTTGTTATGAAAATGGCTGTGAAAGACTGCAATACTTTGTCTTTCTGGGCTGAGCATTCTGGGACCATGTGCTTTGGCAGCATCTTTCTTCCACGATTAACCTTCTCCTTTGCACTGTGGTACCCACGTGGGGTGTTTTAAATTCCCCTTTTCAAATAGTATCAGTTCCTGTTTGCACACCGAACTAAAAATGGATTTTACCATTGAGCTACACCATGACTTATAACACCATTCAGTGTCCACCTACAAACAGAAGGTGGGGCTGACTGCCACCCACAGGCCCCTGGGGCTCAAGCCTGTTCACACTGGGCATGCAACTTTTCTGCTATGTGTGAGGGCAAAACAAGTGAGATTCTCTCAGTGAGAAAGACCTGAGTGGTACGTTTATAAGCATAGGAGAAGCTGGTATTCCCCTAATTGTTACTATCTAATAAACTACCCCCAAAACTTAGTGCTCTAAAACCATGTTTACTATATTTTACAGGTTATGTACATCAGGAATTCAGTCAGGCTTGACTGGGCAATTCTTCTGCTCTCCTCTTACCCCGAAGACATCAGTGAGGTCACTCAGTGGTGTTCAGCTGGCAGATGGACTGGTCTAGAGAGTCGCAGGTGGGGTTATTCACATGCTCGGCACCTTGGCAGGAATGGCTGGAAAGCTGGGCTCAGTTGGGGCTGTCTACTGGAGTGCCCACCTGCAACCTCTCCAGCACGACGATCTCAGGGTAGCTGGACTTGTTACATAGCAGCTGGTTGCCCCACTGCTCCCCACCCCCACCCCCTGCAAGTGTTCCAAGAGAACCAGACAATAGCTGAATGCCTTCTTACATTTAGACTTAGAAGTCACATATGCCCCTTTAGCCACATTCTCCTGGTTACTAGAAAGTCATAAGCCAGTCCAGGTTCAAGGGAAAAGAACTAGACACATCTCCTGCTGGGGATGTGGTAAGACCCTGCTGTAGAGGAGCTCATGGGACCTGAGGCATTGTTGCAGCCATTTTTGGAACATGGTACCTGCCCGCAGCTGGCTCAGACCTTGGCAAGAGAGCAGTTAGATGAAGCTTGCCTCTCCATTCCTGTAGATCTGCCCCATGTTTCTCCCCTTTTTTGTTGTTCTTACCTTTAGATTTCACCATGATCCCTGGCAGCCTCCCCTTTCCCAGCCTCAGATTCTGCCTCACTCTCCTGTCACTTCCTGGTGCTTCCTCCTTTGTAGAACTTACCTATTTTATGTCCCACTTCCTCCTGACCCCATTAGATGCCTGGATGCAGCACTTTATAGTAGAAAGAGCATTGAACTGAAAAGCCATGTCCTGATGCTTCCACTAATGAGCTGTGTTATCCTAGGAAATTCATAACTATTGCAGTTTTCTCATTTACACAATGCTGCGGAAGTGGGTTTGGGGGTTAGGATACAGTCTTTAGCATCAACTCCAATCATTTCTAAATCTAAACTGAGTTAAGAAATAAATGGATAGCAGCAGCAAATTGCTATTTAGCCCCACTGAAAATATCCACTCAGCACCTACCTTAAAGAATTCTGGGTCACCACGGATAAGAAAAAAAAAGTAAGATAAAATCCTTACTCTTGAGGAATTGGAATATTCATTGGCAGACACAAATAGAGGAAAGGTTAAGAGAGCTAGGAATAATGCCACTGGATGACAGACCATGATTTATTGCAAGTAAGTAATCTAGGTAGTGTATTCCAGGTTCCTTCAGTAATGTAATCGTCCATTGAACGATAAGGTGGCTTTGGAGGTAAGACACAATTTAACAGGATTTTTATTTGTTTTTGTTTACATATCTAAGCCAAAGGAAGAGGCTGTATGAGCATTTGGGTTACAGTGTCAGGGCAAGCAAATGATGTATTCTGGCTGGGGGGAAGTATAAACTCATACAGCAATACCACATACTGCACCTGCAGCCAGGCACCTCAGCAAAGTCATGTTATGTGCAGATGTCCATAGAGGAACAAACCTTTGAGAAATATTCTTTTCCTCTCCTCTTACCCTGAAGTGAGAAAAAATAAAGCTTATGTCTTCTGGATGTCAAACGGAGACCTGCTTCATTTGCTATGCCTGCATTGGCTCCCAGTACCTGTGACAGAGGGAACCGCAATGTACAAGCGAGCTGGAGGTTTTTCCATCAGAACCCCACTTCTATGCCTCCACTATCACCCTAGTAATTTAAATAACAAATCAAGTCAGTGAGGGAAACGATGCCCATCTCCAGTCTATCTACCAGATTGACTTTGGCATCCTTAAAATTAATCTAAGAAAGAACACCTAGGCAGCCATTTGAGCTTCAGTTTTCTCCAATGTGAGTGACATGCAGTGGTACTATACAGATGTTACGACAAAGTCTGAGTGGGTCATCAGGCCTAACTCAATGCTAGCACTTAGCAAATGCTCAGGGAAGGTTCTGCAACTGTGTGTTGGAGTTCAGACACTTTCTCAGGAAGTTTTGTGAAGACTGAGCTTCAGTTGGATATAAGTGGGATGAGAGAAAACCAAACCTAAGCCAAGGCAAAAGGGTCAAGCTATTATGGAGAAGAAACTAGTGTCACTGTCCAGAATTCAGCCCAACTGGAGAAAAGCCCATCTCTTCAGTTGTCTCTGACCACCCCAGTTCCTAGCCATCAGCACACATGGCAGGCTCATGCTGCGCTGGGGCATGGCTGGGCAACAATGGATATCTGCAAGCTCTAAGACAAGGAAGTTTGGCAAGAGAGATCTTCCCACCAAGACCTAGTCACATAGGAGGGGATGAGATGTCACAGAAGGGACACAGAATTCACATTCATTGAATTCCACATGTTGAACCATTCTTGCACCCTAGGGATAAATCCCACTAGGTCACGGTGTATGATGCACATTGTATACCTGTTAGGGTGGCTGTTATCAAAAAGTCAAAAGATAAATTGGTGAATATGTGGAGAAATTTAAACCCTTGTACACTGTTAGAGGGAATGTAAAATGGTTCAGCCACAATGAAAGACAGTATGGAGGTTCCCCCAAAAATTAAAAATAGAACTGCCATATAACCCATCAACCCCACTTAAGGTTATAGATCCAAAAAATTTAAATCAGAATGTCAAAGAGATATCTGCACTCCATGTTCATTGCAGCATCATCACAATATTCTAGATATGGAAACAATCTAAATTGTATTGATGGATGAATGGATTGAAGAAAATGCAGTATATACATTCAATGGAATATTATTCAGCATTGGAAAAAGGGAAATCCTCCCATATGTGACAACATAGATGAATCTGGAGGACAGTACGTGAAGGGCAGTACTGCCTGATTTCACTCATGTGAGGTATCTAAAATAGTCAAACTCACAGAGGCAGAGAATGGTGATTGGGGGAAGGTCTTGGGCAGGGATAGATAGGAAGTTGTTGTTGTGTAGGTATAAACTTTCAGTTATTCAAGATGAATAACTTCCTGAGATCTGCTGTGCAATGTAGTTTCTATAGTTAATGATACTGTATTGTATTGTGCAATTAAAAAATTTAAGAGGGTCTATCTCATGTTGTGTTCTTACCTGCAAAAAGAAGGAGCAGGCACCAGGAAATCTTTGGGGGTGATAGATATATTTACCACCTTGATTATGGTGATGGTTTCACAGGTGTATGCTTATGGCCTAACATTAAATTGTATACATTAAATATGGGAAAGTTTTTTTCATATAACAATTATACCTCAATAAAGCAGTTAAAAAACTTAAAAACTTAGCCCACTAGAAGACTCTTAAAGAAACTTCACCAGAAATGTCTTTCTTACGGTGAACTTTTTCTTACTGATATTTTTCCAAAGCAAGCACAGATATTTCAGGCCAATGTTCTGGTCTTTCTGCTATTTCAGCTTAAAACCCTCCTTTTGAAAATCACCTCGGTATTGCTAGCTCAGCTGTGGCCCTTCCTCCCACAACCTGCAACTAATGATGTGACTTGACTTGCTCAAGCCCATAAGCTCAAAGATACAAATCTTTGTAAAGCAAGATTTTGCTATCAAAATCTGTATGAATAGTCTATTTTGTTGTTTTTGTTCTATTTTAGTAATTTCAGGGATTATTTATCTGTAAAAGAAAAAGGTATTGAAATAATAAAATAATATTTAAAGCACATTTTAAAGACAGCATTTTACTATCTCCATGTTTACAAGTCATATGTGCTTTTGTGGAAGATTTAGAAAATATAATAAAGTACATGGGAAAAATTACTCAACTATTTATAACCCCACTGCCATGAGAAACATCACTGTAGACACTGTAATTGTTCTTTTCTTCAATGAAGTCCATCTATACTTTTTTGAAACATGCTCCTGTTTTTCACTCAGCAGCATATAGTGAAGGGCATTTTCAGGCAACAACTAAACATATACCCTGTTTTCAATCCTAAGTCAGAATGTTGCCTTTTGGGATATTATTAAAAAAAAAAAACTATTTGGTTAACTGCAAAATCAAAAGTAAACTCAACCCAATAACATAATTTTTGTGATGATGTTAAAAATGGCTTGTATGTTTTATTAATATGATTGAGTGTTATTAAACTTGGTCTTTGAATTATTTCAATATGGACATTTTTGTTATCTTCATTTTCTTTGCATTTGAATAGTTCTAGTCAACCAGGTTGCATAATTAGGCATTAGGATAATTAGCACTAGTTTCCATAATAATTTCCATAATAATTTCCAACTAATATTATAGTATCTCCAATCAGAGACTTAACACAGTAAAAAATTCTTTCTTGCTCATGCAATATTTTATAAAGTGTGGGTAACTGCACTCCTTGGCTCTACTACCAGCAATAACTAAGGGATATGTGCTCATTCCATGTGGTAGTTACTCCATCTGGAACACGTGACCATGGAAGGAGAAGAAAGAGTGGCAAGAGTAGAGAATCATCAAGTGGGTTTACATTCAACATGGAAGTGGTGCACCTGAATTCTTCTCACATCTTATTGGTTATAATGCAGTCAAATGTCCTGAACCTGACTGTGAGGCAGCCTGGGAAATGTAGTCTTCCTTTGTGCCTGTAAAAAAGAAGTCGATTGATAAACATCTAACAATTCACAGGACCACTTACAAACGAGCTGTTCCTTAGGATTCCACCTTAACATCATTTGTTGTTTCCAGCCATTATATGGCTATTCCTTGTACAACCAATTGGATTCCATAATTCAAATCTCTCCTTGATGGCTAAAACAGCCAGAAAATGATATATGGAAACATATACACACACACAGCACCCCCACACACACTCTCTCTCATTGCTAATAGCATAGTTGATTTGAGTATATTAATAATAGATCTTTGCAATAAGCATTGTTCTATGTCAGAAATTGCTGGATGTTTTACTTCCATGCATTATCTCAATTGATCTTCACAGAATTAGTGAGGCAGGCATTAATTATAACCTCATTTTACAGATGAGGAAATGAAACTTGAGTAAAATAATGTGCTCAAAGTCACACAATGACATACTAGCAGGGCTGGGACCTATCCAGGTCCATCTGGCTCTAGAACCTGTGCTATTAGCTCCTGTACTATATGGGCCTCGTGTTTAGGAGACACTGCCAGAATGAGGTGGAAGAAAGTCCTGTGGGGCAAGAGCTTCAGGCTTTCCTGATCTTCCTGTCAGAGTGGTTCTAAGCTGGGTTATCTGCATCCTGGAGTCCCTCTGGCTGATCCACTCGACAGTTTTGCCACACATAACCCAGACTAAAGCGGCAGGTGGCCCAGGTTATGTTGTATCACAGAATGACGGTTCTCTCTGCTCTGCTGTGCCTCAAAACTTGCTTTGTTTTCCAACCTGAACTACGGACTGGTCCTAATATGCAGCATGGCTATAAAATGCAGCCTGTTGCATTGAGTACAGGCTACATCTGATTATACTTGATATCTTGCTGTGTGCTATCTTTAAACGTTTACATGTGTCACTTTTACCTCCCCAACTAGAGGGTAAATTTGGGACAAAACCCCATGTATTTCCTAAAAGCAGAAGCACATGGGAAACTTGTATTGATCTAGGGTGGGCAGCCTAACAATACAGGTAACCCTGTGGTTGGCTCTGTGCCTCAGTTTACTTTTCTGTAAATCAGGGGCTTTGGCTGGAAGAGATCTAAGGGCCTGTCCAGCTTTGTGATTCTCCGTATTATTGGGCAGTGTTCTTCAAGGGTGTACTATCAAAAAGCTTAGTAAATTTTTCCTTCAAAGCCAAAGTCATTGAATTGTCACAGGGTGAGTATGGTCACATTCTCCCTAGCTAACAGCACCAAACACATGTGACTATAACTGGGTTTCCACAAAGAAAGTTGAATTTTCAAGTGACAAAAACTCATTATTATAAAATGACTAATAATACAGCCAAGAGCCGTAAAGTGAATCTTGCCCAAGTCATTCATCAACTGATACACTTTAAAGAGAAGCTTCCTTATCTATATTGTTAGTCATTATTCAAATAAAGTAAATATTGCCTGCATGGCCCACTGAGAAATTACAGGAAGATTTATGAAGAAATTGAGCAAATTAAATGTCTTGGAGAAATTTCAAAATTAAGGATTCTTTCTACAAAGGAATTTCAAGAAGTCAGGTAGGCTGCACAGTTTTATCATATTTGGGTCTCACTCAGGTTCCATCTAATGGCACAATGCAGTGAGGCTTGAGGCAAACTGCACTTGTCTCAGAAGTCAGTTGCTTTCCAGGCCTGGGACAATGCCATTCAAGAAGCAATAGCTTTGTGACAAAGACCCTGAAACCCCCTGGTCTTTTCTCTTAAGTCAAATGGCTTGTCTTCCTTTTTGGTTCATCAAATAGGTAGTTACTTTGCAGACTCAAAAGCCTCAAACAAGTGAGTTTCATTTGAATGTGATTGCATTTCATAGATGAATGTGCTATTTAGCTTTATTCTATACTGTTATTGCTCCCACATGAAGAAGATAGAAAGAGGAAGCAGAGTTCTGGGAACTGCAACTAATGATTTACCATATAGAAGGAAGTGCTCAAAACAACCTGAGACATGAGTCTACTGAAAAATTAGAAACAATGACCCACTTTACCATTAGCCAGGATATAATAACAGCTAGCTGGATGTCAGAGCAATCTATGGGTGCCAAGTTAGGATGAAATTTAGACCAGGTTACATTTACTCAATGGCAAAATATCTAGTAAATCCAGGTAACGTTTTTGCAGACACACCCTTTAAGTCCAAGTAAACAGTTGACGTTTTCCTTTCATATGGAGTGTTGCAACATTCTAGAAACACTACCTTGAACTTCTTCAGGAATTTTGTGATCTAAATTTACAAACTGGCTCCAAACGCATACACACACACACACACACACACACACACACAATTAGAAAGCTTTTTTTTTTTTTTTTTGCTGTGTCCTCCAGACATCTACAGGGTCCCTAGGACCCTCAGAAGCAGGGCCTCTACAAGTATGGGAGAATGTGCCTTCTTCCTTTTGAAGAATGATGGTACCAGAAGGGAAGATTTATGTGGGCAATAAGATTTCTTAGTTCACCTTTCATTCTTGTTATAATTTAATATCATTCTTATATAAAAAATGAATGACTCTTGGATGGGAATAATTGGCAAAGGAGTGCCTCGTATGAATGTAGCATTACAATCTGTCCTCCTGACACTCATCAAGACGCCTCCATTGTGCATCATGATGAAATGTCCATCAGGACTCCTAGGGTTTGTGGCTGAGCACACAAAAATGCTGCCTACTTCTCACTTTGATTTGCACGTGACCCCAAAGGTGGAAGAAGGCTTTGTCAAAGCCACAGGCCATGGACAAACCAGTGCTCAGTCTTAGATTTCCTAAAATACCCTCCTCTTCATGTGGCTTTTTCCTAAGTGTCACAAAAGGAGATGCTACACATTAATTAAATGCACGCACATAACCTCAGCATAGTCTTCACTTGGCTTATCTAAAACAACAGATTTTCTTATGGACCAAAAGGCCTGAAACGGAAATATAGACATGAATTCTACATTATTATAGGGAGCCAAAACCATCAGTTATGTATAAGACAGACAGGTCCAACCAGAAGAAAAATTGTAAAATTTGACCCGGAATAGGGCCGGGTGCGGTGGTTCACTCCTGTAATCCCAACACTTTGCGAGGCCGACACGGGCAGATCACGAGGTCAGGAGATTGATACCACCCTGGCTAACACAGTGAAAGCCCGTCTCTACTAAAAATACAAAAAATTAGCCGGGCGTGGTGGCAGGCGCCTGTAGTCCCAGCTACTTGGGAGGCTGAGGCAGGAGAATGGCGTGAACCTGGGAGGCGGGGCTTGCAGTGAGCTGAGATCGCGCCACTGCACTCCAGCCTGGGCGACAGAACCAGACGCCTTCAAAAAAAAAAAAAAAAAAAAAAAATCTGACCTAGAGTATTACTCATTCAGCAGTCATTAGGAAAACTTTTAAAAATTAACACAGGATAGGAGTCAACAGGAGCAAGTTTTGTTACCGAAGAATCAGTCCATACTGGTGGGTGAAAAACCACTACTCTCCACCGGGCACACCTGTGCGCCTGCCTGAAACCGTGGCTTACCATGCAGCCTACAGGGACACTACATCTTTCTCAGCATGGAGATCCCTCACAACACAGCGAAATACTGTGAGTTCTTGTCAGCAATGTTTGTCTCCACACACTTCTTCCACTCACTAACCTTCCACTTACTGCTCCACTCACTCATTCACCTTCCACTCACTCACTCCTCCACTCACTCACCTTCCACTCACTCACCTTCCACTCACTCATCTTCCACTCACTCACCTTCCACTCACTCATCTTCCACTCACTCACTTTCCACTCACTCACCTTCCACTCACTCATCTTCCACTCACTCACGTTCCACTCACTCACCTTCCACTCACTCATCTTCAACTCACTCACTCCTCCACTCACTCACTCCTCCGGTTACTCATTCCTACACTCACTCACCTTCCACTCACTCATCTTCAACTCACTCACTCCTCCACTCACTCACTCCTCCAGTTACTCATTCCTCCACTCACTCACCTTCCACTCACTTACCTTCCACTCACTCACTCCTCCAGTTACTCATTCCTCCACTCACTCATCTTCCACTCACTCACTCCTCCACTCACTCACTTTCCACTCACTCACCTTCCAGTCACTCACTCCTCCACTCACTCACTCCTCCACTTACTCATTCCTCCACTCACTCACCTTCCACTCACTCACTCACCTTCCACTCACTCACCTTCCACTCACTCCTTCACTCACTCACCTTCCACTCACTCACCTTCCACTCACTCACCTTCCACTCCTCCACTCACTCACTCCTCCACTCACTCACCTTCCACTCACTCACCTTCCACTCCTCCACTCACTCACTCCTCCACTCACTCACCTTCCACTCACTCACCTTCCACTCCTCCACTCACTCACTCCTCCACTCACTCACCTTCCACTCACTCACTCCCCCACTCACTCACCTTCCACTCACTCACCTTCCACTCACTCACTCCTCTGCTCACTCACTCCCCCACTCACTTCTCCACTCACTCACTCTTCCACTCACTCACTCCTCCACTCACTCACTCCCCCACTCACTCACTCCCCCACTCACTCACTTCTCCACTCACTCCTCCACTCACTCACTCTTCCACTCACTCACTCCCTCTTCCACTCACTCACTCCTCCACTCACTCACTCCCCCACTCACTCACTCCCCCACTCACTCACTTCTCCACTCACTCCTCCACTCACTCACTCCTCCACTCACTCACTCTTCCACTCACTCACTCCTCCACTCACTCACTCCCCCACTCACTCACTCCCCCACTCACTCACTTCTCCACTCACTCTTCCACTCACTCACTCCTCCACTCACTCACTCTTCCCTGCACTTTCTTTTTGCTCACTCGTTGTCCACTCATTCTGCCACTCACTGACCCTATACTCCCTCACTCCTCCACTCACTTACTCCCCCACTCACTCACTCTTCCACTCACTTACTCCCCCACTCACTCACTCCCCTTTCCACTCACTTACTCCCCCACTCACTCACTCCCCCACTCACTCACTTCTCCACTCACTCCTCCACTCACTTACTCCCCCACTCACTCACTCCTCCACTCACTTACTCCCCCACTCACTCACTTCTCCACTCACTCTTCCACTCACTCACTTCTCCACTCACTCTTCCACTCACTCACTCCTCCACTCACTCACTCTTCCCTGCACTTTCTTTTTGCTCACTCATTGTCCACTCATTCTGCCACTCACTGACCCTATACTCCCTCACTCCTCCACTCACTCCTCCACTCACTCTTCCACTCACTCCTCCACTCACTCACTCTTCCATGCACTTTCTTTTTGCTCACTCATTGTCCACTCATTCTGCCACTCACTGACCCTATACTCCCTCACTCCTCCACTCACTCCCCCACTCACTCTTCCACTCACTCACTCCCCCACTCACTCACTCTTCCACTCACTCACTCCCCCACTCACTCACTTCTCCACTCACTCTTCCACTCACTCTTCCACTCACTCACTCCTCCACTCACTCTCTCCTCCACTCACTTACTCCCCCACTCACTCACTCCCCCACTCACTCACTTCTCCACTCACTCCTCCACTCACTCCTCCACTCACTCTTCCACTCACTCACTCTTCCCTGCACTTTCTTTTTGCTCACTCATTGTCCACTCATTCTGCCACTCACTGACCCTATACTCCCTCACTCCTCCACTCACTGTAACATAATGTCTCTACCCACCACAGCACTGAAATGGCCCCTGCTAAGACCACTCATGCCCTTGAGAACCTAAATCAATTTTCAACCCTCATTTTACCTGATGTCTTCACATTAGTTACATAGTCCCTCTTTTGTTCCACCCCTTTTCGTTAACTCCATTGTTCTGTTTTTTTCTTTTTTCCTCCTTGTTCTTTTGTGGGTCTCCCTTCTTTACAGGACCTTGAAATATGGTAGTGTGCTGGGTTATAATCTAGGCCTCATCTTTACTCTTCCCTGGGGCTCGTCTCAGTGACTCATGGATGTGTATATTTAGCACAGAACTCCCTTGTGAGCTCCAGATTCATGTGCTTCTCTGCATACTTCCCTGACATCTGAAATTCAACTTGTTCAAAATTTCACTTGTGTTCTATTTATTCACCACATCACCAACCTGGCTTTTCTCTGGTGTTTGCTCTGAGGAAATGGCATCACTGTCAACTGAGGGGTTTGCCACGCATCTGGATGTTGTCTGCTTTTCCTTCCTCCCAGCTCACAGCAGTCACCAGGTCATGTCAACTTTACCTTACCTCCTCAACATCAGCCGACTTGTTCCTTTCTCTGTGTCCACTTCCTGTCATGGTCTCCTGGCCACTCTCTCCACTTCTGCTTTTGCCTCCTTTAATCCTCCCGCCTCACAGCAGCCACATGCATCTCCATGGGCTGAAATCTTCCCTCCAGTGGATTACCAATGCTTTGAGTCAATTCCTAATACGAACCATCAAGCCTTACCTTGCCTATCTCTTTAACCTCATCTCCCTCTGTCCCCCATGATCTCTAGAGAGCAAACAGACATGCTTCTTTCAAGTCCTTCACAGTGTGGTCTCCTTCCATCACTCAGACTTTGCCTGTGCTGTTCTCTTTCTCTAGCACACTCTTCCCACCCTCACCCCACTCCCCTGTCTTGTTCCTACCCCTTCTTCAGGCCTCAGTTTAATTGTTATTTTCTTAGAGAAGTCTCTCCTCAATCTCTAGATTGTTAGGACACTTGTCCTATTTTCTTGTGGCACATTGCACTTTTCCCTCACAACATTTATCCACTCGACCTGAGTCATTATTTCTTCATGTGGTTAATAGACTGCTTGTGGGTACCGCAGAATAGTCCAGAGCACTGGTTCTGGAGTCAGACAGCACAAACTCAGATCCTAACTCTGCCATCCCATATCACTCCTCTGTGGTTTCATTTTCTCATCTGCCAAATGGGGTTAACAATAGCAACTATTTCACAGGGTCACTCTGGGCTTTAGATTAGGTAGCAAGTAGCTTATGCCTGGCACTCAATAAATATTAGGAAGGAAACTTTAGTAGATACTAAATACTTGCTTGCTAAAAGAATGAATGTTTTTCATATAAAATGGAGATAACAGCATTTGCCCTGTAAACCCTTCAAGATGTATGTAAGATGAAATCAGTTTCTGAGTACGAAAGGCATTGTAACTTGTGTTAGGCTCTACAAACATGGGGTCCTGGTGTTGCTGTTTGTACTTCCCAGCCTTGACTTGTATTTTTCTTGACCAAAATGTCTTAGTGCCTCCATTTTGTTTTTAATAAGAGTGAAATGAAAACAGAATTGTAAACCCCATTGTCTTATATGTAAAAATGTTTTATCCAGACAGCAAAAGCTGCACTGCCCCCATTCCCAATAAGGAAAGACAGTGTAGCAAACACAAGACTCCCTCCCCAGGAGCATGCACAGAAAGCAGGGAAAAGAAACCTTCCCTAGGCTCTCCTTGAACTGTGTAAGCATAGCCTCCCTGACCCTAGGGCTGACAGTCTAGCATTTGATCCCCTGGGAAAATTTGTAGGCTTTAGTAAATGAATGGACCTTGAAGTTTTCCTTTGGGGGAGAGGTGCTATTTAAAACTCGGCAACAGCTGAATGCTACTGTACAGCAACAGCAGGAGCAGTGAAAGTTTGCTGCCATGCCTGAGCTAGGCCCCTAATTAATCAAACTCCCTTCCCTGTCCGTAGTCAATGCATTTTCTCTAATTTAGTTCAGTGCCACAGAGAAGAGTATATTCCTGCTATGAATAGAGTTCTAAAAGTTTACAGATTCTGAGGGTGGGAAGGTATCTTAGGTCCGCTGAATTCAAAAGCCTATTCCATGACATCAGTAATTCACTCCTTGATGCGTGGCCAAGCTGCAGGTGCCAACCTTCCTGCGCGGGGTCCCTTAACACAAGGGTGGGAAGGCCCCAAGCTATGTCCAACGTGTAGACAGCTCCTGGTTGATCCACCCAGTGAGACTCTGGGTCAAAAGAGGGGAGCCAGAGGCAGCAGGGATAACACAGCCAAGGTTTGTGGCTGGAACTGAGAGAGGATGCTGGGAGACAAAGGATAATTGAGTGAAGATTTTAATGAGGAGGAAATGGTAAATGCAGGCATCAGAGATAAAGTGAGATGGCATAGAATGAAGTCCTCCCACCACGTTGAGCAAAACATCCCTCTTAGATGCCCACAGGTCCCACAGGTCCCAGGGGATTTGCAAGCCAGGGTGAAGTTTTCAGGGGTCCAAACTATCGCTAACAATGAAGGAGAACTTAAGGGGAAAATAAAATACCACTAAAAAATACTGAGAGAAGCATTGGGTTGGGCGTCAGGAGGTCTGTTTTCCAGTTCTGACCCCACCACTTGAGCCATTTGGGTAAGGGACTTAATCAAAATAGAGTGGTTTCATAGCTGTCAAAGCCCTCAAAGCTATAGCCACTCAGCAGATTCAGTGCCAAATGACTTTCTGTTAAAGGCGTTCTAGTTAGAACTCCCCACTTTGATCAAAAAGTTAACACATAGCTGACCACAAACCCCAAGCACTTTGGAAGGTGAGGCATTGTCAGATTGCTGTGATAAGTAAATAGAGTAGAGTGTGAAATTTCTAGAGGGCTGTCAGAAGAGAAGGCCTCTAACAGGAAATGCCGAAAGATCCTCCCAGTAGAATTTTTTTTTTCCGGGAAACTTCCTAAGAATCGCTCTAAATGTCACTATGCACAAACCCACTTGATCATCTCAATGGAACTGCGCCTTTCAGAAGTTCGACCGCGGCCCCAGCTGTTGCTCTGAAACCCATCGCTGTGTTCGTGCTGAGACCTTGCCTTCCCAGGGCTGCTTCCAGCTCAAAACTGAGCATGACCGAGATTGAGGCAGGCCCATTCCTCGGAAACGAGGGCCTCCTCTGATGCCCAGCTTTGTCTAGGAGTCAGACCTATGTCTCAAACTGATGACTCTTTTGGCCCCTTTGACTTCCTGCCCACCTCAGACATTTCCCAAAGAGATCTCTTGCACATCTTATCCCATCTTTTTTTATTTTCTTTTTCTTTCTTTCTTTTTCTACTAGATAAATATAAATATATATTTCTATTAAATATATAAATATAAATATATATTTCTATTAAATATATAAATATAAATATATATTTCTATTAAATATATAAATATAAATATATATTTCTATTAAATATATAAATATAAATATATATTTCTATTAAATATATAAATATAAATATATATTTCTTTTAAATATATAAATATAAATATATATTTCTATTAAATATATAAATATAAATATATATTTCTATTAAATATATAAATATAAATATATATTTCTATTAAATGTATAAATATAAATATATATTTCTATTAAATGTATAAATATAAATATATATTTAATTATATAATTAAATATATAGGAATTAAATTATAATTAAATTATAAATATATATTATAACTTCTATATGTTTAATTATATATTATAATATATTTCTGGAGAGAGAGAGAGAGACAGGGTCTTGCTCTGTTGCCCAGGCTAGAGCACAGTGTGTGATCATGGCTCACTGCAACCTCAACTTCCTGGGCTCAAGCCATCCTCCCACTTCAGCCTCCCAAGTAGCTGGGACCACAAGTGTGCACCATAGTGCCTGGCTAATTTTTCTTTTTTTTTTTTTCTACTTTTTGTAGAGGCAGCGTCTGCCTATGCTGGCCACGCTGATCTCAAACTCCTGGGTTCAAATAATCCTCCTGCCTTGGCCTCCCAAAGTGCTGGGATTACAGGCACGAGCCACCATGTCCAGCTTTCATCCCATCTTGGTGCCTGCTTCTTGAAGGGCCTGGACTCACGTGCTTATTAACCAGTTCATAACTCATCGAATGAATGACTTTTTTTTCATTAAATTGTTTAGCCTTTTCAGGCAGAGCCACCAGGTCAGTCTCTACGTAAAAACAGTATTAAAAGTTTCACCCAGCTAAACCAAAGTAGAGATTTGGGTCTGGAACTAGCAGTAGGTCTCCTTTCTTATATCTGCGTTTTTTGACTAATTTGCATTAAGGCTTAAAAAGTTTCGGGGACTAGAACTCAACCTGTATTAATAACTGGGGGCCAGCCATGAACAAATATGACTAGCAGACAATTGAAGGAGCAAAGAGAAGCCAGATTAGAATGAGGCACTAGGTACCTCTGAGCATCCACCTGTGAACTGAAACTGTCCCTTCCAAGCAGCCCTGTCAGTGTTTACCTGCCTTGGGGAATAACGTGGTATTTGTGTAAAAGTAAAAGCGTTGACCTTCACGCATTGCTGGTGGGAATGTACCTTGGTGCAGCTGCTGTGGAAAACAGTTTGGCAATTCTCAAAAAGTTAAACATAGAATTGCCATATGATCCAACAATTGTATCAAATAGATGCTTATAAGCCAATTTTCATAGCAGCATTACTCACAATAGCCAATAGGTGGAAACCACCTAAATGTCCATCAAAAGATGAACAGGTAAAAACAAAATGTGGTGTAGCCATACGAGATATTATTCAGCCATTAAGTCATGAAGTTCTGATGCATGCTACAACATGAATGAATCGGAAGACGTTATGCTAAATGAAAGATACCAAAATAAAAAGATAAGTATTGTATGATTCTACATATATGAAGTACTTAGAATGTGGTAAATGCATAGGTAAAAAATAGATTAGAGGTTGCCAGGTGTTGGAGGAGAGAGAAATAAGGAGTTACTTTTTAATGGTTAAGAGTTTCTGTTTGGGATGATGAAAAAGTTTTGGAAATAGTGATGTTTGCACAACATCGTGAATGTAATTAATGCCGTTGAATTGTACACTTAAAAGTGGTTGAAACGGTAAATGTTCTGTTGTACACATTTTACAGTTTTTAAAAATTAATAACACAAAATACCAAAAAACACTGATTTGTACACTTTAAACGGGCGAGTTGTATAGTATGTGATTATCTGAATAAAGCTGTTTTCTAAAAAAAGCCGAAGCACTGGAGCAGCTCTGGGCCATGAAACCTGGCTGTGGGAACCTGGTAAGAGGGTCAGACCCAATGAAGACGGTGGGTATTTCCCTCTCCATTGGCAAGTGGATGGCAGCAGCAAGGGCCCACGCACAGGGCAGGTGGCATTTCCTGAGCCAGGTGGGCAGCTCCAGCGGTGTCATGTGAACCTGGAGGAAGCGCCTGGAAAGAGGCTTGCAAGTGAACACCAGCAAAGCACAAGCCGCCTGAGGAGTGAGAAGCAGTTCAGAGGTATTCTAGAGTGAGCCTTAAGTGAAGAGTGACCCCTGGAGGGCTCCTTAAAATAACAGATGTGGGGGAGACCTTGAGAAGGGACAAGGGGCCAGGTGCTTCACATTTCCCCTGGTGAGAACTGTCAAGAGAAACCTAAATACACATGCCAGTGTGACCACGATTACTCCCTACATCATTTGTACTCCCATGCAGTCAGTCCAGGGGTGCATGGTATTTCAGTCAAGAATTGATACAATCATGTAGATAACTTAACAAATAAGAAAGACAAATGTTGCTTTATTAGCTGAGTTCCCTATTTTTTGTAGGCATGGTGTTTGGGCTCTGGATTACATGTTTCATTTTCTGAATTTTCCATTTCTAGCACAAGTGGGTATACTTAAGAAGTATGAGGAAATGTGGAAATAATGCTGATTTTTATCAATATAGAAAGGTTATCTAGACCATCTAAAAGACACACTTCTTACAAATCTGGTGGCGACTTGTCCCTTTTGAAACCAGAGCTTCTGTCAGCATGAATGAATGTTCATTCATCCTAGGAGAAGGACACAAAATACTGAGGTAGGTGTGATGATGTTAAAATAAGTCTCTATATTCTGCATGTTGGCCATGCTTCCTCACATTAAATTTCCATGTTAAAGCAATTACCAATGGATAGACTGTCAACACAACGCTCAAACACCTACCTGGCTACTGCCAGAACACACTGAAATGACATATTTGTATGTAGATAGTAATATAAGCTATATATATAGCACAACTAACAGGTAGTAGTATTATGGAAAAATGATTATTTGGGATTATTGTTACTGACAATGCATTTTTTGTTTTTAATTATTGGAGAAGATAACATGTGCAATTAAAGATAGATAAATGGGTTCATAGGAGAAAGTTTCCCTCACAGTGCCCCTTCTTATAGAAGCAACCATTGTTCCTTATAGAAGCAACCATTGTTCCTTATAGAAGCAACCATTGCTTCTGTAAGTAGGCATTGTTCCTCCTGGAGACTCGGTACGACTTTCAATCATGCTAAAAGTTTATTTGCATTTGGAATAGATCAATAGAGTCATTCTTAGAGACAAACCTCTTTTAAATTAATGCTTTGTTCACAAACACAAATGTATGTATTTGCAAACACATACACACACACAGGTTAGTCAAAAGTCTCTAACAGACTGGAAAAATAACAAAACAATGGGTTTAATCACTGTCTATGAATAGAAAAAAAATCTCAAAATGTATAGAATTTCTAACACCTAAAAATGTTTGAATATTGATGATTGACAAGATTTTTCTGGCAGTGTTTTGTTTTTAAAAAGTGAAGTTGCCCTGTGGAAATAAGTGCTTTTTTGCAGTGACTTGGACACCACATACTGTATATGGTATGTGTAGAAATGTCCACAAAAAATAGCTATAACTTTTAAACCATTTTTCTCCTGGCCCATTACTCTGCAGGGGTAATTTGAGTAGGCATTGATGATGATAAACACCACAGTTTAGAAGATGTTAAACCAACCTTATCAGAGCTCACATAGAGAAACAAATTAGGCAAACTGCAGTAATTTCAGCTAATGAAGTTTGATTCTAAACATCCAGATCAATTAAGCTTCAAGTACTTGCTTGGGTTCCTGCTCTGTAAGGCAGTGAGGACCTGCTAGTTGGAGGACGGGCTGGGAGGACTCATAGAAGTTTATAAATAAAGATGAAAGAAGTACTCAGTGCTTCCTGGAATATATTTCACAGGCTTTACTGAGTGAGGATCACATCATATGAAACTGAAAGAAAAGCAGATGCTTCATGTGGAAGGTTCATCTATGTGAACCCTCCTTACTGAGGGCCTCCTGGGTTGCAGTGCTCTAAAGACCTGGTATTGTGAGAATGTGGCCAGCCTTCTGCATAAAACTACACTGTAAGAAAATGGACATAAATGAGGTAAAATGGCTTCCATGGAAGGGTGAGGATTGCAGAGGCTGGAAGTCAAGAGACTGAGAGAACTTAATCCTAGCTCTGCCAGGAACTACTGTATTTTCTTTCTCTGAGTCTTGGTCTCCTAATCTACAGAATGAGAGATCTAGAATGGATCATTTCTTCTGCCTCTTCACTCTTTCTTAAGGTCTCCATTTCAACCCTGGTCTTCCTCTGAGCTGGTGAGAAGTTCTAAGTGCAGAAGTGTGTATCTGTGCTGGGTGTGCGTGCAAGAGCACACAGTTGCAAATGCACGTGAGAAGATGGAGGACAGCAGGAAGGAAAGGAATGAGGAAGCAATTCCCAACCTGGCCCTCTCCTGAGTTTGGATGGATAAGTATGTCTTTAGAGACGTTAGCCTCCATTGGTTACGTGCCCAGTCCTGTCCTGAAACTAATTCAGACCACTATTCGCTATGGTGGTGGCAAGTTGGGGATTCTCACCAGACACACATCTGAGAAAATTGACCCTTACAGTCACACTTACATATTTGTGCCCCACCCACAGACCCAGGCTGAAGGTGTCAATATTTTATTCCCTTCCATTTCCACTTCCTCTCTGTTCCTTATCACCATGGACACCCACTAACCCCACCCTGCTCAGAACCTCCTAGAAACAGATGGCAACTCAGATAAGTGGCCTCCAAATATTTTTAGAGCATATATTCCCTATCTGTGAGTATTTAGTAGTAAAATATACATGCATTAGTGGTATACTATATGATTGCATATATTATAAAAATAGAAATTAAAATCACATAAGTTTATAAAAGAACAGAAATAGACATTTTCATTTTCCTACCACACCCAAGTTTCATCTCATGCTCCCCCTGGATGCACGCATGGCATAAGGTTTGCATTTATGTCATTGGCATCAGACTGATTTGGGAATGAGCCTTGACTCTACCCCTTACCAACTGTGGGGAAGATAACTAAGCCTCAGTTTCCTCATCAATAAAACAATACTGTACTTCTGTGTGGTGTTGTCAGAAGGATTTTCATCATCTAGACATTTTCTTTATTCCTCTTCAAACTCTTTTGTCTCATTTATTCACTCGTGCATTATATTATTTATTCTACAAATATTTATTAAGCATCGTTAATTCTTTAAGTGCTGTTCCGATTGATGGGAATATATAAGGAACCAATACAGTCAAAGTGCTTGCCCTTGTGGATTTTATGTCCTAGTGGGGAAGACAAAGAGTAAACAAATAAACATATTATGTCAAGTGATGAGTGGTCAGTATTGTGGATACAAAAAGGCAATATAAAGTGATATGAATGTGAGCAGGAGCTATTTTGGATTGAGTGACCAAAAGTGTTTGTTGAGGGGTGACATGTGGATAAAGACCTGAATGAAATGGTGAGAGACGGCATCTGAGGGATTTATGAAGAGGATCCATCCAAGGGACCATACATGTGCAATTTCTGAAGCAAAAATGAGCTTGGCATCTTCTAGGACCAGTAAGAAGCCAATGTAGCCACAGCAGAAGAAATAAGTTAGGCAGTAACCAGATTATCTTGGACCTTAAAAACATTTTCGGGACTTTGAATTTTATTTGAAGTATGCTGGAGAACTGCAGGAGAGGACTAGAACCATATTGAAGGCCAGTTAGCATGACTCTCGGGGACTCCTGGATAACAGAGCCTAGATCTACATGACTGCATTCAGGAATCACTTGGATCAGGCTTTATCAGCCTGGGGAAGATGAGGTGTCAACTGAGGGCTGTATTTGCATCTAAACCTATGGTGGCATGCTGTTCTCTCCAGTGATCTTAGATGTTGGATAACCCTGAATGTACCTGGTTCAGCAGAGTTGGGCTCCAACCACAGTCCATACCAAGAGACACACAGAACTCTTCCAGCCTCATACTATTCAAACTATAAAAAAAGAATGGAATCATGGTTGTTGGTGTTTGTTTGAGACGGAGTCTCACTCTGTCACCAGGCTGGAGTGCAGTGACACAATCCCGGCTCACTGCAACCTCTGCCTCCCGGGTTCGAATGGTTCTCTTGCCTCAGCCTCCCAAGTAGCTGCTACTACAGGCGGGCACCAGCACACCCAGCTAATTTTTGTATTTGTAGTAGAGATGGGGGCAGCAACATGGAACATGCAGGAACTGGAGGCCATTATCTTAAGTGAAACTACACAGAAACAGAAAGTCAAATACCACTTGTTCTCACTTAAGTGGGAACTAAATAATGTGGACACATGGACATAGAGTGTGGAATGATACACATTGGAGACTATAAAGTGGGGAGGGTGGAAGTGAGGTGAGGGACAAGAAAGTACTTAATGGGTACGATGCACATTATTTGGGTGATGGTTACACTGAAAGCCCAGAATTGACCACTGTGCAATATATCCATGTAAAAAAACTGCACTTTGTACTCCTTAAATGTATACAAATTTTTTTAATGAACCTAAAATGAGATGGTTGAGCTTCCAAATGTTCTGATGTGACACTCACTCACTCAGACATTGCTATCTGTGACCTGTGGCTAGCTAATGAAACTTTTTTTTTTTATATACTTTAAGTTCTAGGGTACGTGTGCACAATGTGCAGGTTAGTTACATATGTATACATGTGCCATGCTGGTGTGCTGCACCCATTAACTCATCATTTAGCATTAGGTATATCTCCCAATGCTATCCCTCCCCCCTCGCCCCACCCCACAACAGTCCCCAGAGTGTGATGTTCCCCTTCCTGTGTCCATGTGTTCTCATTGTTCAATTCCCACCTATAAGTGAGAACATGCGGTGTTTGGTTTTTTGTCCTTGCGATAGTTTGCTGAGAATGGTGATTTCCAATTTCATCCATGTCCCTACAAAGGACATGAACTCGTAGCTAATGAAACATTTTGAGATCCAAAAGCTTACAATCACCACTTGTCCAGAAAAATGTTGCTGATACATTTGATGTGTAGTCTACAGGGGCTTTTGCTATCCTTTAGAGAAGTAGATTTCTTTTGATTTACCCAAGTGTATAAATTTCTAATACTGATCTTTCTGTCACTCTGAACCTACTATTGACTTGACCATGTAGAATAGAAACCCAGTGTCTGTGTAGGAACCAGGACATTGCAGGGTTTGGGGCAGGGACTAACAAGATATAGTTTGCATGCTTCAAAGATCTCTCTGTCTTCTGTATGAGGAATTTATTCTAGGGAGGCAAGAATAGAAGCAGGGAGACAAGCTAGGAGATTATTAGGATGATGGTGCTGGTGATGATAAGAAATCAGGATGTATATTGAAGGTAGAACCATCAGAATTTACTCATGCATTGGATATGAAAGGAAAAAGCGAATCAAAGAAAACTTGAAGGTTTCCTCCTGATTACCTGGGAGAATACTGATGGTATTTATTGAGGTATGGAAGACAGGGCATAACAGGTTGGGGTGAACAGAGCACTCAGGAGTTTTGTTTAAGGCATATTAAATCTGAGATGCTTATTGGACATCTCAATAGCAATGTTGGGTAGGCAGTTAAATATATGTTTGGTGCTCAAAAGGAAGAGATGCCAGTGCTAAAGACATATATCTGGGAGTCTTAGAAGATTGTGTTATTGACCCCAGCTATTTGCTCTCTTTCTGGTCGTGTGACTTTTTGTTCCAGGGATGACTATACCTTCCTTCCTCATGGAATTTGTGAGCATGTTCTGGCCACCCAGATGTGAGTTTCCTATGTCAAACTAGAAGTTTCTGATGTGATTATCTGGTTTACCTCTGTTTCTATTGTTCCTGCTCTCCACACTATAAGAACAATATGTCCAAGATAGGGGTGGCTACATCAGTCTGGGTCCTGAAATAAAAAGACACATGGACTTGAACACAGTCAAGCTGAGCTGAGTCACAGATAATCCCTCAGCCCTCATGTAACATGAACAAGAAATCAATAAATGTTTATTGTTAAATACTGATATGTTGGAGTTATTTGCAACCTCAGTAAAGGCCAACTAATAAAAAAATTGGTAACAGAAGTGCTACCATATCTAAAAATATAAATTATGAGGCATTAACTTTAGGGCTAGGTAGCAAGGGAATTCTTCCAGGAGGCTGGACAAGTAAGATTCATGATACGCAGTCATGAAAAGTTTGGTCAAACTGTGTCTTCTAAACTTGGAAGGCAGATAATGTTTCTAATGGACTTGTTGCATATGGACAAATATAGAAGGATTGAAAAATTGAAAGAGAGCATGATGGTAATATGAATAAGAGGTGAGCTCAGAAAGAATTCACCTATTTCAATGAATGAGATGGAAAATAGGCAGCAAAGAAATTCTGGGCCTTCAAGTTTGGAAAATAAAATCCTTCTCACCTCCCACCTATAAAATATAAAATTTAAGTATTCCTTGAAATAGAAAGGCCTTTTAATACTCCATCTCAGGGCAAAGACAGAACCAAAGGTGTCATCATCAGGCCTATGTTAAGATTTCTGGTTGGATTAAGGTGACTTGCAGACATTTTTTTTCCACCACTGGACAAAAAGGCTCAGGGAAAAGAGATCAAGAGTAAGTTCCTACGAAAGCATGATATACCCACATACCCATAATCAAGTCTAGAGAAAGTCTTTCTTGAAATGAGTAATGGTTGTATCTATTGGAACATGGATCCAACCAGTACCAAGTAGATTAAAACAATACAACAGTGTTGGAGAGAGTTAGGTTGTCAAAAGTGCTGCCAGTCTGTGACTATTTGAAAAGCAAAGTTGGCCCTTAGGCTAATTTGCTTTTAAATGACTTTAGAGATGGGATCTTTTTCTGTCACACAGGCTGGAGTGCAGTGGTGTGATCACAGCTCACAGCAACCTCAACCTCCTGGGCTCAAGTGATCCTCCTGCCTCAACCTCCCAAAGTGCTGGAATCACAGGTGTCAGCCAGCCCTTAGGCTAAGTTTTTATGGGCAAGAATATGATGTATTCTGAGGGAAGAAAATATATGTGATCAATGTTGGATCATGACAGATGGAATTATTATTCCCAATTATTTGTTCCCATAGTCTGATAGGATGATTTATCCTCACTCACTTTCTGTCATGTGAGTTGTCTTCCCCCTTCAGAGAGACAATGTGTCTCCACTTCACATATTTGGATACATGAAATAATTCAGTTAATAAGATGTGAGGACATGTACATATCTGAGAAAAAGCTTTAAATATGATTTCATGGTTTGTGTTGCACTCTCTTGCTTTGTTTTCCACAATAAGACAACATATTCCAGAAAAGGGCTCTTCAATCTAGGATAAGTCACACTGAGTTTAGCAAAGCTAAGCAGAGCCACAGCTGACCCACAGCCTTAGTGTAAATGGTCAAGAAATAAATCGTTTTTGTAAGGCAGTGAGATATTGGGGCTACCTGCTACTGTGACAATACTTAGTTAACACAGGAGTCATCTGTGTATGGGTAATGTATTTAAGGCCATAGCACTCAATGAGATCACATAGGGAATAAGCATAGATAAAGAGACAGACTGAGCCTGGGAAGAGGAGACTCCAGGAAAACAGACTGAGAAACCACGGACAAAGATGTCAGAAGGAAGCAGGAAAGAACCAGATGAGAGGCCAGTAAAAAAAAAAAAAAAAAACGTGCTTTATGAAAGCACGTGCTGAGGAAAAGAAAAAGATACAGAAATGATACTAAATTTAGCAAGGAGGAGGATATTGATGACTTTAACAAAGATGATTTCCATTAATTGGTGGGAAACATAGATTGGCAAGAATTGGATAGAATATAAGTTGAGAAAATGAAGACAAAAATATACATTTTTTTAAATAAATTTTCATTAAAGGGAAGCAGAGACATGAAGAATTACCTGAAGGGAATGAAGAAGTTTACAGACTCCTGTCTCGTTTTGTTTTCCAAATGAGAGATAGCACAGGATGTGTACATGTGGATGGGGAAATCCAGTAGAAAGCCATCATTTCAAGGTAAGAGGATGCACTAATTGATGCTCAGATGAGCAATGAATATACCATATTTAACATTAGAATTTTTATATTGATAGTGTTAGATCATATCATTGCCAAAAACACAAAGAAAGATATTAAAATACTGTCATGCCAGTTATTCTCTCCCCTTCAGTTCTCCGAGGACTGTGGGAGGGGCACCCACAAAGAATAAAACAAATAAGAATTAAAATATCCTGTACTGATGGTGTACAAGTGCCCCAAAACTCCAGGTCAAAGTCCTAATAATGGTTGACCAAGACCCTACAGCTCAACCTTCTTGTCCAAGTCCTGAATCCAATTAATGGGATTTTATCCTCTCTAGGTAACTGCAGAAAGGGCAACTGAAGAGAGTGATCAGTCCTGAATTCACTTTCATACCCCCATGGGATGAAAGAGAGAGCAAGGGAGCAGGGGCTGTGTTTGTGTTTCTTATGCCACAATAAGAAACTGCTCATATACTCAGTGTTTTGAGCTCCAATAATTCACATGATTCTTCATCCCCAGCAGACGTGTTTGTTAGCAAAAGCTAGCAAAGTGTGAGTAAAGTTGGTCATGCAGCGGCAAGTTCTCCTTACCCTATGTTGGGAGTTGGTAGGTGATTGCCCTATTCTCCATGGACAACTCATTCATATTTAACTGGGAACCTCTGAACAAAATATCCTAATCCAAAGGCATGGCCTTCTATAGTGTAAATTCTAGACGTCAAGGCACAGTACTCCTAAGTCCTCTATTTCTCTAGCAGTAAAGCTGGTTCATGCAAAGCTCAGTCTCCCCTGGGGGCCCTTGCATGTCCATCATACACAGTTTATTTACTATAAAACCTCTAGAAAAAATCCCTTATGAGGTCTGCTCCTTCCTTCCTAGGATATTCAAATGGACATTCTCTTTCCAAACAGCCCATAACTATCAAATCACTTGATTTTTAGTGCAAAGAAAGAATAATTGCACCAGAATCCGGTGACCATGCTTTTTGTGTAGCTCACAGAGAATTTCATAATTCAGAATTAGGCAGTGAGCAAGAACAAGAGGCATATTTTGGTGTATTAATTCATGCCAAGTTCAAACTCATTCCATCTCTGTTGCCCGGTGTGAATAATTATGCCATTAATCCCAGGCAGGAGGAGAGCTATTGTGACTACAACACATTTCTAAAGCAAATAAAGAAAAATGTCACTTCTCCCTTTCAACTAATGCTCTGAATACAGCTACATAATAATAATAGTCTTATTTATTTATAGGGCATAAATTCCCTAGGGCTCAATAAGCCACAGGATAAGCAAAATGCCAGTTAAAGAGAAAAAAAAACAGAACTTTTCCAGTTATTAATAATTCTGAAACAAAGCACTGGTTGGGGAGAATGACCAAGAGGAGAAACTGAAAATTTAAGGAGAGCTTGGAAAAGGGCTCAAAGAAAGAGACAGTTGTGTGGCTTTTTCATTTTCTTCTCCCCTCCTGTTACATACTGCTCCCACTGTGACTCAGAGGGCCAGCTGTCTGGGGAAGAAAAATTTGACACATTTTTTAGGTTGGTGCAAAAGTAATGGCAAAAACCACAATAACTTTTGCACCAACCTAACAATCAGCCCTGAATGTCACCCTGATGCTACACACCCTTTGCTGTGAAAGAAAATAGGTCGACCTGCCCCCTTCCCCATTTCTGAATTCCTTTCCAACTCACAGATGGCTTATTGAGCATAGAAGTATTGGAGGATCAGTGCAGTTTCCCATCCAGCCTCTCTTATGAGGGTCAGAAATGCATGGGGAGTAGCAGTCAAGAGGGTGCCCTGTGTGCGTCATTTCCAGCTTCACAATGTTGAAGAGGAGACTGGGGATAGACAGAGGAGTGGCACTATACAGAAGCAGTTCTACATTTTTCTACGTTTCCTCTGAGACAGAAGGAATAGGGTCGAGGCCCACCAGGCAGGAGCCCTGGGTGCCAGAGGTCACAGAAGCAGTGGGGATCAGTACACACTGCCCTGACACTGGCATTTCTGCAGAGAGGTGGTGGCTGCTCTGGGTTCACACGTAGCCCTGCCCATTCCTGCCAGTCAGAGCTGGCAAGAGATCCTTTAGCCACAAAGGCAGAGTGGCTGAGTTAGGAGATGGGGCAAGCCCTTCTCCTCAATGGCTCCCAAACCTAGCAGTGTCCAGAACACAATTCAGTGTTGCATGAACGAAATGAAATGCTCTCAGTCTGCCTCTCATTCTTTCTTTATTTCACTTGGGGAAGTCACTTGACTCATTGAGTTTCAGTTTTCCTAGGTATAAAATGCTAACGATATTATATTATGAAGATGAACTATTGGAATTGCTATTTTTGTGGGCCAGAATTTTTAGAATGTCAACAATTTCACAAGGTTCAAACTAATAATTAATTTATTCCTTCATCCATCAATGAATGGCCACTATATGCTTAAAGCTGAGGATTCAGCAAGGAACAAAACAAATGATCTGGCCATGAATCTGACATCTTAGTTACATCTTAGTCAGGGGAGGGCAGAGTATGAACACACAGAGACAGGGAATCTTCTCTCAGGGGTGAATGCTGAAAGAAAAATACATCAGGATATGGGACCAGAGAGTGCGGAGGTGGCTACCTGTGACAGGGTGGCTAAGAGAGTCTTTTTTGGGGGGATGGCATTCGAGTAGAGACCTGAAAAAAGCAAAGGAGAAAATAAAGGTCTGGGAATAGAGCATTTCAGAAAGGACATTCCTGCAGGTGGAAAGGAGTGAGGGGTGGGAAGAGTGGAGGAGAGCAAGGTCAGAGAGTAGGCCATGGGAAAGACTTTGCAGTTTAATTCTAAATGAGACAGGAAGTCATTGGAGGGTTCTGAACACAGATGTGATACATTTTTCTAAGATCGCTGTGGTTGTTTAAGTGAAGCAAGTGAGGGCAAGGGGAGGGGAGAACGACGCAGACCACTTAGAATGTTACTGCTGTCATCAGAAGAAAGACAATGGGGACTTGGACTAAGATGGTAGCGGTGTCCGTGCCAAGAAGTGGTTATATTTGGAATATATTTTGAAAGTGGAGCTAACAGGAATGACCAGTGAACTGGCTGCAAGGTGCGGGAAAGAGAGAGGTCAAGAATGACTCTTAGGCTTTGGGCCTATGGGAATAAGTGGCTGGCGGTGCCAAGGGGGAATGGGGTGGAGCACGGTCGGGAGGGGAGGAATCCAGAGTTCTGCTTTGCACACAATTGCATTTGTTTTGTCTGTCGGTACATGTGGAGAGTTGAGCGGGCCATCTGGAGCTTCATGGAAAGGTCAGGGCTAGAGATAGCTCCTTCCAGCTATTTCGGGGCTAAACTTAGATCAAACACATGCACACTCTTGGGGATCTCTAAAGGACAGGACTGTATGAACACAAGGAATAAGTGACTAGATGCTTTCCCTGGGTTGCTATGTCAAATATGCTTATTAATATTTTAGAAACCAAACCTTTCTTCCCGTATTCTAATTGATCGTCTATTCAACAAGTTTTACAATATAAATTTTAAGAATGTGCATTTTTCTAGGAACTCGGTAAAATTACGATTATTTGAAAATAAAATACTGTCTTTTACTAATAGTTTTACTTTCCCTGAATTGCTCCCTCACGTGGCGGGTAAAAGAATCTGCTCTGGACTCCCCAGTCTAGACAGTAAAAGAACTCAGTCTGGACACTAGAGGGCGCAATGCAGACAGTCAGAGCAGCCGCAGGAACTGAAAGGCGGCAATTCAGGAGTTCGCAGATCACTCCCTCTCCTGCTGTGTAAATCAGGGGTCCTGGCATTATGAGTCAAGGAGGGCAGCCCCCAGGCCACCAACGTGTGACCATTTTGATCAGGGGGATAATAGGGCCAGGCAGGGTTTTTCCAAAGGGAGCTCCTGGCAAATTTAAGGCACATCAGAGGAGAAAAAAGAAGTTAAGGAGAGAGGACACGTCAAGGAGAAAGAGAAAGAAAAATAAAGTAAGCAAAAATGAGGGAAACCAAGAAGTGCCTATTATAGAAGAATGGGAGAACTCCAGAAAGTCAGGGACGGAAGGGGCCTCAGAGACTTTTTATTTTTTTCTTTAAACTGGGTCTCGCTGTGACACCCAGGCTGGAGTGCAGTGGCGTGATCACAGCTCACCCCGACCACCCTGGGAGGCTCAAGCGATCCTCCCGCCTCAGCCCCCCGAGTAGCTGGGATTACAGGTGCACAACATCACGCCTAATTTTTGTATTTTTTGTAGAGAAGGAGTTTCACCATATTTCCCAGGCTGGTCTGGAGCTCCTGGGCTCAAGAAATAAACCTGCCTTGGCCTCCCAAAGTGCTGGTATTACAGGTGTGAGCCACCACGTCCTGCCCAAAGACCATTTTTATTGAACTTTCTGTTTCCCAGATAACTCCAACGTTCCTGGAGTTAAGGTTGGAGGCCTCCCAGGGTTGCTGTGCTCTCAGTCAGTGGTCTTCATTTCCCTACCATGTCATCTTCACAAAGTGTATGAACCTTACCAGGTGTCTCCTAGATGTCACATCATTCTCAACAAGCCTTAATGTAAGCACCCACTTACTTCACATATTTATTTTGCTAAGTCCCAAATGAACTGTCAAGTACAAATGTGGAATGCTGCTATGGCATAAGTATGATGATACAACTCGTACTGACGTGCTAGATACAATAAATCTGCATTTAAGATGTAATTACAATAACTGGTTTTGTGGCTACAACTTTAAAAGGGCTGTGGGGATGACATTCAATTTCCCAGCATTCTTAAAACATTAAAAAAGTTTTGCATGCCTGCAGCATGCAAAATTATAGATGAAGAATCAAAGTTTTGGTATCACAGATATGGGTTTAAATCCTGGCTTTCAGTGGTTGCTAGCCCATGATTTGGAGCAATATTTCTAAGACCTCCTGCCTTCTCATCTATAAAATCAAAATAATAATATAGTACTATGTCAGAGGATTGTTGTGAGGGTTAAATAAGATTGTTGGTAAAACTTCTAGTTCATTGTATCCTCTCAATAAGCAATTTGTAATGTTCATGTCAGAGAAAAACTGATATCCTTAAATTAGATTCTGAAAACAAATCGGGAAATGGACTAAATGATTCACAAAAGGAGATAAATACATGTGAATTAAAGTTTACAAGTAGTCAAAGATGCAAAGTAAAGCAACAATGGGAAACATTTTTCTCCTCCTCCTTGGTTTCTTATTTCAGTTAAAAGCAGGCTCACTCAATCAGTTGTCTAAGCCAAACACCTGAAAATTAAAATCAACTACTTCCTCAAACATGGGACAATTTGAACATCAAAATAAATAATAGCATTATAACCTATTGAATAAAGTAAGAATTCCAAAGTCCACACTGATATAAATAAATGAATGTATAAACAGTAAGTAGGAGAGAACGGAAGGCTTTTCTTTACAGAAGAAAGTCAGATAATAATAAATGTAGAAAGAATGACAAAATCAGAAAACAATTTGTCAGTCATCCTAATAATAATTCTTTTAGGCAAGATGATTGCAACTAGTAGGAGAACATTTAAGGAGTATCTCCCCACAAGATACTTAATTGATTAAAAAAGGTAAATTGGTAAATGTACTAACTTACTGGAGAAACCAAGCAGGTTTAATTTTAACCAGTTGATGGAATGTGACACTTCCAATAATGAAACTCATTGACAGCAGAGCCTCCTGATGTGATGCAAAAACTCAGCATTGCTTCTGTGAGATCCCTGCCAGAAGTCCATAATCTGCATGTGATCGTGTGGAACATCAGACAAACCCAAACTGAGGACCATTCTACAAAACAACTGCCTGTCCTCTTAAAAACTGTCAAAGCCATGAAATACATAGAAAGACTCAGAAACTGCTCCAGATTAAAGGAAACTAAAGAAAGCAAGACAACAAAGTGCTATGCATGATCTCGAATTTTCTATTGCTATAAGGGACATTATTAGAAAAATTGGAAAAATATGAAAAAATTCTGTAGATTAAATAATAGCATATAGCATTATTAACTCTGGATTTTAATAATGGTCAAGGTTTAAAAGAGAATTGCTTGCTTTTGGAAAAACACACTGAAGAATTTAGTTGTAGAAAGGCAATATACCTGCAAATTACTTTTAAATGGAAGAGAGAGAGAAAAGAAAGAAAAAAAGAAAGAGAACGATTTCTAATCCTTTGGGTTTATACCCAGTAATGGGATTGCTGGGTCAAATGGTATTTCTGGTTCTAGATCCTTGAGGAATCATCACACTGTCTTCCACAGTGGTTGAACTAATTTACACTCCTGCCAACAGTGTAAAAGCATTCCTATTTCTCCATATCCTCTCCAGCATATCCTGACTTTTTAATGATTGTCGTTCTAACTGGCGTGAGATGGTATCTCATTGTGGTTTTGATTTGCATTTCTCTAATGACCAGTGATGATGAGCTTTTTTTAATATGTTTAATATGTTTGTTGTTTTAATATGTTGTTGGCCACATAAATGCTGGATAAAGAAAATATGGCACATATACACCATAGAATACTATGCAGCCATAAAAAAGAATGAGTTCATTTCCTTTGCAGGGACATGGATGAAGCTGGAAACCTTCATTCTCAGCAATCTAACACAGGAACAGAAAACTAAACACTGCATGTTCCTACTCATAAATGGGAGTTGAACAATGAGAACACATGGACACAGGGAGGGGAACATCATACACCAGGGCCTATTCGGGGGTTGGGGGCTAGGGGAGGGATAGCATTAGAAGAAATACCTAAAGTCGATGACGAGTTGATGGGTGCGGCAAACCACAATGGCACGTGTATACCTATGTAACAAACCTGCACGTTCTGCACATGTATCCCCAAACTTAAAGTATAAGAAGAAGAAGAAGAAAGAGAGAGAAAGAGTGAGAAATGTAGAAAATGTTGACATTTTGGATCTTGGTGAGGGGTGTCCAGAAATTCTTTGTCTTACTCTTGCAACTTTTCTGTAATCCTGAAATTATGTCAAAATACAATGTTTTTTTAACTGGCTTCATTCTTTTCCTTACCCCACAAATGTATCAATCACCAAGTGCCTGTGGTTCCATTTCCTAAATACCTCAACAAACATAGTCACTTCTATTTTTCTCTACCGCCACTACCCTAATACAAACCACCCCTCTTGCGTGAACTACAAAAACAAATAATAAAAAAATAGCAAATATCTAAAAGATATAATCTTAGAAACTTTTACCTTTCTAGCCTTCCTTCTAATTGGGCTTGTATTTGAGGTCCCAACCTATCAATAAGATAAGAAAAGGGAATAAATGTAAGGATTGGGAAATAAAATAAAGTAGTAATGTTTATAGATGATATGCCTGTCTATCTTCTCTACATAGATGACCCAAGAGAATCTACAAACTAGTACAACTAATTATACTCAATGAGCTCAATATACAAAAACCAATTCCTATACAACAACCAATGAAAATATGTATTTTTAAAGGTAACAGTAATAAAAGTACAGGATGTCTAGAAACAAATCCAACAGAGATGTAAGATATGTACAGATTAAAATAATAAAAGTTTATAAAGAACATAAAAGAAGACTTAATAAATTGAAAAGATATAAAATATTGATGGATGGTGTAGCAGAGCTACAAGTTATCTATATGAAATCTTGTCATCACCTTTTTTGTGAACAAAATTCAAAATTTAGGGAGAGAAGAGTATAAAATATATTTTTGCTAAATTTTCTTTCAGATAGGCATAATATTTTACAAAGTTCTGACCAATAAAAGGTAAACAAAAGTCTGAGATCATTTCTATTTTATTGTTATTTTATTTTTTCTTTTGCTTTTTGGGTGAGGCATCAACCCTCTTTCTTCTTCCTTTTTCCTGATAGAAATCTGACTTGATGCCTGGAGTAGCTGCAACCATCTTGTGGCAAGGAAGCAATAAGCATAAGGGGGAAAATCAACATATACAAACAGAAGTCCAAGACACTGATGAGAAACATTACACAGTCACTTCAGCAGCCCTGGATTGCTCATCTCCAGACTGGTTGTCATATAAGAAACAGAAACCGTTACTGTTTGCACTGCTATGTTAGGTTTCTCTCACTTGAATCAAAAATATTGCTGAATGTTACAGATGAGAGCACACAAAGTTTTTAAAATGGTAATTCTCCCCAGATTAATTAATAAATTCAAGTAGACAAGTGTAATCTGGATATGGCTGAAAAACCTTGTTGCTCTTTGCAGAGTTGTGTGAAATAGCAAACAGGAAGCTGCTACATCCGGTTCTGGGCACTCTTAGGCTTTTGCTGGGACCAACCCAGACACCTAGAGATTTTGTGCTTTACTTACAGCATGTACCTGCTTCTTCCATGGGGCCACTCCATAAGCTCCTTTTGCACAAAAACAGCCCATCCTCAGCAATGACCTCAGCCCCCGACCACCCCTCTTTCCATTCCCCCACCCACAGTCATATTCTATTTTGACATGGAGCAGGATGCCGAGGGAGTTTTCTTAGAACTGATTCTATTTCAGGGGCAAACATTCACTCTCAGTGAGCTTAGGGTGGGGAGCAGGAGAAATGGGGGCGGAGAGGAAAATTGGTTTTCCTCACCCACCTCAAAATGAGAAAAGAGGCTGAGTATGCTAAGAAATAACCTAGGGGTTCTGGTCGCTCCTGAGGGGCTTCTGATAAATGATTCAGAGGATACCCTTTCCCTCACCCACTCCTGTGATCACACACCCCACATGGACATGAGCAGTCCTTTCCAGCACACACCACCCTCTACAACTTCTTAGGTGGGCACTTCCCTTGTAGCTCTGGTCCATGAGTGACCTGAATTTTTCTGCCTTTTGTCTCCATTCCTAATGTAGAATTTTGGGATTCCAGGTACATTACTCACATCCTCACCTTTTCCCTCCTTCCACATAATTCCTGAAAGTCCCTCAAAGGAGATGCATCGCAAGTTCTCACACGCAAGTCCTTGGCCAATCCCCGGAACTCTAGGTTTTCCTTTCTTCGACATTGACTCATCCTTCTTCCTGCCGAGACTGATACAGCCCGCAAAGCTACATCAAAGCACCTCAGCACTATCTGTGGTGACACCACTGAGCCATCATCTTCTCTAATGTTCTTTGAAAGGGCACCGGCCATCGAGACCCAAAAAGATGCTGCGTTTTCTTTGAAGTTCTTTAAAGCACCCAAACCTCAATGTGTCACATCCCTAAATGGTGGCTACACCTCTTTTGACATTTCAACACCAAAGCAACTCTATTTGTGCCTTGGTGTCTCTCAGAAATTTTTAGATCCAAGAATGCTTTCATTTTGCATGGCCTCTCTTTCATGAGCTGTGCTGGGACAGAAAGCTGTGCTGTCTCATTCTGCTCTCTCTCCTCCCATTATTCCTTCTTTTTGACCCAAGGCTGATGCCCCCACTTTGAAATTTTCAACAAAAGGGATTATTTTAGTCCCTCTCTTAGTTTCTAGAGAAATAAGCGACTGCTGGCTGGGCCCCAGGTGTATAAGCTCTTTTGGCTTCCAGGTTCAAGCACATGGAATTTGAATCTCACTTCCTCACACACTGAGCTGCTTCCCCTTTCCACTTCTCCTATGAAACCCTAAATCCTCTCAATCACATTTCAGGGCCTGATGTGGCTTTTTGAGAGGCTTTCTCCAGCATCTGCATCTCAATCCCCATTCAATGATGAGAAGAGCACTCACCAAGCCCCATCACTGTAACATACCACACAGTTTGGGTATAAGCAACAAATGCTCAGTCATGGATGACAGCAAAGTTGTAGGAATAAGGATTTTTTTCAGCAGATGAATAAAATAATGAAAAAATACCAATAATCTAAATGACCCCAAATAAGTAACTGGTTGAATAAATAGTGCTGTATCCACACAAGGAAAAATTCAGCAATAGTTGAAATTAGTAGTGTGGAAGTAATCTCAAAGAGCCCAAGATGGCCCATACTGGAATCGCTCAGAAGCCTGTAAAAAATACAGATTTCTGGATGTGGACCCCAATGACGGAATCAGAAGCACTGGGAGTAGACTTGGAATCTTTATTTTAATAGGTAACTCCAGTGATAATGCAAATCAAAGTTTAAAAATTTACAACCATGGCAGAATAGTTAATTATGAGGTAAAATGATCATGATATATTGTTAGATGAAAATAGTATGTTATGAACAAAGAATGTATAATATAATCTCATTTTTAAAAAGTAGTGTGACTAGAGAGATGATATATAGGCATATAGGTAAAGACTGAAAAAATAATGCCAAAATACTAACCATGGTTAGTGGTGTGTTTATAGAAGATTTTTATTTTACTATTTTTACTTTTTTACGTGTTGAGTCCAATTTGTAAATTTCCAAAATAAACACTTAGTTTATGTGTATTTAAAGAAAACAATAAAAGTTGTTTTGTTTTGCTTTTTAAAAAAGGATAAGAGGTAAATGACATGGGACTTTTAAATTTACTTATACTCTGGATTTTAAAAAATAAAAAAGGCAGCTTGCAAAAATTTTGTACCACATAATAAATAAAAATTTTAAATGAAGAGTTAAAAATAAAGGGGAAGTAAGGGTGCTAATATAAATGAAGCCAGGATTAAGGTTGGTATCCAAGAATGCATTGCCTCAAACTTCAGTTATGTTTCTAAAATGAGCTATAAATTTGCCTCTTCCTAATGTCACATGACCTAGACATGAGCAGATAGGGAGAGGGAGGTTCAATATCATTAGACATTAGGGAAACAGGAATCAGAACCACAATGAGATACCATTTCATACCTACTAGGATAGCTAAAATAAAAATTAATGTTTTAAAGGAAAGCAAGTGTTGGCAAGAATGTGGAGAAATTAGAATCCTTGTATGTTGCTGCAGGAACATAAAATGTAGAATGTAAATGTAAAATGATGAAGAGTTTGACAGTTGCTCAACATTAGCAGCACTATACACAATAGCTAAAAAGTGGGTAATATCTATCAACTGATGAATAGATAACAAAATGTGATATATCTATACAGTAGAATATTATTCAGCCTTAAAAAGGAATGAAGTACTGATTCATGCTACAACATGGGTGAACCTTGAAGACATTACATTGAGTTAAAGAAGACAAACACAAAAGGTTGCATATTGCATGACTCCATTTATATTAAATATCTAGAACAGATAAATCCATAGATACACATTGTGTTTTTCGGGGGCTGGGGGAAATGGAGGAATGGAGTGTGATTGTTTCATGGGTACGGAAGTTTCCTTTTGGGATGATGAAAATGTCTTGAGATAATGATTTCAAAACATTATGAATGTACTAAATGCTACTGAACTGTGCACTTTAAAATGGTTAATTTTATGTCATGTAGATTTTACTTCAATTTTCTAAAAGTAGGAGTAGTTTATGAAATTAAACCCAAGAATACTGAGGTGTTCCAGAAGGTTCCATTTGGAAAGGGAGATGAAATAATTAGCCCAGTTTTGTACCTTGAGTTTGATATGTCCATGGAGAATCCAGCTGAAGGTGCCAGAAGTCAATTAGGATTATCAATCTGGAGCTAGGGAGAGAATTCTGGACTGGACCTCTATATTTGAGAATCATCAGGTGGATAATGGAAACTCAATCTACACATGTGGGTGTGGGTTCTCCTCAGAGTTTCCTAACACAAATGAAGTGGAGTATAGGCCCCAGTGGAGAAACCCTGTCATTTTTCCAGGAAAAATTTCTGTGTCGATGTGGACTTTACATTCATTCATTGTTTTTAATTAAAGTGGAGTATGGCATGTAAATTTTTCACCTTCCAGAAAAGCCTTTGCTGTAATATGGTTGGATTCATTTGATATGACAGAATAGTATTTAAAAGACCTGACCTATGATTTGCACATTACTGGAACAATCAACCACAGTCACTTCTTCTTCAACTTTCATTTCTGTGTGCCTGAAGTGTGAAGAAGGGTCCTCCCTCACCTTTCCTGGCATTCGATCCCAGGTGTTTGTGGTGAGCCTATTGGAGAGCCCACCCATGACTGATGTGTCACAAGAAGGGATGTGATGCCATGGCTGAGGTAATACCAGGTCATACTTTTTTCCAAATCTTTTCTAATGTTTGACTCAGAACAGGTTTCAGTGTGCAATACTTAAAGTAGCATTTTTTTAAAAATATAGTAAGCCTTGACAACTGTTTAATCTGGATGATGAGTGCATGGGTGTTATGGCACTATTTTCTCCATGTTTTAAATGTTGAAATATTTATAATTTTTAATAGAATCTTTAACGTTATGATGACTTATATTCCACACAAGTTTATTAAGCATCAATTTTGTTCCAGGTACTAAGTTAGGTGGTTTCATACATGACTAGTGCCTGCAGAATAACCCAGTTTGATGATGGTTTCCTATTCTAAATAACAGGCTACACTTAGGTTACCATAAAGAATGTTCCGGAGTATGAAGATGGTTAACATCCATTGGGTCAATAAGAAGTGAAGATAAAATTTGACATGGATAAGAAGATTTGAAATAATCTCAGAAGATAAATCGAAAATTAAAGACAGCCTTTTTTAAAAAAATAAAATAATTAAGGGGGACATAAGAGTTGTTCCACTATTTCTAAATGGCTGGCTTGTGCAGGGGAAATTATAGGGTTAAAATCTGCGAACTAGGTCAGCTTTATGTATTTGGCTCACAATGAAGATGTAAAGTTCACCAGCATTTACCTGGGTAAAACCACACCATTAAATTGGTTTATGGTTGGTACCTACCATGTGCCAAGCTCTGGGCATGGTATTTCACATACCTTATCTCATTTAATCATTTTAGCAGTCCTGTGTGCTGACGTTTTTTAATGTACGTGGAAACAGCTCAAGAGTTCAAATAACTTGGTCTTAAGTCACAAAGTTAGTAAACGGTCAAGCTAATATTCAAACTTGAGTAAATCTGTTGCCAAACCTATGTCTTGCCAAAAGAACATGCTTCATGGGAATAGATTGCTCTGGAATTCATGTCTTTTAACTTTCTTTATGGTTTCTTTTAGTGTGCAGGTCTTTTTCACTTAAATGTTAATATATTAACATTTTCTTTTGTGATCTGTGCTTTTCGTGTTTAATTAAGGAAACTTCTCTACCCTGAAGTCATAGGATACTCTATCTACACCCTAAAGTCATAGGATATTCTATCTTTTCTTTTAAACTTATAAACATTTGTTTCTTACATTCAGGTCTATAACTGTCTTTAACTTCTATTTGGTAATGGTGTAAATTAAAGGTGTAATTTAATTTTTCCCCCACATGAATAATGAATCATCCAGCACCACTGATCAGGCTCCATTTTTTTCCCTATTAGTTCCTCATGCTTTGTAGTATATTGAGTTCACAGATGAGGAGGTCAATTTCTGAACTTTCTACTTTCTTCTACTAGTTTTTTTTTAAATTTCTGTATAAATGCTGCATTGTCCTAATAACTATAGTCTTGTAACAAATATTCGTATTTAGTAAGGTAAGCTCCCATATTTTTCTACTCTAATTTTTTTCTGGGTTATTCTAGGCCTTTTGGTTTTCTAGTCAAATTTTAAAAACAACATAATTTCCTTGAAAACCCCTATTGGGCTTTTGATGAGAATGGTATCACATGTCAATTAATTTTGGGAGAATTGACATCTTTAAAAATGTTGAGTCTTCTCATCCAGAGATTAAGTATGTTTCCCTGTTTACTTTTCTTTTTTAAAAATAACTTTCTCCATAAAAGCCTCAGGTATCTATTACTTATTTTTAGATACCTTAGAGACTTTGTTTCTACTGTTAATAAAATTCTTTTTAAAATTATATATCATAATTTGTGTAAGTGTCTAGAACTTAATTGATGCTGATAATTATCTTGTATCTAGCAACCCTGTTGAACTTTTTATTAGTTTGTAGATTCTGTTAGGTTGTTCAGTTATCTTTTCACAAATAAGCATTGCATTTGTATAAAATATGGCACTCAAAATTATCAACATACATGTGTAAAGTCTAAAATTACAAAATTTGAAATATAACACATCTTTTATTTTCTATAAATTGATGTAATTTTGACTCAAGCATGCCATGCATTTGAGCTGGCAAGGAATTTAACTTTAGTTAGCCATTCTTGAGATTTACTTCAACCTAAGGACAAGTAATAGTTCCAGGGTCTTAACACCAAGGCTGACGGGCTGGCAAGTTCTCTCCCTGGTCACATGCCATCAATCCAGGAGGTTTACTGATAACACGTTTGTTCTCTCTGAGCAGAGTCTCCTACCATTCTGTGACTCTCTGCAGTGTTCACACCCATTAGGATGACAGGAATTTCAATGGAAGCTAATAGCCCTAAGCCTAGTGCTCCATTTTTTCTGCCACTTCCATGAAATCTGGCTATCTTATCTGACTCTGCCTCCAAAGAGCTTGAGAAAGTCTCAGAGGTCTCAGAATGCACAGCCTTCACCCAACCCCCAGGCAAGGGATATCTTTTTCTAGGCTAAGGAAAACCCCTCCCCACCTCCTGATTCTTCAAGTCACATTGCTTTCCCCCTCATACTTTATCCTTCCTTTTTCCTTTCCCAATAGCCTTTCACAAACTTCCAAACCCAGAATCCAGGATTAATTTTTCAAACCCTAACAAAGTTTGGGGAGAAGTATTTCTTTCCTTCTTTCTAGTTCAGGAGTTTCTAGTTTCTTCCTTCTCTCGAAGGAAGAAAATTGAAACATTTACATTTCCAAATTTAACATGTCTTAATCATCAATGTATCCTGCTGGCTACATAAAATGGCGCTCAAATCTTAAAGATACTCATACTCTACAAGGAATTCAATCATCCATCATTTCTGAGAATTACTATCACATAACCTCCATGAAGAAATTTTGAACTGATTTGACAACATTTTTGTATGCTTACCTCTTCTAAGTTTTTTTCTTCTTTACTATTACTTATTTTAATTTTTTGCCTTTAATTGAAAAATGTTGATATTCATAACAGAATAACTTTGTCAACATGCCCATTTCTGTAGTCCTGCTTGTATTCACACTACTTTCTGGGAATAAAAACTCTACTGTGCTGTGAATTAGCTTCTGCTGTACTGCAGAGAATCTTCCACAGTCTACTTGCTGAGCAATCGGCATGCCTCAGAAGCTTTTGCAGAGACTTCCAATAGCTTGCCTTGTATCTAAATGTTCCTGCAAACTGCCAATATTTTATGTATCTTTTATTACTGTGGTGCAGTACTGCTTTTGGAGGGTTCTTGAAGTCAGGTGTGCTCTGCCCTAAGCTTTCAGAGATGATCCAGCTTTCTTCTGCCAAGGGCTTCTCTTTTTTGCATTTCAGGGTTGGTCCCTGGGAGCCCTTCGCAAGTTTCCACTTCCACTGCTACTTTCTAATGCTTCTGGCTGTTTTTCATCTTGATTCCTTTCCCTCTGTTTTCTTTCCTTATTCTTCTTTCTCCTTTTTCTCTCTTCTTCTTGCCTCTTTGATTTTTTTTTATTTTAAGCTAAGAGCATTTGGCATTTATTGTTATCTTCCCTTAGTAAGAAGGCTTCTTTCCATGAGATCAGAGAATTGTCACATTTTATTAAGACAATGTATGGGCCCTATGGTCTTTGTAATGAGCTTATCCCTCTCACTTTCAGATGCATGATGTTTCCAGACCCACATCTCCACATGAATGAATATCACTGAACGTTCTGTAGAGAAGGTGACATCCTCTAGAAACCATAACGGAGTAGTGAATTCAATAGAGTGCTTCACCAGAGTATCACCAGCTATTCCATGAGCAGAAAACTTAGATTGTAAACAAGACATTGTGATGGAGATAAAAGAAGAAAGCCAACTAATAAAGGAGAGAGAAAGAGGGAGAGAGAAGCCCTCAATCTTATCATGTCATAGTCATAAGATGACTCCTCCTTCTCTAGGCAGAGTGTTCAAGTTCCAAGCAGGATAAGAAAGGAACAAACGTATGTTTATTGCAGCACTATTCACAACAGCAAAGACTTGGAACCAACCCAGATGTCCAACAATGATAGACTGGATTAAGAAAATGTGGCACTTATACACCATGGAATACTTTGCAGCCATAAAAAATGATGAGTTCATGTCCTTTGTAGGGACATGGATGAAACTGGAAATCATCATTCTCAGTAAACTATCGCAAGAACAAAAAACCAAACACCACATATTCTCACTCATAGGTGGGAATTGAACAATGAGAACACATGGACACAGGAAGGGGAACATCACACTCTGGGGACTGTTGTGGGGTGGGGGGAGGGGGGAGGGATAGCATTGGGAGATGTACCTAATGCTAGATGATGAGTTAGTGGGTGCAGCGCACCAGCATGTCACATGTATACATATGTAACTAACCTGCACATTGTGCACATGTACCCTAAAACTTAAAGTATAATAATAAAAAAAAAAGAAAAAAAAAGAAAGGAACAAAAGACTGAAGAGAAGATACCCTTTAAAAAAAATCTTTCCTGAGACCTTGCTCGTTGACTTTCATTAGCTAGAATTGTATCACTTGTAAATTCTTACATGCAAAGGAGTCTGGGAGACTTGAATATTTTTAGCTGGGTACATTACCACTGGATAAAAATTTGAGTTCTTTAGTAAGTAAGAGGAGATGGGTATTGGGCAGGCAACAGGGCATTTGTGTCAGCCACAAATAATATCCCCATTTTAAAAGTAAAACCACTGAATCTTACAGCCTTCTCCACAAACATGAACCATGAAAATCTTGAGGATGCTTGGAGGGATCTTAATAAAACTCATCTCCCAGGGCAGACAGGTTTGGACTCTGTAATGAAACTATGTATTTCAGATTGGCAGCCCAGATATAAGGGGCCCTGGCTATAGCTTGCAGCTACAAGAGACATTTGGATGTGGTTGATTAGTCACTACGGAGGGGACCCATGCAACCAGACCTGTGATAGTGCACAGGAAAAAAAATTGGCCCACCCTATCTCACCATGTCTTCATGTCAGTGCAGCTGAAGGGTTAGTGGGAAAAGCCACAAGCCTATGTTTCTTCTTCATTGTAGTGTCCAAAACACCTACGGTCTTACGGAATCTTCCCCAGCCAGTGACAGGAAACTCATTCTGAAACCACCAGATGTTTTTTTAATCAGACTAGGGGTGGGGCAGAGGTCTCTTTGGGCTCCCTGCCTGGGCAGAGTTGATGACTGTGTAAATTAGACTGCGGCAGGAGCACTCTCCCCTGGAATCTCAGGAAGCAGGGCCATGCAGGGGCGAGTCTCCATGATCCTCAGACTCTACCACCTTGGCACTTTCTCTTTCAGTCCTTGATCTGATATTTCCCCTTCCTGACCTAGCCTAGCTGGGGCCCAGGTGTGCTATAAAACTTTCTCTCTCAGACTTTTCCCTCTCAATTTAACTCAGAAATCTGTTCAAGAATACTCCTGATGCAAGAAAATCACAAGACCACTCCCCACCATCACCACCCTTAGGAGGTGCAGGAGATCTGACCTTATCTGTATATCAGGAGGCCTCTAAGGGGACCAGGGAACAGTCGCTATGCAGATGGTGCAGGGAAGTTTCAAGGGGGCTTGGAATTCACCATCACACATGGGATACATTGTTATCCCAAAAGGAAGTTTAACTTTGATAAAGATTTTCTGTGTAGTAGTTAAGTCTGCACACTCTACAGCCATACTGCCTAGAACTCAATCCTGGTTCCACCGTTGCCTAAATACACATACTTGGCTTAACCTGGCTATCCCATGCCTTGGTTTCAACTATAAAACAGTCACAATATTAGCATAGCCTCCCAGGACTCTCATAGGTGAAGTGAATTTATATAAGTCACTTAAAATATTACTAAATGCAGAATAGATGCTCAATAAATATCTGCTGGCTATTATCCCACGCCTCTTATTCATGCACTCCCACGTACTCCACACACAGTCACACACACACAGTCTCAATTTAGGTGTGAGATGAAAGTTAGGGTTAGGGGAAATGGAAAAGGGGGAAATAAAAAGATTCAGATGAGGCAGAGTAAGTTAACTTAGAAAAAAAAAACCATAAAAGAAAGGTCATTTTTTATTTCTTTCAGTCACATTCTGGGTGAAATTGTTGTTGTCTTCTTTTTTTCTCCTTCTCTTTTCTTGCTTAACCCTGAGAACATATCAAGATTCTTTTAGGTGGACTATCTCTGATTAATGCTTATTCATTTTCTATTGTTGTGTAACAAACTACCACAAATTCATCAGCCTACTATAACACCTAATATCTCATAGTTCTGTAGGCCAAAAGCCTGGGCAGGCTCAACTGAGCTCTCTGCCCAGATTCCAGAGAGCCAAAATCAAGGTGTCAGCCAGGCTGAGCTCGCATCTGAAGGCTCTGCGGAAGAATGAGCTTCCAAACTCATTCGGGTTGTTGACAGGATTTCATCCCTTGCAGTTGTAGGACTGCAGGCCCATTTTCTTGCTGCCCTCGGAAGAGAGCAGCTCTCAGCTCCTAGAGGCTGCTCTCAGTCCTCAGCACAGGAACCCCAGGATCTTCAAGCCAGCAGGAGTACCTCAAATCCTTCTCAAATTTGGAACCTCTATGTATGACTTTCTCTGCTGCAACAAGCTGTGAACATGCTCTGATTTTGAAGGGCTCATATGATTAGATTGGACCCACCCAGACAACCCCCATTTTGCTGTACAATCTAACATAATCATCCCAGCCACAGATTCCAGCCTACTCACAGGTTCCAACCACACTCAGAGGGGAGGGATTATAGAAGGGTGAGGATCACTGGGGGTCATTTTAGGATTCTGCCTGCCACAAATGCCATGAAGTTCAAGAGAGATAATTGAGAAAAATGGGCAGGAGGCAGTTCAGGGTCAGTTGAAGAGCTCAGTTTGGGATCTCTCCCTCCTAGGACATTAGACCTTCTCCGGATCAGGTTCAAGATTACCTCAAAGGCTTAGACACTAAGGGAGTGAACACTAATCCAATCAGAAGGCAGAGAGGCCTTGGTAGAAACAAGAGCAGGTGGACCTGTGGGCGGCCAATGGTCACCTAGATTTGACCTGGGAAGTCAGGGGAGACCAGGATTTAGGGACCACAAGTCATCAGTGGAAAGTCAGGACATTCAGTGGACCCTGTAAGAAAAAGAGTACTTTCTTCTCATGGGTTCCTCCAAGAAATATGAAGACTGGTTCAGCTTCCAGTGATAAGGAAAAGTCTAGGCTAGCAGGAGGCAAAGAAGAGGAACTTAATAATGAGGGGGAAGACTGGGCTAGTGATCTGAGAAACTGTCAAGCGATTATTAAAGCCTAGGTCTTATCCTCCAGTTGGAGGGACCCAAGGGAAGGATGGATTCTCTTTTCCTTGAGAGCAGAACTAAAAGACAACAGTCCTTAGACACCTGACAGGGTGATCATTCACACTGGAGACATCAGCTGATTTATATATTTATTATGACAAATTCAACAACAGATTTTAGCAAAGTGCCCTTTTCTAACTCAGCCAGTATACTGTGATAATTTTCTGATAGATAGAAGTAAACAATCTCAGAAAAAAAGTGCCTTTTCCTAATTTGTATAATGGCACCATGCAGGCCAGCAGAGGCCCCGTGGCCATCCTGCCCATGGAAACCTCTTGGACTGGAGCTCCATTTGTGTATGACAACTATCTCCCCCACCCCACCTCAACATTACGTCTGTAGTAACCGCCTCTCATAAACTGTGCCCTCTGCAGAAAGCATAACATTAGAATGAGGATCTCCAGTCTGCGGCAGGGGACCACAAAGGAATAGAAGGTCTATTTCACCCTAGCAGCCACCACAGATGCGACTGGACCCAATCAGAGCCACCTCAGAGCAGACCTCCCCGAATTCTCAACAAAGTTGGCCTGGGTTCCCTGTCAACTTCCTATCCACAGAAGCTGCCAAAGTGAGGCCAGCCCCCCTTGGGTGATTTCAACGGATAGAATGTCAGGAAACTAGAGAAGGGGGTGTAAGGAAGTGAGGCTAACTTCCCAGAACAGTCTCTTTAACTGCATTCCCTTTTACCCTTCAGCGTGACTATTTTGTGCTATATTTGCTGCCACCCTTTCTCTTTTCCTGTAGAAAAACTTTCTATGTAATGTGCTCCTTATATAAACACAGTGATACCTATATTCCTCCATTCGGCTGTCATCCTCTACAGGCTTGAAGTTGGTGGAAAATAGCATCTAGACTTCTATTTAAAGCTCCCAGCCTGGGTCATTAATAACTGTCTCTTATATGAAAGTACTGGTGTGCCCCGGGTATCCAATATGCCAACTTTTAACAATACAGGGAGATGTTTTCCTCTTCAACCACAGTCTCTGGTAACAATGGTTCAAATGCAAATCAAAAAGACCTCAGATTAAAACAACACGTACAAGATTAAGGATTCACTCATAAGTGGCATTCGAGCATAGCAGTTACAAGCATGGGCTCCGCAGCCACACCACTGGATTTGAAACCCAGCTCTGCCTCTACCTCTGAGACACTGTGCCAGATATTTACACACCTCTGCCCTGGTTTCCTCACAATGGTACCCACTCAAGAGCTTGTTTTAAGAATTTAAAGGGTTAATACACATAAAGCACTTTGAAAAAAGCCAGGCCCCTACTAACACCTGATAAATGTTAGCTATGTTATCCTTTACTATTTTGTCTTTTATTCTTATAAACATAAAGACTTTTCTGGACTTTTACTCATTTGGGGAATAATAAAAAAAGTCAAGATATAAAATAAAGTTTTTTTTTCTTCATTAGTTAGTACTCCACCCTGGGTTTCTGATCTCTCCACAGACAGACACGCTGTCCATCCCTCAGTCTGGAGGTTAAGTCGCTTGGGTTTCCCCTCTCTAGATTCTGCCCACTGTCTGTACACTGGCTGCCTTAGCTGAAAAAATGTCTTCCTGACCTCTTTGCAGGATTAGGGCATGCCCTTTAGTGCTGCATCTGAGAGTCCTGTCCCCTTTGAGAAGGGTTTGTAGTGAAATGGTCCTAAGCCCTTCTCTTTCCTGGAACCCCATAATGCCTCAGCCTTACAGGCATAGACCCAGAAACAAACAGCTTCTACCATCTGGAACATTTATGGGCTCAGAATCCAAAGGTTAAATGGCATACCTCCTGCCTTTAAAATGTTTATAGTCTAAAGGAGATGTACTATCTGCCAGTAAGTTATGACAATGCAGTCCTGAGTCATCATAAGTTGTATAATGAAGTTAGAAAGACATGGAAGTATAGTGGAAACCCCTCCTAAACATCATGGGCATGAAGGGAGGCTCCTAGAGGTGGTAGTGTTCAAACAGAGGTCCGACCAAAGGGAGACACACTCAAGGCACTCTGAGTGTGCCAAACTGCCCATGAAAATGCAGCTTGGAGAGTCAAAACTGGGCATTTCCTGATAACCCCAAGTAATTCTGTATTATTCTGTTACCAAATGGAAGGGTTAGTGATTTGGACAAGACTGAGGTGGTTGAGGCCCTCCCAAACCCCACCCACACTCTCACTTTTGGCATTTAAGAAACTTAGGTTTTATCTGATATGAAATTTGAAAATATCAAACAGCTTTTGGAAAATAAGTCTCATTAACCGGATTTTAAAATGAAAATCTCATTCTGGCAACTGTGAAGCAACTCTATGATACCAATTTTCATCAGGTAAATCATTATAAATATTATTTCCCAATCCAGACTTGTTTTTGCACTTTATGATACCTTTGGTTGAACAGTAGATTTACATTTTCAAAGACTTCAATTTATCGATTTCTGCCAATTACCTTTGAATTCCACATATTGATGGAAAAGAGAAGAAATTAACTTTGAGCATAATTTATCATTATTTCTTAGAACACTCCAGAAACTCTACATATGTGATCCTCAAGACGATTTCTTTGACAGGCAAGAGAACACTTTTCATCTTCAGCTGTATGTTTGCATTACTGGCAGTCTTTCCTGACCCCTATATAATATCCAATTAGCCTATCATATTCTCTGATAATTTTTTTCCTTCAGATTACTTGCCACCATTTATAATCATATAAGTAAGTTCTCTTTGGTTAATTATGTCTCACTCCTCAAGATTAGAAACTAAATCTGTTAGTGTTCACCATTTGATTCCCAGTGCTTTGACAGTAACACTTACAGGGCGAGTACTTAATACATCTTTTTTGAATGAAAGCATTTCCCAGACTTGAGACATTCTGTCTTCATCTGTATTATGCAAAAAACCCTTTGCTAGGGACTGATTCTCCAATGTTGCTATAATTTGGCTATCCCCTATATCAGCTCACAGCAACAGAAAGATTCATAATTTGCAAGAAATAGCATCCCCAGTTTTGATCGAAGGCCCACCACGAACTCTTTATGAGGTTCCAGCTGTGGCTACAGTGCCTATAAAAAATCAACGGCTCTTTCTACACAGCGAACCCTAGAAGGGTGATTTGTGGTTACAGCAGTTAATTGCAAGTTTGTGGTTATTGAGTAATCACAGTACGTTCACAGCCCTAACTCATTCCCTCAATATTTTTCATTTTTCTATGACATTTCTTCAAGGTATTATCTTGTTTTTATCAAATTTAGGGCACTGAAAATGTTGCCAAGGTTTTTTATCATGACTAACTCAGGCCACGCTGGAAGGTCTACCATCCATCTGAAAGCCATAGCACAGAGGGTTTTCACACATGGATTCCACCCACCATGCTCCTGGTGTCTGCCTGTTTCAGGTTTCCCCAGGTGTATCATTTGTGCCCTCCTCCCTTCCATCTGGTCTGAGTTCAGGTTGGAAGCAAGATGCCAGAGGCAAACATTGAGGTGAAGCATCAGGCATGTAGTGTGCAATCGTTTTATAATAAAGAAACTTTTTTTTTTTTTGAGATGGAGTCTCACTCCGTCACCCGGACTGCAGTGCAGTGGCACGATCTCCACTCACTACAACCTCCGCCTCCCGGGTTCAAGCAGCTCTCTGCCTCAGCCTCCTGAGTAGCTGAGATTACAGGCACCTGCCACCATGCCCAGCTAATTTTTTTTGCATTTTTAGTAGACAGGGTTTCACCATCTTGGCCAGGTTGGTCTTGAACTCCTGACCTCGTGATCCACCTGCCTCAGCCTCCAAAAGTGCTGAGATTACAGGTGTGAGCCACCGTTCCCGGCTAAGAAATCTTTATAATAAAGAAAAAACTGGCATGGAAATTACATAAAATAAAGACAGTTAGTGGAATTCCTAAAGATGAAATCTATTCTTTATATAAAAAGGCAACACTGAAGATAAACAATTAGTCTTCATTTTAGAATGTCATGTTCCTAGAAAGGAGCCTTAATGATGGAAGGTAGAGATATGCAGGAAGGGGCCTGAACATCACTCAATTTAAAAACAACCATTAAAACATAGACAAAGGGGATGAGATCAAATGTCAGAAATCAAATAATCTGTGGAGAGACATAAAAAGTTGCATGGATTTGTTGCATAAACTGAGAAAAATGCAAAAATTCACTTGCAGATAATTAATTCATTCTAAGTTTCCTCCAAGCCCGATTCACTGGAGATCTCAAGAAGCTTCTGGAAAGTCGCTCTTTTATTCTATCACTCATCCTTCAACAGTCTTCTGAGTATCTACTAAGTAACTTACAAACTATCGGTTTCTCACTACCTCTCTCCTTATGACTCCATACTCATCCCATGCCTTAACATCCACATCTTGTGTATTTGGCATCATTTCCTATCATCTGCATCATTCCCTGACAACATAAAAGCTCTCCATTGTCCTCAAGACTGTCATCAAGCACACCATAGTGCACATTCGACTATTCTTTGGCTGTTGTTGCCATCGCTATCTGGTTGGATAATCACATAACTGCAAAACAAGAATAATGAAGTATATGGAAGTGTGAAAGAAAAGACAGTCTCTTTTGAGACCAGCAGTTTCTTCTGGAGGACTGAGCCACAGCTCTTCCTTTGTCACTAAATTATTTGCCAATATAGACATCTCATTTTCTCAATGACGTGCTTTGCCTGTAGAAGGCATGTATGAGTTCGTTCTCACATTACCATGAAGAAATACCTGAGACTGGGTAATTTATAAAGAAAAGAAGTTTAATTGACTCACAGTTCTGCATGGCTGGGGAGGCCTCAGGAAACTTACAATGGACACAGAGCCAAACCATATCAAAGCACAAGATAGTCTTCCTTCCCTCACTTGGGCTGAGAATCTCAGAATGTTCTTTATAAGGCTGCAATGCTGGCTTTACTCTACCAATGGGAAGTATTTAGGTGAAATTCCTGGTCAGTCTCCCAGAAACATATTGTAAAAGGGAAAAAGAAAAGACCCTCCATCACATACCTTGGTTAAACAGAGGGGAGAAATATTTAAAGAGTTCCAGGAGATAAAAGACTTTTTGGTTTTCTTTTAGAAATAGGGTCTTGCTATGTTGTGCAGTGGCTATTCACAGGAATGATCATAGTACACTACAGCCTCAAACACCCAGGCTCAAGCAATCCTCCCGTCTCAGCTTCTTGAATAGCTGGTACTATAGGACACACCACCTCACTCAGCTGAGAAAAAAAAAGTTAATGGCATGATGTCCAAGGAAATTATCTTGTTTTAATTTATGAGAAGTTTCTCTCCTACCTTTTAACTTCCAGCCTGAGACAAAGGAAGAAGTATCAAAAATTGTACTTTCCCACTTTGTCCTATCCAGACTCCTGTAAAAGCAGAGCCTGAGGCAAGGATAAAAATGATAACAATTTGTTTGGGAGGTACAAATCCAGGGCAATGATAGTGAGGAAAAAGAATGAGTCAAGTAAAGATGCCATGCAATTTGGTGTGTTATAGTACCATAGCTGCCCACTACTTCACAACAAGCTGCTAAGAGACAAGGCAAGTTGCTTAGCAAGCTCGGACATTCAGCATGTAGGACTTACTTCTCTAGAACAATCTCAAGGAGTGTCACAGGAAAGAACAGCATTCAGTGTCTGAAACAAAAAGCTAAGTTTATTGCTCGCTAGGCAAGGGAGAACAATACTTGTAAAGTAGTGCCTCTGAACCAAGAAAGAACTGATCTTATATGGGATTTGGGAAATGTGAAATCTAGAAATTAGTGTTCTCTCAGAAGTGGGCTTTAGAGGATTTTCCACTATGTAAGTATGGACACTGGAATGACGTTGTAGCTGATTGGTTCAGCTACATCTCTCCTCTCAGCTGCCACTCAGGAAGCCAGGTTTCATGCCTTATAGTATGCTGTTTCATCCAAGTCCAAACATGAAGTAGCAACCTGGTATAGATGGAGCACCAACTGAGAGGAAGAAAAAAGAAAGAAATAGTACTGCTTGTTTAGTCGTGGAACATTAAGTTAGCAGATGACTTAGAGAGCCTGGTCCTGGACCGTGAAGACTAAGGCACAAACCTTTCTTGATGAGGGGACCAAAGTGGGGGTTATCCATAGGGAATAATATCCCAGAATTACTAGGAATCTCAGTTCCTCTTCTTTCTCAGTTTTCCTTCAAAAACGAATGGAACTCTTGGCCCCAAACTACTATCCCCACACTGCCCTCCATAAACGTCTGATTCTGATTTTACCTAAAACATGAAGAAGCCAAAGCCTTTTCACTGTGCAACTCATGAGAGACCATTACAATGATCCCTCTTGCCAGGGATTTACCACACCTGGACCCACTACATAACAGTAATTTGCAGGCTTGCCCTATCAGGGAAGGAGTAGAGCTTGGTTTCCGTGACCTGGTGATCTCCCCTGAACAAGAGAACCCCAGGTCTCCAAACACGGGAACACAGGTCAGAGTAGAGCATCTGGTCCAGGGAGCTGTGACCAAAGGTAGAAAAAGACCTGCTAGCGCTGCGAACTCTCCCCATCTCTGATCTAGCTCTGCTTCTCTCTTCAGTCTATTCACATCCTCTCTCTTCAATCTCGAAAGATTTCCCTAACAGCATTCCACTGGGGACCACTTCCAAATTCAAGCCTGCTCAAGGAAGAGAGCTGGTAGTAGAATACCAGAATCACAGGCTTGTGTGAAAAGCAGCCTGGAGAGAAGGGCTTTCATGCATTCTTGTGGGAAAGATGGAAACCTCGGTCTTCTTACTAGAGGAGGGATGGATTAAATGGTTTCTGTGGGTTTTACAAATATTGTTTATCAGGGTAAGGAAATTTATTTGCATTTTTGTTTACTAAAAGGGTATTTTTATTATGAGGAGATGTTAAATTTTATCAAAAGCTCTTAAGTTTATTGAGCTGATTTTAGGATTGTTCTCTTAAATATGTGTGGCAAATTATGTTAATTGATCTAAGGTTAAATGAGATCTGCATTCTTAGATCTGCAAACCTAACTTGCTCATGATGTATCAACCTTTTTGTATATTGGTGGACTAATTTTGAGAGTTAATGCTTTGTGTAGGGCTTTGATTCAGTGAATCATGAATAAGATTGAACTATAAATTTCCTTCCTTATTCTCTTCTTTGTATCAAGGTGATGCCAACATTATAAATTGAGATGGGTAGTGTTCGTTTTTCTCTTCTCTGGAAAAGTTTTTAGAATAATAAAAATCTTTCTTCAGTTTCAGTAGAAATTAACAGTAAAGTCATCTAGGTCAGTTCTCTGTGTAGAAAAATTTTTGACTACTGGCACAATTTCTTTGATTGTTCTAGTATTACTCAACTTTGCAATTTCTTTTTAAGTCCATATTAGGTGGTGATATTTCTATTTTGTCTCAAATTTCAAATTTATTAGCACTAATGTTTTTATAATATTCTTGGCTTATCTTTTAATGGTCCACAGCATTTGTAAAAGTATTCTATTCTGAGTTCCTGATATTAAACATTTGCACCTTCTCTCTTTTTTCTTAGTTTCTCCAAAGGTTTGTTAACTTTATTAGTCTTTTCAAATAGTTAATCTCTGCTGTATTAAATCTCTCTATTGTATGTTTGCCTGTTGTTTTATTAACTTCTTCTGTCTCTTATTATTTCTTCCTCCTACTTTATTGAGTTTATCTCGCTTATTAATCTCTAAGTCCCTGAGATAAGTGATCAGTTCAATAATTTCAGTTTGTTGTGATTTATGAGTTTTAAGACTAAAAAAATCCTCTACCTGCTATTGCTGCATTCCACAATTTTAATAAGTGCTATTGTTGTTATTCAGTTCTAAACTTTTCATTTTTAATAAATTTTATTTGGATTTATGCGTTATTTAAAAGTTTATTTCTCTTTTTCTAATATTATCGAGTTTTTTATAGTTATGTTATTGATTTCTTGTTTGATTATGCTGTGACTAGACAACATTTGAAAAAAATACATCTTTGAAATTTCTCAAGAGTTGCTTTGCAGCCCAGTAAGTGATTGATTTTGGCAAAGTTTTTTAGCAAACTTACAAAAATATATATCCTGCAGTGGGGAACTTACAAAAATATATATTCTGCAGTGGGTGGGCACAGTGTTCTAGAACTCTTAGGCCTAGTTTATTAAAGGACCTGTTTAAATCATCTTTATTGTGCCAATTCCTGAGATACTGATAGATTTATTTATTTTTGGAGTTCTTTCAATTTTTGTTTGTCAATTTTATCTGGTATTAATGCAACTATAATGGTTTTCTTTTGGTTACTATAAATATAGCAAACATGCTTCTGAGTAATACATTTGCTACAATTGATGAGCCTACATCGGCAGAACATAATCATGCACCATGATCATGGTGCATTATCTTTTTGATGTGATGTTAGATTCAATTTTCCAGTATTTTTTAGAAGTCTTGTATTTATGTTCATCACTTATTGACCTATAGTTTTCTTTTTCACTTGTGACCTTGCCTCATTTTTGTATCAGGATAAGCTAGCCTCATAGAATAAATTAGAAAGAATTTAGTCTTCTTCAGTGTTTTGGAATAGTTTGAGAAGCATTTGTGTTATTTCTTCTTTAAAAGAAAAATCAACCTAAGTGTTCACCAATGGATGGATGGATAAGCTGTTATATATATACACACAATGGGATATTATTTCACCCACAAACAAGAATAAAATCCTATCATTTGCAGCAACATGGATGAGCCTAGAGGACATTATGTTAAGTGAAAGAAGCCAGGCACAGAAAAACAAATGTTGCATGTTCCCACTTACATGTCGGAGCCAAAAAAGTTGATCTCATGGAGGTAGAGAGTAAAATGGTGATTACCAGAGGCTGGGATAAAGAGAGGTTGGTTAATCCTACAGAAATACAGTAAAATATTAGGAATAATTTCTACTGTATGAGCACAATACAGTGACTATAGTTATCAATAATTTATTTTATATATCAAAATAACTAGAAAGGAAGATTTGGAATGTTGTCAACACAAAGAAGTGATAAATGTTTGAGGTGATTATAGTGATCAGTTACCCTGATTTGATCATTATATATTGTATGCATGGATCAAAATATTACATGTATACAATTATTATGTATCAATAAACAAACCAGACACATAGGCCAGTGGAACAGAATAGAGAACCCCAAATTAAGTATAAGAATTTAGAGCCAACTGATTTTCAGCAAAGGCACCAAGAACATACACTGAGAAAAGGACATCCCCTTCAATAAATGATGCCGGGAAATCTGGATATCCATATGCAGAAGAATGAAACTAGGCCCCTATCTCTCAAAAATCAAAGGAAAGTGGATTAAAGACTTAAATGAAAGACCAAAAACTGTAAAACTACTAGAACAATACATAGTGAAATCTCTTCAGGGCATTGGTCTAGTCAAAGACTTTACGGGTAGGACTTCAAAAGCACAAGCAATAAAAAACTAGACAATGGGACTATATCAAACTACAAAGCTTTTACACAGCAAAGAAAACAATCAAGAGAGAAAAGGCAACCTATAGAATGGAAGAAAATATTTGCAAACTATGCATCCAATAAGGAACAAATGTCCAGTATATACAAGGAACTCAACAGCAAAAAAACTAATAATTTGATGTTTTAAATGTGCAAGGTATCTGAATAGACATTTTTCACTATAAAAGACATACAAGTGGCCAATACATGTATTTAAAAATGTTCAGCATCACTAGCCATCAGGGAAATGCAAATCAAAACCACAATGCGATGTCATCTGACTTCACTTAGAATGGCTATTATCAAAAAGACAAAAAATAACAAATGCTGGCAAGGATGAGGGAAAAGGAAACTTTTACACACTGTTAATGGGAATGTAAGTTAGTACAACCATTATGGAAAACAGTATGGAGGTTTCTAAATAAAACTAAAAATAGAACTACTATAAGGTCCAGCAATCCCACTACTGGGTATGTATCCAATGGAAAGGAAATCAGTATATCAAAGGGATACCTGCACCCTCAAGTTTATCACAGCACTATTTTCTTTCTTGCTTGCTTGCTTTCTTGCTTTGCTTGCTTTCTTGCTTTGCTTGCTTTCTTGCTTTCTTGCTTTTCTTGCTTTCTTGCTTGCTTTCTTGCTTTCTCCTTCTTTCCTTCCTTTATTTTTAAATTTCAATAGCTTTAGGGGTACAAGTGGTTTTTGGTTACATGGATGAATTGTATAGTAATGAAGTCAGATTTTAGTGTATCAGTCACTCAAGTAATGTACTTTGTACCCAATATATAGTTTTTTATCTATCACTCAACTGCCATCTTCCCCTCTTCTGAGTCTCCAATGTCCATTATACCACTCTTTATGCCTTTGTGTACCCATAGTTTAACTCCCACTTATAAGTGAAAATATACGGTATTTGGCTTTCCATTCCTAAGTTACTTCACTTGGAAAAATGGCCTCCAATTCCATCCAAGTTGCTGCAAAAGACATTATTTCATTCCTTTTGTGGATGAGTGGTATTTCATAGTGTATATACACCACATTTTATTTATCCAGTCATGGTCCAATGGGCACTTAGGTTGGTTCTATGTTTCTGCAGTTGTGAATTGTGCTGCAATAAACATATGTGTGCACGTGTCTTTTTCATATAATGACTTATTTTCCTCTGGGTAGATACCCAGTAGTGGGATTGCTAAGTCAAATGGTAGAACTGCTTTTAGTTCTTTCAGGAACCTTCATACTGTTTTCCATAGAGTGTACTAATTTACCTTCCCACCAGCAGCGTATAAGCATTCCCCTTTCATCACATCCATGCCAACATCTGTTATATTTTGATGTTTTAATAATGGCAATTCTAGCTGGGGTAAGGTGGTATCAAGTTGTGGTTTTAATTTGCATTTCCTTCATGGTTACTGATGTTGAGAATTTTTTCCTATGTTTGTTGGCCATTTATATATCTTCTTTAGAGAAATGTCTGTTCATGTCATTTGCCCACTTTTTGATAGGATTATTTGTTTTTTCTTGCTGATTTCTTTGAATTCCTTGTAGATTCTGGATATTAGCCCTTTGTCAGATGCATAGTTTGCAAATATTTTCTCCCATTTTGTTCACCGTAATGATTATTTCTTTTGCTGTGTGGAGGCTTTTTAGTTTAATTAGATTAGATTTCTTTTTATTTGTTTTTGTTGCATTTGCTTTTGAGGTCTTAGTCATAAATTATTTGCTTAGGCCAATGTCCAGAAGAGTTTTTCCTAGGTTTTCTTCTAGAATTTTTATGATTTCAAGTCTTAGACTTAAGTCTGTAATCCACCTTGAGTTGACTTTTGTATATGGTCAGAGGTAGGGATCCAGTTTCATTTTTCCACATGTGGTTAGCCAGTTTTCCCAGAGCCATTTATTGAATAGCATGTCCTTTCCCCAGTTCATGTTTTTGTATGCTTTCTTGAAGATAAGTTGATTGTAAGTATTTGGCTTTATTTCTGGATTCTCTATGCGGTTCCATTGCTCTATGTACCTACTTTTATACCAGTACTCTGCTGTTTTGGCTACTATATCTTTGTAGTATAACATGAAATCAGGTAATGTGATGCTTCCAGACTTGTTCTTTTTGCTTAGGATTGTTTTGGCTATTCAGGCTCTTTTTTGGTTTCATATGAATTTTAATTTTTTTTCTAATTTCATGAAAAACAATATTGGTATTTTGATAGGAATTGCATTGTATCTGTAGATTGCCTTGGACAGTATGGTCATTTTAATGATATTGATTCTTCCAATTCATGAGCATGAGATATATTTCCATTTGTGTCATCTATGATTTCCTTCAGCAATGTTCTATACTTCTCCTCACGGAAATATTTCACATCCTTAGTTAAGTATATTCCTAGATAGTTGGGTTTTTTCCTTTTTTCTTGCAGGCATCATAAAAGGGATCAAGTTCTTCATTTGATTCAACTTAGTCATTGTTGGTGTGTATCAGTGCTACTCATTTGTGTATATTGATTTTGCAACCTGAGACTTTTTGAATTCATTTACCAAATCTCGGAGTCTTTAGTAGTAATTTTTAGGGTTTTCTAGGCATGCAATAACACCACTGGCAAACACAGATAGTTTGACTTCCTCTTTTCCAATTTGGATGCCCTTTTATTTCTTTCTCTTGCCACATTGCTCTGGCTAGGACTTCCAGTACTATGTTGAATAGAAGTGGTGAAAGTGGGCATCCTTGTCTTCTTCCAGTTCTTAGGGGGAATGCTTTCAACTTTTTCCCATTCAGTATGAGACGGCTGTGGGTATGCCATATATGGCTTTTATTATTTTGAAGTATGTTCTTTCTATGCCTAGTTTGTTGAGAGTTTTATCATAAAGCAATGCTGAATTTTATCAAACGCTTTTTCTGTGTTGATTGAAATGATCGTGTAGTTTTTGTATTTGATTATGTTTATGTGATGAATCACATTTATTGACTTATGTTGAACCATTCCTACATCCTTGGGATGACCTATCTTTTTGATTTTCTGTTGGATTTAGTTTGCTAATATTTTGTTGAGAATTACATGTATGTTAATCAGGGATATTGGTCTGTAGTTTTCTTTTTTTGTTGTTATGTCCTTTCCTGGCTTTGGTATCAGGATGATACTGGCTTCATAGAATAATTTGGGGTGATTCCCTCTTCTCAATCTTTTGGAATAGTTTCAGTAGGACTGGTACCAATTTTTCTTTGAATGGCTGGTAGAATTCAGCTGTGAATCCACTGGCTCTGAGTTTTTTTTTGTTGTTGTTTTTGTTGTTCTTGGCAATTTTTTTATTACTGATTCTATTTCACCACTTGTTATTGGTCTGTTCAGAATTTCTTTTTCTTCCTGATTCAAGCTAGGAGGGTTGTATGTTTCCAGATATTTATCTATTTCCTCTAGACATGTACATAGAGGTGTTCATAGCAATCTCGAATGATCTTTTCTATTTCTGTGGTGTTGGTTGTAATGTCTCTATTTTCATTTCAAATTGAGCTTATTTGAATCTTCACTCTTCTTTTCTTGGTTAGTCTAGCTAATGATCTATCGATTTTGTTTATCTTTTCAAAGAACCAACTTTTTGTTTCATTGACCTTTTGTATGGATTTTTGGTTTCAAATTTCATTTAGTTCTACTCTGATCTTTGCTATTTATTTTCTTCTTCTAGCTTTGGGTTTCATTTTTTCTTGTTTCTCTAGTTCCTTGAAGTGTAACATTTGGTTGTCAATTTGCTACTTTCAGACTTTTTGATAAAACCATTTAGTGCTATAACTTTCTTCTTAGCACTGCTTCTGCTGTATCCCACAGATCTTGATGAATTGTGTCACATTATTATTCATTTAAAATAATTTTTTAATTTCCATCTTGATTTCATTGTTAACCCCAAAATTATTTAGGAGAAGATTGTTTAATTTCCATGTATTTGTATAGTTTTGAGGGTTCCTTTTTGGAATTGATTTCTAGTTTTTATTCCATTGTGGTCTGAGAAGATACGTGATATGATTTTGATGGTTTTTAATTTATTGAGACATGTTTTGTGGCCTACTATATGGTCCATCTTGGAGGATGTTCCATGTGCCGATGAGAAGAATATATATTCTGTAGCTCTTGGGGAAAATGTTCTGTAAATATCTGTTAGGTCCATTTGTTCTAGAGTGCAATTTAAGTCCAGTGTCTTTTGGTTGACTTTCTGTCTTGATGTTCTGTCTAGTGCTATCAGCGGAGTGTTGAAGTCCCCCACTATTATTGGGTTGCTGTTATCTCTTTTCTTGGGTCTAGTAGCAATTGTTTTATGAATGTGGGAGCTCCAGAATTAGGTGCATATATATTTAAGATGGTAATATCTTCTTGTTGGATTGATCCTTTTATCATTATATAATGACCTTCTTTGTCTTTTTTTTACTGTTGTTGTTTAAAAGTCTCTTTTATCTGATATAAGAATGGTTACTCCTGCTTAGTTTTGATTTTCATTTGCATGGAATATCTTTTTCCACCCCTTTGCCTTGAGTCTATAAGAATCCTTACGTGTTATATGTATCCTTGGAAAACAGAAGATATTTGGTTTGTAATTTTTTTATCCATTATGCCAATCCATATCTTTTAAGTAGAGCATTTAGACCATTTACTTTCAGTGTTAATATTGAGATGTGAAGTACTGTCCTCACCATCATATTGATTGTTACCTAGTTATTTTGTTTTCTTCATGGTGTTATTCTTTTTTGTTTTTTGTTTTTTACTTTAAGTTCTGGGATACACATCCAGAGCATGCAGATTTGTTACATAGGTATACATGTCCCATGTTGGTTTGCTGCACCCATCAATCTGTCATCTACATTAGGTATTTGTCCTAATGCTATCCCTCCCTTAGATACCCACCCACTGACAGGCTCTGGTGTGTGATGTTCCCCTCCCTGTGTCCGTGTGTTACCATTGTTCAACTCCCACTTAAGTGTGAGAACATGTGGTATTTGGTTTTCTGTTCCTGTGTTAGTTTGCTGAAAATGATGATTTCCAGCTTCATCCATGTCCCTGCAAAGTACATGAACTCATCACTTTTTATGGCTGCATAGTATTCCATGGGGTATATGTGCCACATTTTCTTTATCCAGTCTATCTTTGATGGCATTTGGGTTGATTCCAAGTCTTTGCTATTGTGAATAGTGCTGCAATAAACAAACATGTGCATGTCTTTACAGTAGAATGATTTATAATCCTTTGGGTGTATACCCAGTAATGGGATTGTTAGGTCAAATGGTATTTTTGGTTCTAGATCCTTGAGGAATTGCTGCACTGTCTTCCACAATGGTTGAACTACTTTACACTCCCACCAACAGTGTAAGAGCATTCCTATTTCTCCACATCCTCTCCAGCATCTGTTGTTTCCTGACTTTTTAATGATCACCATTCTAACTGGCATGAGATGGTATCTCATTGTGGTTTTGATTTGCATTTTTCTAATGAACAGTGATGATGAGTTTTTTTTCATATGTTTGTTGGCCACTTAAATGTCTTCTTTTGAGAAGTGTCTGTTCATATCCTTTGCCCACTTTTTGATGGGGTTGTTTGCTTTTTCTTGTAAATTTGTTTAAGTTCCTTGTAGATTCTGGATATTAGCCCTTTATCAGATGGATAGATAGCAAAAATTTTCTCCCATTCTGTAGGTTGCCTGTTCACTCTGATGATATTTAATAAATGATGTTGGGAAAACTGGCTGGCCATATGCAGAAAACTGAAACTGGACCACTTCCTTACACCTTATACAAAAATTAACTCAAGATGGATTAAAGACTTAAACATAAGTCCTAAAACCATAATAACCCTAGAAGAAAACCTAGGCAATACCATTTAGGACATAGGCATGGGCAATGACTTCATGACTAAAACACCACAAGCAATGGCAACAAAAGCTAAAATTGACAACTTGGATCTAATTAAACTAAAGAGCTTCTGCACAGCAAAAGAAACTGTCATCAGCGTGAACAGGTGTGATTGTTTTATAGACCCTGTGAGTTTTATACTTTCAAAAGGTTCTATTCTGGTGCATATCAACCTTTTGTTTCAAGATTTAGAATTCCTTTTAGCATTGCTTTTAGGGCAGGCCTTGTAGTAACAAATTCCCTTAGCATTTGCTTGTCTAAAAAATACTGAATTTCTCCTTTATTTATAAAACATAATTTTGCTGGATACAAAACTCTTGGCTGACAGTTATTCTGTTTAAGGAGGCTAAAGATAGGACCCCAGTCCCTTCTAGCTTGTAAGGTTTCTGCTGAGAAGTCTGATAGGTTTTCCTTTATAGGTTACCTGATGCCTTTTTCTCACTGCTCTTAAAAATATTTCCTTCCCATTAAATTTAGATAGCCTGATGACTATATGCCTTTGTAATGTCCTATTTGCAATAAATCTCCCAGAAGTTCTTTGGATTTCTTGTATTTGGATGACTAAATCTCTAGCAAGGCCATGGAAGTTTTCTTCAATTATTTCTTTGAATAAATTTCCCAAACTTTTTGCATTTTCTTCTTCCTCAGGGACACCAGCCATTCTTAGGTTTAGCCATTTTACATAATCCCATATTTATTGTAGACTTTGTTCATTTCTTTGAATTTTTTTATTTATTTTTGTCTGATTAGGTTAATTTTAAAGCCTTGTCTTTTAAATTTTTTCTTCTACTTGGTTTAGTCTATTGTTAAAACATTCCACTGTGTTTTATAATTCCACTGCATTTTGTAATTCTCTAAATATATTTTTCATTTCCAGAAGTTCCAACTGGTTTTTCCTTAAAATATCTACCTCTTTAGAAAATTTTTCACTCATATTCTAAATTGATATTTTCATTTCTTTATATTGGTTTTCACCTTTCTCTTGTATCTCCCTGAGTAACTTAATAATCAACCTTTTCAATTCTTTATCTAGTATTTCAAAGAATTTTTTTTTTTGAGATGGAGTCTCAGTCTGTCACCCAGGCTGGAGTGCAGTGGTGTGATCTCAGCTCACTGCAACCCCTGCCTCCTAGGTTCAAGCAATCCTCCTTACTCAGCCTCCCGAGTAGCTGGGACTAGAGGTGCAAGCCACCATACCTGGCTAATTTTTCTTTTTTTTTTTTTTTTTTTTTTGGATTTTTAGTAGAGATGGAGTCTCACCATGTTGGCCAGGCTGGTGGTATTTCAAAGATTTCATCTTAGTTTGGATCCATTTCTGGAGAGTGGCTGTGATCTTTTGAAGTTGTTATAGAACGCTGTTCTGTCACATTGCCAGAATTATTTTTCTGTTTTCTTCTCTTTTGGGTAGACTATTTCTTCTAATTATTTTTTAATTTATTTCTGGCTCACTTTTTATTTGACTCTGTTTTTTGTTGTTGTTTATTTCTTTTTTTCCCCTTGAGGATGTGACTTTAATGTTTATAAGTTATTGTAACCTAATTTGGCTGTGGGTGCTTTCAGGGGTGAAGATTCTGTATGAGCTCCTTGGTTATGGAGACTCTTTATGTGATGGCTTCCTCAGATGCTAGTTACAGTAGCAATGTGCTTGGTGTGTGAGCAAATTTACTGTCTCCTGTGGAGCTGGAATGGCAGAGCTCTCTTGAAGCTTATCTCATTCCCCAGTGGTGTTCATTCATTTATTTCTTTATTTATTTACCCAGTATTTTATTCACTGGGTTGAACAGTTCAGGCTTCAGGCCAGTAAGAGGTGGCCACAGGCAAAAACTGGCTGTGGCTAAAGCTGGTAGGTAAATGCAATAACCAATGGTGGGCGGAAGTACCAGCCTTCACAGAGGTGGCTAGGGGAGTGCTCAGTGAAACTCACTGAGGTCTTTTTAGGTGGAAGGGAGGGACCCACCTTAGATCCCCTCACAGGCCAGCAGGAAAGCAATCTGTCTCCCAGTCACATTCCTGACCCAGTGTTCTAGCTATTCAGATCAGACAGGAACCTCTTTTCTTTCCTTTTTTTTTTTTTTTTCACTTTCAAGTTAAAGGGTAGACGTGCAGGATGTGCAGATTTGTTACATAGGTAAACATGTGTCAGGGGGGTTGGTTGTAAAGATTACTTCATCACCCAGGTATTAAGCCTAGTATCCACCAGTTATTTTTCCTGCTTCTCTCCCTCCTCCCACCCTCTACCCTCTGAAAGGCCCCAATGCATGCTGTTCCCCTCTGTGTGTCTGTGTGTTCTCATCATTTAGCTCGCACTCATAAGTGAGAACAAGCAGTATTGGTTTCCTGTTCCTGCATTAGTTTGCTAAGGATAATGGCCTCCAGCTCCATCCATGTCCCTGTAAAGGACATGATCTCATTGTTTTTATGACTGTGTACTATTCCATGGTGTATATCTACCACACTTTCTTTATCCAATCTATCACCGACAGGCATTTGGGCTGATCCCTGTCTTTGCTATTGTAAATAGTGCTGCAATAAACATATACATGCCTGTGTCTTTATAATAGAACAATTTATATTCCTTTGGGTATATACCCAGTAATAGGATTGCTGGATGAAATGGTAGTTCTGACTTTAGGTCTTTGAGAAGTTGCCATACTGTCTTCCACAATGGTTGAACTAATTTACACTCCCACCGAAATTGTGAAAGCGATCCTTTTTCTCCACAACCTCGCTAGCATCTGTTATTTTTGACTTTTTAGTAATAGCCATTCTGACTGGTGTGAAGTGGTATCTCATTGTGGTTTTGATTTGCATTTCTCTGATGATCAGTGATGTTGAGTTTTTATTCATATGATTGTTGGCAGCATGTATGTCTTCTTTTGAGAAGTGTGTGTTTATATCCTTTGCCTACTTTTTAATGGGGTGGGTTAGGGGTTTTTTGTAAATTTGTTTAAGTTCCTTACAGATACTGGATGTTAGACCTTCAGACAGACACGTCTTTTCAGCTGCAAGAATGTAGAGATGAATTGTGACTCTACCTCTCATACAAGCCTGAGCCTGGAGGGCACTTGTCCTGTGGGAATGCAGTCACCTGAAGGGTCCCAAAAAGGCTGTCTACAGGTGCACTCATGCCGAGTTCCTTTGTGAGAAACCCCAGCTGTGTCAGCAGTGGTGCATGAGGGGGAGAAGTCCTATTTTCCAAGACCCTTCATAAGCACCAGGGCTGCCTGACTGTTGAGGTAGAGCCACAGACTTCCCCACTGAGCCCAGCACTGCACCTGTCTCTCTGCTGAGAGAAATTTCCCACAAGTGTAAAGTTCTGAGACTCAAAGCCTGCCATCTGGCTTCCTTTGTCCCACAGGGTGCTCCCTTCATGTGGTGCACTCCTGCTTACCCTAGGAGTAGGAGTCCCTGAGTGCCAGACTACTATGATTGCTGCTGCTGCTCTGGATCTGGCCACCCAGTGGGGCTGCTACATTCCAGGCTTGTGCTAGGGAATGTCTGCAAAGGGTCCAGTGATGTGACTTATCCTCAAGTCTCCCAGCAGTGGGTACCAGCACCAGCTCTGATGGGGCTGTCAGAGGAGTAAAGTAAACTCTGTGAGATTCTTTGGTTACAAATAGCCTTAGTGTGCTTTCTCTAATTTCAGTTGTAGTAGTAATGATCTGGTCGTGTGAACAGACTCAAGACCTCCTGGTTAGCCAGGGTGATGCAGGCAATGGTGGTAGCTGTAGTCATGCAAAAGTTTTCTCCTTCCCAGTGCTGTGTTATTCTGCCTGCAGATGTTGTAATGGACTATGTTGATTGGCCTATAGCCAGGAGGTGCAGTTGGTGCAAAAGAGCACTGACTGCAGTAGTAGTGGTGGAATTTGTGCTTGGCTTATGTGACCAGGGGAGGTACTCTGGTGTCTCAAGCAATGGGCAGGTCCATAACACTCCCGAAAGTTTCTGTCCTTTGTGTTAAGCTACCAGGGTGGGTAAAAAGGCAAACCAGGTTGGGGCTGAGTCAGGCAAGTTCGCGCTCTGGCTATCCACATGCAGGTGCAATCAGTGGCCCCAGTGGGGATCAGAGGGCAGTTCTCTGGATGCTGGGATAATGTTCCAGGGAAGAGTGCAGTTGCCCCTGCTGCACAGAAGAGTCCACAGAGGAAGTGGGGAGTACAGGTGGCAGTAAGCCCCACTCAGCCCCTATGCACTTGGCAAGACAGGTCTCAGACCCACAGTGTTCTACTGGCAGCGGCCATCTAGGTTGCAAGCAGGCTGCACTCAGAGCTCAAAACTGTCTCAGGCCATAAGCCTTCTCTGGCTGCCAAGACAAAAACTGCTCAGGCCATGCCCCTCCTGATCTGCTAGCGAAGCAGGGGCACCCAGCTCCTACCCCTGTGGGCACAGCGCACTTCCCACTTGCCCCTCAGTTCTGGTCAAGGAGGTCCATCCCTGCTAGAGATTATATTGTGAATCTCAGTTGGGAGCTTCTCACTTCTCTCAGCCCATGACCACCGCCTGAGCTAGTTGGCTGACTTCTGCATGGTCCTCTGTGAGGTAGGATCAGGAATGGCTTCCCTCTGTCCCCAGTAGAGTCTGGGAGTGCAAGCAAAGCACATCCTGAAGCTGCTCCTTCTCACATACTCCCCTCAGCTCATTAAATCAGCTCCAGCACTGGGTAGGGTTAAGGTCTTCCCCGTGGCCTGGATTGCCAGGTTCCCCAGTGGGAGTGCATATCCCAGAGGCAGTTTCTCTTCCTTTCACCCTCTGAGGACTCAGAGTTTTCTGCCCGGCTCATGATGTAAGCTGCAGTTTGCCACTTCTTTCAAAGGGTCTGTGGTTTCTTTCAATTTTCCTCTTAAGCTCCTGTGTTGCTTCCTGGAAAAAAAGTTCACAGCGTGAATCTCTACACACTATTTTGTCTTTCCAAATAAGAGAGGCATGCTAACAATGACTTCGATCTACCATCTTGGAAATGAAAACTATCACAGCACTATTCACAATAGCCAAGATATGAAATCATTTAAGTGACTATCAACAGATGAATGGCTAAAGAAAATGTAGTATACAGACACAATGGAGTACTATTCAGCCATGAAAAGAAGAAAATCCTGTCATTTGCAGCAACATGGATGGAACTGGAGGTCATTATGCTAAGTGAAATAATTCAGACATAGAAACATAAATACCACTTTCTAACTCATATATAGGAGCTAAAAAAAAATTGAGGTCATAGGCTGGACGCGGTGGCTTAGGCCTGTAATCGCAGCACTTTGGGAGGCCGAGGCAGGCAGATCACCTGAGGTCAGGAGTTCAAAACCAGCCTGGCCAACATGGTGAAACCCTGTCTCTATTAAAAATACAAAAATTAGCCGGGTGCGGTGGTGGGCACCTGTAATCCCAGCTACTCAGTAGGTTGAGGCAGGAGAATCGCTTGGACCCAGGAGGCAGAGGTTGCAGTGAGCTGAGATCATGCCATTGCACTCCAGCCTGGGTGACACAGTAAGACTCCATCTAAAAAAAAAAAAAAATGAAGTCATAGAAGCAGAGAGTAGAATTGTGGAAGTAGAGAGTAGAATTATTAGAAGCTGGGAAAGGGATGGAGGAAGGGAAGGAGAGGTTGGCTAATGGATTCAAGTTACAGTTAGATAAGAGGAATGAGTTCTACTGCTCTATAGCACTGTAGAGTGAATATAGGTAACAATAATTTATAGTATATTTTCAAAGAACTAGAAGAGAGGATTTTGAAGTTTCCCAACACAAAAAAATAATAAATGTTTCAGGTGATGGATATGCTACTTATACTGATTTTATCATTATACATTGTATATATGTATTTGAAATATCACTCTGTGTCCCATAAATATGTACAATTATTACATGTAAACTAAAAATACAGGGCAAAATTACAGCATATTTTGTTAAACCCATCAAAACTAAATTTAATGAATAATTTACCCTCCTCCCTGAAAATACAAGAAACTTAGGACTTTTAACCTCATTTATCATCTCCCAACATTTTTGTATTTTAATTCTACACTGTTTTTTTAAATGCCAGTAGGAATTGTGATTATCATCCTACATAAAAAGTGTTCATTTTCCTTTAGCAGTTTCTAGTTACTAGACTAGTTTTGTTTTTTGTGTGTTGTACTCTAATTTATTCTGATTGTTCTTTCAGTTGATAATTCTCTTTTCTGTTGGTCTTCAATCTGCAAGAAAACATATTCATTTAGCGTTTAATTTTATTTCACTTTTTATTTTTGGAAGATCTATTTAGTTGTTTATCATATCTATTATGACACTTCATGTTGTCTTATTCCCTCCAATTATCTTCAAGTTTGTATGAAATATGTGCCAGGTAATTTCAAAATCTCAACCAGAATATGTTAATGATCTTGGCCACTTTCATAATAAGGGGAGAGTAGTTGACTTCACACCTTCTGAAAATACTCCTGAGATAAATGTACCAAGATCATGCTTGGAAAGGGAAATGAAGTGATCAAAACAAACAAAAATATACAACAACTAAACAGACAAACACATACACATATATATGAACATGCATATACATATCACACACATATACACGTGTTGTGTGTTTGTAATTATATATAAAATAAATATAGACAATTATGTATATTTAAGTATGTCTATGTGTAAATACATATGTAAAGATAAGTAAAGATATATAAAGATATGTGTAAATAGATATGTAAAAATAGAGATATAGGTTTAGGTATACAGAATATAGATAAATATAGACATATGATTTCAAAAAGCTACCTTAACACATACATAATCCATTTGAAGAAAGGAGTCTATAGTTAAAAACATTTTAAAACCTGTATTGTAGCCCATATCCTCTTTTGATAGGTGATGGTAAGAGGCCCAGAAATTGGCAATCGAATCCCAGATCAGATCTCTTCCAGCTGGGAGACAAATGCTCACAGCTGCAAGAGGTCTTAAAAGATCTTATGTGCATGCTCATGATAACCTCCCAGTTGCCCTAAGATGTTTTCCAGCCACTGTTGCAACAACTCCCTGGAGAGAAAGTACACGGGCTCACCAGAACAGCCATTCCCAAGAGAACTCTAATTGTGAGGGCACTTTGCTTCGCTGAGTTGAAATTGCCAACTTAGAAGTAGCTTCCCCACTTCTAAGACTGATAGAGAGGAAAGTTTGCAGCTTTCCAGGCATGTAGTTTGTGTGTACACTTTTTGTAACCATGTGACCTGGGGCACATCACTTAATATCTCTGAGTCTTTCATTTTAAAATGTGATCAATGTTAACTGCCATACAGCATGTACAGAATGCAATGAGATAACATATATAAACCTGCTTTTATACACTTTGTAACACAGTAAGATAGGGATTCACATTAATGCACTTTCTGTCCCTCTTCCTTGATTTCTCCTTCACCAGAGTCATGCTCAAAACAACTAATTCTGCTACCAAAAGAGAACCTCAGATTATTAGAAGCTAGCTATGAGGTGCCTATGCCCCAGCTCACCTTTCCCCAACATGAGTCAGCTGGAAGTCCATTCCACAGTAAAGATGCTCTCCTCTGGGATACACAGTGGAGCCCAGGGTGGATGCCATCTTTGGACAAGACTTTCTTCCCCTGTAAGGACTGAGCCAAAAGTGAAATTTCTGGAGAGAAAGAGGCTAAGCCAAAGGACACAAGCTAATCCCACAAGCTAATCCCACTAATTCCAGTCTCCCTTATTTCCTCAGGAGTTTTAAAGTACCACTTATGAACAGAGTGCAGGTACTTAAGATTCTCATAGCCTCACAGCCAGTCTTAGCATATGATGCCAAGAGGGGCTAGATATCAAACTCCTCAAAGCCTCATGGTTGGAGCTCAATGCCTTGGTTAATTAAGCATCGTTCAGCAACAGCCTCAATCTTTCAGGCTTAGAAATCTGAGACAAGATAACATAAAAAAAGTCTAGTTTTGCAATCATATATTGGAAGTTCTGGCAAATGATTTGGCATAGAGAATACAAAGAGAATACCACAATCAGTCACCCTGCCACAGTTCCACTGGTAAAATGCTCTGAGAGGCCCCGTAGGTTTCTACAATACTTGATTTCCCTTTGGCAGACTTTGAATTGCTGGCTGGAATGATCCAGATCTTCTGCTGTTTTCAGGTATGTTTCTCATATTGTTTTTGAGTTTCTAATCAGAAACAGAAAAACCAGAAAGCAGAGTGTGTCCACAAGTAGATGTCATACCATGTCTGGGGAACAGAGAGGGGATATAACATAAGAATGCTTAAGCATGAATTTGTTTCCAAACACAATAACTTATTATTATACTTGCCCTGAACTTTGAGATAGAGAGAAAAAGAGAAAGACCCACCAACTTTGCAATCATATGCTAAAGGTTCTAGCGAATGATTCTGCAGCATTCTTTTTACCCACACTAAACCAAACCCTTAGCCATATCCCATGCAGACATGGTAAAAAAAAAAAAAAATGCACAGCATGAGCCTGTAAACAAGATACTTAAGAGAGAGTCCATCACTCCAGAACATTAGTATGTGAACTTCAGACTCTGTGGAAACAAGATGCTTTGGGAAAGGGCAGTGGCCTTGGTGGGCAAAGATCCTGGGAATGTAAAAACCCCCAGGTGATGGGGATGTGGGGTGGGTCTTGAGAGTGACCCAAGGTCACATTGAAGGTGACATCACAGCCCAGAACATTGCTGCCTTTCAACTTGCTCCAACCCGGAAGTGCAGTCCATGCCAATTTACTTTTCTGAGTCTGTATTGTCACACTTGTTCCCGGTTTGGTGGAGGTGGGCGCACTGTTCTCACTCAAACCTACTTCTACTCCCCCTTCTTCTGTAGGCCTCTTTTCATCCACACCAGACATTTACCCACCCCAGAGTCTTACTCAATTGTCCCCAACCCAACATCCAGACTTGTTCTTCTCCATCCTTTTTTCATTTGTGATGGTGGCTGGGCAATGATAACAATAGGCAATAAGGGAAAATTAAAGGGTGTTCTAATAGATACTCAAACTCCAGAAAAATAATAGATGTATGTCTGTCCTAGAAACACTTTTCTCTTCCCATCTCTGCCCTCTCCCCAATCCTTACTACCACAGAAGCAAAATGGAAGTACCACATTCTCCACTCTAATATGTTACCTAAGTTCTTCTTTGCTGACAGATTTTTTATCTCAAATTATTTTTGATTTTATGTACATATCCCAGGAATTCTGACTAGCACCCTATCCTAATAGGAATGCAGAGATAACTTTTAACTGAGACAAGAATTTCTTCTCTACAGGTCAAGTGTGGTGGCTCATGCCTGCAATCCCAGTACTTTTAGAGGCCAAAGTGTGTAGATCACTTGAGGCCAGGAGTTCAAGACCAGTCTGGGCAACATGGTGAAATCCTGCCTCCACTAAAAGTACAAAAATTCGTTGGGCATGGTGGTACACACCTGTAATCCCAGCTACTCCGGAGGCTGAGGCACGAGAATCACTTGAGCCCAGGGAGCGGAGGTTGCAGTGAGCCAAGATCGGACCAATGCACTCCAGCCTGGGTGACAGAGCAAGATGCCGTCTCAAAAAACAAAACAAAACAAAAAAACAGATTTTCTTCTCTACAACATAGCTGAGTCTCATGGTCAAACAAAATCTAGGGCCAACTTCTGGCTCCTTATGCCTGTAAGTTCTGACTTTGCCATGACTTAAGAGAATGATCAAGCTCAGGGAAATCAGGTCACAACATCAGAATCAAATGTCATGTATGAGTGTGGGAATGTCATGTCATTGTGCTGTTCTCATTTACCTGTAAGGATTGGCCTTGGCCACTTCCAAAAGGGACTAGCTGTGGTTCAGTGAAAGGCTAATACCCAAGAGTATTTCCCTTCGTGGGCAAGGCATGACATTCTTCTACAGATTAAGAACAGCAGGGAAATAAGGAATAAAAGCGAAGAGAGTGTGTAATCTGAATAAACTTTTCCATCACCATATGGTAGCCACTGAGGTACCTCTCTCTTCTAACAGAATCAGAATCTAACATCAGAGATATAGACAAAAGACTTTTATTCTTCAGCACCTCCTTAATTTTTCTCCCCAAGTCCCTGAAAAATATAGGAGATGGTGAAGTTTGTAGAAGACTTATATTACTAAAATTAGAAATAAAAGTGGAGACATTACTACCAACCTTAGAGAAATTAAAAGGACTATAAAAGAATACTCTCTACATTTGTACACCAACAAATTAGATAGTCTAGATGAAATGGATGAATTACTAGAAACACAGAAACTACCAAAACAGACTCAAGAAGAAATAGAAAATCCAACCAGATGCTCACTTCATCACTGCTATTCAATATTGCACTGGAATTCCTAAACAGAGCAATTAGGTAAGAAAATGAAAGAAAAGGTATCCAATTATGAAGGAAGAAGTAAAACTATTTCTATTTGCAGATGACATGACTGTATACAAAGAAAATCCCAAATAATCCACACAAAAACTAGTAGAGTTAATAAGCAAATTCAACAAATTTCAGGGTACAAAATCAGTTGTGTTTCTATACACAAACCCACAATGAACAATAAAAAAAGGAAACTAAGAAAACAATTTCCTTTATAATAACATCCCAAAGAATAAAATACATGGGACTAAATTTAACCAAGGAAGTGAAAGAATTGTACACTAAAAACCACAAATAATTGCTGATTAAATGGAAAGACGTCCCATGTTCATGGATAGGGATACTTAATATTGTTAAATGGCAATACTTCCCAAAGCAATCTATAGATTCAATGCAATCTCTGTCAAAATTTCAAATGGTCTTCTTTGCTGAAATGGAAAAGCCAATCCTAAAATTCATATGTAATTCCATAGGATCCGAAAAAGCAAAACCAATATTGAAATAGAAAAACAAAGTTGGAGTACTTACACTTCTCAATTTCAAAACTTACAAGCTACAGTAATTAAAACAGCATGGCAAAGGCATAAGGATAGACATATGGATCAATGGAATAGATTCAGAGTCCAGAAATAAACTCAACATTTATGGCCATTTGATTTTTGATAAGGATTGTCAAGGGGGTCTTGAACATTCAGTGGGGAAAGAATAATATCTTCAACAAGTGGTGCTGGAACAATTGGACAGCCATGTGCAAAATACTCTAGTAGACTCCTACCTTATGTCACATACAATAATTAATTTAAAATAAATCAACCCTAAATATAAGGACCAAAACCATAAAACTCTTAGAAGAAAACAGGAGTAATCTTCATGGTTTCTGATTTGTCAATGGATTCTTAAATTTGACACCAAAAGCACAAGCAACAAAAGATAAAATTGATACATTTGAATGCATAAAATTTTTTAATTTGCACATGAAATGACAATATCAAGAAAATGAAAAGACAATCTGCAGAATGGGAGAAAATATTTACAAGCCACATATCTGATAAGGGCTGAGTATCCAGAATATATAACAAACTCTTCCAACTCAACAATGGAAACAAAAACAATGCAATTTTAAGAATGGGCAAAGGACTTGAATCAACATTTCTCCAAAGAAGATATGCGAATGACCAGCAAACACATGAAGTGATGCTCAACATCATTACTCATAAAGGAAATGTGAATCAAAACCATATGACATACTACTTTACACCCATTAGGATGAAGATAATAATTTTAAAATAACAAGTGTCAGCAAGGATGCAGAGAAATAGGAACTTTCCTATGTTGCTGATAAGCAATGTAAAAGGGTACAACCACTGTGGAAAACAGTTTGGTGGTTCCTTAAAAAATTAAAAATAGGATTATTGTATAACTCAGAAATTCCAAAAGTATATATATTTGGTATATATCCAAAAGAACTGAAAACATATTGTTCACGCAGAAATTTGTACACAAATGCTTATTGCTGCATTAGCTACAATAGCCAAAAGATGAAAACAACCCAAATGTCCATTGACAGATGAACAAATAACTTGTGGTATAAACATACAATGGGAATATTATATTTCCATTAAAAAGAATGAATACTGGCATGTGCTACAGCTTGTATGAATCTCAGAAACATTATTACAAGTGAATGTAGCCAGCCACAACAGGTCATGTATTGTGTGATTCCGTTTATGTGAAATATCCAGAGGTGGTGGTTGCAGATTTTGAATGTGCTAAATGTCACTGAATTGAATACTTTAAAATGGTTAATTGTATGTTATGTGAATTTTACCTCAATTTTTTAAATGGGTCATAAACTTATGTTTAGCATAATCCCCTTTTAATTTTAAAAAATGCAGATATTATATGAGAAAAAATGTGCTAGAGCATATTTCAAGATATTAAAGATGGTTATCAGTGAATGATGAGAAATTAGGTAATTTTCATTATTTTCTCTTTGCTAAAATTATTTAAAAACTACTTGCATATTAAATTTTTTAATGCCTAGGAAAGAAAGACTATAGTCGTATTGACTAAGATTTCTACGAGCATGGGGAAAATGCTTAATTTGTAGGGTTAATCAAGGATGAAATAAATTGCATTGTATGTACAATGTGATCCCAAGTATTTAAAACACACTGCTTTGGTAACAGTCAGTCTGTGGGAGACAGGTTAAAAAGTCATATTTTCCCTTCCTACTTTCCAAATTTTCTTAATAAACATATATTATGACTATAATCAGAAAAAATTATTTTTAAAACATCTACTATGGGGCAAGCTAGGTTCAAAAAATAGAAGTTTGATAAATGTAGTTGGCTTGCTATTGACAAGGAAGACGTTTACACTGGAATTCTATATTTTGAGATATACCATTCCTCATAGAAAAATTTACTCACAGAAAATATAAAGGTGGAAACAAATCACAAGAATCGAACCACGTAGAGAGACTTAGTTGTCTTTTAACAGAATTGGGCACGGGCTGTTCAGAAACAACAATCTTTCACATCCATTATAATGATAACATTAGTGTAGTTTGTTTAGCAAATGTTTACTGTGAGCCTGTTATGTGCTGAGCCTGCTATGTAAGAAGTGTGGCTCTCTGGACAGGAGACAGAATACTAAACAACACAACTACTGATCTTTGGCTGCCTGGCATGCTTCCTCACTTCATATGGTATCAGCAATTTAGCACCACAAATGTCCTTTAGAGAACCAGCCCTTCCTCATTCTTGGTTCTAGTGGCTTGAGTGGACTGACCCCAGCCTACCCAAAGTGGATTCGACTCCTAGCAATTCATTAATCTAGCCCAATAAAATGTCAAGTACAGGACTTTTATTGAAAGCATTCAGAAAAGAGGTGGACTCTCACACTAAACATTTGTAACTAAATAAGGGATGTTAGAAATTCTCTAGAAAGGAAGCTATGATAATAAATGGGTTGCTAGATGGGTCTAGTAGATGGTGGCCATGCTTTGTTACTGCCTTGTGTATTGTGCTACCATAGCCCTCCCCAAACTGTACTCTGGCTCCTGGCATTTCCGTCTCTTCAACCAGATGGTCAGCTCTCTAAGTGAAGGAGACACATCTCCAACATGCTTGGTTCTAGCACAACAGAAGGGCTCAAACACATACCTGCTAAAGAAACTATCCTGATGGATTTAGCAGCATGGCCATGAGGCATTGGCGGTTCTATCACTGGGAACTCAGGTTTCTGGTGCTCCAGTACCTCTACTGGCTGATACCACATCCTACAGTTCACTTCATAGGCTTGGGTTCCTGCTCTGGGCTGAATAGGTGGTCCACTCTGAGTCATCAGCTGTGGGTGATGATGTGGTCACTGCATGATTCTCACACAAGCACCCAGAGGACGTCATCAGGCAGAGGCAGTGGGGGTGGGCAGCATTTACAGAAAATCTGTGATGAGACACCACAAAACCAGAGGGGAACATGAAGTCACTGAGCCTGCTCCACCTCTTTCCTCTCCCAAGAGCTAAAAGAGAGCAAGGAGGAAACAACAGCAGCTCCAACCAGGGCAGCCTTCCTGAGAAGATGCAACCAATCCTGCTTCTGCTGGCCTTCCTCCTGCTGCCCAGGGCAGATGCAGGTGAGTGACCGTCTCCACCCTCGGAGGCCCAACCCCATCCCACAGGTCTCCTGCCCTTTCTCCACATTCCTGATCCATCTATCTACCAGGAATGTTCTGAACTCCAGCTCCCATTCTACCAAGACCCCCCAAGTGTGATGCTGGCTAAGCTATCAGCAGGAATGGCAGAGCAGCAGGCCATTCTCAAGAAGAGCCAGTGGGTACTATCCCTTCCCCAGAGCCCACCTTTGTCACCTGCAGAGTGGGACTTTCCTAGAAGTAAATGGCAGAGGATGGGAAACTAGAAAAGAGAAATATTAAATTATTCTAGAGTAGGCCTGGCTTCTGTTTCTGGGATAAGACAGGTGCTTCTCTCACTGTCTACTTAGGAGAGAAACCCAGAGCTCAGCTGACAGCAGAATTGGTGCAATCACTGTCCTCAGAACACTGTTAATGTGTTTGCTCAGTCCCATTTTCCAACTCTGCTTTTCTTCCCTGGCCTTTGGTGGCTCCCCTCTTTCCAAGGATGAGGCACTATGGCAGGCCCCAACTTCCCTGCTTTCTAGAATTCCACCAGCACTGCTCTACCAGCCCTCATCCAGAGGCTAACTGGAGCCAGTCCATCATGCAGCCATGAACATTTATGGGGCACCCACTACATGTCAGGCTCTAGGAAACAGGATATGACAGTATCTAGATCCCTCCACTTACGCCCTGGCCATTAGAAAGCAGCACTATCCTAGACACCACAGGACTCATAAGGGTCTTGGAAACTCACCTGAAACAAAGCAAAGTCAGGAGAGGAATGATCAGGAGCCTCTGGGATTTCACTGTCCCTAAGACAGGTATGCTCGCCTTCAACCACATATGGAAGAAAGATTTACAACTACATATGGAAGTCCAAAGTCTGCTGTTCTTCCCTTTTTCAGAGCAGGAAATTGAAGCCCCTTCCTCCAGGCCACTCCCAACTCCAGGATATCCCAGGCTCCCAAATGCCCAGGAGTTCTGGAGCCACCAAGCAGGTGCCCACCCAGCAGATTCCATGGGTGCACACAAGCAGACAGACTTTTCCTTCAGGGGAGATCATCGGGGGACACGAGGCCAAGCCCCACTCCCGCCCCTACATGGCTTATCTTATGATCTGGGATCAGAAGTCTCTGAAGAGGTGCGGTGGCTTCCTGATACGAGAGGACTTCGTGCTGACAGCTGCTCACTGTTGGGGAAGGTGAGGAGCAGAAAACAGCCCACACCCTCCTGGAAACACTCCACAGAGACCCCTGCCTTCTTCCCAAGGAGCTCCCTGGGCTCCTGGGAACACACATGCCAGGAGGTCTCCTTAGAGGGTGAGAAAAGGGCAGTTAAGTTTGTGGAGAGAGGGGAAGGTTGGTTCCAGAGGCGCTGCTGAAGTAAGAAACAGCAGAGTGACCAAGCCTGCCATATTTAGAACTGGGGGCATACTTTGGCATAAGAATACAAACTGAAGCAATTCCACCTGTGTTTCTAGGGGGAACCGAACCCTGAGAAACCTGGTGCAATTACCAGAATTCCAATTCCTGGGGACCGACTGTCCCCTTAATTTCCCCTCAGCTGCAGCCCTGCCCCAGCTGTCACCTGCTCTTCACTGTCTCTGGGCTGTATACCCTGTGACTCCACCCCCATCCTCACTCTGCTCTCTGTGCAGCTCCATAAATGTCACCTTGGGGGCCCACAATATCAAGGAACAGGAGCGGACCCAGCAGTTTATCCCTGTGAAAAGAGCCATGCCCCACCCAGCCTATAATCTTAAGAACTTTTCCAGTGACATCATGCTACTACAGGTGAGGCACACTCCTGCCACTCTTGCTCTTCTCAAGCAAGAAGTCCAGTTGGTTCCACTCCCACTGTGATGCAGGCCCTTCCCTCCTTTCCATCCTGGCCTCTTGGTTAGTTCCTATGCCTCAGAGGAGAGGGAAGACAGCATAGTCCCATCACTGTGTCAGGGCCCAAAAGTTTGTTGGCTGACCTGGACTTTCTTGCCTCTTCCCCACCAGCTGGAGAGAAAGGCCAAGCGGACCAGAGCTGTGCAGCCCCTCAGGCTACCTAGCAACAAGGCCCAGGTGAAGCCAGGGCAGGCATGCAGTGTGGCCGGCTGGGGGCAGACGGCCCCCATGGGAAAATACTCACACACACTACAAGAGGTGAAGATGACAGTGCAGGAAGATCGAAAGTGCGAATCTGAGTTACGCCATTATTACAACAGTACCATTGAGTTGTGCGTGGGGGACCCAGAGATTAAAAAGGCTTCCTTTAAGGTAAGACTATGCACCTGCCTGGATTGGCTCTTGGGAGAAAGATGTTTGGGGAATATCTGAGACCTGGAGACTCAAGTAGTGGGGGACTCCTTCACCCACTAGACTGTGATATTTCTCTCTGGAAAGAGAAAAGGGGACTAGACTGAGCTAGGGAGAAATTAGGGCCTCTGCAAACTTACCAGGAGGCTTATGGTGGATGGTGCTTCTTTGGAAGGATGAATTTGCAACACTCCACCCACTCCAGGCCACAGATATTAGGAAACTGTGCCCACTGGGGGTGCAGTAATTATAACCAGTGTGTCTTCAGAGGCTGGTACCCAACGTGGTTAATGGGCTGGTCCTCCATGGTGGACATCAGCCCTCCTTGCCCACTTCTAGGTCCTTAAACAGCCAACGGTCCCACATACCTCCGATCTCAGGATCTGGGGGACATGACGGAGGCTGGCCCCTGGGATGAGGTGAAGCAGTAACAATGTCCAGGGCCAGAGCTTGGCAGCTGGGGGCCACCAGCGGCCTGCCCTGCCCTCTGGTCTCCCACATGTAGGCTGTGCAAGTTGGCCTTTTCTAAAAGGGGGCTTGAGATGGAAGAGAGGGCAGGACCCAGAGGAGCATCAGCTCAGTCCTTCCACTCTCTATTCACAGGGGGACTCTGGAGGCCCTCTTGTGTGTAACAAGGTGGCCCAGGGCATTGTCTCCTATGGACGAAACAATGGCATGCCTCCACGAGTCTGCACCAAAGTCTCAAGCTTTGTACACTGGATAAAGAAAACCATGAAACGCCACTAACTACAGGAAGCAAACTAAGCCCCCGCTGTGATGAAACACCTTCTCTGGAGCCAAGTCCAGATTTACACGGGGAGAGGTGCCAGCAACTGAATAAATACCTCTTAGCTGAGTGGAAAAGCTGGTTTCTTGTTTATTCATTGACCCTCATTCTCAGGCACCACATCTGTGCTATGCAGGCCAATGACACAATTTTGCTGTTTTCTGCTTTCTCCTCTCCCCTCATCCCTTGCCACCTCCCCAAACCCCCAGGCAAAGCTGATACTCAGCTCCTTCCTATCCACACCAGTTTCTCCAGGGCCTGCCCTTCTGCCAAGGCTGAAGCTGAGCACCATCAGGAGACAACATGGACCACTTTGGTCCTGGGGCTTAGCGTAAACTTCTTACCTCCTTCTCCAGTGTTACATGACAGAGAAAAAAGGGATAATACCATGGGACCTAACTCCTCATCCCCCACTGGGGCTCCTCATTCTCCCCTGGGCTTAGTTTCTCTACCCTCCTCTGAGCTCAAGGCTCAGCTCGTCCTCCAGCCTCTTGGCTGCCCCTTCTCTTCATCCCTGCTGAGTGTTCTCAGAATCCACCAACTCTTGTCCTCTCCAGACCACACTGATCTGATCTGGCCCCTCCCTCATATCCACCCTCCTAAGATACCCAGAGACCCATGTGGTTCCATAAGGGCCTTGCCACTGAGATGCCAGCCCATCTCATGCCCTGGCAGAGAGGGGCCTCAGAAAAACCAGGCCTGTGTGGCACCAGGTAAGACCCATGGAGGACAAGGCTGGCACGGTCTCTCTCCAACCCTTGGCTCCATCTCTCCCCTAGGTAGGGCCAGCTCAACCCCTCCCATCCAGCCCAGTGTCCTCCCATACACTCAAGGTTCACTGCCCACCTGGGCAGTCAGCAGGCTGAGCCCCTTTAAACCTGTTCCTCTTGGTCACTGCTGGCCTCTAGGCTAAGATTCCCTGCTAGCCACCTGGGCTACATCAGCTCTTTGAGTTCAAAAGGACTCCTTTCTGCAGAAGGACTAGAAAGCACAATCTTTTCTATCAATCAACAAACAAATACTCATTGAGCACTTACTATGTACCAGGCACAGAGGATAGTAAGAGAACACAATAACAGACTCTATCATCTGAACCCAAGTGAAACTGACAATGTTGAGAATTTTCATCCAAATTGTTTCACTCACTTTCTATCCTTCAGATTAGTTCAGAAAATCGAGATGTATATGGAAATCCATGGGATTAAAGTATTTTTATCTTATTTTTATTTCTGGTTTTTCTGAGGCCCCTCCCTGCCAGGGCATGAGGTGGGCTGGCATCTCAGTGGCAAGGCCCTTATGGAAGCACGTGGGTCTCTGGGTATCCTAGGTTGGAAGATATGAGAAAGAGGCCAGATATTCATACAGTTTGTATAAATATTGTCATGTGCGACCCCAGAACAGCAATGTATGGGATTTGAAAACAACTTTAACCATTTACTTTCTAGACATGAAGTTGTCAAACTGTTCAATGGAGCATCATCTTCACCTAGGGGGAAGAGTAGCAGGGCAGGAAGAAGACAACTAGGGCAGGCTTATTTTCATTTGTTTAAAGAGTAGCAAGGATGAATGTCATTATAAAGATTCAAATTGTAGGAAAAACACCCATTTGATTGGACCACTCAGGAGCATAATCCCTGTCATTACACAGGCTCCTGCCTGTACAGAATGAAACTAGAATCAGGAAGGCTCACGCAGGCTGGAAAAATGGAACAATGCCTCGAATGTTTAGGCCACTGATTACTGCTACATTCATAGTTTCCAAAACTACCTGGACTTGTGAATGTTAGGAAGTTCTTGGCTTGGAGGCCACCGATAGAGTATATGACATTTTGTTGAATAAGGGTTGCCCTGTGTTAAGCTCACCCTGCCAAACACTCCCAGCAACCACCTCTCCAAGGTCTTGCCACTAATATGGAGTACTGCCTGCGAGTTGAACATAAGTACTAGCTCTAGATTAATGCTTCCCTGTCCCAAATATACACAGCTACACTCTTGTGGCATGGAGTAAAATCTCCCTCTAGGATCATGTAACTGTCAAAGTTGTGCCCTTTCTCATCTCAGTGTGCACAAAGCATGCTGCAACACAATCCTTTTTTTTTTTTTTTTTTTTTTTTTGAGACAGAGTTTCACTCTTATCGGCCAGGCTGGAGTGCAATGGTGCAATCTCAGCTCACTGCAACCTCTGCCCCCTGGGTTCAAGCGATTCTCCTGCCTCAGCCTCCTGAGTAGCTGGGATTACAGGTGTGCGCCATCACACCCGACTAATTTTTGTATTTTTAGTAGAGACAGGGTTTTAACATGTTGGCCAGGCTGGTCTTGAACTTCTGACCTCAAGTGATCCACCTCGACCTCCCAAAGTGCTGAGATTACAGGTGTGAGCCACCACACCCGGCTGCAACTCAATCTCTTAATAATCTTGGACACTTTTATAAAATAAGTGGATGTCACACAGCTTCTGATTTGGAGCTGGAAAAAAAATCCCTGCACCTCAGACATACTAATGACTTGGTTCCTTCATTGGAAAAGGAAAACACAGGAAGCAAAACAAAATAATAGTATTTTTTAAAGTTGCCTGGTCACATTTATAATCAGTTTAGGTATGATACTTACTTTGGGGAAATGGTTCTGTGGTTTAAAACAGGCTTGAAAATCATTGTTGTAGGACTTTATCCACTTCTGAGCAAGAAGAAAGAAACAAAGTTTCAGGAAAGGGTAGTGACTGACTGAAAATATCACAGAAGTTAGGACAGAGGCTGAACAGAGCCCATGCCCCCTGACAAACAGGCCAGAAAGTAGCTTTAAAAGTCTTCTAATGCTCACCCCAAGATGACTTTCTGGAACCTCCAGACAAGAATTAAGTTTATGCTCAGACGCCTCCCTGGAAAGAAAGACTTTGGGCTTCTCCAGCAGCTATTTAGTGAGAAGTATTCAAAGCACTTCCCTTTGGTAAGCTGAAATCTGTCCACAGGTGCATTTGGGTGGACTCAGAGGCAGGTAAGTACTTTAAACATGCTGACTCCTTCAAATCTCCTTGGTCTGTGGAAGTTCCCTCCCCTCCAACCCCTACCATATGAAGAAATAATCCTTCCCTTGCTTAAAATCTCTCTAGCGTCCCTGCTGACTCTAGGAAACGAAATGCCTCAGCCCACTGAGATCCACTCCCACCATCCCTCTTTTCCTCCAGGGCCACAGGAAGAATCAGGTCCCAGCACAGTCAGGGAGAGAACTGCCAAGTGGGCTCGTGGAGGAGACCCCAAAGAAAGCAAAATCTTGCTAATTTGTTTCTGGGAATATGTATTGGTGTGACTGCCTTCCCAGCCCACCACCATGCTTCTCCCAGTACCACTCTTTGTGAACTTACACAGCTTATAGGGTTTACTTCTTATCTTGGTAACCCACACAACATTGCTTTTGACCAACTAACATATGTCACCATGGCAGCAATGTGTTTATGGACCATATCACTTAGAAGTAGCTGACCTGAGAGAATTGCAGAATAGCGTACTGAAGACTGAAAATAATGACAGCTGAGAAACAGCTACCGACAAGATTGGGATGCTGTGCTACAGGATATAGCATATGCATTTTTTTTTTCTTTTTTTGAGATGGAGTCTTGCTCTGTCACCCAGGCTGCAGTCCAGTGGCACAATCTCGACTCACCGCAAGCTCCGCCTTCCGGGTTCACACCATTCTCCTGCCTCGGCCTCCCGAGTAGCTGGGACTCTAGGCGCCCATCACCACGCCTAGCTAATTTTTTTTTTGTATTTTTAGTAGAAACGGGGTTTCACTGTGTTAACCAGGATGGTCTCAATCTCCTGACCTTGTGATCCACCCGCCTTGGCCTCCCAAAGTGCTGAGAGGATGTAGCATATGCTTTTAAGCAATAATAAATATACAATGTTGGTTCTTTCATAGCTAGAATACATTGTTTTGGAGACAAGGAATGTTTCCAAACATTCCTTGCCCCTCTGATTAGGAGTTACACCATAATCTTGAGCTTTACTGGTCTAGAGGTCTCAATTCCTGAGAAGGAAGTCAACAGTCAGATAAGTAGGTTACTTTAGTAGCTGGGTGATTAATCCTGATTGCCATGGGAAGATGGGATTCACTGAGATACCTCTTAATATTTCCATGACCATTAGTGAAGGTCATTGGAAGACTACTGTAGCCCAATAAGATAAGACAACTAAGACCCTTTAAAAGGAAATTTTGAGGCACTACACCAGATAAAGAATCATACCAGATAGGCTTCTTGAGATAAAGTCCCCTGCACAGCTTCTCAGAGATGGTATAACACCCACCCGCATAATGACTTCCCAGCCTCCTTGGCCAAGGGCCCTTCCAACCTCTACTCAGATACCTCCTTAGAGAGAGATCCTGAGGTCATCAGACTCACGTGCCGTGACAGCTGAGCTGAGATCTGCCTATCTGTGACCATCACTATTTACAAGACGAGATAGTGGAAAACTTGCATTTGGATACAAGTGTGTACTGAGGGATCCCATTCTCCTTGATGTACTAATTTTTCTTTAAAAGTGATAATAATAGCTCCCATTTAGAATTTTTAAATAACACAACAAATGTAAAGTAACTAATGTGTCCTCTGGATCATGGTAAGTAATGAATAAATTTAACTCCCTTTACCTTCTCCCTTTGCTATTTTTTCCATGCCAGGATTTATACATTTTTAAAAAACTATATCTGCTATCAAATGACAGCTTTAAATTTACTTTTTAAAATTTGTTATTGTATATATTTATGGGGTATAAAGTGATGTTATGATATATATATATACACAATGTACACTGATTAAATCAAGCCAATTAACATTTTATCACCTCAAATACTTAACATTTTTTATAGTGAGAACATTTGAAATTTACTTTCAGCCATTTCAAAACATACAATACATTATTATTATTAACTATAGTCACCATGATGTACCATAGATCTTTAAAAACTTATTCTTCCTGCCTAACTGAAACTTTGTACTCTTTGACTAACATCTTTTCATTCCCCCACTTCCCAGCCTCTGGTAATCACCATTACACACTCTGCTTCTATGAGTTCAATTGCTTTAGACTCCACATAATAAATGAGATCATGCAGCATTTGGCTTTCTGTGCCTGGCTTATCTTGCTTAGCACGGTGTCTTTTTTTTTTTTTTTTTTTTTATACTTTAAGTTTTGGGGTACATGTGCACATTGTGCAGCTTAGTTACATATGTATACATGTGCCATGCTGGTGCGCTGCACCCACTAACTCGTCATCTAGCATTAGGTGTATCTCCCAATGCTATCCCTCCCCCCTCCCCCCACCCCACAACAGTCCCCAGAGTGTGATATTCCCCTTCCTGTGTCCATGTGATCTCATTGTTCAATTCCCACCTATGAGTGAGAATATGCGGTGTTTGGTTTTTTGTTCTTGCGACAGTTTACTGAGAATGATGGTTTCCAATTTCATCCATGTCCCTACAAAGGACATGAACTCATCATTTTTTATGGCTGCATAGTATTCCATGGTGTATATGTGCCACATTTTCTTAATCCAGTCTATCATTGTTGGACATTTGGGTTGGTTCCAAGTCTTTGCTATTGTGAATAATGCCGCAATAAACATACGTGTGCATGTGTCTTTATAGCAGCATGATTTATAGTCCTTTGGGTATATACCCAGTAATGGGATGGCTGGGTCAAATGGTATTTCTAGTTCTAGATCCCTGAGGAATCGCCACACTGACTTCCACAATGGTTGAACTAGTTTACAGTCCCACCAACAGTGTAAAAGTGTTCCTATTTCTCCACATCCTCTCCAGCACCTGTTGTTTCCTGACTTTTCAATGATTGCCATTCTAACTGGTGTGAGATGATATCTCATAGTGGTTTTGATTTGCATTTCTCTGATGGCCAGTGATGATGAGCATTTTTTCATGTGTTTTTTGGCTGCATAAATGTCTTCTTTTGAGAAGTGTCTGTTCATATCCTTCGCCCACTTTTTGATGGGGTTGTTTGTTTTTTTCTTGTAAATTTGTTTGAGTTCACTGTAGATTCTGGATATTAGCCCTTTGTCAGATGAGTAGGTTGCGAAAATTTTCTCCCATGTTGTAGGTTGCCTGTTCACTCTGATGGTAGTTTCTTTTGCTGTGCAGAAGCTCTTTAGTTTAATTAGATCCCATTTGTCAATTTTGTCTTTTGTTGCCATTGCTTTTGGTGTTTTGGACATGAAGTCCTTGCCCACGCCTATGTCCTGAATGGTAATGCCTAGGTTTTCTTCTAGGGTTTTTATGGTTTTAGGTCTAACGTTTAAATCTTTAATCCATCTTGAATTGATTTTTGTATAAGGTGTAAGGAAGGGATCCAGTTTCAGCTTTCTACATATGGCTAGCCAGTTTTCCCAGCACCATTTATTAAATAGGGAATCCTTTCCCCATTGCTTGTTTTTCTCAGGTTTGTCAAAGATCAGATAGTTGTAGGTATGCAGCGTTATTTCTGAGGGCTCTGTTCTGTTCCATTGATCTATATCTCTGTTTTGGTACCAGTACCATGCTGTTTTTGTTACTGTAGCCTTGTAGTATGGTTTGAAGTCAGGTAGTGTGATGCCTCCAGCTTTGTTCTTTTGGCTTAGGATTGACTTGGCAATGTGGGCTCTTTTTTGGTTCCATATGAACTTTAAAGTAGTTTTTTCCAATTCTGTGAAGAAAGTCATTGGTAGCTTGATGGGGATGGCATTGAATCTGTAAATGACCTTGGGCAGTATGGCCATTTTCACGATATTGATTCTTCCTACCCATGAGCATGGAATGTTCTTCCATTTGTTTGTATCCTCTTTTATTTCCTTGAGCAGTGGTTTGTAGTTCTCCTTGAAGAGGTCCTTCACATCCCTTGTAAGTTGGATTCCTAGGTATTTTATTCTCTTTGAAGCAGTTGTGAATGGGAGTTCACTCATGATTTGGCTCTCTGTTTGTCTGTTGTTGGTGTATAAGAATGCTTGTGATTTTTGTACATTGATTTTGTATCCTGAGACTTTGCTGAAGTTGCTTATCAGCTTAAGGAGATTTTGGGCTGAGACAATGGGGTTTTCTAGATAAACAATCATGTCGTCTGCAAACAGGGACAATTTGACTTCCTCTTTTCCTAATTGAATACCCTTTATTTCCTTCTCCTGCCTGATTGCCCTGGCCAGAACTTCCAACACTATGTTGAATAGGAGCGGTGAGAGAGGGCATCCCTGTCTTGTGCCAGTTTTCAAAGGGAATGCTTCCAGTTTTTGCCCATTCAGTATGATATTGGCTGTGGGTTTGTCATAAATAGCTCTTATTATTTTGAGATACGTCCCATCAATACCTAATTTATTGAGAGTTTTTAGCATGAAGGGTTGTTGAATTTTGTCAAAGGCCTTTTCTGCATCTATTGAGATAATCATGTGGTTTTTGTCTTTGGCTCTGTTTATATGCTGGATTACGTTTATTGATTTGCGTATATTGAACCAGCCTTGCATCCCAGGGATGAAGCCCACTTGATCATGGTGGATAAGCTTTTTGATGTGCTGCTGGATTCGGTTTGCCAGTATTTTATTGAGGATTTTTGCATCAATGTTCATCAAGGATATTGGTCTAAAATTCTCTTTTTTGGTTGTGTCTCTGCCCGGCTTTGGTATCAGAATGATGCTGGCCTCATAAAATGAGTTAGGGAGGATTCCCTCTTTTTCTATTGATTGGAATAGTTTCAGAAGCAATGGTACCAGTTCCTCCTTGTACCTCTGGTAGAATTCGGCTGTGAATCCATCTAGTCCTGGACTCTTTTTGGTTGGTAAACTATTGATTATTGCCACAATTTCAGCTCCTGTTATTGGTCTATTCAGAGATTCAACTTCTTCCTGGTTTAGTCTTGGGAGAGTGTATGTGTCGAGGAATTTATCCATTTCTTCTAGATTTTCTAGTTTATTTGCGTAAAGGTGTTTGTAGTATTCTCTGATGGTAGTTTGTATTTCTGTGGGATCGGTGGTGATATCCCCTTTATCATTTTTTATTGTGTCTATTTGATTCTTCTCTCTTTTTTTCTTTATTAGTCTTGCTAGCGGTCTATCAATTTTGTTGATCCTTTCAAAAAACCAGCTCCTGGATTCATTGATTTTTTGAAGGGTTTTTTGTGTCTCTATTTCCTTCAGTTCTGCTCTGATCTTAGTTATTTCTTGCCTTCTGCTAGCTTTTGAATGTGTTTGCTCTTGCTTTTCTAGTTCTTTTAATTGTGATGTTAGGGTGTCAATTTTGGATCTTTCCTGCTTTCTCTTGTGGGCATTTAGTGCTATAAATTTCCCTCTACACACTGCTTTGAATGCATCCCAGAGATTCTGGTATGTTGTGTCTTTGTTCTCGTTGGTTTCAAAGAACATCTTTATTTCTGCCTTCATTTCGTTATGTACCCAGTAGTCATTCAGGAGCAGGTTGTTCAGTTTCCATGTAGTTGAGCGGCTTTGAGTGAAATTTTTAATCCTGAGTTCTAGTTTGATTGCACTGTGGTCTGAGAGATAGTTTGTTATAATTTCTGTTCTTTTACATTTGCTGAGGAGAGCTTTACTTCCAACTATGTGGTCAATTTTGGAATAGGTGTGGTGTGGTGCTGAAAAAAATGTATATTCTGTTGATTTGGGGTGGAGAGTTCTGTAGATGTCTATTAGGTCCGCTTGGTGCAGAGCTGAGTTCAATTCCTGGGTATCCTTGTTGACTTTCTGTCTCATTGATCTGTCTAATGTTGACAGTGGGGTGTTAAAGTCTCCCATTATTAATGTGTGGGAGTCTAAGTCTCTTTGTAGGTCACTCAGGACTTGCTTTATGAATCTGGGTGCTCCTGTATTGGGTGCATATATATTTAGGATAGTTAGCTCCTCTTGTTGAATTGATCCCTTTACCATTATGTAATGGCCTTCTTTGTCTCTTTTGATCTTTGTTGGTTTAAAGTCTGTTTTATCAGAGACTAGGATTGCAACCCCTGCCTTTTTTTGTTTTCCATTTGCTTGGTAGATCTTCCTCCATCCTTTTATTTTAAGCCTATGTGTGTCTCTGCACGTGAGATGGGTTTCCTGAATACAGCACACTGATGGGTCTTGACTCTTTATCCAACTTGCCAGTCTGTGTCTTTTAATTGGAGAATTTAGTCCATTTACATTTAAAGTCAATATTGTTATGTGTGAATTTGATCCTGTCATTATGATGTTAGCTGGTGATTTTGCTCATTAGTTGATGCAGTTTCTTCCTAGTCTCGATGGTTTTTACATTTTGGCATGATTTTGCAGCGGCTGGTACCGGTTGTTCCTTTCCATGTTTAGCACTTCCTTCAGGAGCTCTTTTAGGGCAGGCCTGGTGGTGACAAAATCTCTCAGCATTTGCTTGTCTGTAAAGGATTTTATTCCTCCTTCACTTATGAAGCTTAGTTTGGCTGGATATGAAATTCTGGGTTGAAAATTCTTTTCTTTAAGAATGTTGAATATTGGCCCCCACTCTCTTCTGGCTTGTAGGGTTTCTGCCGAGAAATCCGCTGTTAGTCTGATGGGCTTCCCTTTGAGGGTAACCCGACCTTTCTCTCTGGCTGCCCTTAACATTTTTTCCTTCATTTCAACTTTGGTGAATCTGACAATTATGTGTCTTGGAGTTGCTCTTCTCGAGGAGTATCTTTGTGGCGTTCTCTCTATTTCCTGAATCTGAATGTTGGCCTGCCTTGCTAGATTGGGGAAGTTCTCCTGGATAATATCCTGCAGAGTGTTTTCCAACTTGGTTCCATTCTCCGCATCACTTTCAGGTACACCAATCAGACGTAGATTTGGTCTTTTCACATAGTCCCATATTTCTTGGAGGCTTTGCTCATTTCTTTTTATTCTTTTTTCTCTAGACTTCCCTTCTCACTTCATTTCATTCATTTCATCTTCCATTGCTGATACCCTTTCTTCCAGTTGATCGCATCGGCTCCTGAGGCTTCTGCATTCTTCACGTAGTTCTCGAGCCTTGGTTTTCAGCTCCATCAGCTCTTTTAAGCACTTCTCTGTATTGGTTATTCTAGTTATACATTCGTCTAAATTTTTTTCAAAGTTTTCAACTTCTTTGCCTTTGGTTTGAATGTCCTCCCGTAGCTCAGAGTAATTTGATCGTCTGAAGCCTTCTTCTCTCAGCTCGTCAAAATCATTTTCCATACAGCTTTGTTCCGTTGCTGGTGAGGAACTGCGTTCCTTTGGAGGAGGAGAGGTGCTCTGCGTTTTAGAGTTTCCAGTTTTTCTGTTCTGTTTTTTCCCCATCTTTGTGGTTTTATCTACTTTTGGTCTTTGATGATGGTGATGTACAGATGGGTTTTCGGTGTGGATGTCCTTTCTGTTTGTTAGTTTTCCTTCTAACAGACAGGACCCTCAGCTGCAGGTCTGTTGGAATACCCTGCCGTGTGAGGTGTCAGTGTGCCCCTGCTGGGGGGTGCCTCCCAGTTAGGCTGCTCGGGGGTCAGGGGTCAGGGACCCAATTGAGGAGGCAGTCTGCCCGTTCTCAGATCTCCAGCTGCGTGCTGGGAGAACCACTGCTCTCTTCAAAGCTGTCAGACAGGGACATTTAAGTCTGCAGAGGTTACTGCTGTCTTTTTGTTTGTCTGTGCCCTGCCCCCAGAGGTGGAGCCTACAGAAGCAGGCAAGCATCCTTGAGCTGTGGTGGGCTCCACCCAGTTCGAGCTTCCCGGCTGCTTTGTTTACCTAAGCAAGCCTGGGCAATGGCGGGCGCCCCTCCCCCAGCCTCGCTGCCGCCTTGCAGTTTGATCTCAGACTGCTGTGCTAGCAATCAGCGAGATTCCGTGGGCGTAGGACCCTCCGAGTCAGGTGTGGGATATAGTCTCGTGGTGCGCCGTTTTTTAAGCCGGTCTGAAAAGCGCAATATTCGGGTGGGAGTGACCCGATTTTCCAGGTGCGTCCGTCACCCCTTTCTTTGACTCGGAAAGGGAACTCCCTGACCCCTTGCGCTTCCCAGGTGAGGCAATACCTCGCCCTGCTTCGGCTCGCGCACGGTGCGCGCACCCACTGACCTGCGCCCACTGTCTGGCACTCCCTAGTGAGATGAACCCAGTACCTCAGATGGAAATGCAGAAATCACCCGTCTTCTGCGTCGCTCACGCTGGGAGCTGTAGACCGGAGCTGTTCCTATTCGGCCATCTTCAGCACGGTGTCTTACAGGTTCATCCATGTTGCAACAAATAACAGAATCTCATTCTTTGTTAAGGCTGAATACTATTCCATTGGGTATATATACCACATTTTCCTTATCCATTAATCCACTGATGGACACTTAGGTTGTTGATTCCATATATTGGCTATTGTAAATAGTGCCGCAATGAACATGAGAGTGCAACTATCTCTTCAATATACTGATTTCGAATCCTTCAGATGTATCTCAGAAGTGAGATTGCAGGATCATATAATTCTACTTTTAGTCTTTTGAGGAGCTCCATACAGCCTTCCATATGGCCATACTAATTACATTCTCATCAACAGTGTACAATGGTTTCCTTTTCTCCACATCCTCACCAACATTTATAAATTTTTGTCTTTTTGATAATAGGCATTCTGACAGGTGTAAAGTGATAGCTCATTGCAGTTTTAATTTGCATTTTTTGATGATTAGTAATGTTGAGAATTTTTTCATATATCTCTTGGCCAGTTGCATGTCTTCTTTGGAAAAATGTCTATTCAGTTCCTTTGCCCATTTTTTAATTGGGATTTTTGGTTTCTTGCTATTGAGTTGTTTGAATTCCTTATATATTTTGGATATAAATCCCTAATTAGATTTAAAGCTCACAAATACTTTCTCCAAACAAAGCCTCCAGCTTTATTCTTTTTACTCAAGAGTGCCTTGGCTATTAGAATATTTTTACATATTTGGCTGTCCTTGGGCAGCCTCCATGAGGTGGCAGTCACAAAGCCATGTCTCCGTGTATGTGCTGCTAGAAAATTCTTGAGGGTTGGTTCCTAACAGACTCACAGGGTTGCATTGCCATATTAAATTTACACGAACTATTCATTTTCAAACTTTCAGACTCAGAAAATTTCATCAAAACATCAAGGTCAGAGCCATAAGTTAGGCTGGACTTAAATGAGCCAAGATTAGAAAATTATATGTAGAACCAAATCACCATATTTTTGATGAGAAACCGTTGTCATAGGCCTAAATTTCTCAAGTTCTCTATATGATTACCTAAGCATCTGTGAAGGCTGCTGTCACCCCACTTGAGCTTGGATACCATGTACTAGATCACCCCCTTGCATGAATGTCTTCCTCACCACAAGTGACTTCCACTCCCACTGCTAGGCTGCCCTCCCACAGGAAGAGCCTCCTCACCTTACATGTATTCTGACATCCCAAGCCCACTAGAGCTGCTTAGTGCAGGGTGTCCAAGCCCATGTGGGGTGAGGAGTGTGACCACATTGGAAGAAGGCCTAGTGTGGGTGTTTTCCCCACCTCACACAGGTCTAGGCACCCCACTCTAGATTGCTGTGGCTACCCACCCTGCCAAGGTCACTGTTGACAGTGTGCTTTGTTTCTTTCACAAAGGTTTTGTTGCTTTTTAAAAGAACTGGAATGAAGATATGTAGAACCAACAAGATTTTTAAGGTCATGACCCTTCTTTTTTCTTCCATTATGGGGGAATAACCAGGAAAATTTGTTAAGCAAACAGTAAAGTAGTCCTCCCCTATCTGCCAGGAATAAGCAGTAAGACCCTCAATGGATGCAAGAAACCACAGGTAGTACTGAAACTTATATACTGTATACTATGCTTTCTCCTATATATACATACTTGTGATTAATTTATAAATTAGGCATAGTAAGAGATTAACAATAATAACTAACAATAAAGTAGAATGGAGATGTGGCAAGATGGTGGAATAGGAACAGCTCTGGTTTTCAGCTCCCAGCGAGACCAATGCAGAAAGCAGGTGATTTCTGCATTTCCAACTGAGGTATCCTGTTCATCTCATTGGGACTTGTTAGGTGTGGGTGCAGTCCATGAAGGGTGAGCAGAAGCAGGGTGGGGCGTTGCCTCACCCAGAAAGTGCAAGGAGTGGGGGGCCTCCATTTCCCAGCCAAGGGAAACTGTGAGGGACTGTGCTATCCAGTCCAGATACTACACTTTTCCCATGGTTTTTGCAATCCGCAGACCAGGAGATTCCCTTGTGTGCCTACACAACCAGGGCCCTGGGTTTCAAGCACAAAACTGGGCAGCTGTTTGGGCAGACACCAAGCTAGCTGCAGGAGTTTTTTGTTTTTGTTTTTGTTTTTGTACCCCAGTGGCACCTGGAACCCCAGTGAGACAGAACTGTTCACTCCCCTGGAAAGGGGGCTGAAGCCAGGGAGCCAAGTGGTCATGTTCAGTGGGTCCCACTCCCACAGAGCCCAGAAAACTAAGAACCACTGGCTTGAAATTCTCACTGCCAGCACAGCAGTCTGAAATCCACCTAGGAAGATCGAGCTTGGTGGAGTAAGGGGTGTCCACCATTACTGAGGTTTGAGTAGGCGGTTTTCCCCTGACAGTGCTTAGGAGGCCAGGAAGGTTGGACTGGGCAGAACTCACCACAGTTTGGCAAAGTGGCTGTGGCCAGACTGCCTCTCTAGATTCCTCTTCACTGGGCAGGGCATCTCTGAAAGAAAGGCAGCAGCCCCAGTCAGGGACTTATAGATAAAACTCCAATCTCCTTGGGACAGAGCAACTGGGGGAAGGGGTGGCTGTGGGCACAGCCTCAGCGGACTTAAACATTCCTGCCTGCTGGTTCTGAAGAGAGCAGTGGATCCTGACAAAGAGAGTTCTCCCAGCACAGCACTTGAGCTCTGCTAAGGGACAGACTGCCTTCTCAAGTGAATCCCCTGATCCACATGCTTCCTGACGGGGAGAGATCTCCCAACAGGAGTTGACAGATACCTCATACAGGAGAGCTCCAGCTGACATCAGGCCAGTGCCTCTCTGGGATGAAGCTTCCAGAGGAAGGACCAGGAAGCAATCTTTGCTATTCTGCAGCCTCCGCTGGTGATATCCAGGTACATAGGGTCTGGAGTGGACCTCCAGCAAACTGCAGCAGACCTGCAGAGAGAGGCCTGACTGTGAGAAGAAAAGCTAACAAACAGCAATAACATCAACATCAACAAAAAGGACCCCCACACACATATAAAAAAAAAATCCCATCGAAAGTAAATCCACGAAGATGAGGAAAAAGCAGTGCAAAAATGCTAAAAATTCCAAAAACCAGAATGCTTCTTCTCCTCCAAATGATCACAGTTCCTCTCCAGCAAGGGTACAAAACTGGACAGAGAATGAGTTTGACAAATTGACAGAAGTAGGCTTCAGAAGGTGGGTAATAACAAATTCCTCTGAGCTAAAGGATCATATTCTAACCCAATGCAAGGAAACTAAGAAACTTGAAAAAAGATTAGACTAATTGCTAACTAGAATAACCAGTTTAGAGAAGAACATAAAAGACCTGACGGAGCTGAAAAATACACCATGAGAACGTGATGCTAACACAAGTATCAATAGCAGAATCGATCAAGCAGAAGAAAGGATATGAGAGACTGAAGATCAACTTACTGAAATACTGTGTGAAGACAAGATTAGAGAAAAAAAATAAAAAGGAAAGAACAAACCCTCCAAGAAATATGGGACTACGTGAAAAGACCATGCCTATGATTGATTAGGGTCCCTGAAAGTGATGGAGAGAATGGAACCAAGCTGGAAAACACACTTCAGGGTATTAACCAGGAGAACTTCCCCAACCTGGCAAGAAAGGCCAACATTCAAATTCACAAAATACAGAGAACACCACTAAGATACTCCTCAAGAAGGGCAAGCACAAGACACATAATTGTCAGATTTTCCAAGGTTGAAATGAAGGAAAAAATGTTAAGGCAGCCAGAGAGAAAGGTCAGGTTACCTACAAAGGGAAGCCCATCAGACTAACAGCGGATCTGTCTGCAGAAACCCCACAAGCCATAAGAGAGTGGTGACCAATATTCAACATTCTTAAAGAAAAGAATTTTCAACCCAGAATTTCATATTCAGCCAAATAAATTTTCATAAGCGAAAGAAAAATAAAATCCTTTACAGACAAGCAAATGCTGAGAGATTTTGTCACCACCAGGCCTGTCTTACAAGATCTCCTGAAGGAAGCACTAAATTTGGAAAAGAAAAACCAGTACTAGCCACTGCAAAAACACACCAAAATATAAAGACCAATGACATTATGAAGAAACTGCATCAACTAATGTGCAAAATAACCAGTTAGCATAATGATGACAGGATCAAATTCACACATAAAAATACCAACCTTAAATGTAAATGGGCTAAATGCCCCAATTAAAACGCACAGACTGGCAAATTGGATAAAGAGTCAAGACCCATTGGTGTGCTTTATTCAGGAGATTCATCTCACGTGCAAAGACACACATAGGCTCAAAATAAAGAGATGGAGGAATATTTACCAGGCAAATGGAAAGCAAAAAAAAAAAAAGCAGGGGTTGCAATCTTGGTCTCTGATAAAACAGACTTTAAACCAACAAAGATCAAAAAAGACAAAGAAGGCCATTACATATTGGAAAGGGATAGATTCAACAAGAAGAGCTAACTATCCTAAATATATATGCACCCAATACAAGAGCATCCAGATTCATAAAGCAAGTCCTTAGAGACCTACAAAGAGACTTAGACTCCCACACAATAATAGTGGGAGACTTTAACACCGCACTGTCAATATTAGACAGATCAACAAGATAGAAAATTAACAAGGATGTTTGGGACTTGAACTCAGCTCTGGACCAAGCAGACCTAATGAACATCTACAGAACTCTTCACCCCAAATCAACAGAATATACATTCTTCTCATCACCACATCATACTTATTCTAAAATCAAACACATAATTGGAAGTAAAACACTCCTCAGCAAATGCAAAAGAAAGGAAATCATAAAAAACTGTCTCTCAGACCACAGTGCAATCAAATTAGAACTCAGGATTAAGAAACTCACTCAAAACCATGCAACTCCATGGAAACTGAACAACCCGCTCCTGAATGACTACTGGGAAAATAAAGAAATTAAGGCAGAAATAAAGAAGCTTTTTAAAACCAATGAGAACAAAGAAACAACATACCAGAATATCTGGGGCACAGCTAAAGCAGTGTTAAGAGGGAAATTTATAGCACTAAATGCCCATATCAGAAAGCAAGAAAGATCTAAAATTGACACCCTAACATCACAATTAAAAGAACTAGATAACCAAGAGCAAACAAATTCAAAAGCTAACAAACAACAAGAAAGAACTAAGATCAGAGCGAAACTAAAGGAGAGAGAGACATGAAAAACCCTTCAAAAAATCAATGAATCCAGGGGCTGGTTTTTTGAAAAGATCAAAAAAATAGACCACTAGCCAGATTAATAGAGGAGAAAAGAGAGAAGAATCAAATAGACCCAATAAAAAAATGATAAACGGGATATCACCACTGATCCCATATAAATACAAACTACCAACAGATAATACTATAAACACTTCTATGCAAATAAACTAGAAAATCTAGTAGAAATGGTTAAATTCCCGGACACACACATGCTCCCAAGACTAAACCAGGAAGAAGTCGAATCCCTGAATAGGCCAATAACAAATTCTGAAATTGAGGCAGTAATTAATAGCCTACCAAGCAAAAAAGGCCCAGGACCAGATGGATTCACGGCTGATTTCTACCAGAGGTACAAAGAGGAGCTGGTACCATTCCTTCTGAAACTGTTCCAATCAATAGAAAAAGAGGGACTCCTCCCTAACTCATTTTATGAAGCCAGCATTATCCTCATTCCAAAACCTGACAGAGACATAACAAAAAAAAAATTTTTCAGACCAATACCACTGATGAACATAGATGCAAAAATCCTCAATAAAATACTGGCAAACCGAATCCAGCAGCACATCAAAAAGCTTCTCCATCACGATCAAGTCGGCTTCATTCCTGGGATGCAAGGCTGGTTCAATATATGTAAATCAATAAACATAATCCATCATGTAAACAGAACCAATGACAAAAACCACATGATTATCTCAATAGATGCAGAAAAGGCCTTCGATAAAATTCAACACCACTTCATGCTAAAATCTCTCAATGAACTAGGTATTGATGAAACATATCTCAAAATCATAAGAGCTATTTATAACAAACCTATAGCCAATATCATACTGAATGGGCAAAAGCTGGAAGCATTCCCTTTGAAAACTGGCACAAGACACAGATGCCCTCTCTCACCACTCCTATTCAACACAGTATTGGAAGTTCTAGCCAGGGCAATCAGGCAAGATAAAGAAATAAAGCATATTCAAATATGAAGAAAGGAAGTCAAATTGTCTGTTTGCAGATGACATGATTGTATATTTAGAAAACCCCATCGTCTCAGCCCAAAAACTCCTTAAGCTGATCAACTTTAGCAAAGTTTCAGGATACAAAATAAATGTGCAAAAATCACAAGCATTCCTGTACTCCAACAGTAGTTAAGCCAAGAGTCAAATCATGAGTGAACTCCTATTCACAATTGCTACAAAGAAAATAAAATGCCTAGGAATATAACTTACAAAGGATGTAAAGGACCTCTTCAAGGAGAACTACAAACCACTGCTCAAGGAAATAAGAGAGGACACAAACAAATGGAATAAAATTCCATGCTCATAGATAGGAAAAATCAATATCATGAAAATGGCCATAGTACCTGAAGTAATTTATAGATTCAATGCTGTTCCCATCAAGCTACCAACAAGACACCAGGAAAGTCAATGGTAGACTTTCCTCACAGAACTAGAAAAAACTACTTTAAATTTCATATAGAACCAAAACAGAGCCCATATAGCCAAGACAATCCTAAGTAAAAAGAACAAAGCTGGAGGCATCACACTACCTGACTTCAAACTATACTACAAGGCTACAGTAGCCAAAACAGCATGGTACTGGTACCAAAACAGATCAAAACAGATACACAGACTAAGGGAACAGAACAGAGGCCTCAGAAATAACACCACACATCTACAACCATCTGACAAACCTGACAAAAACAAGAAATGGGAAAGGATCCCCTATTTAATAAATAGTGCTAGGAAAACTGGCTAATCATATGCAGAAAACTGAAACTGGACCCCTTCCTTACACCTTATACAAAAATTAATTCAAGATGGGTTAAAGACTTAAACATAAAACCTAAAAGCATTAAAACCCTAGAAGAAAACCTAGGCAATACCATTCAGGACATAGGCATGGGCAAAGACTTTATGACTAAAACACCAAAAGCAATGGCAATAAAAGCCAAATTTGACAAATGGGATCTAATTAAACTAAAGAGCTTCTGCACAGCAAAAGAAACTATTATCAGAGTGAACAGACAACCTACAGAATGGGAGAAAAATTTTGCAATCTATCCATCTGACAAAGGGCTAATATCCAGAATCTACATAGAACTTAAACAAATTTACAAGAAAAAAACAACCCCATCAAAAATGAGCAAAGGATGTGAACAGACACTTCCCAAAAGAAGACATTTATGCAGCCAATGAAAATGTGAAAAAAAAACTCATCATCACTGGTCATTAGAGAAATGCAAACCAAAACCAAATGGGATACCATCTCACACCAGTTAGAATGGCGATCATTAAAAAGTCAGAAAACAACAGATGCTGATGAGGATGAGGAGAAATAGGAATGCTTTTACACTGTTGGTGGGAGTGTAAATTAGGTCAACCATTGTGGAAGACAGTGTGGTGACTCCTCAAGGATCTAGAACAAGAAATACCATTTGACCCAGCAATCCCATTACTGGGTATAGACCCAAAGGATTAGAAATCATTCTACTATAAAGATACTTGCACATGTATGTTTATTGCAGCACTATTTACAATAGCAAAGACTTGGAACCAACCCAAATGCCCATCAATGATAGATTGGATAAAGAAAATGTGGCACATATACACCATGGAATACTATGCAACCATAAAAAAGAATGAGTTCATGTCCTTTGCAGGGACATGGATGAAGCTGGAAACCATAATTCTCAGCAGACTAACACAGGAACAGAAAACCAAACACCACATGTTCTCACTCGTAAGTGGGAGTTAAACAATGAGAACACATGGACACAAGGAGGGGAACATTACACACTGGGGCCTATCGGGGGGTGGGGGGCAAGAAGAGGGAGAGCATTAGGACAAATACCGAATGCATGCAGGGCTTAAAACCTAGGTGATGGGTTGATAGGTGCAGCAAACCACCATGGCACATGTATACCTATGCAACAAACCTGCACGTTCAGCACACGTATCCCAGAACTTAAAGTAAAATAAAAAAACTAGAACAATTATAACAATATATTCTAATAAACGTTATGTAAATCTGGTTTCTCTCTTAAAATATCTTACTGTTTTCAGAGCACTGTTGACCATGGGTAACCAAAACTGCAGAAATTGAAACTGCAGATAAAGGAAGACTATTGTACAAGGATATCAGAAATGTGTCCTAGACAGAAATGTGAGGATACTATTTGGCTCCCTGGCATCAGTTTTTAGTTCACATGGAATTAGCAATTCACTAAAGAGATTGTCTTTCTGGAAAACTAACCCTCCTTCCATTCGTAGTACATAAAGTTTAGACAAAGCAGACCTCAGTCTATCCAAAAGCTATGCCCAAGGCTTATACCAATCAAAGTAGCTTCAACTCTTCTCTGACGAATCCTTCATGCACCTAACGCAATGTGGCAGATTGTACTTTCTGTAATGACTGCCACTGCACATCTCCCATCCCAGCAGCTCTCCTTACATGACTTCAACACTCCTCTCACTGAGAGGCAAAGTCTATGTCCCTTTCTTTTAAATCTGGGTGGGGGCTTTAGATTGCTCCAAGCAATGGAATGTTGTAGAATGGATACCATATGACTTCAAAGTCTAGGCAACAAAAAGGACACAGCTTCTGCCTGGCTCACTTTTTGGGAGGATGATCACTCCGGGAAACCCAGCCACCAAGTGGTGAGAAACAATCCCATGCAGTGAAGCAACACAGGGAGGCCATCATGGAGAAGACATGAAGCTCCCAGCAACTACTGCTGAACCTGTGAGTGAGTGAACCTTCAAATGATTCCAGCCTCCAGGCTTCAAGTTGCCCCTGCTGACATGGAGGGGAGCAGTGACAAGCTGTCAACACCAACCCTGATCCAAATTGCAGGCTCGTGGGCAAGGTAAATGTTGTTATTGTTTTAAATGACTAAAATCTTTAGTGCTGAAGCACACCTTCTTCCGCATTTCTCCACATCATTCTTTCCATTCCTCTAAACATGGCCTTCACCATCCTTATCTAATCACTAGTGTTTTTGTGTCCTCCAACAGAGCCAAGGAATCTCATCTCCAGTATCTGTGAGTCTCACACAGAAAAGGACCCCATAAGAGCTGTAGAAAAATCTTTGACCGTCTTTTTTTCCAGATTCCATGGAATTTAGTGGTGTAGTGGTTAATATCAGATGCTCTGGAATCAAGCTATGATGCTCAAACCCTGGCTACTCCCTCCTCACAGTGTGAGATTGAGCAAGTTACTTAACTTCTCTTGATCACAACTTTTTCATGTAAAAATAGAGATAGTATCAATACCTACCTTGCATAATTTCTGGGATAATTCTGTGATAGGAAGAACATAAAGTACTTAAAAACATAAGAACTCAGTAAATTCTAGTTGTTGTTATGATATAGAGTATTTTCTCATTTATTCAGCAAACTAATTAGCCATGTACTCTTTCTAAGGTACATTTTAAGTTTTTTTCTTGCACTTGTCACTGTGTTTCATTTCAATCAACTTTAACGTAATCAAGCCACAGATTTTTTGGCCATTATTTTATCTTCGGTTGCTTATTGATTGTTTAGTTTGGCAGGCCAGTTAGAAATGTGATAAGCTCTGATATCCCCGAGCTTACAGGCACCAGCTCTCCTCAAAATATTAGAGAAAATGTATCCCAGCTCACATGTTTTGCACGTCTGTGTTCTTCTGACCCTATGACTCAGCCCTGACTGCCATTAGACCCCCTGATCTGACCCTAAATGACAAGCTATATACATAATCTCTCCCTGGCACCTATACTCAGCATGTGGAGTGAACCAGCTTAGCCAGTATCATCTAGCACATCTCACACAGCTCCTGGGGCCCCAGACCGGTTACCTTAGGATATTCTTTCCATCAGCCAGCCACTAGGTGAGTGGACTGGAAACAAAAGCACTAAAGCTAGGGTGGCTGTACAAATTCTGAATCAGATGAGTGCAGAAACATCACTAACACAACAAACACATAATAAGTACTGTCAATAATAGAAACTGCAAATTTAAAAAAGAAATAGAAAAGAAACACAAAACATGACTTGTTTTTAACTTTCCTTCACAGCCAATGAGTCAAGTCTTCTTCCATCATCAGAGGAGGTGAAGATGCAGAAGACAGCGGCCACACTTGAAGAGTGAATGAGAGCAGCAGGAGCCCCAGGGGAGGGACCTTGCCTCTTCAGAAGACTGAAGCAGTGACAAGCGAAAAGAAGAAACCTTAGTAAACTGATTAAAGAGAGTTCACCTCCTCCATAAGACACAGGCCAGACCTGGATAATAAGGAGGATCATAGATAGCCCTGGAAATAGATGTTATTTTCCTTGCAATACATCACTTTGGCCCACTGTGCCTTGGGCTGCTCCTCGAGTGCCCAGGCACCCAAGCACCTCTGAGCTTTTCTCTCAGGATATTCTCTGGAGCTATAAAAATTTGTTCTGTCCAAGAGCAGTCTTAGCCCTCAAGTGAGAAAGAATTAATGCTCCTAGAGACAACTTTCAACCACCTGGAAATGGGAATTATCAGGCAAATGACCCAGCCTCCTGAATTTTGGAAAGACAATGCTGACATCCATTCTTTGTGGATTCTCAAAGAGTCCCCAGCAGGATTCAGCTCCAGATACCCACAGCAATAGGTAGCTCAGTAATGCACTCATGGTTAGCTCTCCTTATTTTCCCTGTTTCGTTCTTCCTACTTCCTCACTCCAGTCCCTTGGAATTATCTCAGAAAAAAAATTAATTACCTCTAACTAAATCCTTGTCTCGGCCTGTTTTTTGAACAAAAGACTCAAATTAAAATCCAACTGTATTGGGTTGAATAGTGTCCCCCCAAAGTTTATGTTCACCCACCACCTATGAATGTGACAGCATTTGGAAGCAGGGTTTTACAGATGTAACTAAGTTAAAATAAGTTCATACTTGATTAAGAGGGACCCTAATCAAATGACTGGCATCACTTTAAAACAGGTAAATGTGGACACAGGCACACAGGGAAGATCACCCAGCAACAGATATAGAGATTGGAGCAATGCATCTACAAGCCGAGGCAGTGGCAAGGATTGCTGATACCCCTAGAAGCTAGGAGAAGCATGGGACAGACTTTGCCAGACACTTCCAGAAAGAACCAACTCTGCCGATACCTTGATTTCAGGCTTCTGGCCTCCAGAACAGTGAAAGAATCAATTTCTGTTGTCTGCTGCCACCAGTTTGTAATACTTTGTTATAACAGCACTAAGAAATTAGTACAATACCCCAGAGTGTCTTAGTCAGGGTCCAAGAAAACAGAAACCACTCCAAATATTTGCAAACAAAAGGAGTTTATTCCAGGGAACTGATTACATGACAGAAGCCAAAGAGGGTAAAATGAATCAACCGAGAGATTAGCAATAGCAGGAAGCCACTACCACACCTAGCTGGAGGCATGGAGGGAGCAAGCAGTGTTGCCAGGACGCTGATCACCTGGCAGAATATGAAACCATATCTAACCTGCCAGGTGAGAGCTGGAGCCAGGAGGAGAGCTGAGGAGTCATGCTGAAACAGTCCACAAGCTAAGAAGAAAGAGTGGGAAGGAAAAAGACCCTAATTCTTCAGCACCACCCATTGGCTTGGTCCAAGAAGACAGAGCTGTCAGACAGAGAAATCTGTGTGATGTAGACTGTGTCACAGAGAAGAGCAGCAGGAAGATGAGGGCTGGATCTGAAAGCTACCTGGGCAAAGATCCAAACCAACAACTCCACTCCAACCCCATGAGACTCAAAGGAAGAGAGTTTAAGCTTTTGCTGTTTTTTAAATAAATTACTAGGATCCATAATAATACCAGTAAAAGGTGAGATCTGAAGGATGAGAGACACTATGAAGAAACAGTGTGAGACAGTAATAATGCACTGATGATCATGGCAGTACAAAAAATGGGAAGTCCTTCATGAGTCAGGTTTCTTTAAACCCACATGCAACTCCCACTTGGATGGACACAACAGTATGTGAAGACTCACACTGTGTTCTTTTGTTCCAAGAACCACCACAGGAACACAACAGGAAAACCAAAGGAATTCACACACCCTTTGAAAGAAGCAGGACACTGCTGCAAATTTTGCAAAACAGGTGAAAAACTCTAAGTTCCCAAAGTGTGAGAGGGAAAAAACCTGCTTCTGAACACACATCCCCACTGGGGAATCTGAAAATCCAGATCAAGGGAGAATTTAACCTTACCTTGAACTGAAACGAATGTAGGCAGTCACACAAAATATAAAAGTAGAAGTATCAGTATCAGAAGACTACAAGGCACTTCCAGTCTTCAGCTTGAGCCCAGGGAAGCCATTCCTGACTATATCTCACAGGATCTCTCAGGGAAGGCAGCCAGTGGAATTGGGAAGGGGTCACCAGGTGAAGGAAGCTTCCAACTGAAATTGGTAGTGGTTTCAATTGGACACAAATTTTCTTTAGTGGAGTCTGGGGGATGAGTGGGAGCTTTGGCAATATGAGCACATGAACTCAGAAGCAAAGAAGCCACTCCCGTTGGAGTGGGCAGATGGGGAGGGGTGATATCTGAAATCCATGCTTGCTTTCTCAGTGGGAAAGCTCACAGCCTTGGGCAAGATCTGAGTGGGGCACTTTGGGAGTGAGACTGGCCTTGCCAACTGTGTGGGAGCTGGGTAAGGCCTCTCGCTACCAGCTTTCCGCCACTTCCCTGGTGAATTATATGACACAACAGAGGTAGCCAAGATCCCCTCTGGAAAATAACCCCATTGGCCTAAGAACCACCACCACATCCCGCACAGTGGCCACAGCAAACCCCACACAAGGAGACTCTGAGCCCAGACCCACCTAACCCTGCCCCAACATGATGGTATTTCTTTACTCACCCTGGTAACCAAACACAAAAGATAGAAACTCTTGGGAGCTTCCAGGCCCCACCCATCATCTGAGAAACCAAAATACTTACCCTGGCCAACTTAGGGCAAACCTAGATCCCTCTACTACCAATGCAGCTGGTGCTCTCTTGAAAGCACCACCTCTTGGCTGGAGGCCAAACAACATAGGCCATTACAGCAACTCATGACAGAATAACCCTGAACCCAGGAAGGAGAAGATAACACCTAATTCCAATGCCTGCAACATCCTGGCTAAACAGAGGTCCTGAGTGTGTCCACATGAAAACTTCCCTGCTAGCATAACCAGCATTCAAGAAACCCAGCACACTACACATATCTACAAACAAGGACTCTCACAGAGTCTACTTCACTCCCCTTCCACCTCCACCAGAGCAGGTAACGGTATCCATGGCTGGGAGACCTGAAAAGAGATCACATCACAGGACTCTTTGCAGACATTCCCCAGCAGCAGCTGGAACCTGGTAGCGCCACTGGGAGGCTAGACCCAGAAAAGCAGTAACAGCCAATGCAGTCCAGTGGTCAGAAAGTCCCATCCCTAGGGGAAGGGGGAGAGCACCACATCAAAGGATCACCCCATGGGATAATAGAATCTGAACAGCAGGCCTTGAATTCCAGACCTTTCCAATGAAATAGTCTACCCAAATGATAAGGAACTAGAAAGGTAATTCTGGTAATATGACAAAACAGAGTTCTATATCACCTCCAGAAGATCACACTAGCTCCCCAGCAATGGAGCCAAACCAAGAAGAAATCTCTGAATTGCCAGATAAATAATCCAGAAGATTATTAAGCTACTCAAGGAGATACCAGAGAAAGGTGAAAAAACAACTCTAAAAATTAAAAAATATATATATACATAAATATAGGATATGGGTGAAAAATTCTCCAGAGAAATAGATATCATAAAGAAAAAATAATCACAACTTCTGGAAATGAAAGCCATGCTTAGAGAAATACAAAATCCACTGGAAAGTTTCAACAATAGACTAGAACAAGCAGAAGAAAAAACTTCAGAGCTCAAAGACAATGCTTTCAAATTAACCCAATCGAACAAAGACAAGGAAAAAATAATTTTTAAAAAATGAACAAAGCCTCCAAGAAATGTGGGATTATGTTAAACAGTCAAACCTAAGAATAATTGGTGTTCCTGAGGAAGAAGAGAAATCTAAAAGCTTGAAAACCTTATTTGAGGAAATAATTGAAGAAAACTCCCCTGGCCTTGCTAGATACCTAGACATCCAAATACAAGAAGCTCAAAGAACACCTGGAAAATTCATCACAAAAAAGGCTATCACCTAAAGTCCTATCCCAGTTCTGTTAAAGTAATAGCAGGAATAGCACCTTATAAATACCTAGAAAAATAGTAGAAGGAAACATGCTTAAGCATTAATAATGATCTCTTGTGGTAGAATTTTTGGTAATTTTAATTTTATCATTTACATGTTCCTACTTAACTATACATATATATTTATACATATACATATACATAAATATACAAACATATGTATCCATACACATTTTTGTTTATGGACAGCCTATGACTGTGAGCCAAGGGACATCAGAGACATGGCTCTCTGGAAACTGAGAGAATACTTAGTGGACAGTTTTTTGTTTGTTTGTTTGTTTGTTTTTGAGATGGAGTCTCGCTCTGTCGCCCAGGCTGGAGTGCAGTGGCGCGATCTCAGCTCACTGCAAGCTCCACCTGGGTTCAAGCCATTCTCCTGCCTCCACCTCCCGAGTAGCTGGAACTACAGGTGCCCGCCACCATGCCCGGCTAATTTTTTGTATTTTTAGTAGAGACGGGGTTTCACCATGTTAGCCAGGATGGTCTCGATCTCCTGATCTCGTGATCCACCCGTCTTGGCCTCCCAAAGTGCTGGGATTACAGGCATGAGCCACCACGCCCGGCCTTAGTGGACAGTTATTATCAGGATGATCAGCATCCATTTTTCCATCACCTGGCAACAACAACTAGCATTTCTCAAGGGAAATCCCCTCCTCATTCATAAGCACCATAGATGGAGTGGAACAGTCCCCACCTCAGCTTAAGGAGGGCTAAATAACCAAAGCATAAAGCAATCAATCCACTACACTTCAATGGACCCAATGATGACTCATTTTGGTTCAATAAATATCAAGTCCACAACTTTTTTGCAGAAGTGTGGAATAAAAAAAGTTATCTTTGTCACAGAATATTTATATTTAAAGAGGGGATTCTAAATATTCCAAAAATATGAATCCGAGATAGTGGTAAGATAGGAGTGGGTTGCCATTTGGAGTATTTGTTGGGTGTGTGCAACTCTGCATACTGCTAAGGCAAGTCCAGCCTCCATCTCACACCAACAAGCAGATTTCCCCACCACGGCCCTTACCATCTTGTGCTCTAACCCCAGATTTTCAGTCTACTCTTGCTAACCATCAACTCTTCAAGGGCAAGAGCCATGTCTCTCATATCCCTGCATCTGGCTTGCTAAATAATTATTCATGATTTTATCTGAGTAGAAAAAGAGCCAAGAACTGAGAAAAGGAGACATTCTTGGTTCTCAGTCACTGAGGAGCTTCTGCGGTACCAGCCTTTCTGCTAGCTGCAGCCACAGCTTCAACAGCTCCACCTCCTTGTTCTTTATTCTTGCTTTCACCTTGTTACTCAGCAGCAGGGGTGTAAATGTGACAGTGCCATGTCAACTTAAACCAAACCAGAGAATTTTAATAAACCACCTTCTATAATGACACCCATCAAAACCAGAAGGGGACAAGTCTAGGAGGTCTCTGAGGTTACTGTACCCATCCCTCCTTCATCTCCCTCCAGCATTTGTTTCTGGAAGGAGTCAACACCAACAACTCTGACCTGGGCAGCCTTCCTGAGAAAATGCAGCCATTCCTGCTCCTGTTGGCCTTTCTTCTGACCCCTGGGGCTGGGACAGGTAAGTGACTATCCCTATTCCAGAGGCCTGAACCCAACTTATAAGATACCCTGTACCCATGAGCACTGGTCAGGAATTTTCCTCAATCTGAGCCCACCTTCCATTCCACACCCAGACTTATAAATCTGAGGCTAGATAGATACTCAGCAAAGATCGAAAAATGAAGGGTGTTCCCTAAAAGGTTTAATGGGTGTTAGCCTCTCCCTATACCTCTCCTTCATGACCTGGAGTGTGGATTGTTCGTAGAAAGGCATTTGGTAGGGAATGTGAAGCTAAAAAAGATAAGTAATTATTACTCTACACTCCAACCCAGGAAAGAGGAGCTCAGACACCAAGTTGCAGTCATAGGAGTTGTCACTGGACCCAGCTTAAGAACCACTTAAATTATTCAGTGCCCCCACCCAGTCACCCCTGCCAGGAGAGAAGCCCATGGTGCAACTGATCTCAGAGGTGGCAAGATGACTGTGTCCATAGCTCTCCCGTTACCTTGGCTCCACCTGGGCTTTGCGATTCATTTTTAGTTGATTTCTCCACTTTCTTCTGCCTTTGCAGGCCCTCGGCTACTCCACTGACCTGGTGACAACCCCCTCTAACATCCCTGAGGTCCTGAATCCCACCAGCACTACCCCCACTTAACCTCAGCCAAAGGCTAATTGGAGGCTATTCATTTATGCACCAAACAACACTTACTGAGAACCTAGAATGTGTTCGGCCCTGGCACATGAGAATTTTAGAAAATCCAACTCCAGAAGCTCATGGGTAGATCATTAGACAGCAGAGGCTCAGAGGGATCAGAGAGACTCACTAGAAAGGAGGAGCCTGGGAAGTCCTGTCCAGGATCCTCTGGGGCTCTACCACTGTGAAAATAGATCTTTCTTCCTCCATGTGTTTCTGCAGTAGGATGCAAAAGTCAAGCACTGTCCATTCTGAGAAGGTTCTGAGACTTAAAGTTCAGAAAAGCTTGCTCTGCCTGCAAGGAGTACTGCCTGCAGAGCTCAGGAGGACCCTCCCTCACTGTCTGCAGCACACAAAACACTTCACCCTCAATCACTGTCGTCCTAAGCCTTCTCTCCTGACTGCAGCCATCCCCAGCTACTTTATCTTCCAGTCTTTCCTTTCAGAGGAGATCATCGGGGGCCATGAGGCCAAGCCCCACTCCCGCCCCTACATGGCCTTTGTTCAGTTTCTGCAAGAGAAGAGTCGGAAGAGGTGTTGCGGCATCCTAGTGAGAAAGGACTTTGTGCTGACAGCTGCTCACTGCCAGGGAAGGTAAGGAACAGCACCAGCTCACCTCCTGAGTTCCCCCTACAGGGACCCTTGTTTTCTCCTGGGGACTGCAGCCCAGGGGAGCTTCCAGAGTTCCTGGTAACACAAGCCCATGAAAGCTCATCGGAGCAGCCACCTGGGAATAGGACTAAGATGATGAAAGGATGAGAAATAGGACAGGGTCAGAGGGTCAGAGGTTAGAGCAAGTGGCATGGTTTCACACACTGGCCCAATAAGGCAGTAGTAAAGGTTGAATCCATGCATTAAGGATCAAAATGCAAACTCGAGCAATTTCATGATATTTCCTGAAGGCAAGAGAGAGCCCCCAGAAGCCCTACTCTTCATGTCTTTGTGAAGTAGAGGGCACAGTCACTCAGCCCTGGAGCCCTTCTGTCCCTTCAACTTCCCCTCAGCTGCAGCCCTACCCTGCCACAGCTGTCATCTGCTCTTCACTGCTCCTGGGCTGTATCCCCTGTGACTCCACCCCCATCCTCACTCTGCTCTCTGTGCAGCTCCATAAATGTCACCTTGGGGGCCCACAATATCACGGAACAGGAGCGGACCCAGCAGCTTATCCCTGTGAAAAGACCCATCCCCCATCCAGCCTATAATCCTAAGAACTTCTCCAACGACATCATGCTACTGCAGGTGAGGCACACTCCTGCCACTCTTGCTCTTCTTGGACCAGTTGGTTCCACTCCCACTGTGATGCCAGCACTTTCCTCCTTTCCATCCTGACCTCTTGGCCAGTTCCTGTGCCTTAGAGGAGAGGGAAGATTGTGCAGCCCCATCACTGTGTCGGGGTCCAGAAGGCCATTGCCTGACCTGGACTTTCTTGCTTCTTCCCCACCAGCTGGAGAGAAAGGCCAAGTGGACCACAGCTGTGCGGCCTCTCAGGCTACCTAGCAGCAAGGCCCAGGTGAAGCCAGGGCAGGTGTGCAGTGTGGCTGGCTGGGGTTATGTCTCAATGGGCACTTTAGCAACCACACTGCAGGAAGTGTCACTGACAGTGCAGAAGGACTGGGAGTGTGAACGTCTCTTCCCTGAAAATTACAGCAGAGCCACTGAGATTTGTGTGGGGGATCCAAAGAAGACACAGACCAGTTCCAAGGTTGGATTTCCATCCTCTACCCAGAAAGACCACAGGGAGAGAGGAACTTGAGGGAGTTCTGGGGTATGACAGTAGCCAGATCTTTATGCTCTCAGCCCAGAGCTTGGGCAGCCTGTGTCCTCCTGGAATCTAGTCTTTAGTCCACTCCTTGGGTGGATTGGGGTGGCTGGAGGGGAAGGATCTGTCATCCCACAGTCACTTATCACCAAAGTGTCCATGAGAATTGCAGAGAAAGGCTTGGTCTGGGGAGAGCCAGAAAGCACAGCCAGGGCCATGCTGGAGACCCAGGACTGAGGGAGGTGACAAGGCCTGCCTGGCACTGATGTCACACAAAATCCATAACAGAGACCACCCATCCCAGGGAACACTAGCTCAGTCTTTCCTCTCTCTGTTCACAGGGGGACTCCGGGGGGCCCCTCGTGTGTAAGGACGTGGCCCAAGGTATTCTCTCCTATGGAAACAAAAAAGGGACACCTCCAGGAGTCTACATCAAGGTCTCACACTTCCTGCCCTGGATAAAGAGAACAATAAAGCGCCTCTAACAGCAGGCATGAGACTAACCTTCCTCTGGACCTGACCATCTCTGGGACAGAGGCAAGAATCCCCAAGGGGTGGGCAGTCGGGGTTGCAGGACTGTAATAAATGGATCTCTAGTGTAAATATGACTGAAGTCTTATTTATTCACTGAACCATCTTCAATATGCAACAACACTGCTCCAGGCAGCCGTCTGCTGTCAGTTCTGGCTTTTGCTTCTTCCTTTCTCCCCCAGCCCTTCCTCCTCCCTAAACCCCATGCTGTACAGTTTTTTCACTAATTTCTCAATCACATGTCTTTGATACTGAACCCTCTGTTAGAGCTGGTTTGAACTCCATTATAAACAAACAATCTTCACCCCTCTCCCTTCACAAAAAAAAATAAACCTCTCTGGACGTTAGGAATTTCTTATTGTCTCTAAACCTACCACCTACTCCCCTAACAATGTAGCAGAGAATGGAGCAGGGCAGTGGAAAGGAAATAACTCCAGGGACTCAGAAGGCCAGGGGCCATGCCATGAGTACTCAGTTTCCTATTTTCAGGGCCTGTCCCTCCAATGGGGGCAGGCTTCTCCCACAGCCAGGTCTGCCTGCAGCTTAGGAGGTTGAGATGCTCCTCTGCACCTAGGTCCCATTTCCCTGCCCTGGGCCCAGCCCTGAGCTCAGTCAACCTTCTTCCTTCCTGGCCGGCCTTCCCAGCTCCCAAGAGTTTTTCACCCAAGTGCCCTGGCTACCAGTTTCTTTCCCTTCTAGCTCACCCTGTTCTGAAGCCAGCCTCTCTCTCATGTCCCTAACAGAGTTCCCAACTCTGTGAATTCTTTTCTACTGCTTGTCCCAGCCAGACCTGGCCTGCCAGCCCACCTGATGCTGATCAGAGGAGCCAGCTCTCACCTTCCACCTGGGCAGGGCTAGCTGAGGCCCTCAGTCCAGTGCAGCTTTCCCCAGGGTTTCAGGCATCACCTTCTGTGGAGCCACTCAGCAGCCTCAACATCTTTCAGCCTAGCCTGGCCTCAGACCCAGACTCCCCCTGTTGGCAATCTGGGGTTATGGCAGCTGTGCACCAGAGGGCTCCAGGGCCACTGGGCTGGAAGTAACACTATGCCATTTATCAATAGACGAATACTTGCTGATCTCTTTGTGCCAGGCATATAATAGGTCCTGTCCCTGCTTTTGGAAATTTTACAATGATAAAAAGTTTCATCTCAATTCTCCTGGTTCCTCTGCTTCTACCAGCCAGGTCAGTTTGGCACAAATGGATCTGTATTTATAATCCACAAGAAATCTTGTTTTAAAAATAATTAAATTATCTATATTCTACCTGTAGTGTTCATTACAGCCTCACATGCATGATCTGGCTTGATTCCAGAAGGACAGTGTGTGAAATTAGAAGAGACTTGGAGATTCTCAGGTCCTAAAGTTTTTAATCTATGTTCAGTGGAGTCTGTGTCCAGAGGTGTGGAAGTGTATTAGTCTGTTCTCACACTGCTAATAAGAACTTGGGTTCTTTGGGTACTTGGAACTTGGGAACTTGGGTAATTTATAAAAGAAAGAGGTTTAGTTGACTCACAATTCCACATGGCTGGAGAGGCCTCACAATCATGGCGGAAGGTGAATTAGAAGCAAAGTCACATCTTACATGGCGGCAGGCAAGAGAACTTGTGCAGGGAACTCCCCTTTATAAAACCATCAGATCTCTTGAGACTTATTCACTATCACGAGAACAGCACAGGAAAAACTGGCCCCCCCGATTCAATAACTTCCCACCGGGTCCCTCCCACTACATGTGAGGATTACAATTCAAGGTGAAATTTGGGTGTGGACACGGAGCCAAATTATATCAGGAAGGAAGGAAGAAGACAACCAGAGCAGCCTTGGCTTTGTTTATTCTGCATATAGAAGACATTAACCTCAGTCCACAAACTTAAGAAATGCTACAGTTCAAGTGTGAGACAGTTAATATAATAGTGACCCCATTGATTTTATTTAGGATCCTGATCTCTCAAATAGTACTGCTAATGAGTTAAATGTGACAGAACACTGTAAACTCACAATTGCTGGCAAACACTGAATCAAATGGGACCAACACTGAAAAAAGTAGAAACTTCACTGAAAAGAATAACAAATAAATCACACGCATACAGGGAAAAAATCCAGCACATTGAAAAATAAGAGGAAAAACAAATAGACTTATTTTTCACATAAGGCTGTCCTGATGTCCATCTCCCAAGCCTTTCCCTGGGAAGCAGTACTGGCAGCAGCACAGGTGAGAGAGGAGTCAGTATATGCAGAGATAAGCAAGTGACCAGCAGCACACCTAAGAGTCAGGGGGCCATCACATAGAAGAAGCACAAAGACCCCAAAAAGCCAGCCAAGTAGAGCTCTATGGAGTCCCAGGGTGTAAGCCAAAGACAGCGGCAGAATGACCAAAGATTTCTGCCACCAGGGCCAAAGGACCCTGGTAGGAGAGTGCCTGGTGGGTCAGTCTTCCCTCTTAGATCTAACAGAAACACTTGACATTGAGCATGGGACTTTATCCTGTGTAAGATCTGAAGAGTGTGTGTGTGTGTGTGTGTGTGTGTGTGTGTGAAGGTTATTCATAAATATGTTCATTGCAACATTATTTAATAATAGATCCCAAATTAGAATCAGTATTCATGTCCAAAATAGGGAAATGGTAAAATATCATGCATTCAACATATCCATTTTGCAGCCATTAACATCTACATTATCCACAGCTATAAAAAACTAGGCTAACAACATTAATAGGCAAGTTCATTTTTAAAAAAAAACTCATAAACATTTGGAAAAAAGTAAACATTCAATAATTAATCAATACAAATTAAAATAATAACTTTTGCTTATCTGATTGGGAAGGATTTACAAAAATCATAATATTCAGGTTCAGTATAAGCATTGAGAAAACGGTATTTTCACGGCTTGTACACAAAGATTCAAAAAAGAAAAGAGATTCTTTGACCTGCAGGAGCTGGATTTTATGTGGAAAAAAAAAAGTATTTGACCTAGCCATCAACCACACAAAGAAAACTGAACACAGTTTTTCCTTATAACAACCTTGGTATACAGGTAAAATCTTAGAAACAATGCAAATATCCAGCACTAATTGGGGGATTCATTTTTTAAAGCTGCATATCATTAAACACTATGAAATCCCTGAAGTTACGATATATAACTACATTTTGTCACATGGAAGAATATTCACCAGGTATGTTTATGCTAAAAGTAGATTATAGATTGGTATATACTACAATTAAATTTGTGCTTATATACACTTTTTTTCTTTTTTTCTTTTTCCCTGAGACAGAGTCTCACTCTGTCACCCAGGCTGAAGTATAGTGGTGTGATCTCGGGTCACTGTGGTTCAAGTGATTCTCCTGCCTCAGCCTCCCAAGTAGCCGGGATTACAGGCATGTGCTACCACCCCCAGCCAATTTTTTGTATTTTCAGTAAAGAGGGGGTTTCACCATGTTGGCCAGGCTGGTCTCAAACTCCTGACCTTAGGTGATCCACCTGCCTCGGCCTCCCAAAGTGCTGGTATTACAGGTATGAACCATCACAGTTGGCCATGCTTATATACACATTTTTCCTGTAGGCATTTTTGCTTCATATGTATCTATTTTCTTAATTTTTCTATAACTTTTATGTATTATTTAGTAAATTAAAAGTCTGTTTATTAGATATGAACAACATTTTAAAATGATATTCACTAATAGATTTTTAATAAAATGAGGAAAATGTTTATGTTAATTTAAAATATATGATTCAAAAATAAATATATTTTAGTCACATCTGTGTAAAAATATACAAAGAAACAATATGGGTGAAAGTACATCTCTGTTAACGGTCAGCTGGGTGGTAGGATTAAGGCTGACATGATTCTTCTTTCTATTTTGTAATGTATTCAACTTTTTAAATTTTACGATTATTATATTAACTTTATTTTTTAACAGTATTCCATATGAGAAAAAGGTTGGCTTAAGTTTGTACATGTGTGAATTAAGATAACCCTATTATAACAAATAAGCTTCAGAATTTCAGTGACTAGCACAATAGAAGTTGATTTCTGTTCTTTTTTTGTTTGTTTTTTTTTGAGACAGAGTCTCGCTCTGTCGCTCAGGCTGAAGTGCAGTGGCACGATCTCGGCTCACTGCAAACTCCGCCTTACGGGTTCACGCCATCCTCCTGCCTCAGCCTCCTGAGTGGCTGAGACTACAGACGCCCGCCATGACGCCCGGCTAATTTTTTGTATTTTTAGTAGAGACGGGGTTTCACCGTGTTAGACAGGATGGTCTCAATCTCCTGACCTCGTGATCCGCCCGTCTCGGCCTCCCAAAGCGCTGGGATTACAGACGTGAGCCACCGCGCCCGGCCGAAGTTGATTTCTTGCCCACACACAGTACAAAATGAATATTCCCAGTGAACAGTTGCATCCTTTTATTCTTACGTGTTCCAGTTTGGCCAACAAATTATATGGTCAGCCCAGGATTAAGAGATCCAGGCTCAGTTCTCTAAAGATCCTTCCCCAACTTCTTCTGCATCAAACCGTGGAAGAGGAAAAGCCTAGATGATCAGGCATAGGAGTGTGTTCTGGGCCAGGTCTGGAAGGTGCCCACATCATTTCCACTCACGTTCATTTACTGCAACAGTCACACAGCCACACCTAACCCCAAGTGAGGTGGACAACGTAGCTCATCAATGAAATGAACTACATTTCTTCCCTCAGAAGAAAAGGAAATTATTTTGCCAAACTGCTAGCTTGTCTCTATCAAAATGCTTAACGGTGTTTACTGTTTATAAGGATCATGTGCTCTACATTTCTTCTCCTGCTTATAAAACGAATATATTTCCATTATAGAAAAAAATCAATAATATAAAGTGAAAATAAGAATCACATAAAATTGTTGTTCTGATTATTGCCCTTTTCCCACAATTCTGTCAAATTCGTGTCAAATTGTACAGTTTTACATTCTACTTTTTCCATTTATTAGGTGATAAAGACAGCTGGCTAGAGGCAGCCAGCACTTGCTTTCTCCACAAAGAAAGACCAAAACAGTAGGTAGATAATCACGTATCAAATAGTATTTCTAAGACAGAACATAAGAATTCAGCAGAAGCCTGTCCCTGAGACAAAGTGAGCCAAAGCACATGTTCTTCAGAGCCTGAGAGCCATCTGCCTGGGACCACTGCCACTGACAGCAACCCTGTATCGCCACCCTCCCCAACCCATACAGCAGTGCCAGTTCTAGGGTCCTGGACCCTGGCCCACATGGAGTCTGTCCCAGGGCTTGTGGACAGGCCCACCCTACCCACTGCTGCTACCATCACCTCTGCTGCCACTCAAGTGCACCATCTGAGGGCCTGGATAACAACCCACCCCACCCACTGCAGTCTGCACCTGCACATATCATCAGAGGACTTGAGGACAGGACTATTTTGGCTGGCACAGCCCCTATCAGTGACCACATGCATCATCCAGGTGTCTACAGATGGACCTGCCCCTCCTGCTACTACAGGCTCCCATGCACACCTTCTGGGAGACTGAGATCATCCCCACACAGCCTAACGGCACTCACACACATCATCTGGGTCCCAGAGATTGACCCATTCTTCCCACCACCACTGGCACCCCCATGCACACCTACCAGGAGCCAGAGGACAGGCCTGCCCATCCTACTGCCACCACCACTGCCATCAACCACTTGCACTTGCCACCTAAGGGCCTGAGGACTAGCCCACCCAGCCTACTACTGCCACCACTAACACATGTACATGCTTCGTGGGAGGCTGAGGGTTGGCCTGACACTGCTACTGCCATCACAAATGCCAAACAAACCACCCAGAGACCCAAGGACCCTCCTGCCTTGGGTCCATCACCAAGACCTGGCCCACTGCTGCCACTGCTGGCACCCAAGCAAGCCATCTGGAGGCTTAATAATTGACCTGAAAAAACCCACTACCATCAATGCTCATGTACACTGCCCAGGGGCCCAAATATCAGCATATCCAACCCACCACTGCTACCACTGGTGCCCAAAGACCAGCCCACCTGGTGTCCCCATTTGAGAAAAGTTTTACCATAGCCTCCACTAATAACTGCAGCCTAAGATACTCAGGAACTCACAGGCACCACTGATACTGATTATACCCAAAGAAATCACACAGAGACTATACTACTGCCTCTTCCCAGAATCAAAGCCGAAGTGCTTTACCCAGCCACCACTGTAGATACACCTATAAGGAAAAGACATTGTTCTATGAAAGCCAATCCATAAAATTGGAAAAAGTGGCTGTTATACCAGATATGTAGATACCAATGTAAGAACACATGAAACATGAAAAAGCAAAGAAACATAACCCCCCAAGAGAACACAATAATTATCCAGCAACAGATTCCAACAAAAAAGACATCTATGAAATGCCTGAAAAAGAATTAAACATAATGATCTTTAAGAAGCTCAGTGATACATGAGAGAGCATAAATAAACAATACAAAGAAATCAGAATAATGACTCATTATCTAAATGAGAAATTTAACAAACAGATAATTATCATAAAGAAGAACCAAACAGAAATCCTGCAACTTAACAATTCAATGAGCAAAATTTAAAAAAAAAAAGAACTGAAAGCCTTAACAATAGACTAGATCAAGCATGAGAAAGAATTTCTGAACTCAAAGACAGGTCTTTTGAAATAACTCAGACCAAAAAAGAAAATGAAGAAAGCTATGTAAGACATGAGACACCATAAAACCACCAAATATTTGAATTTTGGGCATTCCAGAAGAAGAGATGAGAAAGGCATAGATAACTTATAAAATACAATAGTAGCTAAAAACTTCTCAAGTCTTACAAGAGATATAGGAAGCTCAAAGATCCACAAATATTGGGTTGGTGCAAAAGAAATTGGAGTTTTCATCAGATTTTTTACAAACCTGACAAAAACAAGCAATGAGGAAATGATTCTCTATTTAGTAAATGGTGCTGGGAAAATGGGCTAGCCATATGCAGAAAACAGAAATTGGACTCCTTCCTTACAACTTATACAAAAATTAACTCAAGATGGATTAAAGACTTAAATGTAACACCCAAAACCATAAAAACCCTAGAAGAAAACCTAGGCAATACCATTCAGGACATAGACATGGGCAAAGACTAATGACTAAAACACTAAAAGCAATTGCAACAAAAGCCAAAATTGACAAATGGGATCTAATCAAACTAAAGAGCTTCTGCACAGCAAAAGAAACCATCATCAGAGTGAACAGACAACCTACAGAATGGGAGAAAATTGTTGCAATCTATTCATCCAACGAAGTTCTAATATCCAGAATCTACAAGGAATTTAAACAAATTTACAAGAAAAAAACAAACAACCCCATCAACAATGAGCAAAGTATATGAGCAGACACTTCTCAAAAGAAGACATTTATGAGGCCAACAAACATGAAAAAAAGCTCATCATCGCTGGTCATTAGAGAAATGCAAATCAAAACCACAATGTGACAGCATCTCATGCCAGTTAGAATGGCAATCATTAAAAGGTCAGGAAACAACAGATGCTGGAGAGGATGTAGAGAAATAGGAACGCTTTTACAGTATTGACGGGAGCATAAATTAGTTCAACCATTGTGGAAGACAGCGTGGTGATTCTTCAAGGATCTAGAACCAGAAATACCATTTGACCCAGCAATCCCATTACGGGGCATATACCCAAAGGATTAGAAATTATTCTACTATAAAGACACATGCACACCTATATTTATTGCAGCACTATTTACAATAGCAAAGACTTGGAACCAACCAAAATGCCCATCAATGATAGACTGGATAAAGAAAATGTGGCACATATACACCATGGAATACTATGCAGCCATAACAAAGGATGAGTTCATGTGCTTTGCAGGGATATGGATGAAGCTGGAAACCGTCATTCTCAGCAAACTAACACAGGAACAGAAAACAAAACACCACATGTTCTCACTTATAATTGGGAGCTGACAATGAGAACACATGGACACAGGGAGGGTAACATCACACACCGGGGCCTGTCAGGGGATTGGGGGCAAGGGCAGTGAGAGCAGTAGGACAAATACCTAATGCGTGAGGGGCTTAAAGCCTAGATGGCGTGTTGATAGATGCAGCAAACCACCATGACACATGTATACCTATGTAACAAACCTGCACATTCCACACGTGTATCCCAGAACTTAAAGCAAAAAAAAAAGACAGAGAAAGTATAAGAAATTGGGATTTTGCCATTACTTTTAATGACAAAACCACAATTGCTCTTGCACCAACCTAATAGATCTAACCAAAAAGGTCTTCATCAAGGTACATTATAGTCAAATGTCAAAAGTGAAAGACAAAGAGAGAATTTTTTAAAAGCAGCAAGAGAAAAGCATGTAGTCACTTGAAAGGAAACCCCCATCAGACTAAAAGTGTGTTTCTCAGCAGACACCTTACAGACCAGGAGAATGGGATGATATATTCAAATTACTGAAAAAGAAAAAAAAATCTAGCAGTCAAGGATACTATACTCAGAAAAGCTATTCTTCCAAAATGAAGGAGATACAAGGCTTTTCCCAGACAAGAAAACACTGTGGGAATTGATCACCTCTAGACTAGTCCTAAAACAAATGCTTAAGGGAGCCCTACATCTGGAAGTGAAAGAATATTTAGCATCATGAAAACACATGAAAGTATAAAACTCACTGGTAGAAAAGATGTACAAATGAGAAAAGAAACGACTAAAATATTGCCACTACAGAAAACATTCAAATCACAATTATAAACAATAAGGGAGAAAGAAAGGAATAACACATATATAAAAAAACAGAAAATAATAAACAAAATGACGGAAATAAATTCTCACCTATCAACAATAACTTTGAATATAAACAGATTAAATTCCCCACTGAAAACACAGATTGCCTGAATGGATTTTTAAAAACATGATCCAACTATATCCTTCCTACAAGAAACTTACTTCACCTGTAAAGACATGTAGACTGAAAGTGAAAGGATGAAAAAAAAGATATTCCACATAAATGGAAACCAAAAGCAAGCAGGTGTAGCTATATTTATATCAAATAAGACAGACTGTAAGTCAAAAACAGTAAAAAGGGACAAAGAAGGTCATTATATAATCACGAAGGGATCAACTCAGCAAAAGAATATAACAATTACAAATATATATGCACTCAACACTGGAGCACCAAGATATAAAGCAAATATTATTAGATTTAAAGGGAAAGATAGATGCCAATACAATAGTTGGAGACTCTAACACCCTACTCTCAGCATTGGACTGGTCATCTAGACAGGAAGTCAAAAAAGAACCATTGGATTCCAACCACACTGCAGGCCATGGACCTAACAGACATCTACAGATCACTTTATCCAACCGATGCAGAATACACACTCTTCTCATCAATACATGCAACATTCTCCAGGAAAGACCACATGTTAGGCCATAAAGCAAGCCTCATTAGATTTTTAAAAATCAAAATCATATCAGGTATCTTCTCAGACCACAATAGAATAAAAATAAAAATCAAAAACAAGAACAACTTTGGAAACTATGCAAATACATGGAAATTTAAAAACATCCTGAGCAACCATTGGATCAATGGAGAAATCAAAAAAGTTTTTGAAATGAATGAAAATGGAAATAAAACATACCAAACCAATGTGATAAGCAAAACCAATATTAAAAGGGAAGTTTATAGTAACAAACACTACATCAAAAAAGTAGAAAGGTTTCACATAAACAACCTGGAAATGCACCTAAGGAATCAGAAAAGCAAGAACAAACCAAAATCAAAATTAGTAGAAGAAAATAAATAATAAAAAACGAGAGGAACTAAATGAAATAGAGAAAAAGATAGAAAAGGACAGCAAAACAAAAACTTGGCTTTTTGAAGAGATAAACAAACGCAACAAACCATTAGCTAGACTATGAAAAAAAGAAAGAAAACCCAAATAAATGAAAGCAAAAACAAAAAAGGAGACATTACAATCTGATGTAAAGAAAAAGCTAAGAACTCCACGAAAAAAACTCTTAGAAATTATAAACAAATTTAGTAAATCAACATACAAAAATTAATAGCATTTCTATATACCAATAAAAATTAGCAGAAAAAGAAATCAAGATAGCAATCCTATTCACCATAGCTACCAAAAAATTCAATATTTAAGGAACAAATTTAATGAAAGAGGTGAAAGAAGGACTCTACACTGAAAACTAGAAAACACTGATAAAATAAAATGAAGATGACACAAAGAAAAGAAAAGACGTCTAGAAATCATCATGGCAGATGGCAGGCAGGACTAGATTGCAGCTCCAACTCGGACAGACAGAGCAGCCTGTGGAGGGTCACACTGTGAATTTTTTCTCCATATCAATGGCAAGAACAAACCAGCAATGCCAAGAGGACCCACAGACCTCTGAAAGAAGCATACTGCTCCTGCAGGGCCTGGGAGACACCACAAATACTGTGAGTGCCCCAGCTGTGGAAGTGGAAAAGGGAGATCCTCCTCTCCTAAACACACATCCCTACTGAAGAAACTGAAGCTCTGTTTGTGGGAGAAGTTTCCAACCTTACCTGGCGCTGAGTCAATTTAGAGAGCTGAGTAAAATACAGGGGTAGAGGAAGCAGCAGAAAGGCTCTAAGAGCTCACTCGGTCCCCAAGCAAGACATTCCTGCCAGGGACCACACGGATCCATTGGGAGGGTGGCCAGAGGAGCAACGGGAAAATGCCACAGGAAGAAGGAAATCTCCAGCTGAACTTTGTAACAATTTGAATTGGGCAAGAAGCTTCCTGGCCAGAACTTGGGGGAGGTCATGAATCCCGTGTGCAGACTCCACAGCCTGGGGAAGAACTGAAGCCCTTTTCTTTCACAGCTGGGAGAGGTAGCCTGGGGCAAGTTCTCATGCCCAGCTCACCCACTGCCTGGAAACAGACTCAGGGTTGTTAGTTGGGGCACAGTGGGAATGAGATCAGCCCTTCGATTGGCATAGGATTTGCATGACGCCTGTGACTGCTGACTTTCCCCCCTTCCCTGGACAACCTGCATGACTCAGCAGAGGCAGCCATAATCCTCCTAGGTACACAATTCCATTGACCTGGGAAGTTCACCCCCATTCCCCACAGCAGCCACAGCAAAACCCACCCAAGGAGAGTCTGAGCTCAGACATGCCTAGCCCTGCTGCCACCTCATGGTTCTTCCCTACCCACCCAGGTAGTTAAAGACAAAGGGCATACAATCTTGGGAGTTCTAGGTCCCCACCCACCACTGGTTCCTCTCCATACTACCACAGCCGATGCTCTCTGGAAAGCACCACCTCCTGGCAGGAGGCCAAACCAGCACAAGAATAGAGCATTAAACTACAAAAGCTAAGAACTTTCCTGGAGTCCACTTCACCTCCCTCCCCCTACCACCTTCACTGGAACAGGTGCTGGTATCCATGGCTGAGAGGCCCATAGATGGTTCATATCACAGGACTCTATGCAGACAACCCCCAGTAACAGCCCAGAGCCAGGTAGACTTGCTGGGTGGCCAGATCCAGAAGAGAGATAACAATCACTGCAGTTTGGCTCACAGGAAGCCACATCCATAGGAAAAGGGGGAGAGTACTACATCAAGGGAACTCCCTATGGGAGAAAAGAATCTGAACAACAGCCTTCAGCCCTACACCTTCCCTGTGACAGAGCCTACCCAAATGAGAAGGAACCAGAAAAACAACTCTGGTAATATGACAAAACAAGATTCTTTAAAAAAAAAAAAAACCAAAATCACACTAGTTTACCAGCAGCAATGGATCCAAACCAAGAATAAGTCTCTGATTTACCTGAAAAAGTATGCAGGTTAGTTATTAAGCTAATCAGGGAGGAGCCAGAGAAAGGTGAAGGCCAATGCAAGGAAATTCAAAAAGCAATACAAGAAGTGCAGGGAGAAATATTCAAGGAAATAGATAACTTAAAGAAAAAAAATCAAAAATTCAGGAAACATTTGACACATTTATAGAAATGCAAAATGCTCTGGAAAGTCTCAGCAATAGAATTGAACAAGTAGAAGAAAGAAATTCAGACCTCAAAGACAAAGTCTTCGAATTAACCCAATCCAGCAAAGACAAAGAGAAAAGAATAAGAAAATATGAACAAAGTCTCCAAGAAGTCTGGGATTATGTTTAACAATCAAACCTAAGGATAATCTGTATTCCTGAGGAAGAAAAGAAATCTAAAATTTTGGAAAACATATTTGGGGGGATAATTGAAGAAAACTTTCCCAGCCTTGCTAAAGACCTAGGTATCCAACTACAAGAAGCACAAAAAACACCTGGGAAATACATCACAAAAAGATCATTGCCTAGGCACATTGTCATTGGGTTGTCTAAAGTTAAGATGAAGGAAAGAATCTTAACAGCTGTGAGACAGAAGCACCAGGTAACCTATAAAGGAAAACCTATCCAATTAACAGCAGATTTCTCAGCAGAAACCCTACAAGCTAGAAAGGTTTGGGGCCCTATCTTCAGCTTCCTCAAACAAAACAATTATCAGCCAAGATTTTTGTATCCAGCGAAACTAAGCATCATATATGAAGGAAAGATATATTCTTTTTCAGACAAACACATGCTGAGAGAACTTGTCACTACCAAGCCACCACAACAAGAACTCCTAAAAGGAGCTCTAAATCTTGAAACAAATCCCAGAAAGACATGACAACAGAACCTCTTTAAAGCATAAATCACGCAGGACCTATAAAACAAAAATACAAGTTAAAAAGCGAAAACAAAAGGCAAAAAAAAAAGTACAAAGACAACAAATAGCACAATGAATGCAACAGTACCTCACATCTCAATACTAACATGTAAATGGCCTAAATGCTCCACTTCAACTACTTTAAATTTCATATGGAACCAAAAAGAGCCTAGACAATCCTAAGCAAAAAGAACAAAGCTGGAGGTATCACACTACCTGATTTCAAATTATACTACAAGGGTACAATAACCAAAACAGCATGGTACTGGTACCAAAACAGATACATAGACCAATGGAACCGAACAGAGGACTCAGAAATGATGCCAAACATCTAAAACCACTGATCTTTGACAAACCTGATAAAAACAAGCAATGGAGAAAGGATTCCCTATTTAATAAAGGGTGTTGGGAAAACTGGCTAGCCATATGCATAAAACTGAAACTAGACACCTTCCTTACACTTTATACAAAAATTAACTCAAGATGGATTAATGACTTAAAACCTAAAACCATAAAAACCCTGGAAGAAAACCTAGGCAATACCATTCAGGACATAGGCATGGGCAAAGGCTTCATGACTAAAACACCAAAAGCAATGGCAACAAAAGCCAAAATTGACAAATGGAATCTAATCAAACTAAAGAGCTTCTGCACAGCAAAAGAAACTATCATCAGAGTGAACAGGCAACCTACAGAATGGTTGAAAATTTTTGCAATATAGCCACCTGACAGAGGGCTAATATCCAGAATCTACAAGGAACTTAAACAAACTTACAAGAAAAAAACAAACAACCCCATCAGAAAGTGGGTGAAGGATAGGAACAGACACTTCTCAAAAGAAGACATTTATGAGGCCAACAAACATGAAAAAAAGCTCATCATCACTGGTCATTAGAGAAATGCAAATTAAAACCACAATGAGATAGCATCTCATGCCATTTAGAATGATGATCATTAAAAAGTCAGGAAACAACAGATGCTGGAGAGGATGTGGAGAAATAGGAATGCTTTTACAGTGTTGGTGGGAGTGTAAATTAGTTCAACCATTGTGGAAGACAGCGTGGTGATTCTTCAAGGATCTAGAACCAGAAAAACCATTTGATCCAGCAATCCCATTACTGGGTATATACCCAAAGGATTAGAAATCACTCTACTATAAAGACACATGCACACATATGTTTATTGCAGCATTGTTCACAATAGCAAAGACTTGGAACCAACCCAAATGTCCATCAATGATAGACTGGATAAAGAAAACGTGGCACACACACACCACGGAACACTATGCAGCCATAAAAAAGGATGAGTTTATGTGCTTTGCAGGGACATGGATGAAGCTGGAAACCATCATTCTCAGCAAACTAACACAGGAACAGAAAACCAAATAGCACATGTTCTCACTCATAAGTGGGAGTTGAACAATGAGAACACATGGACACAGAAAGGGGAACATCACACACCGGGGACTGTTGTGGAGTAGGGGCTAGGAGGGGGATAGCATTAGGATAAATACCTAATGTAGATGATGGGTTGATGGGTGCAGAAAACCACCATTGCACGTGTATACCTACGTAACAAACCTGCACGTTCTGCACACGTATCCCAGAATGTAAAGCATTTTTAAAAAGATACAGAACTGCAGAAGGGATAAAAACAAACCAACCAACTATCTGCTGCCTTCAGGAGACTCACCTAACACATAAGGACTCACATAAACTTAAAGTAAAAGGGTAGAAAAAGGCATTTCATGCAAAAGGACACCAAAAGCAAGCAGGGGTAGCTATTCTTATATCAGACAAAACAAACTTTACAGCAACAGCTGTTGAAAAGACAAAGAATGACATATAATTGTAAAAGGCCTTGTCCAACAGGAAAATATCACAATACTAAAATATATGCACCTAACACTGGAGCTCCCAAACTTATAAAACAATTACTAGTAGACCTAAGGAATGAGATAGGACCACAATAATAGTGGGGGACTTCAATACTACACTAACAGCTCTAGACAGGTCATCAAGACAGAAGGCCAACAAAGAAACAATGGATTTAAACTATACATTGGAACAAATGGACTTAACAGATTTGTACAGAACATTTCATCCAACAACTGCAGAATACGCATTCTATTCAACAGTGCATGGAAATTTCTCCAAGATAGACCATATAATAGGCCATAAAATGAGCCTCAATAAATTTAAGAAAACTGAAATTATATCAAGCACTTTCTCAGAGCACAGTGGAATAAAACAGGAAATCAACCCCAAAAGGAGCCTTCAAAATCATGCAAATACATGGAAGTTAAATAACCTGATCCTGAATGAGCACTGGGTCAAAAACAAAATCAAGGTGGAAATTAAAAATTATTTCATTACTATTATTATTATTATTATTATACTTTAAGTTATATACCTATGGAAATTAAAAATTCTTTGAACTAAATGGTGATAATGACACAACCTATCAAAACTTCTGGGATACAGCAAAGGTGGTGCTAAGAGGAAAGTTCATAGCCCTAAATGCCTACATCAAAAAGACTGAAAGAGCACAAACTGACATTCTAAGGTCACAACTCAAGGAACTTAAGAAACAAGAACAAATTAAACCCAAACCCAGCAGAAGAAAGGAAATAACCAAGATCAGAGCAGAACTAAATGAAATTGAAACAAAAAAATACAAAAGATAAATGAAACAAAAAGTTGGTTCTTTGAAAAGATAAATAAAATTCATAGACCATTAGCAAGATTAACCAAGAAAAGAAGAGAGAAAATCCAAATAACCTCATTAAGAAATGAAACAGGAGATATTACAATTGACACCACTGAAATACAAAAGATCATTCAAGGCTACTATGAACACCTTTATGCACATAAACTAGAAAATCTAGAAGAGATAGACAAATTCCCTGAAAAACACGACACTACTCGCTTAAATCAGGAAGAATTAGATACCCTGAACAGACCAATAACAAGCAATGAAATTGAAATGGAAAAATTACCAAATTTGGTTGGTAACTGAAAAATTACCAACAAAAAAAAATTCAGGACCAGATGGATTCACAGCAGAATTCTACCAGACATTCAAATAATTGGTACCAATCCTTTTGGTACTATTCCACAAGATAGAGAAAGAAGGATCCCTAATTCATTCTATGAAGCCAGCATCACCCTAATACCAAAACCAGGAAAGGACATAACCAAAAAACAAACTACAGACCAATACCCTTGATGAACTTAGATGCTAAAATCCTCAATAAAATACCAGCTCACTGAATCCAACAACCTATGAAAAAGATAATCCACCATAATCAAGCGGCTTACATACCAGGGAGCAGGGATGATTAACATATGCAAGTCAATAAATGTGATACACCACATAAACAAAATTAAAAACAAAAATCATATGATCATCTCAATTGATGCAGAAAAAGCATTCAGCAAAATCCAGCCCCACTTTATGATTAAAACTCTCAGCAAAATCGGCATACAAGGGACATAACTCAGTGTAATAAAAGCCATCTATGACAAACCCACAGCCAACATGATACTGAATAGAGAAAAGTTGAAAGCAGTCCCTCTGAGAACTGAAACACAACAAGGATGCCCACTGTCACCACTCCTCTTCAACACAGTATTGGAAGTCCTAGCCAGAGTAATCAGACAAGAGAAAGAAATAAAGGACATCCAAATGGGTAAAGAGGAAATCAATCTGTCACTGTTTGCTGGTGATAGAATTGTTTACTTTGAAAACCTAAAAGACTCCTCCAGAAAGTTCCTAGAACTGATCAAAGAATTCAGCAAAGTTTCCAGATACAAGATTAATGTACACAAATCAGTAGCTCTTCTATACACCAACAATGACCAAGTGGAGAATCAAATCAAGAACTCAACCCTTTTTACAATAGCTGCAAAATAAATAATTACATAAAATACTTAGGAATATACCTAACCAAGGATTCAAAAGACCTCTACAAGGAAAAATACAAAGCACTGCTGAAAGAAACCATAGATGACACAAACAAATGGAAACACATCCCTTCTTCATGGATGGGTAGAGTCAATATTGTGAAAATGACCACACTGCCAAAAGCAATATACAAATTCAATGCAATCTCAATCAAAATACCACCACCATTCTTTTTTTTCTTTTCCTTTGAGAAGTTCACTGTTTTTTTTATTATTATTATACTTTAAGTTTTAGGGTTCTTGTGCACAACGTGCAGGTTTGTTACATATGTACACATGTGCCATCATTCTTTACCAAATTAGAAAAAACAACTCTAAAATTCATATGAAACCAAAAAATAGCCAACACAGCCAAAGTAAGACTAAGCAGAGCGAACAAATCTGGAGTCATCATACCATTTGATTTCAAATTATACTATAAGGTCATAGCCACCAAAACAGCATGGTACTGGTTTAAAAATAGACACATTGTGTAAAAATAGACACATAGACCAATGGAACAGAATAGAGAGCCCAGAAATAAACCCAAATACTTACAGCCAACTGATCTTCAACAAAGCAAACAAAAACATAAAGTGGGAAAATGACACCCTTTTCAACAAATAGTGCTGGGATAATTGGCTAGCCACATGTGGGAGAATGAAACTGAATTCTCATCTCTCACCTTATACAAAAATCAACCAAGATGGCTTAAGGACTTAAATCTAAGACCTGAAACTATAAAAATTCTAGAAGATACTATTGGAAAAACCCTTCTAGACATTAGCTTAGGCAAGGATTTCATGACCAAGTACCCAAAAACAAATGCAATAAAAACAAAGATAAATAGTTGGGGCTTAATTAAACTAAAGAGCTTCTGCAGGGCAAAAGGAACCATCAGCAGAGTGAACAGATGACCCATAGAGTCAGAGAAAATCTTCACAATCTATATATCTGACAAAGGACTAATATCCAGAATCTACAACGAACTCAAACACATCAGTAAGAAAAAAAAAATCCCATCAAAAAGTGGGCTAAGCACATGAATAGACAATTCTCAAAAGAAAATTTACAAATGGCCAACAAACATGAAAAAATATTCAACTTCACTAATGATCAGGGAAATACAAATCAAAACCACAATGCAATACCACCTTACTCCTGCAAGAATGGCAATAATCAAAAAATCAAAAAACAGTAGATGTTGGCATAGATGTCATGAACAGGCAACACTTCTACAAAGTGGGAATGTAAACTTCTACAACTACTATGGAAAACAGTGTGGAGATTCCTTAAAGAACTAAAAGTAGAACTGTTATTTGATCCAGGAATCCCACTACTGGGTATCTACCCAGAGGAAAAGAAGTCATTATACGAGAAACAAGCTTGCACACGCATGTTTATAGCAGCACAATTCACAATTGCAAAATCGTGGAACCAACCCAAATGCCCATCAATCAACAAGAGGATAAAGAAACTGGTATATTTATACAATGGAATACTACTTAGCCATAAAAAGGAATTAATTAATGGCATTCACAGTGACCTGGATGAGATTGGAGACTATTATTCTAAGTGAAGTGATTCAGGAATGGAAAACCAAACATTGTATGTTCTCACTGATATGCAGGAGCTAAGCTATGAGGATGCAAAGGTTTAAGAATGATACAATGGACTCTGGGGACTTAGGAGGAAAAGTGGGAGGAGGGCAAGGGATAAAACACTACAAATATGGTGCAGTGTATACTTCTCAGATGATGAGTGCACCAGAATCTCACAAACCACCACTAGAGAACTTACTCATGTAACCAAATACCACCAGTACCCCAATAACTTATGGAAAAATAAAAAATAAAATAAAATACAATGAAAAGACATCTCATGCTCAGGAATCAGAAGAATTAATATTGTGAAAAATAACCATATTACCCAAAGCGATCCCTATATATGAATTCCATGCAATTCCTATCAAAATGTCAATGACATTCTTCACAGGTATAGAAAAAAATCCTAAAATTTATATGGAACCATTAAAGATCCTGAATAGCCAAAGCAATCCTGAGCAAAAAGAACAAAGCTGGATTGCTTGCGGGGGTGGAACCAAGATGGCCGAATAGGAACAGCTCCAGTCTACAGCTCCCAGCATGAACAATGCAGAAGACAGGTGATTTCTGCATTCCCAACTGAGGTACCAGGTTCATCTCACTGGGGAGTGTCAGATAGTGGGTGCAGGACAGTGGGTGCAGTGCACCGAGCATGAGCTGAAGCAGGGTGAGGTATCGCCTCGCCCAGGAAGTGCAAGGGCTCAGGGAATTCCTTTTCCTAGCCAAGGAAAGAGGTGACTGATGGCACCTGGAAAATCAGGTCACTCCCACCCTAATACTGTGCTTTTCCAATGGTCTTAGCAAATGGCACACCAGGGGATTATATCCTGTGCCTGGCTTGGAGGGTCCTATGCCCATGGAGCCTCACTCATTGCTAGCACAGCAGTCTGAGATCAAACTGCAAGGCAGCAGCAAGGCTGGGGGAGGGGCAACCGCCATTCCTGAGGCTTGAGTAGGTAAACAAAGCAGCCAGGAAGCTCGATCTGGGTGGACCCCACCGCAGCTCAAGGAGGCCTACCTGCCTCTGTAGACTCCACCTCTGGTGGCAGGGCATAGCCAAACAAAAGGCAGCAGAAAACTCTGCAGACTTAAATGTCCCTGTCTGACAGCTTTGAAGAGAGTAGTGGTTCTCCCAGAACGCAGCTGGAGATCTGAGAACAGACAGACTACCTCCTCAAGTGGGTCCCTGACCCCTGAGTAGCCTAACTGGGAGGCAGCCCCCAGTAGGGGAAGACTGACACCTCACACAGCCAGGTACTCCTCTGAGACAAAACTTCCAGAGGAACGATCAGGCAGCAACATTTGCTGTTCACCAATATCTGCTGTTCTGCAGCCTCTGCTGCTGATACCAAGGCAAACAGGGTCTGGACTGGACCTCCAGCAAACTCCAACAGACCTGCAGCTGAGGGTCCTGACTGTTAGAAGGAAAACTAACAAACAGAAAGGCCATCCACACCAAAACCCATCTGTACGTCACCATCATCAAAGACAAAAGATAGATAAAACCACAAAGATGGGGAAAAAACAGAGCAGAAAAACTGAAAATTCTAAAAATCAGAGTGCCTCTCCTCCTCCAAAGGAAAACAGCTCCTCACCAGCAATGGAACAAAGCTGGATGGAAAATGCATTTGATTAGTTGAGAGAAGAATGCTTCAGACGATCAAACTACTCCAAGCTAAAGGAGGAAGTTCGAACCTATGGCAAAGAAGTTAAAAACCTTGAAAAAAGATTAGACGAATGGCTAACTAGAATAACCCATGCAGAGAAGTCCTTAAAGGACCTGATGGAGCTGAAAACCACAGCACAAGAACTACATGATGAATGCACAAGCCTCAGTAGCCGATTCGATCAACTGGAAGAAAGGGTATCATTGATGGAAGATCAAAAGAATGAAATGAAGTGAGAAGGGAAGTTTAGAGGAAAAAGAATAAAAGGAAACAAAAAAAGCCTCTAAGAAATATGGGACTGTGTGAAAAGACCAATCTAAGACTGATTGGTGTACCTGAAAGTGACGGGGAGAATGGAACCAAGTTGGAAAACACTCTGCAGGATAATATCCAGGAGAACTTCCCCAATCTACCAAGGCAGGCCAACATTCAAATTCAGGAAATACAGAGAACGCCACAAAGATACTACTTGAGAAGAGCAACTCCAAGACACATAATTGTCAGATCCACCAAAGTTGAAATGAAGGAAAAAATGTTAAGGGCAGCCAGAGAGAAAGGTCGGGTTACTCACAAAGGGAAGCCCATCAGACAAACAGTTGCTCTCTCAGCAGAAACTATACAAGCCAGAAGAGAGTGGGGGCCAATATTCAACATTCTTAAAGAAAAGAATTTTCAACCCAGAATTTCATATCCAGCCAAACTAAGCTTCATAAGCGAAGGAGAAATAAAATACTTTACAGATAAACAAATGCTGAGAGATTTTGTCACCACTAGGCCTGCCCTAAAAGAGCTCTTGAAGGAAGCACTAAACATGGAAAGGAAAAACCAGTACCAGTCACTGCAAAAACATGCCAAATTGTAAAGACCATCGAGGCTAGGAAGAAACTACATCAACTAACGAGCAAAACGACCAGCTAATATCATAAAAACAGGATCAAATTCACACATAACAATATTAACCTTAACTGTAAATGGGCTAAATGCTCCCATTAAAAGACACAGACTGGCAAATTGGATAAAGAGTCAAGACCCATCAGTGTGCTGTATTCAGGAAACCCATCTCACGTGCAGAGACACACATAGGCTCAAAATAAAGGGATGGAGGAAGATCTACCAAGCAAACGGAAAACAAAAAACGCAGAGGTTGCAATCCTAGTCTCTGACAAAACAGACTTTAAACCAACAAAGATCAAAAGAGACAAAGAAGGCCATTACCTAATGATAAAGGGATCAATTCAACAAGAAGAGCTAACTATCCTAAATATATATGCACCCAATACAGGAGCATGCAGATTCATAAAGCAAGTCCTTAGAGACCTAGAAAGAGACTTAGACTCCCACACAATAATAATGGGAGACTTTAATACCCCACTGTCAACATTAGACAGATCAACGAGACAGAAAGTTAACAAGGATATCCAGGAATTGAACTCAGCTCTGCACCAAGCAGACCTAATAGACATCTACAGAACTCTCCACCCCAAATCAACAGAATATACATTCTTCTCAGCACCACATCACACTTATTCCAAAATTGACCACATAGGTCAAAGTAAAGCACTCCTCAGCAAATGTAAAAGAACAGAAATTATAACAAACTGTCTCTCGGACCACAGTGCAATCAAACTAGAACTCAGGATTAAGAAACTCACTCAAAACCGCTCAACTACACGGAAACTGAACAACCTGCTCCTGAATGACTACTGGGTACACAACGAAATGAAGGCAGAAATAAAGATGTCCTTTGAAATCAATGAGAACAGAGATGCAACATACCAGAATCTCTGGGACACATTCAAAGCAGGGTGTAGAGGGAAATTTATAGCACTAAATGCCCACAAGAGAAAGCACGAAAGATCTAAAATTGACACCCTAACATCACAATTAAAAGAACTAGAGAAGCAAGAGCAAACACATTCAAAAGCTAGCAGAAGGCAAGAAATAACCAAGATCAGAGCAGAACTGAAGGAAATAGAGACACAAAAAACCCTTCAAAAAATCAATGAATCCAGGAGCTGGTTTTTTTAAAAGATCAACAAAATTGACAGACCACTAGCAAGACTAATAAAGAAGAAAAGAGAGAAGAATCAAATAGATGCAATAAAAAATGATAAAGGGGATATCACCACCAATCCCACAGAAATACAAACTACCATCAGAGAATACTATAAACACCTCTATGCAAATCAACTAGAAAATCTGGAAGAAATGGATAAATTCCTCGACACATACACTCTCCCAAGACTAAACCAGGAAGAAGTTGAATCTCTGAATAGACCAATAACAGGCTCTGAAATTGAGGCAATAATTAATAGCCTACCAACCAAAAAAAGTCCAGAACCAGATGGATTCACAGCCGAATACTACCAGAGGTACAAGGAGGAGGTGGTACCATTCCTTCTGAAACTATTCCAATCAATAGAAAAAGAGGGAATCCTCCCTAACTCATTTTATGAGGCCAGCATTATCCTAATACCAAAGCCTGGCAGAGACACAACAAAAAAAGGGAATTTTAGACCAATATCCCTGATGAACATTGATGCAAAAATCCTCAATAAAATACTGGCAAACTGAATCCAGCAGCACATCAAAAAGCTTATCCACCAGGATCAAGTGGGCTTCATCCCTGGGATGCAAGGCTGGTTCAACATACACAAATCAATAAATGTAATCCAGCATACAAACAGAACCAATGAAAAAACCACCTGATTATCTCAATAGATGCAGAAAAGGCCTTTGAAAAAATTCAACAACGCTTCATGCTAAAAACTCTCAATAAATTAGGTATTAATGGGACGTATCTCAAAATAATAAGAGCTATTTATGACAAACCAACAGCCAATATCATACTGAATGGGCAAAAACTGGAAGCATTCCCTTTGAAAACTGGCACAAGACAGAGATGCCCTCTCTCACCACTCCTATTCAACATAGTGTTGGAAGTTCTGGCCAGGGCAATCAGGCAGGAGAAAGAAATAAAGGGTATTCAATTAAGAAAAGAGAAAGTCAAATTGTCCCTGTTTGCAGATGACATGATTTTATATCTAGAAAACCCCATTGTCTCAGCCCAAAATCTCCTTAAGCTGATAAGCAACTTCAGCAAAGTCTCAGGATACAAAATGAATGTACAAAAATCACAAGCATTCTTATACACCAACAACAGACAAACAGAGAGCCAAATCATGAGTGAACTCCCATTCACAACTGCTTCAAAGAGAATAAAATACCTAGGAATCCAACTTACAAGGGATGTGAAGGACCTCTTCAAGGAGAACTACAAACCACTGCTCAAGGAAATAAAAGAGGATACAAACAAATGGAAGAACTTTCCATGCTCATAAGTAGGAAGAATCAATATTGTGAAAATGGCCATACTGCCCAAGGTAATTTATACATTCAATGTCATCCCCATTAAGCTACCAAAGACTTTCTTCACAGAATTGGAAAAAAATACTTTAAAGTTCATATGGAACCAAAAAAAAGCCTGCACTGCCAAGTCAATCCTAAGCCAAAAGAACAAAGCTGGAGGCATCACAGCCCTGACTTCAAACCATACTACAAGGCTACAGTAACCAAAACAGCATGGTATTGGTACCAAAACAGAGATATAGACCAACGGAACAGAACGGAGCCCTCAGAAATAATGCCACGTATCTACAACTATCTGATCTGAAACTGGATCCCTTCCTTACACCTTATACAAAAATTAATTCAAGATGGATTAAAGACTTAAATGTTAGACTTAAAACCATAAAAACCCTAGAAGAAAACCTAGGCAATACCATTCAGGACATAGGCATGGGCAAGGACTTCATGTCTAAAACACTAAAAGCAATGGCAACAAAAGCCAAAATTGACAAGTGGGATCTAATTAAACTAAAGAGCTTCTGCACAGCAAAAGAACCTACCATCAGAGTGAACAGGCAACCTACAGAATGGGAGAAAATTTTTGCAATCTACTCATCTGACAAAGGGCTAATATCCAGAATCTACAATGAACTCAAACAAATTTACAAGAAAAAAACAAACAACCCCATCAACAAGTGGGCAAAGGATATAAACAGATACTTCTCAAAAGAAGACATTTATGCAGCCGAAAGACACATGAAAAAATGCTCATCATCACTGGCCATCAGAGAAATGCAAATCAAAACCACAATGAGATACCATCTCACACCAGTTAGAATGGCGATCATTAAAAAGTCAGGAAACAACAGGTGCTGGAGAGGATGTGGAGAAATAAGAACACTTTTACACTGTTGGTGGGACTGTAAACTAGTTTAACCATTGTGGAAGTCACTGTGGTGATTCCTTAGGGATCTAGAACTAGAAATACCATTTGACCCAGCCATGCCATTACTGGGTATATACCCAAAGGATTATAAATCATGCTTCTATAAAGACACATGCACACGTATGTTTATTGTGACACTTCACGATAGCAAAGACTTGGAACCAATCCAAATGTCCAACAATGATAGACTGGATTAAGAAAATGTAGCACATATACACCATGGAATACTATGCAGTCATAAAAAATGATGAGTTCATGTCCATTGTAGGGACACAGATAAAGCTGGAAACCATCATTCTCAGCAAACTATCACAAGGACAAAAAACCAAACACCGCATGTTCTCACTCGTAGGTGGGAACTGAACAATGAGAACACATGCACACAGGAAGGGGAACATCACACACCAGCGCCTGTTGTGGGGTGGGGGGAGTGGGGAGGGATAGCATTAGGAGATATACCTAATGTTAAATGACAAGTTAATGGGTGCAGCACACCAACATGGCACATGTATGTATATGTAACAAACATGCACATTGTGCACATGTACCCTAAAACTTAAAGTATAATTTAAAAAAAATTTAAAAAAGAACAAAGCTGGAGGCATCACACTACTTGACTTCAAAATATACTACAAAGCTATAGTAACGAAATCAGCATGGCACTGGCATTTAAACAGACATTTAAACTAATGGAATATAATAGAGAACGCAGAAATAAATCCATGTATTCACAGCCAGGTGATTTTTGACAGAGGTGCCAAGAGCATACATTGGGAAAATGTCACCCTCCTCAATGAATGATTCTGGCAAAACCGGCTATCCATATGCAGAAAAATGAAACTAGATCCCAATCTCTTTCCATATACAAAAACCAACTTGAAATGTATTAAAGCCTTAAATGTAAGGGTCAAATACAAAATTGCTAGAAAAAAACATAGGAGTAATGCTTCAGGACTTCAATCTAGGCAAAGATTTTATGGTTAAGACCACAAAAGCACAGGCAACAAAAACAAACATAGACAAAATAGACTATATTAAAATAAAAGCTCTGCACAGCAAAGGAAACAACAGAATAAAAAGACAACCTGTAAAATTGGAGAAAATATTTGCAAACTATTCATCCAACAAGGGACTAATATCCAGAATATACAAGGAGCTCAAAAAAATCAACAGCAAAATAATAATAATAATAATAATAATAATAATAATAATAATCCTATGAAAAGGGCAAAGGATAGGAATAGACATTTCTTAACAGAAAATGGCCAACAGAGATATGAAAAAGTGTTCAACATCATTAATTATCAGGAAAATGCAAATCAAAACCACAGTGAGATATAATCTGATGTCAGTTATAATGCTATTATCAAAAAGACAAAATATAAGGAATGCTGGCGAGGATGCAGAGAAAAGGAAACTGTTATTCACTGTTGGTGGGAATATAAATTAGTACAGCAATTATGGAAAACAGTATGGAGGTTTCACCAAAAAAAAAAAAATAGAGCTACCACATGATCCAGCATTTCCACTACTGGGTATTTATCCAAATGAAAGGAAATCAGTATATCAAAGGGATACCTGCACTTCCATGTTTATGCAGCACTACCCACAATAGCAAAGATATGTAATCAACCTAAATGTTCACCAATGGATGAATTGATAAGGAAAAAAATTACATATATATACATATATATGTTACATATATATACACATATATATATGTTACATATATATACACATATATATATGTTACATATATATACACATATATATATGTTACATATATATACACATATATATATGTTACATATATATACACATATATATATGTTACATATATATACACATATATATATGTTACATATATATATACATATATATGTTACATATATATATACATATATATATGTTACATATATATACATATATATATGTTACATATATATATACATATATATATGTTACATATATATATGTTACATATATATATACATATATATATGTTACATATATATATGTTACATATATATATACATATATATATGTTCACACATACACACACACACTCACACACACATCACCTTTACCTCTTTCTCACATCTACCCAGGATCTCAGAGGCACTGCTCAATCTTAGAAGTAAGCCTTTCTGCCAGGAAACATGAAAGACCTTGAATCTTTTTTCAAATCTTTCTCTGCCATAGCCAGGGCTTGTGCATTGCCTGTTTCCCTCTAACTACTCTGATGAGAAGATTTTAAGCAACTCCCAGTGATTTTGCTACAGCAAAGTATGTATTTCAGGACCCTCTGAGGGGTTCACTCTTTCCTTTGTCACCTTTTCTTTCCTACAAAAATGACAACACAGGCCAGTTCTTGGCAAGAAAGCATCTGGCTCCCTGAAGACAACTGTGGTTGGAAGACAATGACTCTGGCACAGCCCTCTCTCAGCACCGACACTTAATAAAGCAATCACAAGTTCATCAGTGGAAACTTCCTAAGGAGCTTCCAAAATGTCCTTTTAAGAGTGATTTTAAGGTAGCTCTGAGGGTCTGGAGTGACTCAGTACTATGCTGGTCTCCTACAAAGCCAAGAGGAACTAGATTGGTTACTGACTAGAGTAGCATCAGAGGAAAGGAGGGGGATTTGACCCAGCAACAACTGGCAACTGCCTTCTCAGAGGATTTGCATTGTCCGTGGCTTATGGGGCCCAGGGAGGAGGTGGAAAACGTCCTACATTAATGTCCCAACATCCCAGAGGAGAAAAAAATTATAACTGACGGAAATGTAATAAAACAGTCAAAAGCAGATGTAACCAGCTATAGATATTGTGAAACATATTGGTCTTTTTGTTCAAATATTACAATTTTTATTAAAATAAAAAATAAATTAAAAGTATGTGCGCCACTCTACTCATATATATTCCCCTCTCCATCTGAATGTTCTCTCTAATCCCCATCCTCTGGCAATCAGATTTTTTTTTAAATGTATTACAAAATATACACCCAAGAGAAGTTCATAAAACATAAATGGAGAGTTTAAAGAATAATTATAAGTTAAACACTACATTTTATGTCAGGAAATTGGGTTTGTTCAACACTACTGAAATCTGCCATATGTTTCTTCCTACTCAAAATGCCCTCTCTGCCCTCCAATTCCAGAGTTAACTACTATTCTGACTTTGGTGATAACTATTTCCTTGCTTTTCATTATACATTTACCATATATATATACATATATATATATGTATGTATGTATTTATGTATTTCTATCCAGTATAGTTTCATTTTGCCTAGTTTTGAACTTTATATAAATAAAATTAAAGTTGTCTTCTTGGGTTCTTTTAACATTATGCTTGTAAGATTCATTTGCATAGCTGCATGAAGGAAGAGTTTTATTTTTATGGCTATGCAATATTCCATCCATTATATGAATATATTACAATTTGATTATTCATGCTGCTGTTAGTGGACCTTCCAAGTGTTTCCAGTTTGAGGCTATCTTGAACATGCTGCTATGACCTTCTTGGACATGTATCTGGTAGAAATTTGCACCGGATATTTCTCTAGGGTATATACCTAGGATTGGGAAAAGAGCCAACATGGTAGTTGTACCTGGTATTGCACTTTTTTCTTTCTTCTTTCCTTGAGACAGGGTCTTGTCTTGTCACCCAGGCTGGAATGCAATGGCACAATCATGGCTCACTGCAGCCTCAACTCCCACTTCAGCCTTCCAAGTAGCTGGGACTACAGGCACATGCCATCACACACAGTCTCGAACTCTTGGGCTCAAGTGATCCCCTCACTTTGGCCTCCCAAAGTGCTGGGATTACAGGCAAGAGCCACCATACGTGGCCTTCATTGTGCTTCAAATGGGTGCTTCTCTAATATCTAGTCAGAGTAACACTTTTTCATGTTTATTGACCACTTCGATTTCCTGTTTTGAGATAAAACTGTTCAAGTCTTTTGGCTACTGTTTTATTAAGTTAATTGTCTGCTTCATTGCAAGTTTTTGTTTTGTTTTGTTTTGTTTTGAGAGTCTCACTTTGTTGCCCAGTGAGGCAATCTCCGCTTACAGCAACCTCAGCCTCCCCAGTTCCCCAAGCGATTCTCCTGCCTCAGCCTTCCGAGTAGCTGAAGTTACAAGTATGTGCCACCATCCTGGCTAATTTTTTTGTGTATATTCCTAGTAGAGACGGGTTTTCACCATGTTGGTCAGGCTGGTCTCCAACTCCTGACCTCAAGTGATCAACCCACCTCGGTCTCCCAAAGTGCTGGGGCATGGGTGAGCCACTGCACCTGGCCAGATTTCTGAGTTCTTTATGTAATTTGAATATAAGCCCTTTGTTGCTTATGTGTATTTCAAGCATCTTTGCCTACTCTATGAATGGTCTTTTGTTTCTCTCAATTTAGATGTGTCAAATTCATCAGTCCTTTTCTTCATTATTAGTACTTTATATACAGTACTAAAATCTTTACCTATCATGAAGATATTCTTCCATTATATATTCACATCATTATTCCTACTTGGATCCACAATCTACCTAGAATAGGTTTTTTGATATTTTGGGAGAAGAAGGTCAAGTTTTATTCTTCCACATAGAAAATATTTGTCTCTATAGGACACCATAAAGGCAATTTATTATCCCAGTACCATTTATTGGGGAGAAAAAAAGAAAATAGTATTTTCCCTATTATGATGAAAGATGCAACATCCATCATAGATCAATCCATCCATGTGTATGTCAGCGTCCACATGCGTGTGGAGTCCTTATTTCTGGTCCATTAGTCCATTGTTTCTATGCCTCATCAATACCACGCTATCTTCATTCCCATGGCTTTGTTTGCAAAAGCAAGTCTTCCATCTTATTCTCATTCTCTAATGGTGTCCTGGCTATCATTAGCCTTTTGTTTTCCAAATATACTTACAATCAGATAAGTTCTATAAAATACCGCTCGGTGCAATGAATCTATATAGATCAATTTTGGGAGAGCTGACATTTTTACAATATTTAGTCTTCTTCCAATCTATGAACATGGAATCTCTCTCCATGTTTAGGTCTTCTTGAATGTCTCTTCATTCAGTTTTATAATTTTCACCAAAGAGGTCTTTCACATATTCTTTTAGATTTACCCATTTAGTTATTTGATCATTTCCATGCCATTTAAGTATTACTTTCTAAAAATTTCTTTCTAACAGTGTTGCAGTACATGTAGAAATATGATTAATTTTTTAAATTGATTTTTTCTAGCAAATCTGTAAAACTCTTATTAATTATGGTAATTTACCTGTAGATGATTTTGGATTGTCTACGTATACTATCACTTCCTCAAATCATTACAATTTTGTTTTCTCTTTTCCTGTCTTTATACCTTTCATTTCCATTTCCTACCTAACTGCACTGGCTAAAACTGCTAATGTACTGTTTGTTGAACAGAACTGATAATAATTTGTATTCAGGCATTATTGTAATGTTTTGCTCTCAAAAAAAGGTTTTAACACTTTTCCATTAGGTATAATGATTGCTGTGGGAATTTTGTGATAACTTCTATCAGATTAAAGACACTCTTTTTATTCCTAGTCTGCAAAGAATATTTTTTAAGTAAATAAGGGTACATTTTAGGCCTTCTTTGTTTCAATTAAATAATCACATGATGTTTCTTCTTTAATCAGTTCATATGATGTGTTACAGCAATTTTGCTTTTCAAATGAAAAGTCAACTATGTGTTCCTAGAATAAACCCAAATTACTTATGATATATTAATATCTATTTGCTTATTGATTTATTTGGTTTGCATCAATATTCAAAAGTTATATTGACCTATAATGTTTCATTTCTATATTGTCTCTATTGGGTTTGGCATGGAGGTTATGCTAGTCCCATAAAGGGAAGGGTAGCATCCGTTCTCCAGAAGAAACTATATAGCATTCTTTAAATATTTTCTACATATTTCTCCTTAATGTGGTCATCAAAAACAAAAGTTGAAATTTTGTGGATTCAGCACATTCCCTTGGAACAATAGCAGCTTCCTAACTAGACTTTCATTATTCCTTCAACTTGATCTGATAGTCACTTCAATGCTGGTAGTTCTTCGAGGTTTGTAAGGTTTTTAGATATCTTAAATAGCTTTGATTCCTTTTAATGAGAAGACTGCATGAAATTCTAGGTCACTACTAATGAAATTTTCTAATCAATCTTTATTACATGACTGAATGCATATATTTTACTCCTCTTTTTTCATATGTGCAGGTTTTTCTTCATCCCTTTCTTTTAAGTTAAACTAACATTTTTAAAACAAAACAAAATGTTGAAAATTTTTAATAAATTAAATTATGCCAAATGCTAAGGCACTAATAAAGGTGCTATACTATTCTCTCTTTGCTCCCTTCTTCTTCACGTTACTTTTCAGATGCATAAAGACATTTTATAGAGCCTGTACAAGAGAAGAGGTTAAGCTCTGTGCAGCTCTAAAAATAAGTGAAAAAATTATATATTTATGTATAAGGAAAGGAACCCTAACTTTCATGAGATTTTCAAGAGGGCCTATTATACTCCATAAAGACTGGGAATTGTATCTCACAACAATCAGAATGGCTATTACTAAAAAGTCAAAAAATAACAGATGCTGGCAAAGTTGCAGACAAAAGAGAACACTTATACACTGTTGGTGGGAGCAGTTCAACCACTGTGGAAAGCAGTATGGTGATTCTTCAAAGAGCTAAAAGCAGAACTACCACTCGATCCAGCAATCCCATCACTGGATATTTACCCAGAGGAATATAAATCATTCTACCATAAAGACATATGCACGCAAATGTTCACTGCAGCACTATTCACAAAAGCAAAGACATGGAATCAATCTAACTGCCCATCAATAGACCAGATAAAGAAAATGTGGTACGTATACATTGTGGTACATATACATATGCAGTCATAAAAAAGAATGGACTCATGACCTTTGCAGGGACATGGGTGGAGCTGGAGGCTATTAGCAAACTAATGCAAGAAACCAAATAATACATGTTAGTTAGCAAACTAACGCAGGAAACCAAATAATACATGTTCTCACTTATAAGTGGGAGCTAAATGATAAGAACTGTGAACACAAAGAAGAAAACAACAGACAGTGGGGTAAGAGGAGGGAGAGGAGCAGAAAAGATAACTATTGAGTGCTGGGCTTAATATCTGGGTGATAAATATGTACAACAAACCCTCGTAACATGTGTTTACCTATGTAACAAACCTTCACATGTACCCCCAAACCTAAAATAAAAGTTAAAAATAAATACCTAAGTAAAAGATTTTCAAAATAAAAGACAGAAAAAAAGAGATTGGGAATTGTATTAGTCTTCAATTCTGCTATTTCTGCCAAAATTATACTGGATTATAATGGTTTTCTGTGCATACACAGAATCTTCTAAACATTTTAAGTGTTTTTAATAATCCTCTGCATTACTCTGCAGTAATTTGCTGTTCTTTTCTCCCATTGTTGAGTATGTGGCTCTAATTCTTTTATAGGTAGCACAGCAATGAATGTACCTCCTTCTCAGAAGCTTTCACTCCTGGGATTAGGTTGATGGGCCTCTAATGTCACCAGTGAAATGGGATCTTAGATATTTTCCAGCTAGGATACGACAGCTCCCAATAAAACCAAATCACTAAGCCTTTTCTGCAAGCAAGGAGCCATCTGGAACATAAGGACTTTAACCTTGGGTAGGAAAAAGGCAAGTAGAAGTCTTCAATTGTGTCACAATTTTCACTGAGGACTCAAGTGACCTAAGAAAGTCATTGTGATTGTCAGAGCCTTGTTCTTCCTTTTCTTTCTCCAGCCGCACGCTTCACCTACTCAGGAGAGTGCCTACGCAATCTGACTTGACAACTTCTAGAAAGAAATTAGAGCAACAGGGGTCTCAGCAGGGTGGTCTTGGGCCAAACACTGAAAGCAGGCAGGCTTACCCTTTCCTCTTCTGCCCCCTTCAACTTTTTCCTGATGTTCTTACCCACATCCCTCACCACACCACACCCTTTCATTCATCCTTGTCCCAGACTTATTAAGTATATACAGATAAGCAATCCAGGGAACTTGCATTCATTAGGAGAAACCCAGAAATTCAAAAGCAATGATGATCTAATCCCAGAGGAGTAGAAAACAGGAAGTGGGCAGCTGCCAGCTTTCTTGCTTTGCTGGAGTATTCTGGAATTTGATGGATTGAGGGTTCTGGACACAATGCCCCAAGCCCCTTCCTTGTTGTGCTGGGTTCCTATTTCTGCTCTCGGCACTGACTTAGCAGCTGCACAAGAGCTCACTATGTTGGCTTGGATTACACGGTCTCACCCACATCTCCGGCAGTTTGTGGGCAAACCTCCTGAGCAGCCTTGGGTGATGAAACCTTTCATGGTAGCAGGAGAATGGGACTGTGAATTCTCAATCCCCTGTCCCCACCCCTTCCTTCCTCTCTCAGGGCCTTAAAGTCTAGGAGGAGGAAGCACAGCAGCAACTGACTGGGCAGCCTTTCAGGGAAGATGCAGCCACTCCTGCTTCTGCTGGCCTTTCTCCTATCCACTGGGGCTGAGGCAGGTGAGTGACCATCCCCACCCTCAGAGGCCTGACCTCATCCCATAGATTCTTGAGCCAAATTGCCTTGGTATATCCTAATTCTGTACTGTTGAGCAAGTTATTTGAATTTGTGTTTCCTCATCTATAAAATGAGAATAATATTAATACCGATCTTGCAGAGTTGCCATGAGAGTTAAATAAGTTAGAGTATTTAAATGTCTTGGAATTGCCCTCACACTATAAGTGCTATAAAAACATGCTTTGTATAAATAATTTGGCAGCATGTGTCAGACCCTACCTAGGAGGTAAGAATACAGCAATAACAGTACCATCAGCTCATGTCTAGATTTTTAAACACCAGTCCCACGTGGTCTTGAATTGGACTCAGAGGGCTCTGGGAAGCTCCATGAGGATAAAAGTATAGGGGAACTTCAGGAACAATCCTGTACTTACAGCAAAGCATTCTTCTCAATACCTGAGGCTGAAGCTGGCCTTGCCTGGAACAAGGGTTGTTCTCCCTCTTTTGGAGAGGAGGAGGGAGCTGAGGCCTAGGATGGGGAAAACGGCTCCTTTCAAGACAGCAGTGTTTCCTGTAGAACCCTGGAGCCCCCTCCCAATCTGCTGCCCCATAGACTCCAACCCTCAGCACCATCTCCTCCCTCTCCTGCACCCTCTCTCCTGCCATCCCCATCTTCCAGCCTTTCTGGAGCCACCAATCTGGTACCCACACTGCAGGTTCAGCAAGCATAGAGCTAAGTGCCAAATGCTTCCTTCCAGGGGAGATCATCGGAGGCCGGGAGAGCAGGCCCCACTCCCGCCCCTACATGGCATATCTTCGGATCCAGAGTCCAGCAGGTCAGAGCAGATGTGGAGGGTTCCTGGTGCGAGAAGACTTTGTGCTGACAGCAGCTCACTGCTGGGGAAGGTGAGGAGCTAAGGAACTTCCTGGGCAGCCAGGAACACAGCCCTGGGGAGCTCTTCGGAGGAAGAGCCATCTGAAAGAAGAGTTGTAGCAATGAAAGGGTGAAAGAAAGACCAAGTGAGTTTTTGCGGGAGGGGACAGGCCAGTGTAAATGAGGAGGAAAGGAGGATAAGATTAAAAAGAGCAAGAGGAAGAGATGGAAGACACATATTGGGGCTCAAAATATAAACTCAGGCTATTTATCAATTTAATCTGGGGAAGCAAACCTGAAGGCAACTACCACCCTGTCATCCCTAGCTCAGAGCTGCTGAGAAAGAGGATACAGCTGAGCCCCAGGGCCTCCCATCCCCTCAATTCTGGTTAGCTGCAGTCTTGCCCTCCCCGTGCTGTCTGCCTACCCTGCAGAGCTGGTGGACCATAGCTCCTGCAGCCCAGACCTACCTCTTGCTTTTGCAGCAATATAAGTGTCACCCTGGGCGCCCACAATGTCCAGAGACGGGAAAACACCCAGCAACACATCACTGCGCGCAGAGCCATCCGCCATCCTCAATATAATCAGCGGACCATCCAGAATGACATCATGTTATTGCAGGTACCACCTACCTGGCCCTCTGGCTCCTTCCTAGTGTGTCCGGGGACAATGGAGGAGGAAGTGAGGGCAAGGCTCCGGGGTGGCGGAGAGGGCATGGGATGTGTACTGCACCAGCGACCCCCGAGCCTTGGCTGGAGGCCCCAGCTGAGCGGGAACGCCTACATTCTTCCTCCAGCTGAGCAGAAGAGTCAGACGTAATCGAAACGTGAACCCAGTGGCTCTGCCTAGAGCCCAGGAGGGACTGAGACCCGGGACGCGGTGCACTGTGGCCGGCTGGGGCAGGGTCAGCTTGAGGAGGGGAACAGATACACTCCGAGAGGTGCAGCTGAGAGTGCAGAGGGATAGTCAGTGCCTCCGCATCTTCGGTTCCTACGACCCCCGAAGGCAGATTTGTGTGGGGGACCGCCGGGAACGGAAGTCTGCCTTCAAGGTAAGGCATGGGCATTGGCCAACACACCCCGAGAGAGAGGGGCCCGTGCAGAGCCAGGCAGTGCGAACAGATTCCATCCCCACAGCCTCAGCCTGGCAGCCAGACCAGGGTGGGCTGGGGATTGTTTTCCCCATCAACCTGGTCTCTGGCGGAATAGGAGGAAGACCCACAACACATACATAGGCAACATTCTCCTGGAGAAGGGAGAGGTACTTTGACTCAGATTGGGCTGGAGACAGTAACTAAGGCAGAGCTGAAGTCCAGCGACCGAAAAGATCCAGAGGCTTTGCTCCTGCACCCCACCGATCTTCCATCTCACACACACCCAGCAATTGAAGGGGCCCATCCACCCCTGCCTTCCCTGAGAGCCCGGAGCTCAGGGCAGCAGGAGCAGGGAGGCCTGTCTCAGTCTCCCTTCCCCTCTCTACCTACAGGGGGACTCCGGAGGCCCCCTGCTGTGTAACAATGTGGCCCACGGCATCGTCTCCTATGGAAAGTCGTCAGGGGTTCCTCCAGAAGTCTTCACCAGGGTCTCAAGTTTCCTGCCCTGGATAAGGAGAACAATGAGAAGCTTCAAACTGCTGGATCAGATGGAGACCCCCCTGTGACTGACTCTTCTTCTCGGGGACACAGGCCAGCTCCACAGTGTTGCCAGAGCCTTAATAAACGTCCACAGAGTATAAATAACCAATTCCTCATTTGCTCATTAAACGTCATTCAGTACTTAGTTTGTTTGGATTGCTACAACAAAATAGCACAAATTGGGTGGCTTATAAATAACAAATTTATTTCTCACAGGTCTAGAGGCTAAGAAGTCTAAGATCAAGTCACTAGCAGATTCAGTGTCTAATTAGGGCCCATTTTCTGGTTCACAGACAACCATCCTCTCCCTGTGTCCACATATGGCAAAAGGGGCAAGGGAATTCTCTGATGTCTCTTTTACAAGGGACCTAGTCTCATTCAAAGAGCTCAGCTCTTACGACCTAATCACATCCCAAAGGTCCCACCTAATGCCATCACATTGGGGATTAGGTCTGGGAAACATAGGGAAACATTGTCTCTACACAAAAATTTTAAAATTAGCCAGGCATGGTGTCATGTGTCTATAGTCCCAGCTACTTGGGAGGCTAAAGTGGAAGGATTACTTGAACCCACGAGGTTGAGGCTTCAGTGAACTATGCACTCCAGCCTGAGCGACAGAGCAAGACCCCATTCCAAGAAAGAAAAAAAAAAGACTGGCAGGCCAAAAAGACAGAACTGAAATTCCAAAAAAAAGACCTACTTTAGTGTATGAAAAAGGTGTCATCTCAAATCACTGGGAAACAATGGATTTTTAATAAATAGCATTAGAACAACTAGATAGATATTTGGAGGGGATGGAAGCTATAATTGGATCCATTCCTCACACCATACTTCAAAATAAACCTCAAATGGTCACAGATCTAAATGCAAAAACATTAAACCATACAAGCACTAGAATAAAGAAAAATTAAAGAGATTTTGCTTCTTTAAAAATAGCTAACGAACACCCATGTTAGTAACAGCACTAATCACAATAGCCAAGGATGGAAGAACCGCAGCGTCCATCACCAGCCAGCACGCTTGTCCTAAACCTTGTGAAAGATAATAGAATCTCAGGACCCAAACTTCACTATTCCAAAGGGAAAGTTAAGCTTGGGAACTGACCCATGGGGAAAAAAAAACTGCTTTCTATTTATTTCCAAACAGCTATAATCCACAATCCTGTGGCATCACCTCATTTCCTCTACTTGCTTTTCCACATGTTTACTTTATCTTGTGTAAGATGTAGATTTACTGAGGCTAATCAGAACCTCACAAGAACATAACCATCTGCCTGAAGTCCTACTCTGTTTCCCATTTTTACCTTCCTGCTTGCTCTTTCCCCTTTAAATACTGAAGTTCCTAAAACCCTTTAGGGAAAAGCACAGGTCATAGATGCTCCTGTGGCTTGTATTTTTTCCCCAGGTGCATCTTCACCCTTGGCTAAATAAATTTCTGTTAGATTGAGACCTATCTCAGTCACTTTGTGGTTTATAGCCCTTCCTCACGCTATACCAACCCCACTGTACTTATAAGCCAGCATTTTCCTCACCAATGTGATGAAGATCTGTCTGAGAACTTTTGATACTCTGAAGGTATATAAAACACCTCACAAAATGTTGACCTAAATAACAATACATTTACCCTGAAGATTAGCCCATGACTGTCTACATCAATATTATATTCAAACAAAAGATTACTGAAATCACATAATTTAAAATTAAGCTTTAAACACCTGCTGAAAGTAACTACACAGAATCAGTCAGGAGGTTTTCCTAGGTAAGTAGAAATGTTAATTACTCCTTTCAGTGTGACATTTACCATCTGTACTTTTGCAGTTTTCCTAATCTTAAATGAAATAATCCTTGAACAGACATTTTATCAAATCCAACAGGCTATATACAGAAATGCTTTGATGAATTTGACCATTATTTTATGTGTATCTCTTATCAGAAAGTTATTTGTCTAATATTCAGTGTAAGCCATTTATCAACAAAATTTTAATCAATAATACATCTTTAACAATCCTCAGTCATTCTCTCTGTATTTACTAACTGCCTACCCATAGGAATTATCTATTACTGGCATGCTCTGGGGGATAACAGTCTCATTATTAAATGTTTGCACTGACAAATGGAAAGAATACTTGCTAGTAGAAAAGTCCCCCATTCAGCCCTTCCTCCCTGTAGCATTTACTTAGAGCCTCAGAGCACTGCCCAGTCTCAGGACTCAGTCCGCAGGAAGCCCCAAGGGCATTCATCTCATCTTCTGGTCTTTCTCTGCCAGTCAGCACTTCCAAGGCAGCTCTTTCTCTCTGATGCCCTACTGAAAAGGTCTCTACAGACCCTAGGGTACTCACCTCCAGAAGGTGACCATCCCAGAAGCCAGATCCACCACTTCTAACAAATCTGCACTCTTCCTTGTTGAGTAAAACCTCATCAGCAGAACTTTGGCAAGAAAGCATTTTGCACAATGAAAACCAATGCAAAAGAACACAATTCTTTCTTTTTCCACGTGCAGACTTTGCGCATTAGAAGTCTTATCAACTTGAATGGAAAGTCATAAAATTATGGTAAGCTCAGGCACAGAAACCTCACTGGGAACTTCTCCCCCAACCCAACAGCTAAGGCAAAAAGGAGAAGGATTGGGTCAGGTGATGATATTTCAGAAAGAGAAAGTCTTTCTCCTCTTTCTCTCTCTCTCTCTCTCTCTCTCTCTCTCTCACACACACACACACACACACACACACGCACCCATTCACCCACACTAAGCCATTTTCCTTTTCAAACAACCAAAGGCCAGAGAAGGGGGAGCAGAGGAGAAAGAGTCTGTGTAGATGGAAAATCTGAAGATTCTGAGTTGAGCTCTGCCTCTTCCCGTTCCATGTGGAGCCTTCAGAGGCCCTACCTGCAAGGCCAGGACTGTGTCTGACATGTACATGTAAATGAGAAACCTCTCTCTACTCCAGAATCTCAAGTGTTGCTCCACAAGATTCTGCAGTTGCCTGAAACTGCTACTCAACAGTACAAAGAAGGTCATGGATGACTAGATTCTTGCCAGTGTGTTTTAGGTGAGACCAGTGTTTGGCCCTCTTGCATTTATTTTAAACAAAAAAGTTCTAGAGACTTTTAGTTTAAAAGAGACTTTAAGTTTAAAAAACTTAAAGGAAAAGAATTGAGTCAGGTGATGATATTTCAGAAAGTAGGCAGGTGCTAATCACAAATGCAAGGCAATGTGGTATGATGTTCAGGCTCTATGAAGATCCAGAATTCAACCACACAAGAGAACACTACTTCTGACTAACACCAAAGTCCCCGAGAACCCCATTCATCCCATCTGCAAGTCCAGGACTTCCTCCTGGTAAAGGTGGTCATGTCGACTCAGCAACTGCCTAAGAACATTTTTTGCAACACCCTCACCATACAGGCATTCCTGTGGGAGGGAGGAGGCACACGGTGAAAGTCTACATCTTAAGAATCAATAGGCCAGGAAGAAACTGATGGTCACTGAGCCTGCCCTTCCTCACTTTACCTGTTGGGTTGAAAAGCCTGGAAGAAGGAGGCACAGGTCACTCCTGAACTAAGCAGCCTATAGAAAATATGCTGATGTTCCTGGTCCTCTTAGATTTTCCTCTTCCCTCTGGGGCTAATGTAGGTAAGTGACCATCCCCACCCTCAGAGGCTTGACATATGGAAGACTGGTACTTCCACAGTACACTAATCAGGCTACCTCTGATCCATTCTTAGTTCAGTCATACCCAGGAATTTACTGAACTCCAGCTCCATTGCAGAGATAATACTCTGAAAAGACAGAAACAAAAATTTCTCCCAAAGGGCAATGATGGGTGATATCATTTTCATGACTCATCCACCTTGACCAGAAAAGTGATTTCTAATTAGGGTGGCACATGATTCTGGTAGAAAAAGTACAGCTGAAAATAAGGGCTATAAATTCCCATTCTCCAAACCCAAGAGCGGGCAGCTCTATTCCAGGAGCTATCGTCTGGATTAAGGCTGGAAGAGATATCTTATACTCAGATTCCTAGACATCACCCTCACCTTGTCTCTGTTCTGCTAAACCACTCAGCTCTACTAGGGCAGAAGCCAGACCCTAACTGAACCAGCAAAGTGTTGCCTCATCACTGCTTCCTGGCCTGATGGAGGTGAGCCCGCACAAGACCACTTCCAGCCCATTGCCCCATCTCACTCTGATCTGCAGTCCTTTGTCCTCTCTCCTCTTTATCCCAAAGGCTGAGTGCCTTAGGAAGATAAATCTGTCCTGGTGTTCAGATTCCATTAGAAACTCTCTTCTCCAGCTGTGGAACACACAGCACACCTTAGGACTGTTCATTTGTGTATCCAGTAAACATTTGTAGAGTATTTATTACATGACTGACTGAGGATGAGGGAGAAAGAAGCCAGAGTATTCTGCCTCAGCAGTGTATCATGTTTAGGTATTAAAAGACAGCCCTATCCTGGAAGTGAGCAGGACATGGGGTCTGAAAATCTTTGAACAAAGTAGCAACCACGGTAGGTCAGAGTGTTTTCCAGATTTTCCAGGATGGTCTATTCTGAAGATAGATGCCTTTCCCTTAACATGTATTTGAAGTATATTTGACCCAGAGCAGTGACTGAGCTCCTTCATATCTACAGAAAGAGATTGATAACTAGGGAAGGAGTCAGGTCATGCTCTAAGCCTGCCATGATGCCCATAGAAGCCAGGAGCCTCAATCTCAGTGTGCTGGATTCCCTGAAGACTGCTACAGACCATTCCAACCTTTTAATGACCCATTTTTCAGGCCACAGGGAATTTCTGTCTTTTGTGTTCTGTGGACACAGAGATACAATTTCTCTTTTGGGGGAGATCAAATGGGGCAAAGAAGCCAATCCACACTCCTCACCCTACATGGCGATGGAAAGTTCTATAAAAACAAATGAAACAGGATGAGGTATGGGGGTTTTCTGGTATAAGACAACTTTGTGCTGACAGTAGCTCACTCTCATGGAATGTAAGGAGCAACAATTGGTCCTGGATTTCCTGGGAATTCCTAGCACCATCCAAGAAACAATATCCCAGGAAAGTCCCTGAGTGTGGAGCCAATAGCTAATAAGGATGTATCTGAGAATCTCCAAGCTGGCTCAAAACAAATGTGGGATACGATACAGGATTAAAAGGTGTGGGAGGGGCTGGGTGGCAGGGGAGGCTGCTATTGAAATGATCATGTGGTTTTACTGTGTTATGTTATTAAAATGGTGAATTACCTAATTGAATTTTAAAAATATATATGGGAACTACAAGTGCAGATTTCTTACATGCGTATGTTGCATGGTGGTGAATCCAGGCTTTTAGCATATCCATCACCTGAATAGTGAGCACTGTACCCAATAGGCAATATTTCAACTCTCACCCCATTCCTAACCTCCCACCTTTTGTAGTCTTCAATGTCTATTATTCTACTCTGTATGTCCATGTATATCCATTCTTTAGCTTGCACCTATAAGTAAAAGCACGTGCAGTTTTTGACTTTTGTTTCTGATCTATTTCACTTAAGATGAAGTTCCATCATGTTGTTGCAGAAGGCACAATTTCATTCTTTTTTATGGTTGAGTAGTATTCTATGGTATATACATTTTCTTTATCCAGTCCTCTGCTAATGGGCTCTTAGGTTGATTTGATGACTTTGCTATTGTAAATAGTGCTGCAATAAATGTATAAGTACACTTATCTTTTTTATATAATGATTTATTTCCCTTTGGTTCAGTACTGATTCAATAGTGGGACTGCAAGATCAAATGGTAGTTCTACTTTTAGTTCTTTTGGAAATCTTCATACTGTTTTCCATAGACGTACTAATTTTCATTCCCACCAACAGTGTATCAGCATTCCCTTATCTCTGCATCTTCATCAACATATGTTGTTTTATGACTTTTTAATAATAGCCATTCTGACTGATGTATGATGATATCTTGTTTTGGTTTTAATTTGCATTCCTCTGATGATTAGGAATGTTGACCATTTCTTCATATGTTTGTTTGCCTCTTGCATGTCTTCTTTGGAAAAATGTCTGTTCACGTCTTTTGCCCACTTTTTAACGGGTTATTTGATTTTTTTCTTGTTGAGCTGTTTGAGTTCCTGATAAATTCTGGATATTAGCACTTTAACAGATGCATAGTTTGCAAATATTTTTTCCCATCTGTGTAGGTTGTCTGTTTACTCTGTTGATTGTTTCTTTTACCGTTCAGAGAAGATTTTTAGTTTAATTAAAACCCATGTGTCTATTTTCACTTCTGTTGCATTTGTTTTTGAGGACTTGGTCATAAATTCATTGCTTTGGTCAATGTCCAGAAGAGTTTTTTTCTCATTTTTTTCTAGGATTCTTATGATTTCAGGTATTACATTTAGGTCTTAAATCCACCTTGAGAGGCCGGGCGCGATGGCTCACGCCTGTAATCCCAGCACTTTGGGAGGCCGAGGTGGGCGGATCACGAGGTCAGGAGATCGAGACCACGGTGAAACCCCATCTCTACTAAAAATACAAAAAATTAGCCGGGCGCAGTGGCGGGCGCCTGTAGTCCCAGCTACTTGGGAGGCTGAGGCAGGAGAATGGCGTGAACCCGGGAGGCGGAGCTTGCAGTGAGCCGAGATTGCACCACTGCACTCCAGCCTGGGCGACAGAGCGAGACTCCATCTCAAAAAAAAAAAAAAAATCCACCCTGAGTTACCTTTTGCATATGGTAACTCAAGATGGATCCTGTTTCCTTCTTCTGCATATAATTATTCAATTTTTCCAGCATCATTTATTGAATACAGTGTCTATTTCTCTAGTGTATATTTTTGTTGGTTTTATCAAGCATCAGTTGGTTGTAGGTATGTGACTTTACTTCCAGGTTCTCTATTCTGTTCCATTGATCTATGTGTCTACTTTTATATCAGTACCATGCCATTTTGATTATTATAGCCTTGTAGTATAACTTAAAGTCAGATAATATGATTTCTTCAGCTTTGTTTTTTGGGGTTTTTTTTTTGTTTTTTTGCTTAGGATTGCTTTGGCTATTCAGGAACTTTTAAGGTTCCATATGAATTGGAGGAATGTTTCTTCTAATTCACTGAAAAATGACATTGATAATTTGATAGTGATTGTGTTGAATCTGTAGATTGCTTTGGACAACATTTTCATTTTAATGATATTGATTCTTCTGCTCCATAAGCATGGGATATTTTTCCATTTGTTTGTGTTATCTACAATTTTTTTCATCAATGTTCTTTAGTTCTCCTAATACAAATATTTCACCTCCTTGATTAAATATATTCCAAGGTATTTTTTGTGTAGCTATCATAAATGGGATTGCTCTCTTTATTTGGTCCTTGGTTAGATTATTATTGGTGTATAAAAATGCTACTGATTTCTGTATGCTAATTCTGTATCTTGAAACTTTATTGAACTCATGTATTAAATGTAACAGGTTTTTTTTTTTGGTGGAGTCTTTAAGGTTTTCCTGATATAAGATTATGTCATCAGTAAACAGGGATAATTTGACTTCCTCTTTTCCCATTTGGATGCCTTTCATTTTTTTCTCTTGCCGAAGTGCTCTATGAGGACTTCCAGCACCATGTTGTATAAGTCCATTTTCACACTGCCATAAAGAACTTCCCAAGACTGGGTAATTTATAAATGAAAGAGGTTTAATTGACTCGCAGTTTCACATGGCTGGGGGAGGCCTCAAGAAACTTACAATTATGGTGGAAGGGGAAGCAGGCACATCTTACATGGTGGCAGGCAAGACAGAGCCAACAAGAGCAGGGAAAACTGCCTTATAAAACCATCAAATCTCATGGTAACTCACTCACTATCATAAGAACAGCATGGGGGAAACTGCCCCCCATGGTCTAATAACCTCCCTTCCTCAACACATGGGGATTACAGTTTGAGATGAGGCTTGGGTGAGAATACAGAGCCAAACCATATCACATGTTGAATAAGAGTGGTGAAAGTGGACATCCTTGTCTTGTTCCAATGCTTGGAGGGAATGCTTTCAACTTTTCCTCATTTAGCTGTGAGTTTTTCATATGTAGCATTTATTACGTTGAGGTATCTTTCTTGTATGCCTAGTTTGTTGAGGATTTGAATCATGATGGGATGCTGAATTTTATCTAATGCTTTTTCTATATCTATTCAGACAATCATATGGTTTTGTCCTTTATTCTGTAGAAGTGATGTATCACATTTATTGATTTGTGTATGTTAAATCATCCTTGCATCCCTGGTATAAAACTCACTTGATCGTCCCTCTCCCTCTCCCTCTCCCTCTCCCTCCTTTCCATGGTCTCCCTCTCATGCCGAACCCTCTCCCTCTCCACAGTCTCCCTCTCATGCCGAACCAAAGCTGGACTGTGCTGCTGCCATCTCAGCTCACTGCAACCTCCCTGCCTGATTCTCCTGACTCAGCCTGCCGAGTGCCTGCGATTGCAGGCGCGCGCCACCACACCTGACTGGTTTTCGTATTTTTTTGGTGGAGACGGGGTTTCGCTGTGTTGGCGGGGCAGGTCTCCAGCTCCTAACCGCGAGTGATCCGCCAGCCTCGGTCTCCCGAGGTGCCGGGATTGCAGACGGAGTCTCGTTAACTCAGTGCTCAATGGTGCCCAGGCTGGAGTGCAGTGGCGTGATCTCGGCTCGCTACAACCTCCACCTCCCAGCCGCCTGCCTTGGCCCCCCAAAGTGCCGAGACTGCAGCCTCTGCGGGGCCGCCACCCCTTCTGGGAAGTGAGGAGCGTCTCTGCCTGGCCGCCTATCGTCTGGGATGTGAGGAGCCCCTCTGCCTGGCTGCCCAGTCTGGAAAGTGAGGAGCATCTCTGCCCGGCCGCCATCCCATCTAGGAAGTGAGGAGCGTCTCTGCCCTGCCGCCCATCGTCTGAGATGTGGGGAGCGCCTCTGCCCCGCCGCCCCGTCTGGGATGTGAGGAGCGCCTCCGCCCAGCTGCAACCCCGTCTGGGAGGTGAGGGGCGTCTCTGCCCGGCCACCCCGTCTGAGAAGTGAGGAGACCCTCCGCCTGGCAACCGCCCCGTCTGAGAAGTGAGGATCCCCTCCGCCCGGCAGCCGCCCCGTCTGAGAAGTGAGGAGCCCCTCCCCCCGGCTGCCACCCCATCCGGGAAGTGAGGAGCGTCTCCGCCCAGCAGCCACCCCGTCCGGGAGGGAGGTGGGGGTCAGCCCCCCGCCCGGCCAGCCATCCCGTCCGGGAGGTGAGGGGTGCCTCTGCCCGGCCGCCCCTACTGGGAAGTGAGGAGCCCCTCTGCCCGGCCAGCCGCCCCATCCGGGAGGGAGGTGGGGGGTCAGCCACCCGCCCGGCGAGCCGCCCCATCCAGGAGGGAGGTGGGGGGGTCAGCCCCCCGCCCGGCCAGCCGCCCCGTCTGGGAGGGAGGTGGGGGGATCAGCCACCCGCCCAGCCAGCCGCCCCATCTGGGAGGGAGGTGGGGGGATCAGCCCCCTGCCCGGCCAGCTGCCCCGTCCGGGAGGTGAGGGGCGCCTCTGCCCGGCTGCCCCTACTGGGAAGTGAGGAGCCCCTCTGCCCGGCCACCACCCCGTCTGGGAGGTGTACCCAACAGCTCATTGAGAACGGGCCATGATGACAATGGCGGTTTTGTGGAATAGAAAGGGGGGAAAGGTGGGGAAAAGATTGAGAAGTCGGATGGTTGCTGTGTCTGTGTAGAGGGAGGTAGACATGGGAGACTTTTCATTTTGTTCTGTACTAAGAAAAATTCTTCTGCCTTGGGATCCTGTTGATCTATGACCTTACCCCCAACCCTGTGCTCTCTGAAACATGTGCTGTGTCCACTCAGGGTTAAATGGATTAAGGGCAGTGCAAGATGTGCTTTGTTAAACAGATGCTTGAAGGCAGTATGCTCGTTAAGAGTCATCACCACTCCCTAATCTCAAGTACCCAGGGACACAAACACTCTGCCTAGGAAAACCAGAGACCTTTGTTCACTTGTTTATCTGCTGACCTTCCTTCCACTATTGTCCTATGATCCTGCCAAATCCCCCTCTGCGAGAAACACCCAAGAATGATCAATAAAAAATAAAATAAAATAAAATAAAATAAAATAAAATAAAATAAAATAAAATAAAAAACTCACTTGATCATGGTATATTATCTTTTTGATGTGCTGTTAAATCCAGTTTGCTAGTATTTCGCTCAGTATTTTTGCATCTAGGCTCATCAGGGATATTGGTCTGTAGTTTTCTTTTTTGTTGTATCTTTGTACAGTTTTGGTATCAGGGTGACACTGGCCTCATCGAATGAGTTAGGAAGAATTCCCTACTCCTTGATTTTTTGGTATAGTTTCAGGAAGATTTGTATTAGTTCTTTGTTTGGTAGAATTCAGCTGTGAATTCAGCTGGTCTTGGGTTTGTTTTGTTGGAATATTTTTATTACTAATTTAATGTCACTACTCACTATTGATCTGTTCAGGAGTTTTATTTCTTCCTGGTTCAATCTCAGGAGATGTTTTCAGTAATTTATCCATTTCCTCTAGGTCTTCTAGTTTGTAAGTATATAATTGTTCATAATAGTCTCTGATGATCTTTGTATTTCTGTGGCATGTTTTAATGTCTCTTTTTCATTTCTGATTGTGTTTATTTGGATTTTCTCTTCTTGGTAAGTCTAGCTAGTGGTTTGTCAATATTGTTTATCTTTTTGAAGAACCAATTTTTTGTTTCATTGGTCCTCTGTAAACTTTTGTTGGTCTCTATTACATTTAGTTCTCCTCTGATCTTTGTTATTTCTGTTATTCTTTTTAATTCTGGGTTTGGTTTGTTCTTGCTTTTCTAGTTCCTTGTCAAACTAGCATTTCTAGTTTGCATTGTTAGGTTGCTTATTTTCAATATTTCTACTTTTTGATGTAGGTATTTAATGCTATAAAATTCCTTCTTAGCACTGCTTTTCCTGTATCCCACAGGTTTTAGTATATAGCATTTGTATTTTCATGTGTTTCAAAAAAAATTAATTTCTGTGTTAACTTCTTTCTTGACCCAGTGATTGTTCAGAAGCATGTTGTTTAATTCCCATGTATTTGTATGGTTTCCAAAGTTCCTCTGGGTATTGATTTCTACCTTTATTTCACAGTGGTCTGAGAAGATACTTGAGGTAATTTCAATTGTTTAAAATTTGTTAAGACTTGTTTTATGACCTAACATGTGGTTTATCTTGAAGAATATTCCATATGCTGATGAAAAGAATGTATATTTTGTAGTTGTTGCATAGAATGTTCTGTATAAGTCCATTTAGTCTAAAGTCCAATTTAAGTCCAATGTTTCTTTGTTAATTTTTTGTCTTGATGATCTATCTAGTCCTGTGAGTGGGATGTTGAAGCTCCCACTATTATTGTATTGCCACCTCTTTAGGTCTAGTAATATTTGTTTTATTAATTTGGGTGCTCCAATGTTGAATGCATATACATTTAGGACTGCTATATCCTCTTGCTGAATTGATCCCTTTATCATTATATGATGACCTTCTTTGTCTTTTTTCTTGCTTCTTATTTAAAGTCTGTTTTATCTGATATAAATATAGCTACTTCTGCTAACTTTTGGTTTCCTTTTGTGTAGAATATCTATTTCCACCTCTTTGCTTTGAGTCTATGTGTGTCTTTATTGGTAAGATGAGTTTTGTAAGTGGAATATAGTTCAGTCATGTTTTTAATGCATTCTGCCAATCTATATCTTTTAAGTGGAGCATTTAGTCCATTTACATTCAAGGTTGATATTGATATGTAAAGCTTTATTCCTGTCATTGTTAATTGTTTTCAAGTTGTTTTATAAATTCTTCCTTTCTTTTTTTTCTCTGTGTTTTTCTCTTTGTGCTTTGATGAAATTCTGTCACGTTGCCATTTGATCCTTTTCTCTTCCTCCTTTGTGTGATTGTTTTATAAGACCTATGAGTTTTATATTTTCATTTGTTTCTGTGATGGTGAATATCAACCTTTTGTTTCCATGTTTAAGACCCCTTTGAGCATTTCCTTTAGGGCTGGTATAGAGGTGACAATTTCCCTCAGTGTTTGCTTCTCTGGGAAAGACTTTATTTCTCCTTCATTTATGAAGCTTATTCTGGCAGAAAATAAAAATCTAGACTGACAATTTTTTCCTTTCAGTACTTTGAATATACCATATTATTCTCTTCTGCTGTGTAAGGTATCTGCTGAAAAGTCTGCTGTTAGTTTAATAAGGTTTCCTTTACAGGTGACTAGATGCTTTTCTCTTGCTAATTTTAAAATTCTTTCTTCTACCTTGACTTTAGACATTCTGAATATAATATGCCATGGTGAAATCCTTTTTGCAATGTATTTTCATGGAGATTTCTAGGCCTCCTATACCTGGGTGTCTAACTTTCTTGCTAGACTTGGGAAGTTTTCATAGATTATCTCCTTAAACAGGGTTTCTAAACTCTGATCTCTTTTCCTCCTTGGGAACACCAATAATTTTTAAGTTTATTTGCTTTATATAGTCCCAAACATCTGCTTTGTTCATTATTTTTTATTCTTTTTTCCTTATTTTTGTCTGGCTGGATTATTTCAAAAGACCTGTATTCAAGTTCTGAGATTGTTTCTTCTGTTAGATCTAGTCTATTATTGAAGCTTTCAAATATTGTTTTTATTTCTTTCAATGAGCTTTTCAATTCCAGAACTTATGCTTTTTTTCTTTAAGATATCTATCTCCTTGGTAAATTTCTCATTCATTTCTTGAATGCCTTTCTGATTTATTTGTTTGATGCAGATTTCTCTTGCATCTCATTGCACTTCTTCAGAATCAATATTTTGAATTCTTTATCTGGAATATTGAGCAATTATTTTTGGTTGGAATATGTTGCTTGATAATTGTTGTGGTCCTTTGGTGTGTCATATTTCCTTACCTTTTGTGAATCCTGTGTCCTTCTATTAACATCTGAGCATCTGATATAGCTTGTTCCAATTTTTTGAAATGCTTTTTTAGGGGACAATTTTTTTTCTGAAGATGTATATATATAGTAGGACACTTTGGCTTTAATTTGGAGTGCCTGTGGTAGTGTGATCTTTGTATGTCTTATTCAGCAGCACACAGCATCAGTGGTATCTGTGATATCCTCAGTGGCTTAGGTATAGTTATTAGTTAAGGCTGTGGTTAAGTTTAGCTGAGGACTTGGACACCAGCTGAGCCAGTCTTCAAGCCCCAGTGGTGGCAGCAGCAGGTTGAGTGTGCCTGTTTTTAGGCCCCAGAGAAGTTTACTTTGGCATTGGTGTTAGTGTGTCCCAGAGGGCTGATTCTTGGGCCTCTAGATGGCTTGCTTAAAAGTGTTCTAGTAATGGAAGTTAAGGTCTTGCGCATGTTCAGGTTCTCAGGCCCCTGGGCAGCTGGTGTAATGCGGGTGATAGCAGTAGCAGTGATGGAGCACTGAAACCCAAGTGGTCTATATTGGTGGTCTGGAAGCTGTGATGGGTTGGGAAGACTAGTCCTCAGTCCCACAAATATCTGTAGAAAGACAGTGGGTATTGTACTATGTGTGCTTAGGAGAGCTTGGTCTCTCTTGTCTCTGCCTCAGCTGGGTGGAAGCTGCAGCCATGTTGCCTTGAACTTGGCCTAAAGGCAGGGCAAAGCCCAGTGTTAAGCTCTCAAAATGGTTTTGGCTGTGGGTCTGTGACAAGAGACAGCAGGGCCTCCCTCAGATGAACAGCATGGGCAAGAAGCTGTGAAGACTGCCATCCACTGAAGTCACAGTCTCACAGCAGCCCTTATCAGGGTGCTAGGTATTGTCCTAGATATGCATAGGAGAGTGTGATTTCCATGTCCCTCCTCAGCTGGGCAGAAGCTGTAGCCACGTCAGTGCTTACTCTGCCCAAGAGCAGAGCAGAGGCCAGTGTTAAACTCTCAAAATGGCACCATAGGTCTGCAACCTGGGAAGGTGGAACCTTTTACAGGCTTGCAGTGTGGGCAAGAATCTGTAAGAAGTGTGGTCTACTTACATCTCAGTCTTACAGCAGCATGGTTGTAGGGAAGTGGGTATTGTTCTAGATAAGTGTAGCAGCAGCTGGTTTCCCTGCTGTTCCTTGGCTGGGGGGTGGTTGCAGCCACGTGAGCCCAAGCTCAGCCCAAGGGTGAGGTGAAGCCCAGCATTAAACTCTCAAAATGGCATCTTGAGCTTGGGACCAGAGCAGATGACCCCTTCCCCAAGGAAGCAGTATGGGCAAGAAGCTGTTTAGAGTATGGTCCACTCATGTCTCATTCTCAACAGGAGCACACAGCAGGATGGTAGGGACTCTCCCAGGGGTGCATAAGAGTGCCTGGTCTCCCTTCTCCCTTTTTGGAGCAGCAGCCATGTCTGTAGATCCCCAATATCTAGGCTGTCGAGAATGGTGTCCAGCTGAAGCTGTTCTAGGCTCGGATGCCTTTGGGATTTTGTAGTGAGTTCCCTTTCTGGAGCAATATCTCTGTGCAATCTCTAAGCAGCTACATATGTAAGGCCTGAGGTCTTAGTGAATCAAGAGATTCTCCCATAGCCAAGATCATAAAAGACCATTTTGGAGTGTGGATCCCTGGGGGTTTCTCTTACACTGTTTCCTCACATTCAGAAGCCTTTCCTGGCTCTCAGCCAGTCCCCAACCAGATAAGCCACTACAACCTTCTTTTGATTAGAGTGTGCATGAGATATTTTCTCATTCTTTGAATATGAACCTATTTGTGTCTTTGTAGTTAAAGTGTGTCACTTAAAGACAGCATATAATTGGTCCTTGCCCCTTGATTAGAGTGCTTATTCCATTTATATTTAATCCAATTATTATGATTAAACTTAGATCTGCTATTTTGAAATTAGTTTTCTATTTATCTCATAGATTTTGCTTCTGTCTTGCCAGCTTCTTGCTTTCTTTTTTGTCAAATAGGTTTCCCACTTTTTTTTTTTTTTTTGAGACAGGTCTGGCTCTGTCACACAGGCTGAAGTGCAGTGGCACAATCTTGGCTCACTGCAACCTCTACCCCCTGACTCAGCCTCCCAAGTAGCTGAGACTACAGGTGTGCACCATCACACCTGGCTACTATTTGTATTTTTTGTAGAGATGGGGTTTCACCATGTTTCCCAGGCTAGTCTCAAACACCTGAGCTCAAGCAATTCACCTGCCTTGGCTTCCCAAAGTGCTAGGATTACAAGTGTGAGCCACCACACCTGGCCTAATATATTTTCCACTTTTCCTTGTTAATTTCTTTATTGTCTTTGAGCTATATTTCAGCATTCCTTTTAGTGGAAAATATAAAGATTATGGTATTCATTTTTATTTTAGAAAAAATATAGAAACATTGCAACTATATAGCTTCAAACTAGATGTCTATATTCACCATCACTAGTACTTTTCATTGCTCTCTGTAGATCTGAGAAACCATCTGACATCATTTCCCTTCATAGTCAAGGCTGTAGATTGCCATTTTCCTGAGTATGAATCATACCTTTGCTTTCCTTACATATCTAAGGATATTGTTTGGACCTTTGGCCCCTCTAAATCTCATGTTTAAATGTGATTTCCAATGTTGCAGGTGGGGGCTGGTGGGAGGTGATTAGATCATGTCAGATCCCTCATGGATGGTTTAGCACCATCACCTTTCTGATAAGTATCAGTTAGTTCACAAATGATCTGGTTGTTTAAAACAGTCTGGGACCTCCCCCTTCTCTCTTTCTTGCTCCTCCTCTCACCATGTGACATTCTGGCTCCCCTTCACCTTCCACCATGATTGTAAGCTTCCTGAGGCTCTCACCAGCAACAAATGCCAGCACTATGCTTCATATGTAGCCTGCAGAACTGTAAGCCAATTAAACCTCTTTTCTTTATAAATTATCCAGTCTCAAGTATTTTCATAGCAATGCAACAACACACTAATGCTTCTAGTAATTTGGGGCTAAAAATGAGACACACTTAAGTGACTCTTGATCCCGTTATGTTCTTCTGAAAATGGGTTTTCCTTCAGATTTATTAGTCTGTTCTGGCATTGCTATACAGAAATATCTGAGACTGGGTAATTTATAAATAGAAGAGGTTTAATTGGCTCACGGTTGTGTGGACTGTACAGGAAGTATGATGCTGGCATCTGCTCAGCCTCTGCGCAGACCTCAGGAAGCTTACAATCATGGCAGAAGGCAAAGAGGAAGCAAGGCATCTCACATGGTGGGAGCAGGAGCAAGGTATTGGAGGGGGGCGGTGCCACACACTTTTAAAAGACCAGATTTCAAGAGAACTCACTCACAATCATGAGGACAGTACCAAGTGGAATGGTGATAAATCATTTATGAGAAATCCACCCCCATGATCCAATTACCTCCTACCAGACCCCAACATTGATATCCTCCAACATTGAGGGTTACAATTAAGCATGATATTTGGGTGAGAACACAGATCCAAACCATGTCATTCCACTCCTGGACCCTCCCAAATCTCATGTCCTTCTCTCATTTCATAATATAATCATTCCTTTTAAACAGTCCTCCAAAGTCTTAACTCATTCCAGCATTAATTCAAAGGTCCAAATTCTCATCTGAGACAAAGCTACTCCTTTCCACCTATGAGCCTCTAAAATAAAATACAAGTTAGTTACTTCCAAGATACAATAAACATACAGGCGCTGGGTTAATACTCACATTCCAAAAGGGAGGAAATGGCCTAAAGAAAGGGGCTACAGGCCCCATCAAAGTCTGAAGCCCCAAGGGCAGTCATTAAATCTTAAAGCCCCAAAATAATCTCCTTTGACTCCATGTCCTACATCCAGGGCACACTGGTGTGAGGGGTGGATTCTCAAGGCCCTGGGCAGCTCCCCCACTGTGGCTTTGCAGGGTTACACCTCCAAGGCTGTTCTCACAGCTCCTTTCACAGGCTAGCATTGAGTGCCTGTGGCTTTTTCAAGTGCAAGGTGCAAGCAGTCAGTGGATCTACCATTCTGGTGTCTGGAGGATGGTAGCTCCCTTCTCATAGCTCCACTAGGCAGTGCCCCAGTGGGGACTCGGTGTGGAGCTCCAACTCCACATTTCCCCTCCCCACTACCGTAATAGGGGTTCTCCGTAAGGGCTCTGTCCCTGCAGCAAGCTTCTACCTGGACACCCAGGCTTTTCCATACATCCTCTGAAATCTAGGTGAAGGCTCCTAAGCCTCAGCTCTTGTATCCTGCACACTTGCAGGATTAACACCACGTGGAATCTGCCAAGGCTTGCAGCTTGCACCCTCTGAAGCAGCAGCCCAAGCTGTATGACAGCCCCTCTGAACCATGGCTAGAACTAGAGCAGCTGGGATGCATGCAGCAGTGTCCTGAGGCTGCACAGGGTAGCAAGGCCTTGGGCCTGGCCCACAAAACCATTAAGTCCTCCTAGGCCTGCTAGTCCTCAGGAAACACAATCATTGCCTTCCACCATGATTGTAAGTTTCTTGAGGCTTCCCCAGAAGTTGATGGGAGAAGCTGCCTCAAAGTTTTTTGAAATGCCTTCCAGGCCTTTTCTCCATTGTCCTGGCTATTAGCACTTGGCTCCTTTTGACTTATGCAAATTTCTGCAGTCTGCTTGAATTCCTCACCTGAAAATGCACTTTTCTTTTCTACCACATGGCCAGGCTGCAAATGTTTCAAACTTTTATGCTCTGCTTCCCCTTTAAATATAACTTCCAACTTTAAGTCATTTATTTGCTCATGCATATGAGCACAGGCTGTTAGAAGCAGCAACAACACATCTTGAATGCTTTGCTGCTTAGACATGTCTTCCACCAGATACCCTAAATCATCACTCTTGAGTTCAAAGTTCCACAAATCCCTAGAGCAGGGGTACATTGCAGCCAAGTTCTTTGCTAAGGCATAACAAAAGTGACCTTTGCTCCAGTTCCCAATAAGTTCCTCATCTCCATCTAAGACTTCATGAGCCTGGCCATCTCTGTCAATATCACTATCAGCATTTGAGTCACAACTACTCAACAAGTATCTAGGAAGTTTCAAATTTTCCCTTATCTTCCTGTCTTCTTCTGAGCCCTCCAAATTCTTCCAACCCCTTCCTGTTACTCAATTCCAAAGCTGCTTCCATATTTTCAGGAATCTTTATAGCAATACCCTGCACCTGGTACCAATTTTCTGTATTAGTTCATTCTTGCATTTGTATAAAGAAATACCGGAGGTTGGGTAATTTATAAAAGAAAAAGGTTTAATTGGCTCACAGTTCGACAGGCTGTATAAAAAAAAAAAGCATGGTGCTGGCATCTATTTGGCTTCTGGGGAGGCCTCAGGAAACTCACAATCATGGCAGAAGGCAAACAGGGAGCAAGGCATCTCACATGGTGGGAGCAGGAGCAAGGCAGGAGGGGGTGTCGTACCCTTTTAAACCACCAGATCTTGTAAGAACTCACTCATGACCATGAGGACAGTACCAAGTGATATGGTGCCAAACCATTTATGAGATATCCACCCCCATGATCCAATTAACTCCTGCTAGGCCCCTCCTTCATCCAGGTCCCACCAGGTGCCACCTCAATTGTAATTGAGGATTACAACTGAAAATAGAATTTGAGTGGGGACAAAAATCCAAACCATGTCATCAGGTAAAGACTTAGTCTGCCTGGACTCAAGACTATAAACTGTGTCTTCCTTGTGAAGTGCAGCAGCTGGTGTTTCTGTTTAGCTGCTGTTATGTAGCCTCACCCCATACAGTCTTCCCCATGCCATATGCAGTTTTGTGATCAGCTAGGAAAAGGACATAGTTCACATTCAAATTTGGGGGTCTTACCCCTTCTATGGTCCCTGAATTCTAGAATTCCCCTCTCCTTAAATTTCCAACTGCTCCACCGGCCCTAAATCCTGTCCTTTGCTATCTCAAGGCAATAATGCTACAACTTTTTTATGTCATAGTGTAAAGGGATATGGCGTACTCTTAGGTAAAAATAGAAAGCACAAAGTTGCTGTTCTTATCTGTCATGGTCATCTGTGACTCTCCTAAATTTCTGCCTGCTTTGTGCACTTTCCAGTGACTTCAAATACTTATTTTAAATATTTCTTTCCAGTTTTTACAATTATTGCTTGCAGGAATCTTTACCAAACCCCTTGACATTACCACCATTCTTGGAATTCCGTGTGCATGTATTTTTAATTAATAAAATTAATATTTTATGTAAGCCTCATAGCAGAAATTGGCTGTTGCCTAATATTCTAGAGTTTGCATTGCCACATTTTATTAATTCATCTTCCCATTTATAGACAACTTATTTTACCTCCAGCATCCAGAATCCACACAAAAACATGCTACAGTAAGAATTTTTCTATACATCCCCTTGTAGATCTGTGTGTGAACTTCTCTGAAACATTATGAGGACACAAACAATGGGAAAAAATTCCAAGCTCATGGATAGGAAGAATCAATATCAATCAGTACTTCCAGTTTTGCCTATTCAGTATGATATTGGCTATGGATTTGTCATAAATAGCTCTTATTATTTTGAGATATGTTCCATTAATACCTAGTTTATTGAGAGTTTTTAGCATGAAAAGGTGTTGAATTTTATCGAAGGTCTTTTCTGCATCTATTGAGATAATTCTGTGCTTTTTGTCATTTGTCCTGTTTATGTGATGGATTACATTTATTGATTTGCATATGTTGAACCAGCCTTGCATCCCAGGGATGAAGCCAACTTGATCATGGTGGATAAGCTTTTTGATGTGCTGCTGGTTTTGGTTTGCCAGTATTTTAGTGAGGATTTTCACATTGATGTTCATCAGGGATATTGGCCTGAAATTACCTTTTTTTGTTGTGTTTCTGTCTATATATTTTCAACCATTCATGTTTCATGACCTTTAAATTGTTTCATGAGCCTATTGAACAGCCACTAATGGAGTTTGTAGGGAAGTTCGTGTACTATCCCAACCACCAGCTTGAATACTTGAGCACTATTCCCCAAGTAGCTAAAGCAACCATGGTCACCAAGCTACCCACCATCTGGGCTTGAATAAGAAAGAATATTACATTACCCTGGCTGTGCTTAGGCAACATTACTCTGGTCCCTAGCATGAAAAAGAAATAAACGTTTTTAAACTGCCTTGTCCGAAAAGGATAAGGGAATTTTAGATTTTCAAACAAGCCCTTGAAATGGAAATAATCAGAAAAACATCATAAATTCTTAGCCAATACACAATTGTTTCTGGAACAGATGATGGTGGTCAAGAGGGATCATTTTGATATAGGGGCCACCAAAATCCAGATCTGACATCACCGATCTCGTCATATTTGATGCAACTTGACATAACTACACAAGAGCTTAAAGTTAAAAGTCATTATGAAGACCGTAGCAGAGTAGTTCTCTGCCTTGGCTGCACATTAAAACCACCTGAGTAGCTTTTAAAACTCCTAGTGTCAAGGCAATAACCCAGACCACTTGAATCAGAATTTCTGGAAATGGGACCTAGCCATCAGAAATTTTTTTAATTCCCCTATATGATTCCAATATGCAGCCAAGGTTGAGAGTTACTGTCCCAGCAGAAATTTACTCATATTTTTATCTTAGAAAACACATGCACAGAATAACCAACTGGTAGAGATATAATATGCAACACCTGACAAATGTGTTACTTCCCAATATAAAGCCCTATTTACAGTGTCACTGCGGGGGTGAAAGATGACCCTTATATAGAAGAAGAAGTGAAAAACTAATCTAAAATTAATTAAATAGAAAATCCTGGTTCACTTTGTTACGATAGGCAAAGATTTTTTGAACACCTTGGATTCCTCCTTATAAAACCAAAATGAACAGAGTATTCGGGGAAGGAGTATTGGAAGCTGTGAGTTAGAGGAGTAGTGGAAGAAAAATCAACCATAAGGAAAAGCAAAACAAAAGAAAACACCACACATAAAAATGTATGCCTAAAAATTATAAACATGGTTTTATAAGTGTTGTTGGAATTCCTGACAGTTTTATAGAAGATGGAATAAGGAAGGTAGAAATCTATTGTGCCATGGCACCCATTTTTTCATTAACAAACAGCCAGCCATTCTCTCATTTTGAAGAACATTTTCATTTTCATTCTGGCTAAAAGATGCATTCCACAGATGCATCCTGTGCATTGTTGGCACAGTGTCCCTAGGAATGAAGCAGACAGGCCACCCACTAAAGTATTGCTGACTTAAACAAAATAATTCTAGATCTGGAGGCAGAAATCTAAGCTGAGGCACCATGATATGGTTTTACTGCTGGTCCTTACCTCTAAATCAATTAAGAGACCTAGATCTCCTCAGTTGAAGAGGCAGGTGTCTTAACAGACACAGGTGTGTCCTGTAAATTTTGTTGTTGTTGTTGTTTTGTTTTTTTGAGACAGAGTCTCGCTCTGTCGCCCAGGCTGGAGGGCAGTGGCGCTATCTCGGCTCACTGCAAGCTCCGCCTCCCAGGTTCACGCCATTCTCCTGCCTCAGCCTGCTGAGTAGCTGGGGCTACAGGCACCCGCCACCACGCCTGGCTAATTTTTTTGTATTTTTTTTAGTAGAGACGGGGTTTCACCGTGTTAGCCAGGATGGTCTCAATCTCCTGACCTCGTGACCCGCCCGCCTCGGCCTCCCAAAGTGCTGGGATTACAGGCGTGAGCCACTGCGCCCCGCCAAATTTTCTTTAAGCTGACCGCAGAAGAGTTTGCGGACATTTACCATGGTGGATGAATACAGGCAAGAAGGAACCCCAGACCTTTCTAGGGTTGTTAACTATAGGCTCTGAACTTATGCCAGTCATAATTGCCACCATAGTTCCCTGGTCAGAATGGAGACAAATGAAGGTCAGGAGATGCATTACTTTCTTATTGCTGCTTAACAAATTACCACAGACTTAGTGACTTAACACAAATATGTTATCTTACAGTTCCAAGCTCACAAGTCCATAATCAGTATCAGTAGGCTAAAATCGAGGTGTCAGCAGAGCTGTGTTCCTTTTGAAAGCTCTAGGGAATATTCTATTTCCCCACATTTTCTATCTTCAAGAGGTCCCCTGCGTTCTTGGCTCATGGCCCCTTCCATCTTCAAAGCCAGCAATGACATCATTCTGGCCTCTGCTTCCATCCCCACATTTCCTTTGGGTTGGACTCTTCTACCTCCCTCTTACAATGACTCTTGTAATTTGGCCCACCTAGATAATCCAGGATAATCCTCCCATCTCAGTATGTTTAACTTAATCACATCTGCAAAGTCCCTTTTGCCATATAAGGTAACATATTCATGGGTTCTTAGGATTAGAATGTGGACATCTTTAAGGGGCCATTGTTCAACCTACCACAGATGTCCATGTCATAGTAAACCCACTGGGACCACTGAGTCAGCAAGTGGTTATTGTCTAGTGTTGCCAGATCTAGCAAATAAAAATACAAGAGGTCCGGTTAAACTTGCAATTCAGAAAAACAACAAATTTTTTTTTTTGTATAAGTGTGTCTTGTGCAATATTTTACATACTTGGGACATACTTATATTCAAACATTTTGTTGTTTATCTGAACTTCAATTTTAATTGAGCATTCTATTTTTATCTGGCAATCTACCCAGAGTGTCTGGTAAGAATAAACAAGCACACTAACAGACAAAATTCCCACTTTGCTTTGCCAAATGGTAGAATAAGGGTTATTATGATAAGAAGCATCCAGAACAATCCCCACCCCACAAGATATTAAAGTGAAAGCAAACTGCATCTCTGGGAAATCCCAAAGAAAAATGTTATCATTGAAGACTTAGAAGATACCAGGTTGGTGATTTCTACCACATCCCCATTTGTATCACCTATACAGCTTTAGAAAAGCCACAAGCATCTTAGAAAATGACTATGGATTCTCTCTTCTTAATCAGATGACAATGAAAATCACAACTGTGGTCCCAGATGCTGTATTGTCAATGAAACAAATCCACCCAACCCTTGGTACCTAATAGGAATATATTGATCCAGAACGATCAGTTTTTAAAATTATAATCAACAAGGATCACCAAAAGCAGTTTGCCTTCCACTGGTAGGGACAAAAATAAAACTTGTCTTATATCAGTGCTATGTCAAGTCACCTACATGTTGTCACAATATCATCGAGAAATCATTATCCTGATATCCCACAGAACACACCTCTGGTTCATTATATGGATGACATTATTCTACTTGAAAATGGTAAATAGGAAAATTCAAGCACGCTAGATGTTTTAGTAAGACTCACACATATCAGGGGATAGAGAAGAGCCCTGTGAACCTTCTGAGGCAGACAATATCAGTGAAGTTTCTAATATTCTGGTAATGTGGAGCATGTAAAGTATCTCCTCTAAACTTACAGACAAGTTGGTGCACCTTACAACATCTACCACAAAAAGAAGGACAAAGTGGACTTCTTGGGGTTTTGAAATAACATATACCATATTTGGGCATGCTGCTATTACCCATTTACTCAGTAATCGGCAAGGCTACCAGTTTTGAGTGGGGTCCAGAGTAAAAACAGCTTTACAACCATCCAGGCTGTAGGGAAACTGTCCTCCCACCACAGCCTCATGACCGGAAGATACAATAGCATTAGAGGTACCTGAGACAGGCAGAGTTGTTTTTACAGAGAAGCTGGCAAGCTATAGTAGGAAAACCACAGCTGAGATGCCATGGGGATAACGTCATGCCATCTTCTACTACTTCTATTTAAAAAGTAACTCCTGTCTGACTACTGAAAGAGAATAAATGCCTGGCCATGGGACATTGTGATGGTTAATTTGGTATGTTAACTTAGCTGGGCCATGGGGTGCCTATGTATGCGGTCAAACATTATTCTGGGTGTTTCTGTGAAAGTATTTGTGGATAAAATTAATATTTGAATTGGCATACTGAATAAAACAGAGTTTCCTCTCTAATGTGGGTGGGCCTGACTCAAACAAAAAGGCTGATTCTCTCCAACAGAAGAAGGAATTCCTCCTGCCTGACTGCTTTGAACTGGGACATCAGTCTTATCTGGCCTTCAGACTCAAACTGAAATATCATCTCTTTTTGAGTCTCAAGTTTGCCAGCTTTTAAGCTGGATCTTGTACCATCAGCTTTCCTTCATTCTCAGACCATCAAACTCAGACTTAAACTACACATTGCCTCTCCTGGGTCTCCAGCTTGCTAACCGGATCTTGCCAACTGCAGGGTCTTCTCAGCCTTCATAATTACATGAGCCAATTTCTTACACTAAATATGTGTGTGTGTGTGTGTGTGTGTGTGTGTGTGTGTATATATATGATATTTATATTGATTCTGTTTCTCCAGAGAACCCTGACTAATATAGACACCAAATGACTATGTGACTGAACTGCCCATTATTAATGTTGGATTATCTTATTCAGTAAATTATGAAATTGATTTTGCTCAATAGCATCCTATTATTAAGTAGAAAGGTTAATTATGAGACTAGGCCTGAGCAGGCTGGAAAACACAGGTAAACTCCGTGAGCTAGTAGTTCAAAATCCCTTTGTACTTCAACACTTCTTCCTCAACCTATACCTGTAGGGAGTTCCCTATGATCAACTAACTAGTGGAAAATGAAAAGGCATGATTCTGGTTTACAGATGGCATTAAAACTATATCATTCCACCTTTGGTCCCCCAAATATCATGTCTTTCTCATATTTCAAAATATTATATATATATATATGTATATATATAATAATCTCTTCCCAATAGTCCCCCCAAATCTTAGCTCATTTCAGAATTAATTCAAAAGTTCCAAATCCAAAGCTTAAAAATCTCATCTGGAAATAAGTTCCTTCCTCCTATAAGCCTGTGAAATCAAAACAAGTTGTCTATTTTCAAGATAAAATGGGGGTACAGGCATTGAGCAAACATTCCTGTTTCAAAAGGGAGAAATCAGCCAAAAGAAAGGAAATACAGGTCCCACACAAGTCTGAAGCCAAGCAGGACAATCATCAAATCTTAAAGCTCCAAAATAATCTTTGATTCCATGTCCCATATCCAGGACACACTGCTGCAAGAAGTGGCCTTCTAAAACTTTGTGCAGCTCAACCCCTGTGTCTCAGCAGAATACAGCAGCCCACACAACTGCTCTCACAGGTTGGAGTTGAGTGCCTGAAGATTTTCTTGGCACAAGGTGCAAACTGTTGGTGGATTTACTATTCTAAGATCTGGAAAATGGTAGCCTTTTTCCACCAGCTCCACTAGGCAGTGCACCATGGTGAACTTTATTTAGGGCCTCAAATCCTACATTCCTCCTCTGCATTGTCCTAGGAGAGGTTCTTTTTGAGGGCTTCACACCTGCAGAAGACTGGGTGCCCAGTCTTTCTTATACATTTATACATTCTCTGAAATCTAGGCAAAGGATACTAAACCTGCTTCGTTCTTGCACTCTGCAAGACTGCAGACTTAACACCACATAGAAGCCACCAAGTCTCATGGCTCACACCCAGTGAAGCAGTATCCCAAACTGTATCTGAGCCCCTTGGAGCCAAGGATAGAGCTGGATCAGACTGAATGCAAGCAACAGTGTCCCAGAGCAGAGCAGTGAAGGACCAGGCATTGGCTACAGAACCATTCTTTCTTCCTAGGCCTCAGCATCTGTGATGGGAGGGGCTGCCTCAGAAAGCTTTCAGAGCCTTCAAGCCTTTGTTCCCGTCATCTTGGCTATTAGCACTTGGCTCCCTTTTGTTTTTTGTTTTTTGTTTTTTGTTTTTTGTTTTTTGTTTTGAGATGGAGTCTTGCTCAGTTGCCCAGGCTGGAGTGCAGTGGCACGATCTCGGCTCACTGCAAGCTCCACCTCCCAGGTTCATGCCATTCTCCTGCCTCAGCCTCCCGAGTAGCTGGGACTACAGGCACCTGCCACTATGCCTGGCTAACTTTTTTGTATTTTTAGTAGAGATGGTGTTTCACCATGTTAGCCAGGATGGTCTAAATCTCCTGACCTCATGATCCACCTGTCTCGGCCTCCCAAAGTGCTGGGATTACAGGTGTGAGCCACCGCACCTGGCCTTGGCTGCCTTTTAGTCATGCAAATGTTTCTAGCAAGTGGTTGCTCCACAACCAGCTTGAATTCCTCTCCTGAAAAAGCTTTTTCTTTCTTTGCCATGTGGTTAGGCTGCAAATATTCCAAACTTTAACACTCTGCTTCCCCTTTAAATATAACTTCCAACTTTAAATCATTTATTCACTCTCACATATGAGATAGGCAGTTAGACGCAGCCACACCACAACTTGAATGCTTTGCTGCTTACAAATTTCTTCCACCAGTTACCCTAAGTCATCACTCTAAAGTTCAAACTTCCACAGATCCCTAGCACATGAACACAATACAGCCAAGTTCTTTGCTAAGGCATAACAAGGGTGACTTTTGCTCCAGTTCCCAATAAGTTCCTCACTTACATCTGAGACCTCATCAGCCTAGACTTTACTGTCCATATTACTATTGGCATTTTGGTCATAACCATTTAACCAATCTCTAAGAAGTTCCAAATTTTTCCTCATCTTTCTGTCTTCTGAGCCCTCCAAAATCTTCCAAGCTCTGCCTATTACCCAGTTCCAAAGGTAATTCCACATTTTCAAGTAACATTATAGCCTTGTTACCAATTTTCTATGTTAGTAAGGTTTTTGACTCTAGTCCCTTACTCATGGACTACACCTCTGGATCCACTCAGGGCTGGGAAAACCTTGCTACCCTGAAGGGAAGCACATAGGCCTGGCTTGCTTTGCCACTGGCTGGTTGTAGAGTCTAAGGGCCTTGATCAAACATAGGCAGTAGCCAAGGAGTGGTTACAGCAGGCCTTGGGTGAGATCCAGTGCCATGCTGGCTTCAGATTTGACCCTGTGTAGTCATAGTGGTGATGCCCACAGGAGTGCTTGTGTCACAGCACCTCCAGGTGTAGGAGGCTCAGAATAGAGAGACTGTGTTTGTTTGGGAGAAAGTAAGGGAAGAGAACAAGAGTCTCTGCCTGGGAAATTCAGAAAATGCTCCCAGACTTGTCCAAGACCATCAAGGCAGTAACTCTACAAGTCTGCAAGAACCCCAGTGTTACAGGACTTAGGATGCCCCCTAAAGCAGATACAGCTTATATCACAACACGCAAGTCCTTTCAAGTATCTGGAAAGACTTCCCAAGAAGGACTGCTAAAAATGAGCCCAGACAGTAAAGACTACAATAACTACCTAACCCTTGAATGCCCAGACACTGAAGAACATCTAAGCATCAGCACCATCCAGGAAAAAATGACCTCACCAAAAAACTAAGCCACCAGAGATCAATCCTGTCAAAACAGAGATACGTGACCTTTCAGACAGACAATTCATAACACCTGTGTTGAGAAAACTCAAAGAAATTGAAGATAACACAGAGAATAAATTATATCAAATAAATTTATCAAAGAGATTGAAATAATTTAAAATAATAAAGCAGAAATTCTGGGGCTAAAAAATGCAATTGGCATACTGAAGAATGTATTAGTCCTTTAATAGCAGAATTGATCAAGCAGAAGAAAAATTAGTGAGCTTGAAGACAGGATATTTGAAAATACACAATCAGAGGAGACAAAAGAAAAAATAATTAAAAAAAGAATGAAACACACCTAAAGGATTTAAAAACAGTCTCTAAAGGGAAAATCTAAGAATTCTTTGCCTCAAAGAAAAGATAGAGAAAAAGATAGGGGTAGACATTTTATTCAAAGGGATAATGACAGAGAGAATTCCAAACCTAGAGAAAAATATCAATATCCAAGTACAAGTAGGTTATAGAACACCAGGTAGATTTAACCCAAAGAAGACTACCTCAAGGCATTTAAGAATCAGACTTCCAAAGGTCAAAGATAAAGAAATGATCCTAAAAGCAGCAAGAGAAAAGCCACAAATAACATACAATGAAGCTCCAACACATCTGGCAGCAGACTTTTCAGTGGAAACCTTACAGGCCAGAAGAGAGTGGCATTAGATAATTAAAGTACTGAAGAAAAAAACTTTTACCCTAGAAGAGTATATCTGGTGAGAACATCCTTTAAACATGAAGGAAAAATAAAGACTTTCCCAGATAAACAAAGCCAAGAAATTCCATCAATACCAGACATGTCCTAAAAGAATTCTGAAGGCAGTACTTCAACCAGAAACCAAATTACATTAATGGGCAAAAAGTAATCACCTGAAACTACAAGACTTACTGGTTTTTTGTTTTTTGTTTTTTATTTTTTTTTTTTTTACATTATTATTATACTTTAAGTTTTAGGGTACATGTGCACAATGTGCAGGTTAGTTACATATGTATACATGTGCCATGCTGGTGTGCTGCACCCATTAACTCATCATTTAGCATTAGGTATATCTCCTAATGCTATCCCTCCCCCATCCCCCCACCCCACAACAGTCCCCAGAGTGTGATATTCCCCTTCCTGTGTCCATGTGTTCTCATTGTTCAATTCCCACCTATGAGTTAGAATATGCGGTGTTTGGTTTTTTGTCCTTGCGATAGTTTACTGAGAATGATGATTTCCAATTTCATCCATGTCCCTACAAAGGACATGAACTCTTCATTTTTTATGGCTGCATAGTATTCTATGGTGTATATGTGCCACATTTTCTTAATCCAGTCTATCCTTTTTGGACATTTGGGTTGGTTCCAAGTCTTTGCTATTGTGAATAGTGTCACAATAAACATATGTGTGCATGTGTCTTTATAGCAGCATGATTTATAGTCCTTTGGGTATATACCCAGTAATGGGATCGCTGGGTCAAATGGTATTTCTAGTTCTAGATCCCTGGGGAATCACCACACTGACTTCCACAATGGTTGAACTAGTTTACAGTCCCCCCAACAGTGTAAAAGTGTTCCTATTTCTCCACATCCTTTCCAGCACCTGTTGTTTCCTGACTTTAAAAAAAAAAAAAAAGACTTACTGGTAATGGTAAGTATACAAAAAACACAGAATACTAAAACACTATAACTGTGGTGTGTAAACCACTGTTATCCTAAGTAGAAAGATCTAAGGATGAACCAATCAAAAATAATAACAACAACTTTTCAAGACATAGTACAATAAGATATAAATGGAAACAACAAAAAGTTTAAAAGTGGGAGGGGGTGAAGTTTAGACATAGAGCTTTAATTAGTTTTCTCTTTGATTGTTTGTTTGTTTATGCAAACAGTGTTAAGTTGTTATAAGGTTTAAATGATGGCTTATAAGATGGTATTTTCAAGCCTCATAGTAACCTCAGGCCAAAAGACATACAATGGATACACAAAAAATAAAGCAAGAAAATAAATCATATTGCCAGAGAAAATCACCTTCACTAAAAGAAAACACAAAAGAAAGAAAGAAAAAGAAGAAGACTACAAAACAACCAGAAAAGAAAACAAAGTTGTAAGGACTTACTAGTCAATAATAACATGGAATGAAAATGAACTAAACTCATTAATCAAAAGACAGACTGACTGAATGGATAAAAAACAAGACCCATTGATCTGTTGCCTACAAGAAACACACTTCGCCTATAAAGACACACATAGACTGAAAATTAAGGGATGGAAAAAGATATTCATGCCAATGGAAACCAAAAAAGAGCAGGAATTTCTATACTTATATCAGAAAAAATATATTTCAAGAAAAAAACTATAAGAAAAGACAAAAATTTCACTACATAATAATAAGGGGGTCAATTCAGTAAGAGGATATAACAATTCTAAATACATATGCACCCAACACTGGAGCGCCCAGATATATAAAGCAAATATTATTAGAGCTAAAGAGAGAGACAGACCCCAGTACAACAATAGCTGGAGACTTCAACACGTCACTTTCAGCATTGGACAGATCTTCCAGACAGAAAATCAACAAAGAAACATCAAACTTAATAATCACTGTAGAACCCAGTGGATCTAATAGATATTTATGGTACATTTCATCCAATGCTCACAAAATACACATTCTTTTTCTCAGCATATGGATGATTCTCAAGGATAGACCATATGTTAGGTCACAAAACGAGTCTTAAAACATTCAAAAAATTGAAATAATATCAAGCATCTTCTCTAACCACAGTGACATAAAACTATAAATTAATAACAAGAGGAATTTTGGAAACTATGTAAATACATGGAAATTAAACAACATGCTCCTGAATGACCAGTGGGTCAATGAAGAAATTAAGAAGAAAATTGAAAAAAAAATTTTGAAACTAATAATAATGGAAACAAAACATAACAAAACCTGTGGGCTACAGCAAAAGCAGTACTAAAAGAAAAGTTTATGCCTATAAGTACCTACATCAAAAAAAGGAAAATCTTCAAATAAACAATTTAATGATGCATCCTAAAGAATTAGAAAAGCAAGAGCAAACCAAATCCAAAATTAGTAAAAGAAAAGAAATAATAAAGATCAGAGCAGAAATAAATGAAATTAAAATGAAACAACAATACAAAACATCAGTGAAACAAAAAGTTGGTTTTTTAAAAAGTTAAACAAAATTGACAAATTCTTTTTTTTTTTTAGAGTTAAAAACAGGCAAAAATGTCACATTTATTTTAGAATTCATAATTGAATAGTAGAAGAAAGTAAAAATGCATAGGAATCATAAACATGAAACACAGGAAAAATAAATGAAACATAGGCAGGTGATTGCCTGCAGAGTAAGAAAGTATTAAGGAGGGCAGTACGAGAACTATTTAAGATATTTTAGGATAAGAAGTGGTTTTGTGGATTTGAATTCATTAAATAACACTTTCTATTTTGTTTTGTTATTCATCATTTAACATTTTTTAAAAAATATAAAGAATTCTCATAAGTATTTTTAAACTAGAAGACAAATAAGTGGAATGAAACATCTAAATGTCAAATTTTGGTGTGTACTTCCTATTAATTTCTAAGCAGGGACACCTGGCAAGCAGAAATAACTCTGAGGACATGTGGGATTTTGAATTTTTGGACACCTCTTTAAAATTGACAAATTCTTAGCCAGGCTGACTAAGAAAAAATTGAGAGAAGATACAAATAAATAAGATCAGAGAAGAAAAAGCAACATTACAGCTGATATCACAGAAATTCAAAGGATCATTAATGGCTACTATAAGTAACTATATGCCAATAAACTTGGAAATCTGGAAGAAATGGACAAATTCCTAGACATGTACAACCACCAAGAGTGAATCAGGAAGAAATCCAAAACGGGAACAGGCCAATAACAAGTCACAAGATCGAAGCCATAATGAAAAGTTTCTCATAAAGAAGAGCCTGAGACCCAATGGCTTCACTGCTGAATTGTACCAACAATTATATAAGAACTAATACCAATCTTAATCAAACTATTCCTAAAAATAGAGGAGGAGGGAATACTTCCAAACTCATTCTATGAGACCAGTATTACCCCAATACCAAAACTAGACAAATACCGATCAAAAGGAGAAAACCACAGGCCAATATCTCTAATGAATATTGATATGGTTTGGCTATGTCCCCACCCAAATCACTGTAACCAAAACAGCACGGTATTGGCATTAAAATATGCACATAGACCAATGGACAAGACTAGAGAACCCAGAAACAAATCCACATACCTATAGTGAACTCGTTTTCAACAAAGGTACCAAGAACACGCACTAGAGAAAAGACAGCCTCTTCAATAAATGGTGCTGGGAAAATTGGATATCCATATGCAAAAGAATAAAATTAGACCCGTATCTCTCACCATATACAAAAATAAAATCAAAATGGATTAAATACTTAAATCTAAGACCTTAAACTATGAAACTACTACAAGAAAACGTTGCGGAAATTATCCAGGACATTGGTCTTGGCAAAAATTTCTTGAGCAATACCCCACAAGCACAGGCAATCAAAGCAAAAGTGGACAAATGGGATCATATCAAGTTAAAAAGCTTCTGCACAGCAAGGGATACAATGAACAAAGTGAAGAGACAACCCACAAAATGGGAGAAAATATTTGCAAACTACGCATCTGACTGGGGATGAATAACCAGAATATATAAGGAGCTCAAACAACTCTATAGGAAAATATCTAACAATCTGATAAAAAAAAGTGGGCATAAGTTTGAATAGACATTTCTCAAAAGAAGACATACAAATGGCAAACAGCTATATGAAAAGGTGTTCAACATCATTGTTCATCAGAGAAATGCAAATAAAAACTACAATGAGATATCATCTCACTCCAATTAAAATGGCTTATAACAAAAAGACAGGCAATAACAAATGCCGGTGAGGATATGGAGAAAAAGGAACCCTTGTATACCATTGGTGAGAATGTAAATTAGTATAACCACTATGGAGAACAGTTTGGAGGTTCCTCAAAAACCTAAAAATTGAGCTACCATATGATCCAACAATCCCATTGCTGGGTATGTACTCAAAAAAAAAAAAGAAAAGAAATCATTATAATGAAGAGATATCTGCATTCCCATGTTTGTTGCAGCACTGTTCACAATAGGTAAGATTTGGAAGCAACCTAAGTGTCCATCAGCAGATGAATGGATAAAGAAAATGTGATACATATACACAATGAAGTATAGTAATTCAGCTATACTATTCAATTACTATTACTATTCATAGTATTCAATGAATAGTAATTCAGCCACAAAAAAAGAATGAAAATTAGTCATTTGCAATGACATGGATGGAACCGGAGATCATTAAGTGAAATAAGCCAGGTACAGAAAGAAAAACATCACATGTTCTCATTTATTTGTGGGATCTAAAAATCAAAACAACTGAACTCATGGACATAGAAAAAAGAAAGATGATTACCAGAGGCTGAGAAGAGGGGGCAGGGAGGAGGTGGGGATGGTTAATGTACCAAAAACATAGAATGAATAAATAAGACCTGCTATTTGATAATGCAATAGGGTTACTATAGTCAATAATAACTTTATTGTGCATTTCTAAATAACTTAAAGAATAATTGCATTGTTTGTAACTCAAAGGATGAATGTTTGAGGAGGATGGATATCCCATTCTCCATGATGTGCTTATTTCACATTGCAGATCTGTATCAAAATATCTCATGTACTCTACAAATATATACACCTACTATGACCCACAAAAATTTTTAAAAAGGGAGACCTAAGGAACCAACCTTGGGTTAAGATGAGGTTTAGTGGATATTTTGTAGACATACATGTGCCTTGAGAGGGGAAATATATAAACTATAAGATCAAATGTCTTCCTAATTGAGAGCTAAATCAGAATCATAAGAAATTAACTAGGTAACTTAAAATTGCCCATCTGATAGTCAGTGACATTGTTCCCCAGCATCAACCCAGCCTTTTTTAACAAGTGGCTAAATTTTAAAATGAACTAAATATCTAAATGTGGGGAAGATTTAGTGCTCTTAAATCTGTATCTCTTGAATTTGGAAGAAATCAGAGTCTCAGAGTTTTTACATGAAAGAGGGACTTTGTTTTGCTAAGTATAAATATTTGCAATGAAAGAAATCAGACCAACTTGGAAATACCATGCAAACTTGTATCAGGGAACCTGCCCCAATAGTCACGTAGGTTCTTTTCTATTTTCCCTAAGCATCAGCCAGTTTGAGAAACAAAGGGACAGAGTACAAAAGAGAGAAATTTTAAAGCTGGGCATCTGGGGGAGACATCACATGTTAGTAGGTTCCATGATGCCCCCCAAGCCACAAAACCAGCAGGTTTTTATTAGGGATTTTCAAAAAGGGAGGGAGTATATGAATAGGGTGTGGGTCACAGACATGAAATACTTCACAAGGTAATAGAATATCACAAGGCAAATGGAGACAGGGCAAGATCACAGGACCGCAGGACCAGGGTGAAATTAAAATTGCTAATGAAGTTTCGGGCACCGTTGTCATTGATAACATCTTATCAGGAGACAGGGTTTTGAGAGCAACCGGTCTGACCAAAATTTATTAGGTGGGAATTTCCTCTTCCTAATAAGCCTGGAAGTGCTATGGGAGACTGGGGTCTATTTCACGCCTATAGTCTATAGACCATAAAAGACAGGCACGCCCAGGGGGGCCATCTATAGACCTATACCCCCAGGTGCATATTCTCTTTCCCAAGGATGTTCCTTGCTGAGAAAAAGAATTCAGTGATATTTCTCCCATTTGCTTTTGAAAGAAGAGAAATATGGCCCTGTTCCACCTAGCTCACCGGCCGGCGGTCAGAGTTTAAGGTTATCTGTCTTATTTCCTGAACAATTGCTGTTATCCTGTTCCTTTTTCAAGGTGCCCAGATTTCATATTGTTTAAACACACATACTCTACAATTTGTGCAATTAATGCAATTATCCCATGGTCCTTAGGTGACATACATCCTCATTGGTTTATGAGATCACAGGATTAAGAGACTAAAGTAAAGACAGGCCTAGGAAATCACAAGGATGTTGATTGGGGAAGTGATAAGTGTCCATGAAATCTTCACAATTTATGTTTAGAGATTGCAGTAAAGACAGGCATAAGAAATTATAAAATATTAATTTGGGGAACTAATAAATGTCCATGAAATCTTCAAAATCCACATTCTTCTGCCATGGCTTCAGTCGGTCCCTCCGTTTGGGGTCCCTGACTTCCCGCAACAAACTTGAAAGCACAATTTTTATAGCACATCCACATTATAAATCAACTTAGTTCCAATTCTGACCAGCTCTTCATATAAGGAGCCGTAGGAGAAAACAAATGCACTTCCTGTACTAGTGTTTGTGTGAAATAAAGGATCTTAACAAGTATTAATTCATCTATAAAGGAGTAGAATTTTATAGATGGTGCTCTAAAAAAAAAGTTGGGGGGTATAGATTAGGAATCACCCTTGGGGTCTGGTTGGCAAAATAAAAGAACAAGGTTTAGACAGGGAAAAAGTTCTGCTCAGCCGTTCTTCCATTGCTATAAAGAAATACCTGAGACTAGAAATTTTCTAAAGAAAAGAGGCTTAATTGGCTCACAGTTCTGCAGACTGTACAAGCATGCCATTAACATCTGCTCAGCTTCTGGGGAGGTCTCATGGAGCTTTTACTTGTAATGGAAGGTGAAGTGGGAGCAGGCAATTCACATGGGGAGAGCAGGAACAAGAGAGAGAGGGGAGGGAGGTGCCACACACTTTTAAACAACCAGATCCCACAAGAACTCACTCACTATTGCAAGAACAGCACCAAGCCATGAGGGCTATGCTCCCATGTCCCAAACACCTCCCACCAGGCCCCACCTCCAACACTGGGGATTACGTCTCAACATGAGGTTTAGTTAGGACATCCAAACTATACCACTATTCATGACTAAATATAGCAATGGATTCATGTCCAGGGAATTCTCTTAGCTTACCAATTGCCCCATCATCCAAAACATGTGTAAACATGGTTTTTACACAAATGAAAATTGAAAGAATTTATGACCAGTACAATTGCACTATAGAAAATGTTAAAGAAAATTTTTCAGGCAAAAAAAAAAAAAAACACTTCAGATGAAACCTCTAGTTTATAAAAAGGAATGAAGAGCACCAGAAATTATAACTATTGGGTTAATGTAAACTTTTTATTTCTTTAAAACATGATTGCTTAAAGCAAAAAATAAAAACGGAGAGTTATGAGGTTCAGAACATATGTGTAAGTAAAACATGATACTTCAAATGTAATGTATCTGTATCATGTACTATCATTAGCACAAGGATGGAAAGGGAAAAAGAAATACACTGCTGTAAGGGTCTTACACGATATGAATTCATATAATATTCCTTGAAGGCAGACTGTGATAAGTTAAAGATGTATGTTGTAAACTCTGGAACAATCTTTTTTAATTTTTTAACTTTTGTTTTAGGTTCAGGGGCACATGTACAGGTTTCCTGTATAGGTAAATTGTGTGTCATGGGGGTTTTGTGTACAGATGATTTCATTGCCCAGGTGTTAAGTATAGTACCCAATAGGTAGTTTTTTGATCCTCATCCTCCACCCTCCCTCCACACTTAAGTACACACCCTGATGTTTGTTGTTCTCTTCCTTGTGTCCATATGTACTCAATGTTTAGTTCCCATTTATAAATGAGAACATTTGGTATTTGGTTTTCTGTTCCCATATTAGTTTGCTTAGGATAATGGCCTCTGGCTCCATCTGTGTTGCTGCAAAGGACATGATCTCATTCTTTTTATGACTGCATAGTATTCCATGGTGTGCATGTGCTACATTTTCTTTATTCAGTCCACCATTGATAGGCATTTAGGTTGATTCGATGTCTTTGCTATTGTGAATAGTGCTGTGAGGAACATATGCATGCATGTGTCTTAGTGGTAGAACAGTTTCTATTCCTTTGGATATATACCTAATAACGGGATTGGTGGGTCAGATAGCAATTCTGATTTGAATTCTTTGAGAAATTGCCAAACTGTTTTCTATGATGGTCAGATTAATGTACATTTCCACCAGCAGTATATAAGCCTTCCCTTTACTCCACAGCCTCACTGGCATCTGTTATTTTTTGACGTTTTAGTAATCACCATTCTGACTGTTGTGAGATGGTATCTCACCGTGGCTTTGATTTGCATTTCTCTAAAGATTAGTGATGTTGAACATTTTTTCATATGCTTGTTGGCCACGTGTATATCTTCTTTTTAAAAGCATCTGTTCATGTTGCTTATAGATTCTGGTTATTAGACCTTTGTTGGTACATAGTTTGCAAATATTTTCTCCCATTCTGTAGGTTGTCTGTTTGCTCTGTTAATAGTCTTTTTGCTGTGCAGAAGCTCTTTAGTTTAATTAGGTCCCATTTATCAATTTCTGTTTTTGTTGCAATTGCTTCAGCTCTTCAGGATAAAATCTTTACCAGGTCCTATGTCCAGAATGGTATTTCCTAGATTATCTTCCAGGGTTTTTATAGCTTTAGGTTTTACATTCAAGTCCTTAATCCACCTTGAGTTGGTTTTTGTATGTGGTGTAAGGAAGGGGTCCAGTTTCAATCTTTAGCATATGGCTATCCAACTATCACGGAATGCTTTTCCATTTGCTTGTGTCATCTCTGATTTCTTTGAGGAGTGTTTTGTAATTCTCATTGTAGAGATCTTTTATCTCCCTGGTTGGCTGTATTCCTAGGTATTTTATTCTTTTCATGGCTATTGTGAATAGGATTGTGTTCTTGATTCAGCTCTCAGCTTGGATGCTGCTGGTGCATAGGAATGCTACTCTTTTGTGTACATTGATTTCATATCCTGAAACTTTGCTAAAGTTGTTTATCAGACCAAAGAGCTTTTAGGCAGAGTCTATGGGGGTTTCTCAGTATAGAATCATATCATCTGCAAACAGGGATAGTTTGACTCCTTCTCTTCCTATTTGGATGACTTTCATTTCTTTCTCTTACCAGATTGCTCTAGCCAGGACTTCCATAATACGTTGAGTAGGAATAGTGAGAGAGGGCATCTTTGCTTGTTCTGCTTTTCAAGGGTAATGCTTCCAGCTTTTGCCCATTCAGTATGATATTGGCTGTGGGTTTTTCATATGTGGCTCTTATTGTTTTGAGCTATGTTCCTTAAATTCCTTGTTTGTTGTCGGTTTTTAACATGAAGGGACATTGAATTTTATCAAAAGCCTTTTCTGCATCTGTGGAAGTACTCTGTGGTTTTTGTTTTCAGTTCCGTTTATGTGATGAATCACAGTTATTGATTTGAGTATGTTGAACCAACCTTGCATCCCAGGGATAGAGCCAACTTGATTATAGTGTATTAGTTTTTTGATGTGTTGCTAGGTTTGGTTTGCTAGTATTTTGTCAAGGATCTTTGCATCTATGTTTATCAAAAATGTTGGCCTGAAGTTTCCTTTTATTGTTGTGTCTCTGCCAGGTTTTGGTATCAGGAAAATGCTGGCCTCATAAGATGAGCTGGAAAGGAGTCCCTTCCCAATCTTTTTGGAATGGTTTCAGTAGGAATGGTAAAACTCTTTTTTATACATCTGGTAAAATTTGGCTGTGAACCCATCTGCCCTGGGCTTTTTCTTGTTGGCATACTTTTATTACTGATTATATTTCTGAACTCATTATTGGTCTCCTTAGGGATTCCATTTCTTGCTGGTTCAGTCTTGGGAGCTTGTATGTTTCTGGGAATGTATTCATTTCTTCTAGATTCTCTAGCTTGTGTACATAAAGGTGTCTGTTTCAGTTTCTGAGAGGTTTTTTATATTTCTGTGAGGTCAATGGTAACATCCTCTTTGTCACTTCAGACTGTGTTTATTTGGATCTTCCCCCTTTTTTCTTTATTAGTCTCACTAGCAGTCTGTCTTATTAGTTCTTTCAAAGAAACAGGCTGTTGCATTCATTCATCTTTTGTATGTTTTTTGTCAATTTTCTTGAGTTCAGCTAGGATTTCAGTTATTTATTTTCTTCCGCTAGGTTTGGGGTTGGTTTGCCCTTGGTTCTCTAGTTCTTCTAGTTGTGATGATAAGTTGTTACTGTGATATCTTTCTAACTTTTTGATGTGGGTGTTCAGTGCTATAAACATCCCTCTTAACACTACTTTAGCTGTATCTCAGAGATTCTGATATGTTGTATCTTTGTTCTCATTAGTTTCAAAGAATTATTGATTTAAATCTTATCTTTTTTATTTACCCAAAAGTCATTCAGGACCATGTTTTTAATTTCCATGTAATTATACGGTTTTGAGCAATATTCTTAGTATTGATTTCTATTTTTATTGCACTGTGGTCCAAGAAGGTGGTTGGTATGATTTAGGGTTTTTTTGATTTGCTGAGAATTGTTTTATGTATGATTGTGTGGTTGATTTTAGAGTATGTGCCATGTGTAGACAAGAAGAATGTATATTCTGTTGGTTGGGGGTGGAGAATTCTGTAGATGTCTACTAGGTCCATTTGGTCAAGTATCGAGTTCAGGTCCCAGATGTCTTTGTTAGTTTTCTGCCTCAAAGATCTGTCTAATACAATCAGTGGGGTGTTGAGGACTCCCACTATTATTGTGTGGTTATCTAAGTCTCTTTGTAGGTCTCTAAGAACTTGCTTTATGAATCTGGGTGCTCCTGTGTTGGGTGCATATACATTTAGGATAGTTAGATCTTCTTGTTGAATTGAGCCCTTTACCATTACATAAGGCCCTTCTTTGTCTTTTTTTATCTTTGTTGGCTTAAAGTCTGTTTTGACTGAAATTAGAATAGCACTCCCTGCCTTTTTATGTTTTCAATTTGCTTGGTAGATTTTTCTCCATGCCTTTACTTTGAGCCTATGGGTGTCATTGCATGTGAGATGTGTCTCTTGAAGACAGCGTAACATTAGGTTTTGTTTCTTTATCCAACTTGCCACTCTGTGCCTCTTAATTGGGGCATTTAGCCCATTTACATTCAAGGTCAGTATTGATATGTGCAGATTCGATCCTGTCATCCTGTTGTTAGCTGGTTATTATGCAAGCTTGTTGATGTGACTGCTGTATAGTGTCGCTAGTCTATGTACTTAAATGTGTCTTTGTAGGGGCTGATAACAGTCTTTCCTTTCCATATTTAGCACTCCCTTCAGAGTGTTTTCCTTTATTTTTGCCTGACTGAGTTATTTTGGAGAACTGGTCTTCAAGTTCTGAGATTCTTTGCTCAGCTTGTTCAATTATGCTGTTAACACTTGCAATTATATTCTGAAATTCTCAAAGTGAGTTTTTCAGCTCTATCAAATCAGTTTGGTTCTTTCTTAAAATGGCTATTTGACCTTTCATCTCCCGCATCATTCTATAGTATTCCTTAGAATCGTTGGATTGGGTGTCAACTTTCTCCTGAATCTCAATGATCTTCATTCCTATCCGTATTTTCTGAATTCTACTTCTGTCATTTTAGCCTGGTTAAAAAGCATTGCCAGGGAACTAGTGCAGTCATCTGGAGGTACAAAGACTCTGGCTTTCGCATTGCCACAGTTCTTGCACTGGTTTTTTTCAACTGTGTGGGCTGATGTTCCTTCAATCTTTGAAGCTGCTGTCCTTTGGATTTTTTTTTTAATTTTGCTTTTATCTTCCTCAATGTCCTTGGGGATTTGATGGTGGGTTCAGTCAACTGGCTTCATTTCTGGAAGATTTTAGGAGACCAAGGCTCTGCTCAGCACTTCTGGGCTTCATGCTCTCACTCTAGAGGGCTGGTATTAGGCTCCTGGCTTTGTTTTCTGGCCCCTAGAGGTTAGGAACTTGCTATGCTGGAGGGGTCAAGGTGTTCCCATACCTCTAGCCACAATATTCCCATGGATAGTGCTAACCAAAGGGCTTCATTGGGCAGAGGCAGTGGGATTCATTCTTGTTGGCATGTGCCAGCAGCAGTGGTAACACAACAGAATGCATGCTCATCAGCTGGGGTAGAGCACTGGCAGGTACAGGACCGGTGGCCTCCACATGCACATTCACACTGGCAGCAAGGGTAGTGCCTAGAACAACAATTTTAAAAGAATAAAACAGCAGAACTCAGTGACACATGCCTGTAGTCTCAGATATATAAGAGGCTGAGGCTAGGGGATCACTTGAGCCTAGGAGTTTGAGTCCAGCCTAGGAAACTCAGTGAGACTTCATCTTTTTAAAAAAAATTGATTAGAATGTTACAAGAATAAAACAAAGAGGTACAGTTTGCAAGCCACTTGTGATTATTACATAGGATCATAACAATACCAAATTAGACCAGGCACCATGGCTCATGTCTGTAATCCCAGCATTTTGGGAGGCTGACATGGGTGGATTGCTTGAGCTCAAGAGTTCAAGACAATCCTGGGCAACATGGTGATACCCCATCCCCACAAAAAAATTAACCAGGCATGGTGGTAGGTGCCTGGAGTTTCAGCTACTTTGGGGACTGAGACAGGATCACTTGAGCCTCGATGGTTGAAGCTGCAGTGAGCCATGTTTGTGCCACTGCATTCCAGCCTGAGTGATAAAGCAAAACCCTGTCTCAAACAAAAGAAACTAAATCCCAAAAATCCAAGAAAATGGGGGAGGGGGGAACAAAGAGCATATGAGACAATAGAAAAAAATAATAAGATGGTACATTTAAGCACAACGATATTAATAATTATGTTACAAGTAAATAAATACTCCTATTAAAAGGTTATGATTATCACACTGGAAGAAAAAGACTTCACTTTATAAATAAAATAATTCCATAAATCCCAAAATTATGAAGTCATGGAGTAGAAACCCAGCTAGAATATAGCCTCAGCAGATCTGCAGCCAACATGTAATAGAAACAAGAAATAAATATTTTTATTGTTGGCGAAAGCACTGTAATTTGGGGGTTGGTTCTTCCCCACAGCATAACCTAGGGAAAGCTGACTGACAACCACATTGTAGCATGGTGACTTCTATATATTTAACACTTAATGATTAATTTTTTTAAGTCTTTTGGAAGACAAAAATAAAAGGAAACTGTCTAAATCATATCAATTATATCTTACATAAGGGTAATATTTTAAAGCATTTACATTCAGTAAGAAACATTAAAAAATATCTATTACTATTTCTACTATTTGATATTGTATGGATGTCCTAAGTAATGCAACAACAAAAATAAGGATTTGGAAATTGAAAAGGAATACATAAGTTGCTGTTTCAAGTTGAAACAACTGCTGTCTTTAGATAGCAATCCACATATTAGACAGCTCAGTAAAACTGATGGATAAAAGGTCAAAATATAAAAATTAATACGTCTTATAAACCCACAGAAACAAATTATTTTAGTAGATTAAATTATCTTTCAAAATATGTGCTGCTCCTCTCCACAGTATGCCTCCTTAGGAGAAGATTGTATGTCCCCACCCCAGTGATGCCAAGCTAGGGCATGTGACTCATTTTGACCATTGCCATGTGAGCATAGTGGCTTATTCCACTTCTGCAAAGAAGCTCTGTCAGCCACCACATGACTTGCCTGTTTGTTTTTCACTCTGCCACAAGACCAAAATATTTCATACAGAAGCAACAAAAGAGTATGAATGTATGATGTGGGAGGGGTGGAATATACCTAACTTTTTTACTGTCAAATTCTGTTAGTTTGTGGTAACAGAATGAGGTCAGTGTGGTAACAGAAATAGTTGAATTTCTAAAACAGACCTGCACAAATCAAATCTTACTCTATAGCAAACTATTAACAATTTTAAAAGATACAGGTACACATTAATGATTCTTTCCGGAGTAAGCTGAAACCATTAGATGCACCTGCCAAAAAAGTCTGTGCCTCCTGCATTAGGTCAATCCAGAGTATCTGCTCTCCCCCATCATCATCCCCAATCAGAGGGCCACAACTTGGATGAGAGAAGGACCTGAGGAGTCCTGGAGACTGAAGGCCAAGGCATGGGACCCTCCGTGCCTTGTCTCTACCAGAAAATCCTTCAGGCCCCTCCCTTACTTCTCTTAGACCAGGGCCAACCTAAAGGAGGCCAAAGCCCAAGCCACTGCCTATACCAAGAAGTCCCTGGACAATTGAGCAGGAAAAATGACCCTAGAGTCCCAGACACACTGTCCATTGAAGCACAGTCAGCTCAGTTCTCATGCCCAGCCCAGCATCCCCCATGAGATCAGGGACTACTGGCTTCCTGGCCACTCAGTGGCCTCAGCCCCTTTCAGCCTATTCTTCCTTAGTCTTAGCCCACAGCCTGGCTCCCACGATAAGACTCTCTTGCCAGCCCCTCTTGAGTTACAGGAGATTCTTTCTGTGGAATAACAGAAAGGCTATGCTCCTACCATTAGTTATTAAATAAATTTTGAGCAACTAGCATACACCAGGCACTGTGGTAGGCACTGGAAATCCAGTGGTGCACAGAATAAACACTCCCTGCTCTCACTAACAGTTAACATTTAGGGTGTCCCATCTTCTGAGTCCCATACGGCCTAGACCTCTTTAGGTGTCTACCAGAATTTAAAACCTTCTAATTCCAGAACAATTACCACGCCTCTCATTTGTAAAGCACACTATACTTAAAGCTTAAATTACCTTGTTGATCCTAGAAATACATTTTGTTGGCACTAGAATAAAGGATTGTTTGCTTAGTTATCATCTTGTTCCAATACTGTGCTCTGTGGAGCTCCCGGAAGTGGAAAGGAAGAGGAAAGCAACAGGTTAACTATTCCCAGCCCCGCCGTCCTTCTCTTCAATCAGAAGAGCATATCTCTGTCTCTTTTAGGCATAGGCATAGTATGAAATTTCCTTTGAAAAGGAGGTCCCTTTTACTTTTTTAAAAGTAAACAGCTTTGAAACCCACTGACAGAGAACAACTTCCTCCTTTGGGATATAAAGAAACCAAGGCACAGAAAGGAAAGTGACTCCAGACGGCCGTTTACTGAGTTACCCTCAAAGCCAGGTTTGAAACCTTGGTCTGCCAACTGCAAGGCCAGTGCTCTTCCAGCCCAGAGATGTGACTTTTCAGAGGAGCAAGTGGCCTTCAAACTCACTTAGCCACCTCCTTCCCCAATAGCTTTCATCCCAACCACCCTGGTCAAGCAAACATCTGGCTACTCTGATGCAAACCTGGACAGATAATATACAGAATTCAACCATTTTCCTTTTACACCCCACATAAAACCATGTGTACAAAGAACACATGTGCCATCTAATGGTCTGTATAATGCTTAAAGACAGTTGTCACACACACTTTCACCATCCCCAATGCAGGGCAATTCTACTGAGTTCTAAGTTAAAAACCTCTACTCTCCACCCCTCTCAGTTTTTCACTGGTCCCCACTATGAGACAGCTGGGAGTACATTTACCACATAAGACCTTCTCCTTTGGAAACTCTCCCCAGATCTTAGGGATGAAGTCCTAGGATGAGATCCTCTTGGATTTTGTGCAGCTGATGCTGACATAACATGACAAGCAATGTAGCAAAGAAGATAACTGGGAGAAAGGCATGTTCTATACCCCAGTGGGAGCTCAAATAAGGATCCAGCCCAAGAATAAGCTAAGGGACCAATCTTCCTAATATGGCCACCATTCTTCTTATGCAGTGAGCTCTGAAAAAAAAGGGTAGACACAGGAGTCTCAGGCCTGGGACGTCATCCTTATCTTGGGACTGTTTTATGTTTCCTTTGGGGGAAAGCATGACTTCTTTTATCAGTTCTCTGAAACAGCTGACTGACAGGATAGAAAAAGGAGCACTTCTGTCCAATTTAGAACCTTCCATGGCCTTGATGAAGCTGATAAATAGAAAGTGATGAACTTGAAACAACCAACATCCCTATCTGCTTTTCATCTAATTCCAAGTGACTCCCAGGATTCTCCCCACTTCAAGAAGAACCCTGGAGAAAGCTGATGACTTCCACCCAGAAATGTGTTAAATGCAAATAGTAAGACTAGTAATGATTTCCCCCAGGGCTCACCAGAACTAAGAGCTCCTCAAAAACTGCACCTTAAAAGATGTCCAGACTTCACACATCCATCCCCACTGGCTACACAGCTTAGAGGCATGTTTAAAGAGTATTTCATTTACATTGTGGAAGCCCAAAACAACAAAAAAGAAAAAGAGAGGTGGAGTTAAATGAGTTACTCCACTGCCATCACGGTAGCTCACTTAACAAAGCCTTCACAAAGCCTTCTTTTACCTGGGTATGAGTCTGCTCAGGATTCCTGAAAGCTAGAACTCCTGCCTATATCTTGTTTATATCATCATATGTCCCCATTACCCAACATATTCTGGACACTGTTTTGGAGAACTGGGGCCTGGTTTCTAACTTCTTACCATAGCCCTACTACCTTCCTCTGTATTTCCCATCCTTATGTTCTGAGCTTGGCAAAATACAGTTAACACACTTCGACAGCCATATTAAATCTCCTAAGCCTTCAGGAATGATTTTCTTACTAACTCTCATCGCCTCTCAACCTCACACAATCCAGTTCAGGTCATGAGAAGATTGTTCAGTGGTCCTATATTACATGGTCAGAGGCAGCTTCTATAGGTATAAACTCAGCAGTGCAATTCAACCACAGTCATAGAGGGCTCCCCATGTATAAAGTACTCTGCTAGGTTCTAGAGATTCAAAGATAAACAGGATAAATTTAGTCCTTGATTGAGACACCCAAATTATCATAGAAGCAGTGGGTACACAGAGGGTTATCTATGACAATACAGTAAAAGGTACAATAGATGTAGGTGTAAATTGCTGTTAGAACATAAATAAGAAAGAAATTTACTCTGTCTTAGTGAAGGGAGAATGCAGATGAATGTCAGGGGAAAGTTATAGTTGAGCAGAATGATGAAGAGCTTTCCAAAAAGCTCAAGAGGGGAGAGCCATTTCAGACAGAAGAAGGAGTATGAGCCTCGGTCCAAAAATGACAGAAGAGCATGATGTGGGAGAGGAAGAGGAAAAGTACTGGAGGACCTAAAGGAAAGAGACTGAAGATGAGATTGGAGAAGGGGGCTGGATTTCTTTTCTGAAGCCCTTTACAGGGCAGGGTAAGACATCTGAACCTGATCCTATAGAACAGTACATTGGGAAGCCCTTCCCTGGGTGAAGATACAGAAGCTAATGGATTTATCCTTGTAACATCTGCCCAGTGGGATTTCATCATTGTTATGCACCAGTGATTACTATGTGTTTACCATTTTTCTTCTGAACCTATTATGGTTAAGTAGGGCTTCTAGAAGCTTTTTAAATCATAGAAAGAAAAATATATAAAATACAAAAAGATGTGTAAGAGCCACGTGGAAAATAGTAAGAAGTTCTTTTTTTTATTTTATTTATTTTTTTATTTTATTATTATTATACTTTAAGTTTTAGGGTACATGTGCACAATGTGCAGGTTAGTTACGTATGTATACATGTGCCATGCTGGTATGCTGCACCCATTAACTCATCATTTAGCATTAGGTATATCTCCTAATGCTATCCCTCCCCCATCCCCCCACCCCACAACAGTCCCCAGAGTGTGATGTTGCCCTTCCTGTGTCCATGTGTTCTCATTGTTCAATTCCCACCTATGAGTGAGAATATGTGGTGTTTGGTTTTTTGTCCTTGCGATAGTTTACTGAGAATGATGATTTCCAATTTCATCCATGTCCCTACAAAGGACATGAACTCATCATTTTTTATGGCTGCATAGTATTCCATGGTGTATATGTGCCACATTTTCTTAATCCAGTCTATCATTGTTGGACATTTGGGTTGGTTCCAAGTCTTTGCTATTGTGAATAGTGTCACAATAAACATACATGTGCATGTGTCTTTATAGCAGCATGATTTATAGTCCTTTGGGTATATACCCAGTAATGGGATGGCTGGGTAAAATGGTATTTCTAGTTCTAGATCCCTGAGGAATCGCCACACTGACTTCCACAATGGTTGAACTAGTTTACAGTCCCACCAACAGTGTAAAAGTGTTCCTATTTCTCCACATCCTCTCCAGCACCTGCTGTTTCCTGACTTTTTAATGATTGCCTTTCTAGCTGGTGTGAGATGGTATCTCATTGTGGTTTTGATTTGCATTTCTCTGATGGCCAGTGATGGTGAGCATTTTTTCATGGGTTTTTTGGCTGCATAAATGTCTTCTTTTGAGAAGTGTCTGTTCACATCCTTTGCCCACTTGTTGATGGGGTTGTTTGTTTTTTTCTTGTAAATTTGTTTGAGTTCATTGTAGATTCTGGATATTAGACCTTTGTCAGATGAGTAGGTTGTGAAGATTTTCTCCCATTCTATAGGTTGCCTGTTCACTCTGATGGTAGTTTCTTTTGCTGTGCAGAAGCTCCTTAGTTTAATTAGATCCCATTTGTCATTTTTGGCTTTTGTTGTCATTGCTTTTGGTGTTTTAGACATGAAGTCCTTGCCCATGCCTATGTCCTGAATGGTAATGCCTAGGTTTTCTTCTAGGGTTTTTATGGTTTTAGGTCTAATGTTTAAGTCTTTAATCCATTTTGAATTAATTTTTGTATAAGATGTAAGGAAGGGATCCAGTTTCAGCTTTCTACATATGGCTATCCAGTTTTCCCAGCACCATTTCTTAAATAGGGAATCCTTTCCCCATTGCTTGTTTTTCTCAGGTTTGTCAAAGATCAGATGGTTGTAGATATGCGGTGTTATTTCTGAGGCCTCTGTTCTGTTCCATTGATCTATATCTCTGTTTTGGTACCAGTACCGTGCTGTTTTGGTTACTGTAGCTGTGTAGAATAGTCTCAAGTCAGGTAGTGTGATGCCTCCAGCTTTGTTCTTTTGGCTTAGGACTGACTTGGCAATGCGGGCTCTTTTCTTGTTCCATATGAACTTTAAAGTAGTTTTTTCCAATTCTGTGAAGAAAGTCATTGGTAGCTTGATGCGGATGGCATTAAATCTATAAATTACCTTGGGCAGTATGGCCATTTTCATGATATTGATTCTTCCTACCCATGAGCATGGAATGTTCTTCCATTTGTTTGTATCCTCTTTTATTTCCTTGAGCAGTGGTTTGTAGTTCTCCTTGAAGAGGTCCTTCATGTCCCTTGTAAGTTGGATTCCCAGGTATTTTATTCTCTTTGAGGCAATTGTGAATGGGAGTTCACTCATGATTTGGCTCTCTCTTTGTCTATTATTGGTGTATAAGAATGCTTGTGATTTTTGTACATTCATTTTGTATCCTGAGACTTTGCTGAAGTTGCTTATCAGCTTAAGGAGATTTTGGGCTGAGACAATGGGGTTTTCCAGATATACAATCATGTCATCTGCAAACAGGGACAATTTGACTTCCTCTTTTCCTAATTGAATACCCTTTATTTCCTTCTCCTGCTTAATTGCCCTGGCCAGAACTTCCAACACTATGTTGAATAGGAGTGGTGAGAGAGGGCATCCCTGTCTTGTGTCAGTTTTCAAAGGGAATGCTTCCAGTTTTTGCCCATTCAGTATGATATCGGCTGTGAGTTTGTCATAGACAGCTCTTATTATTTTGAGATACGTCCCATTAATACCTAATTTATTGAGAGTTTTTAGCATGAAGGTTGTTGCATTTTGTCAAAGGCCTTTTCTGCATCTATTGAGATAATCATGTGGTTTTTGTCTTTGGTTCTGTTTGTATGCTGGATTACATTTATTGATTTGCGTATATTGAACCAGCCTTGCATCCCAGGGATGAAGCCCACTTGATCATGATGGATAAGCTTTTTCATGTGCTGCTGGATTTGGTCTGCCAGTATTTTATTGAGGATTTTTGCAAGGATATTGGTCTAAAATTCTCTTTTTTAGTTGTGTCTCTGCCCGGCTTTGGTATCAGGATGATGCTGGCCTCATAAAATAAGTTAGGGAGGATTCCCTCTTTTTCTATTGATTGGAATAGTTTCAGAAGGAATGATACCAGCTCCTCCTTGTACCTCTGGTAGAATTTGGCTGTGAATCCATCTGGTCCTGGACTCTTTTTGGTTGGTAAGCTATTGATTATTGCCACAATTTCAGAGCCTGTTATTGATCTATTCAGAGATTCAACTTCTTCCTGGTTTAGTCTTGGGAGGGTGTAAGTGTCAAGGAATTTATCCATTTCTTCTAGATTTTCTAGTTTATATGCATAGAGGTGTTTCTAGTATTCTCTGATGGTAGTTTGTATTTCTGTGGGATCGGTGGTGATATCCCCTTTATCATTTTTTATTGCGTCTGTTTGATTCTTCTCTCTTTTCTTCTTTATTAGTCTTGCTAGTGGTCTATCAATTTTGTTGATCCTTTCAAAAAACCAGCTCCTGGATTCATTAATTTTTTGAAGGGTTTTTTGTGTCTCTATTTCCTTCAGTTCTGCTCTGATCTTAGTTATTTCTTGCCTTCTGCTAGCTTTTGAATGTGTTTGCTCTTGCTTCTCTAGCTCTTTTAATTGTGATATTAGGGTGTCAATTTTAGATCTTTCCTGCTTTCTCTTGTGGGCATTTAGTGCTATCAATTTCCCTCTACACACTGCTTTGAATGTGTCCCAGAGATTCTGGTATGTTGTGTCTTTGCTCTCATTGGTTTCAAAGAACATCTTTATTTCTGCCTTCATTTCATTATGTACCCAGTAGTCATTCAGGAGCAGGTTGTTCAGTTTCCATGTAGTTGAGCAGTTTTGAGTGAGTTTCTTAATCCTGAGTTCTAGTTTGATTGCACTGTGGTCTGAGAGACAGTTTGTTATAATTTCTGTTCTTTTATATTTGCTGAGGAGAGCTTTACTTCCAAGTATGTGGTCAATTTTGGAATGGGTGTGGTGTGGTGCTGAAAAAAGTGTATATTCTGTTGATTTGGGGTGGAGAGTTCTGTAGATGTCTATTAGGTCCGCTTGGTGCAGAGCTGAGTTCAATTCCTGGATATCCTTGTTAACTTTCTGTCTCGTTGATCTGTCTAATGTTGACAGTGGGGTGTTAAAGTCTCCCATTATTCTTGTGGGGGAGTCTAAGTCTCTTTGTAGGTCACTCAGGACTTGCTTTATGAATCTGGGTGCTCCTGTATTGGATCCATATATATTTAGGATAGTTAGCTCTTCTTGTTGAATTGATCCCTTTACCATTATGTAATGGCCTCCTTTGTCTCTTTTGATCTTTGTTGGTTTAAAGTCTGTTTTATCAGAGACTAGGATTGCAACCCCTGCCTTTTTTGTTTTCCATTTGCTTGGTAGATCTTCCTCCATCCTTTTATTTTGAGCCTATGTGTGTCTCTGCACGTGAGATGGGTTTCCTGAATAGAGCACACTGATGGGTATTGACTCCTTATCCAATTCCCCAGTCTGTGTCTTTTAATGGGAGCATTTAGTCCATTTACATTTAAAATTAATATTGTTATGTGTGAATTTGATCCTGTCATTATGATGTTAGCTGGTCATTTTGCTCATTAGTTGATGTAGTCTCTTCCTAGCCTCGATGGTCTTTACAATTTGGCATGATTTTGCAGTGGCTGGTACCGGTTGTTCCTTTCCATGTTTAGTGCTTCCTTCAGGAGCTCTTTTAGGGCAGGCCTGGTGGTGACAAAATCTCTCGGCATTTGCTTGTCTGTAAAGGATTTTATTTCTCCACTTATGAAGCTTCGTTTAGCTGGATATGAAATTCTGGGTTGAAAATTCTTTTCTTTAAGAATGTTGAATATTGGCCCCCACTCTCTTCTGGCTTGTAGAGTTTCTGCTGAGAGATCTGCTGTTAGTCTGATGGGCTTCCCTTTGTGAGTAACCCGACCTTTCTCTCTGGCTGCCCTTAACATTTTTTCCTTCATTTCAACTTTGGTGAATCTGACAATTATGTGCCTTGGAGTTGCTCTTCTCGAGGAGTATCTTTGTGGCGTTCTCTGTATTTCCTGAATCTGAAAGTTGGCCTGCCTTGCTAGATTGGGGAAGTTCTCCTGGATAATATCCTGCAGAGTGTTTTCCAACTTGGTTCCATTCTCCCTGTCACTTTCAGGTACACCAATCAGACGTAGATTTGGTCTTTTCACATAGTCACATATTTTTTGGAGGCTTTGTTCATTTCTTTTTATTCTTTTTTCTATAAACTTCCCTTCTCGCTTCATTTCATTCATTTCATCTTCTGTCACTGGTACCCTTTCTTCCAGTTGATCGCATCGGCTCCTGAGGTTTCTGCATTCTTCACGTAGTTCTTGAGCCTTGGCTTTCAGCTCCATCAACTCCTTTAAGCACTTCTCTGTATTGGTTATTCTAGTTATACATTCGTCTAAATTTTTTTCAAAGTTTTTAACTTCTTTGCCTTTGGTTTGAATTTCCTCCTATAGCTCGGAGTAGTTTGATCGTCTGAAGCCTTCTTCTCTCAACTCGTCAAAGTCATTCTCCGTCCAGCTTTGTTCCATTGCTGGTGACGAACTGCGCTCCTTTGGAGGAGGAGAGGTGCTCTGCTTTTTAGAGTTTCCAGTTTTTCTGCTCCTTTTTTTCCCCCTCTTTGTGGTTTTATCTACTTTTGGTCTTTGATGATGGTGATGTACAGATGGGTTTTTGGTGTGGATGTCCTTTCTGTTTGTTAGCTTTCCTTCTAACAGACAAGACCCTCAGCTGCAGGTCTGTTGGAGTTTGCTGGAGGTCGACTCCAGACCCTGTTTGCCTGGGTATCATCAGAACAGCGGATTTTTGTGAACCGCGAATGCTGCTGTCTGATCGTTCCTCTGGAAGTTTTGTCTCAGAGGAGTACCCGGCCGTGTGAGGTGTCAGTCTGCCCCTACTGCGGGGTGCCTCCCAGCTAGGCTGCTCGGGGGTCAGGGTTCAGGGACCCACTTGAGGAGGCAGTCTGCCCGTTCTCAGATCTCCAGCTGCTTGCTGGGAGGACCACTGCTCTCTTCAAAGCTGTCAGACAGGGACATTTAAGTCTGCAGAGGTTACTGCTGTCTTTTTGTTTGTCTGTGCCCTGCCCCCAGAGGTGGAGCCTATAGAGGCAGGCAGGCCTCCTTGAGCTGTGGTGGGCTCCACCCAGTTCGAGCTTCCCAGCTGCTTTGTTTACCTAAGCAAGCCTGGGCAATGGCGGGCTCCCCTCCCCCAGCCTCGCTGCCACGTTGCAGTTTGATCTCAGACTGCTGTGCTAGCAATCAGTGAGACTCCATGGGCATAGGACCCTCTGAGCCAGGTGCAGGATATAATCTCCTGTTGCACCATTTTTTAAGCCCATAGGAAAAGCACAGTATTCGGGTGGGAGTGACCCTATTTTCCAGGTGTCGTCTGTCACCCCTTTCTTTGACTAGGAAAGGGAACTCCCTGACCCTTTGCACTTCCCAAGTGAGGCAATGCCTCACCCTGCTTTGGTTCATGCACGGTGCACTGCCCCCACTGTCGTGCGCCCACTGTCTGGCACTGCCTAGTGAGATGAACTCGGTACCTCAGATGGAAATGCAGAAATCACCTGTCTTCTGTGTCGCTCAAGCTGGGAGCTGTATACCTGAGCTGTTCCTATTCGGCCATCTTGGCTCGACCTCAAGAAGTTCTAATATAAAATGAAATTCGAGTCTTAAAAGAGGAAGAAAGAGAATATAAAGCAGAAACAATATTTGAAGTTCTAAAGACTAAGAAATTTTCAAAGTGATAAAATATATCAAGCTACAGAATTTTTAAAGTATAAATTTTGAAAAGAAAAATGAAAAACACACCTTGCCATATTATAGTAAAATGTTGCAAACAATTTAGTAAAGTAAAAAAGGAACAATAAGACTGGCACCTGGTTTCTTATTATAAAAACAATGGAAGCCATAAGACGATATAATGTACTTTAAGGTGCTGAACATATATGTATAAAGGGTTTTTTAAAAATAGTTACCAACTTAGTATTCTATATCTAAAGAATATAGTCTTTAATGCTAGAGGTGAAATAATAATATTTCCAAATAAACAGAAAACTGACAGAATTCTTTGCCAAAAAAAACACTAGAAAAATATTTACATAAAGTTATTCAAATTAATAAAATATTTTTAGCAAAATTACTCAAATGTAAGAATGAATCAAATGCAAAGAAATGGTAAATACATGAGTAAATCTAATAAATATTATCTATCTAAAGCAATAACAATAATGTCTTAGTAGGGTTTTAAATATGTGGCAATGATAACATAAGAGATTAAAGAGAACTAATTAAGTTAAAATCTTCTAATGTTCTTGAATTCTCCAGGAAGTGGAAAGAGTACTAACTTAAACTACATTTAATAAGTCAAGACTTTATTTTTTCATCTCCAGGGTAACTATTAAAAGAATTAAAAAAAACATATAACTAGCAAGCAGAAAGAGAAGCCAAATTAAATGATTAAGAAATTAATCCAAAAGAAGATAAGAATGGAAAGAAAAAGGACATATAACAGGTGAAACATAGAAAACAGGTAGTAAGGTGGTAGATTTTACATCAACTATTTCAATTACTACCTAAATAGGGTTGTGGTAAGAATTGAATGGCAGAGCATATGAAAAGCATTTAATGCAGTGACTAGTATAATGTATAGTAAGTGCTCAATGAATATTAGATATTATTTTTTAAAATGCACCCCAAAAATAATCTAATTCAAAGACAAAATGATCATATTGGATTGAAAAACAGCTATACACTACTTACAAGGAAAATGTCTTAAACATAATGATACAGAAAAGTTGAAAGTAAAAAGATGAAAAAATAGATTGTTTGAAAACCCTAACCAAAAAGTAAAGCTGATCTAACTTCACAAAGAAAACTTTAAAGACAGGAATATTACTAGAGATTTTAGAAGACATTTAATCATGTTAAAAAGTTAAATTCATTAAGAAGCCATGATAATTCTAAACCATGTGCATCTAATAACATAACTTCAGAATATACAAAGCAATAATCAACAAAGCAAATTCTCAAACATACTGGAACGTTTTAACACATCTCTATTTGTACGACAGGCACCTCTATTGATATACAGGCAGATTAAAATATCTACATGCATATTGAACACCTCTTGTGCCCTGTCTCAAATTTTCTTGGCCCACATTTTTACTCCAGTCATTGCCATAGCAATCAGCTCCCCACAATGCAACTGGACGGCGCCTTGCCTCCACTGCGTTATGCATCTCTCACTTTCTGACCTGGAATATCTCTGCTGCCTCTATATGGAACACTTGCAAAAATGTTCTCATTTATTTTGATATATGCACAAAATCTATATGTACAAGTGAATTAATCTTAAAATTAAGAATTTTTGTTCATCAAAAGTTAAGAGGGTGAAAAGACAAATCACAAAGTTGAAGAAAACATTTGCAATGAATGTATTTGACAAAAGACTCATATCCAAATATACCAAGAACTACAAATCAGTAAGAAAAATACAGACAATGCAAATTTTTTTAAAATTTTATTATTGTTACACTTTAAGTTTTAGGGTACATGTGCACAATGTGCAGGTTAGTTACATATGTATACATGTGCCATGCTGGTGTGCTGCACCCATTAACTCGTCATTTAGCATTGGGTATATCTCCTAATGACAATGCAATTTTTAATGAACAAAATTTTAAATACACACTTAGCACAATAGATACTGAGATGTCCAATATATATGTAAAACATTTTTCAACCCTGTTGGTCTTTAGATAAATGCAAATTTAAAGCCACAATAAGAAACCATTACCGAACCTCCAGAGTGCCTACCATAAAAAGTTTTGACATACTAAGTGTCAGCAAAGTATACCAACAATACCAAAACTTTTGTACACTACCGATGGGAGTGGTACAATCACTTTAAAGAAAAATGTTTTGTTCAATGTATGCTTATGTTGAGCATGGCAATTCTTTTCTAAAGATACACAAAACAGAAATGCGTACATCTATGTACCAAAGATATGAATAAGAAAGCTCAGAGCAGATCCATTCCCAATAGCAACAACTAAATTAGAAATAAGACAAATTTCAATATCCATTAGGATTAATATATAAATATAGTATAATCATTTAATGGAACAGTAATCATCAATAAGAATCAAGGAACAACATTTCACACAAACACGTGGATGAATCTTTACAATAATAATGTTAAACAAAAGAAACCAGACACAAAAGGGTATTTATTGATTGATCCTATTTACATAAAGTTTTAAAACAAACAGGTAAAATCAATCTAAGGTAGTGGGAGTGAAAGTAGAAGTTATGTTTCAGGAAAGGAAAGGCAGCATCTGAGAAGGAATTCTGAGATGGTGGCAATGGTCTATTGTCCGATCTAGGTTGCAGTTTCATGAGTGTGTCATTTTGTAACAATACGTTGGAACTACACCTAGGATTTGTACACTTTGGTATGCTTGTGTCATTCTTCAGTAAAAAGTTCATTTTAAACTACCTGAAAATACTGTATGTTTGTGTAGCTGTAGTGCAAAAAGAAGTCTCATAAGCTGCTGGTAAGAGCATAAATTGGTACAATGATTTTGGAAAGTTTGGCATTTCCTATTAAAGTTGAAGCTATGCATATGCTTTGACCAAATGATTGTATTCCTGGATAACAGGCCATAAAGACATGTACAAATGTGCACCAGGATACATGTTCAAGAATGCTTTTCCTGGCGTTAGATGCATAATTTAAAGAAACCAGACAGAAGAAAATGTCCATCATCTGTAACACTGATAGTTAAATTGTGGTATTCAAACAATGGAAACAATGACCTACACACAACAACATGAGCAAATCCCGCATATACAATATTAAGTGGAAGAAGTTCGTTACAAAATAATACATACATATTATCCCATTTATATGATATTCAAAATAGACTAAACTGGATTATATTTTATAGAGGTACATACATAGATGGCAAAAATGTAACTATTTCACTTTTCCAAACTCAGGAGCCAAATAGATTCAAAAAAGTAAGGAATTATCACAGAAGTCAGTCAGGCTAAGAGTTACCTATAGTGGAGGTATAGAATTGTGATTGGGAAGCATACAGGGCTTCTGGGAGCTGTCTATGTTTCTATTTCTTAACCTAGGTAATAGTAATACAAGCATCTGCTGTATAATCATTCTTTAAACTGATGGGTAAACTGTAAGTCCTTTCTGTATAGGTGATATATTTCACAATTTAAAAACAAAAAATAAGCCAGGCATAGTGATGAACACCTGTAGTTCTAGCTACTCAGGAGGCTGAGGGAGGAGGATTGCTTGAACCCAGGAGTTCAAGGTTGCAGTGAGCTGTGTGATGTGCCAGTACACTCCAGCCTGAGTGACAGAGTAAGACCCTGTCCCAAAAAAAAAAAGACAAGAGGGAGGAGCAATCTAAATGACCATGGATGAGGGAATAAAGCAAATGTGGTATATACATATTATGAAATATTATTCAGCCTTAAAAAATGAGGAAATCCTGTCATATGCTAAAACATGGATGAAACTTGAGGACATTGTGTTAGGTGATGTAAGCCAATCACACATAAGCAAAAAAATTGTTAAACTGCATAATTCCACTTACATCAGGTATTTCAAGTAGGCAACACTCAAAGAATAACAGAAAGCAGAATGGTGGCTGGGGAAGGGGGAAATGGGGAATTATTCAATGGGTATAGAGTTTCAATTGTGCAAGATAAGAGAGTTCCAGAGATCTGCTGCACAGCAGGGTGCATAGACTTAACACTACTGTACTGTACTGTACATTTAAACACTGTTAAGATTGTAAATTTTATGGGTTTTTTTACCATTATTTTGTGTTTTTTTTACCACAATTTTTAAAAACTGACCTATAGGACAATCTCTACACTTTCATGGCACATAAGCCCTTCCTGACCCAGCTCTTCCCCAGCCTCATCTTCCACCATTCCTGCCCTCTTTCACTCAACTTTATGCTAGATACTTTATGTAGTTCCACAAACACCCATCCCTTCTCTTGCCCTCTTTGCATAGGTCACTACTTCTGCACAGAAAGCCCTGTCTCAATTTGTCCAATGATAAAATCTAACCTATCCTTGAGATCTCAGCTCAAATGAAGCTGTCACTGCCTTTCCAGGACAGACTCGAGAGCTTCTCTTACCACCACACACCACATTATACACCTCCCACTGAAGCACATGGCTATTTGTGCTGTAGTTATGAGCTTGCAGACTGTGATCTCCTTTGTCTCACCAGGGTCTGGTATCTAGGAAGTGCTCATCCATCTACTTTCTCACTGATAAAGTGAGTGAGTGGTATTTTTTTTTATTACATAATGGTAAAGGGATCCATTCAACAAGAAGAGCTAACTATCCTAAATATATATGGATCCAATACAGGAGCACCCAGATTCATAAAGCAAGTCCTGAGCGACCTACAAAGAGACTTAGACTCCCCCACAAGAATAATGGGAGACTTTAACACCCCACTGTCAACATTAGACAGATCAACGAGACAGAAAGTTAACAAGGATATCCAGGAATTGAACTCAGCTCTGCACCAAGCGGACCTAATAGACATCTACAGAACTCTCCACCCCAAATCAACAGAATATACACTTTTTTCAGCACCACACCACACCCATTCCAAAATTGACCACATACTTGGAAGTAAAGCTCTCCTCAGCAAATATAAAAGAACAGAAATTATAACAAACTGTCTCTCAGACCACAGTGCAATCAAACTAGAACTCAGGATTAAGAAACTCACTCAAAACCGCTCAACTACATGGAAACTGAACAACCTGCTCCTGAATGACTACTGGGTACATAATGAAATGAAGGCAGAAATAAAGATGTTCTTTGAAACCAACGAGAACAAAGACAAAACATGCCAGAATCTCTGGGACACATTCAAAGCAGTGTGTAGAGGGAAATTGATAGCACTAAATGCCCACAAGAGAAAGCAGGAAAGATCTAAAATTGACACCCTAATATCACAATTAAAAGAGCTAGAAAAGCAAGAGCAAACACATTCAAAAGCTAGCAGAAGGCAAGAAATAACTAAGATCAGAGCAGAACTGAAGGAAATAGAGACACAAAAAACCCTTCAAAAAATTAATGAATCCAGGAGCTGGTTTTTTGAAAGGATCAACAAAATTGATAGACCACTAGCAAGACTAATAAAGAAGAAAAGAGAGAAGAATCAAACAGACACAATAAAAAATGATAAAGGGGATATCACCACCGATCCCACAGAAATACAAACTACCATCAGAGAATACTAGAAACACCTCTATGCATATAAACTAGAAAATCTAGAAGAAATGGATAAATTCCTTGACACTTACACCCTCCCAAGACTAAACCAGGAAGAAGTTGAATCTCTGAATAGATCAATAACAGGCTCTGAAATTGTGGCAATAATCAATAGCTTACCAACCAAAAAGAGTCCAGGACCAGATGGATTCACAGCCAAATTCTACCAGAGGTACAAGGAGGAGCTGGTATCATTCCTCCTGAAACTATTCCAATCAATAGAAAAAGAGGGAATCCTCCCTAACTTATTTTATGAGGCCAGCATCATCCTGATACCAAAGCCGGGCAGAGACACAACTAAAAAAGAGAATTTTAGACCAATATCCTTGCAAAAAATCCTCAATAAAATACTGGCAAACCAAATCCAGCAGCACATCAAAAAGCTTATCCACCACGATCAAGTGGGCTTCATCCCTGGGATGCAAGGCTGGTTCAATATACGCAAATCAATAAATGTAATCCAGCATATAAACAGAACCAAAGACAAAAACCACATGATTATCTCAATAGATGCAGAAAAGGCCTTTGACAAAATTCAACAACCTTCATGCTAAAAACTCTCAATAAATTAGGTATTAATGGGACGTATCTCAAAATAATAAGAGCTATCTATGACAAACCACAGCCAATATCATACTGAATGGGCAAAAACTGGAAGCATTCCCTTTGAAAACTGACACAAGACAGGGATGCCCTCTCTCACCACTCCTATTCAACATAGTGTTGGAAGTTCTGGCCAGGGCAATTAAGCAGGAGAAGGAAATAAAGGGTATTCAATTAGGAAAAGAGGAAGTCAAATTGTCCCTGTTTGCAGATGACATGATTGTATATCTGGAAAACCCCATTGTCTCAGCCCAAAATCTCCTTAAGCTGATAAGCAACTTCAGCAAAGTCTCAGGATACAAAATCAATGTGAGTGGTATTTTATTAGAACCCCAGAACTTGGAAGGAACAGAGAATTTTGATAGCCAGGCTGACACAAATATTGTCATTGAAAGAACTCACAAGACAGCAGGAGAAAAAGAATAGAAGGTTGAGGCTGGATGAGATAGTGCCAGTCATGTATCAGGTGGTTCTCAAGGAACCCAGGCCATACAGAAAAGGTTATAAAAATTAGGAGAAGCTGAGCAACTGCAAGAATACACAGAAATAGTGGCACGTGAGTTCCCACAACACAAAATGAGGATGCAACTAACTGCCCCAGCGTAACACAAAAACGATGTTATCATTCTCACAAGGCTGGGAAACCCCAGGGCACAGAACCACTGCTCCTCACAGTAAGGGCTGGGAACAGAGTGGTGCCTCCCAGAATCCCTCCGATAAGGATTGAGGCAGACGGAAGACTGTTCCAAGTGCTGAGAGGTCCTCTTTTTATTTATTTGGCCCTGGCGTAACTTAAAAGAAGACAATTCTGGTTCACAAACTCTTGGAAGAGGTTAGTGATCTTAGGGGCTAATAATGTCAATACTAATAACTAACTTTGAGTACTTACTACGCCTGATACTCTCCCCAAAAAATATCTAATCCTCACTATCATTAAGCCCATTTTACAGATGTGGAAGTGGGGAGCTAAGAGAGATAAAGAAACGCACCCAAAGTCACAAAGCTGATAAAGGGTGCTACCAGGATTCCAATGCAGTCTGATTCCGGAGCTCTTAACTACGTATTTAATACTTACTTCACCTCATTCCCAAATGCATGGTGTGAATAAGGCTTTTGTAGGAAAAAGATGTACACTTTCCTAAGTCTCAACAATGTAATCTTTGCTGTTAATCAGGGACATTTGTCCTGAGAAATTCACCACTCCTTTCTCCTTATGACATTCCCCTTACAGGGACTGAAAAATCAGTCTTTCACAAGAGATCTTGATACTTAGAGCACTTCCCTATGGCAGCATCAATAGACTAGCCAAATGTTCAAAACTGTGTCAGTTGTGCATTACTTCTAGGGGAAGGAGAAAATTTTTCCTGGATATATGTGTTAAGAGATAAGGAAATACAGGAATAAAGAGCAAATGAAAGGCAGAATCATTATCTGGGACAACATTGATTTCAGATCCTGGAGGGCTAAATCCAGGACTACGCAGAAGTCCTGAGTAGTCCCTCAATTAAGGGAGTACTCACTCTAACTGAAACCACATAAGGGGGGCGCATAAAAGAATCTTCGAGGCTTGGCCATCTGACTCCTGCCACACTGCCTCAGGAGTTAGCTGCCTCCATTCCTGGCAACAACCACAGATCAAATGAGCTTCGCGTAGGCATGTGAAAAGGACAGTTTGTGACATTACAGACTTCTTCTAAATCCCACCAGATATGAGATCACCGTTGATAGATTTGATTCTAAGATGCAGGGAACTTTCCATTGCTGGCCTTGCCAATGCTGAGAGCTGATAGAGGGACAGGCAGCATCACAAGGTTTAACAAGAGAACTATCCCAGATTTAAGGGTCTCTACCCAAACCCATGGGAAAGGGATGATTTAAGGACTGCTTAGAATGAACACTGAATAAACAGGGAGACTGGTGAAAGGAGGTAAGACAGAGCAGGAAACAACATAAACCCAACTGTGCTCGGATCTGCAATGAATCTGCAACGGAAGCAAAAAAGCAAAATAAGGGCCGGGTGCAGTGGCTCACTCCTGTAATCCCACCACTTTGGGAAGCCGAGGTGGGCAGATCACTTGAGGTCAGGAGTTCAAGACCAGCCTGACCAACATGGCAAAACCCAGTCTCTACTAAAAGTTCAAAAAATTAGCCAGGCGTGGTGGGGTGCACCTATAGTCCCAGCTACTTGAGGCCTCACCTGTGAGGCCTGAGACTATAAAAATCCTAGAAGACAATCTAATAAAAACTCTTTTGGACATTGGCCTAGATGAAGAATTTATGAATAAGACCTCAAAAGCAAATGCAACAAAAACAAAATTAGAAAAATGGGACTTAATTAAACTAAAGAGCTTCAGCACAACAAAACAATCAACCTACAGAATGAGAGAACCTACAGAATGAGACAGACCTACAGTACAGACAACATATAGAATGAGAGAAAATACTTGCAAACTATGCATTCAATAAAGGACTAATATATAAGAAACCCAAACAACTCAACAAGAAAGAAAAACAAATAACCTCATTTAAAAAGTGGGCAAAAACCATGCATGGTGGCTCACGCCTGTAATCCCACTACTTTAGGAGGCTGAGGTGGATGGATCACTTGAGGTCAGGAGTTCGAGACAGCCAGGTCAACATGGTGAAACCATGTTTCTACAGAAAATACAAAAAATAGCTTGGAGTGATGGTGGGTGCCTGTAATCCCAGCCACTTGGGAGGCCGAGGCAGGAGAATCTCTTGAACCTGGGAGGCAGATGCTGCAGTGAGCCAAGATAGCGCCACTGCACTCCTGCCTGAGCGAAAGAGTGAGACTATGCCTCAAAAAAAAAAAAAAAAAGAGCGAAGGACATTCACAGACATTTCTGAAAAGAAGACAAACAGCCAACAAGCATATGAAAAAATGCTCATTACTCATCATGAAAGAAATGCAAATCAAACCAAAATGAGTCACCATCTCACACTAGTCAGAAAGGCTATTAATAAAAAGTCAAAAAATAAATAACAAATAATGGCAAGGATGCAGAGAAAAGGGAATGCTTATTCACTGTTGGTGGGAGTGTAAATTTCTTATGAAAAACAGTATGGAGATTCTGAAAGAACAAAAAATAAACTAGCATTCAACCCAGCAATCTCACTACTAGGTATCTACCCAAAGGAAAACATATCGTTATATCTCAAAGATTCCTGCACTTGTATGGTTATCATAACACTATTCCCAACAGCAAAGTCATAGAATCAACCTAAGTGTCCATCAATGGAGGACTGGATAAAGAAAATATCTAATCACACACAAACACACACACACACACACATACACACCATGGAATACTATGCAGCCATAAAAAAAGAATGAAATCATGTCCATTGCAGCAACATGGATGGGCCTGGAAGCCATTATCCTGAGTGAAGTAACTCAGAAACAGAAAATCAAATTCTGCATGTTCTCTTTTATAAGTGAGAGCTAAACAATGGGTACACATGGACATGGAGATGAAAATAATAGATACCAGGAACTCCAAAGCAGAGGGATTGAAAAATTACATATTGAGTACAATATTTCACTAGAAGCCCAAATCTCACCATTACACCATATATCCATGTAACAAACCTACACATGTACCCACTGAATCTAAAATGAAATAAAAATAATGTTGAAAATCATAATAATATGGATTGTGCCTTATAAAATTGAGGGAAATGGTTTGTTGTTGGTTTTGCTCTGCTTCTACAGTCCAGGACAGCAGGATGATGTAAGGAAAGATCATGCAATTGGATATAAGTTCGATACCTAGTTATGTTTATAGCTTACAAAGTTTTGTCAAGTGATTCAAATTATCTGAGACTCAGTTTCTTCATCTGTAAAATAAACACAATAATATTTCTCAGGGTTGATTTGAGGGTGAATGAGATAAAGCACACACCTGAACTCTACCATGTGTCATAGGTTAAAAGATGCACAATATTTCTCATTTTAACCTCTTCACAACAGAAATGAACCTGATAATTAATGACACATTATTGTTTAATTTAGAACAATTTTATTCTTCCTCAGTGGCACATAAAGTAATGAGAGTCCAGGATAACTTCAAATAATGACAGCTGCAGGTATCAATTTATTCTCAAGCCAAGTGTGACTCTCAATGCACAAGTGGGTTACCCCAACCCCTCCAGAGAACACAAATATTCTCCTTTATACATTCCATTTTTTTCTCCATTCATTGGACTAACTCTTCCTCCCACAACCCTTATTACTCATATTAGTGGAATAGAAAAAGTATGAGTTTCAGAACCAGACAAATTAAATTTTGGCTGTGCTGCTATGTGACATTCTGAACTTCCACTGAGTGCTTCATAATTGTGTATAATAATACTAACCCCAAAAGACTGTTAATAAAGATTAGATGAGAAGATACATGTAAAGTCCTAGCAGTGCCAAACACATTGTAAATTCACCCTTTATTTTTGGTGAAAGAATCCAGACATAATAAGCCAAATATTATATAATTCCATTTATGTCCAGAATAGGCAAAATACATAGAGACAGAAAGTAGATTATTTGTTGCCAGGGGTTGTGGGGAGGTGGACAATGGAAGTGACTATTCATGAATACAGGTTTCTTTATGGGGTGATGAAAATGTCCTAGATTAAATAGTGTTGATGGTTGCACAACCTTGTAAGTTTGCTAAAAGGCTCTGAATTGTATATTTTCAAAGGGTAATTTTATGGTATGTGAATTATGTTTCAATAAAAATACAGAAAGAAAGAAAAAATTTAAAAAAATAAATTCTCCCTTTTTCCTTCCTCCTCTCACCACCACATTCCTTTCTTCTGATTACTAGAATTGAAAGAAGGGCTGATACCTAGATCAGGGTCTGGCAAACTATGGTCTGCAGGCCAAATCAGCCTCCCACTTCCCTTTGTAAATGAAGTTTTACTGAAACATGTTCACATCCAGGGTTTACAAATTGTCTATGGTTGCTTTTGTGCTACACAGCAGAGTTGAATAGTTGCCACAGAGACCATTTGGCTCTCAAAGTTGAAAGTACTTCCTACCTGGTGATTGACAGAAAAGTTCCCTAATCCCCGCCTAGAATGGGTACTACAGCACCTAAAACTCCCCCCTCCATGCGTGCTACTACCTACTTCTAGAGAGCTTCTCTGAGTGACAAGTGTGCATCCCTCATCCTGGGACTCTTGGGAACTCACCACAACTTCTACACTCCCAGAGCAGAGAGTAGAGTCATGAGAATTTCTGATGAGGAAGATAACCATGCCAGCATGAAAGACAGAAATGAGATCAGGTGGTTTCTGTGGCTTCAAGCCCTCCCCTTTCTTCTACTTCTAGGGCTGTAAAAGCGGGGCCCAGTGAAGGGGTGACAGAACTAACCATGGTCAGTATGGGCAGTGTCACAGGGAAAATGAAGGCCCTGATCATTTTGCTGGTCTTCCTCTTGCCTCCTGAAGCCAGATCTGGTGAGTCTAGGGTGTAACTTCCTGTCCTGTAAGTCCTCAACCCCTATTCCAAAATCATTAACCTGGGTCAGAGAAGAGCCTAAAATAATGCTGCAGGATATCTTTGCATGTGTTCCAAAGGGAGAGCTCTACCTAGAAGAGTCATATACTTTCCACAGTTGGTGACAGTGTCCCAGGGACAAGAAGACTAGGGTGGAGAAGGAATCAGAAACTGGCTTTGGAAGTTTCCTTTAACCTGCTTTGCTCAAAATGCCCCCAATTCTTATCCATGGCCCTTCTCATATATTGAAGAGGGCAGGATAAGGATGTGATGAAATGTCTAAAGGAAATGACAAATCAAGCTGGTTAATGATTCCATGAATGTTTAATTTATAATTATTGATTTGAAGAAAAAATTTTTTTCACTCTTATGTATGTATGTTATGATTCTCAATTTTAAAAAAATTAACATGGACCATAACCAGAGAGGAGCCATTTTTTTCTGTAGCCAGGTCATACAGAAGACCTGTGCTCCTGACCAGACTTTAGGGATGCACTTAGGTGATGGGGTATGCCCAAAAAGTCCCCTTAAAAACACACATTGAAGGCCTGTTTGTGTGGCTGCCATTTCTACTGCCCACTGACCCATTCCCTGAGTAGCCAGTGCCCCTTCCTTACTTCAGTCATTAACTGATAGTGAAATATTGATTTCTCCACCTTTGGTAATATTAAAGATCACTAAAGGGAATGTTTGAAATTCTGAAAAAGAACTTCAAGTTTCAGGGGGGAAAAAAGGTTGGGGGAGAGGAGTTTCCTAACAGGGATCCCAGTTAATACATAATCAATATGCAATTTATTAATACATCTCTCCATGCCCACTCCCCCTGTATCTTGCCGTTCTTGACCTGCATTTCCATCCTCCTTACCTTCCCTAGAAGCCAACTCATTTTCTTTGAACAACCTGGCATTTCCCAGAAAAAAAAGTGAAGGGCTGGGAGCTGTCCATTGTCCTGATTTGCTCCCTCTGCCCTTCCTTCCAAATGTGGTTGGAAAGAAGCACTGTTGAAAAATCCCTAAACGACCCCTGCAGGGTTGGCTCTACCCTGTAGCCATGGACACATGTTGTTGATACCACCTGCCTCATGAGTCTCACATAATTTGCCCTTTCACACTATCTACCCCATCAGCCTTACCAAAACCATACCTGCATCCTGGGCAGCATCTGCCCTTCAAGAAACTAAGGAATCTCCTTGCAACCAAGAATGACTAGACCAATGAGACACCCTTTAAGGCCCCAGCACAATATAGAAATCCCACAATATAGTAATCCCAGTAAGGAGCTATCAAGCCATTGCAGGACCATCTAGAATACAACTAGAGTATAGTTTCTTTCAATCCAGGAACTATACTCTAACAGCTTGGCTCACAGGAACCAGAAGTGAAGATGATGAGGATCAGGGCTGAGCCTGTGAGCACCAGCTCCACCACTGACACCAACCACAGATTAAACAAGCATCATGTGGACCCCTGGGATGGAAAGAATAGTTGTTGCCTTATCAACCTCCCCCACAGCCCACCCAGAAAAGATAAAATCATCATGGCTACAATGTTACAGAAGATGATGGCCCAAGGTGTAGGCCCGCCTGAGTGAAACTGAGAGTGATAATGGGAGCAGTAGCATCTCAGAGACTACAGCAGAAACCATCCACATAAAGAGCTTTGCCCAAACTTATGATAAAGGGCACCCTCAGAGACTCTCCCTACTTTAATATTAGCCCATTGCAGAAATGGTGAGTGGAAAGAGAAATCTTAGGAAGAACCCCTTAAAAAAGCAAAATGTTTTTAGGTTTGTGCTGAAGAGCCTGGAACAGAAATAAGGACACACACGCTGAGAAATCTTCCTCCTGCCCCAACACTGGGAATAATCTCCGAGGATCTCTCCATATCTCATTCTCCTGGATACACTGTCCACTCAGAAATATTGTGCAGAGTGCAGTAATTCAAAAGTGAGCTATTGTGTTAGGAGTGAAGGCAAGAGTATAGTAAAATAAATCAATTTGAAAGTAATTCTCTTGAATTGCTTTATAGATGTTTAATGTAAGCTAGCAGCTGTTAAACGTAAACCTTAAATTCAGAAAAACTTGGTCATTCAGAAACTATAGAAACAGGCAGGACTTATTGCGAGGGCAAACACAGAGTGAGCTCCAGCCTGCTTCAGGAAAATCTGCCAGTGCCATGAAGGATGTATTCTGTCTGCTCCACTGCACTACTGCTCAGTATGAGCCCATGCAATCAGCTGTCCCTGACCCACAGGAGTTCTTTAGAAGAGACTGCAACAAAAGTTTCTAGATGTTTTATACCTGCCAACTCGAGGGTTAAAACAAGTTGCATAGAAATGCTCAATCAAGAAAAACACAGTCATTACTCAAAGAATAATAAACAGCCTGGCAGCACATGAATGAATAGAAAAAAGATGTTACATGCAAAGCATGAAATAACCAAATTCCATAACTGGGATGTTAATCTGTAATGTGTTTAGGAGAATTTAGAGGAAGTATAAGATTTATTCTTTCATCAAAAAAATTATAGCCAGTGAGGATATATCTATCAATTATCCATCAAGTGGTGATACGGCAGCACAAGGTAAAACACAAAGGAATAAAACCAACATTTATCAAGAACCAATCATGTAGCATTTCACATTGAGCATCATATTTAATTCTCAAAAAAATCCTTGTACTGTATCATTCTTCATATTTTATGGATGCAGTAACTAAGGCTGAGAACTTTAAAATTTTTCCTAAGTTCAGACACATAGCTAAGTGGCAGAACCAAGATTCAAACTCACCCCATCTAACTGCAGAGCAAACTGCATGCCTTAAATGTCAAAGTGAATAATAGCACAGTTAATACAATGTTCGGAAACTCAGAGAAGGAATGATCCCTCTGCATTATAGTTACTAAGGAATCATTGCCATTATTTAAATGCCAGTGCTTCTACATCAGGCCCAAATTTTCTGTCCTACTAACTGTGAATCAAGACTTGATTCAACCTCTACTTGAGTATCTGCCACAAAGAGAAATCACTTACTTCCACTAACCACACATTTATTTTATAACAACAGATTGTTAGTAAGTCCTTTCTTATACATACTCAACAGCTGCTTCCCAAGATGCTGTAGGATTATGTCTAGAGTCAAACTAGCCAGAAGCAATGTCCAAAATACACCATAACACTGTGCAGCAAAGGTCCTACTACCACTTGGTTGGCCCAAACATTCTAGGCAGCATTGGATATCTGAATCATCAATTATTTCCACAAACCCTGACCCCTCTGCCAGTCACCCTCACTAGAAGAATTATTTCCACATGATAATAGCTCCCTCATGTTACTCCCTTCTAAGTCAAATTGTACACCCCTTTATCTGATTAACAGAGTCTAAGTCACATGACCTAAATGCAAGAGAAACTGGGAACGGAAGTTTGTGGATTCTACCTTAGTAAGGCAAAGTTATCATTAGGAATTCCTCTAATACAGGAAGGGTGTTCCAGAGACATTAAGGAGCCATATAAATGGAAAATGTCCACTACAATCCATCACTTGGTGTTGCTCAACATCAACATTCATTCTTTTGCCACACTTAAAGTTTCCAAGAACAAAAATTATCACACTGAACATAATCTTTACTATCTTTTATATAAAGGAAAATTAGGCTTGACTCAGCAGAACTGAAATAACCCAGTCTCAACAGTTACTGCTTTTAACTTCAAGTACTGTGTCTCTAGGTGATACCAGCTCCAACAATAGTTTGGTCACATTTTCAATTTGATATTCTCTAGTCTCCCAACTTGATAACTGTACCCTAAACCATAAAGTTCACTACCAACATGCTATATATAAAATAACCAAAGGGGGAAGAAGAAAGAGAAAAAGGAAATCTCTTAAAATACACAGGTATACATATGACAAAGCAAAGAAGAAAATGTGAGCAGATAGTGCAGTCCTCGTTTCTGAAATTGGTCCACTGACTGGGGCTATACCTATTCCATTTCCTCACCCTCAGCCAGGCAGGTGGAACAAACCTTAAGTCTTGGTGGATCTGAATCTTGATGCTGTGGAGCTGTCATACTAGCCCCAGACTACCTGCCTCTCAATTTCTCATTACATCAGTGAAAGCAAACAGCTTTGATTTGTTTAAGCCTCTGATTTTTTGGTCTAACTGATGTAAGACCACAGGACAAGAGTTCTCCAGCTCCGGATTCTCTTCTGTTCTGCTAATGGTGGAATGCCCAGAGAAGAGTTGCCAACTTTAGCAAATAAAAAATACAGGATTCCAGTTAAATTCAAATTTTAGATAAACAACAATTTTTTAGTATCAGTACGTCCCATTCAATATTTGGACATACTTAACTAAAAAATGATTTGTTGTTCATCTGAAATACAAATTTAACTGGGCATTCTGAGTATTCTCTGGCAACCCCCGAGAGAGTGAAGAAAGTGGTACAAGGACACTTAAGAAGACCAGATTTGAAAAGACATTAGGAATGTGTTTAAATGTCTTATTCTAGAGAGAGTTAGAGCTGTAGGTAGAACTTGGGAAATTAAGTTAAAAGCAACAGAGGACCTGGCCAATATATACTAAGGAGTGGATCACTCTGGTCACAAGCCCAACCTGAGACCAAGGGCATAGTGAGATGATTTGGGAAAGGCACTTATACACTACACATCCCCGTCTTTGAACCAAATGCCTTATAAATCTCCAAGAGAAATGACAGTCCACCATGTGGACTGCTTTCTGTAAGTCCAGGGAAAATAAAAGCTATGTGCTTGAAACCCACTTCTGATATTATAAGGTGTGTGATCTTGGTCATGTTAATGTGTCTGAGTCTCAATTCTACAATTGTAAAGTGACAGTAATGGTGTGTCCCCAGGTTGTTGTGGAAAGCTTGATTCTTAATGCAACAGTAGGAAACCCCAACCTCTCTGGAGCAAACACCCTTCTACATCTTTACTTCCCCTGCACATTGGCAGGACTCTATTCCTCTATTTCTCTCTAGTGCTAGAGCAGAAAGGGACCTTGATTTGGAATCAGGAAAATCTATTTCTGAACCATAAGCTATGATAGCTGATTTAAAAAATTGACTATCATGACAAGATAATGATCATAATGGTAAGACATATTGATAGGGTTGCCGTGAAAGTAATAATATATCTAAGAGTTGTGACAATATATGATATGCCTAGACTCTCAGAAAATGCTAATTCCAATCCCAATTGCTCTTTGCATAAAATTCTGTCCTAGGGTCTGTTCTTTTCCCACATCTACCCTCCTTGGATCTCTCTTCTGTCAAAAACATGTGGTTCAGAGGAGGAGAGAGATCCAGGTCAATGTTTTTCAAATTACAAGGAATTATCCTTTAAGTGGGGTTGTTGCTCAAGTTTTGACATGTAGTGGAATGGAGTGGAGTGGAGTGGAATGGAAACTAACAGAGAACATTGCACATGGTTAAGATAAAGATTGTTTCCTGAAACCTTTAATTTGTGCTTACATACTCACACATACATATGTGCATGCATTGGGACTCTGCAATATGCATTTCTGACTATGGACCTTAGCCATAAAAGTCTTTGCACTGAACGTTCAGTGGGCCTTTCACAAGCTGCCCTAATTGGGAAAGAAAAACATGGTCCCTCCATTTCCTGCCCCCAACTCCAGAAAAGTCACCATAGTTGAGGGTACATCTGAGAAGCCAGCACTTGGGAGTTCAGGGCTCAAGTTCCTCTCTAGAAAAACACTGGGTGATTCTGGGGGACCTTCTGATCAGAAACAGCCAATTCAGAGTGAGAGAAGAAAACGTGACCATGCAGTTCCTGTGGTTACAAGCCCTGCCCCTCTCTTGCCTGCTGGGAGTTATAAAACCCAAGACTGGAAAGGAAAACCAGCATTTGCTCAGGCAGCCTTTCTGGGAAGATGCTGCTTCTTCCTCTCCCCCTGCTGCTCTTTCTCTTTTGCTCCAGAGCTGAAGCTGGTGAGTATCGGGGTTCTTCCCTCTGAAATCTGCAGTATCAGCTCCTGAAACAAAGATGTTTAGTCTGAAAATAGCTGACTCTTAAACAGGGTTCCAAGATCTCTCTTCAAGGGTCCCAGAGGGAAATTTCCACTTGGGATGCGTGCCACCCCACCCCATCCCCACCCACTGCCATTCTCTACAGCCTAGGACAGCTCCCAGGAACAAGGAATTTCACCTCAATTGTAGAAAAGCCCAGAGCAAGTGGAAGGAAAAGGGGTATCCCCAGGAAAACAGACATGTCCTCTTAATCTTCTGAGCATCAGGGCTGCCCATTACCTTGTGACTTGCTCACTCTGTGACCATGCTCAAGAGCTATGGAGAAATCTAAAACAGGAAACTGGACAGCGGGTCCTGTGCAGAGACAGAGGAGGGTGGGCCAGGGCAAGGTGGGAGTGGGAGAAGTCTGAGATGAAAACATCAGAATGGAGCAGAGGCAAGAATGAGATTTCACCTGGGAGGTTATGGATGGGGAAAGATACAAAATACAGCAGACAGGAGAGGGAAGATGGGCGGAACACAGGGGGAGAATGAGATTCCAGGGAAGCCTAGCTCAGCTTTAACCCAATTTGTCCATTCATTGGAGAGAGTATCTATGGCCGTGTTCAAACCCTGGGGTGCTCTGTTCCAGGGGAGATCATCGGGGGCACAGAATGCAAGCCACATTCCCGCCCCTACATGGCCTACCTGGAAATTGTAACTTCCAACGGTCCCTCAAAATTTTGTGGTGGTTTCCTGATAAGACGGAACTTTGTGCTGACGGCTGCTCATTGTGCAGGAAGGTGAGACAACAGGGTCTATTTATCTCCAAATGGGAGATGAACAACCAGAGTAGCAACCAGGGATACACCTGCACTGGGGGCTGAAGAGGGGGTCCTGGGTCTTGTCAACTTTCAGGAGAGGGAAGACTTGGGCTGAAAGACTTTAGTCTGTGTTTGAATAGTTCCTTGAGCCTCAGTCACTGTGAGCTAAGCTCCCCTTCAGAGGAAAAGGAGGTCCTGTCCAAGGTCCCTCTTGTTGCAGTAGCACCCCTCACCCCTACCCAACTCAAGACACACGGCTCACTTTTCAGGGCCCCACCCAGTCTCAGGGCCACTTCCTCTATGGCCTTTTCAAGAACACTGGCCTCTAGTTCTCAGGGTCCTGAACCCATCATTTTATGGGAGGCAGAGAACAGGGTCTACATGAGACCCCCACTTTCCCATTTAACTGATATCTCCTGCTTCAGGGGCTGGCCCTCATGCAGGGTTCCCTGAATTAGGAAGTGTGAACCCTGTCCCCTGAGTCCTCCCTGGCCTGTTCAGTCCCCAGCAATTCCAGGGGTCCTAGAAATTGTGTCTGTTTCCTGAGAAAGTTCTTTCACGAGTAAAGCCTGAGCCCTCAAATGCCACAAGTGGCCCATGAAAAGGGAGATGGGTAGAGTCCGGTGACCCAGTGACAGAATTTAGTCCTCTTTTCTCAGAATGAGCTCACCTCAGAAGAAACCCCAAGCCATCACTGTCACTCCTTTTCCTTCCTTCTTCCTCACAACAGGTCTATAACAGTCACCCTTGGAGCCCATAACATAACAGAGGAAGAAGACACATGGCAGAAGCTTGAGGTTATAAAGCAATTCCGTCATTCAAAATATAACACTTCTACTCTTCACCACGATATCATGTTACTAAAGGTGACAACACCTCTCTTCTCCTTTTCCACTTCCCATTCTCCTAAGCTTCTCCTTCAGGTCCTCATTGCCCTGAATTTTTCTTAGGACTTGGCTATAACATGAAGCTACTCACCCTGTCCCTCCCTGATCACCTCCAACTGTCCAGAGCCCATTTCGAGGACTGACAGTCCTTCATTCCCTTCACAGTTGAAGGAGAAAGCCAGCCTGACCCTGGCCGTGGGGACACTCCCCTTCCCATCCCAATTCAACTTTGTCCCACCTGGGAGAATGTGCCGGGTGGCTGGCTGGGGAAGAACAGGTGTGTTGAAGCCGGGCTCAGACACTCTGCAAGAGGTGAAGCTGAGACTCATGGATCCCCAGGCCTGCAGCCACTTCAGAGACTTTGACCACAATCTTCAGCTGTGTGTGGGCAATCCCAGGAAGACAAAATCTGCATTTAAGGTGATCCTCCAACTAGGTTTCCTCTCCAAAACTCACTGTTGAGGGACCAGAATGCTCTTAGAAGGAGATGGGGTCAGAAGGTTGTCAGCCAGTGACAGGGTGGGCATCACAGGAATTGCCTGTCCTCCCATGGCCCAAGACAGCCTCTGACCATCCATTCCAGTCTACTGCAATGCGGGCATGGGGTGATGTGGAGAATGTGGATGACGGTCCCAAGAAAGGAAGAAGGGGCATCAGAACTAGATGTATAAGTCAGGAGCTCCACCTCCTGGGTCTGACTTTAGGTCTCACTGTGACTCCAAGCTGGCTGGCAGACAGGAGTGGAGGACTTCCCGGGCTCACCTTCTTCTCTCTCTCCTCCCCCTACAGGGAGACTCTGGGGGCCCTCTTCTGTGTGCTGGGGTGGCCCAGGGCATCGTATCCTATGGACGGTCGGATGCAAAGCCCCCTGCTGTCTTCACCCGAATCTCCCATTACCGGCCCTGGATCAACCAGATCCTGCAGGCAAATTAATCCTGGATCCTGAGCCAGCCTTAAAGGGAAGCTGGAACTGGACCTGAGCAGCAAAGTGTGTGCCACTCATTCTGGTCTACCCTTGGTCTCTCAGCCACAACCCTAAGCCTCCAGAAGTATCCTACAGGTCACAGAACTCTCAATAAACCTCAGTGAAGACACAGCTTCTAGTCGTGAGTGTGTGTCCCCTCTCTGCTGCTCTCTTCTCCCTGCACATAGCGACCTGATTCCCAGCCCAAGTACCCAAGGATTTGGAAGGGGTGTGTGTGTGTGTGTGTGTGTGTGTGTGTGTGTGTGTGTATGGGGGGGAGAGAGAGAGAGAGAGAAATAGAGAGGAATTAATGAAGAAAAAAAAATGAGGAAAAAGAAGAGATTTTCCCTGGAAAGGCAGGATCCATATTTCCAGCTTAAGAAAAGACACCAAATCCTTCTTTGCCTTAATCATCAACCCTATACCAATTCTGATTTATCTTTAGTAATATTCAGAAGCACTAAGAACATTTTGAATTATAAACAAGATATAAGATGTTTACAGAATCCCTGGCCTCTTCCTACTAGATGCCGGTAACAACACCCCCTTCTCCACCACAAAGTTGTGACAACCAAAATGTCTCCAGGCATTGCTAAATGTCCCTAGGCGAGGGAGGGAGGAGGAAAGAAAGATCACTGTCTTTCTCTGAAGACCACTGGCTCTCTTTTGTTGAAGACCATGGTTTAGATACATGATATAAAGAAGGCAGCTGATGCCACACAGGGCCCTCCTCATAGCCCACATCGATAAGAAAAGATCTTCCCTCTGTGAAGCTTTCATCTGATATGCAGAGAAGATTGCCTCCCACACACTCATTGTTACCAAACAGATACTGAAAGCAGATTAGAGGAGAGATAGCACTACAAGGTCTGCGTGAGCAACACCCATCCACAAATGGCTTCACCCAAACCAGCAAGAAGACCAAAACCTAGAGCTTGCTCAACACAAACCCTTGTCATGGGAGACTGACTGGAGGAGAGAAAACAGGGCAGGACAGGGACAGGACAGCCAGAGCCTGAGGCTGGCAACACCCATCATTTCTGAGGGTGTGCTGAACACCTTTGGCCAAGTGAACTATTGCTGGGAATTTGTCTTTAAGAAAGAATCAAAGACACACACAAAGATTCATGTATAAAAATTTTAATCTCAGCATTTTTATTTATTTTTTTTACTTTTTATAATTTATTCCTATATATTTCATCTTCCAAATAATTTCTGCTTTGCATTTAATATATCAAAGGTATTAAAAAAGTGATTTATTATACACACACACATACACGCACATATATACATATGAAATTTCTATCATAGTCTTAGATATCAGAAAAATTTTTTAATGCACTTGATTTTTTTTTTCAGAAACATGAAACCATACCAAAGTGAGAATTTTTGACTTCATTTCAGCTCTGGTTTCTAGTTTCAAGTCTTCTACCAGCTATGTGACTTAAAGATACTACTTGATATGTTCAGTTACTTCATCTGAAAAATTGACATGCCATTTTAACCTGAAATACAGGAGCTCAATATTTTTCTACAAAAAGGACAATTGCTGTCTATAAATTCAACATTCTTTTCTTGGTTATCTTTTTCTATTATTATACTTTAAGTATTAGGGTACATGTGCACAACGTGCAGGTTTGTTACATATGTATACATGTGCCATGTTGGTGTGCTGCACCCATTAACTCTTCATTTAACATGAGGTATATCTCCTAATGGTATCCCTCCTCCCTCCACCCACCCCACAACAGGCCCTGGTGTGTGATGTTCCCCTTCCTGTGTCCATGTGTTCTCATTGTTCAATTCCCACCTATGAGTGAGAACATGCGGTGTTTGGTTTTTTGTCCTTGTGATAGTTTGAATCTCAGCATTTTTAATAACAAAAATCTGGAATCCCAGACATGGAGAAAAGCTTCTATGATAAACTTGTACGATTGAATACTCTGAATTCATGAAAATTTGTGTTAAAAACATTTAGTATGGAAAAATTCAAGAAAATTCAATATATTCAATATAATGTAATGCTTTTACAAAGCAATATGAAAATCTTCCTATAGTAGAATCTCAGTTTTGTAGCTATATATTTTATATATGCACAGGAAAAAATTGGAAGTAATTACATCAAAATAATTATGGGGGTTATCTCTACAGGATGGGATTAATAGCTATTCTGATTTTGTCTTTATGCTGGCTCCAAGCCCCATCCATGTATTCTAACTATTGAGGACGCAGCACCACTCATGGCTCCACCAGTGGATAAGCACATATAACCATCTTCAGAATTCCATTGCTCAGGGTTTTCTGCATGGGAACAAAGCATCCTTCCATTTCCAGGTCGCGTCACTCAGCCCATTCAGGAAGCTACCAGAGAAGCTAAGCCCTACGTGTTCCCTCAGGTTAGTGAGCAGTCTTTCCTGGCAATTGGTGTCAATGGCCAATTGCAATCTCCTGGAAATCTCCACTGCCACAGCTGATTCTAGAGTCCTAATTGATATTTTGCATCTCACTTCCACCACCCACTCTAGGTGCCCCCCAACAACCATCTAGCAGTTCAGTAAGTCTGTGCTGTAGTCTGATGGAGTGACCCAGACCTCTACCCTGAGGGGACTGAGTTGTTAGTTGCTTTGCATTTGTTAGGTTTGGGTTGTTGTAACTGCCCATTTACAATTATCAGTGAGCACAAAACTGTGGGGGATACTTCCAGCAAATCCCATGGGTTGCAGTCATACTCATCTTCTCCCATTGCATTGCAGCAACCCTAGCTTCTCATGGTAATCAAGGCCAATTATTCTAGCCATAAGGCAACTCTTTCCTTTGCCTGCTGGTCCAATGTTATGAGGAGCCCCAAACAGCTGAGTGATAGTCACAACTTCCAGTTCACTGGAGCCTTTCCCACCTCCACTGGAGAAAGCATTTACTTCCTGGAAACTTAGACCTCTAAACTGGCAGAATTTAAGTTTGCAGGAACAGTAAGATACAAATTCCACAAGTAAGTCCCTGGGAGTGATAACTAAAGGGATCAATTCTACTTCTATCCCTTGGTTCCTCGACTCATATATTCTAGTTATGTGGGGACACTGAACCATAGATTGGTTATTGATTCAGCATATGTATCACATCCTGGAAAGCAGTGCTCCAACTTCCAACCCTACAGGGTGTCATCTCTGAGCTGGCACCTTAGATGAGCTTTCAACAGGCCAGCTCATCATTCCACTAGGTTGACTGCTTCTGGGTGGCATGGTATGTAATAAGACCAATGAGCCCATCATTTTACATTCTTTGCCATAAAATGAGTCCTTTACTCTGAGCTAATATGTGTGAGAAGCAGGTTGATGGATTGGGAAATCTGTAAGCCCTCATATGATGGTAGTGGCAGAGGAATTTCAGGCAGAGAAGGAAAACTCGTCTAGAGCAAGTATCAATGGTGATAAGGATGAATGTCCATCCCCTCCAAAGTAGAGGGGTCAACCTCTCACTGGATAGCTGCCTGATCTCTCCAAGAGCAGTGCCATCTCAAAGACTCAGTGATAGTCTCTGCTGTTGGCAAGTTAGGTGATTAACAGTGGCAAGACCCGAATTGATTTTGGTGAAAGAGAGTGTCCATGTTCTTGGACCCATTCATAACATCTATTCAACCTCCATGACCACTCTACTCTGACCATGGCCCATTGTTCCAGCAGCGAGGTGATCAAGAAGAGAATGTGGTTGACATCCACAAGCCATATCACCCCTTTACCTGGTTGGGAGTCTCCGTGAGTCCATGTGGTCCAGTGCTCAGGTACAGCAACTTCTTCTTAGCCAGCAGCACTATGCAAGTGGAACTCTTGGTCTGTGGTAGCAGCAGCAGTGGCAGCAATAAGCAGGGATTTATGACCATGAGAACAGAGTGAGTTGTTACCAGAGCCACTCCAACCTAAAAGCAAAGCAAGCAGTCAATGCAAGTGGAATCCAGGGAAGCTGGAGTGGTGTATAAACTGGACCAGGTGCACTGGTCCTTACCCAGAGATGTAGTTGGGACCCTCCATAAACAAGCTCACCTTTGTTCTACTGATAATTAGATCATTCTGAGCAAAGGTATATTGTCAACGGTGGACCTAATTATGTATGTAAATGTCACCTATTAGAGTGAGTAAAGGAGGGGGTTGAGGAGGTAACACCAATGTGGATGAGAAAATAAAAACTGCCCACCTGAAGGCCAGAAACAAGCGAATCTGAACAGTGCAAGGAATGGATTTTAGTAGACATTGTTGATGCCCTTCCCAGGACCTCTTAAGCAGGTGATGCACCCATTCCCCAGCTGTCGTGAGTGATAGCCACTAACCAATATCCATGGCCATGAGCTCACATGTATCCTTTCCCTGTGCCACTTCTCTCCACACAAAATAGATGCCCAAATTGATTTTTGACAAGGCTGCCAAGGACCCACAATAGGGCAAGGACAGTCTATTCAATAGATGGTGTTGGGAAAACTGGATGTCCACATGCAAAAGAATGAAATTAGACCCTTGTCTCACAACATATACAAAAATCAACTCAAAATGGATTAAAGACTTAAATATAAAACCTGAAATTCTAAAACTACTAGAAGAAAACATAGGGGAAAACTCCATGACATTGCTCTGGGCAATGAATTGTTGGATGTTATCCCAAAAACACAGGCAACAAAGCAAAAATAGACAAATGGGATTGCATCTAACTAAAAGTCTTCTGCACAACCAAGGAAACAATCAACAGAGTGAAGAATCAATAGAATGGGAGAAAATATTTGCAAATCACACATCTAATAAGGGGTTAATATTCAAAATAAATAAAGAAGTCAACTCAATAGCAAGAAAGCAAATAACCCAATTTTAAAATGGGCAAAGAACCTAATAGACCTCTCTCAAAAAATACAAATAGCCAATAGGTATATGAAAAAATGCTCAACATCACTGATCACCATGGAAATGCAAATTAAACAACAATGAGCTATCACCTATTAGAATGGCAATTATCAAAAAATAAAAGATAACTGATAGTGAAGATGTAGAGAAAAGAGAACACTTGTACACTGTTGATGGCAATGTAAATTAGTATAGCCATTATGAAAAAAAGTACGGAGCTTTACCCAAAAATTAAAAATACAATTGCCATATGATCAAGCAATCCCACTACTGGATATATATTTAAAGGAACTGAAATCGGTATGTCAAAGAGATATCTGCACTCCCATGTTTATTCATAATAACTAAGATATGGAATCAACCTAGGTGTCCATCACTGGATGAATGGATAAAGAACACATACATACACACAAACACACACAGAGTGGAATACTATTATCCATCCTTAAAAAGAAGAAATGTTGTCATTTGCAACAACATGGATGAGCCAGGAGGACATTATGCTAAGTGAAATAAACCAGGCACACAAAGAGAAATACTGCATGATCTCGGTCATATACTCTTAAAGGCTAAACTCATAGAAATAAGTAGAATGGTGGTTACCAGAGCCTGGGGTAAGGGAGAGGTACAGGAGGAGATGAACTTCCTGGTTCTGAAGTCCTTCTACTGCTTTCACAATCACCCTACTCCAAAGGCGCAAACATCAAGGGGCCTCCAACGGCTCCCTCCCTGCTTGCCTCAGAGCTTGGGATTCCCAACTCCAAATCTAGTTATAAGTACAATATAGTGCGAATTGAAGAAAAAATAATATTCAAAAATGTACACATACTTTGATTGCAATAGTATGGAAAACTATACATTTTAGGGAAAAGCGGAAAGAATCCTTCAAAAATAGAGGTAATTTTCTCATAATTGTAACTTAAAGGATGGCTTTTTTATTTATTTATTCTAATTTTTTACTCTCCTTAAAATTGTTTTTATTTTCACAAATCACAAAAAAAAATGAAGAAACACAAAAATGCAGGAGGGCTTTCTCAAACATTTGCTTAGATGCTCAGCAAATGGTCTTATTTTCTGTTTTTCCCATACAGAGCACATTCCCCAGGAAGCAGGGAAACCACAGGATATGGTACCCCGTCACCCGGGGCAGAAGATAGGGAGTGAGGAGGACATCCTCAGGATCATCCAGAGCCTGAGCTGGGAGGAACTACCTAGGAAAAGCTTTAAGGATGCCCTGAGGCCAGTGGCTGGGTCTGCCCTGTAGTGTGAACCCAAAGAAGACAACTCCCTCTTGGGCAAGGAATGTGGAAAGAGCTGTTGGTGCCACACTGGCCTCTTCAACCAGCCCATCCATAAAAGACAATATCAGCCATCATTGCAGATTTGATTCAGCGATTCAGAGAGTGACACTGACCCTGTTAATGGAGGCTAGGGTCTGATAAGGGGAAGAAAAATGTTCCAGCATCTGCAGATTTAGCCCAGATATGAGGGGTTTTTTCTCCATGTCATGGGAAGGGACCTGCCCAACACAAACACTGGATAATTATAGTCCAAAACAGCCCAGTTTCCCTGGGTTCTGCAGAAAAGGCAGAGACAGAAGTAAGGAGGCCAAACAGGGACACCCCTGATTCCCAACCCTGACCCTGACCCAAAGCTGAGCCTTCACCTAAGATACTGAAAGCTGTTCCCCTCCCTCCATTCCACCAATTCCCTTAACTACTTTGTACACTCACAATCCTACTTGATATAGAGCAAGGGGTAATAGAGAAACAGATTTCCCTTATATGTGTCAAATTATTCTAAAGTGGTTATATGGTAAATGATAACCAAAAAGAAATTGAAAAGAGAAACAAAGAAGCCTTATCCTACTGTCAGAACTTGTATAGAGTACAGCTCCAGAATGTTCAGGAACATCTGATGCTTGTAAATATTGTGCTCTGACAGCTTCATAGCACTCCTCTCTCCACACACTGCCCAACAAACTTGAATTCTTCTCAGCCTCTGCCCCTCCCTAAGAAAAGTTCTTACAAACATATACATTCTTATAAGACAAGGTTTGTCTCTCCATGGCCATTTGATAGTCAAATCAACAATGATTTATCTGGTCCTCAACAACCTAGGTAAAGAGAGCTCAGCAAACCCGTGGGTGAAGCAGAATAAAGTCAGGATGAAAACAACCTCTGTGTAAAGCAGGACATAGTGAGGGCCTGCAAACTGCACACCTGTAATTCACTGGTGTCATGGGAGAGGTCCAAAACATGTGATATATGCACTCCTGACCTTCCCTGACAAGGGTTTCAACTCAATGGGCGAACTCATCATTTACCTGTGAAAAAGTCTTATGAGCAAAACATGATTAAAGGAAGGAAGTTAACAACACTAAAGGCCTATTTCAAGAGACCTATTGTACAACATGCTGGTTACAGTTAACAACAATGCATTTTAATAATTGAAAATCATGAAGAGAATAAATTTTAAGTGTTCTCACCATAAAAAGAGATAAGCATGTGAGACAATGAATATGTTCATTAGCTTGATTTAGTCATTCCACAATGCATATATGTATCAAAACTTCATGTTGTACACTGTAAATATGTGCAATTTGTATTTGTCAATTTAAAAATTAATATTGGCTGGGTGCAGTGGCTTATGCCTGTAATCCCAGCACTTTGGGAGGCTGAGGCTGGCAGATCACTTGAGGTCAGGAGTTTGAGACCAGCCTAGCCAACAAGGTAAAATCCTGTCTCCACTAAAAATACAAAACTTAGCTGGGCATGGTGTCGGGTGCCTGTGGTCCCAGCTACTTGGGAGGCCGAGGCACGAAAATTGCTTGAACCCAGGAGGTAGAGGCTGCAGTGAGCCAATATTGTCCCACTGCACTCCAGCCTGGGCAAAAGGGTGAGATTCTGTCTCAAAAACAAATAAATAAATAAATATTAATAGTAATAAATAAATAAAACTGAAAAAATTAAAATTTGAAAAACTTTTGAAATTTTTTTCTTTTTTTAATTATACTTTAAGTTCTAGGGTACATGTGCACGATGTGCAGGTTTGTTACATATGTATACATGTGCCATGTTGGTGTGCTGCACCCATTAACTTGTCATTTACATTAGGCATATCTCCTAATGCTATCCCTCCCCCTCCCGTCACCCCATGACAGGCCCCGGTGTGTGATGTTCCCCTTCCTGTGTCCAAGTGTTCTCATTGTTCAATTCCTGCCTATGAGTGAGAACATGCAGTGTTTGCTTTTCTGTCCTTGCGAGAGTTTGCTCAGAATGATGGTTTCCAGATTCATCTATGTCCCTACAAAGGACATGAACTCATCCTTTTTATGGCTGCATAGTATTCCATGGTGTGTATGTGCCACATTTTCTTAATCCAGTCTATTATTGATGGACATCTCAGTTCATTCCAAGTCTTTGCTACTGTGAATAGTGCTGCAATAAACATACGTGTGCATGTGTCTTTATAGTAGCATGATTATAATCCTTTGGGTATATACCCAGTAATGGGATGGCTGGGTCAAATGGTATTTCTAGTTCTAGATCCCCGAGGAATCGACACACTGTCTTCCACAGTGGTTGAACTAGTTTACAGTCCCACCAACAGTGTAAAAGTGTTCCTATTTCTCCACATCCTCTCCAGCACCTGTTGTTTCCTGACTTTTTAATGATCGCCATTCTAACTGGTGTGAGATGGTATCTCACTGTGGTTTTGATTTGCATTTCTCTGATGGCCAGTGATGATGAGCATTTTTTCAAGTGTCTTTTGGCTGCATAAATGTCTTCTTTTGAGAAGTGTCTGTTCATATACTTTGCCCACTTTTTAATGGGGTTGGTTGATTTTTTCTTGTAAATTTGTTTCAGTTCTTTGTAGATTCTGGATATTAGCCCTTTGTCAGATGGGTAGATTGCAAAAATTTTCTCCCATACTGTAGGTTGCCTGTTCACTCTGATGGTAGGTTCTTTTGCTGTGCAGAAGCTCTTTAGTTAAATTAGATCCCATTTGTCAATTTTGGCTTTTGTTGCCATTGCTTTTAGTGTTTTAGACATGAAGTCCTTGCCCATGCCTATGTCCTGAATGGTAATGCCTAGGTTTTCTTCTAGGGTTTTTATGGTTTTAGGTCTGACATTTAAGTCTTGAATCCCTCTTGAATTAATTTTTGTATAAAGTGTAAGGAAGGGATCCAATTTCAGCTTTCTACCTATGGCTAGCCAGTTTTCCCACCACCATTTATTAAATAGGGAATTATTTCCCCATTTCTTGTTTTTGTCAGGTTTGTCAAAGATCAGATGGTGGTAAATGTGTGGTATTATTTCTGAGGGCTCTGTTCTGTTCCATTGGTCTATATCTCTGTTTTGGTACCAGTACCATGCTGTTTTGGTTACTGTAGCCTTGTAGTATAGTTTGAAGTCAGGTAGCATGATGCCTCCAGCTTTGTTCTTTTGGCTTAGGATTGTCTTGGCAATGAGGGCTCTTTTTTGGTTCCACATGAGTTTTAAAGTAGTTTTTTCCAATTATGTGAAGAAAGTCATTGGCAGCTTGATGGGGATGGCATTGAATCTGTAAATTACCTTGGGCAGTATGGCCACTTCCAAGGTATTGATTCTTCCTATCCATGAGCATGGAATGTTCTTTCATTTATTTCTGTCCTCTTTGATTTCATTGAGCAGTGGTTTGCAATTCTCCTTGAAGAGGTCCTTCACATCCCTTGTAAGTTGGATTCCTACATATTTTATATTCTTTGAAGCAATTGTGAATGGGAGTTCACTCATGATTTGGCTCTCTCTTTGTCTGTTATTGGTGTATAGGAATGCTTGTGATTTTTGCACATTGATTTTGTATGCTGAGACTTTGCTGAAGTTGCTTATCAGCTTAAGGATATTTTGAGCTGAGACAATGGGGTTTTCTAGATATACAACCATGTCATCTGCAAATAGGGACAATTTGACTTCCTCTTTTCCTAATTGAATACCCTATATTTCTTTCTCCTGTCTGATTGCCCTGGCCAGAACTTCCAACACTATGTTGAATAGGAGTGGTGAGAGAGGGCTTCCCTGTCTTGTGCCAGTTTTCAAAGGGAATGCTTTCAGTTTTTGCCCATTCAGTATGATATTTGCTGTGGATTTGTCATAGATAGCTTTTATTATTTTGAGATACATCCCATCAATACCTAATTTATTGAGAGTTTTTAGCATGAAGGGTTGTTGAATTTTGTCAAAGGCCTTTTCTGCATCTATTGAGATAATCATGTGTTTTTTGTCATTGGTTCTGTTTATATGATGGATTACGTTTACTGATTTGTGCATGTTGAACCAGCCTCGCATCCCAGGGATGAAGCCCACTTGATCGTGGTGGATAAGCTTTTTGATGTGCTGCTGGATTCGGTTTGCCAGTATTTTATTGAGGATTTTTGCATCAATGTTCATCAGGGATATTGGTCTAAAATTCTCTTTTTTTTTTGTTGTGTCTCTTCCAGGCTTTGGTATCAGGATGATGCTGGCCTCATAAAATGAGTTAGGGAGGATTCCCTCTTTTTCTATTGATTGGAATGGTTTCAGAAGGAATGGTACCAGCTCCTCTTTGTACCTCTGTAGTATTCGGCTGTGGTTCCATCTGGTCCTGGACTTTTTTTGGTTGGTAGGCTATTAATTATTGCCTCAATTTCAGAGCCTGTTATTGGTCTATTCAGGGATTCAACTTCTTCCTGGTTTAGTCTTGGGAGGGTGTATGTGTTGAGGAATTTATCCATTTCTTCTAGATTTTGTAGTTGATTTGCATAGAGGTGTTTATAGTATTCTCTGATAGTAGTTTATATCTCTGTAGGATCGGTGGTGATATCCCCTTTACCATTTTTATTGCATCTATTTGATTCTTCTCTCTTTTCTTCTTTATTAGTCTTGCTAGTGGTCTATCAATTTTGCTGATCTTTTTCAAAAAACCAGCTCCTGGATTAATTGATTTTTTGAAGGATTTTTTATGTCTCTATTTCCTTCAGTTCTGCTCTGATCTTAGTTATTTCTTGCCTTCTGCTAGCTTTTGAATGTGTTTGCTCTTGCTCCTCTAGTTCTTTTAATTGTGATGTTAGGGTGTCAATTTTAGATCTTTCCTGCTTTCTCTTGTGGGCATTTAGTGCTATAAATTTCCCTCTATACCCTGCTTTAAATGTGTCCCAGAGATTCCGGTATGTTTTGTCTTTGTTCTTGTTGGTTTCAAAGAACATCTTTATTTCTGCCTTCGTTTCATTACATACCCAGTAGTCATTCAGGAGCAGGTTGTTCAGTTTCCATGTAGTTGAGCGGTTTTGAGTGAGTTTCTTAATCCTGAGTTCTAGTTTGATTGCACTGTGGTCTGAGAGACAGTTTGTTATAATTTCTGTTCTTTTATATTTGCTGAGGAGTGCTTTACTTCCAACTATGTGGTCAATTTTGGAATAAGTGTGATGTGGTGCTTAGAAGAATGTATATTCTGTTGATTTGGGGTGGAGAGTTCTGTAGATGTCTATTAGGTCCACTTGGTGCAGAGCTGAGTTCAATTCCTGGGTATCCTTGTTAACTTTCTGTCTCGTTGATCTGTCTAATGTTGACAGTGGGGTGTTAAAGTCTCCCATTATTCTTGTGGGGGAGTCTAAGTCTCTTTGTAGGTCTCTAAGGACTTGCTTTATGAATCTGGGTGCTCCCATGTTGGGTGCATATATATTTAGGATAGTTAGCTCTTCTTGTTGAATTGATCCCTTTACCATTAGGTAATGGCCTTCTTTGTCTCTTCTGATCTTTGTTGGTTTAAAGTCTGTTTTACCAGAGACTAGGATTGCAACCCCTGCTTGTTTTTGTTTTCCATTTGCTTGATAGATCGTCCTCCCTCCCTTTATTTTGAGCCTATGTGTGTCTCTGCACGTGAGATGGGTCTCCTGAATACAGCACACTGATGGGTCTTGACTCTTTACCCAATTTGCTATTCTGTGTCTTTTAATTGGGGTATTTAGCCCATTTACATTTAAGGTTAATATTGTTATGTGTGAATTTGATCCTGTCATTATGATGTTAGCTGGTCATTTTGCTCATTAGTTGATGCAGTTTCTTCCTAGCCTCGATGGTCTTCACAATTTGGCATGTTTTTGCAGTGGCTGGTACTGGTTGTTCCTTTCCATGTTTAGTGCTTCCTTCGGGAGCTCTTGTAAGGCATGCCTGGTGGTGACAAAATCTCTCGGCATTTGCTTGTCTGTAAAGGATTTTATTCCTCCTTCACTTATGAAGCTTCGTTTAGCTGGATATGAAATTCTGGATTGAAAATTATTTTCTTTAAGAATGTTGAATATTGGCCCCTACTCTCTTCTGGCTTGTAGAGTTTCTGCTGAGAGATCCACTGTTAGTATGATGGGCTTCCCTTTGTGGGTAACACGACCTTTTTCTCTGGCTGCCTTTCACATTTTTTCCTTCATTTCAACTTTGGTGAATCTGACAATTATGTTTCTTGGAGTTGCTTTTCTCGAGGAGTATCTTTGTTGTGTTCTCTGTATTTCCTGAATTTGAATGTTGGCCTGCCTTGCTAGGTTGGAGAAGTTCTCCTGGATAATATCCTGCAGAGTGTTTTCCAACTTGGTTCCATTCTCCCCGTCACTTTCAGGTACACCAGTCAGATGGTCTTTTCACATGGTCTCATATTTCTTGGAGGCTTTGTTCGTTTCTTTTTACTCTTTTTTCTCTAAGCTTCTCTTCTTGCTTCATTTCATTCATTTGATCCTCAATCACTGATATCCTTTCTTCCACATGATCAAATTGGCTACTGAAGCTTGTGCATGTGTCACATAGTTCTCATGCCATGGTTTTCAGCTCCATCAGGTCATTTAAGGTCTTCTTTATGCTGTTTATTCTGGTTAGGCATTCGTCTAATCTTTTTTCAAGGTTTTTAGCTTCTTTGCAATGGGTTTGAACATCCTCCTTTAGCTCGGAGAAGTTTGTTATTACCGATCTTCTGAAGCCTTCTCTCAACTTATCAAAGGCATTCTCCATCCAGCTTTCTTCCATTGCTGGTGAGGAGCTACATTCCTTTGGAGAAGAAGAGGTGCTCTGATTTTTAGAATTTTCAGCTTTTCTGCTCTCGTTTCTCCCCATCTTTGTGGTTTTATCTACCTTTGGTCTTTGATTATGGTAACATACAGATGGGGTTTTGGTGTGGATGTCCTTTCTGTTTGTTAGTTTTTCTTCTAACAGTCAGGACCCTCAGTTGCAGGTCTGTTGGAGTTTGCTGGAGGTCCACTCCAGACCCTGTTTTTCTGTGTATCACCAGCAGGGGCTGCAGAATTGCAAATATTGCGGAACGGCAAATGTTGCTCCCTGATCCTTCCTCTGGAAGCTGCATCTCAGAAAGGCACCCAGCCATATCAGGTGTCAGTCAGCCCCAACTAGGAGGTGCCTCCCAGTTAGGCTACTCGGGGTCAGGGACCCACTTGAGGAGGCAGTCTGTCCATTCTCAGATCTCAAACTCCGTGCTGGGAGAAGGACTACTCTCTTCAAAGCTGTCATACAGGGACGTTTAAGTCTGCAGAAGTTTCTGCTGCCTTTTGTTCAGCTATGCCCTGCCCCCAGAGGTGGAGTCTACAGAGGCAGGCAGGCCTCCTTGAGCTGCCATGGGCTCCACCCAGTTCGAGCTTCCCGGCCACTTTGTTTACCTACTGAAGCCTCAGCAATGGCGGGCACCCCTCCCCCAGCCTCGCTGCCACCTTGCAGTTTGATCTCAGACTGCTGTGCTAGCAGTGAGCAAGTCTCTGTGGGTGTGGGACCCTCCAAGCCAGGCGTGGGATATAATCATCTGGTGTGCCATTTGTTGAGACCATCAGAAAAGTGTAGTATTAGGGTGAGGGTGACCTGATTTTCCAGGTGCCGTCTGTTATGGCTTCCCTTGGCTAAGAAAGGGAATTCCCCGACCCCTTGTGCTTACCGGGTGAGATGATGCCTCACCCTGTTTTGGCTCATGGTCCGTGGGCTGCACTCACTGTCCTGCACCCACTGTCTAACAAGCCCCAGTGAGATGAACCCTGTACCTCAGTTGAAAATGCAGAAATCACCAGTCTTCTGCATCGCTCATGCTGGGAGCTGTAGACTGGAGCTGTTAGTATTCTGCCATCTTGGAACCTCCCCCTTCAGCAGAGCTAAATTTTTTTAAAAGACTATTTTTTTTAAAGGCCATTGGATTAATTTTTTTTAAAGGCCATTTGACAGTCCCAATCTCCATGACCTCTCAGAAGAGCTGCATGGGCCATATTAATCTTCACACTGATATTTTGTATTCACTCATATTTTTATAAATAAAGTAAGGCTAAGAGATGCTATAAGGCTTTGCCAAGGGCAAAAGCCAGGGCACCCAGGATTGGAGCCCCATACATTGAATTATTGCCTACTGCATGCCTTAAATAGCAAAAAGAATGGTACAACTTGCATGGGAGCTTAGGGAAAGGAAAAGCCCAAATGCTCCACAGTAGCTAAAGAAGATTAGAATCATAATCCCTTAGGGATGGACAGGACCATCAGGACTGGGCATGATGCCCTCCTCCAGTGTTTCAGTACTCTTTATGATGTCCCCAACTGGTTGAAGATGCTGCCTGAACATCTCCAATGATGGAAACTCACTGCTTTTCCCAGGCACATATGTCCTGATGTCCTAAAGTAGTTGATTGTTAGTTCTGCTTATATAGATCTCACAGCTGCTTCCAAAATACCTTCGAATGCTAGACCAGATCCCATCACTCCTCCTGTCTCCAGTAAAAAAATGTTCTGTCCCTAACAGGGAAGTTCATACACAACCAGAAGTCTGGTATCAAATCTCAGCTGAGCTTTCTTTTCTCAGAAGCATCATCCCTGGGTCTTCCACCCTTTTCCCAAGCTTCTAGTTTCTCTCACAATTTTAATGTGCTGTAGTTTGTCACTGTTACTTTGAAGTACTCAGGGCTGGCCAGACACAGTGGCTCATGCCTATAACCCCAGCACTTTGGGAGGCCAAGGCAAGTGGATCATCTGAGGTCAGGAGTTCGAGACCAGCCTGGTCAACACAGTGAAACTCCGTGTCTACGAAAAATACAAAAATTAGCTGGCCACGGTGTTGCATGCCTGTAATCCCAGCTGCTCAGGAGGCTAAGGCAGGAGAATCAATTGAACCCAGGAGGCGGAGGTTGCAGGGAGTTGAGATCGCCCCGCTGCACTCCAGCCCGGGCGACAGAGCAAGACTCCATCTCAAAAAAATAAAATAAAATAAAGTACTTAGAGCTGGCTACAATGTTTGAGACAGCACAATCCAGCATCCTGCTCATTGAGCCTGTCCTGCACAAGGTTTTAAGAACATGGTTGCCAAAATTTTTAAAATCAGGAAATCTCATGGGAAAATCGAGATTGCTGGCATCTCCTGAACATCAGGTCTGGCAATCATTGACCCATACTCCTGTATGGCAAGAATCAGTTGGAGTTGATGGCTGCTCAGTTTATAAGGAGCATGCAACCATCTAATTCCCACACAGGAAATCCCACCTCCCCTTATTTGCTTCCCCAGCACAGAGTGTCTGTTTCCATGTGTCATTGCTGTTATGCTGTTGCTTTTCTTGCAGTAAGGAGAAAAATGAAATTTTTCTTGAAATTTTTCTGTATCGAACATGGAGAATGATAAATATAGATGGAGAGAGCTGGCCATGTGCTTCAAAAAAAAGTGGGGAGAGCACACACGGCTTTGTAGAAATAAAGATTCTTCCTATGAGTTTAATGTTTTTTATGTAAACAAAGTTACATATTAATTTAACTGTACATATTAAATTAAATATAATGTAATATAGTTAAATTAACAGCCCACTGCACTAGTGCAGTTACCATCCTGGTTCCTGTAGGTATTTTATCTGATCAGAGTAGAGCAGCCTCAAGCTGACTTTGCATCCAAGTGAAACCCGTGTGTTCTTGACATACGCAACTGTTAAGGCATGCATATTCACTTTTATTCTTGTGCAGTTGGTCTTTAAACCAAATGAGAGACTCTGTATCTATCCTTTAAGTATATACATATAGGCCAGGTGCAGTGGCTCATGCCTGTAATCCCAGCACTTTGGGAGGCCAAAGCAGGCGGATTGCCTGAGGTCAGGAGTTCGAGACCAGCCTGGCCAACATGGTGAAACCCCATCTCTACTAAAAATACAAAAATTAGCTGGGCATGGTGGCAGATGCCTGTAATTCCTGTAATCCCAATGAGACTCTGTCTCAAAAAATATATTTTTTTTATATATATATATAAACTTTTGAGACGTTAATAAATCATTAGCAGAATCTTTTTAGACTGCTACTTTGCTCTCCTGGGTTTTGTGTATTCCTCCCAACTCATGACATTTTTAGCATTGATGGACATGCTTTCCATTGCATCTTCCAAGGCTGTCAAAAGCACTAGGTAGACCAAGAACAAAATCAGAGCCTTTTGACAGTTTGAGATTGCTTCTTAAGACATCTGATAAATAAAATAAATACATAAAGAGAAGAGAAAATTTAAAATATATATGATGCTACAAGAATTGACCAGATAGAGCCATGAAACTGACTAGAGAGCTCAGATAATGGCTCTAGCCTATAGAAAACATTTAGTATATAGTAAACACAGAAACTATGGTAAAATAAATGGTGTTGGGTTAATTTCTTAGCCATTTGGGAATAAATACTTATAAGCTATTACCATACGCATGACAAAGCTCTTGGCCACCCCAATCCACAGCTCCAGTAAACTGGGCTCAGATATGATTTGGTTTATTGGCTATGTGTACCTTGGGAGGGTCATCAGAGACCTCACCTACTTCCCTTGTGACCAGCAATTTCTCCAAGAGCCCATCATATTGTATCGTTTATCATGAAACAGAAAGATCTCTCACAGCTCACAGTTACTACTGATACCAGAAAACATAATTTGACCCTCAAAACGCTTAAGCAGCCAGTGTATCAATCAACTGTGAGGAATGAATAAATCTATTTCCATCTTTGAAAGTCTCAAAAAACAATGGCTTTCCAAGTACCCTTTCTCAGAAAACTGCTGGGAGCTAGACATGACAAAATAAGGAGTAAATGAAGAAAAGATAGAGAGTCAACAGGAAACTAGGGTTCAATAACAAGAGAGGTACCAGGGAAGTAACCAGCCCTCTCTGCAAAACTTAACCACTGAGGCGGTGCTTAAAGCCAGGTCAGCAATCACACAGAGGCACAGAGGAGAGAGGAGTCAGTTCTGCTAAAGAGAACAGGACACTAGCTCTAAATCTGAGCCCTGGGGTAGAATAGCTGTTGACATATAGGAAGGAACAAGACTAAATGGTTCTCTATCTTGATTACTCATGGCTGTTGAGAGGAAATCTGACCTCATGAAACCACAGCTTTAAGGCACAGACCCAGAGTAACTGTGGTTTTTCAGAGCCAGGACCGCACTATATTCTCCCATTCCAGCCCCAGGCCAGCCACATTCAAAGAATGCCCTAAAGGTGACCTTGGCCTTCCCTCTTTATTCTAGGATGTCAAGAGCAGTGTGGAGGAGCTAGAATGTCAGCCCAAGGCCCTCCAGCATTTCTTCCTTGAGAATAGTCCACACACACTTAGAACCCCTGGAGGCTGTCCTGATGTCCCAAGCATGCAAGACTCTCACTATGCAAAACAGGCTTCCCCTGATCTTTACATATTTCTCTAGCTGTGCTGCCTGTCTGAAAAGGGAGAAGGACTGGAGAAAAGCCATCCTTTCTTTGCTCTGAGTCCTAGCAAGTGAGGAGAGGAAGAGGAGTCAGCATTTGCCTTTCTAAGCTGCTAAAGCAGGAGTCCACCCAAAGGCTCTAAGGCTCACCCAGCCTAGGAGCCGGAGCATGCAAGGCGACCTCCAGCCTGCAGTGTGGGTAGAGGGGTTCTTCAGACCAGCCAAGAAAAAGGTGCTGCAGCTCAAAGGCGGAAAGGAACAATGGCAGGGCCTCTGCCACCTCTAGCAGATGCGGTGTCCCTGAAGATAAGAGGTCTCCTCCAAGATCAGTGCCATGGGCAGATTTTTACTGCCCCAGGAGATAAAGTGACTCTGGGGAGCTCTAGAATTAGACTTTACCCACAAGTGCCAAGAATGAGAAATTTCAAGATGACAGCTGAGAAGTCCTCTATTGGGGCATTGAGTAGTAGAGATGGTCCCCTCCAAGCTAAACTGGTCTTTCTTCATCTTCCCCAAAGGAAATAGTTCATGAGACTCCCTAGGAGGGAAAAGCAACAGGGTGAAGGTGCTAGCACCTGGGGCTGAAGTGGCCTAAAGAGGGTAGGAGGCTGGACTACTAGAACCACAGCACCTAAAGGGGCCTCAGGAGTTGTGACTCAGCCTCTGGCCATCCTCCCAGCTTAACCTCACACTAGCAGAGAAGAGAGGCCTCTCCTTCATCCCCTTCCTTGGGGAAGAGGAAATAGAGTCTAAAAAGGAGGAACTAGACACAGCGGCTCACACCTGTAATCCCAGCACTTTGGGAGGCTGAAGTGGGAGGATCATTTAAGGCCAGGAGTTTGAGACCAGCCTGGGCAACATAGTGAGACCCCACCTCCATAAAAAAAATTAATTAGTGGGGCATGGTGGTGCACACCTGTGGTCCCAGCTGCTCAGGAGGCTGAGACAGGAGAATTGCTTGAGCCCAGGAGGTTGAGGCTGCAGTGAGCTGTGATGGTGCTACTGCACTCCAGCCTGGGCAACAGAGTGAGACCCTGTCTTTAAAACCATAAAATAAAATAAAACATAAAGAAGAGGAAGGTCTCTGGTCCGAGTCCACTTCCCATGAGAGTGGGGTTCCGGGTTCTTCCTCCTATCTTCTCTCAGGTCTCCATCTGGCTTCCCTGGGTAAAATGGGAGCAGAGCATTCACCCAGCCTCAGCAATTCACCTCGCTGTTGAGCCGCATTCTGTGGGGTTGGAATCAGATGAGGGCAAGCAGCCCATGCCTTCTCTTCTCGCCCTCCCAAGCCCCCTCGTTGCTGCCCACCCAAGCTCTGCGGACGTGCACCCACTTCTTGCATGCACCCCTGCAGTGCCAGGCCCCTCTACCAGGGCTCCTCGGGAGAGAGGAATCTCCCTACCTCGTCTCCTACACACCCTTGCCTCTTTGAAAGGCAGAGAAGACGGGGATGGGGTGGGAAATCGCCTGAAGGAGGCGCACACTGAGAGGTACGGTTTGGGGTCCCTTCGGGATCCTGCCCTCTCACCATTAGGGAGAGATGGGGGCCTTTCCGCCCAGGGGCAGGATTTTCTCCCAGTCACAGGGGCTGGCTGCTGGGAAGCCCCCAGGCCCACCCTCCATGCCCTTCTCTTCCCTGCCCTGCTGACCTGCCAGCGCCCAGAACCCAGCTCAGCCGCTGGCCTCCCGGATGCCTGTCCCCCTCGAGGCACGCTGAGGTTGCTCGGAGCGCTGTCTCCCCTCCCGCCACCAGCTCCTGTCCCCTAAGACCGTCTTGACCAGCGCAACTTCCTCCTAGGTTCCAACGGGGCCTTTCCACTGTCCCATGACCTGGCTGAGCGGGACCAGGCCTCTGGGACAGGCAAGGCCTCTCCTCACAGGCAACTCAACCCTTCACATCCAGCCCAGCCCTCGGTGGACTCCGGACCGCTGACCGCCAATCACAACGCAGCCTCTGCTACTTTCAGCCTGCCCTGCCTATGGGCTAAGGCTCCCCCAGCTGGCCACCTGGAACATGGCACCTTTCGAGTGAAAAGTTTCCTGGGCCACAGTCCTGCCATCAATCAATAAACAAATCCTCCTGAGGGCCTATATCGTCCCAGGCTTTCAAAGGTGAATACGCCTGGTTCAGTACTCGCCCTGTCAGAGATCACGGTCTATGAGACTTTTGTCTGATGTTACTGTCTCAGAGCAGCACAGCTTGTCCAAGATCTGGTTGGGGAAAAGAAATTGTAATATCCTTGTTTTGAGAAAAATATAAGATGTGAAGTGGTGTCATTTGTGTAGAATAATGCAAGGTCACATATATTATCTCATTTCATCCTAGAATCACTGTATGATTAGAGCTGAAACACTCAAACTTATCTTTGAAATATACTGTGCCATAGTGGTTAAGCATGCTAGCATTGAAACCAACTGCCTGGGTTCAAATCCCAGCTCTATCATATGATAGCTGTGTGACTTTGAGCAAAATACATACTGTCTCTGTGCCTCAGTTTCTCCATATCCAAAATACAGATAATTATAGTGCCTATCTGACATAGTTTTGCTGTGTCCCCACCCAAATCTCATCTTGAATTGTAGTTCTCATAATCCCCACAAGTCATGGGAGGGACCCAGTGGGAGGTAATTGAATCAGGCTGATGTTCTCATGATAGTGAGTGATTTCTCACGAGATCTGATGGTTTTGTAAGGGGCTTTTCCCTCTTTCTTGGCACTTCTCTTTCCTGCCACCATGTGAAGAAGGATGTGTTTGTATCCCCTTCTGCCATGATTGTAAGTTTCCTGAGGTCTCCCCAGCCCTGCTGAACTGTGAATCAATTAAACATCTTTCCTTTATAAATTACCCAGCCTCAGGTATGTCTTGATTAGCAGTGTGAGAATGGACTAATACAGTAAATTGGTACCAGGTAGTGGGGCACTGCTGTAAAAATACCCAAAAGTGTGGAAGAGACCTTGGAACTGGGTACCAGGCAGAGGTTGGAACAGTTTGGAGGGCTCAGAAGAAGACAGGAAAATGTGGGAAAGTCTGGAACTTCCTGGAGACTTGTTGAATGACTTTGACCAAAATGCTGATAGTGATATGGACAATAAAGTCCAGGCTGAGGTGGTCTCAGATGGAGATGAGGAACTTGTTGGGAGATAGAGCAAAGGTAACTTGTTATGCTTTAGCACAGAGACTGGTGGCATTTTGCCCCTGCCCTAGAGATCTGTGGAACTTTGAACTTGAGAGAGATGATTCAGGGTATCTGGCAGAAGAAATTCCTAAGCAGCAAAGCATTCAAGATGTGACTTAGGTGCTCTTAAAAACACACAGTTTTATTCTTTCATGAAGATATGGTTTGGAGTTGGAATTTATGTTTAAAAGGGAAGCAGAGCATAAAAGTTCAGAAAATTTGCAGCCTGGTGATGTGCTAGAAAAGAAAAACCCATTTTCTGAGGAGAAATTCAAGCCAGCTGCAGATATTTGCATAAGTAAAGAGGAGCCAAATGTTAATTCCCAAGACAATGGGGAAAATGTCTCCAGGGCATGTCAGAGGTCTTTACAGCAGTCCTTCCCATCACAGACATGGAGGCTTAGGAGAAAAAAATGGCTGTGTATGCTGGGCCCAGGGCCTTGCTGCTTTGTGCAGTCTTGTTACTTGGTGCCCTGCATCCCAGCTATCGCCAAAAGTGGCCAATGTACAGCTCAGGCCTTTGCTTCAGAGGGTGCAAGCCCCAAGCCTTGGTGGCTTACACATGGTGTTGGGCCTGCAGGTGCAGAGAAATCAAGAAGTGAGGCTTGGGAACCTCTGCCTAGATTTCAAAAGATGTATGGAAATGCCTGGATGCTCAGGCAGAAGTTTGCTGCAGGGGCAGAGCCCTCATGGAGAATCTCTGCTAGGTCAGTGTGGAAGGGAAATGTGGGATGGGAGCCCCACACAGAGTCCACACTGGGGCACTGCCTAGTGGAGTTGTGAGAAGAGGGCCACTGTCCTCAGACCCCAGGATGGTAGACCCAGCAACAGCTTGCATCATGTGCAGCCACAGACACTCAATGCCAGCCTGTGAAAGCAGCTAGAAGTTGGGGCTGTACCCTGCAAAGCCAAGGGGCAGGGCTCCCCAAGACTGTGAAAACCCACCTCTTGCATCAGTGTGACCTGGATGTGAGACATGGAGTCAAAAGAGATCATTTTGGAACTTTAAGGTTTAACGACTGCCCTATTGGATTTTGGACTTGCATGTGGCTTGTAGCCCCTTCATTTTGGCCAATTTCTCCCATTTGAAATGGGTGTATTTACCCAATGTCTGTACCCCCATTGTATCTAGAAAGCAACTAACTTACTTTTGATTTTACAGGCTCATAGGCAGGAGGGACTTGCCTTGTCTCAGATGAGACTTTAGACTCGGACTTTTGAGTTAATGCTGGAATGAGTTAAGCCTTTGGGGGACTGTTGGGAGGGCACAACTGTAATTTGAAATGTGAGGACATGAGATTTTGGTGGAGCCAGTGGTGGAATGATATGGTTTGGCTGTGTCCCCACTCAAATCTCATCTTGAATTGTAGTTCCCATAATCCCCACATGTCATGGGAGGAACCCGGTGGGAAGTAATTGAATCATGGGGGCAATTACCCCCATGCTGCTGTTCTTGTGAAAGTGAGTGGGTTCTCAAGAGACCTGATGGTTTTATAAGAGGCTTTTCCCACTTTTGCTTGGCACGTCTCCTTCCTGCCACCATGTGAAGAGGGCATGTTTGCTTCCCCTTCTGCACTGATTGTAAGTTTCCTGAGGCCTTCCCAGCCATGCTAGAGCTTTGAGTCAATTAAACCTTTTTCCTTTATAAATTACCCAATCTTGGGTATGTCTTTATTAGCAGTGTGAGATTGGACTAATCCACTATCTTATGTAGTTATTGAAAGCAAGCTAATACTTCCTTAAAACACATAGGGGCTCAACATAGTTAGCTATTATTGCTATCACATAATCCAAAATCCTAATTGTATGAGTAGGACCCAATAAGGTAAAAGGACTTCTGTGGTCACACAAAGTTCTTGACTTTTAACCAAGTGTGTCATTGATTCTCTTAGAAACTGGAAAATTCATTTAAAGGAACTTAGTTAATTTACTCATGTACCACCCTAACCCACTGCTTAAATTCTGCTACCTCATCCTCACCTGGTGATCCCCAAGCCTGGGTGACCTACTCCACTTTTTGACCACTCAGATGATTAGAAAGTTCTTGAACTAAAAATCTGCTTCCTGGTTGTTTCTGCCCAGAGGGCCTTCATTTGCATTCTGTGTTCACACCTGAACAAGTCAAACAAATCTAACACTTCAAATCCAAACCACCCTCCAATCGTTTAAAGACAATGGTCATACCTCTCCAGGTCTTTTCTTTCTCTGACTAATAGCTCTCATTCCTCCAGCCTCCTCACTTCTTTGGATATATCCCTCAGGGTCCAGGGTTGACGCTTTCCTGGGACAGGTCCCCCATATGTTCAGCTGTTGTGAAAGACCACATGCAAGAGCAGGAGGCAAGGCCCCCTGCCCTACCCATGACTCCTCAGGCCACTGGAGGAGTGGGGCAAGCCAAGTATACAAATTAGAACCAGATCACTTCCCTAATTTGAGACCCATACTCATGGTATACAAGAGTATTTGTTGATGTCTGGGATTTGCTTCAAAATACTCTGAGGGGTTGGGGAGGTTGGCATAAGGCAAGGAATGGAAGGCATAAAGGAAATTAAATTGGCCATGTATTGATTATGATGGAAGCTGAGGAACAGATACATTGAGTTCACTATACAATCCTTCCTACTTTTGTATGCGTTTGAAAACTTTTATAATAAAATCTTTTAAAAATATTTCTGACACAGGATCCAATACAAGAAGATGAACTCCTCCTTTCACTTTGAAATAGGATTCTTCCCTTGTATAAAACAAGAGGAGGCTGGTACAGTGGCTCATGCCTGTAATCCAGCACTTTAGGAGGCTGAGGCAGGAGGATCATTTGAGCTCAGGAGTTTGATACCAACCTGGGTGACATGGTGAGATGCCATCTCTACAAAAAATACAAAAACTAGCTGGGCATGGTGGCACATGCCTGTAGTCTCAGCTACCCTACTCAGGAGGCTGAGGTGGGAGAATCACTAAACCTGGGAGATTGAGGCTGCAGTGAGCTGTGTTCACACCACTGAACTCCAGCCTGAGTAACAAACAAAGACCTGGTCTCAAAAAAAGAAAAAGAAAGACAAGATGAGGGCCAGGCTTCTGAAATCCCTCCCCTCCACCACATGGAGCCATTGTCCAGCCTTTAGTCTTAATATAATGTAATGTTGAAGCAAAGAAAAAAATGTATGTGTACCATACCTTCAACAATGTGATAATAGGTGCACACTTGTTTGTGAGATTAGAAGTGACTGGGTTTTTTAATTAATTATAAACTTATTACATTGATTTTTTACAACAGACATAACTAAACATAAAACAAAAAGGAGCAAAAGACTTTGCTGAAACATCTTCATAGGAGTCCAGAATATAAACTGAAACAGAGCACATACACCAGAAAGACCTTCCGGGAAGATTGTGGAACCAGCTCCCCAGAGCAGAAAGCACAGGAGAGACTCATAACTCTCCAGGCCCAGTGCTGGGGGAACCCCTAATGGGAGCAGCTGTAATGAGGCCTGGAAACTGGACACTGCTGAGCCCTGACATCAAGGCCTCAATGCCCTGACTCAGCCCATGGCAGCGACCCCTTCAAACAGGCTCCATGTGGGCCTGTAATCAGGAAAGACTAGAGCATCCAGGAGTGGAGATTTGATTCTGAGATGCTGGGAGTTGTTCCTGGTTCTTGCTCCTGTCTGGCTGGTGCTGACAGCCAAAAGCGGGGAGTTGTGTGAGCTTTGTCCTTCAGCACTAGAGGCTTCACCCAACCCATGAGAAGGGGATGCCCCAGGCTTGCCCATCACAAGCACTGGCCAAGCTGAGATCCCGCTGCTGAGGGAAAGAGAAAGAAGCCAAGGCTGCTCAAGTCAAAACACACTGCTGGCCAGGCCCAGTAGTGTGGGTCTGTAATCCTAGCTACACAGGAGGCCAAGGCAGGAGGATCGCTTGAGCCAAGGATTTCGAGGCTACAGTGAGCTATGATTGTGCCACTGTATTCCAGCCTGGGCAACAGAGTGAGACTCTGTCTCTAAAAACAAAAAAAGCAAAAAACAACTCCAAAAAACACTGAACACTGACTACATGCCAATACACAGCACAATACATGTAATTAAAGGGTGTGCCAGTATGAGGGCTCTAAGGCAAGCCTGGTTTTTCCAGGAAAAACCCTGCACTTTTCCTCTTTTCCCTTTGAATATCTTAAGACTAAGTATTCCCCATACAAACCATCTGAGGCTGCCCTTCTGTGCACTGGATCTTCTGTGCACTGGATCTCTCAGTCTGCCAGGCCAGAGAGAGACAGAGAAAGAGCTCATAGATCTCTCTCTAGATTACATGATTTGTGGCTGGGGTTATTATTTAGTGAGTCTATGTTTTGGATTAAATGATGAGAGGCTTCTGTCCTCACTCAACTTTTCAGCACTTTCAATTTATTTGGGTAGTTTAAGTGTTTGGGGATTTTGCTGTTGTTTTTGTTACGTGGCTTTAGTGCAATTAAATGCAACCACTCCCCAGAAGAGGAGTTGGCTGCATTACTTTGGGTTCATTTTCTCATCAATAATTACATCATTAGGTAAGAGTAGCCAGGAAGCTAAGATCTTTGCTAATTTTCATGATAGTTTTCCTGATGAAAATCTTCTCTGATTTGCATCTAGTATATGACCGTATCTTTGCTGGGCCCCCTGGCTCTGAAAAGTGCACCCTGACCAGCTGTGAGTTTTCTGTAATCAACCCCACCTCAGGCTCTGAAATAATCACATTGACCTGTTCTTTGGTCCTTTATCCTCAAACGGCCTTTCTGTCACATCCCAGCAGTGGCCAATGGCACAATCACGCAGGGTAATGTAGGGAAAATTCAACAGAGGGAATATTTGCAAAAGAAGCAGAGTTACAGAAAACCAGTAGGTCATGGTGATGTGCCCCAGAGCTAGCAAGAGTGAGAAGCCACCACTGCCTATCAGCAGGAAGGGGCCTGGAGAAGGAGTGGTTCTTGAAACCTGGGAAGAGAGTGGAAGTTCTACCGCTATGGTGCCAGTTGAAGCTATAGGGCAGGAGCTGTGGGCTGCAATAGAGGAAGGACCCACAGCCAACTGGTGGTCTGGCAGGAAGAGATTCTGTGAACAAATTCCACCACCTCTCTCTCTTCCTGCCTCCACCTCCTGCCAGTGCTTCCACTGGCCAACCCCAACTGCCAGCCAGAGCACAGAGTGGCTTTTGAAGCCGCCCTCAAAAGTAGGCCCCAGAGCAAGGTGAGGCGCTGTCATGGAGGGGTAAGTGGAGAATAACGACCCAGGGCTTTTTTCCTGCCGGGTCCCAATCCTGAGATAACCTTCCTTACAGTCCTTTGGCCTGTTCTCTCTCCCGTGCCTTTGGTTGAAGTCCTAAAATAAGCTATACCCCTTCTATCCAAGGAGGTTCCTCAACTCTTCCTCTTCAACGACAGAAGAAAAAGGAAAAAGTCACATCACTGAGCCTTAGATATTCTCAAGCTTTTCCTAAAATTGTCTTTGGTAAAGAAAAACAAGCAGGCCAAAAAGTATACTGTCATGTCTCCATTTCCTGGAGATAGGAAATGCTCCTTTTTTGAAGCCACACCCCTCAAGAGGGAGTCTTCCAATCCCTATGTAACAGAGGCCACCAAGGGGGTTGGAGGCATTGCAGGAGCCAGAGAAACATCTTTTGATCACTCCATAACAATTAACTTCTAACCCTGACTCCTAGGAACAGGGATGTAACCTGGATCCCACCATCCTTTCAGAGAGAGGGAACCCTCACCTATGCCAGGAAACATGGAGTGACACTCATCAAAGCTCAGCTAACAGTTTCAGGAGAGCAAACATTTGACATCTCTTCTACCTTGTGTGTTGCTCCTACTTGTATACCATTTTATGAATATTTTCTTTAGTTTCTCACTGCCCCAGTTGCATCTGAGAGAACTGGTGACTTTGGGTCCTTCCATTATGCTTCATCTGACCTTCAGAAAATATTGTTCCAATCCTTTGCCAAAGGAACCTACAAAATATGCAGCACTTTTGAGAGGTCTTGTGTATAGGATCTGAGCTGGTACTAATGTGTCCAGAATTTGGTGGGTTCTTGGTCTCACTGACTTCAAGAATGAAGCCGCAGACCCTCGCGGTGAGTGTTACAGTTCTTAAAGATGGTGTGTCCACAGTTTGTCTCTTCTGATGTTCAGACTTGTTCGGAGTTTCTTCCTTCTGGTGGGTTCATGGTCTCGCTGGCTTCAGGAGTGAAGCTGCAAACCTTGGCAGTGAGTGTTACAGCTTTTAAAGTGGCGCATCTGGAGTTGTTCATTCCTCCTGTCCCGAGTTGTTCATTCCTCCTGTCCCGAGTTGTTCATTCCTCCTGTCCCGAGTTGTTCATTCCTCCTGGTGGGTTCATGGTCTTGCTGGCCTCCGGAGTGAAGCTGCAGACCTTCGCAGTGAGTGTTACAGCCCATAAAGGCAGTGCAAACCCAAAGAGTGAGCAGCAGCAAGATTTATTGCAAAGAGCAAAAGAACAAAGCTTCCACAGTGTGGAAGGGGACCCGAGCAGGTTGCCACTGCTGGCTGGGGCGGCCTGCTTTTATTCCCTTATCTGGCCCCACCCATATCCTGCCGATTGGTCCATTTTACAGAGAGCTGATTTGTCTGATTTACAGACAGCTGATTGGTCTGTTTTGACAGGGTGCTGATTGGTGCATTTACAATCCCTGAGCCAGACATAAACGTTCTCCAAGTCCCCACCAGATTAGCTAGATACAGAGTGCTGATTGGTGCATTTATAAACCTTGAGCTGGACACAGGGTGCTGATTGGTGAGCTTACAAACCTTGAGCTAGACACAGAGTGCTGATTGGTGCATTTACAATCTTTTAGCTAGACATAAAAGTTCTCCAAGTCCCCACCAGATTAGCTAGATAGAGAGTGCTGATTGGTGCATTTACAAACCTCGAGCTAGACACAGATTGCTGATTGGTGTATTTACAATCCCTTAGCTAGACATAAAAGTTCTCCAAGTCCCCACCAGATTAGCTAGACACAGAGCACTGATTGGTGCATTTACAAACCTTGAGCTAGACACAGGGTGCTGATTGGTGTGTCTACAAACCTTGAGCTAGACACAGAGTGCTGATTGGTGTATTTACAATCCCTTAGCTAGACATAAAGGTTCTCCAAGTCCCCACTAGACTCAGCAGCCCAGCTGGCTTCACCTAGTGGATCCTGCACCAGGGCCTTTCAGGCAGAGCTGCCCGCCAGTCCCGCATGAGCCCACACTCCTCAGCCCTTGGGCAGTTGATGGGACCAGGAGCCCTGGAGCAGAGGGCAGTGCTTGTCAATGAGGCTCAGGCTGTGCAGGAGCCCAGGGCAGTGGGGAGGCTTGGGCATGGCGGGCTGCAGGTCCCGAGCCCTGCCCCACGGAGAGGCAGCTGAGGCCTGGCAAGAATTCAAGTGCAGCACCTGCCAGCTGGCACTGCTAGGGAACCTGGTGCACCCTCCCCAGCTGCTGGCCCAGGTGCTAAGCCCTAGTGCGGGCCGCCGATCCCACGCCCACCCGGAACTCACACTGGCCCCTGAGTGCCGCGCGCAGCCCCGTTCCCACCTGCACCTCTCCCTCCACACCTCCCCGCAAGCAAAGGGAGCCGGCTCCAGCCTCAGCCAGCCGAGAGAAGGGCTCCCACAGTGCAGCGGCAGACTGAAGGGCTCCTCAAGCATGGCCAGAGTGGGCGCCGAGGCCAAGGCACTGCCAAGAGTGAGCAAGGGCTGCCAGGGCTGCCAGCACGCTGTCACCTCTCACTAATACTAGGGAACCCAAAATATGTTGTGGTCCATCTGTTAGAGTTGCACTTGAAAGGCACCAAATGATAAAGGAAGCCCTATCCTAAATCCATCCCACAGTGGGCCAGTTGGGTCCTTGAACCTACCCTTTGGTAAATACCCTGGTCCCTGAGTGCATACTTTTAATGTATAGGCAGCACTTAAACGCTGATGGAACTCTCATGATTCCCTGACTTATAAAATAAGAGGCACTACGGTAAAAAAGGCTTTAGTTGTCCACAACCTAGCCAAGATGGCAAATCAGAAACAATACAACATTCCAGGTAAAATGGCAGAATTTGTTGGTAGTCTCAAAGATTTAAATGATGCAGAGATGGTCACCTGGAAAACCAAATACACCCTAGCAGATGATAGCAGACTACTCTACCAAGTGGTGGGGCAGCGGTTACTGCAGTTTTGTATGTTGTGTCTTCATTAGAATAGAGCAACACAGCCTCTAGCATTTGATATGTGACTTTTGATAAGGCAAATGTGTTCTTTTAGTTCCCGTCAGGAGGAAGGATCAGAACAGTTTGCATTCACCCAGGATGGAAAGCAGTCTCATCTCAGCACTATATTAAACCTCCGGTTCTCTCTCAACACAGTCCAAAGAGACCTTTGCATCTGGACATTCCACAGAACATCAGATGGATCCGCTATATTGACGACATGGACTACAAAGAGGCGCAGTGCCCGGCAGGCCTTTTTGGATTTTGCACATAGCATATAACACTCTTGGGAATACTGCTCCAGCCCATTTAATGGGTTTTCTCAGAAGGCTGCTGTCAGCTTTTTAGAGGATCTCCCAAAACAAGAGAGTCCTGTGGCACGTTCATACTGCTATATGAGCAGCCCTGGCCCGTAATCATATGACCCAGCAGATTCCATGGGTGCTAAAGGTAGCCATGACAGATAAGGGTGGGCACCTCCGGAATGACTGACAAGCCCTCATAAGTGAATTATAGCACAGACCTCTAGGGTTCCATAGTAAGTTTGTGCCATATGTAGCAGAGAACTATTTACCATATGAAAAGTAGCTCCCAGGGTGCTACTGGGCCCTAGCAGACACTGAGTATCTGACCATGGGACATAAGGGTGACTGTGTGAACACAGCTGTCCATCATGAGCTGAATCATATCAGAACCACCAAGTCATAGTATAAGGCAAGCACTCCTAAGGACCAACGTGGTAAATTTGGCTTTTCTGTCCCTACAATTTTAGGTCCCACTTAATAAAGGTCCTCATTTCCAAGCACAGAGTGGGGGATTTGCTTCACCAGGGCCAGGGATACAATAAGGGTTTCACTAAAAAATAAAGTTACGGCTGCCAACTGTCATGTCAAGCTTCTTTTGACAGTAGATCTCTAGGCAACAGTGAAGTTACTAAATGACCCTGGTTATCATGAAGAGATCAAGTTGTTGCCACAAAACAATGTAATTGTGGCCCAGGAAGCAGTACAAGACACTTCTTGATGCTTCTACCCAGTGATAACTATAACACACAATTGCAGAAATCCTGCCTTAACAATGGCACGGTAACCTTAGAGATAAATATCCGATTTGCCTTATTGAATAAACAACCTAAACCATCAGAAGTGCTTGCCAGGGAGTTAGGGTGGGGAATGCAGAAAAGGTGCTAAAGGAAGATAATAACTGTTAATAATGATCTCAGGACTCACTGTAAAAGTATGGACTGTAGCGAATGGAAGAAAATGTTTGCAGTCTACCCATCTGACAAAGAGCTAATATCCAGAATCTACAAAGAACTTAAACAAATTTACAAGAAAAAAACAACCCCATCAAAAAGTGGGCAAAGGATATGAACAGACACTTCTCAAAAGAAGACATTTATGCAGCCAACAGACACATGAAAAAGTGCTCATCATCACTGGTCATCAGAAAAATGCAAATCAAAACCACAATGAGATACCATCTCACACCAGTTAGAATGGCGATCATTAAAAAGTCAGGAAACAACAGATGCTGGAGAGGATGTGGAGAAATAGGAACGCTTTTACACTCTTGGTGGGAGTGGAAACTAGTTCAACCATTGTGGAAGGGAGTGTGGTGATTCCTCATGGATCTAGAACTAGAAATACCATTTGACCCAGCCATCCCATTACTGGGTATATACCCAAAGGATTATAAATCATGCTACTATAAAGAAACATGCACACGTATGTTTATTTCAGCACTATTCACAATAGCAAACACTTGGAACAAACCCAAATGTCAATCAATGATAGACTGGATTAAGAAAATGTGGCACATATACATCATGGAATACTATGCAGTCGTAAAAAAGGATGAGTCCATGTTCTTTGTAGGGACATGGATGAAGCTGGAAACCATCATTCTGAGCAAACTATCACAAGGACAGAAAACCAGACACTGCATGTTCTCACTCATAGGTGGGAATCGAACAATGAGAACACTTAGACACAGGGCGGGGAACATCACACACAGGGGCCTGTTGTGGGGTTGGGGGCAGGGGGAGGGATAGCATTAGGAGAAATACCTAATATAAGTGACGAGTTAATGAGTGCAGCAAATCAATGTAGCACATGTATATCTATGTAACAAACCTGTACATTGTGCACATGTACCCTAGAACTTAAAGTATAATAAAAATAAAATAAAATTATGAAAAGTATGGACTGTAGCTTGTCCCTATAAAAATATTTTTTAAGATGCTATTAATATTTGTATGACATTTTCATTTTTAAATTTTGTCATTGATATATAATTGTACATATTTATGGAGTACATACATGGTGATGTTTTGATACATATAATGTATAGTGATCAGGTCAGGGTAATTAGCATATCCATCATCTAAAACATCATTTCTTCATGTTGAGGACAGTCAATATCCTCCTTCTAGCTATTTGAAACTATATATTATTGTTAACTATAGTCATCCTACGGTGCTATAGAACCCTAGAACTCATTCTTGCTATCTATCTATAATTTTGTATCCTTTAACAAATCTCCTCCTCTCCCCACCCCCTTCTCTAGTATCTAGTACCCTCTTGTTCTACTTTTTACTTCTATGAGATCAACTTTTCTTTAGCTTCCCAAATGAGTGAGAACATGTGGTGTTTAACTTTCTGTTCCTGGCTTATTTCACTTAACATAATGTCCTCTAGTTCTATCCATGCCATTGCAAATGAAAGGATTTCATTCTTTGTTATGGCTGAATGTGGCTTGATGAATTTATTCCATTGTGTACATATACCACATTTTCTTTATCCATTCATCTGTTGTTGGACATCTAGGTTGATTATATATCTTGGCTTATTGTGAATAGTGCTGAAATAAACTTAGGGATGCACATGTTTCTTCAATACACTGATTTCCTTTCCTTTGGATAAATGCCCAGTAGTGGGATTGTTAGATCATGTGGTAGTTGTTTGTAGTTTCTTGAGGAACCTCCATACTTTTCTCCATAGTGGCTGTACTAGTTCACATTCCCACCAACGGTATATAAGAGTTCCCTTTACTCCACATCCTCGCCAGCATTTGTTATTTTTTGTCTTTTTGGTAATAGCCACTCTAACTGCAGTGAGATGATACCTCATTGTGGTTTTGATTTACCTTTCCCTGGTGATTAGTAATGTTGAGTATTTTTTAAATGTTTGTTGACCATTTGTTTGTCTTCTTTTAAGAAATGTCTGTTTGGATCATTTGCCCATGTTTTAATCATTTTGGGGTGGGTTTTTTTATGCTGTTGAGATTTTTAGTTCCTTGTATATTCTGGATATTAATCTTCTGTCAGATGAATTGTTTACAAAAATTTCCCCCCATACTGTAGGTTGTATTCTTACTCTGTTGTCTTTTCCTTTTGTGTAGGGTTTCCTTTGCTGTACAGAAGCTTTTTAGTTTGATATAATCCCACTTGTTTATTTTGCTTTTGTTGCCTGTGCTTTTGAGGTCTTATTCATAAAATCTTTTCACAGAGCAATGTCCTAAAGTGTTTCCACTATGTTTTCTTCTAGTAGTTTTGTAGTTTCATGTCTTATATTTAGATCTTTGATCCACTGTGAGTTGATTTTCATATAGGGTGAGAGGTGGGAGTCTAGTTTCATTCTTCTGCATATGGATATCGAGTTTTTCCAGCACCATTTATTGAAGAGGCTGTCCTTCCACTAATGAGAGTTCTTGGTGCCTTTGTCAAAAAGTAGTTGGCTGTAGTTACGTGGATTAACTTCTTGGCTCTCATTCGTGTTCCATCAGTCTATGTGTCTATTGTTTATGCCAGTACCATGCTATTTTGGTTGCTTCAACTTTGCAGTATATTTTGAAGTCTAGTAGTGTGAAGCCTCCAGCTTTGTGCTTTTTGTTCAGGATTACTTTGGCTATTTGAGGTCTTTTGTGGTTGCATACAAATTTTAGGATTTTTTTCTATTTCTGTGAAAAATGTCACTGGTATTTCTATAGGGATTGCAAGGAATCTGTGTGATTAACATTTAAATCAGTAGACTTTAAGTAAAGCAAATTATCCTCCATAACATAGGTGGGCCTTATCCAATAAGTTGAGGACCTGAAAAGCAAAGACTGAGGTTCCCCAAAGTAGAAAGAATTCTCCTCAAGACAGCAACATAGAAATACTGCCTGAGTTTCCAGCCTGCTGCCCTGAGGAATTCAGATTCAAGACTCCAGCATCAACTCTTGAACTCTTATCTGAATTTCCAGCCTGCTGGCTTGCCCTACAGATTTCAGACTTGCTAGCTTCCACAGCTTGAGCCAATTCTTTAATCTCTCTCTCCTCTCTCCTCTCTCCTCTCTGTCTCTCTCTGTCTCTCTCTCTCTGAATTACAAATAATATCTATCCTATTGGGTCAGTTTCTCTAGAGAACCCTGAGTAATACACTTCCCTTTATAAGACCGTTTTATTATAAATTGAAATGGCTACCCCCTTGAACAACCAGTGACAAGATGAAATGAACTCAATGTGAGGTACTGGATCAGACCATTTCAAAAGGTGGAGGGTAGCTGATACTGTTGGTGTCCTGCCAACATATCATCAATGCTCACCAAAGTGAGCCTCTACAGAAGGCTTCTTATGCCAATCATCCACAACTCTCCCCAAAAGCTTTCTCAGGCCACAAGAGCATACTCAGCCAGACTACACAGCAGACAAGAAATGTCAGAGAGTTAATGCCCCTAAAGTTGCCTTAACCCATTATGGATGAGAATTGCTGGATAAATAACCCAGTTTCATTATTTCATTCATGTTCCTTCTAGTGGAACAGTGCTGAGACATGTCCCACACCATCTTCCAAAAGTCCTGGGTGAGATAAATCCCCAGGTGCCCACAGAGGTAATTTGCTCATTGAAACACCCTGTATTTTCTTTCCTTCTCTGTTTCACTTCTTCACTCACCCATCAGTGCTTCCAGGAATCACATCACAAACAAACTATTTGCACTCAAATTTTTGTATCAGGGTCTGTTTCTGAGGAAATCCAATCAAGATACTCCCGTGATGAGAAATTACTTAATGGGTACAATGTAGGTTATTAGGGTACTAGATATCCGAAAAGCTCTGAGTTGACCATTATGCAATGTATGCATGTAATGAAATTGCACTTGCACCACAGACATTTATATAAATGTTTTAAAGGCCAAAAAAAAAGATTGCTTCCAGATACCAAGATTTATTTAAAACTACTGTAATTAGTAAAATATGGTGTGGATGCAAACACAATCAATTAAAGCAATAGAACAGAATGGAGACCAGAAACAAACACCTTTATCCATAAACACTTGGTTTATGACAAAGGAGAAACTGTAGAGAAGTGGGAAGGATGGTCATTTCAATCAATATTGCTGGGTCAAGTGAATATCTAGAAGCAAAAATGAAATTTGACCCCTATCTCACAGACACACAAAAATTAATTCCAGGTGATCTACATGGGAAAGGTAAAACAATAAAACTTTGAGATGATACAATAGAAAAATATCTTTAAAACTTTGGAGTTTAGATAGATTTCTTCAAGGCACATAAAAAAGCACTAACTTTAAAGCAAGATTCTCAACCTTGCACTACTGACATTTCAAACTGGACACAATTTTGTTGTGGGGAGCTGTTCTGTGCATTGTAGGACGTTCAGCAGCATCCCTGACCTCTACCCATGGGATACCAACCGATTCCCCACCACCTGTAGTGCACCTGGGGTGCACCTGTAGTCCCAGGCACTCAGAAGGCTGAGGTGGGAGGGTCGATTGAGCCCAGGAGGTCAAGGTTGCAATGAGCTGTGATCTTGTCACTGCACTCCAGCCTAGGCAACAGAGACCCTGTCTCAAAAAAAAAAAAAAAAGTTCTGTATGTTGTTGTTTTTTTAAGTTGGTTTTCAGTCCCTGTGAGAATTTTTGGTTTCCTAATTTATAATTAACACTTTTCAGTGACCTCATTTTTTCCTCACCTTGTCAATTTTACCATATTTTAACTTCCCAGTTATGACAACAAAGTTTCTCCAATACATTCTCCAATGTCCCCTGGGGGTATGGTTACCGGATTTAGGAGGAAAAAACAAGATGCCAAATTCAATTAGAATCTCAGATAAACAACAAGGAAAAAACCATATAGATAGATAGATAGATAGATAGATAGATAGATAGATAGATAGATAGATAGATTAGATAGGAAGATATCATAGATAGATAGATGATAGATGCTCAGTTTGTCCCAAATATTGCCTGAAAAATACTCACCCTATCATTGAGAATTATTGCCTTAAAGGAAAAACGATTTTAAAAATGAGACTACAAGGACTTTTGCTCATGAAAAGACACCTTTAAGTGAGCGAAAAAGGCAAACCGTAGAATGGGAGAAGATCCTTGCAACACATATATCAACAAAGGGCTCACATGCAGAACTTACAAGTTGTGCCTGTCAATCAATAAGAAAAAACATCAGACAACTCAATGAAACACAGATAAGAGACTTGAACAGAAAGTTAACAAAAGTGAGATAACCAACTGAACTATAAATATGTGAAAGGTACTAACCTCATTAGTAAAAAATTAGAAATTAAAACCATGAGCAATAGTAGCATGCACTCATTAGAACAGTTAAAATTAGAAAGATTGATAATATCATATATTGACAAGGAGAGCAACTGGAACTCTCCTACACTATTAGACGAAGTGCCATTAGCAGCTCCGTCACTTTTCACTTTCTCAGTATCAGCTGAGAAACTGAAAATGCACATATCCTATGACATCAATTCAATGCCTAAGAACACACCCAAAAGAAATCTCTGCATCCTAAAGCATGAAGAAGAATATTCATTATAGCGTGATATGTGAAACAGCCCAAAATTCCTTCAACAGTAGAATGAATAAATACTACTTATTTATTCATATAAATTATGGTACAGTGATACGATGGGATACTCCCCAGCAACAAAAATTAACTGCTATTACAATGACATTGATGAATCTCACAAGCATAATGTTAAGAGGAGCAAAAGCCAAACTTAAAAGGAGACCTATGGTGTCAGCACACTTACATAAAGAACAGAAACAAACAAAACTAATCTTTGGTGTTAAAAGTCAAGATGGCAGTCACATTTGGTGAGGGTGGAGATGGTAAGAATTAGGATGAGGCACATGGTTGTCGGGGGGCCTCTGATGTGGTGATGTCCTATTTCCTGACTAGGGTGGTGGTAACAGGGATGTGTTCACTTTGTGATTGCTCACTGAGTTACATTAGCAGAGCGCCATGCTGCAATTAAAAGTTTGGTTTGAGCTGGACATGGTAGCTCATGCCTGTAGTTCCAGCACCTTTCCAGGCCACTCAGAGGATAGATCGCTTGAGGCCAGGTGTTTGAGACCAGCCTGAGCAACATGACAAAATCCTATCTCTACAAAAAAAAAAAATACAAAAATTAGCCAGCCATGCTGGGGTGCACCTGTAGTCCCAGGCACTCAGAAGTCTGAGGTGGGAGGGTCGATTGAGCCCAGGAGGTCAAGGTTGCAATGAGCTGTGATCTTGTCACTGCACTCCAGCCTAGGCAACAGAGACCCTGTCTCAAAAAAAAAAAAAAAAGTTCGGTATGTTGTTGTTGTTTTTTTAAGTTGGTTTTCAGTCCCTGTGAGAATTTTTGGTTTCCTAATTTATAATTAACACTTTTCAGTGACCTCATTTTTTCCTCACCTTGTCAATTTTACCGTATTTTAAGAGACATATTTTTACCCATAACAGCCTCTTTGATTATGCTATTAATCACCAAGGAAAAAATATTAAGTACATGAAAATATTGATCCAGAAATTGTTATTTCTTGAACTTCCACTGTGTCTGTAATTTACCTGGCTCATATGGGTTATTACCTTTTCATATTCTATTTTTCAATTTTTCATTAACTAATTTGCCTATTTTATCTCAGTTATCTCCCTTCTGCCATGAGGATATTGAATTTAACTGGGCATAAACACCATTGCTAAAAGAATTATAGCTAACACCTGGCCTGGTTTATATGCCAGTCTATTTTTATATCCCCAGATCTTAAAAACATCACCTTTAATTTCCATCATCATAAGGCATTTTCCACCATTTGTTTCATCAAGTAGTACTGTTTGCATTCAATTAACAGCTTCTATCATCTCATTTTTTACTCAGTCTTTGGGACAAGTCAGGTGATCTACAATAAAGAGCACCACTACTTCCTGTTCACCAGGTGTGAAAAAGAAAAAGAAAAAAAAAGATACATATATATTAAGAGAAAAAAGAAAAAAAGAGTGCCTCCACTTTTTTACACTCATGTTTCACTGTTTTATCCATTCAATCTTGAAAAATAAAAGTATACTTTACCAACTCATTCACTCACTCAGTGGTTCCCAAAAAAGGATGCTAAATATGTTCTAGTAAGCCAATAAATACACAAGTTTAATTCATCTGACAATCTGCCTTCTCAAGCAACCTCCAAGAGTATATTGCATCACGAAATCGCAAATGTTTTATTATATGTGAGTGTGATTTTCAGATTCACATGAAAATGTAATTTCCTCCCACAGATATTTTATAAATTTTTGTTTTAAAATTACTTATGCCTTCCTCACATACAGGACCACTTTACCCTCATCTGCTTGTTCATATATCTTTCTTTTACTCTGGAATTATGTTCCAATCATCTTCTTCCCATTAAACCCCTGCTGATCAGATATGCTGTTAAGGGTTTCAAATCTCCTGTTCAGTAATCCGTGACCAAGCAATGAAATAGGACCACTTCTCACACCTGGTTTTGTGTGGTTTTTCTTGCCTGTTATCTATTTGCTACACTGTTGACTGGTCTCTTGACAGTTGAACCTGAGTACCCTATTGCTGTTGCTGCACTACAAACTGCTCCATAATTTAGTGCCATAAAACAACCATAGGATTATTCTCATCGATTGCCTGGTCCAGGAATTTCAGAGCACAGCAGAGACACCTGGTCTATGCTCCATGAAGCCTGGTGCTTCATGTGGGAATACTTGAAGGCTGGGGGTGACTCAACAAGGACCAGAGTCATCTAGAGGCATCTTCATACACACATCTGGCAGTTGATGCTGGCTGTTGGCAAGGACCTCAGCTGGGCTGTCAGCAGGAACACCCATATGGCCTCCCTATGTAGTCTGTCTACATGGGCTAGTTTGGACTTTCTCATAGCATGATGGGTGGTTCTAAAAGTGAACATTTCAAGAAAACAAGTTCGAAGTGTGTGGCATTTTTATAACCTAGTCTTGGAAGTTACATCACTTGAGGCAGTCATAAATACCCATCTGGACTTGAAGGGAAAGTACATACACTCTACCTTTTGATGGGGAGTGAAAAGTTTCCAGAATAGCATGTGAAACTGAGATATTGTTGCAGCTGTCTTTGAAAAATACAATCTGCCACACAAAGCTTCCACCAATCCCATCCATATGTTCTGCATCCTCTCACTTCTCCCAGATTTCTAAAATTCTGTCTCTTCTTATATTTCTAACACCCCAGCTAATAATTTCATATGATGATGATGATGATGATGATTGACATCTATGAAATCTATGTGCTGTGGACTGATCTGAGATTTAAATGTATTAACTTAGTCTTCATAGCAATTCTATGAGGCAGGTACTTGTTATCCTCAATTACTGTAAGGAAACTAAGGTACAGAGAGGTTAAGAAACTTGCCCAAAATCACACAGTTGTTAAAGAGAAGATCTGGAATTTGAACTCAGGGTATCTTTTTCCAAGACCTGCACTCTCAACCACCATTCTTTCATTTACTCGATAAATACTAATTGAGCATCTACAAAATGAAGGTACTCTCCAAAATTCTGGGGTGAAGAGTGAACAAAGCAGATAAAATCTCTGCTCTGACACATGCACACGTATGTTTATTGCGGCACTAGTCACAATAGCAGACTTGGAACCAACCCCAATGTCCAACAATGATAGACTGGATTAAGAAAATGTGGCACATATACACCATGGAATACTATGCAGCCATAAAAAATGATGAGTTCATGTCCTTTGTAGGGACATGGATGAAATCGGAAATCATCATTCTCAGTAAACTATCGCAAGGACAAAAAACCAAACACCGCATGTTCTCACTCATAGGTGGGAATTGAACAATGAGAACACATGGACACAGGAAGGGGAACATCACACTCTGGGGACTGTTGTGGGGTGGGGAGTCGGGGGAGGGATAGCATTAGGAGATATACCTAATGCTAAATGACGAGTTAATGGGTGCAGCACACCAGCATGGCACATGTATACATATGTACCTAACCTGCACATTGTGCACATGTACCCTAAAACTTAAAGTATAATAATAATAATAATAAAATCTCTGCTCTTGTGGAGTTTGCATTCTAGTGAGAAGAGACAGGTAACAAATAAGTAAATACACAATACATCAGATGATAATAAGTGGTATGAAACATAAGACAGGATGAAGGAAAAACAAAGTTCCAAAGGTGAGGAAGAAAACCGATTTTAAATATGCTGGTCAAATAATGTCTAATAAGACATTTGATTAGAGACCTGAAGGAAGTGAGGTCTGGGAGAGCCATGTGGCTATTTGGAGGCATAGCATTTCAAGCAGGGGAATAGCAAAAAGGCCCTGGGCAGAAGCAAGTTTGTCACGCTATACTGAGAAGCCAGTGTGACTTGGGCAGGACAGGCAGGAGGTGAGGTCATATAGACAAGTGAGGACCAAATCACTGGGGGTCTCAAGGGTCCCCTGAGATCTTATAAGATCTTTGGCTTTTATTCTGAAACCAGAATCCATTGGAAGACTTTGAGCAGAAGAGTGGCATGATTGATTTAAGTTTTTATAGGGATCACTCCGTCTACCAAGTGAACAATAAATTGTAAGGGAGCAAGAGTTAGAGCAGAAAAACCAGTAAGGAGGCCCTTATGATGATCCAGACAAAGATGCCATTAACTTGTACCAGATGGTAGCTGTAGTGAACATGGTGAGATACCTAATTATGGGTTTATTGCATGTATGGATTTCTTTTAGAGATAAATCCAACCATTCCTGCTCATGGATCAGGGGGAGTTAATGATGACTCCAAGTTTTTTATTTTGACCTGAGCAAATGGGAAAACTACACTGCCATTTGCTGAGACTGGGAGAACCAGCAAAGGAACAAGTTTGGGGCCATGGAAATCAAGAGAATGGTATGGGGTGTGTTAAGTTTAGATGGCTATTAGTCATCCACATACAAACATTGAGTAGGTAGTTTGATATTTAAGCCTAGAATTCAGGAAAAATATTCAGGCTGGAGTCAGAAACTTGGGATTCATTAGACACTATTCAAAAACCTGAGATTCATACTAAGGAGTGAGCCTACATGGAGAAGAGGCCCAAAGACAAAGATTGCAGTATGCCAATGTTTAGAGATCAGGTGACAGTCAAAGCCAGCCAAGGGGACTGAGCTGTGGCTAATGAGGTAAGAGGAGGATAAATCATGTCCTGGAAACCAGTGAAGAAAGTGTTTCCACTGAAACAAATGTCGCAGAGAGGCAAAGTATGTGGTGATCTGAGATCAATGAATTTAGCAACATAGAGGTCACTGACAAGAGCTGTTTCAACAGAATGGATGAGAGGCACTAAGCCATGCTACCTCTGTAGATGGAACCTAGCTTCTCTTCAGAGATTTTATTTCCCCTCAAAGTTCTTCAGTCTCAAAAAAGTGAAGTCCCCATGCTGTGTAACAGCATTTCATCTAAGAATCAATACTCTGGCCTTTGCCTGGATGTGGAGTCCTGTGAACAGTCCATAAAAGGTCCTGGTTGTGACCTTCTTCCCCACAATCCACACCAGGCACCCTGAACCTCTCAACTCCACCTTCAAGCCACTAGTTACATCCTCAACTTCAGTGCCCCAGGGATCCTACACAGATCTAACCTGGATACTGAGCCCAGGGCTGTCTCTTAATTATTTAGAGTCTAAGCCTTGGGGACACCCTCTGAGTCGTCTCTCTTCCTCTGTTGTCATGGCCACCCCCTTATCCTCTCCTGTCATCTTTCTTTCTTCTCCATCATCTCCTTCTCTATCTAATCAAGTATTCAATGAGATACCTCAGTGACGTAGTGACCTTCTCTCTAAACTCAGCAAAAATTTCATGTTGGTTGTGGTCCAGCCTCCTGTATCTGGGTCTGGCCTATGTTGATCCATGGAGGAGAAGATGGACTAGCCTACATCTCCCTCCCTAGGAACCCCTCAGGTTGCCAACTGCTGAATGGTACAACGAAATGTGAGCTGAGTGGGCAGAAGATGCATGAACGCAAAGATAAAGCCAGCTCTGGTGATCACTGCCTCAATCCCCCAGGGCCACAGACAACAGACTTTATCCTGTGTCCTCATGACACGCACATGCATCCACATGCACACGTGCCTGAGGATTTCCAAGCTGCCTGATCTCCACATTTACTACCATGAGTGTCTGATTTAATAGGTCCTAGTGACAACAACTTTATTATACCAGAGTGCAGGGAGAAAATCAGGCCCAGTCCTCATCATCTCTGCTGTGCAGAGGGGTGTGAGAAGTAGCATTCTGCCAGCACAGAGCTATCCAGCCCCTGGGAGGCCCTGTAATTGAGTGTCTGCCATGAGAAAGGAGCTGGAGAAAGCTGACCTTCCCTGCAAGCACCTGGTTATATCTCCCTGGGTCCCTTCCCCAGAGCCCAGCCTCCCACTATCCCCAACTCATGTGGGGCTGAGTAGACTGTAGGGAAAGGGCCACAGCCACAGTGGAGATGGAGAAATACATTCTCCATAGATTAATTTCAGAAGGGCCTGTGCTGGGGCCAGGGGAAAACAGACCCAGGAGAAGCCTCCCAGTGGCCATTTTACAGCACAGAGCCAGACAGTGGCAAGAGCCTGCAGCCAGTAGCCCTTCCTCTGAGTGAGTAGGAAATGGAATTGCTGAGCTGGTGAAGCCTCTGATGGTGCAAGAAGAGCTGCTCATGCTAAACAGTTCCTCTCAGGTCCAGCCTGGCCAAAGACTAACATCATTATCTATCTATCTATCTATCTATCTATCTATCTATCTATCTATCTATTTAGCTTTCTCTCCCCAGCACTGTCAGAGTATGTAAGAGGGCATTTCTCATTCACTGCCCTGGAAACTAAGAGCAGAGAGACCTCAAGGGCACTTGTTCTCCACAGCAGGTCCTGGCCAACAACGGAGTGTACGGAGCTGATGCTGGAGGCTGGCCAGGTCTCTCAGCTCCTACAAAAGGTCCCACTGGGAACAGATGTCTGGTTAGGGGTCAGACTAGGGATGGAGGCATCTAAAAGTCTTAGTGGAAGGGAAAAAGGAGAAGACAAGGTGCAGCCCCTGGAGAAGACCTGGCATCTCCACAGACATCGAGGTTCAGGAATGCTGTTCCTGTGGCCCCAGACCCTGAGGTCAGAGCAGACTATCTTATAAAAAGGAAGGGAGATTTCTAGGATCCTTTATCCAATGTGTCTCCAGAATTAGGATTTTGGTTGGTTGTCGATTAATTGGTTAGTTGATTGGTTCTACCATACAGTAACAGAAATATGTAAAATGGTTATGTGAATAGCATTTGGCAAGTAACATCTCAGAGCCTGAGAGAAGTCACAAAAGTCTATTCCAACAAAATGAAGCAGGGAACATTCACACAGGTGGCATTGGGAAGGGGCAGAGGCACTTGTCACCAGCAAATCCCCCATCCCACTCTGCCTCGGCCCAAGCTGAGGAAGCAGCCAGGATCCTTCTCTGACTTTTTATCCTGCCCCTCAGGGCTGGCCTGATGCCCCAGAGGTTGACTGAGCTCAGCTCCTAATGTTGTTTCAGGAAGCAGCTGTGAGGAAAACAGTCCCATTTCAAAGTCCTTGTGATTGCTGCAGACTCAGGAGGAAGCCTTTTCTTCCCAAAGGGAAAGCCAGCTGCACTTGCCCCTAAGCCCAGATGTGCAGATGAAAATTTCTCATGTCTTGTTGTCTAAGGTTTGAATGTTTTAACCTCCAAAGTGTCAGATGGACTCTGAGAGCTGCAAAAAGTTTAACTAAAATAGTTCAGTTGCTAAAGGAGAGGCTGAGGAGGATGAGAGAAGTTGACCCACCCATCCCCAGAACCCAGAAGAACAACAGCTTTAAGGAGGTTGGATGGAAAGCTGAACACATTCAGACAGAGCCTGCTCTCCATCAGCCTCCCTGGAGATGAGGGGCTGGCTGCTGCAATGGGAGCTCTGTCCCTATGTACCTCCTCTACGCAAGGGGTGTAAAGCTCTACAGGAGGTTTCCATCTCACCTCCTTGAGGATATTGATGGACATCCACCCTCTTAAATCTATATTCTAAAAGGCATCTAATTTAGTGGAACCCTCCCACTCACCTCTCACCTTCTACACCACAATCCCCAGCTCACTGGAAGGAAAGACATAGCCAGGAGAGAAAGGAAGGAATGTCAACGTTGTTGAAGAGAGGAGGAGTTCCTTAACACCTCAGGGGCTCAGCTGGGTTTCCACAGTGGAGGACAGTGAGTGGGGCTACCCCACCCCTGGTCCAGCAGTAGACACATGACTCAGGCCTGGCCAGGCAGAACACTCCATACTTGGCCACAATAGTTGGTTCAGAGATGGCACGAGACCCGTAACAGTCCAAGAAGAGTCAGTTCTGACATTCTTTATGGAATTAAGAGAAATAGTTACTCTGCTGGAAATAGAAGCCAAGAATTCATTCTCACTCTAAAGGGAGAAAATCTTCTTAAGAATGAAGTCAACCAACAAAAAATAAGAGCTGAGAATTAAAAAGATGTGGATCCTTGATGACATTATGTAAGCACCTGGATCTAGCCATGTATGAAGCCAGTTTGCTTTGCAATATTACCCAATGTATTTTCCCTCTCAGTACTTCCTTTTCCCTCTGCAGTGTAAGGGAACAAATCCGACAAGCCTTAGTTTTGACTCTCAAAAGCAAGTTGTTTTATTCCATATCTAACTAATAGCCTGGAAAGGAGGAAATTCAAGAGCAAGGGTTTTGTTGAGAGAAGACCAAGCATGGAATTTGTTTTATAAATCAGAGGGTAGGAAAGAAACTGGCTATGATGTCAGAGCAGTTGCCCATTACCTAGCTTTCCCTGGGCTTAGGGAAGGAGCTAAAAGATTTGGAGAGAACATAACTAGATTATAAATGCTGCCTGAACTCTCTGAGAAGAAGCCCAGCTAGGGAGGTAAGGAGAGATGCCTGAAAACCTGGAGAGGTAAAAGAGGCATCTAAAAATAACAAGGATTGTACCACAATTCCCAGGCACAACTGAGAGAGTCTACAAGCATCTCAGAGAAGCCCTAAATGCAGCACAGAGCTTCTGTTGGTTTTAAAATGTGCCAACAAATTATTTGACTCTATTCCCTTTAAAAGTTTTACAGCCAAATTTCTCTCCCCTTCAACTCAGTGACTCACATCTAACAAATAGATTGTGATAAAAGTACCTGTATGTTACACTGAGATTAGATTAGTCATTAGAGGTATTGAAGCTTTCTCCTCATTCTCACTCTCTTGAATCACTCACGCCAGGGAAGCCAGCTGCCATGTCATAAGGATACTCAAGCAGCCATGTGGAGAGGTCCACATGGCGAGAAACAATCAGCAAGGAATGAAGCCTCCTGCAACAGCATGTGAGCAAGTCTTTTTGAAAGAGGATCCTCCAGCCCCAGTCAAGTATCCAGATGATTGCAGCCCTAGCTGATATCTTGAGTATAACCTCATGAGAGACTGTGAGCCACACCCCACAACCACCGAGCTAAACTGCTACCATATTCCTAACCCACAAGACTGTAAAAGATAATAAATACTATTGTTGTTTCAAACCACTAACTTTTGAGATAATTTGTTAACAGCAACATATAACTAGATCACAATAAGGTGCCTGAGCAGTAATGACTGTGAAAAATTACCAAGAGGTGAGCCTGAGGGGACCCTCATCAATGCCCATGCATTCCATTCTGTTGGCCAGAGGCAAGCCAAGTGTTTCTTCATCATCCAGCAGATGCTGTGGAACTCTGATATCAAGGCAAGAGCCATGGGTATCAGAAGCAGTGGCCAAAACACTGCCCAGACATCTGGCCTAACCAGCTGTGCCTTAGCTGATCTCAGCAGGCAAGATCCAAAGGCCAAAGGAGATGAGACCCTTCCAAGCAGGCACTGAGGACTACATAACAGTGCCTGCCAAAGGGCCTGCTACACCTGGGTGTCTAGCTAGGAGAAGGAAAGGAGAAAAGGGACAAGGCATGCTGAAAGACTAAGAATTTACCCAGAGAAAACTGAGTATATGAGTTTTAAACTAGAAATTATAATTAACTTTGTTGGATGAGTTTAAGTTTATACCACTTCCAATGAGAAATGTTTATGAGCAAGTTGTGTTCAATTACAGAAAATAAAGTTATGTTTCCATACATCTGAAATATGACAACATATCTTAAATCCACTACACATTTTTGTATATTGTGAAATATTTCAGATATACCAAAAATAAAATGAATACACCCTAAGAAATAAGAAGTTAAATTTCCCAGGGTACTCCTCCTTGATCACATTACTATTCTACCCATCATCATCATTCCCTTGCATTTCTTTTTATTTTAACTACAAATATATTTAGCCCCTCAATAAAAAAAAGTATAATTTTGCATACTTTTCATCTCTAGGTAAATAGCATTATATTGTAGGTACTTTTCTGCAACTTCTTTTTTGTTTAACATTATAGTTGTGAGATTCACTTCTTTTGAAATTTGTAACTCTAGATACATCTAGTTAATTTAATTTCTTACTCCATTTAAATTTATTATGGTTACTGATTATTTCTATTATCTTATTTTGGCCTTTCTAGTTTTTTCTAAGCATCCTCTTTTTATCTTTTCCTGATAACTTTTAAATTGATTAGATTATCTTATTCAATTGTTTCCCTCTACTGATTTAGAAGTGCACACTTTACTTCTAATATGCAATATTTAGCCTTAATTTTTAAATTTACATTTAACAAAGTTTAACATTATTCAGTATTGCTATATTTTTCATAACAATTCAACTCCAGTCAAATATTTCTCTTACTACTTATTACTGGTGACTAATATTTTTAATTTTTACCCACAAATTAAACATTATTGTTGTTGCTTAATATAGTAAATATTTATATTTATCAACTTTATCAATTCCTTTGATCACTATTTTCCTGCATCTTACATTTTCCTTTTCAGATCATTTCCTTTTTTCCTGACAAAGTATATTAAGTCTGATGGTGGCAAATGCTCTCAGTTTTTGTTTGTCTAAAAAGTATCCTTGTTTTACCTTCATGTTGGGAATAGGCCCCCAAATCTGGCCATAAACTGGCCCCAAAAGTGGCCATAAACAAAATCTCTGCAGCACTGTGACATGTTCGTGATGGCCATGACCCCCATGCCGAAGGTAGTGGGTTTACTGGAATGAGGGCAAGGAACACCTGGCCCACCCAGGGTGGAAAACCACTTAAAGGTGTTCTTAAACCACAAACAATAGCATGAGCAATCTGTGCCTTAAGGACATGTTCCTGCTGCAGATAACTAGCCAGAGCCCATCCCTTTGTTTCAGCCCATCCCTTTGTTTCCCATAAGGAATACTTTTAGTAAATTTATAATCTATAGAAACAATGCTTATCACTGGCTTGCTGTCAATAAATACGTGGGTAAATTTCTGTTCAGGGCTCTCAGCTCTGAAGGCTATGAAACCCCTGATTTCCCACTCCACATCCTATATTTCTGTATGTGTGTCTTTAATTCCTCTAGCGCCGCCAGGTTAGGGTCTCCATGACCGAGCTGGTCTCGGCACTGTCATTCTTGAATAATGTGTTGGTAAGCAATTCTAGGTTGGTAATTATTTTCTCTTCAAGCTTGAGATATTATTCCATTAGATGATATTGTTGCAGCTGATGTGTCAGGTGTCTAATTGTCATTTCTTAGGCTGGGCATGGTGGCTCGTGCCTGTACTTTGGGAGGCTGAGGCAGTGGATCGATTGAGGTCAGGAGTTGGAGAGCAGACTGGCCAACATGGCAAAACCCCATCTCTACTAAATATACAAAAATTAGCTGGCTGTGGTGGCATATGCCCATAATCCCAGGTACTCAGGAAACTAAGGCAGGAGACTCACTTGAACCCAGGAAGTGGAGGTTGCAGTGAGCTGAGATCCTGCCACTGCACACCACTCTGAGCAACAGAGAGACTCCATCTCAAAAAAAAAAGGCATTTCTTTATAGATAATCTGTCTTCTTTTTGACTACTTTTAACATCTCTCTTTGTTTTTCCAGTTTTACTATGATGAAACTAGGTATGGGTTTGTTTTTATTTATCTTACTTGAAACTCATTTTGTTTACTGAATCTGAGGATTCATATCTTTCTTTAATTCTAGAAAACAATCAGCTATTATTTCATCAAATATTTTCTCTGTCCTCTTCTCTGACTCCTCTCTTCTGGGACACCAAATAGAAGAATTATAATTTCTCACTTTATCATCCTTGTCTCATATCTTCTCTTTTACATTTTCTATCTCTTTTTCTCTGTTGCATTCTGGGTAATTTCTTCACATCTAGTTAATCCTCTCTTAACCAATGCCTAAATCTATTCCCTGATGTTTAAACATTCACTGAATTTTAAAACTTGAATCATCATGGGTGGATCATTCCAAAATGGCCGAATAGGAATAGCTCCAGTCTATAGCTCCCAGTGTGAGCGATGCAGAAGACGGGTGATTTCTGCATTTCCAACTGAGGTACTGGGTTCATCTCACTGGGACTTGTTGGACAGTGGGTGCAGAACACAGAGTGTGAGCTGAAGCAGGGTGGGGCATCACCTCACCCGGGAAGTACAAGAGGTCGGGGAATTCCCTTTCCTAGCCAAGGGAAGCAGTGACAGACAGTAACTGGAAAATTGGGACACTCCCACCCTAATACTGTGCTTTTCCAATGGTCTTAGCAAACGGCACACCAGGAGATTATATCCCATGCATGGCTCAGCAGGTCCCACACCCATGGAGCTTTGCTCACTGCTAGCACAGCAGTCCAAGATTGAACTGTGAGGCGGCAGCCTGGGCTGGGGGAGGGGCGTCCACCATTGCTGAGGCTTGACTAGGTAAACAAAGTGGCCAGGAAGCTCGAACTGGGTGAAGCCCACCACATCTCAAGGAGGCCTGCCTGCCTCTATAGACTCCACCTCTGGGGGAAGGGCACAGCTGAACAAAAGGCAGCAGAAACTTCTGCAAATTTAAACATCCCTGTCTGACAGTTTTCAAGAGAGCAGTGGTTTTCCCAGCACAGAGTTTGAGATCTGAGAATGGATAGACTACCTCCTCAAGTGGGTCACTGACCCCTGAGTAGCCTAACTGGGAGACATCTCCCAGTAAGGGCCAAATGACACCTCATACAGCCAGGTGCCCCTCTGAGACAAAGCTTCCAGAGGAAGGATCAGGCAGCAACATTTGCTGTTCTGGAACATTTGCTGTTCTGCAGCCTCCGCTGGTGATACCCAGGCAAACAGGGTCTGGAGTGGACCTCCAGCAAACTCCAACAGACCTGCAGCTGAGGGTCCTGACTGTTAGAAGGAAAACTAACAAACAGAAAGGAATAGCATCGACACCAACAAAAAGGACATCCACACAAAACCCCATCTGTAGGTCACAATCATCAAAGATCAAAGGTAGATAAAACCACAAAGATGGGGAGAAACCAGAGCAGAAAAGCTGAAAATTCTAAAAATCAGAATGCCTCTTCTCCTCCAAAGAAATGTAGCTCGTCGCCAGCAATGGAACAAAGCTGGACGGAGAATGACTTTGACGAGCTGACAAAAGCAGGCTTCAGAAGATCGGTCATAACAAACTTCGCTGAGCTAAAGGAGGATGTTTTAACCCATCACAAAGAAGCTAAAAACCTTGAAAAAAGACTAGATGAATGGCTAACTAGAATAAACAGCATAGAGAAGACCTTAAATGACCTGATGGAGCTGAAAACCATGGCACAAGAACTACATGAGGCATGCACAAGCTTCAGTATCCTATTTGGTCAAGTGGAAAAAAGGGTATCAGTGATTGAAGAGCAAATGAATGAAATGAAGCAAGAAGAGAATTTTAGAGGAAAAAGAGTAAAAAGAAATGAACAAAGCCTCCAAGAAATACGGGACTATGTGAAAAGACCAAATCTATGTCTGACTGGTGTACCTGAAATTGACAGGGAGAATGGAACCAAGTTGGAAAGCACTCTTCAGGATATTATCCAGGAGAACCTCCCCAACCTAGCAAGGCAGGCCAACATTCAAATTCAGAAAATACAGAGAATGCCACAAAGATACTCCTCGAGAAGAGCAACCCCATGACACAAAATTGTCAGATTCACCAAGGTTGAAATGAAGGAAAAAATGTTAAGGGCAGCCAGAGAGAAAGTCTGGGTTACCCACAAAGGGAAGCCCATCATACTAACAGTGGATCTCTCAGCAGAAACTCTAAAAGCCAGAAGAGAGTGGGGGCCAATATTCAACATTCTTAAAGAAGAGAATTTTCAATCCAGAATTTCATATCCAGCCAAACTAAGTTTCACAAGTGAAGGAGAAATAAAATCCTTTACAGACAAGCAAATGCTGAGAGATTTTGTCACCACCAGACCTGCCTTAGAAGAGCTCCTGAAGGAAGCAGTAAACATGGAAAGGAACAACCAGTATCAGCCACTGCAAAAACATGCCAAATTGTAAAGACCATCGATGCTAGGAAGAAACTGCATCAACTAACGAGCAAAATGACCAGCTAACATCATAATGACAGGATCAAATTCACACATAACAATATTAACCCTAAATGTAAATGGGCTAAATACCCCAATTAAAAGACAGAGACTGGCAAATTGGATAAAGAGTCAAGACCCATCTGTGTGCTGTATTCAGGAGACACATCTCACATGCAGAGACACACATAGGCTCAAAATAAAGGGATGGAGGAAGTTCTACCAAGCAAATGGAAAACAAAAAAGCAGGGGTTGCAATCCTAGTCTCTGATAAAACAGACTTTAAACCAACAAAGATCAAAAGAGACAAAGAAGGCCATTACATAATGGTAAAGGGATCAATTCAACAAGAAGAGCTAACTATCCTAAATATATATGTACTCAATACAGGAGCACCAGAATTCATAAAGCAAGTCCTTAGAGACCTGCAAAGAGACTTAGACTCCCACACAATAATAATGGGAGACCTTAACACCCCACTGTCAACATTAGACAGATCAACGAGACAGAAAGTTAACAAGGATATCCAGAACTTGAACTCAGCTCTGCACTAGGTTGACCTAACAGACATCTACAGAACTCTCCACCCCAAATCAACAGAATATACATTCTTCTCAGCACCACATTGCACTTATTCCAAAATTGACCACACAGTTGGAAGTAAAGCACTCCTCAGTAAATGTAAAAGAATAAAAATTATAACAAACTGTCTCTCAGACCACAGTGCAATCAAACTAGAACTCAGGATTAAGAAACTCACTCAAAACCGCTCAACTACATGGAAACTGAACAACCTGCTCCTGAATGACTACTGGGTAAATAACGAAATGAAGGCAGAAATAAAGATGTTCTCTGAAACCAATGAGAACAAAGACACAACATACCAGAATATCTGGGACACATTTAAAGCACTGTGTAGAGGGAAATTGATAGCACTAAATGCCCCCAAGAGAAAGCAGGAAAGACCTAAAATCAACACCCCAACCTCAAAATTAAAAGAACTAGAGAAGCAAGAGCAAACACATTCAAAACCTAGCAGAAGGCAAGAAATAACTAAGATCAGAGCAGAACCGAAGGAGATAGAGACACAAAAAATCCTTCAAAAAATCAATGAATCCAGGAGCTGGTTTTTTCAAAAAGATCAACAAGATAGGCAGACCACTAGCAAGATTAATAAAGAAGAAAAGAGAGAAGAATCAAATAGATGCAATAAAAAATGATAAAGGGGATATCACCACTGATCCCACAGAAATACAAACTACCATCAGAGAATACTATAAACACCTCTACACAAATAAACTAGAAAATCTAGGCCGGGCGCGGTGGCTTATGCCTGTAATCCCAGCACTTTGGGAGGCTGAGGTGGGTGGATCACAAGGTCAGGAGATCGAGACCATCCTGGCTAACATGGTGAAACCCAGTCTCTACTAAAAGTACAAAAAAATTAGCCGGGCATGGTGGCGGGCACCTGTAGTCCCAGCTACTCAGGAGGCTGAGGCAGGAGAATGGCATGAACCTGGGAGGCAGAGCTTTCAGTGAGCTGAGATAGTGCCACTGCACTCTAGCACTCTAGCCTGGGTGACAGAGTGAGACTCCGTCTCAAAAAAAAAAAAAAAGAAAGAAAGAAGAAAAGAAAATCTAGAAGAAATGGATAAATTCCTCAACACATACACCCTCCCAAGACTAAACCAGGAAGAAGTTGAATCCCTGAATAGACCAATAACAGGCTCTGAAATTGAGGCAATAATTAATAGCCTACCAACCAAAAAAAGTCCGGGACCAGACGGATTCAAAGCTGAATTCTACCAGAGGTACAAAGAGGAGCTGGTACCATTCCTTCTGAAACTATTCCAATCAATAGAAAAAGACAGAATCCTCTCTAACTCATTTTATGAGGCCAGCATCATCCTGATACCAAAGCCAGGCAGAGACACAACAAAAAAATAGAATTTTAGACCAATATCCCTGATGAACATCAATGCAAAAATCCTCAGTAAAATACTGGCAAACCACATCAAAAAGCTTATCCACCACGATCAAGTTGGCTTCATCCCTGGGATGCAAGGCTGGTTCAACATACACAAATCAATAAACGTAATCCATCATATAAACAGAACCAAAGACAAAAACCACGTGATTATCTCAATAGATGCAGATAAGGCCTTAGACAAAATTCAACAGCCCTACATGCCAAAAAACTTTCAATAAACTAGGTATTGATGGGATGTATCTCAAAATAATAAGAGCTATTTATGACAAACCCACAGCCAATATCATACTGAATGGGCAAAAACTGGAAGCATTCCCTTTGAAAACTGGTACAAGACAGGGATGCCCTCTCTCACCACTCCTATTCAAAATAGTGTTGGAAGTTCTGGCCAGGGTAATCAGGCAGAAGAAATAAATAAAGAGATATTCAATTAGGAAAAGAGGAAGTCAAATTGTCCCTGTTTGCAGATGACATGATTGTATATTTAGAAAACCCCACCATCTCAGCCCAAAATCTCCTTAAGCTGATAAGCAACTTCAACAGTCTCAGGATACAAAATCAATGTGCAAAAATCACAAGCATTCCTAAACACCAATAACAGACAAAGAGAGAGCCAAATCATGACTGAACTCCCATTCACAATTGCTTCAAAGAGAATAAAATACCTAGGAATACAACTCACAAGGGATGTGAAGGACCTCTTCAAGGAGAACTACAAACCACTGCTCAATGAAATAAAAGGGGACACAAACAAATGGAAGAACATTCCATGCTCATGGATAGGAAGAATGAATATCGTCGAAATGGCCATGCTGCCCAAGGTAATTTATAGATTTAATGCCATCCCCATCGAGCTGCCAATGACTTTCTTCACAGAATTGGAAAAAACTACTTTAAAGCTCATATGGAACCAAAAAAGAGGCCGCATTGCCAAGACAATCCTAAGCCAAAAGAACAAAGCTGGAGGCATCATGCTACCGGACTTCAAACTATACTACAAGGCTACAGTAACCAAAACAGCAGCGTACTGGTACCAAAACAGAGAGATAGACCAATGGAACAGAACAGAGCCCTCAGAAATAATACCACACATCTACCACCATCTGATCTTTGACAAACCTCACAAAAACAAGAAACAGGGAAAGGATTCCCTATTTAATAAATGGTGCTGGGAAAACTGGCTAGCCATAGGTAGAAAGCTGAAACTGGATCCCTTCCTTACACCTTATATAAAAATTAATTCAAGATGGATTAAAGACTTAAATGTTAGACCTAAAACCATAAAAACCCTAGAAGAAAACCTAGGCATTACCATTCAGGACATAGGCATGGGCAAGGACTTCATGACTAAAACACCAAAAGCAATGGCAAAAAAAGCCAAAATAGACAAATGGGATCTAATTAAACTAAACAGCTTCTGCACAGCAAAAGAAACTACTATGAGAGGGAACAGGCAACCTACAGAATGGGAGAAAATTTTTTGCAATCCACCCATCTGACAAAGGGCTGATATCCAGAATCTACAATGAACTCAAACAAATTCACAAGAAAAAATCAAACAACCCCATCAAAAAGTGGGTGAAGGATATGAACAGACACTTCTGAAAAGAAGACATTTATGCAGCCAACAGACACATGAAAAAATGCTCACTATCACTGGCCATCAGAGAAATGCAAATCAAAACCACAATGAGATACCATCTCACACCGGTTAGAATGGCAATCATTAAAAAGTCAGGAAACAACAGGTGCTGGAGAGGATGTGGAGAAATAGGAACACTTTTACTCTGTTGGTGGGAGTGGAAACTAGTGTGGAAGGGAGTGTGGTGATTCCTCAAGGATCTAGAACTAGAAATACCATCTGACCCAGCGATCCCATTACTGGGTATATACCCAAAGGATTATAAATCATGCTACTATAAAGACACGTGCACATGTATGTTTACTTTGGCACTATTCACAATAGCAAAAACTTGGAACCAACCCAAATGTCAATCAATAATAGACTGGATTAAGAAAATGTGGCACATATACACCATGGAATACTATGCATCCATTAAAAAGGATGATCCATTGTAGGGACATGGATGAAGCTGGAAACCATCATTCTGAGCAAATTCTTGCAAGGACAGAAAACCAAACACTGCATGTTCTCACTCATAGGTGGGAACTGAACAATAAGAACGCTTGGACACAGGGTGGGGAACATCACACACCGGTGCCTATTGTGGGGTGGGTGTGGGGGGAGGGATAGCATTAGGAGGAATACCTAATGTAAATGATGAGTTAATGGATGCAGCACACCAACATGGCACATGTATACATATGTAACAAACCTGCACATTGTGCACATGTACCCTAGAACTTAAAGTACAATAAAAAAATTTTTGAATTAAAAAAATTTTAATTTTTCAAAGTTCAGGTTGGTTCTTTTATCAATTCTGCTGGTATTTTTTGATAGCATCTTGTCTCTTTCTCATGTTTTTAATTTCTTCTCTTTCTTAAACATTTTAAACTTTGGTAATTTTATATTCTATATCTCTAAATTCTAACACTTTAAATCTTTGATTGTCTAAATCTGCTGTTTTTGTTTTGTTTTGGTTTGGTTTTATTTGACACCCTCAGAGTGCTTTGTTTCCTTGTGTGTTTTGTAATTTTGTATTGTATGTTTATGCTTGGCAGGATTTTATCTATTGAAATCCTATGAAACCAAACCAAGGGAAGATTTATGTCTTCTATCTGGAACACTTAATTTAAATTCTTGGGTTAGAGCTTTCTAGGCCAAGTAGGTAACAATTAATTCAAACCACAAATATGCAGGCGGACAGGACAATAGATACAACTTCTCAGAGAACAGTAATTTTTTTGACAACCAATCCTAGACAAGAGCAAAGCCTAGAGAAACAAGTTTCCAGGCCATGTTCTTTGATACCAGGTGGACTTTTGAAGTTTACTTTTTATCTGAGAACACAGCCCAAGGGCTTTATCCAGGGGTCTCAGTCCCAAATTTGCTTCGATCTCAGGCATGGTCTCCTGTCACCCAAGCCTCTGGGTTACTGAAACTAAAAGTCACAAAATACCTGTTAAAGAAAATTATTCAGTGACACTTGACAGAGTAAGGTAAGGAAGACTTTCCATCACAATAGGTACAGGTACCACTACAATGTGGTCTTGCAGTGGGAGAGATTGGGTTCAAGACTGAAACAACATGGGCAAGTGGGAATTTATAGCCAACGAATACGGTGGGGGTCAGTGGATGAAAAATTAGTAAGAGAAAAATATCAAGGGTAAGAGGGATTCTGGCTAACCCAAACTAACAGGATTCATGTGAAGATAGGCCAAGGTCATCAGACATCACCTAGGGGATGAAGGATGAGGGGCCTGATCAGAGATTAAGAGTGATCAGATATCAAGGGTGAGGGGGTTCTTGCTAAACTGACTTAGCAAGGCTCTTTGCGAAAACTGGATTTTACAAAGAGGTGTACAAATGAGCCTAGAAGGTTCAGAAGCCTGACTAAAGTTTGGCCAAGCAAACAATCTTTGTCACAACCTCATTCCCAAGACACATTTCATTTTTTGGCTTCTGGGATTTTTTTATTTTTCTAGCTAACTTGGCAATACATTTAAATGGAGGTATGTTTAATTTTATCCAGCATATCCAGGAATTTTAAACTGGGAGTTTTTTAAACTATACGTGCCACTATAATGTTCCCCTCATATGGTTTTCAAAGATCACTCAGCTTGCAATGTGTGAAATAGTTTGGAGAGGAGAAACATGCAAAAGCAGGAAGACCTACTAGGAGACTACTGCAGATATTTACACAAGACAGAATAACTCATAAGACGATTGTGATGGCAGAGACAGAGGGAAATATGAGGAAATTTCAAAATGTTGTGGAAAAAATGAATTAAAAGATTAAAAAATATAAAATATAAACTTTATTTTTCAACATAAGTTCCACTAACTTCAAGACACTTTCGTAAGAAATGACACCAGCCATTTAGTACACCCTAAGAACTGAGGGTCCTGGAGACTTAACCACATCAATACAGTCCTTTTTACATTATTAACTGAAGAAAACTGGGTGCCCTTGACAGAATTTTTTAAGATTAAGAAATAAAAAGAAGTCAGAAGGAGCCAAATCAGGTGGATGCCTAAAGATTTCCCATTGAAACTCTAACAAAATTGTTCTTGTATGATGAGAGACATGAGCAAAAGCATTGTCACGGTGGAGAAGAACTGTCTGGTGAAGCTTTCTCAGGTGTTTTTCTGCTAAAGCTTTGGCTAACTTTCCCAAAACACTCTCAATAGGCAAATTAATGTTATCATTCTTTGGTCCTCCACAAAGTCAACAAGGAAAATACCTTGAGTATCCTAAAAAAACTGTTGCCATTACCTTTGCTCTTGACTGGTCTGCTTTGCTTTGACTTCCTCGTCTTGATAGCCATTGCTTTGATTGTGCTTTTTCTTCAGGATCATACTGGTGAAGCCATGTTTCATCTCCTGTTACAATTCTTTGATGAAATGCTTCAGGATTGTATTAGTCTGTTTTCACACTTCTATAAAGAACTGCTGGGGACTGGGTAATTTATAAAGAAAACAGGTTTAATTGAGTCACAATTCCGCATGTCCCAGGAGGCCTCAGGAAACTTATAATCATGGTGGAAGGCAAAGGGGAAGCAAAGACCTTCTTCACATGGTGGCAGGAAAAACAGTGAGTGAAAAGCCCACAGGAAACTGCTATTTATAAAACCATCAGATCTCATGGGAACACCCTCACTACCATGAGGACAGCATGGGGGAAACTGCCCCCATGATCCAATCACCTCCCACCAGGTCTTTCCCTCAATAGCTGGGGATTACAATTCAAGATGAGATTTGGGTGAGGTCACAAAGCCATATCAAGGATCTTGACCCCACTTGTTTAAACTTTCCACTGAAAGCTCTGCTCTTAACTGTAGCAGATTTGGGTACAACAGTTTTGTTACCTATCGAGTTGAAAGTTTGCTCCACTGTAACTTTTCAGTCAGAATTGTGTAAACTGAACCAACTGAGATGTCTGTGGTGTTGGCTATTGTTTCTGCTGTTGTCAGTTCTCTTCAATTAGGGCACAAACAAGATGAATTTTTTTCCTCACAAAGTGATGTGGATAGTCTGCCACTATCTATATCTTCAACATCATCTCCTCCCCTTTTTGTTGAGACAGGGTCTCACTCTGTTACCCAGGCTGCAGCACGGTGGTGCAATCATAGCTCACTGCAACCTTGAACTGCTGGGCTCAAGCAATCCTCCTGCCTCAGCCTCCAAAGACACTGGAACCACAGGTGTGCACCACCACACTTGGCTAATTTTTAAATTTTTAGTGAGATGAGGTCTCGCTATGTTGCCCAGGCTGGTCTCAAACTCCTGGGCTTGAGAGAGGCTCGTGCATAATCCTCCCAAAGTGCTGGGATTACAGGCATGAGCCACCATGCTTGTCCATCTCCTCGTTTCTTAAAATGAGTTATGCATTTGTAGACTGCTGATTTATTTGGGGCATTGTCCTCATAAACTTTTCATAAGGCATCAATTTCATCATTCTTCACCAGAAATTCCATGTTTGTTCTTGCTTCAATTTTAGCAGAATTCAGGTTGCTTTGATAGGGGCTCTTTTCAAACTGTCTAGCCTTCTTAGTGTGTCAGATCCTGTTCAGACATGTCATATAACAAGTTAGTACAAGTTTATCTTGATGTAAAAAAAATTTGGAAACCTATGTACTTTTTAGCATAATACACATTTTCCACGAACTTTTCAAAGACCCCTCTTAGATAAATCTGGGAGAGATTCAGTATTTAAAATCAATAGGGTTTCAGACGTCCAAGAAGAGATGTGTAGTGAAAAGTTTTTATAGGGGTTAGGAGCTCAGAGGAGAGATCCGAGTTGCACAGGAGATTTGGGATGTCTTCTGTTAAAGGCTGGTAACTGAATTCAAGGCATAGATGCCTAGGGTAAAGTGCAGAATGGAAAGAGAAGGTCCTAGGATCCAGCTCTGAGGAATACCAATATTTTAAGAACTTAGCAGAGGTGGAGCAAGCATCAGAGACTGAAAAAAGGTAGGAGAAAGCAGAGAAGAGAATGTCTTTCACTGAAGCCAAACATTTTCAAAGGGAGGAAGGAATCAGCAGGTGCCCAATGATACTGAGAGGTCAAGAAAACTAACTGAAAACTAGGGATTAGATTTGGTGACACATGGGAACCTTATGTTCTTGGAGAGTGAGGAAATGAATGATAAAGGCACAAACCCTATAGGAGTGAAGTAAGAAGTAGAAAATGGAAACCACACTTGCGGGAAGTTTGGCTATGAAGGCAAAAAAAAAAAAGAATATTAGCTGGAGGAAAAACAGGTCTGGAGAAGGCTTATTTTAATATAGGGGGATCTTTGGAATGTTTAAATGTTGATAGAAAGGCGCCAGCGGAAACAGAGAGAAGAAAAAACTGGCCGAGTGGAAAGAAATCCAGATTACCGGTGGAAGGGTTCTCTTGCATTACTGATCCGCCAACTTAATAGACATCCAAAATTCTGAGGTCTGGGTAGCTTCGGGTTTTAGGTGAAGGGTTTTGTTGGTTTGGGTTTGGTTTGGTTGGTTTTCTACACTAAAGCCTTCCCTCCTCCGCCCTTTCCGGGTCCATCGGTCTAATCCCTCCCACCTCGCTTGCTATTGAAACACACAGCCTATATTTATAAGTTTTTCCGGGTCGCCGAGAAGGGTCACGCACAGGATTGCGACCTCGATTGGAACGCGCTTCCCGAAAGGGGCATGCGCAGAAAGGTCGTAGTCGCGTCTGAGGTGAGGTAAACTCTAAACTTTACGCAGGCGCGTTAGGTCCTAGTCGCTATGCGTGTGCTTGTGGGTGAGGGAGGGCAGAAAGGGAGAGTGCTGGGCGGGCTTAGTCGGAGATTGAGGACTGGGAATCCGCTTCCGGGAGGGCACTGTCTAGTGCACAGGCAACCTGGCCTTGGCCTCCTAGCCCGAGAAGCCGAATCTCCCTAATCCCTGTGACCTGTGTCACCTCTGCATCGCGAGGAGGGGGATAAGTGGGGAGAAGTCTGGTGTCAGATGGGATGGCGCCGGAAGAGGGTGCCACAGCGGGGACGGAAGGCGCCCCCACCCCAACTCCACGGGAATATAAACAATTTGTATTTTCCGATCAGGTGGCGGGACAGGCTTCATTGGGACAGCCCTAACCCAGCTGCTGAATGCCAGAGGCCACGAAGTGACGTTGGTCTCCCGAAAGCCCGGGTCCGGCCGGATCACGTGGGTAAGTCCATCCTCTGGAAGCGGGTGGGAGGGCAGAGTTGGGCGGCGCAGGGCGGGGCAGGGGCACTGTGTGCTTTCTCCGACAGGATGAGCTCGCTGCATCGGGGCTGCCGAGCTGCGATGCCGCCGTCAACCTGGCCGGAGAGAACATCCTCAACCCTCTCCGAAGGTCAGCCCGGGCCCTAAAGCTGATACCCACTAGAGCACAGGGAGGAAAGTGCCCCACTGATGAGAACCTGTGAGCTATGGGTAATGGAGCTCCCAGATTCCGAACTAAACCGATATCCCAGACTATTCATTCTGCTCCACTCCTCCACCCAGTCAGCCAATTGGCTTAAGTCCTCACGTATAATTCAGGATGCCCAGGAAATGAATGCCCTTTCCGTCTACAGGAGACATTGACTGTTTCTCTTAAGCCAAAATTCAGGGCTTTACAAGAAATTGGTATGAAATAGCTCCCAGGAAAAGACAGAGAGAGGGATGTGTGCACTTATGTATTTAGTGGCTTTTTATTTCCCATGTTTCTCCTGCAGATGGAATGAAACCTTCCAAAAAGAGGTTCTCGGCAGCCGCCTAGAGACCACCCAATTGCTGGCTAAAGCCATCACCAAAGCCCCACAACCCCCCAAGGCCTGGGTCTTAGTCACAGGTGTAGGTATGCCCCCCAAATCACCAGCCCCTTATATTCGCCAGGGGAACGGGGTAACTCAGACCTCTGTAGCTATGCACACACCAGAGCACTGATCTTTTCCAGGCAAAATGACTTCCTAGGCCCTTGATCCATGCATGTTTCTCCTGACCTTTGTGTACTTTCACTAAGAAATTGAGACCCTGAAAAAAGAGTGGGGAGTGGCATCACTCAGTGCCAGGGAAAAGTCCACCTATCCCAAAGTCCCTTACTTCTCACACCATAGTTCTTTAGGAACAGAGTTCCTGGTCACCTTTGGGACCAAGTAATTGGAAACAATTATACACACCAGCCACTATTTGAAGTGTTTTATGCTTATTATCATTTATTCCTTACAACAACCCTATGAGGTAGGTACTATTATTCCCATTTTAAAGATGTGAAAATTCTATACAGAGAGGTTAAGTAACTTGCATCAAGTCAGAGAGTTAATAAATGAGGGAGCTGATTAAAATTCAGGCGCCTGGTACCCAAGTTCCTGTTCTTAACCACTACACTCTAGCAGCCTCTAAGTTTAGCCCTGCAACCAAAGAGTTCCTCCAGGGAAGGAACGCTTCAGGTCATGGAGAAGTTCAAGGGGAAGATATCCAAATGGCTCTGTCTCCAAATGGGGAGATCCTAAGGGCCAAAGAAGGTGAGGCCAAGGGGAGCCTCCACTACAGAGAGCCAGGCAGGACCAAGGACACCCAGGGCAAATGATTGTGTTCCACCGGCAGCTTACTACCAGCCCAGTCTGACTGCGGAGTATGATGAAGACAGCCCAGGAGGGGACTTTGACTTTTTCTCCAACCTCGTAACCAAATGGGAAGCTGCAGCCAGGCTTCCTGGAGATTCTACACGCCAGGTGGTGGTGCGCTCAGGTGAGAAACGGGCCTGGGTATCAGACAGGGTTGGAATGTCTTCTCTGGGCTGGGGAAGTGATGGGATTAGGAGAGCTGAGATTACAATTACAGAGTGAGAGGATGCCACCACTTCTAGCCAACCTGCAGATGAGAAGGTGTGAGGTCTTAAAGAGAGCCATACTGCTCACTTCTGTTACAAAGCCAAGTCAGCATGGGGAGAGTGAGGAAGGGGAAACAGAAACCAGGAGGAGCAGTGGGCTCCTTCAAGGCTGAGAGGACCCCTGTACCTTCCCTCTTGCCTGCTCTAGGGGTTGTGCTGGGCCGTGGGGGTGGTGCCATGGGCCACATGCTGCTGCCCTTTCGCCTGGGCCTGGGGGGCCCCATCGGCTCAGGCCACCAATTCTTCCCCTGGATACACATCGGGGACCTGGCAGGAATCCTGACCCATGCCCTTGAAGCAAACCACGTGCACGGGGTCCTGAATGGAGTGGCTCCATCCTCCGCCACTAATGCTGAGTTTGCCCAGACCTTGGGTGCTGCCCTGGGCCGCCGAGCCTTCATCCCTCTCCCCAGCGCTGTGGTGCAAGCTGTCTTTGGGCGACAGCGTGCCATCATGCTGCTGGAAGGCCAGAAGGTGATCCCACGGCGAACACTGGCCACTGGCTACCAGTATTCCTTCCCAGAGCTAGGGGCTGCCTTAAAGGAAATTGTAGCCTAAGTAGGTCGTGGCAAGGGCCTGAGGCCTGTTCCTCACAGGCTTCCAGGTTAGGCACTGTGAATAGGCTCAGCTCCTCTAGAGAGCTGAAGCCATCTGGTTCTTAGATTTCTCTCCCAGTCCTCTTTCCCATTGTTCTGTTGCTCCACCTTATTGTCTCAAGGCCGTAATCTCATCAGGTTGGGACATTAATCTTTTCAACTCCTTGTAAGATTTCCCAGTTTGGTTTCTCTACATGTCCTGCAGCTGCCCCACTTCTCCTTTACGCTGTGTAGAGAATGCTCTGCAGTTTAGGCAATAAAAATAAATTGTCTCACTAACCTTGGCTCATCTCTTTGGCCTAGATTCTCCTGGGATTTACTTCAAGGAATGTCACCCTAGATGATTCTTCCCCAAAGATGGGGTTTTGAAAGTTATAATGGGCAGTATCTCTCATCACCGTCTCCCTTCTTGGTCCTTCAGTTGCCAAAAGAACTTGTCACAAGTTTGGGACATCAGGTTATGATAAAGATAGACACTAGAAGAGAGAATGATGATCCATTTCCAATGGGCCCTGTAGTCACCCTGGATGCTGTCAGAGTGCCATTAGGATGCCAGTAGAGGAAGAGGTAAGGCCCAGGTGTAGGATAGCCTTCAGTCTGTGTCACCAAATGGCAAGTGCATTACTAACCACACAGTGGTCCCAGTTTATCAGGCTGCAGCAGAACAAAGTCAACATCCCTGTCTATAAGAAGCTTAGGACTTGCCTCTCATCTGACTGGGGCCACTCAGTCAACCAGGGCCCTTAGCACAAAAGGGCAGAAGACACTTTTGGTCTACTGCACACCCACCATCACTGAAAGTGAAAAGGGCAAGAAACCAATCAAGAAGTATAAACAACCCTATCAGGAAAAAAAAAACTCCAAGGTTTTCATCTAGGACCCTTTTTACCTACCTAAAGCTGTGACATCTGCCATAACTTGACCAGACACAGTTCCCTCAGCCACCAGTTCAGGCCATACTAACCAATCTCTTCTCAGGGACCTCTGGGTTATCTCTTAATCATTGTCACCTCTTTGACCAGCCTGTCTCCAACACACCTGCCCCCAGCCTGGGTCAGTATGGTACAGTGGTGTAAATCACCAAAAAGGAAGGGGTGAGGACACAAGGACCCTCCCCATCATCATTACACTCTCCATGCAGTATTCAACTCCCTGTGCCACTCAGAGGGAGGCAGAAGTCAGGGCCTGGAAAAGATCTTGTCCAGAGACTCCCCACAGGCCCACACAGAACAGAACCCAGGGGCACCTGTCCTACTTCTTTATCTGGTCTTGGATTCCAGGAAGTTGACTGGCTCTGTATTGTTCCTGGAGGTATGACCAGCCTCAAAGGTAGATGTAACAGAAAAGCATACTTTAGGCTGCACTAAAGTAAGGAGTACTGATTAATACCGTCTACACAGGGAATGTGCTACCCTGGAGATAGTAAATTCCCTGGCACTGGAGGACTTCAAGCAGATCCAGGGCAATGACCTCTAGGAATCAGGGTGAAGAGAGCATGTCAGTAACAGCAGAGTTGTTCTGGTGGCCAGTCAAGTGCCTTCCAACTCTGGTTCTTTCATTTTCCAGATAATTGGTTCATCTAGAACCAACTGGTTCAACTTCCGTTAAGTCCTCCCATCCCCATACACACACACATAAAGCAGAAGTGTGCCTTGCTTTATGCAACATATGTCTTCCATAGAGAAAATGTTAGGGTCGGATCACATTAATATTGTCATTGCAGAGCATGGCTTCATCGATTTGGTGAAAAATCGACGTGTTCATCTCAACACCAGGAAGTGCATCTAACCAGGGATTTGCCAACACATTTGTTAGTCTGTAAACAAACACTTGAATACAACAGGAGAGCTGCCATTTATAGGAACCCTGAGAGTATTTTGATAATGCAGTCATCCCTAATTTACCTATTGTGTAAATGTAGATTTTGGAGGTTGCTCAAAAGGGATGCAGCCATTATAGGGCATGTTATAGTGAGAATGCAGTGTTAAAATCTAGGGTGTGGATCCTGGAGACAAAGGACCCACATCTCTCTGAAAGTGAGGTTTCGGTTAGAGAGCCTGTGCAGCCACAGGCAGACACACCTGAGACTTGGTCCAAGCACCTTTCCTCCAAGAAGCTTTCCTCTATGTTCTCATTTCTCCTCCCAACAGGTATTTTTACCCCTGATTTGTAGGCAGAAGTAAAGCCCAAGCAACTCAATCAAGGTCACAAACAGGCATAGCTGAGACCAGAAGCCAAGTCTCCCTCTGCCTTCTTCACTAGCTCACTCCACCCTATCGTGGCCCAGTCCACATAACACTGTGCCAGGGCCTAGCATCTCCTTCCACGCTCCCAGGAGCTCAGCAAGGGAGCATCTTGTTCTCTGGCCATCCAGAGCAGCAGCCAGGGAGAGGAACAGCTTAACTTCCTGTCACTTCCTGCCCACCCTGCCCTCCACCCTAGCTCAGCTTGGAGGTGGAGCCAACAGTCTCAGTCTCCAGAACGAATCCTCTCTAGCAGCCCCCACTCCCTACAGAAACCCTGTGCTAAGGCAAAGTTGAGAAGTTAAGGCTGAGCAGAACCTCTTGAGATCTGGCTGAGGTCCTGACTCGGTAAGATCAGTTCACTTTATGGACCTGTCCCAAAGTGGCTTCCCTGATCCAAAGCACCAACTCAGGGTGCCTCTGGATCAGAGTGAGCAGCAAAGGGACTCTCACAGAAAGGGCTGAGCTGGAGGCGGCTGGAGCTGACAGGGCGGCAGCCACTCAAGCAGGTGAGGCTCAAAAGTTAAGACTGAGCAGGGCCTCAGACAGTTGGTTGATGTCCCGGCAGTATGGCTCCCGCTGCAGGATGAAGTCCACTTTGTGATCCTGACCCCAAAACACCTCCAGCAGCTGCCGCCGGAGCCGCTCTGTTTCCCGGGTCTTCCGAATGCCACCACTACCTTTTTCCTCTTCTCTCCCCTGCTGCTGTTTACCATGTTCTGCAAAGCCCCTGGAAGGATGCTGAGCCTTAGAAGACCCCTGCGTCCTGGGAAGAAACAGACCAAAAAGAGCTCATGAGCATCCTGCGGGGGAAATTAGATCTTAGTGGGCTACCCCTCTCTTAATTGTCCTGCCTATTCCTGGCTTTGGGGGAGAAATCCTGAAGTTCCTGAAGCTGACCACTGAGTGGCAGTATCAACCCACTTCTGAAGGGAAGATGGGCCGTTCTTTTAGAAACAGGGTGAACTCTGCCACTATTATGATCTAGTTCTAGTCCTAAATGAATCACTTATGTAATGGTCAGCAGAAGGCATGCTGAATACAACTGGCTGTCAGTATAAGCAACCATTTTCCAAATAACTCCATCAAACATGCTGATTAAGAGAAACAGGAAGCAGGTGTTTCCCTCCCAGCAAGGAGGTTCTATGTCAGGATCCCCTGGGAAGCTTATAAAGGCCAAGGCCAATGCAACTCAAACCACTGCAAAATTAAGCTGGCCCAAACTGAGGTCACACTTCCACCCAAGTCTCTGGGCCTGCTGAGAGAGGGCCAGGGGTGGGGGCTGCCTGCAAGTAGTCTAGGGGATTGATTACCTGGCTGGCTTCTTCAGAAATTCATCCAGGGTGGGGCCGTTTCGCCCCAGTGGGTCATCAGGTACCATGAAGAGGTTTCCCACAAAGGTAAAGGGCAGCAGGCTGGATGGCGAAAGATAATGTGTGGTCACAGAGGGGGCCCTTGCCCACCTCCCAGACAACTGAGACCAGTATCACCAGAAGCTGCTGGCTCCATGCTTCAAGAAAACTTCACCTTCTTCCCAGAGTTTTCACCCCATGGCCAGAGCAGAGCTGGCTTTAGAAAAACATCTGCATCTGTGCCCAGTTCTCAGCGGGAGGGCTCCCTCACCGTTCTCTGATGATTGCCATCCACTTCTCAGACTCCTCCGCCAGGTCCCGGAACTGGTCATTGGAGACAATTATCCCATCTGTCTCTTCAGCCAGCTTCACCATGAACCTGTCTCCAAAACCACAGCAACCGAGAGAGGGTTGAAAAATTACCTACTGGGTACAATGTTCACTGTTTGGATCATGGTTACATTAAAAGCCTAGACTTCACCACTATAGCAAAACTGTACTGGTATCCCCCAAATCTATAAAAATAAAAGTAAAAACCACAGCAACCATTTGGGACTCTCCAAGGCCCCAACCCCAGAAGTTTTACTGTCTCCCATAAGCCACTTCTGGTGATGGAGATCTGGCCCCCTACCTCACCTTGACCCAGCTACAGGCAACTGACTAGATGCAAGTGCCACGGCCTAGAGAGGAAACAAAGATGAATCCAAGGTGGTCTCCCAGTAGCATCGTATCTGCCAACCATAGTCCTTCACCCAACACTTTGTGCCTCGTTAGTAAACAGTAAGATCTAGCTCTGTCTTCCACCCTGCCCAAACAATCCCTTGCAAATCCAACATGCCCTTCCTTTGAAAAGCCTTGTGCTCTGCTCCCTTCCTTCCCAGGCCCACCATTACCACCCCAGTAATTCAGATATTGCAACTGAGATTATGCATAACCTCCTAACAAGGGGGTCCCCGCCTCTGACCACTCACCCACCCTCCAGTCTCCCCTGCCCTGCCCCAAGAAAGCATGCTTATCACCTACACAAAACTCTTCCACACTTGCCCTTTATTTACCAAATAAAGTCCACACACCCAGGCCTGGCAGCTAAGGCCTTCTACAGGCCAGCTCAAATCACCCTTACAGCCTTATCTCTCCCAATATTCCCTAACCCACTCTCAACTCCAGCTAAAATCAATAATCAGATTACACTCTGCTCTCCACGTATGTCTTATGCTGACTTCCATATTTCTCCAACTATTTCCTCTATCTGGAAGGCACTTCCCAAGACTTGCTAAGGAACAGAATTACCAAGCGAACTTTTTTTAAAAATGCCTGGGCTCCACTTCAGTAATTCTGATTCCACAAGACAGGGTAGGACTCATGAAGTGATGGGTGGTGGTCTTTTTAACAGATTTAGAAACGAAGAGATCCAACCCATCCCAGTCTTCTCAACACAAAAACTCACAAATCTCTCCTTCCCACAAAACCCCAGCCAGAATGGGGCTCCCTTCCCTCTGAGTTCCTGTAGTGTTTGATTTATGGTTTCTTTCGGCTCTCTAGTCAAGAATCAGATCTTGTTCCCAGTGTTCCCACCTCCTCCTGCAGGCCATGCACCTAGTACTAAGTGAGCAGTCAGTATTTGAAAGATAGTGTGGTATAGGGGGAACTGGGAGTCAGGATTAGGTGTGACAGATATCGGGCTCTGAGCTTCTGTCTGGGAAACAAATTAAGGGAATGACATACAAACGTCTATGGCCGGGCTTGGTGGCTCACACCTGTAATCCCAGCACTTTGGGAGGCTGAGGTGGGCGGATCATGAGGTCAGGAAATCAAGACCACCCTGGCCAACATGGTGAAACCCCATCTCTACTAAAATGCAAAAAGTTAGCTGGGCATGGTGGCATGCACCTGAAGTCCCAGCTACTCAGGAGGCTGAGGTAGGGGAATCACTTGAACCTGGGAGGCAGAGGTTGCAGTGAGCCGAGATCGTGCCACTGCAATCCAGCGTGGCGACAGAGCAAGGCTCCGTCTCAAAAACAAACCAAAAAAAAAATTATATGGTACACTTATGGTATGCAAATGGTATTTTCCAGTTAAGCATATTTTACTATGATCGCATTACACAGTATGTTGTTCAGCAACATTCATTTCGTATGCCTACGCTGTGTACCACTGTGCTTATTCACCGTTATTGGGCGAATTCCCAATTTATATTATGTTATCTGCCAACCAGGTCCCACACAACTGGGCAGACACATGCCTTTAACATTCATTAAAACGAACTCAATCTTCAGTTTCAATTCTGTTTCAATGCAGGTGTGGAAAGAAGATTCCATATCTTGGGTAATCTGTGACATCTAGATATAAATAGAATAACATTGGGAGAACGTAAACTGCTTTTTTGTAGAATATCATTTACTTGTTAAGGAATAGAAGGTAAGTGTTTGAAAAGACAAAGTATATAATCACTATGGTTTGGAAAAACTAATTTTTAAAAACTGTATAATGTCCTAGAGAATAAAGAACTTGTAAATTTTTTAACTTGGCTTTCTAAAATCTGCTCATTTCTCACACCACCTAGGCAGACTATGGTAGAAGTGTGCCTTGTATTTTCATTCAAACCATCTGGCAGCTTTGAGGTCTAATTTCCCTTTGCTAAGACAGGTAACCACTCTGACCCTCTGTCTCCACGACTGTAGATTGGAGATATACCCGCTGCCACACTTGAGTAGGTCTGTGCAAAGTTAGGATGGAATGTCACTGTACTCTTGCCTAGCACCTTGAGCAAGGCAAGCACATACCTTATCTTTTTCATATATTCACAAGGAGGGTAAATGAATGGAGGAGGACCCTGAGACAAAGAGGTTAATTCACTAAGAAAAGTTCCACAGTCAAAGTCAATGAGTAGTACTACTTGAGGCTCAAATTCAGATCTTCCAATTCTAAATCCAGTGATCTTTCTATTATACCATGTTTTGTACAGTCCTATTATTCATGTGTTGTGTTTCTCCATTTTACTTGTTATTTTGACCTTTACTCTGGTTTTTCCAGAATGTTAGGGAAATTTCTCTGCATGTTTGGAAATTCAGGTTATAAGAAGACATCTGCCAGCTACTTATGTAACCAGCTTTCCCACCTTTCCACTAAACCAGTATTTTCTAGACAGTAAGGCACTATATAAATACAAGGTATCATTTTGTTTGATGAATGATGAATAGACAAACATGGTTGTCTACAGTTCATCTCATCACACGTGCAGGGCAGGTTTACCTACCCAATCATAAGGCACACAGAGGAATAACTGGCCCCTTACCCACCACCAAGGCTTAGAAACAGCGTAAACCACCAGGAGCTTTTCTCTCTCCCTCAATCTTCCACAGGGCTCCCTGAATATCAAGCCTGGGGCCAGGAGAGGAGCAAGTACCTGTCATCATAGGAGGAGATCCTCTTGCCATCCATGACTCGTGAGGGTGTGAGGGAGAGCAGGCTGAGAGAATACAGCTTTTGCAGGAAGTGACTCTCTATTGAAAAAGAACATATTAGGGTTCTCCTCAAGGTGGAAACAGAGCCTATCCTGGGACACTGAAGACCAGGCCCAACTCACCTCTGACTTTGGCATCCTTACTGAAGCGCCACTGAGGCACAAAGACAGTTATGTCACGGTGACCACGGTCCCAGAAGTACTGCACAGCAATGGCAATGCCCCGGCTGGAGAAGTAGTGCTGGAGGCCATGCCTGTAGTGGGAGGGGGTCGGCCAGAGGAGGGGCTTGGCACCCTGGCTACAATGCCAGCCCCTCAGGACATATCCTCCCTCTCCTAGGCCCTTAGCCCCACCAGGTACTCACACCATGGCCACGTTGCTGCCGTCAATGACAATATGGCGGAGGTCTGGCTGGCCAGGCACATTGGCAAGGCACAGGGTGAAAGGATCCTGCAGGGCCTCCTTGAAACGCTGTGTGCCAGTCACCAAGTTGCCCCCTCGGGTGCCTCGTTTCCATTGAGGCCCCCGACCCCGTGCCATGCCCTGCTGCTTGTCTCCCCTGTCCCCCACGTCTCCCCGGTCTCCGCAGTCACCCCGGTCTCCACAGTGCCATGGGGGTTCCGGTGCAGGTGGAGGGCTGGGCACCCTCGGAGGAGAGGCATTCCCATTGTGGAGCCGCTGGAGGAGGGAGGCTCCTCGGGACTGAGCTGCCCTGTGACAGGAGCCATGGGCACCAGGAGGCTCACGGTGGACACAGAACCCTCCTCCTCCCAGAGTTATCTCCTCCTTCCCCAGGGCCTTCCCTTTCAGGGGTGCTGACTCCCTTGCCCCTCCGCCCACTGACTGTGGCCTGAGGGCCACTTCTCTCTCCCACGCCTCTTCCCCAGGCAACTCCTTCCACCCCAAATCCACCTCCCTGGGACCACCCTGTTTCCCTCCCTCCTTCTCCACAGCGTAAGTGTCTCCCCTTGCTCCCCTGGAATCTCCGGGTCCCATAGATCCAGTGTCCAGGGACTCCCTGCCGTCACTAGGGGGAGCTCTCACTCCTTGGCACTGAGCACCCAGCAAGCCTGAGCTCCGCCCCTCCCAAGAAGCCAGTGCTCCTGGCCCCTGCCCACTAGACGCCTCCTGCACCAGACTCAGCAGCTCCTCCTGGACAGCCAGGGGCAACTGCAACAGAGCCTCTCTATGGGCATCCCCCGGGGACTGCAGCAGGGCAGAGAAGTCTCTCAGCACTCCAGTACACTGAGAGGCTCCGGAAGATGGTCCTGGCGTGAAGTCCCAGCTCAGCCGCTCTGCCAGCTCTTCTACCCGGCTCTGAGCCATGACAAAGGCTTCAGTCAGGCCACTGATCATCAGTGAGCCTGGCGCCCCGGGCACCAGATGGGCTGACGTGCTCCAGGCCAGGCAGTCAAGGAAGAAGCCCTGGGCTCCCAGAAAGATGCAGTGCAGTTTGGGCGGGTAGTGGATTTCATCCTGCAGTTCTGGGCTGCAGAGGCCCTTCAGGTACTCCTGGTTGGGAAGAAGGGAAGGTCAGGAAAAGTAAACTAACTGGCCCAGATCACCCCTCCTGGCTCCTTGCTCGCTCCTGAGCTCCACGATGTCTGGAGTATCCACATGATGTTATTCCCATTTTAGAGATAAGGAAACTGAGACTCCCATCACAAAGCTGGTACATGATTGAGCCATCCTGGAACCCCAGCCTAATCCCAAAGGAAGCAATGTGGCCCAGCCTCCCACCCCACAGTGCATTCCTTGGTGGGGCCAACTTGTTCAGCCAGATATCTCTATTCTCCCAAAGAGCACAGAATGATTTTTGCCAGCCTGGGCCATCACAGAAGAAATTAAGCTGAAACTGAAAACAAATATAGAGTTGGAAAGTCCCTCAAAACTCAGGGGCACTGAGGTTGCCAGTGAGACAACCAAGAAGTGGAGATCCTCCCCAGGCCCTTCCTCTTCCCTGCTCTCCTCCGCCCTGGGGGAAAGCGTCCTTGGTGCCTGGAGGGATGGGGGAGAGAAGGCGTTCACCTTGGCTCTGCTGGCGTTTTCCTTGGGGCCCTCCAGCTGCAGCCAGATGTGGGGGTTGTCCGGACAGTCCTTCGGAAGGACGCTCACCCCCACGCTGAAGATGCGCTCCACATGGGGCTGCTGTTCCCGAACCTTGTTCTCAGCCTCCGCAGACACCGCAAAGCGGTCTGGGGACGCGGGGCGGGCCCCCCAGGTAGGCATGGCTGCTGCCCCCAGCCCTGGAAGGGGAGAAGGCAGCTCAGAGCCTCATTGTACCCTCAATCCAAATCCTGGTTCCTGGGACTACACCAGCTATCAACAGGTCGCACCTAGTTAAGGCTCTGGTAAACAGCCCCAGGAGGTGACAAGCATCTGAGTCCACTGGAGGTAGGGAGGGTGTATGTCACGCAGGCCTCTCCGGAGAGGAAGTCCCGGTAAACAAGGCTGTCTATCAAGAGTGGGCGTCTGGGCTTTGGAAAAGGATGACCACAGTCCGGAGCAAGAAGGGTGGGGGGGCTCCAGCTCGGCCTGGAGGCCAGAAGGAGTCTCCTGGGGGACTCTGAAGCTTCTTAAGGACGAATCCTCAGCAGGGGATTGAACTAGGCTGTCCTCTGGGGGCCCTGGTCTGCCATTTCCAAGGTTCCAGCCACTCCCACCCCTCCCCCAGCCGTCCGCTGCCCCTCTCCGTCAGGCCACCAGCACCGCCCAGGGCCCAGGGGCCGGGCCGGGCCGGGCCCGCCCACCGCGGACTGGGGCAGCCACCCCGGGCCGGGCCTACTCCGCACCGCGGCCCCCGCTCTCCGCTCCCGGGCGCGGGGGAGGGGCGCGCCTACCGCCTCCGCCGCCCGCGCCGGCTTCGGGTCCTCTCAGCGCCCGCCAGGCCCCCGCTTTGCCCGCGCCCCCAGCCCAGGGGACAAGGGCAGGGGGCCCGAATCTGGGCGGGCCTTCCCGGGTTCCTCACCCAACGGGGACCTCTCTTGTCCACATCGCACGCAAACTGTTTCTTGAGTCACTTCCTGGCCCGGGGCGGAGTCAGCCCAGCTCCTCCCGGCTGCGCGCCCTCCTCCCAACCCCGCCGCCGCGCCCAGAGGCCCCGACGGGCCCGCTCGGCCTAGTCCCCTTGGCGGCTCCAGGGCTCGCTCCTTGCGCTTCTCACCAGCCCTCCCGTCTGTCTCCCGGCCCTCAGGGTCCTCGCGCATTCTGCGCAGTTACTTCTCGGAAAGGGGAACCATGCGTTGAAAGTTGTTTCCCGCGAATAAAGATGTGGCCGACCAAAGAGGCAGCGTGACTGGCCCACTGGTGCTCTAGGCCCAAGCACTTTCCACCAAAGCAATCGTGGCGGAGGGGGTAGGCGGGAGGCGGGAGGCGGGAGGCGGGAGGCGGGAGGCGGGAGGCGGGAGGCGGGAGGCGGAGGGTACCCCTGGTGGAGTACCCCTTTCTTCCAACAAATGGAAAGATGCCACGAAGAAGGGCTGTTGATTTGTGGGGGATTTTGAAGAGAGGAGGAATAGGAGGAAGGGGTTGAGGGGCTGCCTCTGGCATATGCACACACTCACACATTGTGTCACACCCCTCACACACACATACCATGTTCTCCATCCCCGCAGGTCCAGCCCTCAGTGCTGTCCCATCCAGCAGGGCTGCCCTGAAACTCTGGCTGCAGCCCTCCCGTCCAGCGGGCAGGCGGCTTCATCCCTCCTTTCTCTCCCAAAGCCCAACTGCTGTCACTGCATGCTCTGCCAAGGAGGAGGGAACTGCAGTGACAGCAGGAGTAAGAGTGGGAGGCAGGACAGAGCTGGGACACAGGTATGGAGAGGGGGTTCAGCGAGCCTAGAGAGGGCAGACGATCAGGGTGCCGGCGGTGAGAATCCAGGGAGAGGAGCGGAAACAGAAAAGGGGCAGAAGACCGGGGCACTTGTGGGTTGCAGAGCCCCTCAGCCATGTTGGGAGCCAAGCCACACTGGCTGCCAGGTCTCCTACACAGTCCCGGGCTGCCCTTGGTTCTGGTGCTTCTGGCCCTGGGGGCCGGGTGGGCCCAGGAGGGGTCAGAGCCCGTCCTGCTGGAGGGGGAGTGCCTGGTGGTCTGTGAGCCTGGCCGAGCTGCTGCAGGGGGGCCCGGGGGAGCAGCCCTGGGAGAGGCGCCCCCTGGGCGAGTGGCATTTGCTGCGGTCCGAAGCCACCACCATGAGCCAGCAGGGGAAACCGGCAATGGCACCAGTGGGGCCATCTACTTCGACCAGGTAATCCCCCTACCCCTGTCCAGGGGACCTGGAAGGACCCTGCAAGGACCTGGAAGCAACTGTCCAAGCCCACTTTGCTGTCTCTGAGGCTTTAAGAAAACAGCTTCCTACATCTTTCACTAATCTGGCCTGTTGCCCCACCACCCCACCGACGGTTTCCCCTCCCTCCACCCATACTCAGCCCTCTCCTTGCCACTTCTCACCATTTCTTTTGAATCTGTTCACTCCTATTCACTCCTACTTGCCACTCCTTCTATTCATTACTCACTGCCCCTGCCCCTAGTCCCCATGGTACCCCTGAGCCATGGGCATTTCCTGAGCCCCACTCAGCAGGCTCTGCTTCCCCCAGGTCCTGGTGAACGAGGGCGGTGGCTTTGACCGGGCCTCTGGCTCCTTCGTAGCCCCTGTCCGGGGTGTCTACAGCTTCCGGTTCCATGTGGTGAAGGTGTACAACCGCCAAACTGTCCAGGTGACCTCAGCACTGGCCCCCATCCCCGGCTCAGGAGGGTGGGGAGGGGGAAGAAGGGGAGCCCAGCTGACCTCCGGGTGGACTCTCCATTGACCTGTGTCCTGGAGGCCAGGACCAGGGGAGGAATGGGCCTGCCTTGCATTGAGTGTGGAGGATGTGCAGAGTCCAATGCTGGCCGCCCCTCAGCCCTCCCGGGAGAGCCCATTAAAACCCAGCTTCCCAAGAGGAAGCCCCTGGGAAAGTGGGGGGTCCTGAGCTAAGGGCTGGGGAATGGGGGCTAACTGGGCTCCCCTCCCCAGGTGAGCCTGATGCTGAACACGTGGCCTGTCATCTCAGCCTTTGCCAATGACCCTGACGTGACCCGGGAGGCAGCCACCAGCTCTGTGCTACTGCCCTTGGACCCCGGGGACCGAGTGTCTCTGCGCCTGCGTCGGGGGAATCTACTGGGTGGTTGGAAATACTCAAGTTTCTCTGGCTTCCTCATCTTCCCTCTCTGAGGACCCAAGCCTTTCAAGCACAAGAATCCAGCCCCTGACAACTTTCTTCTGCCCTCTCTTGCCCCAGAAACAGCAGAGGCAGGAGAGAGACTCCCTCTGGCTGCCTATCCCACCTCTTTGCATGGGACCCTGTGCCAAACACCCAAGTTTAAGAGAAGAGTAGAGCTGTGGCATATCCAGACCAGGCCTTTCCACCCATCCACCCCCAGTTACCCTCCCGGCCACCTGCTGCATCTGTTCCTGCCTGCAGCCCTAGGATCAGGGCAAGGTTTGGCAAGAAGGAAGATCTGCACTACTTTGCGGCCTCTGCTCCTCCGGTTCCCCCACCCCAGCTTCCTGCTCAATGCTGTTCAGGGACAGGTGGCGCAGGTGAGCCTGACAGGCCCCCACAGGAGCCCAGATGGACAAGCCTCAGCGTACCCTGCAGGCTTCTTCCTGTGAGGAAAGCCAGCATCACGGATCTCAGCCAGCACCGTCAGAAGCTGAACCAGCACCGTATGGGCTAGGGTGGGAGGCTCAGCCACAGGCAGAAGGGTGGGAAGGGCCTGGAGTCTGTGGCTGGTGAGGAAGGAAGGAGGGTGTATTGTCTAGACTGAACATGGTACACATTCTGCATGTATAGCAGAGCAGCCAGCAGGCAGCAATCCTGGCTGTCCTTCTATGCTGGATCCCAGATAGACTCTGGCCCTTACCTCCCCACCTGAGACTAGGGTGAGTGTGTTTGCTCTGGCTGAGAGCAGAGCTGAGAGCAGGTATACAGAGCTGGAAGTGGACCATGGAAAACATCGATAACCATGCATCCTCTTGCTTGGCCACCTCCTGAAACTGCTCCACCTTTGAAGTTTGAACTTTAGTCCCTCCACACTCTGACTGCTGCCTCCTTCCTCCCAGCTCTCTCACTGAGTTATCTTCACTGTACCTGTTCCAGCCTATCCCCACCATCTCTCTTTCTCCTGATCTGTGCTGTCTTATTCTCCTCCTTAGGCTTCCTATTACCTGGGATTCCATGATTCATTCCTTCAGACCCTCTCCTGCCAGTGTGCTAAACCCTCCCTCTCTCTTTCTTATCCCGCTGTCCCATTGGCCCAGCCTGGATGAATCTATCAATAAAACAACTAGAGAATGGTGGTCAGTGAGACACTATAGGATTACTAAACAGAAGATGCCTCTGGAGTTTGGATCGGGTGTTACAGGTACAAGTAGGTATGTTGCAGAGGAAAATAAATATCAAACTGTATACTAAAATTACATTTTAAAAGTTGAATAATGTTTGAGTTAAATAGGAAATACCAAGGTGAATTTGTGGTTTTGAAAATAAATAATTTTTTGAACTGTCACTAATCCTAAAAACAACATCAGGAACAATCTGACATCCATTCTTAGAAACTGGATCTTTGCTTCAAATATTAGTCACCATTAAAAAGAAATACCAAAAACCCTCAGGTTCCTTGGAGAATAGCTGCACACCTTAAGTAACTCCAGGCCCAGAACATGTTGTTGATGACAGAAAGCAAAGATACTTTTTAAATGTATAAAGTAAAGCTGAAAAGGCAAAGGAATCAATTTAAAGAAGCTCCCACTTGACATGCTTTGACAATTTGATTATCAAAAGGAAAATAATATAGTTAATTGGAACGAGGTGAATTTTTTAAATCCATGTACCTGCAATGATATTCAAAAAGGAAGAAGTCACTATAAAGTGTGACAAAAATTAGTTAATATACTGAGTGAAGAAGAGTGAATATAATAGGCTATTTTTAGTGAGTCGTGATAAGTACAAGAACATAAATATAGTAGGCATTTTGTCTATTTGCAAGGTACGTTTGTTTTTCTTTATCTATGTAAGTAGGGAGGGGTGAGTACAGAGAACTGTGAGTAATTCCAAGAAGATCTGGCACTGTGCCAAGAATGAAAGATGCTGGTGGAACTATTTGGGTATATTTTGCAACTAAGAAGAAAAACAGTCCAATGGCGTGTTATAAGACAATGGATTAGTCAGATGTCCAAAAGACAACTGTTCACTGCTCAGGCTTGATCGTTCATCTCCTGGAAAATGGATCCTCTGTATTACCCCACTAATTATAATGAGATATTAATTAGGCAAAACGATTAAGAGTAGGTTTGGCTGTAACAGTAAAACCCAAAATAAGAATAGCTTAAACAAAATAGGAAATCATTTTTATCTCACATAGAAAAATCTGTAAATAAGAGTCCAGGGATGGATGGCAGCCTTCTGATCATTTGAAAGCCCAGTCTTCTGTCTTGTTCTACCATCCTTAGCTTGCCACCTCATGACCCAAGACGGCTCCCTGAGCTCCAGACATTACATCAGCCTAACAGGAAGGAGGAAGGAAGAAACAACACATCTCTTTCCTTGAAAGAAGCTTTCTGAAATATGCACCAATATTTCTGATTGTGTCTCAGTAGAATTTAGTCACCCGGGCTCACCAAGCCAGGGAGCGAGGCTGGGAGCTATAGTGTTTATTCCAGGCAGCCATGTCCAGCCAGAAGTTGGGAGTTTTATAATAAGGAAGAAGGGGAAATTAGCTATTGGGGAAGACAACTAGAAGTTGTTTTTTATTGTTGTTTTTTGAGGCAGAGTCATGCTCTGTCGACCAGGCCGGAGTGCAGCGGTGCAATTTCAGCTCACTGCAACCTCCACCTCCTGGGTTCAAGCAATTCTCATGCCTCAGCCTCCCGAGTAGCTGGGATTACAGGTGCGAGCCACCACACCCAGCTAATTTTTTGTATTTTTAGTAAAGATGCGGTTTCACCATGTTGTCCAGGCTGGTCTCAAACTCCTGGCCTCATGTGATCTGATTACAGGTGTGAGCTACCACATCTGGCCACAAAGTACTACCAACTTGGTGGCTTAAAACAACTATTTATTACCTCACAGTTTCTGTGGGTCAGAAGTCCAACAAAACGTGACTGGCTTCTCTGCTCAGGGTTTCACAAGATCAAAAGCAAAGTATAAGCAGGGAAGCCTTCCTTACTGGAGAGGAAGAATTCACTTCTAAACTCATTTAAAGTTCAGTTCCTTACGGTTGTAGGACTTAGGTCCTAGCCCCCTCCATTCTCAAGCCAACAACTGCAAGCCAAGTCCTTCTCACACTTTAAATCTCTCAGGCCTACCTTTCTACCACATCTCTCTGACTTCCGTGTAGAAAGTTCTCTGAGTTTAGGGACTCGTGTGATTAGGCCCACCCAGATAAGCCAGGATAATCTCCCTATTTTAAGGTCCACAACCTGAATTGCATATTTGAAGTTCGTTTTGCCATGTAACATAACATATTCACAGGTTCCAGGGATCAAGGCATGGACATCTTCAGGACATCTGCATATCAGAGTCACTAAACTTAAAGATGGCATCATGTAGAGAAAAGGCATCCAGCTACAATACCACTGCATGGAAAACATATGGGCTTGAAAATTTCACATGATATATACAAGATAAACACCAGCTCAGATTTTAATCATTTTAGAAGGTGAACCAATTCCCAGGTCCCAACCAAAAATTCATTGATTAATAATCCAAAACTTGATCTACATTGAGATATATTTTTATTTTAGATATCTAAATTCAAAAATTGGCCTGAGCTGAGATAATGTCTCTCAGGTCTACCACCCATTTTTATAGTGGATTTAAGCATAGGTGTTATAAACTTTATAATCCTTATAATGGTATGTGTCCCTTACCAAAATGAAGCTTTTAGAGAAACTGACATATTAGTGATTCAGTTGAAATATTTAGGAGGATTTGATTGTTTTTAATCAATGTTTAAATAATTTGACTTGTTAAATGTATAGATTTTGATTTGCTGGTTATAGAAATCGTGTTCAAATATTTAGACAATTTTTCCTTCAGTAGGTTTGTGAATAGATTAAACAATAAATAAAGCACAGGTGATGGTGTGTGGTCCTCTCCAGGTACCAAAAGCTCCTCAGACTTTAAGGATCCTAACAACAGACTCCAACTATTCACCTTCCCTATGCCAATGCCGTGGCAGCTGATTCCTACAGAGAAATCCCACTGATGAAGGATTCAATGTGGATCTAAATCCATGGCCTCCAGCCACATCTGGTCCTCAATCCTGTAATCCTCAATCCTCTAACTCTTTACTGGTTTCCTTTGCCAGCTGCCCCTCGTCTTCCCCAGAATCCACTGCCGGCTTCTGTTCACTCCTTAAGTCTTTTGCCCCACCAGTTCTGCTCCCATGGCCCATGGTCAGCGGCAAACAGCCTCACCTTCCACCTCACTGAGAACACAGAAACTCCAAGCAGGACCCTGCCCACCACCACATTTACAAACTCACCTTCCTCCCCATCTCTGCTTCCTCCTGCCTGTCTCGGTGGGAGACGAGTTCCTCCTCCTGTCAAGGCTGCTATCCTCATCCACCAGTCTTGGATCCAGTTTCCTCCAGACATCCTGTCATCTGTCACTCTCCTTTCTACTCACTCCTTCGCTTCAGCAGCTCTTAAAGTTTAGGAGCTCAAGTCTCTTAAATCTAAGAGAAGACAGGCATGGAAGTAGTTGTAGATATAGGTATAGTTATCCTCAGCTCTATCTATTCCTGCAGGTAGTTAGCGTCAGCTCATCTCCTCCTTAAAGCAAAATATTGTACAAATGTCTACACTCTCGATTTGCACACCTCGTAATCACCGGTGAACTATGGCCTCCACTGCTCCACCTGAACTGCCCTCAGCCATGGCTCATAACTTCCGTGTTACTGAAGCTGGTGAACACTTCCTAGTCCTCCTGTCACTCAGTCTGTCTCTAACATTTGACCCTGCTGACTATACCCTCCTTCTAGAAGCACTCTGCCCCGACTTCCCTGACTGTGCGCTCCCTGGTTTTCCTCCACCTCTCTGCCTGTGCCCTGCATCTCTTAAGTGCTGATTTTCATCAAGTTTCTGCCCTAGCATTCTTTGGTCCTAAGACACTCTCAAAGGCACAAATGACCATCCATATGCTGACAATGTTATCTCTATCCAGGATCGCCCTTTCTGAAACTCAGACTCATACATTGAATATTCCACTTTCAAGTCTACACGCTAAAACCTGAAATTATAGTCTTTCCTCCCTGAATCTGTTCTCTCGCCCTTGTTCTCTATATCTGTAAATGGAACTTCCCTGTTGCCCAAACCAAAAATGGCCATTATCCTCAATTCTCCCCTCTCCCATAACCCTCATATCTAGTCATTCACATCCATCAGTTCCATTCATTTCTTTCCATCTGCCCTGGCTCAAACTAACGATCTTTTAGCTAGATTTCTATGAAAGCCTCCTAACTGGTCCTGTGGTTTCCTAACTGGTCCTGTGGTTTCCCTTCAATTCTCCAGACTGCGGTTGCCTTAGTGATCTGTGTAAATAAACTTCACTGCCTAAGGCCCTTTGGGGGCTCCAGGTGGGCCTCAGAATGAAATCCATATTTCTTAACATGGTTTTCGAGATCCCTCACAATTCAGCTCCCAGAATCTCCACTACTTCATTTTTCACCATCTGCAAGAATGTACAGACCTAAGAAATATCACCACTTATTAGCTGAGGGGAAATGGCACTCTTTGGAAAAAGAGAGTACAGCATTTCAGTCAAAACTTATCAGGACCAAGAGAATAGTTCTTGGACCCAACAGAGGTAAATCCATTTTAGTTTGTGAATCATCTTACTGAGGACCAAACTTTAATGGAGACATCTTAGCGGACTCTATGTAGTGCATTAATAACAGATGGAGAGACCACAGATTAAGCGAGGGGAGACTAATTCTAACAACAAAATGAATGCACTTGTGTCAGAAGCAGTAGTATAGTGGTTAAGATGGTGAGCAGAGGCTGGGCATGGTGGCTCATGCCTGTAATCCCAGCACTTTGGGAGACCGAGGCAGGTGGATCACCTGAGGTCAGGAGTTCGAGACCAGCCTGGCCAACATGGTGAAACCCTGTCTCTACTAAAAGTACAAAAATTAGCCAGGCGTGGTGGCAGGTGCCTGTAATCCCAGCTACTCAGGAGGCTGAGGCATGAGACTCCCTGGAACCCGGGAGGCGGAAGTTGCAGTGAGCCGAGATCGTGCCACTGCACTCCAGCCTGGGCAACAAGAGCAAAACTCTGTTGCAAAAAAAAAAAAAAAAAAAAAAAACAAGAAAGAAAAGAAAAAGAAAAGAAAAGACAAAAAGAAAAAAAAAGAAAAAAGAAAAGAAGGTGAGCACAGGAGTCAGTGCTCAAATCCAGCCTCTCAGTGGTTGTACATGACTTCCAGTGAGTTACTTCACCTCTCCGTGCCTCATTTTCTTCCATCTATAAAATGGAGATGCTAATTGTATGCACCCCACAGGGTTGGAAAGCACTTAGAACGGTACCCAACACAGAGCAAGTACTCAGTATATGTAAGTTACTGTTATCAGATGACTTAGTAAACAAGTTAAAAATTGGACCTGTCCCAGGGATTCTTGGACAGTCTTTTAAAAGCAGGTAGGATTTTTTATTTGTTGTAGCCATTTACCTGTTACAAAGCTTTTGTCTTCCAGGTACGTTCACTTTCATTCATGAACACATGGCCTTAGTAAATACTTGCTAGGAAAGCATGGTATAGCAAGGCTTAGGTGGTCCCAACTTCACCAGATAGTTTATGTAAGTTTTAACAGGGGCACGGGATAGGAATATTCTTTATTTTTATTGTTTGCTTATGTCATGGGATTGTCTGGATACTGGCAACTTTGTAATTTCTCTGTTAGAGACTTGGGGAAGCCCTCCTGCCAGGGCCCAAATAAGAAGGAATAATTGTGATGGTGTAAACCAGAGAAGCAGTGACTGGTTGCCTAGAGCGTCCATGGTGCTTTACCATGGACAAAACTCTTTAATTCACCCCTCCAAAAATAGGAGGAATCTCAAACTTCTGTTCAGACCTGGTAGATTGTTGAACAGCAAAGAAGAAAAACCTCACTGTCAGAGGACTTAGAAGCCAGTGTGAGTAAAATCTGATTCTTGCTTAAAGTTATCTAGAGTAAAAAATAATAACCAAAAGTAATAGTTTGTTTGTAGTACAGGTCAGCAATGGAAAGGGTCAGCACTCTAAAGTGGAAGGCTGACTGGAAAGGTGGCTTGGCAAAATCCTATTAACTTTTGGTGAAGGGGCTCAGGCAAGGCCTCTCTGACTGTCATGTGGGCTGAGACCCCAGGCCCCTGCACCATGGGCTCCTAAGCCACATTGTTTCCCTTACCACCCTGAACTGTATTTGTTTGTTGGATTGTCTGTCTCCCTCACCTGACTGTGGGCTGCAAAGAGTCAGAGACCGTGTCACTCCTATTACCTGTTAGCCATCCCACACCTAGGCAGAGCCTGGCACATAGCAGGTGTCTTATAAATACTGAATGAACAATGGTATGCACTGGAGCTGGGGAGTTCTCAGGAAGGATGGTTCCCACCCCCACCCGTACGCCAGCCAGTGCTGAGCAGAACCCCGGGCAGGTGAGAAAGACAGCAAAAAGCAAAGGCCTAAAGTCACGAAGCTTGGCCTGGGTTAAGAAGGTCTCTGACCCTGAGGGGAGAGACCAGCAAGAGTTCCCAGGGCAGGAAGAAGAGTAATGTTAGCTACATGTGATGAATGCTATTCCATCCCAAGCCATACTAGCCTCTTCAAACAGATTATTTCATGTAATTCCTGAACCATCTCATAGATTAGGAATTGTTACCCTGTATTTTACAGATGGGGAAACTGAGGCCTCAGGAAACAGCCTGCATAGGTAGCAAATATAGATGCAAACCTAGGTCTATAATTTTTCCAGTAAAATGAAGCTGGTTCAGCACTAACACCATTCTCTCATCATTCATTTATTTTCTTTCTTTCTTTCTTTCCTCCCTTCCTTCCTTCTTTCCTTCTTTCTTTCCTTCTTTCCTTCTTTCCTTCTTTCCTTCTTTCTCTTTTCTTTTTGAGATGAAGTCTCACTCTGTCACCCAGGCTGGAGTGCAGTGGTGTGATCTCAGCTCACTGCAACCTCCGCCTCCCGGGTCCAAGCAATTCTCCTGCCTCAGCCTCCCGAGTTTACAGGTGCCTGATACCACACCCAGCTGATTTTTGTATTTTTAGTAGAGATGGGGTTTCGCCATGTTGGCCAAGCTGGTCTTGAATTCCTGGCCTCAAGCGATCCACCCACCTCAGCCTCCCAAAGTGCTGGGATAACAGGCATGAGCCACCGTGCCCTGCCTCATCACTCGTTTTCATTCCAACCCTGCCCACTTCCAAGACATTAACTGCCAAGGGTACCAGCTTGGAAGCCCAGAGGTGGGACCCTCCTTCCAGCCATGTCATGAAGCAGCTATGGAGCCTTAAGCATATCACCCTCTGGGCCCTGGTCTCTTCATCTGTACAGTAAGAGCTTGGGGCAGATGGTCTGGAAAAGGTACTTTTCTTCAAATCTGCAAGTCTATCTGGGAAACATATAGCAGCCATACCCCATGACTGCCCCACACTCCTCATTCCCACAATTGAGACTGAAGCTAAACAAAGAACTGGACATCAGCTCCAGTTTGATTCATTTATTGACAAATCAAATGAAAAAATTCACTTGAAAGAAGGGTATGTGATCATAAATGTAGCTAACAGGGGGAACGCATACAGCACCAGGGAGGGAGAGTGAGGCTGGACATACCATTACAGAGAGGAGGAAGAGAAAGAATGGCGCGGGGGGTGGAGGAAAGAGAGCACCTGCCAAAAACCCCACACTTTCCACTTCTCAGCTATCACTCAATCATTTTTCTGGACAGGGCTAACAGCTAGAAATGGTTTAAGGGCAACATCCAGGCAGTTTGTCTGGAAGATCAGGGAGATGAAGAGTTGGAGAGAATGTGGGTGTAGCATTTTGAAGGATTCTCCAGCTTGAACCTGTTGCCAGAACCTTTTTCATGGTGAACTGGGAGTCAGGAAGCTTAATCCTGGTCTCAGCTCAGCCATGAACTCACTGTGTGACTTTGGGTGAATCACTTTCCCTCTGTGATCCTCTTTCCTCTGCTGTAAAACAATCAAGTTGGCAAGTTCTCCACTGGCTCTAGCACTCTGCAATGCCAAGCGTTCTGGCAACCTGGGCTAGACCAGGAGACTGGCTCAGCTTCCAGAGAAATGAAACTACTCAGAAGGCCAGCCAGAGTGACGTGGCACTGGCCTTCACCTGGAGCCCACTTCCTTGGCAGCGGCAGCAATTCAGAGGGTGAGTGTATGCGCACACACCTGGAAGGAACTCACGCTCACTGCAAGGGTGATCTCTGCAAAGAATGGCTGTGAGGGAGCCTGGGTTTTGCTCTACACAGAAGGCAGGTCCACAGGACTCGGGGGGTGATACAGATGAAGCAGTCACACAATCTGTAGGGTCTGGGATGCAGGATACAGTGGAGGTAGAAGGAGCAGAGGGCTGTAGGCTTTGGGATGGGGTTGGGAGGGGTTGGGAGGTAGAGCCATGCCAGCACTTCGCCGTGTGCCACTCTTGTTGCAGACGCCCTCCCCCCTTAAAACAGAGGCCAGGGCCCCTGGGTCTAACAGAAGCAGCTCTTCAGGTAGAGATGCCACACTTGGCATCAAGATCCTTGATTCCTGTGGGGTCAACACCATCAAAGCAGGGGTCAGGAATTATCTCCATTGGCTGGAGTCAAATGAGGTAGGCCAACCCATTTCCCCCTTGCCCTTCCCATGCTGACAAGCTGGTGGCTTGTGGCTGGCCATCCTCCCACTCCAAGACACTGCCCTTGAGGCCTGGGAGGATGGCCAGCCCTGCCCTGACAGCTGTGCAGGCCACATCTGGCTTAAGAAAGCTGACCGTGAGGCTAGGAGGCAGCGGCCTCCCCACAGCCTGCCCAGGTTTATGTCATCTGTGACAGCTCTAAGGGCAAAGGGTCCCCAAAAGAACAGATTGGAGGGAGGAGCCCACATTTGGGGTTTCTGTATGGGAAAGGACTGTGGTTCCAATTCCAAGGTCAACAGCCACAGTTTCATGGCCAAGATAGATTCTTTCATGAGTGTGTGTGTGCACACCACCACACACCTACATGTGAAGGGGAAAGAGGATACTTGGGAAAAAGACACTGAGCCTGGTATAGCCTAGAGGAGCACTCTATTTCCCAGTGTAAAACTACCAGGGACCCATATCTGACAGCCTTTGGCAAATTCTCCAAGTACCCCAAACTGGGGATGTTTCCATGGGGATGCTGGTCCCTAGTTCAAGGCAATTCAGCAAAGCTTTATGAAGCAACTTCTCTACAAAAGGCACAACTGAGGGCCCCCAGTGGACTGAGAGCACTGCTGGGACAGGGGGAGGCGTAGCAGCAGAAACCCACGGCCCTGGGGCAGGGGGCACCCCCGCTGCTCCCGCTCACTGCTCCAAGACCTTGAAGGACAGGGGGGTGCCACTCTTGGCAAAGGCCTTCATCAGACTGCTGGGATAGATGCACCCCAGCTTCTCTGGGGTTGGGAAGCCCCATATCCTATAGAGTGACAGGCTCAGCCGGTCCCCGATATAGAAGGGACCCACCCATTTGGCACTGCTGCCATTCCTGGGGAGGGAGAGCAAGAGGACCTGGTCACCCACATTCCACTCCTTCTCCTGGCTCTCCCGCTTGAAACGCCTGTTCTCAGCCTTTTCACTCACCTTGTCAGCCACCCTCCAGTGGAGCTCCAGCAGCTCCCCCACCAGCTGTAGCAGGAAGACGTCCATCTTGAGCCCTTCAATGTTTGCGCTGCTCATCTCCCACCACAGGGGCTCCGTGAGCCTTGACTCACCCCCGGTCAGGACCTTGAACGGTGTGGCATCAGTGGAGGAGGCCCTGAAGGCCAGGTGCAGCAAAGGCAGGGAGGCCGCCCACTTCTTCCCATGCAGGAAGATGAACTCCTTGAGGGCCCTCTTGAATTCCCAGTAGGCCCCTGAGCTCGTCAGGCAGGGGAACTGGAGGTCCCTACTCAGGGAGGCCACCTGGGCTCCCAGGGCCAGCCCACAGCTCACAAGGACGTGCCGGGCAAACTGGGGCCCCTGGGCTGCCTCCAGCCTCACAGGAACACCCCACCTTGCAAACACATGCTGAAGCAGCACCTGGGCCACAGCCGTGTGTGTGTAGGGCTTCAGGGGGAATGCCTCCACCCACCTGGTGTTTGGATCAGCCACAATAAGTACATGCTTATGGCCCTCCTCACTTATGGTGACCGGGCCCACCACCTCGATCTGCAGGTTCGACCAGGGGGCGGTCGACCTGAGGGGCCATGGGGACTCAATAACCTTCAACTCGCTGCCTATGAGATTTCGGGGGATGCAGAACAAGCAGCTCCTGCAGTAATCTTTCACATGCTCCTGCATCCCAGGCCACCACCCCAGCAAACGCAACTTCTTGTAGGTCTCTTCGGGCCTCTGGTGGGCCCCCAAGGGAATGTCATGCACAGAGAAAATCAGATCCCTCCGGAGTTGCGTCGGGACTACCCAGACCCTGGGCTTCTTATCTCCCTTGAACATAAGCAGGCCACTCTCCTTGTCGAGGCTGAGTGAGTTAAAGGCAGAACTAAACGGTGAGGAGCCAGACAGTTTCTGCCCAGCCTGCAGCCTGGCAATGATATCGGCCAGGGTGCTGTCACTCAGCTGTAATGCCAGCAAATTGGGCCTCTTGCCCATGGCATGGGGACTCACTGTAGGGGCTGGCACATCCTTTGGCAAACTCCACCACTGCCCACCCCCCTGGGCACCCTGCTTGGCCAGGGTGTCCACTGTCACAGCAAACAGAGAGCCCCGGTAGGAGGTTCGGTAGATAAACGGAAGGGATGAGAGGCCAGAGGTGAGGGATATAATGTAGGAGAGCAGGCTTGGGTGAGGGAGTGGAGCCCCATCAGAGGAGAGGAAGCCCCGAGCCCTCCAGAGGGGCAGGAGCTCCCACAGGAGGCTGAAAATCCAGTTGCAGTGAGTGAGGAAAACCACTGGGAGTGGGGACTGGCCAAAGCGCTCCAGGCCACAGGCCACGGCTGCCAGGTGGGCATAGGTTGGCGTGTAAGGGGAGCAGGAGAAGGAAAGGGAGACAGGGGGGCTGGTGGGCGACAGAACATAGAGACCAAAGCCAGCACACCACTCATCCTCACGGTAGAAGCAGTAGCCCGACATGTGGATGCAGACGAACGTGGACAGGTCAGAGAAAGGCGGCAGAACCTGGAAGAAGCGAGGCATGGAGGCCGCGGGGGTGAGCAGGCGGTTCTCCCCCAGCAGGCCCTGGAGGAGGGCCAATTCCAGGGCCCTCTTGCCTTTGTCCTGAACCAAGAGGGACCATCGGATCAACCAAGCTTTGGAAACCCTGCGGCCCTCCTGCACCTCAGGGTCCGCAGTGGTCCGGGAGGCATAGGAAAGGTCCAGGACCACCGGGGTGTCTCCAATGCAGCGGGAAAAATGCTTGAGGGCCCAGGCCACGGCATAGGGGCTGTCTCCCCCTGACTGGGGGCCCTGGCTCTCCTCGTCAGGGAGGAGGGGTTTTGAGGTATAGGCTATGGGGTGCTTCCTCCCTGAGTGCTCCTGATGGAGGATGGCCGTCAGGGCCACGTGGCTCACGGTCACCTCCAGGCGGAAGGGCAGCTGGGAGTTGGGGGCCATCAGGCAGAGGGCAGACACCAGGGCTCGCTTCAGGGCCAGGAAGGCCTCCTCATGCTCCTGGTCCCACTGCCAGTCAGGCTTCTGCTTGAGGAGGCTGTGCAGGGGGCCCACTAGGGCTTCATAGTCAGGGATGGCATCCCTGTGGGAGTCCATGAAGCCCATGAAGAAGGAGAGTGCGGTGAAGTTGCTGGGGATGGTGAGCTGGGCCAGGTGGGCAAGAACCTGCTGGCAGGGAGCCTTTCCATCCCAGGGGATGCCCAGGTAGGGAGAAGCTGCCCCTGGCAGGAGGTCGATGTCCAGGGCCCCATCGGGGGGATCATGGAGGCTGAGGCACCGCAGGATCTCCTCGGAAAGGGACGGGCACTCCACCCTGAACACTGACGCCAGCGAAGAGTCAAGGTCGTCCTCCTCAGCCGCCTTCTGTGTGCCCTGCCCCTGTCTCTGCTCCTCATCCTGCCTCTCCTCCTTCTCTTCCCTGACTTCTTCCATATTCGGCAGACTCTCCAGGGGCCCAGAGTCAGCGTCATCACTCAGCTCAATGACACTGGCTGAGCTGGGAGGAAGGGTCTTCCACACCTTCAGGAAGTTGCCAATGTCAGTGTCCAACCTACACCAAAACAGATGGAAGAGGGAAGGGCAGCCCCATCGTGAGCAATCCTCCAAAGGGAAAGCACCTCTGTGGAAACCCCATTCCAAAGTGTCCTGAGGCTGGGCCAAGTGCCAACAACTTGCATGGCATAGGCACAATTGGGCCCCTGCCTATAAATACTTCCTCTACCTCACGCATGGGCCAGACCCCCAATATTAGAGGTTCATTTGTGCCTTGAAGGCTCATCCAATCAAAACTTCACTGACCAAGTAATATTTAAACTAGCTGTAAGCCAGTGGTTTGATAAGAGATGACTGGCGGCTTCCAGCCTAACCCAGGATGAGCAATCCTGGAAAAGCGGGGGGCAGTGTCACCAAAGTGAAGGAGAGCCTGACAAGGAGTTTGTGAGGACACAGCAGACAAACCTCATCCACATCACTTTTTTCCAAATTGGCAAGGTAAGACTGGGGGATCTGGCCCCAGGAAGCAGAGCTCTGCCCAGAAGATCCTGACAAAGGTCCCCTGCTGGGGCTGGGGAACTGGCAGGTGGGCAGCAGAGGATCCAAGTTACTGCAAACCAATTGTGCTGGCACCAGCAATGTGACCCTGGAAAAGTCACTTGAGTCACAGATTCCTCATCTATAAAATGAAGACAGTGGTCATTTACATATAACTCAAGTTGTGAGGATCGAATGAGACGATAAACATAGAAAAAAATCCTGCTTGGTGAATACTCTAGACACAGCTTCCCTTGGATACAAAGAATAAGAGCAAGGCTGTTCACTGCAGCCTCGGACCCAACAGCATATAATGGAAGTGGTCAAATGGCCCTCAACAAGAAGACAGAAAAATCTATTGGGTACTCATGTAATGCAACACTATATGACCATTAAACAGAGCTACATGAATTAGCATAGGATACATCTGAAAAAACTAATAAATCATTGAGCACAAATGCCAGTTTGGAAGGATGCATGTAGAATGTCAAAACTACATCCTACATATGTGCTTTCATGTATGTATTAAAACCTACTGTAAGTGGTTTATGAACACATAAACATGTGGCACAAGTATAAAGACATGAAAAAGTCAGATCACTCTGATCATTATTACGCACTAGATGTTGGCCAACACTAAGGGGAAGTTTTTGATCAGCCCCAGGAGGGCCTGGGAGGCTGGGGAGGCCTGACCTATTACCTGTTTGGCTTCTTCAGAAACTCATCCAAGGTGGGGCCATCACGGCCCAGGGGGTCATCAGGCACCATGAAGAGATTCCCCGCAAAGGTGAAAGGCAGCAAGCTGGGCCCAGGGGGAGAAGAGGCACAGTCACTGTGAGCCCTTGACCCACCCACACCCTGTTGTCGCCTGGCTTCTCCATGGGGCTGAGACCCACATCCTGGCAGGTGCTGGTGGGCACTACTCCAAGGCCTCTCTTCCAGCCCTAATCTCTCCCATGCCAGGGGCTGCCTGACATCCAAGGGGAAGGAATGGCTCAAGCCTCTGGGGACCATCTTACCGATCTTTGACCATCAGTTTCTTGGAATTATTCATCAGGATGTGAATCTGCTCATTGGTGACAATGATGCCATCTGTCTCCTCTGCCAGCTTTACCATGAACCTGCAGGGAGAGGGGAAGTCACTAATGACTCAGTAACTAGCCCCCTCACTTCCTGGGTCATCTGGGAAAATGAACTTGCAGCTTCACATTGAGGTGTGTCAGACAAAGACACTGCCCTTCCTACTCAGAAATCCAGGACCCCCGAGCCCATCCTCTTCTCTATGCAGCCATGTGAGATCACTGATAGGGATCAAGGTCATCCAAGGGTGACCTTGGATGCACGCATTCCCAGCTGTATATACAAACACACACCCCTGTTATACGCATAGGCACATACGTAGACATGCACAGACACAGAAACTCACATTCGTCCACATTCACACAGGTGTATTTACTGCTTCCGTTTTTTGCATCTGTAAAACAGAGATAAAATACCTACCCCATGTTGCTGTGAGGATTAAACTGAATGAGATAATACTTTTAAGTGTCTAGGTAAGTGCCAGCCACACAGCACACACACAAATATTCCATTATAATGCTTCACCAATGCATAATATTCATATACATGCCAAGACATACAGACATATATACGCTAACACATATAAGCACACATACCTGAATAAACAAATCCACTTTTCCAAGGATCACATCTCCTCTAAAGAGGGCTGTGACCAGGAAAGAAAGCAAAGGCTACCTACTTCTCAGCAGTCCCTGAAACTTTCCATTCGGGCTCCCCAAAGCATGCTATTCTTCAAGTGCCCAGCAGAGGGACGGTCTGTGGAAAAGCCATCTTCCATCAAACCCACGCCTGAACTTAAAGGCACTTAAAGACTCAATGGAGGGGACCAGCTCTACAAGGAGAGATGCATGAGGTTCTCTGCCCAGCCCTTCCCAGGCCTGGTTGGGTGCCAGGTCTTGGGAAGAGTGTGGAGAAACAGAACTTCTCCCTGCCTGGCATGAGAGTTGCCTATGTGAAACCAAGATCTCTGTCTGCCCAGCATCAACTCCAACCCAGGACCAGTGACTATGCCTGGGCCTTCCCTGCCCTAAGAGAGGCAGGGTCACAGGCTTCCCCTGAGCACAGAGGTCCTGCAGCCATGCTGAGGAGTGGGCGCTTAGGATTGACAAGCAGGCAAGCATTCAGGGTTTAGGCATTCAGGGCTCTCCTTTTCCAGAGCCCTGCCCAGGGCTCCATCCACATCAGCCATGCACAGACCTCCACCAGTGCCGGGGCTCCGAGGGAGGAAAAGACTAAAGCAGTCTAGAGACATGAGCCTCAACCGAAACGGGCACCCAAAACCCTGGGGAACCTCTCTGATGTTCACAGGTCATGGGGGAAGAATGCCTGTTAGCTAAGGCAGACGGACTCCAGAGTCCCAAAATCAGAAACAACTCCGGGCTTGGGGAAAGCCAACCTCGAGCCCTTTCCTCAATGTGCCCATCCCTCTGCCGACAGATGCCCGTGCTCCACCCCACCCTCTGCACAACCGACACCCCCAACATGTTTGCCTCCATTTCCCCAGAGAAGACAGGCCGGACTCCACCTGACACACCAGCCAGGCCCAACTCCCTGAGCCCAGGAGGGCAGGCCTGGGGACCGGCACACCTATAATCGTAGGTGGTGATCTTCTTGCCATTCTCAAGTTGGGAGGGTGTGATTGAAAGCATCTTGAGCGAGTGTAACTTCGTCAGAAAGTGGCTCTCTGGGGATGAAAGGCAGAAGACAGAAATGGTCAAGGGAGGGCTGAGCGGAAATGGCCACTCTGGGGTGGCAGAGGGTGGGGGCAGCAAGGCAGAGAGAAGAAAGCTTGGTGACACTGTGGAGGCTGGGCAGGCAGGGGACACCTCACCTCTCACCCTCCGGTTCTTCTTCAGCTGCCAGGTGGGTACAAACACAGTGACCTCTCGGTGTCCCCGGTTCCAGAAAAACTGCACTGCCATGGCAATTCCTCGGCAGGAGAAGAAGTGCTGCAGGCCGTGCCTGTGGGGTCGTGGGACAAGGAAAGACCCTGCCTCACCACTCCTCCCTCAGAGCCAGCCCTGGGGCAGCAAGCAAGCAATGCCAGCACCAAGGACACCAATGATGCCCTCTCCCCTTCCCTCCATACTCAGACATTCTGTGAGCACCTACTTGGTGCAGGGCACTGCCAGAAACTCTGTGTGTGTGCATGCGCATGTGTGTGTGTGTGTGCATGTACCTGTGTGTACGCATGTGTGTAGGGACATTGAGGGCAAGAGGAGGAAGGCAGCCCCTCCACTCAGAGAGCTCAGTTGAGGGCTTAAAGCAAACAAAAATTCCCTGGCCACCGACAGTGTGCTGGGAGTGTGCTCTGCACAGATAACTACTCTATCATGTGGCAAATTACGTGGCATGCACATGTTTATGCTAACACCTCTACAGCAGTAAGTACTGTGGAGGAAGGGCAATCGCTAAGGGCCAGCAGGGTCAGGAAAAGAAATCTGTGCTGGGCCTTGAAGTTTGGGCTAAAAGTTTAAAAGCTGGCCTGGGAAGGGCAAGGACCTTGGCAGTGGACACATCTGAGCCAAAAGGCCAGCTGGACCCCTTGCTGGCTCAGGGATCTTGGGCAAGATTTCCCACCTCTGAGCCTGCTTCAGCATCTATCAGACAGGGAAACCAGAAACCTGCCCTTGAGGGCTGCTGTGAGGATTCCATGCACACTGCCTGGCATGCAGGAGCCATTCAACATGGATGGACCACTTCCCTCCCATCTCTTCCCCATGTCGCCCATAGGAAGGTTGGGAAGGGATGCCCACATTCTGTCCCCCAGGGATGCCCTGCCCCAGGTCCACAGCATCCCCAGCCCACCCCACGCCCGTGACTACTCACACCATGGCCACACTGCTGCCATCGATGACCACTCGCCGCAACCCCTGGTTTCCAGGTTCCCCTGACAGGTTCAGCTCGAAGGGTGTATTCAGGGCCTCGTGGTACCTCTGGAAGCTGGTCACTGTGCTGTTCGCTTGCAGGTGGCGAGGTGGCTGCCTTGGGGCCCCCTCCCAAGCCCCCAGGAGCCCCTCCATCTGAAACTGGTGCTTACTGCTGAGGGCCAAGGTGCCACTGGACTGGGGACCCTGCCTTCCAGCCTGCCCCTGGCCCTTCAGTAAGGAGACACTAGCCCTTGATGTAGGCTGGACCTCACTCAGAAGTTTGGCTACATCCAAGGTTGGCCCTGCATCCGTGGGCACCTTCTGAGCTGCAGGTGTTTTGGGAGCTCTGGTGACTCTGGGGGTCACAGGTACTTTGGGAGCTGCAGGTGATTTGGAAGCTGCAGGTGCTTTGGAAACTGTAGCTGCAGGCCCGGCTTGAGCTTTGGGTGTTTTGGGACCTGCAGGTGATGTTTTTGCTACAGGCATCTTCTGAGCCTGGGGAGTTTTTGGAGTTGTGGGTTCCACTTGAGCTGCCAACACTGGTTGATTCACAACTGTTTTTTGAGCTGTGGCCATCAATTGAGCTGTTGGCTTTGTTGGAGCCAAAGGCACTTCGGGAGCTGCAGGCTCTGTGTGCACTGCCAGCATCATTCGAGATGTAGGCACTTTGGGAGCTGCAGATGGCACTTGAGTTCTGGGGGGATTTTCAGCTTTGGGCACTGCTGCAGCCATGGGCACTTTGAGAGTTTCAGGCACTGTTTGAGCTCCAGGTACTGACCGATCTGTCAGCCCCCCTTGAGCCACGGGCTTCCCTTGCCCTGTTGGCAGCACTGGAGCGGGTCCCTCTTCCAGTCCCTTAAAATCCAACTGCATACTCCCTTGATCCCCCGGCTCACCTCCAGCCTGTAGTTGGGGTGTAGAGGTCAAGGGTGGCCCTATCTGTGGGAGATCCGAGCTAACTTTGTCTTTTACATCTGAGCTCCCAGGGACCACCACTAAACTCGTAACTTCTGGGGAAATCTCTGGCCTTGGGCAATTCTGCAGGGCTGCTTCTCCTCCCAGCCCCCCATCTGGTCTACCAGCTGGGCTTTCTGCACTAGGCAGAGGAGCCAGCTCCTTCTGCTTCCACTCCAGATTTAAGGGCAAAGGATTCTGCCCTGGCAGCTTCAACTGAATGGGGCCCAGAGGTCTCTGCCAGAAGGGGAAATTGAAGCACGCCTGGGACAGGAGCCAGGCCAGATGTAGAGAATGCAGCTCATTGATCCTCCAGAAGGTTGCAGCAATAGCCCCTGGCCACAATGGCCCAAAGGCTGGCCCCGGGGTCCAGGCCTTCCAGGGTGGGCACACACCCAGGGCTGATACTGGAGGTTGGAAGAGGAGTTTATCTTCTATCTTCTGGACCTGCCTTTGCTTCAACAAGGCTTGTGTGTGGTTCGTGGAGTCCTGGCTGCTGGTGGCTTGCACTGGCCCTTCCTCTTGAGCACTGTCCATACCATCTTGGTTGTTGGAACCGACCCTGGAGGAAGCCCAAGTTCATTGAAAAGCATTGAAAAGGTGGAAGGCCAGTTTGGTCCCAAACTACTACTATTTCCTTAGGGTAGGGGAGCAGGGGTAGGATCAGAGAAGCCAGGCTCATTCTCCAGAACTTACCGTACCAGCTGGTTTGCTGCCTCCTGCGGTGTGCTCTGGGCTGGGATCAGGGACCCAGTGGCTCCCAGGCTAGATAATCTCTTTGAATTTTCTGGGCCCCTGTTCTGGAGGGTCCCCATGTCCACAAAGGGTCCAGGACTCTCTCCCACAGACACCATGGCTGGGGCTTCCTTCTGCTGCTGGGGAGGGCAGATTAGAACCTCCGGATCGGAGTGGGAGTCAGAGATGCCGAAGCGGCTGAGCCACTCGATGATGTCTTCCTTGCCCGCAGCATCCCGCACCAGGCTCAGCAGCAGCTCCTGGACCGCTGGGGGCAGCTGCAGTAGGTCCCCTGCATGCTGGTCACCACGGATCCAGACCAGGGCCCCAAAGGCCCGGGTCACCTCAGCCTCCCAGATCCCCCGGGGGGTCAGCAGAGGGGCAGGGCCCCAGCGCAGTCGCCCCACCAGCTCCTCCAGCCAGTTCTGTGTCATGATGAAAGACTCAGTCAGCCCGCCCACCATCAGGGAGCCAGGGGGGCCAGGCACCAGGTAGGCAAGGGTGCTCCAGCAGAGGCAGTCCAGGAAGAGGCCTTGGGCCCCAAGGAAGGCACAGTGCAGGATCGGCGGGTAGCGAACCTCTTTCCACAGCTCTGGGCTGCACAGGCCCTTCAGGTATTCCTGGGCACAGTGGGGAGAACACAATGAAGTCAGCCCGTTAGGGGCCTGCACCTGGATCTGCCCTTGCCACCCAAAAGGCCAGCCCCTCACTAACCATGTGGCCCCACCACTATCACCCCCCATCCACCATGAGCCAAATGACTCCCCCATGGCCAGCCACTCTCTCCCTGGTCCTGCACCCTCACACACCCATTTCTTTCCAGGGAACACCAACAGAACAGGGAAGCCTGGGAGAGAGGAGGGAAAGAACCCAGGTTGCAGCTCCAACTCGACCTCAACTGATTAGGTTAATTGTGGGGCATCTATCACCTTCTCAGCACCGCAGTCTCTTCACCAAGAAAAAGGAAGGTTAAACTGGATGCTCCTGAGGTCTAGTCCCAGGCTGGCATTCCTGAATTGTGTGACAGCTGGGGAGAAAGTGGCTGCACACTGCTGGGCACCCTCCATAAGCTAGGAACTATGCAACCTGCGGCAAGTTATTAATCACACAACACGCCTGCCGCCATGCCTGCAGTTCCTTATCTGTAAAATGGGAACAGTAATAGTTCCTGCCTCACTGGGCCACTCTGAAGCTTCAGTGAATTAATACGCAGAAAGTACTGAGGATGACACCTGGCACAGCCTGTTCCCATTTTGCAGGCTGAGAAGAGCTATGCAGCTTGCCCAAGGGCACACAGCTAGAGGCTCTGATACTAGAATTGTTTCCACCTCCTCTGGCAGACCACAGTGACTACAGGGTAATCATGTGAGACTCGAGCTTCATCCCCCTCCAGAATGCCTCTAGCACAACCTGTACCCCTAATCATAGTAACTCTGTTGCCCAGAGGCAACAGAGGAGGAGATAAGCCACTGGGCCAGTGTCCAGGGGAACCCCTGCACCCGCACATACACGCAATAGCTAAAGAGAAGGAAGAACTCTGGCTTTCTGGGCAGACCAAGTCCTAGAGTTCACAGAGCTCACAGGGCACACACTCGCCATCTTTAGCAGTGGCTGGGGTGGGCGAGGTTGGGGTTTCTCCACTCTAGCTGAGTTCCATCTGTGTGGTCCCATGAGCTCTCGCTCCAATCAGCCACCCCATGTGGACTTCATATGCTCCCATGCCCCTCCACATCCCCTTTCTTTGATAGTCATCCCTCTCATCCCTCTTCCTGCTTTCTCCTGGCCGTCCCATACTCCATTTTGGATCTCCAGCAGCGATCCTGAAGACCACCCAGGTGCCTCTGCTCAGTCCCCGGGCCATCCTTCCCGGCTCAGGCCTACGTGTCCCTCTTCCACCTGGCCGAGGCCACAGACCTGCAACTTCTTCCTCAGAGCCTGAAATACATGTCTAACCCCTTTTCAATCAGTTCAAAACCAGCTCAAAACCTGATGGACATCCCAAGCCAACCCCTCCTACCCCAACCTCATCTGGTCCCACTGCCTAGCAAGGTTAAATCTGAGCAGGTGTGGGCTGTCTCAGACCTTAACAAATATTCCCCACCCCATGCACCCCCATTTCAATGACCTGAAAACAACATGAAAAATGGAGAGATGTGCTGGGGAAGAAGATTATGGGTGGCTTCTTTCTCTTTCTGCAGAGAGCTTAGAATATTTATGGCTCCATCAACTGTCCAATATTTTATTTATTTTATTTTATTTATTTTATTTTATTTTGTTATTTTATTTTATTTTTTGAGGCAGAGTCTCACTCTGTCACCCAGGCTGGAGTACAGTGGCACAGCTAGAGGCTCTGATACCAGAATTTTTCCACTGGAGTGATCTCGGCTCACTGCAGCCTCCGCCTCCTAGGTTGTTCAAGAAATTCTCCTGCCTTAGCCTCCCCAGTAGCTGGGATTACAGATGTGCACCACCATGCCCGGCTAATTTTTGTATTTTTAGTAGAGATGGGGTTTGCCGTGTTGGTCAGGCTGGTCTCGAACTCTTGACCTCACGTGATCCACCCGCCTCAGACTCCTAAAGTGCTGGGATTACAGGTGTCAGCCACCGTGCCTGGCCCGATATTTTAAAATTAAGAAATATATAGGAACTGTAATAATTTTTAAAATAATAAATATGAACTAATATTTAGTGAGAGCTTATTATGTGTCAGGCACTTTGCACACATTATCTTATTTATTCCTCTCTCTGCCCTTTAAGGAAATACTATTATCCCCATTTTAGATGAGCAAGGAAGGCCATATGTCCAAGATCACACAGTTAGTAGGCTGGGATACTCAGGCACTCTAGCTCCACAGTCGGGGGTCTTCACCATGATGCCGTCTATACTGTAGAGGGAAAGAAGATAAGGAAACAACAGGCATTTACAGCCTGAAAATACCTGAACAGCTTTCCTGCCTAAAGCCAACCCACACCTTCTTCCTCCAAGAGGAGAAAAAGTAGAGAAGAAGACGCAGGAACAACTAACAACTAGGTAAAAAGATGATACAGAAGAATAGAAAAGGACACAGAAAAAGAGCACTGTATTTGTAAGAATATATTGTCCAATACCCACAGGTCGTTAGTCAACTTGTAAGTTAAATAAAAGCATTTATATGACATATTTTAATACTATTCTGTACTTGTCAAGGTGCCTTATTACTTAACACCTAACTTAGGGTTCTCCTTTCTCATAAGTCAGTTATCATTCATTGTCTACTTTCCAGAACCACCCCAATTTACACTGCAGGATACTCAAAAGGCTCAGAAAACAACAACAAGAAACTCTGGAATTGGAAGTGAAGGGGAACATGAAAAACCAGGTTCTCTGAGGAGCAGTTAGATCTGGGAGCCCAACCACTCCCAACACACACACGCACACACACACACACATTCACACACACACACACACACACACACAGGCTTGGCAAGTACCTTCCCGCTCACTGGAGGGCTGTTCTCCAGGGAGTACAAAACAAGGTCTTAGGAGTCGAGGTTGATCAGCATAATCGAAGGTGTGAGCACCACACAAAAAAGCATGGAGGGAGTGAGGAGGGCCAAAGAATGATGTGTACAATGCAAGCTAAACGCAGAGAAACTCATTCTTCCCACTCAGAGATTTGCTTGGCAGCCAGACCCTGACCCTCCAAGCCAGGGAAGCAGGCATACATTCTGGAAAACCTGGCCAGCCCAAGAGCAAAGACTTAAAGATCACAAAACGGGGTCCCTAACCAACAGCACCTGCAAATCTCTGTACAATCAAGCTCAAAATCAACAAGTCTTGCCCACAGCCTCCACTCCCAATCAGCTTTTTGTCCTTCACTCTTTATCATGCAAGGATTATCAGGCTTATGAGGAAAACTTCTAATGTGAAACACAGAGGACAAACCATACAGGAAAACAAAAAAGCAACCTGAAAGAAGAGAAACTAGGGGGGAGAAGAAAACTTCAAAAAGCTTACTATCATTTCTATCCTCAGAGAGGTAACAAAGAATATGGTACACACTAAACAAGAATAGAATACATACGTTTCAAATTTGATTTAAAAAGCGTAGGATACTATTTTTTAACAGAGAGAATATAAGTGACTTCTAGACATTAAAAATTTGATGGCAGAAATGAAAGACCCAAGAAAAGACTTCAAAGATAAAATTAAGGAAATCTTCAGAAAGCAGAACAAAAAGTTAAAGTTGAAAAAGAGGAGAAAACATAAGAAAAGCAGAGGACTTCCAGAAAGAGAGGACAGAGATAGCACAGGAGAGGAAATCATCCACTAAATATTTCCCCACATTTCCCGGATCTGAGGAACATGAGTGTCCAGATAGAAGTCCCCCTAAGTACAACAAGAGTGCCTGACAATGGAGGAAAACAGAACTGCACAAAGGGGCCTCACTGGGAGACTGCAGAACATTGGGGAAAACTGACAACTTCCAGAGAAAAAAACATCTCACACAAATGACCAGGGACCAGAACAGCTTCAGGCTCCTCCAAATGGAGCACAACCCTCACATTTCTGAAGGAAAATAATTTTCCTTTTATAATTCAATATCAGCCAAGCTCTCAATCAAGTATCCTTTGGCTATGCAACGTGGACATGCAACCTCAGCATTTTTCCTCCTGTAAAACTTTTCCCGGGAAGCCACTGGAGAGCAGTTTTCCAGCAAACCAAGTAAGAAAGAAGCAAAGACCATCTCCAGGATGACGGTGAAGAGAAATCTCAGAATTTATTCATCCATTCGACAAATAATTCTTGACTACATGCCAGGCACTGTTTTAGGGTGACAGTGGTCATTACACAGGACAGCTAGTTCAGATTGGAGGGTATGACTCAAGAGACAGGCATGTTGAAAGCAGGCATCTGCATACACTTTGCTGCTGCACCATCTTTTTAACTTGAGGCTACAGAGGGATGTGTTCCATCAACCCAAGAAAGAAAAAGTTTCAAGGTCCAGGACGTGAGTATCTAGCAAAGAAAAAAGGCAAAGGATGCCAAGAACGACAGCTGTGTCAGCCTGGAAAGCAACTGACCAGACAGGAGAGACGGCGCCAAGAAAAAATTTAGAACCAAAAGAACACCTTGAACTGATAGACTGACCTTGTAGAAAACTGTACTGAGAGGCTACTGGAAGTGGTAAGAATTAACAATAGGTACAAAGAAAGGCAAATTGAAAAACAAGGAGTGCTTAACCTCAATGACCTCAGTAAAACCCAAAAAGTAAGAAAGAAAACAAAATCATAGTACACTTCAGTGCTTCGATGTGAACGCTATGTGCAAGGCATAATGAGGCAATGCTAAATGTAGATTTAGCAGATAATTGAAACAGAACTATCTTGAGAAGAGGGGCTGGCCGTGAAAGGGAGCTAAATCCTCACATACGATAATGGGACCAAAAAAAGATAACACCAAACGTCGATTAATTAAAAGACAACCATGTCTACATATTCTTTTAGAAATATGGAGATGCGTAAATGCCACAGCAAATACTGTCAGTGGGGATGGTTACTGAAGGAGGAATTGGGAGGGCCAGGGCAGGGAACCTCTGTGTGCTCTTCTAAGCCTTTTGGTAATAATTGGACTTTTCAAATGTGTATTACTTTGATAAAAGAAAATGTAAGTTTAAAGGAAAAGAAGTATTCAGTGCCCACAACACAAGCAGGTGTCCTGGTAAATGTTTAACAATCAGCTGGGGGTGGGGGGTAACCTTGATTTGTCGCATTTGCCACTTTCTGTGGCATAAATACTCCCACCATGGCTGTAAATACTCCTCCACTCGCTTGCACAATTCCCGAAATTTTAACAGTGGGTCCATAGGAGCCAACTCCAGGCACTGACCACAACCAGCTCTCAGGGTACTGCTCACAGTTAGTGTGCAGCAAAGATAGTTCAACTTCCATCTGACAGCCAAGCCAGATGTCAGCAGGCCACACCCTGTCCCAGAGCTCCAGAACCCAGTCTCCAGAAGGTACTCTTGCCCACCACCACTGCCTTTAGGCTCCCCATCACCTCCCGCAGTGGTCACCTCTCTTCTCTGCCGCCCACCCCATCCTCACCTCATTGCCAAAGGGGAGAAGGGTGGAGCAGGGCTTGTCCCGGGCCTCTTCTGATCATTACTAAAACCCGCCTCTCCACTCACTGATTTCACCTCAGAGAGGCCTCCCCAGTGTTTGTTTTGCTGCCTGGGAATGTGTTTCACAGTAATGTCTTCAGTGTTTCTTAATCCCACCACAACAAAACAATTTTAAAGCACTCAAGATTTACAGAGATTTTCCTGAGAAACCAACCACATAGAAACACACTCAGGCCCTTCCCTAGATGAGCCTGTATCCTTCTCGACCCCTCCTCCCCTCAGACCCCAACAAGCCACCCTCACCATCAGCCCTTCCCCAGTCCTGCAACCTGTAGTCTCCCAGAGTCCTCTCTGCCTGTTGGCCTATGTTCAGTATGCCACTAACAAAATGCATGATTCTGTGTCCCTACAGCTGAGATTGGGGCCAGCCACGCTGCCTCCCTATGAGAACCACAAGACATCCTTACACTTGGGAAATGTTCATGTGTCAGATCGCTGGACCTCAGACAGCATTTAATCCAAGACTTCCACTTTACAAACAGGGAGATCGAGACTCAGAGAGGGAAAAGGACTTGCTCAAAGTTACGCAGCTAGTCAAAAACAATAGTAGCTAACATCTATACTCTATAGCTCTCCACATTTTATAACAGTATTGTAACATGCATGATTTCAGCAGACTCTCACAAACTCTTCATGAACCAGGTATTATTATAGTCTGCTCCATAGATGAGGGAAATGGCTCAAGAGAGGATAAATTATTTGATCTGATCACCCAGTTCAAATAGTTAACAGGTGGCAAACCCCAGTCTCAAACTCTCCTCACCATACCCTTCCTATCTTGGTTGTAACTTGGTGACAGCATATCAAACCCAGATCCCCTAACCCCTGAGACAAAACTTTAACTGCCCCCCCACCTTCCCTGTCCTCCTTCTCCAAATTGCCAACAAAGTCTCCTTTATGCTCATTGTGTACAATAAGGCAGGGAGCTACCCAGAATCCCCTCACGCTGGGTTCCCACTTTTCAACAATGCCTTTCCCAAAGGGAAGACAAAGGGGAGTGGAGGAACAGGGCTAGGAATCAAGGGAGCCACTGATTCCATTAGCTGGGCCTACAGTGGGAGCCTGAGGTGTGAGATCTGCGGTCCGAAGAACCCTGAAGCAGCAGAGGGAGACGGAGCAGGTAGGCCTGGAGAAGCCAAACCAGGATTTGAGCAGGGTGGGGGGGTGGGGTACCTCCGAAAGTGTAAGTCCTGGCCCGGCACAGTGGTTCATGCCTGTAATCCCAGCACTTTGGGAGGCCAAGGCGGGTGGATCACCTGAGGCCAGGAGTTCAAGACCAACCTGGCCAACATGGTGAAACCTCATCTCTACTAAAATACAAAAATTAGCTGGGCATGGTGGCACGTGCCTGTAATCCCAGCTACTCAGGAGGCTGAGGCAGGAGAATCACTTGAACACAAGAGGCAGAGGTGGAGGTTGCAGTGAGCCAAGACCACGCCATTGTACTCCAGCCTGGGCAACAGAGTGAAACTCCATCTCAAAAAAAAGAAAAAGAAAGTGCGAGTCCCCTAAGAGGGTGAGCTGCTGCCTTTCAAAGTAACAAAAAGATTAAGAACCCAAAGAACCCAAAACACTCCTCTTGTTAGCCTACCCGACCCCGGCTTCTAAATGTCTTCCTCTCAAGGCCTCCAGCACATATGTTCTCTGGGAAGACACCCCTTCCCTCTCCTAGCACCTCTGTCAAAATTGGAAAAACTGCTGACCCAGCAGCTCCACAGAGGGGTTGAGGGAGGAACTTCCCAGCCTGCCTGCCTACCAGGCTGGCTGGCCGAGTTCTGGGCCTCCCCACCCATGGCCTTGACCAATTAAGATATAGGTATAAACCCATCTGCAGTAGGTGTGCGTGTTGAAGGGGAAGGTGGTCTGGGGCAGAGGGAGGCTGTGGCATTCCTACAAAGAAGAAGTAAGATAAAGGAATCTAAGGGAAGAGGTAAACCTTGGGGGACAGTGGAATCTGACAGGTCCAAGGGGAGGAAAAGCTTGTGAGAGAAGCCAGGGAGATTGCAAGAGAGGCACGCTGTGATCTGGCCTGTCCAAGGTCCAGCCCCACATAGCAAGCCCTTTCATCTGAAAACCCATAGCCCTCCTCCCAGACTCCCACCCATCTCCAAGGGCTGGGAATCTGGGAAGAGGGCTGCACCCCACTCTGAACCCCTGCAAGAAGCTGAGTGGCATCAAGAGTGTGGGGCAGGGAGCCCAGAGCCCTGTTCTGGTCCAACCCCCACCACCTCACCTACCTGACTCTGAGCACTCAGCCAGGCCCCTTACCCTCTCTGGCCACCAGTACCTCATCTGTAAAATGCCAGTATCACTCTAGAAGCATCTCTAAAGGCCCCTCCAGTCCTAGTACTCAGAGGCTCCAAGGGGCAGCCCAGGATTTAAGGAGACTTAAAAGGAGACAGAAGGACCTGGGCCTTTCAGTCTTGGTGGAGAACAAAGAGGTGTGTTGCAGAGGCCACAGAAATACAGCGCCTTGAGTTGCTCCCCAGATGGAAAAGTGGGACTGCTGATGCTGGGGCCATGGCCAGGGAAGTCTCATGGGGGACACACACCGAGGAGGTGCTCTCAGTGCACTTGAGGGACAGAGGTGACACGTAGGGAAGGGGTGGGGCAGGAAAGGAAGGAACCAGAGGGAAGAAGCGGGCATGGAAGGAGCGCAGGCTGATCTGGCGAGGCAGGAGGATGACCCACTACCTGCCTGCCACACTGCCAAATCCAGGCGGGGGCAGGGTGGGTGGTGCCTCTGCGGACCACCATCTCCCTAGGGGAAGGGGAGAGAGTGATCTGGCTGGAAGAGATGGGTGGGGGTGGGGAGAAGCTGTTTACCTTGGCTTTGCCCATGTTCTCTCGGGGCCCCTCGAGCTGTAGCCAGAAGTAGGGGGTGTCCGGGCGGCTCTGGAAGGCGTTCAGCTTGACCCTAAAGATGCGCTGCACTTGCAGCCGCTGCCGCTGCACCCGAGGCTTCGATTTTGTCTGCACCATGAACCATTCCTGCGCCGGAGGATCGCCCCCAGACAGGAGCATGGCTACCCCGCCCGCTCCTGGAACGAAGGAGACGATAGTGTCACCCGGGTCTCGGTGCGGCAGGCGCCCCAGCCCCCAGCCCCAGGCGCCTAAGCCACGCCCCCTCCTCCCCGCGGCGCGCCCCCCGCACGGCCTCCTTCCTCCAGGCGGCGGCGGGACCCACCCGGCACGGCTCGGGCGCCCGCCCTCTGGAGCTTGGTCCCCTTCGACCGCTGCTACCGCGACGAGCTCTTCCTGCCCGGGGTTGTAGCTAGGGGTGGGACCGGTCGGGCTCCTGCCGCCCTTCCCTCCGCCCCCAGCCTTCCCCCTCCAGCACTCCGCCAGCCCCTCCTGGATCAACTCTGTCTCCGTCTGCTGGATAGCTTAAAGGGGCGCGGAGAAGAGGGAGGGGGAGCCGGGGCGGGGAGGAGGGGGCGGGGAGGGTCCCGGAGGCCTCTGCCTTCCACCCAAGTTTTGGGCCCAGAGCCAGAATCCAGGGGTCAAAGTTAGTTTCCTTCCACGTTCCCCTCTTGCTAGTGGAAGGACGGGGAAGAGGAAGGAGGGGAGGATTGGTTTCCGGCACCCTTTTTTGAGATTTGGAACAAGGATCTCTCCCCTTTACCCCCACCTCCCCCCTACCCCCAACCGCCTCTTCCAGGCGTCCCAAGAGAACGGGGACCTCGGCCACTCCTTCCCTGGGAGGAAAGGGTTAAGGTAAAGTAGGGTGGGGAGCCCAGGGAGGCCGGGGCCTAAGGAAACTCTGGGCTGGAGACCAAGCAGGAAGGAAAGGGTAACAGCACTGACTCCCCACCCCCCACTGAAGTCTAGGGACAGCCTGGAGCTGGCGGGCAGCCCAGACCCTCCTGAAGCCCCCCAGGGCTGGAGGGGCGGGAGAGCTGCCAGAGTTTTCAGACTTGAGTTGTTTATGAAAGTCCTTTTTAGCACGTTTGAGTTATGCTGTGAGGGGAAGGAGATAGAGGGTCCGGGCAGTAATGTAACCTCCGAGGTCTCCTGCAACCCCTGACCAGTCAGCCAATTGGCATCAGTGGTCTGGCACTAACCCTGGGCTAGGGGGACCACCTTCAACACCCAGGTTCTGCTCACATCCCCAGCACAAAGAACACCTTATACAGCCCTGGGCCTGAATAGAACCTGGCCCTGTGGAAGGCAGGGCCTATGTCTCGGCCTCAATGATCTTATTTTCCAGACTAAAACGAAGAGCCACAGTCTGATAGACACAAGTATACCTATGAGGTCAAAAGGCATCAGACTTTAAATTAGGCCTGCCCTGGAACATCTGGTCTGCAAGGTCGTCATGTGTTTGTGTGCAGGCAAGGGACCAGGAGCACCCCACTGCAAGGAAGGGGCCCAATTGGGGGCAGGGAGGGGCTCACGCTACTCCTGGTCTGGACTGGACTCAGCCCACCACACCCTACTTCATCCTACACACCTGATTCTTCTCCCTAGATTGGAATCCAGAAAAGGAAAAAATGATCTGTGTTACTTCTGGCTCCAAAGCCTTCTGCTCCACCCTGCCTGGTCCTCCTGTCCTGCCACTCTCTAGTACCTTGAAGCAGAAGGCCTTTGGGCTGAATCTCCATCTCAGGCCCTCTTTCCACCTCTGACTGCTCTCCTTTTAGCAAAAGAGTCTCCTGCCTTATTGTGCTTCAGTTTCTCTTACAAAACAAGGTGAGAGCCACATAACCCTGCTCCCCACTCCTTCCCTGAATGAATACTTAACTCTTACTGCCCTCCTCTATCAGACCATGAACCCCAAGCATGGTGACCATCTTCATGGAGAACTCCTGGGTTTAATTCTATGTTCAAAGAGGCCATGTTGAGGGTCAGAAGACGTCAATCTTAGCAATCATGTTATGTATAAATGGATAAAAGCAGACAATTTATTTAAACTATTGTGTCCCTATTTCTTTAGCTCATGAAAGTTGGGATAATAATACATACAGCAGAGGGTAGAAATCAGACTACATGTAAAGCACCAGGTACAGTGCTTAGCACAGAGTAGATACCCAATATATGTTAATTCCCCATTTCAAGAGCTTGTCTCTTCTCCCCTACCTCAGTTCTGGCCAATGTGTCACCACACCTTCATAGAAATCCTCTCCTCACCCTTCCTACTAACCCATTCCCCAGCTCCTGCCTCTCCTGGAGGTAGAGATTTTGTTAGGTAGCCTGGTTTTAATCCCAGCTATGCTCAGTTCTGGATGAGTTACATGAGTTAATGTGGACTCAGGCAGGTCCCTAAGTCCCTTGAACTCCATGGGCTTCCTCATCTAAATTCATTCATAGGACCAAATTCATTCGCTTATTCAACAAATTTAACACGTATTCACTGAGTGTCTACTATGAGCCATGCCCTAAGAGTATGGCATTGAGTAAGATGGAGATCTCCCTGCCCCCATGGAATACGGGAGGAAGAAGAAAGAAAGAGTATGATTTCAGAGAAGGGGAACTACTCTCCTGGAAATAAGACAAGGTACTGTGATGGAGAATGACTCCATGGGGCCTCTCTGCTGATGGGGATATTTCAACTAGAGGGAGAGCAAGAATATGGGCACTGAGATGGCAACCAAGCAAAGCTCGTAGCAGTTCTTGATCCAAGGCTCTCCCTATCTCAAATACATTCAGTGATTCCTTGCCTACAATATTAGGTTAAAACTGGTTTGATGTGTTGGAGGCCTTCTGCAACCTGGCCCTCATTTACTTTCCTAACCTTGTATAAAAGGATCCCAGCTCAAGTGTAAGTAGAATTCGATATGTCTAGGCATGTCTGGCAACAGGGGAGCACACCCTGTCACGAGTCTGTTTGCATGAGGAATGAGAAACCTCCAAGAAGAAAGCTCATCTTGATTAAAGGAAGGGCCTGCCCTGTGAGCTTGACAGAGTAATAGATCCTTATTCCTCCAAGGCTCCAGAGAGAGAGGCAGTTCTGGCACTCAAGTACCTGGCCCAGATCCACACCTATTCAAGTTCCAGAGATGGGGCAGGGAGCCCTGGAACCCAGGCAGCCCTGCTTGGGATCTTTGTGTAGGAGTAACCCAGAGAGGAGACAGGCTTCTTCCCGACTTTGCCATAGTCCCTGAGCAACTTGCATTCCTTCAGAGCCACAAAGCAGAAGTGCCCTCCCAGAGGCATTTGGAACAGTCAGGACTTAAGGTGGCTCCAAATGAGCACTGAGGGCTAGAGTCAAGGAAACCAGAGTTACTCTCTCTGTGTCACACAATATGGTTCCCAGAGTGGTCAGGATCTCAGCAGGAAACACGGTACTCGCAAAAGTGATGACTGAAGGAAATTTAAAGAATGGCTCTTTTATGGGGATTTGAGTGGGGTTATGGAAAACCGGTAAGAGACTGGTGCAGTTCTTGAGGGCTAGGTATCAGCAGGAAGCTGTTACCACCAGCAGGCCTGAAAGGGAAAAGGCAGAAGTGGTTACTGCCACCAACCACTGGGCAAGAGCTGGAGCCATAGGCCACAAGACAGAAGCTATGGGCCTGGGTAAAGATCACAGCCACCAGCAGGCTGCCACCCAGCAGGGAGGGAGCCACCTTCCTGTGGCTTGCGAATGCCCAGCACTGGACAAACCCAACCAGAAGCCAAATGGCAAGGCTGTAGAAGGCTAAGCCATCCCTTGAGGTCAACCTCCTGAACACAGGGCAGGATAGAGAAGAGTGAAGGGTACACCTACAGGCTGGGGAGGCTTAAGGAAACTAAGTTATACTAATTTTCCCCTACTCTTCCCCTCATAAACACCCTGTCTTAGGAACAGAAATGAATAATTCTGTGCTCCCATTCAGAACACAGGACTCAGAGTCAAAGACTTGGGTTCAAATCCCAGCTCTGTCACTGTACCGGTTTCCTAGGCTGCTGTCATAAATTACCACAAACTGAGTGGCTTAAAATAAGAGAAATTTATTCTCGCCCAGTTCTGGAGGATAGAGGTCCCAAAATGTTAAAGGTAATGTGAACAACTGGTGCATAAATAAACTGTTCTTTGGAACAGACTAAAAATCTAGAAAATAAGACCAACTATATACTGAAATTTAGTATATGGCCAAGATCGTTTTTGTCTTTGTTTTTTGCCAGGAGGTATTCTCCTCTAATCAAGATAGTTTTTTAATCCGTGGAGATAAGATGTATTTTTAATAAATGATCTTGGGACAATAAGGTAGCCTTCTGAGATAAAATAAAATATTCATACCTAACACCACACAGAAAAACAAATTTCTGAAAGATCAAACACTTAAATAATAAAAATGAAATCATAAAAGTACTACAACAAACCATGGAAGAATTTTTATATTATTGCATTTGGGAGAGGCAGGCCTTTCTAAGAATGATACCCATATCAGAAGTCATTTTAAAACTGTTTAATACTTTTAGTTACATAAATATAGAATTATTTCCCATGGAAACATAAACACCGTAAACAGAGTCAACAGACACATGAAAAGCTAGGAGAATATATTTGCCAATTATACCATAGATCAAGGGCTAATTTCCTAAGTATTTAAACAACTCTTACAAATAAAGAAGAAAAAGATTAACCCATAGAAAAATGGACAAAGTATAAAAACGTCCACAAAAGGGGACCTGTATATGGTTCTTAAAATATAAAAGCATGTGCCACTGCACTTTTAATAAGAGAAATGCAGATTAAAACTACAGCAAAGTACTATTTTTTTAACCTACAGAGGTAAAAAAAAAAAAAATTGCTGCAAGAATCAGCAACATTTGCTAACACACAGTCTTGCCCACTCTCGCACCCTGCTGGCGTGTTCTCACAACCTCCAAGGATAGCAACTGACAATATCTATCAAAATTTTAACTAGACATACTCTGTGACCCAGCAGTCACACTTCTGAGAATGTGTTTTACAGATATATTCTCACAAATGCTAAATATCCATTTGAGCAAGGATATTCTTTGCAGCATTATTCACTATGGCAGGTTGGAAATGATCTAAATGTGGATGTTCATAAAATGGAATACTATCATTCAAAAGAATTGGGGGGCAGGTAGAATTAGGCACCTCTATTTGTCCTAATATGGGACTATCTCCAAGACATGTAAAGGTAAACTTGAAGCCAACTGCAAGGAAGGACTGCTGGAGGGAACTCTCTGCTGCTGGCTGCCCCCATTCACGCCACAGCACCCACACCCCCAGGCACAGTGTCTGCTAAGGAAGCTAAAGCTTCAGGTCACTTGCAGAGGCCCCTGCCAAGGCCCTGGGAGGGGACCCAGCAGTGTGTTCACATGGTCCTGTGTTTTTGTAGAATTTGCAAAAGATATTTTAATCACAGTTGTTCAAGATGACAGTGTCTTTCTCTTCCAACTTCCCCTCTGTCACATATCACCTTGTGTGAAGTGACACTGGAGCAGCCACAGGCTTTTCTGGGACCTAGCTGTGGGAAGGTAGGTTAGAGACACATTCACTGTGGGTTCAGTGGGATGTGTTCACGTGGTTTGCAGTAACTTCCATGCATACTTATTGTTTGCCGTCCTGTGCTGAAAAGCCTCTCAGATATATTCCTATTGTCCACTGTGCCACCTCACCTGGGATGGCCACACAAAGGTAGAGGTCACGAAAACTGCATGTCAGGCAGTTTATTAATTTTTTTTAAATACCATGTTATTTTTCTAGAATCGAGGGTATTTTTGGTACTTGTCAGTTTTTTTTTTAATGTGTAACTTAGTTTAATTTTTTTTCTTTTTTTTTGAGACGAAGTCTCGCTCTTGTCCCTCAGGCTGGAGTGCGATGGTGCAATCTTGGCTCACTGCAACCTCCACCTCCTGGGTTCAAGCAATTCTCCAGCCTTAGCCTCCGGAGTAGCTGGGATTATAGGCACCTGCCACCACGCCCGGCTAATTTTTGCATTTTTAGTAGAGACGGGGTTTCACCATGTTGGCCAGGCTGGTCTCAAACTCCTGACCTCAGGAGATCTGCCTGCCTCAGCCTCCCAAAGTGCTAGGATTACAGGCGTGAGCCACCGTGCCTGGCCAATTTTTCTATTTTTTATACCAAAAATTAAAAGCAAAATGCAGAATACCATGTTAACCTTTGTCTTTAATTAAAAAGAAAAAAAAAAAGACCTGACACAGTGACTCATGCCCATAATCCACCACTTTGAGAGGCCAAGGTGGGACCTGGGCAACATAGTGAGACCTCGTCTCTATAAAACGAAGAGAGAGAGAGAGAGAAAGAAGAGGAGGAGGAGAAGGAGAACAACAACAGAGACTACTACTGTCAGGAGTGTCCTTCCGATTGTTTTAGATCACTGGAGTCCAGGTTAGAGGACAGGCAACCTGATACTACCCTGCTTGCCCCCGCAAAGGGGAGACTTTTATTGGTAGAAAACTCATGTTCAGTATTTTATAGTGGCCTTTTGTCTCCTCTGCAGAGTCCTCAGAGTCAGAGTTTCTCATATATACCTTAGTGGTTCGCTCCTCATCTCTCTTCAATTATATTACAAATGAACAGATTGTCTCTAGTGTTTCACTATTGGCAAACAATCCTGTCATGAACATCTATGTACGTGCAGTGTTTCACGCTAGTGCCAGGTGTTTCTGTAGGACAGATTCCTAGAAGCAGAATGATTGCATTAAAGATTGTTCTCCAGTGTTATGGTGCACCCGTACCATGGTAAATTATGTGGCCAATAAAAATAATGAAGTAGAGGATAGAGCAATTCCTAAAGGAGGGGGGCGGTGAGGAGCACAAGGGCACAGGCTGCAAAACAAGATATATGGCATGCCTTTAAGATGAGAGTGAGTAGGGAGTACAAGAGAAGGCTTCCACTTCCTGCTTCAGAGTCCTTTAATTTTTTTCAGAATTTTAAAAATAAGCAGAAACTATCATTATAATTTTTTAATATTAAGAGAAAGAAGGTACACCTGTTGTTACACAACTATATCAATACTTACAGGAGAAATTCTTCTTCTGTTATCAGGAATGTTCTAACTTTACATGAAGAGGCTGGTCCCACCTCTCTCTGGGACTTGTTTCTGAAACAAACATTATCCCTGGGACTTTAGAATTACTGTTTATCTTGGCTTGAGCTGGCAAAGAGAGTCTGCCCCCGACATCACACCAGATACGGTGATTTCTGCCTTGCCTCAGTGCTGGCATATTTCCAGCCCTTCTTAAAACAAGCCTGGGGGGCAGGTTCAGGAGGATCTACTCCTTGGCTGCCCAAGGACACCAGAGGACCCTGGTGGTTCCCACACTTACCTATATTTACTACCATGAGGCACTGTTGCACTTCGGGTGATTCATGAAGAGAAAAACAGGAGCAAAAATGTTTCAGGGCTCGAAGGGTGTTGGGCTGGGCTTCCAAGCTGTGCGGAAGGGGCTTTTTGGGGGAGTATCTGCAGGAGGCTGGAGGGCTGAAGGAGGGTCAGTGAGCACAGTGGATGAAGGGCACATGCCTAGGAGCCACTGATGGCAGGGTGAGGGCAAAAGCTGGTCCCATGGAGGCTGAGGGGTCTCAGGCCATTAGTAGTCAAGCAGAGAAGGACAGGGAGTGGGAGTTCTGGGAAGTCTCTAGCAAGGGTATGACTAACCAAAGCCACTCTGAAGCTAACTGCCCCCCACTTCTCTCAGCCAGTCAATCATTAAGTCCTGCGAGTTGACTGTTTCTCCCTTCTTCCTTGTACTAAGAAGTGTCCACCATGTGCCAAGCCATTCTAGGTGCTGACGATACATCAATGAGTATGTGCCCTGCTATCACGGAGCCTACGTCCAAAGTTGAAAAAAGCAATTGCATAATTATGTTTTGTGACTATATTGTTATGAAGTAAAAGCAATGCTGTAAGCCCCGCAGTTTTTTTAAAAATCAACTTATTTACCCAAGTTTCCTAAACTTACCTCAGAAACCATCCTCCTCCTCCACTTTTTGTGTATATAGAATTTATTTCTAAAGTAGTTTTAAGTTTAGAGCCAAGCTGAGTGGAAAGGAGACTTCCTATATGCCTCCAGTGCCCACATGTGCACAGCCTCCCCTCACTATCAACATCCTGCACCAGTGTGATACTTTTGTTAGAATAGAGGAACCAGCGTTGACACAACATTAACAACCGAAGTCCATAGCTTACATTACAGCCTCTTTTTTTTAACAGAACAATGTGTTACCACTGAGACTGGCAGGTATAGGCAGGAGGGAGCCTACAAAGTTTCTCAGAGGGAAGTGGCACACTTGGATTAGTATTTTCTGCACAACCAGTTTGCTCATTTCTCCTTGTCTGACCCAAGAATGTGTCCATATCTTCTGAGTTTCATTTGGTTCAGATGCTACAGACACCTCCCTGGCCCAGGCTACTGAAATGACTTTCAAACTGATCTAGCAGCCACCAGACCATTCGCCTCCCTCACCCCTATTCGGCTCTGAATCCAGACTCCTAGTTAATTGAAGAGCATCACTTGCTCTGTGGCATGAGCTTACTCAAACTTTTCTAGTAACTCCCCAGCAGTGGCTTCCCATGTAATTATCCATAGAACCCATTTGGTGATGGCAGTTGAATATAGTAGTTAAAAACAGACTCTGATATCGGTAGCCCAGAGACTACTACATCCTAGCCCTGGAAATCCCAATTTCCTCACCTTTAAAAAGCGATAGGTGGGGGCGGGGCGGGGGCGGGGGCGGGGGCTCACGCCTGTAATCCCGGCACTTTGGGAGGCCAAGGCGGGCGGATCAGGAGGTCAAGAGACTGAGACCATCCTGGCCAACATGGTGAAACCCTGTCTCTACTAAAAGTACCAAAATAAGCTGTGTGTGGTGGCGCATGCCTGTAGTCCCAGCTACTCGGGAGGCTGAGGCAGGAGAATCGCTTGCATCCGGGGGGCGGAGGTTGCAGTGAGCTGAGATCGCACCTCTGCACTCCAGCCTGGGCAACACAGCAAAACTCCATCTAAAAAAATAAATAAATAAAGCAGTAGTGGGGAGGCCGAGGCAGGAGGATATCACTTGAGGCCAGGAATTCAAGACCAGCCTGGACAACAAAGCAAAACTCACCTCTACCAAAAAAAAAAAAAAAAAATTAGCTGGAGTGGTGAGTGCCTGTAATCCCAGCTACTCTAAAGGCTGAGGCTGGAGGATCATTTGAGCCCAGGAGGTTGAGACTTTGGTGAGCCATGATCAATCATGCCAGTGCACTCCAGCCTGGACAACAGAGCAAGAACCCAACTCTTTAAAAAAGAAGTGGTAGAGACTATGATGGGCTAGAGTTAGAATGTCCAGTCTAAATGGCACAGCAGTTACTCAGCTCCAGTGGCTTGTTGCCAAATCTCCCCACTGTTAAGGAAAAAATTTTGTAAACTTGATGTTTATGTGAAATCTAATTTTGTTTCGCTGTAGCAGCTGTAGTAGACTGCAACCTATGGCCACAAATTCCTCCCATCTCTATCTGCCCACCCTTTACAATGTGACATTGCTGCTCCCCCATCAGAGATGAATTCTATTCCTCCTCCTCCCCGTTCTAGCCTGGCCTTGTGACTTGTGTTGGCCAATAAGATGCAGTGGGAGTAACATTTGTAACACTGAGTCGAGACCTCAAAAAGTCTTGCAACTTTGACTTTGACCCTCTTGGAATGCTCTGTTCTTGTGTAAAGAGGCCCAGGATAGCCGGAAGGAAGGAAATTGAGATACCGGCAGAAAGAAGTCACATGGGCAGACAGAAGCAAACTCATCTCAGCCATTCCAGCCGCCCCAGCTGAGGCTTCACACTTGGGAGTGAGGCTGTCTAGGACCAACTAGCTAAACTGCCATCTGAATGCAACCACATGAGTGTGCCCAGCTGAGACCAGGGGGAGAATCACCAGGTTAAGCCACAGAACTGTGAGGAAAAGTAAATTATTGTGGTTTTAAGCCACTAAGTTGGGGTGATTTGTTACACAGCCATAGATAACAAAGAGAAATAATTAAGGCATCTTGCCAATCAAATGCCTCAAGTCACCAGTTAGTGATCTCTTAGGTGTGAACTGCTTGAGGACAGGAATCATATCTTGTTGATCTTGGTATCCTGAGTGCCTACCATTGCCTGATAATTAACACATAGTAAATCCTTTGTGAACAAATAAATGGAGCTGTAAGAGGAGCTCCTATCACAGCTGCAGCAGCCTTGAGCATACGGCTTTATTGTATGTGCCTTTCTAATCCCAACAGGCACTAACATTTTCTCCTGCAGTTTCTATAATCCTGTGTTAGTCATGGTTCTCCAAAGAAACAGAACCAATAGGAGAAACAGAGAGAGACAGAGAGAGAGATTATGGGAATTGGCTCATGTGATTATGGAGGTCAGGAAGCCCCACAATCTGCTGACTGCAAGCTGGAGAACAAGGCAAGCCGGTAGTGTAATTCAGTCCAAGTTTGAAAGTCATTTCAGCAGCCTGGGGAAGGGTGGTGTCTGTAGCATCTGAACCAAATGAACCTCAAAAGATACGGACACATTCATGGGTCAGACAAGGAGAAGTGAGTGAACTGATTGTGCAGAAAACACTAATCTATGTGTGCCCTTCCCTCAAGAACCTGGAGCTCTGATGTCCGAGGGTAAAAGATGGACGACTGGGCTCAAATAGAGAGAATTTGCCCTTCCTCTACTTTTTTGTTCTATTCAGGCCCTCAACGTATTGAGTGATGTGGACCCACATTGATGAGGGAAGATCTTCATTTAGTCTACCAATTCAAATGCTAATCTCTTCCAGAAACACTCTCACAGATGTACCCAGAAATAATATTTTACCAGCTCTATGGGCATCACTTAGCCCAGCCAAATTGACACATAAAATTAACCATCACAAATCCTTATTAAAAAAAAAAAGTTTGCTCAATGATGAAGTAGTGCAAATAGAATAACGAAATGGAGTGGCTAATGAACAACGGAGCCAAAAAGAATTGTGACATTTTGCTACATGTTGGGAGAACAAGATAAGTGTTTGCCTTGACCTAATGCAACCTCAAAGAAACAATAGGGAGTCTCGATGGAGGCAGAAAATGAAGTGTAGCCAGATCCACCCCAAATTGGGAAACCCCAAACCAGGCAGGACTATGAGCAGTAGCCAATGGGTGCTAAGTTAGGAAGTGTCCAAGTTTTGAGGATGGAGAAAATAATACAAAAACAACACAAGATAAAATTGAGGCTGGGCACAGTGGCTCGTGTCTGTAATCCCAGTACTTCAGGAGGCCAAGGTGGGCAGATCACCTGAGGTCAGGGTTCAAGACCAGCCTGGCCAACATGGCAAAACCCCACCTCTACTAAAAATACCAAAAAAAATTAGCCAGGCATGGTGGCATACACGTGTAATCCCAGCTACTAGGGAGGCTGAGGAAGGAGAATTGCTTGAACCCAGCAGGCAGAGGTTGCAGTGATCCGAGATCGCGCCATCGCACTCCAGCTTGGGTGACAGAGTGAGACTCTGCCTCAAAAAAAAATAAATAAATAAAATAAAATTGAAATTTACCTACTCTGTCTTGGAAAAACCTTTCATGCTAGGGACTGGGGGTTGGCAAGGTACCAAGGCTGATCGAGCCCTTGGGCGTCTCTCTTCCTCTGCCCTTTGCCATCAGGGATGAAGAAAACTTCTCTCCAAGGCTGAGCAGCATCTTTCAAAGAAAAAAAAAAAGAATGCAGTAGGGAAAGGGAGTGCGTGGGGGCTAAAAACCAGCCTCATTGTACGAACACTCAGCCCATATTCCCCTCCCTGACTCTACCTTTTGCAGAGAGGACTGGGGGTGGGACATGCAGTCCTATATTCTACCAGGCCACCCTGAGTGGGAGGGTCCCGTTCTGCAGGCTCCTCTGCAGGTTGTTCTTTTGAAACATAAACTCCTGGAGTGTTAGAATTGGAAGGGATCTTAGGCACTGTTTGGATCAATCCAACCCCATTCATTTTACTACTTAAGAGGTAAACAGTGTCCAACTGGGAGCATGAATCCCTGAACCTTTGGTTAAAAGTCTGAAGTTCGATCTGTGGCCTGTCTGGCTGCCTCATTTGAAGACTGCCCTAGATGTTTATTTTTCATCTGATTTCACCCATGTGATGAGGAATTGGCTGCAGTGTTGTGGAAAAGATCGCCGGACCTGGAGTTAGGAAACAGACTTTCAAATCCCAGCTCTGTCTCTGGCAAGCTGTGGAACTCCAGACATTACTTAAATCCTCTGTGCCTCAGTTTCCTGACCTGTGAGATGGGAATAATAACAGGACCGACTTTTCAGGATTGTTGGGAGATGATTAAATAAGATGAGCTATGTATGTAAAGGGCTTGTCAAGCCTCCTGGAGCAGATAATACTCCTTAACGTGTTTTCTTTTTTTGTTTTTTTTTTTTGTTTATTTGTTTTTGTTTTTTTGAGACAGAGTCTCTCTGTCACCCAGGCTGGAGTGCAGTGGCACGATCTCAGCTCACTGCAACCTCAGCCTCCCAAGTTCAAGCGATTCTCCTGCCTCAGCCTCCCAAGTAGCTGGGATTATAGGCTTGCGCCACCATGCCCAGCTAATTTTTGTATTTTTAGTGGAGATGGAGTTTCGCCATGTTGGCCAGGCTGGTCTCAAACTCCTGACCTCAAGTGATCCACCCACCTCGGCCTCCCAAAGTGCTGATATTACAGGTGTGAGCCACAGCGCCCAGCCTCCTTAACGTGTTTTCTTCTGCTGCTGCTGCTGCTGTTTTTAATCAATTGCTCTGAGCCTTGGTTTAGGATTGCAGCAAATTTAGAATTAAAACATGTAAAGTGGGTGGGCCACAGTGGCTCACACCTGTAATCACAGCACTTTGAAGCTCAGGTGGGTGAATCACGTGAGCTTAGGTGTTTGAGACCAGCCTAGGCAACATGGCAAAACCCTGTCTCTACAAAAAATACAAAAATTATCCCGGCGTGGTGGTGCACACCTGTAGTCCCAGCTACTTGGAGGCTGAGGTGGGAGGATTGCTAGAGCCTGGGAAGCCAAGGCTGCAGTGAGCAATGATCATGCCACTGCACTCCAGCCTGGGCAACAGAGTAAGACCCTATTTAAGAAACAATTTTTTTTAATTTAAATTTCAACACTTTTTAAGACTCATGGTTAGGTATTTTGTAGAAGGTCCCCCAATCTGGGATTGTCTGGTGTTTTCTCATGAAAAGACTAAGGTTGTTGATTTTGGCAGGAGTAGCACAAAGGTGATGTGTGCTTCTCGTTGCAGTATATGGGGGCAAATGATGTCAACATGATTTATTGCTGGTGATCTTCATCTTGACCATTCGGTTCAGGTGGTGTTTGTGAGGTTTCTCTACTGTAAAGTTACTGTTTTTTTCTTTCCATAGTCCGTAAGAAGCAGGTCCCCAAGTCCAGAGCACACTCAAGGCAAGAGGAAATAAGCTGCACCTCCTGGAGAAAGGGAAATCAAAGAATTTGTGATAGTGTGTGAAAACCACTCAGGTATTCATGTATTTTGGGGCAGATACTTGAAGGTTTTGCAAATGTCCTGTTTTTCCTTAAAGTTTTATCTACTGCTTTTAGCATTAATCAATGGATCTTGCCTGTAGCAATTATTATTGTGATGATTTAATACTGATTTTCTATTTTCCTTATTCCTTCTACATTTATAATTAGAATTCTTCTGCATTTAGTTCTTCTCTCTCATTTAGTTATTTATTCAATACTTTATTTACATCAGTATGGATTCATAAAGGTTTATTTTACTCTTGGAGTTATAATCCAATATTATTATGTATTACCGTTGCTCAAACTGTTCCAGATTTGGCCATTGGGAGCTCTTTCAGGTTGGCTCCTGTGTCCTTTTGATATGCCCCTTCCTTCCCTTTTTTTTTTTTTTTTTTTTTTTAGCACTTCTTTATTTTCTGGCACTAAAAGTTGTTCCAGGATCATCTTATGTGTTCCCTATCCCAGCTCAAGAATTAACCATTTTTCCAAGGAACCCTGGCTCCTTTATTGGAGAATATTATTTAGAAACCAAGATCTGGGTGCTAAGTACTCTTGTTGCTAATGGGGTATCACTTCTTTTAGGCCCTCTTTGCAGACAAAGCTAACAAATATAAGTATATATACTAACATACATTTTATATATATATATGTGTGTGTGTTTGTGTGTGTATACCATATCTATATTTATTTCTCTATCTGTTTGTACATACATACACACCATATAGACATCTATGGATTATAAATCTATATAGAGATCTATAGATAGATAAAGATATCTATATGGATCTATTAAAGATATTCTATACTATTGAGTGTACATATATGTATTAAAATGCACATGAATTCATGCTGATATCTCCAGCTCAAATCCAGCACCACCACCATCCTAACACCCCTCTTCTTTCTGTGACAGTGAGAAACCTGCCTCCCACTAGCGACAGTTTATTTACTTATTTGTTCAACACTGGTATGCATAGAAAGCAGTTGCGGAATTGCTAACCTGTAACAGGCTCTTGATAATCCCAAAGATGGCTTGTACTCAATGTGAACAAAACTGAGTTCTTCATTTTATAACCAACCCAAACCTCTCTTACTCCTTTTCTCCACTCCCTTCTCTCCCCCTCTATACTCTATCACTGTGATTGACACCAGGCACATGGATGCCATCACTGACATCTCTGTGCCTCCCCTCCCACAGCAAATTACCTCATCTAACCTCATCTTTCACCTCTTCTCCCCACCTCACATGCATGGGCAGGCACACACATGCACGAGCACACACATAACACATATACACACATAGTATGCTCCTGCCACTTTCGTTCTCCAACTGTATCAAGCTTTGGGGCATTGTACATGCTGTTCCATCTGCTTGCAACACTTTTCCTCTTCCCACTCCTCCTGTGATTGGCTAACTTCACATCTACCTCTTTCAGGAAACCATCCCTGACCACTCTCCAAGCCTATGTCAGGAGACCTCATTCCCTTGATATTGTGAGTTTCTCTCCTGTTTTAGCATTTATCTTTTTTTCTTTTTTTTTTTTTTTAAACAGGGCCTCACTCTGTCACCCAGGCTGGAGTGCAGTTTCACCATCTTGGCTCACTGCAACCTCTGCCTCCCAGGCTCAAGTGATCCTCCCACCTCAGCCTCCCAAGTAGCTGGGACTACAGGCGTGCACTACTACACCTGGCAAATTTTTGTATTTTTTGTAGGGACAGGGTTTTGCCATGTTGCCCAGGCTGGTCTCAGACTCCTGGGCTCAAGCGATCTGCCCATCTTGGCCTCCAAAAGTGATGGGATTACAGGCGTGAGCCACTGCACCTGGCCACATTTATCATTCTGTATTCACAATTCTCACTTACTGTTCCAAATACCTGTGAAACAGCATTTCCCAAATTGTCTCAAGCATTGAATGAAGTATCACTAGAATGTGAGCTCCATGGAGACAAGTGTATGTCTGTTGTGTTCATTGTTGTATCCTCAGTGTCTAGAACAGTGCCTGGCACTATTAGGTACTAGTTAATATTGGTTGAGTGAATTAATTAATGTAGCACTCGGCCTCCAAGATAGCACCATATGACCTTCACCTTCTGGTGTCCCCACACTGAATTAGGGCTGGTCTGTGTGATTAATAGGGTATGGTGGAGGTGACAGTTCCTTCCAAGGGAAGGTTATGAAGTTTCCACCCTGGCTTCTTGGGTAGCTCACGGTGGGGTAAGCCCCAACTGCCATGTCATGAGGACACACAAGCAGCCCTGTGGAGAGCCCAGAGGGTGAAGAACTGAGGCCTCCCACCAGCAGCCAACACCCACTTGCCAGCCCTGTGACTGAGCCACCTAGAATATGGATCCTCCAGTCCCAGCAACACTTCCAATGACTGTAGCCTCATGAAAGATACCAAGCCAAAACTGCTCAGCCAAGCTGCTTCCAAGTTTCTGACCCCCAGAAACTCTGAGAAATAGTTTTTCACTGTTGTTCTAAGCCACTACGTTTTGGGGTAATGTGTTACATGGGAGTAATTAATGAACACAGTACTGTCCTACAGAAAAGAGCATCATGATTAAGTAAGTTTGGGAAACACTGGATTAAACAGCTAACGGGATTTCTCAGAGGACTCCTCAGAGCTTTTAATATATAATACTCATGGAGAATCCCATCCTCATGTAATGACTTACTCCTTTTTCATCTTATTAACTCTTTCCAGTTTGGAAATGTAGTTGTAAGTAAATCTACAGTCGGCCAGCATCCCAAATAAAATAACACCAAGATTGTCTAAGGGCGGCAGGACAGGAAGAATTTCTTGAGGATTTGGGCCTCAAATTCCTACTTTTTCCTCCTTCAAAAGTCACCTTTCCCTTGGGAATCCCATGAATTATGGCTGCATCTACCAAGCTGGCATCAGAAGACAATGTTCTCCCCTTCACTACTCGGACCCAAACACGGGCACTTTTACTTAACCTTCCATAGCAAAATTGAGATCATAATGACTGACAAAATTTTGTAGGAAACCCAGTGTAGGGAATTCAGTTGGGTCCCCAAAAGAGATATGTTCAAGTCCTGAGCTCCAGTACCTGTAAATGTGACATTATTTGGAAACAGGGTCTTTCTAGATGTATTCAAGTTAAGATGAGGTCATAGTGGATTAGGGTGGGCCCTAAATCCAATGATCAGTGTCTTTTATAAGAGAAAGGAGGTAGATTTGGACACAGAGACACAGAGGAGCCATAGGGAACAGCCATGTGACAACAGAGGCCGAGATTGGAGTGATGGTTCGACAAGCTGAGGAACATCAAAGCCTGCCAGCAGCCATCACAAGCTAAGAGACAGGCATGGAACAGATCCTCCCTCAGGGCCTGCAGAAGCAACCGACCCTGCCAACAGCTTGATTTCAGTCTGCTGGCCTCCTGACCTGTGAGACGATAAATTTCTGTTGTTTTAAGCCACCTGGTTTGTGGTGCTTTGGTTCAGCAGCCCTACGAAAGTAAGACATCCAGGAAGAACTGAAAGGAATTGCTCAAAGGAGCAAAAAAGTGGAGCGCCACCCAGCAATGGAGCTGCCTCCTTGCCGCTTGGCCCTTGGCTCCCGGCCCTGCCAGGATTCTCCCTCACTTTGGTGGGGGCTGCTTGGGAACAGCCTGGCCTAACTTGTGCCCTCAGGGTTCAGGCCCAGGAGAGAGAAGTACAGACAGATGCTTCCTCTAACTCTACCCAAGGCCTCAGTAACAAATCCCCATTTCCTGACCCCAGACTCTCTTTATTCCAGTAGAATGAACATTGGGACCATCTGTTCCTTTCAGAGAATGTCATGTTCCCACCATAAGGGATGGATTCACAGGTTATCTCAAAACGTAATTGTCTACTGTTACTACAAGAGATACACAAGCAGCGAGACAGGACAGATTCAGTGCCTTTCTCTGACATCCCAAAGCCGCAGGGACTTCCCCACCATTCCTCATTGCTCTGTTCACCTCAGTCTCTAGGCAGGAAGGTCTCTCTCATTAGTGATGAGATTGTCTGCTCTTCCAGGTCAAGGCCGCAGTGAGATGCATGTCCCTGGAGCCTAGCACAGGGCTTGGCACAGAGCAGGGGCCCTGCAGCACTTTGTGGGGAATTGGCTACCTGAACAGCCAAGACACTGAGGCCATTAAAACAGGCTCCCAAAAAAGCAGCCAAACCCCTGTGCACTTTCTGCATCTGGAATTTCCAGGAATTCCTCTCCATGACAATGTAGAAAGTCCAGCAGTGGGTTCCAAGGCATCACAGAACTCAATCCAAGCAGATCCCAAACCCCAATGGAAAGCTGCACAACACGCCACTCCCCAAGCATCGTGGAGGCCCAGAGTTCCAGCCAGAGAAGGAGACTCAGTAAGTTCAGAGGGCAGATGCTCCTGTACCGGCGCTCCAGGCTGTGCCTGAGACCATCCTCAGATTCTCTAGCTAGCAGGACAGAGCCAGGTGAGGGGAAGGATGAACTGCAATGTGAGGACTTTGTGTGCCTGTCTCCTCCTCTTCACCAGCTGACTCTCTACCCAGGGCAGCCTAGACAAGATTTAGAGACTGGGGCAGTGGGCTATTTTGGAGTCTGGAATGGGAAGGAATGACAATTGGCAGGTGACTCTAGTACTTGAACTTTCCTGTGCTGAAGAATCACCAAAGGTATTCTTCAATATGCAGATACCTGGGTCCAGCCCTCCCTCCCAAGGAGGTTAAGTGTTGCCTAGGAATTTGTATTAAAAACAAAACAAAAACAAAAACCTCCTTAGTGGTTCAAACACAAGTAATCCTCAGACCTGGGCCAAGAAGGTCTTTTCTGACACCACCTGGAGACCCAGCCTTGTCCTTCTCTCTCCTAACTACAGCCTCAGGAAGCTACATGTCTGTAGAGAGCCTGGGAGGAGACAATGACCCCAGTCTCAGAGTGACTACACACAAAGGCGCCAGGAGGCCGACCCACATCAAAGAGAAGAGGGGTTAGGCCTGAACAGTGTGGGCCCAGAGGGCATAACGAGCCCCTTACAGAGCAGTCACAAAGAAGCAGGTGTGAGCCCAATGTGAGGAAGAACTTTACGGCAAATCTCTTACATCACTCACGGCAGAAGGCCTACAGTCTAGTGGGAGAGAGCCCATCATCCTTAGAAAACTAAATGCCCTGGCAGCCTATAAGGTCCTTCAGAATTCAGCCTGGCTTCCCTCCGCAATCCCTTCTTATAGCCCCCCTACTTCCAGAACTTCACCTGCCTTCCCACCCTCGAAGTGGAACCTTTCGGAGTTCTCCAGATATACCGGGCCCTAGAGATCTGTCAGCCTTCCTTACTTGCCACTCCCCTCCAGGACTTTGCCTCTTCTGGTCCCTCTGCCTGGCCTGCCCTTCCCCTACTCTTAGCTTGTCATCTTCACGTCCCAGTTTAGAAGTCACCCCCTGAAGTTCCCTGCAACCCCCACAGCTGGATGGAATGCCTCTCCTCTGTTCCCTCTGCATCACATACTTAAATTGTTCATTGTGGGACGGAGTGGCATGGGGTTGCGTGCCTTGGTGGGGAGTCCACTACCCGAGAGCGGGGCGGTGGATGAACGAGCAAGCAGGGAAAGAAAAAAGTTGTTCACTGAAGGCAGGCACGGTGGTTCATGCCTATTATCCCAGCACTTTGGGAGGCTAATGCCGGAGGATAGCTTCAGCCCAGCAATTTGAGGCTGCAATGAGCTACGATCCTGCCACTGCACTCCAGCCTGGACACTAGAGCAAGACCCCATCTCTCTCCCTCTCTCTCTCTCTCTCTCTTTCTCTCTCTCTATCTCTCTCTCTCTCTCACACACACACACACACACACACACATTGTTCACTGACTCCTCAAGGTCTAATGTACTCTCTGTACAAAAAATATTGAGTTTGAATTGTTGAATTGTAATAAGCTGTTTATTTACTTTTGCCCCATGAGGCTATGAATTCCTCCAGGACCAATTGGCTGGCACTTTGCTGCTGTTTAATACATATCTGACAATGTATGAATGGCAGTGTCCTGGCAGAAAACAGAATAGTCCACCTTGAGAGGCAACAAGTCCTAACAGCTTTTTGTTTACACAGAGGCTGATCCACCCTCTCTCAGAGATCTTAGAGGTGGTGCTGAAGATTGTTAAATAGGACACGAGTGCCCTAGGGTCCCTTCTGACATGGTGATTATGGGGCAGTGACTCTGGCAGGGGGCTGAAGGGGATCTTTGAAAAGCAACCAAGGCCCGGTGAGCTAATCACTTGATATCAGTTTGGTTCACAGCAGCTTGTGTTCCAGAAAGGTAAAGGAAATTCATTGCAAAGCAGCAACAGGCGAGGAGTTACTCTGGTTCTGTTGTCCCCCAATCCAGAGCCAGCCTCTGTCACACCCACCGCTGCTCTCCTGAGTACGTGCTAGGACTGCCTGGACTCATTGGGCATAGAGAGGCCCCACAAGCCTGAAGGTGAGGCAAGTTTCCCAAGTGCAAATGCCCGGAATGTCTTTTAGGCACGTCCCCCTGCAGCCAAGCCTAGCCAAATCAAGCTATTTGTACTCAGTACCTACCGTGTGTCAGGCTCCAGGTGAACAAGACAGACAAAGTGACTTTTCCCAGCGCAGTGGAACTTGGCCTCTCGTAGGCCATCAAGACAGGGGACAAACCAGGTTTCCAGGCCAGGCCCGTCAGTGGTGATGGATGTACCAGCTATTTAGAAGGCCAGCATGGGTATATTTGCAGGATAGGCCAGGAACTCACATAGTGCTGTGAGCCCCAGGGCAGGTGACATTCAGAGCTGCTGGGTAGACTGTTTGCTTTCTGCAGTCTACCTCTGAAGCACAAATCTTTCCAGAATATCTTCATAATCCCCAGGAGTGGAGGATCCAGAGGGAGGGCTTGTGCCAGCTCTCCCTCACCTCCACCCTCCCTCCAGGGAGAGAAGCCTTAGAGGCCTGGACCTCCTGAGTCAGCGTGTCTGAATGGGGGCTGGGGACAGGAGCCCAGGAGTGCAGCGTTCAACGTGCTGCTGATTATCTATGTGACCTCAGGCAAGCCCCTTTCCCTCTCTGAACCTTAGAATCCTCCTCTGTAAATGAGAGAGATCAACTACATCAGTGTGTCCTCATCCTGGCTATGAATCAGAATCATCTGTGTGGTGGCAAGACTAAGGAGCTGGAAAAATGCAGCCTCCTGGGCCTCATCCCAAAGCTCCTAAGGAATCTGGACCCCCAAGGAGGAGAGTGGAGAGGCCTACTGAAGCCCTGGCCTCCAATCCTGGTCCCAGTCAAGGAGCCTCTGAGCCCCCTCATGCCTTCCCCAGCCTCCTCCACTGAGAAGCTCTTTGGGATGCAATGTTCCCATCCACATTCCATCTCTTTCCAACTTCTGGGCCTCCTTGGGCCAGGGCTGGAGTAAGCTGCCCCAACCCATCTCTCCAAAGAGTTCTGGAGCCTGAAGCACTGGTCATTGAGCAGTTTATTACCATCAACCTGTCCCCAGCTTTCCAGCACAACAGCCAGCCCACACTCTAGACACGCCTTCACTCCAGTCCATTCTGGCACCTAGCCTCAGTCTTCACCCTCCTTCCTCCTCCACACACTCCTTCCCCCAGCCCTCCAAGGCAGCACCAGGCCTGAGGGCCACACCTCAGCTGGGGGAGGGGAGGGAAGACAGTGAGACAGACAGAAGCTGGGGAAAGAGGAGCCAGGGTTGGCCCCAAGCTTCTGTAGCCACCACTCCAGGAAGGAGGGAAAGGGGGCAGAGCTGAGGCTGGGGCTGGGGTTGCCAGGTGATGACAGTTCACGTGGTTCAGGCAGGAGGCTCTTCTCCAGGAGGTGCAGGGAAGCCACTCAGGTCTCGGCCAATGATCTCACTCACTGTAAAGGAGGGGCAGTTGAGAGACTGGGCTAGAGGTGGGTCCCCTCCTTTTCCAAAGACCCACCCCTAATCCATTCCAGGCAGGCCTTAATCTAGGAGGCCTCTAGATTCCTCCTCTACTGGCTTCTGTTCCACTGGGCCTCAGTTTCCCCAACGTGTCTTGACACCTGCTCCGAATCAAATCTTGCCCAACTCCCTCCATGTGGGCTCCCAGGCACCCGTCCTAGCCCTTTCCTGCTGGCTTAGCCTGAAATGTCAGGGGAATCGGTATCAGCAGGGCCAGAGATGGGTGTAGCCAATGGGAGGAAGGAGAGGCAAAACAGGAAAGCTCCTCCTCACCAACCCTGACCACAGACACCGTGTTTAGGGGAAAGCTGAGGCAATGGCAAGTGTGCTTGACTGGGACCTCAGCAAGCTACCATCCCTCTCTGGAACTCAGCGCCTGAACTTGCAAATTGAATGAGGTGGATGGAATGATCTTGAAAGTGCTTCTAGCTCTGAGATTTTATGATTTGGAGCAGAGGGCAGAGGCAGAGACAGGAGAAAGGCTGAGACAGTTACCCCATGCACTCTTCAGAATTCAGTTAATTGGATTCAGGCAGCCACAGGCATCAAGAACATGCCTCCTGGGAACCTCCAACTGGCCCTGAGAGACCAGGGATGCCCGATCTCTGAAAAGCCCAGCTCCAGCCCTCAGCAAACATGCAGAGCAATCTCTTGCACACACTCACACTCACAGCCCCCAGTCCCACACCCACCTTCCTCCAGCGTGATACCCTGGATAGGGACACTGTCTCGGAAGCCGCTGCTGTAGCCACCCCTGGATTTCTCCTGCTCCGGAGCCCCCTCCCCAGGGCCATAGCCTGGCCCTACCTTATTGTATCCCTCAGCAGGTAGGGGATGCACATCACTCTGGGAAGGGAAGGGGCCTTCAAGCGGTGGGGATGCAGGAAGAGGAGGCCGAAAGGGGGCTGGCGGAGAGAATGGCAGCCCCAGGGGAAAAGAGGAGCCCCGCCCTCCATACGGGTCACTAGGGAAGGGGCGGGGAAGGAAGGAGACTGGAGGTGGTTGGGCACAACCTGTGGTACCCCTAGTCTCAGGGAACATCCGCAGGCCCGGTCTGTAGGATGGTGGGGGCCCCGTCTGGGGGTACAGAGGGGGCATGCCATAGCCGAAGCCTTCTGATAGGTAAGGAGTTTCGCAAGCAGGGTCTTCATGGGGATAGGAGGGGTAGGGGGGCCTGGGTGGTGAGAAGTCCATGTCAGTGCCCAATGGGGGTGCCGATGCTGAAGGGAAGCCCCGCAGAGATGAGTCCGGTAGGGGCTCCTCTTTGCAGATCACTGGGAAGACAGGAAGTGGGAGGACATGCTGGTGAGAGGTCTGGTAGTCTCCCAACTGCACACCTTCCAGCTGCCTGCTCCTCCCAGGTTCCATTCACCCCTTGGCCCCTCACGATGAGTACTGCTTCCCTCTGCCCCTGCTCCAGCTCCCCATATCCCTATACCCCCACCATGGGCTGTCCCAGAGCGCACCAGGCAGAAACTTGAAACTCTGGGTAGGACTGCGTTTCCTCCGCCCATTGGAGACATAAAAGTAGACCTGGACTGGCCGGGAAACCCTCTTGTTGCTGTACTCGGGGACAGTCAGGGTCAGCGTCACCTAGGGAAGAGTAAAAATGAGGCAGGGAGCCCTCGGGCATCTGGGCTTAGCCCAGCCTTTCCAGGGGCCCAGACTCCACCTCCTAGCCTTCTCCATTTTCTAAGATGCAAATTTCATTCCCTAGAGATGCACCTGCTTACAGAATGGCCAGTCTACCTCCTCCAGAAAAGTCCACTCCCCTGAGCAAGAGGACCCAGCTGAGAATCCCCTGCCTTCTCCCACCCCCGCCCCCCAGGAGGTATCCAAGTGACACTGGTACCTCGTTGCTCTGCAGTCGGTTCACCGTGGCCTCCTCCTCCCATTGCAGCTTCCCATCTGTCCAGAGGGAACAGAGAGCTGCAGCCCAACTCCAGCACCCCTGCCCCCTGCCCTAGTTCTCTGCCATTTCCCCTCCTGTTAGAGCCAAGGCCAAATTCAGAAGGCCCTAGAAGGTCTGACACACAGAGGAGCCCACTGCATGTTAACTTAATATGAGTGGAAGAGGTAGGGTTTAAAACTGTCCTCAAGGTACAGGGAAGCAAACTGAGACCAAGGGAAATGGCAGGGCCAGCCCGGAAACCAGAGAGAGTCAGTAACAGAAGCAACTCTTGAGCCCTCCCACCCAGCTCCAAACATCCTTTCCCATGATAATGCTGAGAAGGAAGACCAAAGGTAGGAAAGGGTCCTAGCTCGACAGAAGGCAATGAGACCCCCAAGTATCATGACCTAGAACCTCTGGAGAAGCTCTGACATGGTCCCAGGATGCTAAATTTGGATATAGGGGCCAGAGGCAGTGGCTCATGCCTATAATCCCAGAACCCACCACTCCCACCTTGGGAGGCCAAGGTGGAAGGATCACTTGAGTCCAGGAGTTTGAGACCAGCCTGGGCAACATGGGGAGAACCTGTCTCTACACAGAATATTTTTGGAGGATTGCTGGAGCCCAGGAGGTTGAGGCTGCAGTGAGCCATGATTGCATCACTGCACTCCCCTGGGTGACAAAGTGAGATCCTGCTACCAAAAAAAAAGAATATAGGGACTGAGGCTCTTGGTGAGCAGCGTTTGGAGAGGGCAAAGGCCTCAGGTTGGTGCTGGCAACTCAAACCCTCAGTCTTCCCTTCCTCCACTCCTGAAGCTCCATCTCGGGGCATCTAACAGGCTCTGTTAATCACTGCCCATAACTCAAGAGGGGCCCAGCGAGCAGCTGTGAGGGTGTAAATCACCTCTTCCCTTCTCCTCATATACCCTATCTACATGGGGGTAGATTATCTCAAAGCAGACTCCTCTTTATTAGACAGAATGTGCATTGCTTCCATTTGTTCAGCATCCTCAACATTTTAGATTGCTGTCGTACCCATCCCACATGGAAAGCAGACAGTGTAATAGAAAGGGTAGTCTGTCTGTCCCATTTTACAAATAAAAAAACTGAGGCTCCACTGGCTAGTTTAGTGACAATGCCAGAGATGTTTCACCTGCCACTCCCAAGCTCTCCCTGCCTGCCCTCCCCTCCCAGCAGGTACTCACCAGGACCCCTCTCAATGAACACCACCTTGGAGTCTGGCAGGAAGTTGGAGCCAGTCAGTACCAGTTCCTCGCCTCCTCTCACAGAGCAGGCACTGGGGCTGTAGGCCTCCACCTGGGGCAGCTCCTGGGCTGAGCGCTGGGCTGCAGAGCAGTGCAAGGAAGAGGACTGGCTGGGCTGGGCATGGAGGGGTGGCCTCCTCTGTCCCCACCCTCTTTGGGAAAACTGCCACAGGGCTCTGAGGGAGCCCTCCTCAGCAGTAGACACACAAATAAACCAGTAATATCCATGGAGTCACACATACCATGTAAGGGGCCACTCCCAGAGCAGAGAGAGGGTTAAACAGGGTAGACCAGGGAGTTTCCCAAACAAGGGCACAGGGCACCCCAGGAATAGATAGGGTCCAGTGTCACTCTGGGCCACCCCAGAGACAGAGTCTGTGGCAGGGGCAAACTAGAATAGAAAGAAGCTGAGTCCTCTATAGAGCTACCCAGGACAGACAGGGCACAGGATGCTGCAGAGGGAATGGGCAGACAGACACACACACACAGACAAAAGAGTTGCAAGAGACAGAGAGATGGCCCAGGGCCTCTTTGCTCACAGCACTCGATGGGCACTGATGCTGCCTGTACTGAGACGACCTTCCCGCCGCCCTGGGGCACGTGTACCCGGAACACCAGCCGTACACGTGTGTTTTTGCGCCCGATGTCCGTCTCACCCTTCCGAAGCTCAATGTCTGAATTCCGAAGCTTCAGGATTCCCGCGCAGTCAATGCTGGAGGCAAAGGATGGATGGCAAGCCCTCCTAGCTGAAGCCAGAATGGTGATACATCCCTAAAGAGGGAAGTTCCCGCCCTCCATCCAAAGCCTTGAATGACTTTCGATGAGTGCCTAGGAGGCTATTTTCTAACCCAGAGATGGCCTCTCTGGGGTACCCCCCAACCCCAAAAGTCCTCTTCCAGATGGTGGGTAGGCCTGAAGCCAGCTCCTAGGAAAAATGTCTACCTCTTCTGGGAAAAGGAAGAAGTGGGCTAGCATAGGCCCAATGGAGAAAGCTAGTACAAAGCCTGTGGACTGAGGGGAAGTTGCATGGGACTTACTTGGCCGCCATGTTGTTCTCAGGCAGCAGAGTCATCTCCAACACCTTGGTGCCACTGACTACGGCTTCATAGCTGGCCGTGGCCACCATCTTGCCTGTGATACGGTGCACCTGATAGAAGGCATGAGGCCGCAGGTTCCTTTCATCTGCAGTGCCGATGAACATCTGTAGGGTCAGTGGCTTCTCACTGTAGCCTAGGAGCTGGCAGAGGGAGAGAGCGGCCACCTCATTGAAATCCCCACCTTCTCATCCTTTATTCATCCCTAGATCTTCAGTCTACCATGGGATGGGAATGGTGAAAGATAAAGGATATCCTGCAAGGGAATCCCCTGGGGAACTGGGCACCCGTTGTGGAGAAAACATGGCCTGGAGTTCACAGTGTTTTTCTTGGAATAAAGCCCAAAGTGGGCTGGGCAAAGGCAGAAGAGCCTCCAAAGAGACTGGCCCAACTCAATACAGAGAAAACTTAACTCCCAGTGACTTTTGGCCTCAGCCTAAACCCTCCCCCATATCTGGCGGGCCACCATTTTCCAGAGTAGACATGAGGCTGGTGTCCCATGGGATGAGCTGAGTGGGGGTGGAAGGACAGAGGAGTAGAAAGTATATCCGGGTCCTTGCACCCCTCCTCCCCCAACTCCAGCCCCTCCCCCAGGCTGCCTGCAGGGTCAGAGCTGAGAGGGAGTGTGGGAAAGGGCAGTGCCATGTGTCTGCATAGCTGGAACCTATCTGGGAGAGGAGAAAGGATATCAGGCCTGCTGTCTGTCCTTTACCTTGACTACGGGGTGACCGCCAGGGGCAGCTTTGACAGCTCCACGGCTGCCTTCTGTCTCATAGTGGGCCCGGTGGTGGGCTCTAGGCTGTACCTCGATCCTCAGCTCCAGTTGCTCATATTGGCTGGGCAGAGGCCAGTCCAGTGGGGGTAGGGCAGAGGTCCTGGGTGGGAGAGAAGAGCATTGATCATGTGCAGCCTCAGACCCCAGTCAGGCCCGTACTGGATCTGTGAGGGAGGAGGGGGTATGGGTCTGAGAGAAAGGAAAGCACAGAAGAAATAAAGAAGTACATCAACACTTGTGAAAAGAAGGGAAAAAAGAATTTTTTTTAAACTAAAAAAAGGACAAAGAAATGAAGAAATCCAAAAGTCCAGAAGCAAGGGGAAGTAGGGGACAGAGCCCCTTGAGGTGTGAAAGATGACAACAAGCCTAAAACTCCCTTCTTCCCAGCTCTGAGCGCAGGGGTTGGGGTGGAAAGGCTTCACTTGGATACAGAGGATTCTCAAGCCCATCTCAATCCCTAGACCTGGATGGAAAGAAAAAAGAAGTGCCGCTTCAGACCAGAAAAGGCCTCAGAAATGAACCCTTTGTTTTACAAATTAAAAAATTGAGGCGCATTGGCTCACACCTATAATCCCAGCACTTTGGGAGGCCAAGGCAGGGGTGGGGGGTGGTGTGAGGATGGCTTGAGCCCAGGAGTTTGAGACCAGCCTGGGCAACATGGTGAAACCCCGTCTCTACAAAAAATACAAAAAGCAGCCGGGCGTGTTGGTGCTCCTGTAGTCCCAGCTACTCCTGCTGAGGCAGGAGGATCGCTTGAGCCCAGGAGGTCGAGGCTGAGTGAGATCACACCACTGCACTCCAGTCTTGGTGACAGAGCAAGACACTATCTCAAAGAAAAAAAAAAAGAGAGAGAGAAAGAAACTGAAGCCAGCAGCTACTGACAGACCTAGGACTGAGCACATTCTGCTCTCAAGCCAGCTCCCTTTCCACTAGTTGGGGCTTGATAGGTGGAGTTCCAGGGAGCTAAGGGTTTCAGATGGGACAACTTATCCTGTATTGTGCTCCCTAATACCCTAGGACAGTGGATCTCAACTGGTAATTGCCCCCCAAGTAATTGCCCAGATATTTGGCAATGTCTGAAGACATTTTTGGTTTTCCCAACTAGGGGAGTGGGTGCTACTAGCCTCTAACGGGTAGAGGCCAGGGATGCTGCTAAACCATCCTACAATGTCCAGTACACCCCCACATAACAAAGAATTATCCTGCTCAAAACAGTAGTGCTGAATTAATAGTGCTGAGGTTGAGAAACTTTGCCCTATGGGAAACCCAGGGGTACCAGTGTTAACGTTTCTTTCCCCTAGAAACTTTTCTGGACAGAGCCAGCTCAGTCTAACATCTCAAGATTTAAGATTATTGAAATGGGCAAGATTCTCTGAGGGTGGAAGGAATAGAACTGCAAGTTTTAATATGAATTATCTGACTTGCAAATATATGCTATTTTATTCAAGTTAGCAGCTATACTTTTAAGCTAGTAGGTCAGGCTCTAGAAATTAAGGAATGGAGAAGGGGAATTTCCTGCAACAGAGTGGAAATCTGCTTAGGTCTGGCACCTATTGAAAGGCCCAGAGTGGAAGGCTGAAATCCAGCCCAAGTTCCACACTCAGCCACATGCCAGTGCAGAGTGGGGGCTTGGGAGCACTCTATAGGCTACAGGAACACCTCCTTAACCTAGTTGATCCTCCTACAATAGCTAGGGGTGGGAGGGTGGAGGGGCTTTTTCTAATTGGCCCACAGGGAACTGTTGCCCTCTTGTAAATCATCCAGAGGTGCACTTTTTTTTCTAGTTCTCTTTAAAACCAGGTAGTTGGCAGCTGCTGAGCTGGTTGCAGATACTCTTTTGAAATTCAGATGGCATGAAACTAGTGTCTTCAAATCCATCCCTTGACCCTCCTGCTCCCCTACTGGAATGGCTGGAGAGAGCGGCAGTGCCAGGCGCAACCCTCACCTGAAGATAGGGCTGTGTCCCCCAATCCGGGCCTTGGACCAAGCGAGTGGGGAGGGCACTGCCAGGTAGTCCATGCCAGCCACCTCCTTCCGGGAACCTCCTGGAGGAGCCACAGACTCCTCTGCTCCCAAGGGCAGCTTCCCATTGCATGAGGCAGGCTCCTCAGACCGAGGCAGAGCCACTGCCTGCTCGCTGGAAGTCCGCCGTGTCTTCTGAGGGATGCTCTCAGCTGGTGGGGCCCCCACATAGTCAAAGGGACCAGGGGACCCCGGGTCCCGGGCCAGAGGCAATGGGGGTGGTGGAGGTGGCTCAGACCCCTCTTCCCCCAGGCTGCCACGGCGGGACAGAGCTGGGGAGGCTGAAGATGGGGTTCCCGAGCTGGAATAGCGCCGCTTGCCACATGGAGAGGCAGGCCGCGGGGAGGCTGGGGTGGGCCCAGGAGCACTGAGGAGTAGCCAGCTATCCTCTGGCCCTCGGCCTCCGGGGCTTGGACCATACAGGCTCCAGGGATCTTCGGGTGTCCATGGCCGAGGGGAGGCCCGGGGCGAGGGCAGCGGGGAGCCCAGGCCAAAGCGGGAGGCCGCCTCATTTAGCTCAGACTCCACCTCGTCGCAGGCTGCATACAGGGCTGCCTCGTCAGAGGCATCGGAGAAGAAGCTCCACGAGGACAGGCTGCTGCTGCCAGGGCTTGGGCTGAAGAAGGCCCCCCCACCCTGGCCCCCTGCTTCTCTGTAGCCCCCAAAGCCTTCTGGTGGGGGGTAATCTCTAGGAGAGCCGTCCCCCCAGGCATCAGGGTTGTCCTCCAGCGCTGCTGGCGGCTCCGGCGTGGGAGAGATGGAGGTGATGCGAATGCTGGGACACTCGAGAACACGGCCACCCCCAGCACCCCCAGCACCCCCTCCTGGTCCTCCCAGCCTCACCGACCTGGCGGGCTGGCTCTCCCAGGTGCCAGGTGAGGGGGCTGGGCGCGGCGGTGGCGAATGCATGCCAGGCCGAGGGGGTGGAGGTCGGGGAATACCGATAGGTGCAGCGCCATAGGGAGGGGGCTCTCCCAAGGCCAGACGGCAGCATGGCGGGGCATCCTCTGAGTCCAGTTCTGTCAAAATGGGAAGAGGAGCAGAGGGAGAGGGGGAAAGAGACAAGCAGGTGAGATGGCTAGGTTCCTTGAGTGGCCAGGCTGCAAGTCCTTCTATGCTCCCTGCCCCTCAGCAAAGAGACCTTCTGAGCCACAAGACAAAAGCAGAGTTGGACCTGGGAAGATGGAGGAGATTGAAGCAGGCATGCCAGGCCTTTGCCCACTGGCCCCTGGATCCTAGGACCGAGGGTACCCGATCCAGTGGGTCTTAAGGTGAGAGAGGTGGGTCCAGAGGGGCTGGAGCTGGGGCTGGGCCTGGAGGCGTGTTTCTTGAGGCACTGGGCTGGACTAGGGGCGACTCACACATGAACCCAATTAGCAGCGGTTCCCAAACCCCCAAACGGCGCTGGCAGGAGCCCCAGTTGCCATCGCAACCGTGGCCAGAGGGGAGGGGGGCGTCAGGGCTGTGGTGACGAGGGGAGGTGGCTCCTCCCTCTCTCCTCGCCATCTGGGGGCGGAGGTGCAGCCGAGGGGGTGATGCGTGCTGGGCCCAGCCGGGGGAAGGGGGGCAGCGGGCAGCGCGGATTCGTGCGAGCGGCGGCCGCCGCCCCCGGCTCGGTCCCCGCCATCTGCCTCTCATTGCGGCCTGACGGGGGAGGGGGAGGGGCGCCCCAGCGAGGCCTGACAGCGCCCCCAGCCCCGGGCGTCCAGTCGGCCGGGCCAGAGCTCGGTCCGCCAGGGGCCAGCTCCAGCGCCAAACCTCCCCTTCCCCTGGCGGCGCCTGGTGCTGTTGGGGCCGTAGTTCCCGCCCGCCCCCCAGTTCAGTGACAGGCGGCCCAGCCGGGAGGCGGCGCACAGCCAACAGCACCCCCACCCCCACCCCAGTCACGACCTAAAAAGGAGAAAGTGGTGCCCGGGCCCCCAGCCTCACTTCCGTAGGCCAACGAGTCCCCCCGACTCCCTTCGACCTCTGACTCCCTCACCCCCCACCCTACGCTCGCTGCCTTAAATTCCCCAGACTCAGGATCCCCGGCCCTCCTCTCACTGACCCCTAGACCCCTTCCCAGCCCAGCACTAACCTTCCCCCAATCCCCCCGCGCCCAGCGGGGGGGCCTCCTTTTCCTCCCCGAACACCAGCTTAAATTCCAGCTCCTCATCCTCGCAGCTGGCCGCCCCCATGGATCCGGCAGGAGCCCCCAGGTCCCGGCCTGGGTGGGAGGGGGGAGCTCAGGAGGCTGCTGTATCTTCACCCGGGTGGCTCCCTCCCTCCCTTTCTCTGAGAAGCCCCCTCCTCCGTCGCTGCCGCCTCCCTCCAGAAGCCCCCTCGTTATTATAGAAACTTTTCCAAACTTTTTTCCCCCAAACTTCTTCAAAGCGGTCCCCCCCCCAGCCTGTCCCTGATTGGCTGCCGGGGATGCTCCAGCCCCTCCTCCAGGGATGAGATGGGAAAACCACGCGCCCCTCGTCCTCCCCCACCCTCCCTCCCTCTGTCCTCTCTTCAGTCCCTCCCCCTCAAAAAAAAAACTGAATTGGAAAACGGTCCTTCAAGAGTGATACTAATGTTGCCTATTGGTCCGCCGTTGTGACAATCATTTCCCGCAGGGAGCCCAGCCCCCACCTCCCCTAGTCTCAGTTCAAGGTTCTGGGTCCGAGAGCCTTAAAGGGGCCACATCCTGGGCCCCCAGGGTAGAGAGCCCACGGAAGACCCTTTTTTAAATTCTGAAGGCTGTGTAGATAGCACCTAGCAAGGCAGAACCACTTCTCCTCCCCTTTCCCTCCAAGCCTGAGGCCAGGAGGGTCCTGGGGGCAGAGTGGCACCGAGTTGCTCGGAAGAGGAAAAGGCTATTCTTCCGCCTCCCTTGCCTGGGGCTACTCTGCCCGGGCCTTCTGGAAGTCTTTGCTCTGCCGAATCAGCGCCTCCATCAGCCATTCCTCCAGGACCCCCAAAGATGAAGAACGCTTAGCCAGCCTGGATGCCTCTGGGAGCAGTCCGAGCCAAAGAGGCTTTGAGAACTGTCCCTAGGCCCACAGCCCTTGATGGGCGTAGATCCAGGCCAGGCTTTGCCGCTGCCCTTGTCCCAGCCACCCAGAGGGGCCGTGAATTAGCCTCCACGGGAAGTTGGCAGCCTCCTCCCTAGAACTGTAGTCTGGAATGAATCTCTGACCCGATAGCATCCCACTCCGGCTCTTCTAAAAATCCTTGCCAGGTTTACTAGGGGCCTGAAACCTCCGGACCCTGTGGGTTCCCCTCCTCTTCCCCCTCCTTGCCCCCCCCCCCAACAGGCTGGACACCTGTCACCTGGGCTGGAGGAGGAAGGAAGACCTGGACTGGAGTTTCCGGGAAAGTCAGGCTTGGAGAGGCCTGGGTTGTGTGAGAGGGAGTTAGATGGGAGATTCGTGACTCGGTGGGAGATACTGGCGAGGCTGGCGGGTAGGAGGGATGGGAGGGTGGTTATCATTTTCTCCCACACACACACAGTTTCAACCTCTCTTAGAGGCCGCAGCGTCTCCAGTCTCTAAATCCCTCCGGTTCAGGGCCTCACCCCCAACGCCGCCCCATCCCAGCAACTAAACGGTTAAGCGATGGCCCCAGGTCAGACGTTTACAAACACTCAGAAGCCGGGCGGGGACCGCGCCCGTTACTCTAATGAGAAACAGGCTCTACGGGACTGGGGAAAGAAGGGAGGGCTGGCCCGACGGGCCGGAGCTCCGCAGCGGCCGAGGCGGCTTCCCTCCCTCCCCTCGGTCCTCCCTCGGGCCCGCCCAGGGGACCCCCCCCCCCAGTCCCCGGGGACCCCAGTGACGTGCGGAGCTGCCCCGGCTCCGAGCCCAGGGCCGCAACACAGGAGGGGCGGGGAGAAGAGGCCAGGCCGGCGGGGAGAGAAGAATGTTCCGAGGCCGAGCGGGGAAGCGGCCTGGTTTGATTTTCTTCTTTCTTTTTTTTTTTTTTCTTTTTTTTTTCTTTTTTTTCCTTTGGTTGGTCTCCTCAGGTTACATTTCCCTTCCAGCTTCATCTCGGAAATAAAGGAAGGAGAAACACACGGGGAGGGAGGACGAGGAACACCTCGACCCATCAACCAGCCTGTACCTAAGAGGGCAAGGGAGGTGGGAAGCGGAGGCGAGAAAAGCAGGGATAGAGACCCCGAGGCCCAGCCCCTGTTCCCCCAGACTCTGCCCCTCCCCGGCCCCACTCCCCGCAGGCACAGCACATGCAGACGCACACATTCTTTTCAAATGTCATATTTCCTTTGATCCTGGGCAGCGTTTCTCCATGTGTCTGGCTCAGCTCCTGCCCAGCCAACCGCCTTCCCCTCTCACCCCCGTTTGTTTTCCTGGAGAACCCTCCTCCTCCTAGCATCTGGAAGGCCCTGAGGGCTGGCGTCGGCCCTCATTCCCCTGATGACTCTGGCCTCTCCTCCCATGACTCAATTTCCCCTCCATGGGTGTTGGGGGGTAGGGAAGGGAGGAGCAGAGGGGAGAGTGGTTGAGATTGTTCAGAGTGCCAAGCTTCTCTGAGGCGGGGGGCGGGGGGGCATCCCCTTGACTCTGAAAACCCTCCAATCTGTCTCGGCTGCGGCAGAGAGATGGAACTTATGACTTCTGAAATGTTCGGCCTGGCGTTGGAGCCTGGGCAACAGCGGGTAGTTGCGGATTTAAGTTGCCCTACACTTCTGCCCCCTGGCGACCAGAAAGACCCAGCCCCCCGTCCTTGGTTCGCGGTTTCTCGCGCCGCCTGGCCTCGGTCTCAGCTCCGCTGCCTCCTAGCGCACATACCAGAGCACAACCCGGCTTTCTTACCTTGGTTGGTGGCTTCTGCTCTGCACTTTAACAAGCATCATTCAACTTCCTTGGAGGTGGATGTTATTTATTTCTTTTTTTAATTACACAAGATGCAGTCTTCTCTTTTCCCCAGAGGTCTAAATAAAGCTAATTAATATGCATTCTTCTTGTAAACAATTCAAGCTATACAAAAATATGTAGTAAACCTTGATGGTCCACCATTTTGTATGCCTTTATTAACATGTACGCACACACACATGCTCTTTTTATGCGCGTGACAAGCATTTTTCTTGCTTTTTTTTTTCCTCACTTAACAAATGGTTGGAAGATCTCCCACAGTACCATCTGAAAATGATGATGAAAATGCCCACCTTTTCAGTAGATAAAGTGACTTTTACAAATCAGGTTAGCAACAGAGTTGATCTGGAACCCAGGCCTCCTGGGTCCTTGTCAAGTTTGCTAATTCATTCCATCACATTTTACACAGGAATCTGTCCCAGGCTTGGCTCCTCCAGTAAGTAGAGCCTGAGACAAGAACAGGATGTAGGTAGTTTATAGTGAAAAGCAATCAGAAGGAACAGAAAGAGAAGAATGGAAAAAGTGAAACTGGAAAGAAGAAAAGCCAATCCAAGGGTGTGCTACAGAACAGGTCACCACTCTGAGCAACTGGAATATTATCCTACTGAGACCGTCTGTATAGCCATAGAGAATGTAATTGAAGAGAAGAGGCCAGCCTTGTCTCTACTAAAAATAAATTTTAAAAGGCCGGGCGCAGTGGCTCACCCCTGTAATCCCAGCACTTTGGGAGGCCAAGGCAGGCAGGTGGATCGCCTGAGGTCATATACACAGATATACTATATACTATACTATATAGCATATACACAGATATACTATATATATATCTGTACATCTGTATATATGTATACACAGATATACATGTATATAAAGTATATATACACAATGTATATATATACAGTCATACAGTATATACGTATACACAGTATATACACAGTGTATATATAGAGTATCTATGTATACACAGTATATATATATATATATATACACACAAAAAAAGTTTATTGTGTATATATACACATATGCACACACAGTAAAGAAAGGGAAAAGCAATGGGTTAAAATAATTTGTTATATTAATATACTTTGGGGTTTTTTTTTTTTTTTGAGATGGAGTCTGGCTTTGTTGCCCAGCTAGAGTGCAGTGGCATGATCTCGGCTCACTGCAAACTCTGCCTCCCAGGTTCAAGTGATTCTCCTGCCCCAGCCTCCCAAGTAGCTGGGATTAAGGCATCTGTAACCCCACACCCGGCCAATTTTTGTATTTTTAGTAGAGACAGGGTTTCACCATGTTGTCCAGGCTGGTTTCGAACTCCTGACTTCAAGTGATCCACTCACCTTGGCCTCCCAAAGTGCTGGGATTATGGGTGCGAGCCACCGAGCCCAGCCCACTTTTTGTTTTTGAAAAAGGAAATACGTATCTTATATTGGTCGATCACAGGGATGAAAAATAACACTACGAATTCTGTTTTGAGTCTTAAGTTTTACAAAGTTGTCAGTGACCTTATCAATATTGATTTTTAGCACTTTGGGAGGCCAAGGCGGGCAGATCAACTTGAGGCCAGGAGTTCCAGACCAGCCTGGCCAACATGGTGAAACTTTGTCTCTACTAAAAATACAAAAAAATTAGCCAGGCATGGTGGCACATGCCTGAAATTTCAGCTACTCAGGAGGTTGAGACACGAGAATTGCTTGAGCCTGGGAGGTGGAGGTTGCAGTTAGCTGAGATTGCACCACTGTACTCCCGCCTGGGAGACAGAGCGAGACTGTCACACAAAAAAAGATCTTCATGTATATATCTTCAATAGACCATATAGACAGATTTGTGGATCTCTCCCACTCCTAGTTGATTAAAGAAAACTTCTTAGTAATTTTAATTTTTACCGAGATACCTTTCACATACCATAAAATTGACTCTTGTGTACAATTCAGTGGGTTTTAGTATATTCACCAAGTTGCACAATCATCACCATATCTAATTCTAAGACATTCTCATCATCCCAAAAGGAAATATTATAGCTATTAGTTAGTAGTCACTCCGCATTCTCCCTTTCCTCCAACCCCTAAAAACCATGAATCTACTTTCTGTCTCTATGGATTTGCCTGTTCTCGACATTTCATGTAAGTGGAATTATACAATATGTAGCCTTTTGTGTCTGGCTTCTTTCACTGAGCATAGTATTTCCAAGGTTCATCCATATTGTTTTATGTATCAGTATTTTATTCCTTTTTATGGCTGAAAGCTAATTTTAATTTTGAAAAATTTTTTCCCATGAAGTAACATATATAAATTTCTAGAAAAAAATATAGATACATATTTTGAGACAACGTCTTGTTCTGTGGCCCAGGTTGGAGTGCAGTGACACAATTATAGCTCACTGTAACCTTGAACTCCTGGGCTCAAGTGATCCTCCTGCCTCAGCCTTTTGAGAAACTAGGACTACAGGTGTGTCTTAATTTTTGTTGAGACAGTCTCCCTGTGCTGCCCAGGCTGTCTTGAACTGCTGGCCTCAAGCAATCCTCTGGCTTCAGCCTCCCAAAGTGCTGGGATTACAGGTATGAGCCACTGTGCCTGGCCTTAGGGCAAAAAAAATCTTAAACCTAAGGATAAGATTGATGAGATTCATAAAAGCCCAATTTCACAATAAATTCCAGAAATTTATTTTCAATGTGTCTTTATTTCTCCAGGATTGAAGCTAATAGCTTTCAAGTGTCTCAGTTGAAAAATGTTAAACACAAACATTCCAAGTTTTCATATAATGTATCATTCATTACTTCATAACATATCACTTCCAAAACTTTATAGCTTTAAACCACAATGATCATTATCCCTCATGATTTCTCTGAGTAAAAAATACAGATGATGCAGTGAGCAAGGCTTCTATCTGCTCAGCAATGTCTGGTGGAGAACTTGAAGGCTGGGAGCTAGAATCACCATGTCTAGCAGTTGATGCTGTTGACTGAGACTTTAGCTAGGGCAACCAGCTGTACCATGTATACACATGACTGCTCCATGAGGCTTGGGCTTCCTTACAACGTGGCAAGTATCAACAGACAGAGAGAGAGCTCCAAGCAGAATCTGTCTCCTTTTTATGACCTAGCCTTGAAAGTCACATAGCTGTACTCCATTGATCAGACAGTCACAGCCCCTGGCCAGAATGGAGGGGTGAGAACATACACTCACACCTCTAGGTGGAAGCAGTATCAGATATACTGTATGAAGAGCATGGAGAATGGGGTATACACATGTGACCATCTTTGGGAAACACAATCTATCACAGTCTGCCCTCTGGTCAGAACGGTTCACATTCCTCCCATACTCATCCCCACCCTACAAGACCCTGAAGCCTCATCCCATTGTGGTACCAAGCTCAGGCTCAAAAGCCTAGATCTCATCACCTAGATCCTGGAACTCAAGTGTGAACAAATGCCGTATAACAAATCACCCCCAAAATTTAGTGGCTCCATTAAGATACATACTATCTAATTGAGAGATAAGACGTAAGCACATGAAAAGTTTCACAATAATAAAAGAGTTTAACAAAAATAATTCAAGAGATGTAACAGGGCAATTCTATCAGTAGGAGATGTTTGCTTGGAAGTAACTCAAACTGACTTCTTGTAACTTAAGCAAAAGAGGAATATTATAAAGGTAGACCTCACAGAACCAAAGAAAAGGAGAATCAGTCGGGCTTCAGGAAGAATAGGAAACAGAGTGTTTCTAGGGAACTAGTCAGCAGGACCTGATGCACAGCCTTTGCATGGTGCTGGGCATCTTCAGTTCCTGGTATGTACCAAGTTCTTCCTGCTTCCAGTACTTGGCAGATGCTGTTTTTCCTGCCCAGATCTCTCTTTCTACACAACCCCCTTTGCCTGACTACCTTCTACTCATCTCTACATCTCAGCTACCATCTCAGATCTTCATAACACACATCCCAATTATAATAAGATAACTGCATAGGCTGAGCACGGTGGCTCACACCTGTAATTCCAGAACTTTGGGAGGCTGAAGCAGGCAGATCACTTGAGCCCAGGAGTTCGAGACCAGCCTGGGCAACATGGAGAAACTCCATCTCTACAAAAAATATAAAAATTAGCCGGGCATGGTGGTGCACACATGTAGTCCCAGTTACTTGGGAAGCTGAGGCAGGTGATCACTTGAGCCCAGGAGGCAGAGGTTACAGTGAGCTGAGGTCATGCCATTGCACTCCAGCCTGGGTGACAGAGTGAGACTCTGTCTCAAAATAAATAAATAACTGTGTAAGTACTTATTTAATGTCTGAGTACCCCACTAGAGTGGAAATTCTCTAATGAGAGGTACCTTGTCTTATTTCTCTACCTACATCTTTACTTTTTGATTGATCTAATTAGCAAATACCTGTGGAAATAAATGAGGGCTAACCAATGAAAACAGGCAAATACTATTTATTCAGAGCTCTCTATCACAAGTTAGTCAGCCACCATCACTTGCATTTTGGCAGAAACTCAAAAGCAGGCAGAGGAGTGGGAAAGCTTTATAGTGGACAAAGGGAAGGCTTCAGGTATGCCCTGACTGGAGGCTGTGGCATGGGGAAGTCATGTGTGGCCTAACTAGAAATGGGGCATCATTTCACCCGCAAAATGGAGTAAAGAAAAAAATATTATAGAAGTGGTGCATCATACAAGATTGGTTAGGAATGCATATTTGGCTTTCTCTGATTGATCCTAAGTTGGAAGAGGGGACAAAAATTTAAAAAGCTGTCAGTTATTAATCAAGTCCTGGCTCTTTGGAGCAGATTTTTGCAAGGGTTATTGTTTGGATTCCTGGGCTGGTTGCTAGAGATAGTGATCTGACTTTTCACAAGTCTGACTTTTTTTTTTTTTTTTTTGAGACAGAGTCTCGCTTTGTCACCCAGGCTGGATTTCAGTGGCACAATCTTGGCTCACTGCAACCTCTGCCCCCTGGGTTCAAGTGATTCTCCTGTTTCAGCCTCCTGAGTAGCTGGGACTACAGGTGCCTGCCACCACTCCTGGTTAATTTTTCGTGTTTTTAATAGAGACAGGGTTTCACCAGGTTGGCCAGGCCGGTCTCGAGCTCCTGACCTCAGACGATCTGCCCACCTCGGCCTCCCAAAGGGCCAGGATTACAGGCATGACTTTTAGACAGTTGGCTTCCTGGGCTGGTCATGATAGATAATGGGTTAGTTTCTTGGACTAATTGCTGCATATTGTGGGTCAGGGTTCTATTTTTATATATGGCCATTTTCCATCTGTATATTCAGTCTCTTACATTTACTGAACATCTGTTATGTGCCATACACCATGCTAGGCTCTGGGATACAAAGATTGATGAAGATCATGATTGACGATTGAAAAGTTGATAAGATATGGTCTTATCAACCTCCTCCTGTCTTACTGCTGCACCATCCTTAGCATCCCACTGCATGGGAGATGACCACTTATGGTGCAGCCGTCACATCCATGTTTAAACCAACAAGAAGAGAAAAAGCAGAAAAATGCAAACTCTCTTCCCCCACACACCATTTATATTTACTATCGATTGGCCAGAATTTAGTCACATGGCCACATATAGCTGCAACACAGGCTAGAAAATGTATTTATTCCAAGTCGACATATGTCTGGCTAAAAAATGACAGGATCTATTACTAAGGAAGATGGCGAGAAAGGTTGTTGGACTCAACTAGCAGCCTCTGCAAACTAGGGAAATGGGGCTTTGGGATTACCCATAGATTCCGGTTACCAATGTTTTCTCTTTTGTCTCTTTCTTCTACTATAGGATATTCTTTTTTCTTCTTTTTTTAAAAATAATTTTAATGTTTGTTTTAGATTTACGAAGTACATGCACAGGATTTTTACATGTACTATAGGATATTCTTGATCTACTACATAATTACCCTCATTATGTACTACACAGAACAAAACAAGTTCTTTTCATAGTTAAAAAGAAACAGCTCTGTGAGATTCACTGTTATCTATTTTAAAGATGTTGTTTATGGTTACCTATGGCAACTACTCACAGTGCTCACTCTGTGATCAGGGACACTTTTTCTCTTAGGTCTTAGTGTCAGCAATAACTATGCTTCTCCTGGATCATCAGGCAAAAGGCAAGACTAGTGAGTTTTTTTATTTTTATTTTTACTTTTATTTATTTATTTATTTTTGAGACGGAGTCTCACTCTGTGGCCCAGGCTGGAGTGCATTGGCACGATCTTGGCTCACCACAAACTCTGCCTCTCAGGTTCAAACGATTCTCCTGTCTCAGCCTCCCAAGTAGCTGGGATTACAGCTGTGTGCCACCACGCCTAGCTAATTTTTGTATTTTTAGTAGAGATGGGGTTTCACCATGTTGGCCAGGCTGGTCTCAAACTCCTGACCTCAAGTGATCCGCCCTCCTCGGCCTCCTAAAGTGCTGTGATTACAAGTGTGAGCCACCACACCCGACCCCATTGAGACTTTTAAAAGGGCAGATGTTGAGCTTTGTTGTGGGCCAAGCACTTGAAATATACATTGTAGACCATTAGTGCAATTAATTTGGTCCACTCTAAAATTACGTTCTGTCTTTTTGGATAAAATCCATGATCCAATTAAATTCATGACCACGTAACATTCATGTTCATGGTCACATAGAATTCTCCAGATTTTGCCTTAGAAAGTTCCCATGGCTCCTTCTGGGCATCATTCCTGTTTATTTTGATGTTTTTGCTTCCCACCTTCTGGTTTATCCTAGTCAGAGGATGAGCCTAAGGAATTGAGCTATAATAGCAAAGCAGATTTCGCTCTCTCCTCTGCAGGAAGAAAACAGTGAAAATTGTTTCAACAGGGACTATATTTATTGTCTCGCTCTGTCATCCAGGCTGGAGTGCAGTGGCGCGATCTCAGCTCACTGTAACCTCTGCCTCCCAGGTTCAAGACATTCTCTGCCTCAGCTTCCCAAGTAGCTGGGATTACAGGCGCCCGCCACCATGCCCAGCTAAGTTTTTGTATTTTTAGGAGAGACAGGTTTTCACCTCTTGTCCAGGCTGGTCTTGAACTCATGATCCACCCTCCTGGGCCTCCCAAAGTGCTGGGATTACAGGCATAAGCCACCACGCCCAGCCCCAGATCATTATTCTTCCTTTCACTGCAAAAAACTGGTGAGGTTGTAAACTTTGCTGCAATTCAACAACTTGCAAGATCAATTTCTTCTTTTTTTTTTTTTTTTTTTTTTTGAGACGGAGTCTGGCTCTGTCACCCAGGCTGGAATGCAGTGGTGTGATCTCGGCTCACTGCAGCCTCTGCCTCCTGGGTTCAAGCGATTCTCCTGCCTCAGCCTCCTGAGTAGCTGGGGCTACAGGCACCTGCCACCACGCCCAGCTAAATTTTGTATTTTTAATAGAGATGGGGTTTCGCCATGTTGGCCAGGCTGGTCTCAAACTCCTGACCTCAAGAGATCCTCCCGCCTCGGCCTCCCAAAGTGCTGGGATTACAGTGCAAGATCAATTTCTGAATTCAGTTTTTAGCTGATATCTGCAGAGAGAAGGATGCCAGGCAATGGTGCTTTATTTTCTTCCGGGCTTTGAGGTGGATATTCTGTGTTTCACATTTTTATTCTCTCACCTTTAGCTATCCAATGCCATTGGAAACAAAAATTCAACCCTAGAATCCCACGTTCCTCATCATCTTTAAAGTGTTCCGTAGGAACTGTTACCTGGTCCTTCAGGATCTCATCTAGCTTTCCTTGATGGAATGTGGAAGGAGTCTCATTGGGCAAAAGCTCAATCTTTCCCCCCTATCCAATTCCAAATGCCCCATACATCCTCTGAGGTTTTGGTGCATACAGTCCTATCTATAGAGTGGCAAAATTAAGTAATCATTTAATTTACCATCAGTGAGATACTATATTGAGGTTAAATGTGCATTGTACTTTCATCTAGTGACTAACATATATCATTGTTTAACCAATACCAGAATACGTGGTTGTAAGAAATAAGATTTGGCAGACAGAATAATGGCCCACCCCCAACCCCCAATTACTAGATATTCCCGTTTTAGTTCCCAAAAACCTATAAATATGTCATCTTACATGGCAAAAGGAACTTTGTAAATATGATTAAGTTAAGGGCCTTGAGATGGGGGATTATCTTGAGTTATTTGGATGGGCCTAATATAATCACAAGTGTCCTAAAAAGTACAAGGGGAAACTGAGTGCTCATGTCTATAATCCCAGCTACTCAGGAGGTCAGGGCAGGAGGATTGCTTGGGGTCAGGAGTTCAAGACCAGCCCAGTCAACACAGCAAGACCTCATCTCTTAAAAAAATATATATATATAATATATAATATATATATAATATATTTTATATATAATATATAATATATATAATATATTTTTTATATATATATAATATATATATAGGCTGCGGGCGGTGGCTCACACCTGTAATCCCAGCCCTTTGGGAGGCCGAGGCAGGTGAATCATTTGAGGTCAGGAGACCAAGACCAGCCTGGCAAACAGTGAAACCCCATCTCTACCCAAAATACAAAAATTAGCCAGGCATAGTGATGCGTGCCTGTAGTCCCAGCTACTGGGAAGTCTGAGGCCAGATAATCACTTGAACCCGGGAGGCAGAAGCTGCAGTGAGCGGAGATCGTGCCACTGCACTCCAGGCTGGAGACTCCATCTCCGGAAAAAAAAAAAAAAAAAAAGATAGTGGAATGGGAGGCAACAGAAGAGAGTCAGGCGGAGCTGTGTCTGTGGGAAAAAAAAGTCACAGAGAGATGCAGAGTTGCTGGCTTTGAAAATCTAGGAAGAGGCCACGAGTCAAGGAATGTGGGTGGCTTCTAAGAGCTGGAAAGGCAAGGAAACAGGTTCTCTCCTAAAGCCTCCAGAAGGACCACAGCCCTGTCAATGCCTGATTTTAGCCCAGTGAGGCCAGTGTTGAACTTCTGTCCTACAAAACTGTAAGATAATACATTTGTGTTGTTTTAAGCCACTAAGTTTATGGTTATTTGTTACAGCAGCAATAGGAAAGGAATACACAAGGGGTGGTCTCATCTCTACAAATGCCGTCACCGGCCCAATCTCCACAGTTTTGCTTCGAATCCCTATGACTCTCTAGAGATTTTACAGTTCAAGGAATAACTACTTCCACAGGGGACTCGAGAGTGGTTCCCCTACCACTGCCCATTTTAGGCCTTGTACCGTTAAAGGAACTGGCAGGCCAGGTATGCTGGTGCATGCCTGTAATCCTAGCACTTTGTGAGGCTGAAGTGGGAGGATCATTTGAGCCCAGAAGTTCAAGACCAGCCTGGGCAACATAGTGAGACCCTGTCTCTACAAAATTTTTTTTTTTTTAATTAGCCAGACGTGGTGGCACATGCCTGCAGTCCCAGCTACTTGGGAGGCTGAGGCAGGAGAATTGCCTAAGCCAGGAGGCTGAGGCCGCAGCGAGCTATGGTAATGCCACCACCCTCCAGCCTGGGCAACAGCAAGACCCCATCTCAAAATAAATAAATAAATAAATTTAATTAAATATTTAAGTAACTGGCAAAACAACAAAAACAAAAATATGTCACAGTATTGTTTAGGTCTACTGTGATTGACCCCAACCATCATGGGGAAAAAAGGTTACTACTAAGCAGTAGAGCCCAAAAGGGTATGCCTGAAACTCCAGGCACTCCTCTGAGTGCTTCCCACCATGCCCACTGCTGAGGGTTAGCAGAAGATTGCTACAAGCCTACATAGGAAGGACTGTCAAGTGCTCAAAACCCTCCAGAATGAAGGTAGGCCACCCTACTAAGTATAGCAGCAACAAAACACAGCATCCAGCTAAGGGGCTGGTCAAAGACAAGGTATAAGATAACAAAAACAGAAGCAAACTACCAGTTACCAACCTGTCCAATGGCCGACATGAGGGTGGTGTCTTTCGTTCCGTTTTCTGCTTGAGTGTCCAATGAATAAAGTGTTACCTCCTTCCCTTACATTTCCTCTTCCTGTTTATTTATTTATTTATTGAGAAAGAATCTCACTCTGTCGCCCCGGCTGGAGCACAGTGGCGTAATCTTGGCTCACTGCAACCTCCACCTCCTGGGCTCAAGAAATCCTTCCACCTGGCCACCTGGAACACCTGCAATCCCAGCACTTTGGGAGGCCAAGGTGGGTGAATCACCTGAGGTCAGGAGTTCAACACCAGCCTGGCCAACATGGTGAAACCCCGTCTCTACTAAAAATACAAAAAATAACTGGATGTGGTGGTGCATGCCTGTAATCCCAGCTACTTGGGAGGCTGAGGCAGGAGAATAGCTTGAACCCGGGAGGCAGAGGTTGCAGTGAGCTGAGATCATGCCACTGCACTCCAGCCTAGGCGACAGAGTGAGACTCTCTCTCAAAAAAAAAAAAGAAAAGAAAAGAAAAAAAGAGAGAGATCCTCCCACCTCAGCCTCCTGAGTAGCTGGGATTACAGGTGTGCGCCACCACGCTGGGCTAATTTTTTGTATGCTTCAGCAGAGACAGGGCTTCCCCATGTTGGCCAGGCTGGTCTCAAACTCCTGACCTCAGGTGATCCACCCACCTCGGCCTCCCAAAATGCTGGGATTATAGGCATGAGTCACCATGCCTGGCCTCCTCTTCTTGTTTCAAATAGAAATAATCATAACTTTAATTCTTTCTTCTATTTTCTCCCTGTTATAAAGAGTTAATTAGTGTGGCTTCCTTAAAGAAAGGTAGATTCCCACAGAGATTCACATCATATGAACTAATAGACAGAAAGGAAACTTACAAACTAAACAAGCAAAAGAGGTTATGTCTTTAAAACAAAATCATGTCACTTCTCAGAATGTAAACTAAGGGCAGAATCTATTTCTGATTCATCTGTGTCTTTCCCTATTGCATAGCAGAGTGCCTTGTGCTTTCCATGTGGTTAATAAATATTTGCTGAATGAGGGAGGAGGGAAGGAGGAAGGAAGGAAGAAAGGAAGGAAGGAAGGAAGGAAGGAAGGGAGGGAGGGAGGGAGGGGGAGAGGGAGGGAGGGAGGCTAGCTCATATTAACATACTTCCTTCTCCTGCATGATTTGCCATCACGCAGCCTGCTGTCTTCTCTGCTCCATCCCTGCTTCTCCCCAGGAACAATCTCAACCTCTTACCTTGCCCCTTCTACCTTGCGGATCCCTATTCTATTGGTGTAACTTCCTGTTTCTTCAAACCTTTCAGTCAAAACTTCCTCCCTCTCACCTTACCTGAGACCTGGACATTCTCTCATAACCTTTGCACAGACAGGCCATCCTTTCACATAACAGAGAAGAAAGTGGAGTTTTCCTTTCCATGGCCTCATAGCAGCTTTCAGAATCACTCTTGATCATTTTCACTTAGAAACTCCTCTGAAGGCTGTGCCATTCATTTCATTCAGTCATGCCACCCTGTCCCTATCTGAGTCATGGCCACCTGACAACCTAAAGGACTCCTCTGGTGGACTTTGGCCCCTGGCTCAGGGTGTCTCTCTACCTCATCCCTACCAGCCACCTGGGGACTAAGGCTATTCCAATACTCCAGGTTATGTTCCTCGATCTAATGACCCTTACATCTATAATTTAAAATACACAACATACTGTCCACTTACCAGGGTTTAGGAATGCTCCATTCCATACTACCAAACTCTGAAATTATACTTTTTTTTTTTTTTTTTTTGAGATAGAGTCTCGCTCTGTCACCGAGGCTGGAGTGCAGTGGTGTGATCTCAGCTCACTGCAAATTCCACCTCCTGGGTTCAAGCAATTCTCTGCCTCAGCCTCCCAAGTAGCTGGGATTACAGGCATGTGCCACCATGCCTGGCTAATTTTTGTATTTTTAGTAGAGACGGGGTTTCACTATCTTGGCCAGGCTAGCCTTGAACTCCTGACCTCATGATCCACCCGCGTCAGCCTCCCAAAGTCCTGAGATTACAGGCGAGAGCCACCGTGCCCAGCCTTGAAATTCCCCTTTTTGACCCAAACCTTGAGTTTCTGTGCCCTGCTCTCTCCTCACCAATTCTGATTTCCATTACTTTATTCTCCTAGACTAACAACCCCCTATTCCAGCGTTAGTGCTCTCCCTGTCCAACCTGGGATCCACGTGAGCCATTTCAAAAGTGTTTTCACAAGCAATCAAGATTTCCTCAGCCTTTAACTTTCCATCACTTCTCAAACTGAGGTAAGCCAAGCATGCATTTCTCTGCCTCCTGGTCTGGAGAAAGTTTCACAATCATGAGGATTGATTCCATAATGAATCACTGCTTTCTGACTTCGGCTGGACCCTCGCTGCTGCTCCACAAACATTTTATCCATCTGTAGTTATCTCTAGCCGACTTCACCATGATCAACTAATTTGCGTCAGATCAGCCCTCTGAGAGCAACTACAAAAGCTGGGTACAATTATTAAACATTTTTTTATTTCAGTAGCTTTTGGGGTACAAGTGGTTTTGGGTTACATGAATGAATTGTATAATTGTGAAGTCTGAGATTTTAGTGCAGCTGTCACCCAAATAGTGTACAACGTACCCAATATATAGCTTTTTATTCCTCGCCCCGCTCCCACCCTTCCCACATCTGAGTCTCCAAAATCCATTATACCACTCTGTATGCCTTTGCATAGCTGGGTACAAATTTTTTTAAATATGTTTGAAGACAGTGGAAATTCATCAAGGCAGGAGGCTTTGAAGGGCCAACGTCCCAGATGAAAGGGAAAGCATGTTGAGGTGAGGCCAACATTCTGCATGGTCTGTCCCATGGGGGATATTTATCGATTTGTGAGAGGCAGCCAGACTCAGCAGGAGATAGTGCCTAAGAGGTAGGAGGCTGAGAAGAACTTTCAGTAGTCTACAGTCCTGAGAAAACAAAAACGGGAATTTAGGGCCTGTTAAGGAGGAAGGGCCTGTTAAACACCACAGGATATCGTTAGGGTCCCTGAAGAACTATATTCTAGGACTAAAGCTGTATCGGTCAGGGTTTAATCAGGACACAGAAACCACACAGTCATTTGAAACAGGAACGTTTAATATAAACAAGTATTGTGCTCACTTTGGCAACACATATACTAAAATGATACAGAGAAGAATAGGATGGCCCCTGCACAAGGATGACATGCAAATTCATGGAGTGTCTTATATTTTTATTTGCAAAAATAAAATAAAGAAGCATTAACTCTAACAGGGTGTTGGCATACTAAGGGATTAGCTAGTAAGAAGAAATGAGAATTCCAAAGAACACAGGAACAGCAAATTTAAGAAAAACCCACTACTCCTAGGGCTGAAATAGCTGTGAAATTGGCCAAGCAGATGCCAAAGCAAGTTATTCATGGGGAGGTGCCTTAGCAGTTGCAACAGGCTGAGAAGTCACCCAGAAAGGTGCCAGGGGAAGCTTTTGGCTGCTAGGCACTGCTGACCACTTTGCACTGCCTGAGTGTACACTGAAGAAATTGCACACCCTGCAGGAGTAAGGCAAAGGAGCAAACCAAAACCAGGAAGATGGACTTCTTCCTGCTCCAGTGTTCCTCCAGCACCCACTACTGACAGCGCTTAACACTATGCCAGCTGGCAAAAGAGAGATACGATATTCCCTCTTATCTGCGGGGATATGTTCCAAGACCCCCAGTGGAGACCTGAAACCACAGATAGCACCAAACCCCAGCCAAAGAACGCCAAAGTTACATTTTCTTTTCTTTTCTTTTCTTTTATTAGACAGGATCTCACTCTGCCACCCAAGCTGGAGTGCAGTGGTGGGATCACAGCTCCTTGTAGCTTTGTTCTCCTGGGCTCAAGTGATCCTCCCACCTCAGCCTCCCAAGTAGCTGGGACTACAGATGTAAGCCACCACACCCAGCTAACACATTTTCACTTAAAGCAGCACTTTATGGTTTCTTGTTGGCATATCCAAATTGTTAGCAACACTACTCTTTGCTTTGGGGCCATTATTAAGTAAAATAAAGATTACTTGAACACAAGCACTGAGATACCCGGATAGTCGATCTGATTACAAATACCAACACTAAGTGAATAACAGGCAGGTATCGTAGACAGCATGGATAATCCCCTTGATCGCTCTTTATACTTAACCTGACATCCATCTCTTTCCCTCCCTTCACTACTAAACCTCTTCATTTTTTTTCGTTTATATTTATTTTTGCAAAATCAGAGTCTCCCTATGTGGCCCAGGCTAGTCTCAAACTTCTGGGCTCAAGCAATCCTCCTGCCTCAGCCTCCCAAAGTGCTGGAATTACAGTCATGAGCCACAGCACATGGCCTAAAGTTCACTTTTTCTTTTCTTTTCTGAGACAGTCTTGCTCTGTCACCCAGTGGTGCAATCTCAGTTCACTACAACCTCCACCTCCTGGGTTGAAGCAATTCTCCTGCCTCAGCCTCCCGAGTAGCTGGAATTACAGGCGCCAGCCCCCACGCCTGGCTAATTTTTGTATTTTTAGTAGAGATGGAGTTTCACCATGTTGGCCAGGCTGGTCTTGAACTCCTGACCTCGTGATCTGCCCGCCTCAGCCTCCCAAAATTTTGGGATTACAGGCATGAGCCACTGTGCCCGGCCTAAAATTCACTTTTTAAGATGTTGAATCTCATCCAAAAACACCCTCCAAGCAGACCCATAAAATGTAACCATCACAAGGTCCTTCTCCCACACAATGGGAGCTTGCTCACCACTCCTCTCCTTTCCAGCTCCAATGCAAACACAGCCAAGAAGTGCAAGGGAGTTAGTGCCTCCAGATGCAATCCTCAACCAATGAGTGCAGGCACTGGCAGATGAATGTTCCAGCCTCCCATCCTTCATGTGGACAATTCTGGGAGGCATTCTTTAAATTTGGAGCCTCTACTGGAAAGGAGCCTCCACTGCCTACAATAACAATCTCAACAAAACATCCTCATATTGGCTTTCTTCCCTTCCTAGTTCACACTCTGTTCCCTCACTGCTGCTTCTTGGGATCCCCTCCCCAAAACACTACCTTTGTTAAATCCAAGCTCAGGCTCTTCTTTTTGGGAAACCCAAACTTAGAGCCTTCTCAGTAGCAGCTGAGTCTGATGAGTCTCTCCTCCCTTGGCTATCCTGGTTCTGCTCCGGCCTCTCTGACCTCAGTTTCTCTCACTGGTTTCTCTTCTGCTGGCCTGACTTTGGAGATGTAGTGTTTTCTGTCCTCTGCCTTCTTCCCTTCTTCCTCCATAGACTCTCTCGGTTGGTGTCGTTCATTTCAGCATAACTCTCACCACTTCCCTGCTCCGGTCTCCTGTCTTCTCCTGCCTGCTAGGGATCCCTTGAGGCTGCAGCATGTGGCTCTCACACAAATATGTCCACATCCAAATATAGCCCATTCCCACATAATTTATCTCTTCTATGTTCCATACCTCAGTGTGATGGCATTACTATTCTCTCAACTTCCCAGAATAGAAACTTTGAATATTCCTTCCCTCTCATCCCCAGGTTCTTCTACTAATACCTCAGAGTTATTTCTAGACTGAGTTTCTTCCTCTCCATCCCTGCAGGCATTAACTTGGTTCAGGTCCTCATCACCTCTCACTTGAATTGCTCTAACTGTTGCCTGCAGTTTTCCCTGCCTCCAGTTGTCCCCATCTCAATTCATGCACCATGTAGCCACTGGCTTGGGCCTCCTAAGTCACAGATCTAATCATGTTGCAATGTAGCTCAAGACCATTCCACAGCTTCTGATATTAAAACAAAGCAAAACCTTTTAAGCCAGAGTTCCTGGCACAGAAGAACTTGAGAAGGCACGTATTCAAATGAGAACAGTGGTCATTTATGTACCCTTACTGCTCATTTGGGGCACCTCTTTACCTCCACACCACAGCTGTTTGTGGAGGTCACTTTCTTCCATCCAAAACCTGGTCTAAGTTACACAAATTCCCTGTTGGTAGTTCCCTTATCAAAGGTGAGTCAATCTTACACTTTCAAAATGAACTTTCTTAAAAATTAAAGTAAATCCAAGAAGTACACACACACACACACACACACACACAACCCATAAGCAGGAATATCTGAACCTTTAAAAATGAATAGATCTATTTTTTTGATCATAACAGGTAGAAATATAAAACCCAAACTCTAAAACTTAGAAAGAAGCATAAGAGAAAATCACTGTAACCTTGGATGAAGCAAAAATTTCTTATAGACTACACCAAAAGAAAAACTTGATTTTTTATCATCTATAAAAGAAAAACCTGACAAGTTGGATTTTGTCAAAAGTAAAACTTTTGCTCTTTGAAAGAAACTGTTAAGAAAATGAAAAGACTAGACATAGGCAGGGAGAAAGTATTTTTAAATGATACATCTGAAAAAGAACTTGTATCCAGAATATATAAAGAACTTTCAAAACTCGGTAATAATAAAACAAACAATCCATTAAAATATGAGCCAAAAATTTGAGCAGACACTTCACCTAAGAAGATGTATGGATGGTGGTAGGGCGCAGTGGCTCACGCTTGTAATCCCAGCCCTTTGGGAGACCAAGGCGGGCAGATCACCTGAGGTGAGGAGTTCGAGACCAGCCTGGGCAACATGGCAAACCCCCGCCTCTACTAAAACTACAAAAAAAATCAGCCAGGCGTGGTGGCATACGCCCGTAGTCCCAGGTACTTAGGAGGCTGGGGCATGAGACTCACTTGAACCTGGACGGCAGAGGTTGCAGTGAGCAGAGATGGCGCCACCGCACTCTAGCCTGGGCAACAGAGTGAGATTCTGTCTCAATTAAAAAAAAAAAAAGATATATGGATGGCAAGTAAGCACATGAAAACATGCTTGTATTATTGGTCATTGTGGAAATGCAAATTAAAACCACAATGAGCTACCTATCCAAATAGCTAATAGTAACAGGACTTGAACATAGCAAATGATGGCAAAGATATGAAAGAACTAGAGCTCTCATACATTTCTGGTGAGAATATAAAATACTACAACTACTCTGAAAAACTATTTCACAAGTTCTTTTTTTTTTTTTGAGAGAGAGTCTCACTGTATTGCCCAGGCTGGAGTGTAGTGGTGTGATCTCAGCTCACTGCAGCTTCCACCTCCCGGGTTCAAGCGATTCTCCTGCCTCAGCCTCCCAGGTAGCTGGGATTACAGGTGTGTACCACCACACCTGGCTAATTTTTGTGTTTTCAGTAGATACCAGGTTTCAACAAGTTGGCCAGGCTAGCCTTGACCTCCTGACCTCAAGTGATCCACCCACCTCAGCCTCCCAAAGTGCTGGGATTAAAGGTGTGAGCCACTGCACAGTGGCCTATTTGCTAAATTCTTTAAAAGTTAAGTGTATGCTGATATGGATTGGGTGTGTCCCCAACCAAATCTCATCTCGAATTGTAGCTCCCACAATTCCCACGTATCATGGGAGAAACCCGGTGGGAGGTAATCGAATCATGGGGGCATGAGAAAGACTCCTGTTAAAATATTTAATAAAAAAAAATAGTCTTACTTGATTCAAAGTTCTTCTTCTTTCTGATTCTGTCAAAGGACTTTGCCCAAAAAGGAAGGCAGCTAAAAAGAGCATAGATAAGGGTTTAAAACCCCACTCTGCCACAAAGTCATCGTGCGACCTTAGGCTGGCTACTCTCATGGCCTTTTCCATTTCTCATCTGTTGAATGGGGCTAATGATATTCTGCCTCACAGGTTTGTTGCTAAACTTAGAATGACATGACAGGTGGGAGACAGTCCCTAGCACATCCTAGGCTCCAGTGTGTATATATCAGGCCCCATCTCTGAGAAGGTTAGATTCCTTTCTGTTCCCCTCCTTTCCCTTCCTTTCCTCTTTTGTTTCAGATCAGGATCCTAGCTACAAAGACATTCAGGGGAGAAACAATGAAAAGGAAACAGGCCAAAGGGTGTGTCTTGGGTTGTGTTCCCTGAAAACAGTGCCCCTGAGACCTGGACTTGAGATTTCCTGGAAGGGTGACCCCAGGGATCAGAACGGAGGGAGCAGAAAACGTGAGTCAGGGAAGGAGAAAATGCCAATACAAAGGTGCATTTTGAGCTAGCTACTGAGTTGGAGCTCAGAGCAGATCCTCAGGAACTGCAGAACACACCTCAGAAAGGACAGGAGGCTGGGCACTGGCTGGTTCTCTCCATTGGTTAAGGGTTGCCCTCAGAGCACTGATGCTACTCTCCTCTCCCACACTTCTCTCAGCTGAGGGAGAAAGGCAGAGACAAGTCCTCTTGGATGGGATCCTGGCAAGGTTAAGGGATGGCTCACCACAGATGCAGCTCAAATCAGAGGCAACCTGAGGACACACAGCCCAATGCACCCCAAGTGGCTGCCTCAGGCCCAAAGCCCATCCTTGGGTCAACAACATAACCCTCTTAACCTTGTTGAGCACCCTTGCACCAGGCAACAGACATCCAATACTTCTCAGCAGAGAAACCAGAGACCCTCGGTTAAAGCCCTCTCTCCTCAAGACCACAGGCAGGGAGGGACACACTGCCTTCCTCAGTCACTCCCTCAGAACAGTTGTCTGGGAGAGAAGAGAGAGACCTGAGGGGTGAGTTGTTAAAAAGGCCCTAGGACGGAGGGGTGGGGCTGGAAATTTTCAGGAGAAGGAAAAGGGAGCTATTTCATTGAACAGTAGTTAAATCCATTTTCTCTGCTCTACAAATAAATTGTGAACCAGATATGTTCTTCATATTGGAAACACAGCAATGCTTATTGTGATAATACCTATCACCTACTGAGCATATATTTGCCTGGAATTATGCTGTCTTCTTTCTTTCTTTCTTTCTGTCTGTCTTTTTTTTTTTTTTTTTTTTTTTTTTTTTGAGACAGAGTCTCGATGTGTCACCCAGGCTGGAGCGCAGTGGCTCAATCTCGGCTCACTGCAACCTCCACCTCCTGGGTCCAAGCGATTTTCCTGCCTCAGCCTCCCAAGTAGCTGGGACTACAGGCACCCACAACCACGCTCAGCTATTTTTTTTTTTTTTTAATTTTTAGTAGACACGGGGTTTCAGTATGTTGGCCAGGCTGGTCGTGAACTCCTGACCTCATGATCCACCCACCTCGGCCTCCCAAAGTGCTGGGATTACAGGCGTGAGCCACCATGCCCAGCCTCCTGTGGTCTAACCTATTATCATGCTGAGCCTTGCTATGTTCTTTCATCCTCATTTCATTTCATCCTCAGAACAACTCAATCCAGTAGGTGCTATAATTAACCAAAATTCAGAGAGGTTGAGTGACTTGCTAAAGGTCAAACAGCCAGTAATTGACAGAGCAGAAATCAACCCCAGGTAGCCTGACTCCAGAGCTTATACCCTTGACCGTTAGGCTATACTTTACTCCCTGTAAATAAACAGCAGGACTCACCTGAGGTCAGGAGCTCAAGACCAGCCTGACCAACATGGAGAAGCCCCGTCTCTACTAAATATACAAAAAAAAAAAAAAAAAAAAAAGAAGAATAGCTGGGTGTGGTGGTACACGCCTGTAATCCCAGCTACTCGGGAGGTTGAGGCAGGAGGATTGCTTGAACCCAGGAGGCAGAGGTTGCGGTGACCCAAGATCGCACCATTGCACCCCAGCCTGGGCAACAAGAGCGAAGCTCCATCTCAAACAAAAAAAAGAAAAAAGAAAAGAAAAAAAGAAACAGCCGGACACCCAGCTAGGGAAGCAATATGAAGCAGTGGCCTGCTCCACTGGGGTGACAGGAGCTGGGAGAGCACAGAAATTATATTTTGACATTAACTAGACAGTAAGAAAGAGAGAAGGAATCACACTGACAGAAGGGGCATTACGGTTATATGTGTGTGGACGCTTAACTTATAGCTGCCCAAAATCTTTTTGATCCCACCATGGTAATGTAGAATCAAAATAGTTACCCTGCCCAGCCTCCCTTTCCTTGAGGGTACAGACAAGTACCTTAAGTTCTGCCAAAGAGACACTCTGGGACGCAGATCCAAAATGCGGTGTGAGGAAACAGATTAAGCCCAAGGATTCCATTTTGCTAGCACGGTGAGCACAGGTGGGATAGGAGAGCTAAAGGTATGTGGTTCTTTGTGAAAGCATCAGCCCCTCAGCTCTCCTAAGGAAAAACAAGTAAAAGGGGGCTTCAGACCTGCTTGGAATCCTAAAGGAGAAGAGCAATACTTGGGCCCTGGAGGAGGCTCCCCAAAAGAAAGCATCCCAAGCATAGGGAGAGGCGGGTGCCACAGTGGATGGAGTGCCTATCCAAGTGGAAAGTTCTCCCCATTACTCTTCTCTCTCAAACCTGGGGTTTGTTTGGTGACTTTCCTGAGTCGAGTATAGCTCAGTCCCCAAAAGTGACAGTTCTTTTGCACATAGTTGCACCCTTTCCCCATGTGTGGAGGGTTTGTTTTCAGTAGCTGGGATAAGGGTTCCCCCATGAGCTGGAGCATCCCTGAGTCGGCAGGGGGTGGAAGGAAGGGGGCAGGCGAGAATCCGCACTGCCACAGTAAAAAGAGGTTTCTTATTGCCGGGCACGGTGGCTCACCCCTGTAATCCCAGCACTTTAGGAGACCGAGGTGGGCAGATCACGAGGTCAGGAGTTCAAGACCAGCCTGACCAACATGGTGAAACCCTATCTCTGCTAAAAATATAAAAATTAGCAGGGCATGGTGGTGCGCGCCTGTAATCTCAGCTACTCAGGAGTCTGAGGCAGGAGAATTGCTTGAACCCGGGAGGTGGAGGTTACAGTGAGCCGAGATCATGCCACTGCACTCCAGTCTGGATGACAGAGTGAGAATCCGTGTCAAAATAAATAAATAAATAAATAAATAAATAAATAAATAAGATTTCTTATCACTCTATGTTTACTATTCACCTCCAGACAAAAAATGAGAACTTTTTATTCTGTAAACCTCAGACAGTAAGTCCAACCTCCCTTGATTGTGAGGATTTACTGTGAAAGTGCTTTGTGAACCATCACATGTGGAAAAGACCAGTGTTTATCATTGTTGCTGGTGGGGGCGGGGAGGGAAAGGCCACTCAGCCAGTCTGGCAGTCGGACTCATGAAAGTTCACACTGTAGACTTTACCCTTGACTCAGAACATTCTCTCTGAGTGGAATCACCTCTATCATGTTATGTCTGTCAAAATCTTTCTTACCATATTGAAACTCCAAGACCTAATAACATCCATTAAATACCAAAGTGACCAGCAGGCTACTTACAAGAAATCAGGAGGGAGCAGCAAATAATAGATTGATGGGCTAGGGTAGTGGCAGGTGGGAGAGGGAAGCTGCTACATCTCTGGGCGTGTCTTGGAGACAAAGAGGAAGCTGAACTGTAGAATTACTACACTCATTTCATGAACTCATTTCAGGAAAATTAGAAAATGCAGATAAAAATAAGACTATAAGTACTCACCTCAGCAGCACACACACTAAGAAAAAGATATGAATATAAAATATAAGAAAATAAAAATCACCTATAAGCCCATCAGCCAGGAATAATTCCTTGAAACATTTTTCTATTTGTCCATTCATATATTTTTCTAAGCATATATACGTATACATACATACATTCTTTCTTCGCGGTGAAATTTGATGTTAAATCAAACAGCTAAATGTTGATTAATATAAATTTTCATATGTCCCTTTCTAATACTAGAATCACATTTTTAGCAGATCCTTTTGTGGTAAAACACACATAGCACAAAACTTATTATTTTAACCCTTTAAGTGTACAGTTTTGTGGCATCAGGTACATTGACTTCATTGTATAACCATTACTACATCTTTAGAACCTTTCATCTTCCCAAATTAAACTCTGTACCCACTAAACAGTAACTCTCCATTCTCTTCCCTCAGCCCCTACAAACCACCATTCTACTTTCATCTCTATGAATTTGACTATTCTACGTACCTCTTATAAGTGAAATCATACGATATGTGTCCTTTTGTGACTGGCTCATTTTACTTACCATAATATCTTCAAGATTCATCCACATTATAGCATGTGTCTGAATTTTATTAAGGTTAAATCATATTTTTAAGGCTGAATTATATTGTATGGTATGTATATACAACAGTTTGTATTGGACCGATCCATTCACTTATTGATGGACATTTAGGTTGTTTTCACCTTTTGGCTGTTGTGAATAATGCTGCTATGAACATTGGTGTACAGTTATCTATTTGAATCCATGTTTCCTATTCTTTATTTTTATTTTTATTTTTTGAGACAGAGTCTTGCTCTGTCCCCCAGGCTGGAGTGCAGTGGTGTGATCTTCGCTCACTGCAACCTCTGACTCCTGAGTTAAAGCGATTCTCCTGCTTCAGACTCCTGAGTAGGTGGGATTACAAGCACATGCCACCATGCCTGGCTAATTTTTGTATTTTTAGTACAGATGGGATTTCACCATGTTGGCCAGGCTGGTCTCAAACTCCTGACCTCAAGTGATCCACCAGCCTCGGCCTCCCAAAGTACTGGGATTACAGGCATGAGCCACTGTGCCCGGCCTCAATTCTTTTAGGATATACTCAGGGGTGGAATTACTGGTAGCAGATCTTTTTAAAAAATTAGTCCTGGCCGGGACTGTCACCTCAATTAATACCATTTGGTCTGTAATTAGAATCTCTTAATCAAACAACGGATAAGAATTAAGACTAGAATATGCAAGGAGAGACCACATAGATCCCCCACAACCCGCTACCCCTACAATTAGGGATAGGGAACCAGAGCTCACAAGAGAGATGAACTGAATGTAATTAGAGACAATCAGGAGCAGGGAACTGAAAGAATAAGAAATATCCAAGTAAGGCTGGACACGGTGGCTCACACCTGTAATCCCAGCACTTTGGGAGGCCAAGGCAGGTGGATCACAAGGTCAGGAGTTCGAGACTAGCCTGGCCAACATGGTGAAACCCCGTCTCTACTAAAAATACAAAAATTAGTAGCTGGGCGTGGTGGTGCATGTCTGCAATCCCAGCTACTCGGGAGGCTGAGACAGAATTGGTTGAACCCAGGAGGCAGAGGTTGTGGTGAGCTGAGATTGCGCCATTGCACTACAGCCTGGGCAGCAAATGTGAAACACCATCTCAAAAAAAAAAAAAAATTAGCCAGGCATGGTGACACACGCCTGTAATCCCAGCTACTCAGGAGGCTGAGGCAGGAGAATCGCTTGAACCCAGGGGGCGGAGGTTGCAGTGAGCCAAGACCACGCCACTGCACTCCAGCCTGGGCAACAGAGCAAGACTCCATCTCAAAAAAAATTTTAATTTAATTAAAAAAAAGAAATACCCAAGTAGGCTCCAAAAGCATGGGACATTTGTGGTCAGAGGCATCAGTCCTCAGAAAAGACCAGAGCTCAGAATTCCAAGAATCAGCCTCTGCCTAGGTCCACCCCTATACTCCCTTGCTGGAAGCTGAGGGTCCTGTTAGGCACTTAGTCTAAGGTTCTTCTCCCTGCTCTTCCTTCTTTTAAAGAGGCTGTTTATTTTGAGTCAAAAAGTAGTATAGGCCCTGATACCACACCCAACTTTGTGCTTCACAGTGGTTTATCCCTGATTCTCAGGGTCTCATCCCAATCTGAAGAAACCCAGTTATAACACCTTTCCAACTCCTTTCTGCCTGCTCCCTTCAAGTGGAGATACTGCACCTGGGTTATTCTCTCTAAAAAAAATCACAAAGGGAGTGGCTGCCCCTTTTGATGGCTCTCAGCTTCTGACTCTAGGCTTTTCTGAGGACCTGCTACACTTCTTGCCTTCTTGGATTCTGTGTGATACCACCATATCTCTATACTAAAGCCTACTTCAGATGGATTTCATGAACTGTGCAGGTGAGAGCCCTCAGTCCCTACAGGAACCCAATCACCTCTTTCCTCCTACTGAGTATGGAGCTCCATCTAGGACGATCAGTGCCTTAAGAAAGGCTCGATATTTTGGGTTGTTCATTTATTCATTCAATTCAACAAATATTTATTGGGTATCTGCCATGTATTGGCTTTTAAGGAGACTACGGTTGAACAATTCCCTAAATAGTTCCAAAATAGCATGAACTGACCCTACTAGAAGCCGTGGTGTGGCTCTCCAAGAGTTGTTCTAGAAAAAACTGCAGATCACTTCTGCCTCAACCAGCAGAGCCCGTGGACCACTGAACAAAATGGAAAGCAAGTACCAAGGTGAGCACCTTTAGTGAGAGCCAACGCACAACCCACAGGATTGAGTATCCCTGTGAAGGATTGAGTGCCTAGGGCAGGCCCTATCGGGTTCCCACAACCTCCAGTCATGGTCAGACCTCAGAAAGGTAAAATATGGACACCTTTTTTCTGCCCTAAATCTTTAAGACTCTCCATGCTTCTGGGTTATCAAAAGACTGTGTCCAGAGCATGTACTTGTCAGGAACATTAATTAGGGTATTTGCATGCAAGAGTTGTCATGCAAGGGAGAGGGCAGGAAAGCTCTGAGGTGTTTCCACTGTAGTGTACGCCACAATGTCACCAACCCTCTGGATGGGCTGATATATCTAGCCTTACCACAATGCCCTGGGAGTGGGTTTGGGGCCTGCCACCTCCAGGAGCTCCTGTTCAAAGGGCATTTAAGTCCCTATCAATGCCAAAAACTTGCCTCTCAAGAGCAGCTATAGGGACTGGGCAGGAATACAGATAGGGACCTTCACTACATCGTTGGATGCTTCACACCTTTCCCAGCCACCTGCACAACCAGCTGAGTGGTACAGCCCTGAAGCCTATGTGAAAACAGGATAACTTGATGGTTCAGAGCCATTATTTCCATATGGGCTTAGGCAAGGTACTTAAACTCTCAGTGTCTCAGTTTCCTCACCTATAGAAAGGTAATAAAAGCAGTACCTATCCCCTTAGGGTTCGTGTGAGAATTAAATAAGCTAATATATATACCTGGTGCATGATAAGTTTTATATACGTGTTGGCTATGATCTTAGGGCAGCTGTGAGAGAGCTGAGCCCTAGAACCATAAAACCCTCCTAAGCACCATCTCCACTCATGGCCTGGCAGGCGGTGGAGCAGGAAATCCTGTGGGAAAAGGGAAGGCTTTGACTGTAGGAGTGGGTTGATTGTGGGTTCCTGGAAGGTGAGGACTCCTTCCCTAACATCCTCAATGCCCAGCAGCACCTAATCTGGCTGCGGCACGCGGCAGGTGCTCAGGAAACGCTAGTCAAGGAGAAAGGCACTAGCTTTCGCTCTGCCCCCTGCCCCACCCCAGGGGCGGGACTGTAGAGGCGCCTATAAGGGAAGTTGTTCAGTCAACTCGGAAAAGGGGTAGCAACCCGGAAAGTAGACTCACCGTCTTGGTCTAGAGACTGACCCCTGCACAGACAGACCCCTTCCCCTCTCTGCGAAAGACCCAAGCCCCAGAAGTCACTCCATCTCCTACGGCTCGCAATTTCCAGAGGCCCCCTGGCACCTTCCAGCCTGATGTCGTGCGTCAAGTTATGGTGAGTAGGGAGTGGCATGTCGATCGCAGCCTCCGACATTCACACCCAGAGCGCCCCACAGACTCGCTCAGAGAACGTCTTTGAGTCCGGGGACGGTGGGGGCCGGCGAGGGAGGCTGGGGATTGCAGTGAGAGCGCCGAGTCACAGGGGCGCGGGGAGCAGCGCTGAGGTACGGCACGGCCGGCTAGTGGGCGACACCCCTCTCTCAGGCCCAGCGGTGCCCCCGCCCCCTTGGTGTCCATCGAGGAACTGGAGAACCAGGAGCTCGTCGGCAAAGGCGGGTTCGGCACAGTGTTCCGGGCGCAACATAGGAAGTGGGGCTACGATGTGGCGGTCAAGATCGTAAACTCGTGAGTGACCCCGGTTGACCCCAGCCGCAATCTGGCCAAAAAGGTGGAGCCACTGTGCTCTGGGGCCTGAATGGGGAAGGGAGGGATTTTCCCACGACCCCGGTGCGATTCCGGCTCTCTCCTGGAGTGTAGGAAGGCGATATCCAGGGAGGTCAAGGCCATGGCAAGTCTGGATAACGAATTCGTGCTGCGCCTAGAAGGGGTTATCGAGAAGGTGAACTGGGACCAAGATCCCAAGCCGGCTCTGGTGACTAAATTCATGGAGAACGGCTCCCTGTCGGGGCTGCTGCAGTCCCAGTGCCCTCGGCCCTGGCCGCTCCTTTGCCGCCTGCTGAAAGAAGTGGTGCTTGGGATGTTTTACCTGCACGACCAGAACCCGGTGCTCCTGCACCGAGACCTCAAGCCATCCAACGTCCTGCTGGACCCAGAGCTGCACGTCAAGGTCAGCTGGTCTACACCCCTCTCAGCCTCAAGACAAGGCCCCAGAGCTGCTCCAGCCAGGCCCGCCGGACACTAGACCTCCAGAGCCCTGTCTATTGAATAGGCGTAGCCTCTCCCTCTGGACACAGGGCTGCCAGGGGACAAAGCCCAGCCAGGAGTTTTAGCTCCTGCCGTACCAGGTGATAGAGGCCCTGACCCACACGAGTCATTTCCACCAGCTGCCCCACCAGCCCCTCCAAAGAGTCATGGCTGACCCAGCCCTGGAGACTCAGACCTTGACCTAGCCCTACCACAAGGCACCTAGATCTACCATCCAAGGGAACCTCTTCCCTTGACCTCCACACTCCCTTTACAAAGCTGAACCTGCACCTTCTGGGGGCAGGGGGGTTCCTGGAGGCTCTCTGGCCCCCTTGTCTTCCTTACCTCCCACTTCTTTCCTTCCTTTGCAGCTGGCAGATTTTGGCCTGTCCACATTTCAGGGAGGCTCACAGTCAGGGACAGGGTCCGGGGAGCCAGGGGGCACCCTGGGCTACTTGGCCCCAGAACTGTTTGTTAATGTAAACCGGAAGGCCTCCACAGCCAGTGATGTCTACAGGTAAGGATCCCGGCCCAAACACACAGCCAGGATTCCTACACTTCTCTGGGCCCTCCCAGGGGATGATGTATAGGAAAGGAGTCTTGCCAGTGATTGGACCGATCCTCAGCTTTGTGTCTCCTGCAGCTTCGGGATCCTAATGTGGGCAGTGCTTGCTGGAAGAGAAGTTGAGTGTAAGACTCTAGGAGGATTCTGGGATCCTTAACCCCAGGTGCCCTTCTCTTGAAAGCCCCAAGGCTTCCCCTTCCCGCTCACCTACTTAGACTGCCCTCCTCCCTCCTCGTGCCCCCACATTACACTCCCTGCCTCTTTCCATGATGAAGCAGATAATTCCCTTTTACCCTGAATGCCTTCTCTTCTCACCCTCCTCCCCTACTCCAGTGCCAACCGAACCATCACTCGTGTATGAAGCAGTGTGCAACAGGCAGAACCGGCCCTCATTGGCTGAGCTGCCCCAAGCCGGGCCTGAGACTCCCGGCTTAGAAGGACTGAAGGAGCTAATGCAGCTCTGCTGGAGCAGTGAGCCCAAGGACAGACCCTCCTTCCAGGGTGAGCTGGCCAGTTAGCTGGATCTAGGATAGGCTTGGATCTGTCCGCAGGGGGCTTTTCTCAGGAAAAGAAGATTTGCTCACCTGCACTCCACTCTGCTGTCCCTCTAGAATGCCTACCAAAAACTGATGAAGCCTTTCAGATGGTGGAGAACAATATGAATGCTGCTGTCTCCATGGTGAGTGCCAACATCACCCCTCCCCAGGAGCTGGTCAGGGATGGCACAACGTGGCTACCTGGCCATCCAATGACTCACCACTGACCACTGCTTTTTATGCCTTGACCTTTGTACCCACCCTCCCCAGCCCACCCCTGAGTTCCCAGACAACAGATTATGGACCAAGAGACTACTCTCTTGGGTTTACTCTGGCTCATCCAAGTCATACCCAGCAAACTCCTCCCATCCCTGCAGGTAAAGAATTTCCTGTCTCAGCTCAGGAGCAGCAATAGGAGATTTTCTGTCCCAGAGTCAGGCCAAGGAGGGACAGAAATGGATGGCTTTAGGAGAACCATAGAAAACCAGCACTCTCGTAATGATATCATGGTTTCTGAGTGGCTAAACAAACTGAATCTAGAGGAGCCTCCCAGCTCTGTTCCTAAAAAATGCCCGAGCCTTACCAAGAGGAGCAGGGCACAAGAGGAGCAGGTTCCACAAGCCTGGACAGCAGGCACATCTTCAGATTCAATGGCCCAACCTCCCCAGACTCCAGAGACCTCAACTTTCAGAAACCAGATGCCCAGCCCCACCTCAACTGGAACACCAAGTCCTGGACCCCGAGGGAATCAGGTGAGACATTGACAGGATTAGGGGATGCACTAAGAGTCCTATAAATGCTGTCCCCTTGCCAGGGAAAACTTGGGGCTGAGAGGAGTGCAGTGGGAGTGCCAGACTCCAGGGCAGAACTGGATGCTCTGTGCTGTTTGCAGGGGGCTGAGAGACAAGGCATGAACTGGTCCTGCAGGACCCCGGAGCCAAATCCAGTAACAGGTACCCATTCTCTACCTCTTTCTTTTCCCTGTTCAATTCTTCCACCAGACTCCTCCTCCAGACCTATATCTAGATTCAGGGTACTTTGTGGAGGGGAAGGGAGAAGATGATCTAACTCAACCTTCTCATTTCATAAATGGGAAAACCGACACCCCCTGAGAAAGGAGCCTCTGAGGTCACACAACAAAGCTTGGATTTGTCCCTGAATTTTCTAACTTTCCACAACACCAGCTCTGTGAGCCCCCTAAGTTCCATTGTTTCAGCAGTCCAGAGGACCTCCCAGCAAAAAAGATCAGGGTCTCAAATGTCAATTGCCACTCTCTAGAGCTTCTGCTAACCCAATTCTGGAGAGGAGCTCTGAGGGGAGGAGCACAGGGCACACCTTGACACAGCCACTGACAAGTAGAGACTTCATACTCCCCACCCACCCCCAACTTGGCCTTTCTGACAGCTAAACCCTCCTGCCACCATCACTATTTCTCTTAAAGGGCGACCGCTCGTTAACATATACAACTGCTCTGGGGTGCAAGTTGGAGACAACAACTACTTGACTATGCAACAGACAACTGCCTTGCCCACATGGGGCCTGGCACCTTCGGGCAAGGGGAGGGGCTTGCAGCACCCCCCACCAGTAGGTTCGCAAGAAGGCCCTAAAGATCCTGAAGCCTGGAGCAGGCCACAGGGTTGGTATAATCATAGCGGGAAATAAAGCACCTTCCAAGCTTGCCTCCAAGAGTTACGAGTTAAGGAAGAGTGCCACTCCTTGAGGCCCCTGACTTCCTTCTAGGGCAGTCTGGCCTGCCCACAAACTGACTTTGTGACCTGTCCCCCAGGAGTCAATAAACATGATGGAATGCTAGTCAGTCTGAGCTCAGCCAGGGGCAGGGAGGGACTGGGATGGGGGTGGGAGCTGCCAGTGAGGGATAGGGAGGCACCACAGCTCTGCTATGGCAGGAAGTGGGGATGCTGGGGGCTGGGAGTGGGCAATGGCCTGGCACACAAGGTCAAGGCACAGCCGGCTACAACAGGAAGGAATCCTAGAGGCCTGGTTCCCCAGACCACTCTCTAATCTCAGGGCAGTGCTTCCTCTAAAGCCTAGGATGGCGACCCCACCCTAACCCTAAACTCTGGGGATAGAGGCTGTGGTCCCTTTTCTTCTGGGCTCTCAAGACTCACTTGCAGGGCTCTGGGGAGGGATGAGTTGATGTGAAAGATTACAGACCTGGCCCCGCACGGTGCCCCCAGGCTCTTAGAGATCATAACGCCACATACCTGCCTCCACCACACACTCAGGTTGCTTCCTAGACATTGCTTCCCTTTTGATTCCCAGTTGCCGTTCGGGAGCGGAAAGCTATGGCTCCTAAAGCTATACACAGGCGCAACCCCTCCCACGGAGCATGAACAGTTCAAGCCCGGTGGTAGTGGTTGCCAGCCAAGCGGAGAGGTCAGGAGAACGAGCGCCCCCAACTCTGACCTAGATCCCCACCAGGACCCGCATTCTTCCCTACATTCTCGCCAGGCTTCAGCCCCCCGCCCTCGGTCTCCCAACTACCAAACGTTCACCTCCATTTGGACACATCCCATTCGGTCCACCCCAGCCCACCCCTTCGCATCTCTCCCAGGGTCCACATTGCCCTTCCCTGAAGGGGCTGAAGCGGGGAGGCGATGGTGTTAGGAGAGACAAAACCAAGTGCGGGAGGAGACCAGGGGAGTCCGGCTTTGGCACAGGAAGGGGCCGGGCTGTCCCGTCGGGGAAGTGGGAGGGGGCCGCGGCGCCGGGAGGGAAGCGCCTGTCGCCCGGGACTCTGAGCCAGAGCGCAGCGGCGAGCGTGACTCCGCCATCAGGTCCCCGGCTCCCTCCCCGGACCTAGCCCACTCCGCTGCGCCAGCGCCGCGGACAGTGAGTTCGGGGTCAGGGGAACCCGGGGCTCCCTCGCACCAACCCCAAATCCTGCCCTCCTGGCGATGAGGCTTTTCTAGGGCACCTCTACAATCCGGGTATGAGGGAGGAGGAGGAAAGGACTGAGGGATCCCCTCATCGCCAGCTGGGAGCGGGCTGGGAGGCCGCAGGGAGGGCCTGAAAAAGGAGACGGGATTGCCACCAGGTTGGGGGCGCGGGGTGGTAGCGGCTTGGAGCGGGTGAGAAAAGCTCAGGTGGGGCCCACCGGGCCAAACGAGGTAACCCGGCGCCCGGCCCTAGCCAGCCCCGGGGCTCGGGGCTGGGGAGATCATGGCCCGCCTCTTCAGCCCCCGGCCGCCCCCCAGCGAAGACCTCTTCTACGAGACCTACTACAGCCTGAGCCAGCAGTACCCGCTGCTGCTGCTGCTGCTGGGGATCGTGCTCTGTGCGCTCGCGGCGCTGCTCGCCGTGGCCTGGGCCAGCGGCAGGGTGAGCCGGGCCTCTGCTGCGGGAGGGTCGCTGCCTGGGGAGCATTTTCGGGGTTGGGGTTTGTGGGGTCTTCTTTTCGATGTGTTTTCGTTGCTGGGAGCAGAGAAAGAAAGGACCATTGAGCCTGGCTAGGAACTGCAGTGACCCTGGGCAAGTCACTCTACCCTTCTGGGTCTGCTCAGGGAGAAAGCTGAGTCCTGGATGCTTCTCGTTTCTGTCCGGGTTCTGACAGACTTTATGAACATCCGTGGCCTACGGTTTCTACAATAAATCCTTCACCGGATTTTCCAGTTTTCCAAAGGGGAAATTCTAGGAGGCCCCTGGGAAATTCATTTCCTGCCTTTCTCTCCCTCTTAGGGGATGTAGGGCAGTTGTACCCACAGACTCCCAGAGGGCACCCTCCACCGGGCTCTCACTGAGTCCCAAAGTAAACCCATGTCCAGTTTCTGTTTGGGGAGGAAGAAGGTCTTCAATCCAATTCTAGAAATGGCCTGCCCCGGGTTTTCTTTTCACTGCTTGGAGGCAAGGTGGGAAAATCACCGGGCGCGGCCAATCCTTGCTGGTCCACGCCTAAATCCGGGAAGAGGTGGGGACAAAATGCTGGGACGGCTGTGGAGCTTCTGCTTGGAGTTGAGGCAGGTGGCGAGATCGCAGCCCTGGTGGCCAGGGAGGTGCGGGACGCCGCGGGTCCTGGCGCCCCCTGCTGCTCGAGCGCTGCCTCGCGCCGCCCTTCAAGCTGCCGGACGCGGTCCCCGGCTCCGGGAATCTCCCGAGCAAATTGGCCAGATTTGGAGACATTCATTCCGAAGTGCCTTCTTATGAGCTTGGATCTATCTTTCACTTGCTTCATGACGCTTTGGTTCCCGTTTGACAGATAAGAAAACTGAGGCTCAGAAACAAATAGGGGATGGGAGCCAGATCTTCTGGGTAGCTGTCCCAGCAAGATAATAGGTTGGACAACAGGAGGCTGGGCGCTGTGGCTCACGCCTGTAATCCCAGCACTTTGGGAGGCCGAGGCGGGAGATGGTTTGAGCCCAGAAGCTCGAGACCAGCCTGGGCAACTTGGCGAGACCCTGTCTTCTACTAAAAATACAAAAAAAAAAAAAAAATTAGCTGGGCGTGGTGGCGGGAGCCTGTAATCCCAGCTACTCGGGAGGCTGAGGCATGAGAATCACTCGAACCCGGGAGGCAGAGGTTGCAGTAAGCCGAGATCGCGCCACTGAACTCCAGCCTGGGCGACGGAGCAAGACTCTGTCTCAAAAAGCAAACAAACCAACCGACAAAAACCGTACGAGATTGCTGAGTCTAGATAAAAGCAGTAGGACACAAGCAATTTCAAATGGTTCAACCTAAAGTGAATGGCAAGCGGAGGTGCCTTGCCTCCTTTTCGTACTTAGGCTTGAGACGCCTTTCAGAACTGGGCTGAGGGGCTGGGCTGCCGGCTTTTCCTTTATCAGGTTCGTTCCTTCTCCCTGTCACAATCTTGCCTCACACACCCCTGCCCACAGGAGCTGACCTCAGACCCGAGCTTCCTGACCACTGTGCTGTGCGCGCTGGGCGGCTTCTCGCTGCTGCTGGGCCTCGCTTCCCGGGAGCAGCGACTGCAGCGCTGGACGCGTCCCCTGTCCGGCTTGGTATGGGTCGCGCTGCTAGCGCTAGGCCACGCCTTCCTGTTCACCGGGGGCGTGGTGAGCGCCTGGGACCAGGTGAGAGGGGCGGCAGGCGGGGCAGCGGGGACGGCCCGGGCTTCGATCCCTCACCAGGCCTTGAATAGCCCCACTTGGGCCTTCGGCTTCCCGCGCCCCGCCCCCAGGTGTCCTATTTTCTCTTCGTCATCTTCACGGCGTATGCCATGCTGCCCTTGGGCATGCGGGACGCCGCCGTCGCGGGCCTCGCCTCCTCACTCTCGCATCTGCTGGTCCTCGGGCTGTATCTTGGGCCACAGCCGGACTCACGGCCTGCACTGCTGCCGCAGGTGAGCACGCAAGTAGCACAGGCTGCACTCAGGACGGCTCTGCCACTTGCTAGTAGGCTCCTTTTGGGGGAGGGGGCGGTTGTTGAGCTGTGACTCCAAGGCAAGGTGCAACGCTGGGCGCAGGATACCCAACCGTGCTTTCGCAGAGCTGGTACAACAGTGTGGTGCAATGCCTGCTGTTACCAGAAGAGGGATCCAGGCCGCACGGAAGGGAGTCGTGTCGTGGTTTGCCCCGGGGACAACAGATGTGGTTAATGAAACCTTGACAGAGAATGTTAAAAAAAAAAAAAAAGTTTTGTGCGATGGGAGTGGGTAGCGACAGTGGAGTGGTATTCCAAGCACAAGAAACGTACCTGCAAAGGTTTCCAGACCTAAGAGGTCGTGTTGGTGAAGCAGCCTAGAGTCTGGAGCAGGTAGCATCTGGGAAGGGAAACGCCCCTAGGGATGCCACAGTGTGGCACCACTTGTCCCACAATAGTTAGGTCCCTCACTGTAAAGCCCAGTCTTCCCCAGCGAGTCTTTGAGACCAACTCCAACTACACACGACAAGCACCCGGGTCCCGCGCCCTCTGAGGCTGGCCTTCACCCACAGTTGGCAGCAAACGCAGTGCTGTTCCTGTGCGGGAACGTGGCAGGAGTGTACCACAAGGCGCTGATGGAGCGCGCCCTGCGGGCCACGTTCCGGGAGGCACTCAGCTCCCTGCACTCACGCCGGCGGCTGGACACCGAGAAGAAGCACCAGGTCAGCCGGGCCTAGGAAGGTCAGACCAGAGCTCCGAGAGAGGAGTTGCTTAGATTACATAACGGGGCTCCTCCACAAGTTGAGTGACTCTGGGCAGGTTTCTTGACCTGTTTCCTCTTTTGTATAAAATGTGGGTATTGCCCATCTTAGAAAGTTGTGAGGCTCAAACAAACCAAAGCTTATAAAAAGCACTTTAGAGCATTATGATATTAAGTGAACTCCCATTCAGGTGTTGATACTGGGAGTTTAGTCACTAAAGGTGATCAGTGTAGGATGGAGTGCTGGGGCCCTGCTGTGTGCAGCGGGAGGACCTGGGGGAGCATCCTGGGGAGCACCTAGGATGGGCAGTGTGGGCTCTTGAGTGATTTGGGGGACAGGGCCTCTTGGCTTTAGGGTGCAGAAGAGTTGGTGTTCATAGTGACCTCTTCCAGGAACACCTTCTCTTGTCCATCCTTCCTGCCTACCTGGCCCGAGAGATGAAGGCAGAGATCATGGCACGGCTGCAGGCAGGACAGGGGTCACGGCCAGAGAGCACTAACAATTTCCACAGCCTCTATGTCAAGAGGCACCAGGGAGTCAGGTATGAGGAAGAATGGCTGGAGGGGAGGGGCCTGTGGGCTAAGACCCTGGCCCTGCTGACACAGTCTGCCCTATGCAGCGTGCTGTATGCTGACATCGTGGGCTTCACGCGGCTGGCCAGCGAGTGTTCCCCTAAGGAGCTGGTGCTCATGCTCAATGAGCTCTTTGGCAAGTTCGACCAGATTGCCAAGGTCAGAGAAGACTTCCCTCCCCACCCAGGGACCGTCAAACATCCCATCCTGGGTAGCCCCTTCCAAGGGAAACTCCCACCTTATAAGATCCCAGGCCCACTTCAGTGCATGCAGGCCCCCAGATATTCCAATGGAAGGAGGAAACCCCCTCAAAACATTCCCAGTCATGAAGCTGCTCACCACACACCTCAAACCTACAGAGATCCCTCAATATTGCCACAGATGTCCCAAGTACAATGCCCCAAACATGCTAAGAGCCCCAACATATGTGTCTCTGGACACTACAACCAAATCTATAGAGACGTTCTGATATTCTAACCTTAGGAGGCCCTTCCAAGAGAAATTTCTGCCCTATGCAACCTCAGCCCAGCAACCTGCTTAGACTCCAGGGATGCCTCCAAGCAACCAATTCTTGGATTCCCCCCAACCTCTCAATCCTGAGACCACTACCACGTACTCAACTCTGGGTACCCCCCTTCAACATGCCAAAAGTGGAAAGAGCCACAGCCATCCAGCCCTTGGGGAAACTCTTCTGAGAAAGAGATCTGTATGGAAGACAGTTAGCCCCATATCAAGTGAAAGGAGTCCCTAGATCTGATCTAGACACTACCCCGCCTTGGAAGTTCTTCAGGAATACCCCGCTCGCTCCCCACTTTTCCCAACTCCCTCCTACCCTTCTGACCTCTAACCAGGTTCCTCTGCACACCCACATACACACTCCCAGGAGCATGAATGCATGCGGATCAAGATCCTGGGGGACTGTTACTACTGTGTCTCTGGGCTGCCACTCTCACTGCCAGACCATGCCATCAACTGCGTGCGCATGGGCCTGGACATGTGCCGGGCCATCAGGTCAGCTCAGGCGGTGGTCAGGAGGAATAGTGAGGGTGGATGTGGGGGGCAGCAGGCAGCTGACAGAAGTCCTCTTTGTGAGAATCAGGGGTGTCTCACAGGCAGGGCTGAGGGTAGGACTCAGATTGTCCCACACACACACTGCTCAGGAAACTGCGGGCAGCCACTGGCGTGGACATCAACATGCGTGTGGGCGTGCACTCAGGCAGCGTACTGTGTGGAGTCATCGGGCTGCAGAAGTGGCAGTACGACGTTTGGTCCCATGATGTCACACTGGCTAACCACATGGAGGCAGGCGGTGTACCAGGGTGAGACCTAGGGCCCTAGGCAGCTACAGCAGAAGGCCAACCAGGCCTACCACAGGCTGCCATCCTTTCATTAGTTCCTTAAGATAAGCACAAGATGAGTACCTTAAGATGAGTCCCATATGGAGCTTGGGAGATCCTAGGGTGCAGGGAGGGGAGCTGGGAGGCACCTTCTGTAACACAGGCTCTTTCTTGAAGTCAGACATCCAGGAGCGATCTTTAAAAGACATGAGATGTTTGTCAGTTCTAGGAGCCATGGGGGTGAGGGGGCAGGAAATAGGAGATTTGAAGGCCCTCCCTGCTGACCCCTACTGCCTCCCTCCTTCCAGGCGAGTGCACATCACAGGGGCTACCCTGGCCCTGCTGGCAGGGGCTTATGCTGTGGAGGATGCAGGCATGGAGCATCGGGACCCCTACCTTCGGGAGCTAGGGGAGCCTACCTATCTGGTCATCGATCCACGGGTAAAAGCCCAGCCCAGCCCCCATGGGCTGGCCTACACAAACCACCCCACAGCCAACAGGCCTGATCTCTTCTGTGCCAGAGATTGAGTTCCTGGGTCCTAGTGGGGGGTGGAGGGAGAACGAGGAAGTGTCTGTGGTCTTTACTGTCAGCCCTTATGTGCCCCAGGCAGAGGAGGAGGATGAGAAGGGCACTGCAGGAGGCTTGCTGTCCTCGCTTGAGGGCCTCAAGATGCGTCCATCACTGCTGATGACCCGTTACCTGGAGTCCTGGGGCGCAGCCAAGCCTTTTGCCCACCTGAGCCACGGAGACAGCCCTGTGTCCACCTCCACCCCTCTCCCGGTATGTGCACCTTCATCCTGAGCCCCAGAGCTTAGTTAAATCCACCCCCAGTATCCTCAGGCCCCACTTGCAGCCTTCCCTGCCCCCACCACCAGTAAGCCACTTAATGATTTGTGACATCCCAAAGTCCCGAACTGTCTGGTCACCCCAGTCACTGGTTCAGGCCCTTCCTTGCCCCTCCTTCTAGAGAAAGAGCCCTCCAGCTCACCTCAGAGAAGATACAAGATCCCTACAGACACCATTGTAGGGACCAGCCCCACAGGGTCGGTGGGTCTCTCCCTGTGTGCGACGACGAGAGAGTGTAGAAATAAAGACACAAGACAAAGAGATAAGAGAAAAGGCAGCTGGGCCCGGGGGACCACTACCATCAATGCGCGGAGACCGGTAGTGGCCCCGAATGTCGGGCTGCGCTTTTATTTATTGGATACAAGGCAGAAGGGGCAGGGTAAAGAATGTGAGTCACCTCCAATGATAGGTAAGGTCATATGGGTCACGTGTCCACTGGACAGGGGGCCCTTCCCTGCCTGGCAGCCGAGGCAGAGAGGGAGAGGAGACAAAGAGAAAGACAGCTTACGCCATTATTTCTGCATATCAGGGACTATTAGTATTTTCACTAATTTAATACTGCTATCTGGAAGGCAGAGCCAGGTGTACAGGATGGAACATGAAGGTGGACTAGGAGCGTGACCACTGAAGCACAGCATCACAGGGAGACGGTTAGGCCTCCAGATAACTGCGGGCGAGCCTGACTGATGTCAGGGCCTCCACAAGAGGTGGAGGAGCAGAGTCTTCTCTAAACTCCCACGGGGAAAGGGAGACCCCCCCCCCACACACACACACACACACTTTCCCGGTCTGCTAAGTAGCGGGTGTTGTTTCTTGACACCTTTTGCTACCGATGGACCATGATCTGCTTGGTGACGGGCATCTTCCCAGACGCTGGCGTCACCGCTAGACCAAGGAGCCCTCTGGTGGCCCTGTCCGGGCATAACAGAAGGCTCGCACTCTTGTCTTCTGGTCGCTTCTCACTATGTCCCCTCAGCTCCTATCTCTGTATGGCCTGGTTTTTCCTAGGCTATGATTATTGAGTGAGGATTATCATAATATTGGAATAAAAAGTAATTGCTACCAACTAATGATTAATGATACTCATATATAATCATATCTAAGATCTATATCTGGTATAACAATTCTTGTTTTGTATTTTATTATACTGGAACAGCTCGTGTCCTCTGTCTCTTGCCTCGGTGCCTGGGTGGCTTGCCACCCACACACCATGTCCATAACTCCCCAGCCTCTACTCAGGAGAGTGCCTTCCCCTGACACCACAAAGGCAGTTGGACCCCCACTTCCTCCTGTCTCTGATTCTAGGGCTGTGCACCCATAGCACCAGGAAATGTCTCTGTTTAACTCAATTCCTGAAACTGCATGCTCTCTTCTTCAATCCCCCCAACACTGAGGAGTGGGGGAAGGACACTGGCAGCAGTGGTTGCAGGAAGTACTTAATTCCAAGTGTTAACATGAGGTAGGGGAGAGGTCAGAGGGTTAAGCTGGCAGGAGGAAGAGGAAGGAAGAAGCTGAGGTTCAGCTGACTGTTGCAGGATGAGACCTCCAGCGTGGGTGGAGTGGTGTGTGGGGACTGCTACAAGCCCAGGGACTGTGAGATGACGTTAGGTACAATTACATAGCAGGAATGCCTGCCAGGGCCCATGCTAGACCTCCTGCCACTTTCCACTGGCGTGCAGGCTAGGGAGTATTAGGGTGGAAGAGCAGGACCCTTTGTTCAAGGGTGTCTCCTGAGGCAGGACCTTCACTAGCACAGAAATCCACTTAGCCCCTGAAGTTCCAGGGACTCAGTCAAATATTAGAAATCTTGCCAGGCACGGTGGCTCACGCCTGTAATCCCAGTACTTTGGGAGGATGAGGCAGATGGATAGCTTGAGGTCAGTAGTTTGAGACCAGCCGGCCAGCATGGCGAAACCCCATCTCTACTAAAAATACAAAAATCAGCCAGGCATGGTGGTGCGTGACTGCAATCCCAGCTACTCAGGAGGCTGAGGAAAGAGAATTGCTTGAACCTGGAAGGCGGAGGTTGCAGTGAGCTGAGATTGCACCAATGCACTCCAGCCTGGGCAACAAGAGCGAAACTCCGTCGCAAAAAAAAAAAAAAAATCCAGCCAGGTGCGGTGGCTCATGCCTATAATCCCAGCACTTTGAGAAGCCGAAGCAGGCGGATCACCTAAGGTCAGCAGTTTGAGACCAGCCTGACCAACATGGTGAAACCCCATCTCTACTAAAAATGCAAAAATTAGCTGGGCGTGGTGGCACATGCCTGTAATCTCAGCTACCTGGAAGGCTGAGGCAGGAAAATCGGTTGAACCTGGGAGGTGGAAGTTGCGGTGAGCCGAGATCGTGCCATTGCACTCCAGCCTGGTGACAGAGCAAGATTCAGTCACACACACACACACACACACATACACACACACACACACAAAGATCCTGGGAGTCTAGAGAGTCAGGGGGAAACTTTAAGGAGATTCAAACCTCCCCTTCAAGGGCAGGTGGGATTTGGGAGACAGAGAGGTCATTAGAGGCAAAGGAAAGAGCCCAGTGAAATGCCCAAGGTCAAAGACATGTATAGAGCATGCAGTGTGGCTCATGGTCTACCTCACTGCAGGGAAAACACCCACCATGCCCACCTCCCCCTGTGCTCTCCCAACAGGAGAAGACCCTGGCTTCCTTCAGCACCCAGTGGAGCCTGGATCGGTGAGGAGGCCTCAAAGTCTTTGCCAGTGGGGCTGTCTGGATGACCCCCTCCATCCTCCCTGGGGGTCTGCTCCTGCTTTGCCCAGATGCTCTGAGGGTCTCTGTGGTGACAGACTTGGCTCTCACTGTGCAGGAGCCGTACCCCCCGGGGACTAGATGATGAACTGGACACCGGGGATGCCAAGTTCTTCCAGGTCATTGAGCAGCTCAACTCGCAGAAGTACGGAGAACAAAGAGGGCTGGGGGGGCCGCAGGCCCTGAGGTCATGTGGTGGAGAAGGGATGGTGCTCCCTGAGGGGCTGGAGGGAAGACGCGCCTGACCACCCCCTCTTGCCCTCACTCTGCCCTCTTCCTGCGCTTCTGTGCCCTCTGCTCTCTGGTGCTTTCGCCCACCCTCCCACCCCCCACCAGACAGTGGAAGCAGTCGAAGGACTTCAACCCCCTGACACTGTACTTCAGAGAGAAGGAGATGGAGAAAGAGGTGGGCTGTGGTGTGGGTGGCACCAAACAACTTCCCAACTTTAGTTCCTTGGCGCTGGGGAGGGGTCAGCCCTTGGGTCTCCTCCCCAAGTCTGCTCAGTTTGTGATCCTAGGGGTGAGGAGCTTGTGCCTCTCTCTAAAGGAAAGTCACTCTGTTGACTGAGCTACTAGATGGTAGGGGGAGGAAGGAGGGTAACTCCTTGGAGAACTGGTAGGGTCTACATGGAACTGAACTGGAGGCTGGGTGGTGAGGCTGAGGAGCCCACCCCTTGCCTGGGAGTGATGCCTTCAAGGTGATGGGTAGCACTGGACCCTGTCTCCACCTCTGGCCCCCTCACTTTCAGTACCGACTCTCTGCAATCCCCGCCTTCAAATACTATGAAGCCTGCACCTTCCTGGTTTTTCTCTCCAACTTCATCATCCAGATGCTAGTGACAAACAGGTGAGAGTGCCCCAGGTAAAGGAGGCCCTGGCTGTCATAAGCGGATCACCTTGCCCTCATGACCCCTGGCCACACTTTCTTCCTTCACCCCTTCCCCTTAGCTTCAGGCACTTACCCACAGAGGAAACATGTGTTCTGGGGAAAATGATAATCACAGCCCTTATCTTAATCTTGTAGATCCTGTGGACTTTCTACACAGCCCTAGCATTTTCCCATGAGCATCTCTTTTGATGCTAACAACATCCCCATGAAGGCCAGTTTGTTTCCATTGAGAAACCCAAATCTGGCAGCAAATGCATGAGCTTAGAAAGTAGGCCCTCATTCCTAGTCCACTGCTAGGAGGGATGAGGACTTGTTCTTAACTCAGCCAGGTGGCCGGGTGTGATGGCTCACGCCTGTAATCCCAGCACTCTGGGAGGCTGAGGCAGGTGGATCACCTGAGGTCAGGAGTTGAAGACTAGCCTGGCCAACATGGTGAAACCCCATCTCTACTAAAAATACAAAAATTTGCTGGGTGAGATGGCAGGCGCCTGTAATCCCAGCTACTTGGGAGGCTGAGGCAGGAGAATCGCTCAAACCCGGGAGGCGGAGTCTGCAGTGAGCCAAGATCACACCACTGCACTCCAGCCAGGGCAACAGAGCGAGACTCCGTCTCAAAAAAAAAGAAAAAAAAAAAAACTCAGCCAGGTTAAAGAGCTTTGGGCTAAAGGCCCAGAGATCAGTCTGCCGTAGCCTCAGCCATTCTTGTGAGCCCCTACTCCCCACCATATGGGTCCCTGTTCCACCTCAACACTGCTCTAGACCCTTAAGCCAGCCAACCCAGATCATCAGAATGCAATGTCTTCTATCAGCCGGGACCCCATCGCCAGCCAACCCAGATTCCCCAGAACCACTTCCCCTATCTCCCACCCAGCTCACACAGCACCTTCATAGCACACAGGGAGCCTGTTCTGGCACTTCAAGGCCTCGCTTTTGTCTCCCTTTAGGCCCCCAGCTCTGGTCATCACGTATAGCATCACCTTCCTCCTCTTCCTCCTCATCCTTTTTGTCTGCTTCTCAGAGGACCTGATGGTGAGGTGGGCTGAGGGGTGGAAGTGGTATGCCAGAGCCCTGGTCACAACCTGTACTGAAGAGGGTGCCCCAGCCCCATGGCTAAGATGCCCATGCTCCCTCCACAGAGGTGTGTCCTGAAAGGCCCCAAGATGCTGCACTGGCTGCCTGCACTGTCTGGCCTGGTGGCCACACGACCAGGACTGAGAATAGCCTTGGGCACCGCCACCATCCTCCTTGTCTTTGCCATGGCCATTACCAGCCTGGTGAGGACAGAGGGGGCCCTATCCACCCCCATGAGGGCATGTTGGACCTGCCAGGGACTGAAAGGGAACCCCTGGATTTGGGCAGGCAGCTGGACTAAGCCCAGGGGATGCTGGAAATGTTGTACAAACCGAAAGAAAAAAATTCCAGTCTCCAGCAATCTACCATCTGGGCATAATAGTTGTTGATAACACTTCGGTGAATGTCCTTCTTATCTTTTTTCTGTGTAGGCAGTTACTTATTACTTAGATCACTTGGCTGATTCTTCAGGATTTAGACTCATTCCTAGAATTCTATTCCTGGAGGGCACCTGGGAATCACCCACCAGCCAAGTTACAGAAGAAGAAACTAAGGCCCAGAGAGGCTAAGTGGCTGGCAAGAGCTCACACAGTGGCTCAGAGTCAGAGGAGTACTCTTGACGCCCCTCACATAACTCCTCCCCCAGTGAGGACCCCAGTGCTGAGGTTCCCTTCCCAACCAGAAATAGCAGGATCCACCCCTTTGGACGAGTCTCCCCCTGACTCATCCCTGGGTCAGCTGAAACCCAGCACAAGCCACCATTGTGCCCAAGAAGCTACCTGCCTCTTCAACTTCTCATCTCCTCTGCAGTTCTTCTTCCCAACATCATCAGACTGCCCTTTCCAAGCTCCCAATGTGTCCTCCATGATTTCCAACCTCTCCTGGGAGCTCCCTGGGTCTCTACCTCTCATCAGTGTCCCAGTGAGTGTTCCCACATGCCCTTAATCTCCTTCTGCACACCCTTCCTCAGCCCAAGCCCACAGCCCCCTGAGTGGAGGAACGCTCCATTCTGTGGATTAGAACAGACATAAGTCACACCCAGTGTGTATCAGTGTGTATGATGCCCACTGTCTCCCAGATAGGACCTGGGCCTGGGAGGGACAGGAAGGGAGCCCTCAGGTGTCCCCCCTCTGCCTATGGGACATGCCCACTCCTGACCCCTGCCTGGCCCCACAGTACTCCATGCACTGCTGCACGCTGGGCTTCCTCTCCTGCTCCCTCTTTCTGCACATGAGCTTCGAGCTGAAGCTGCTGCTGCTCCTGCTGTGGCTGGCGGCATCCTGCTCCCTCTTCCTGCACTCCCACGCCTGGCTGTCCGAATGCCTCATCGTCCGCCTCTATCTGGGCGCCTTGGACTCCAGGTGTGCACAGCTGCTGGACAGAGGTGCCGGGCCCCCTGGGATGGGGGTGAGATGGGATACAGCAGAGCTGTCCTGGCCTCACTGACCTGAATCACCCACAGGGCAAAGTGGGAGGGAAGCAGAGGCCTACATGGGGGCAGGGAGAAGGCCAGGAAGGGGGAAAGCAAGGGGTAACCCTGATCCATGGCCCCTTCAGGCCCGGAGTGCTAAAGGAGCCCAAACTGATGGGTGCTATCTCCTTCTTCATCTTCTTCTTCACCCTCCTTGTCCTGGCTCGCCAGGTAAGTCACCCAGCTCAGCCCCACCAGGGCCCACCTATGAGTGGCCCCCATATTTGTGACTTGATCTTTCTAATCTCCAGGGTTGAATGCCTATTGGAAGCTTCTAAGCGAGCCTTCCTGCTTCCTTTCTTTCTCCTTCACTCCCCGCCCCTCCTTTCTCCCACACCCCTATCTGGGAAAGCCCATGCTTTAGAAAAAGTCTGCTGCCAATTCTCTATCCCTAGTCTGAATCTAATTTCAAGGATAGTCTCTCTCCAAGGATATTTGCACCTTAAGCTCTACTTCTAAACTGGGGGTAGGGTGGGGGTGGTTTCAGGCATCATGGAGTTGGGGCTGAACACTCAGGAGCTGGGCTTCCCCTGCTCTGTGTCTCCCCATGGCCCCTGGTGACCCTCCCCAGAATGAGTACTACTGCCGCCTGGACTTCCTGTGGAAGAAGAAGCTGAGGCAGGAGCGGGAGGAGACAGAGACGATGGAGAACCTGACTCGGCTGCTCTTGGAGAACGTGCTCCCTGCACACGTGGCCCCCCAGTTCATTGGCCAGAACCGGCGCAACGAGGTGACTCCTGACCCCCTGACTCCTGAGCCACGGATGCCATAGGGCCTAATTTCAGATGAAAGCCTTGACCTATGGCCCGTTTTCTCTAGAACCCCCACAAGGGTCACCCAAGCCCTTGTGCTTGTCAAGCATCTTCATTTTCACAACATCTTAGATTCTTTCTTTGGTGAGCACAAAACTGCATTTCAAATTCTTACTTGGAAGGCATGTCTTCTCTAACTCATGACCATTCCATACATTCCAGAAGCTTAGGTGTTGATGGGAGCTGTCTGGAGCAGGGGTCCCCAGCCCCCAGGCCGCAGACTGATACTAGTCCATGACCTGTTGGGAAATGGGCTACACAGCAGGAGGTGAGCAGTGAGCCAGCGCTACCGCCTGAGCTCTGCCTCTTGTCAGATCAGTAGCAGCATCAGAGTCTCACAGGAACTTGAATGTTATTGTGAACTGCACATGCAAGGGGTCTAGGTTGTACACTCCTTATGAAAATCTATTAGGCTGGTGCAAAATTAATCGCAGTTTTTGCCATTAAAAGTAATATAATTAAAAGTAATTATCTTTTTTTTTTTTAAGACAGAGTTTCACTCTCGTCGCTCAGGCTGGAGTGCATGTAATGGCACGGTCTCAGCTCACTGAAACCTCCGCCTCCTGGGTTCAAGCAATTCTCCTGCCTCAGCCTCCCAGGTAGCTGGGATTACAGGCACCTGCCACCATGCCTGGCTAATTTTTTTTATATTTTTTTTTTGGTAGAGACAGGGTTTCACCATGTTGGCCAGGCTGATCTCGATCTCCTGATCTCAGGTGATCCACCCACCTTGGCCTCCCAAAATGCTGAGATTACAGGCGCACCGCACCCGGCCTAAAAGTAATTACTTTTAATGGCAAAAAAAAAAAAAAAAAAAAGAAATGCAATTAATTTTGCACCAACCTAATAACTAATGCCTGATGATCTGAAGTAGAACAGTTTCATCCCAAAACCATCCCCCGCCACAGCCTGGGTGCGTGGAAAACTTGTCTTCCGTGAAACCCATCCTTGGGTCCAAAAAGGTTGGGGACTGCTGGTCTAGAGGACACAGTCCACCCCTCTCTCTAGACCTGCACTATCCAATATGGTAGCCATTAGCCATATGAAATTTTAATGTTAATTAATTAAAATAAAATATTCAGTTCCTCAGTTGCACCAGCCTCATTTCCAGGGCTAAACAGCCACTTGTAGCTAGTGGCCACCCTATTGGACACTGCACATAGGGAATGTTTCCATTGCAAAAATTTCTATTGGATGCTGCTGCTCTAGATCCTCAAAAATCTTGCTAGAGCCAAACCATCAGAAAGTCACCCACATATTTGTACCATCTTATTTGTATCATCTGCTGGCCCTCTGCTGTGGAAATGCTCTTGGCTCATATTGAGGGATGTTAAAAGAAACAGCTCAGGAGTTCTTTCACAGCCTTATGCCCCCAGCGCCTGCTCCCTGCTCTCAAGATCAGGAGTAGTTCTTTTCTGGTTTCTTCTCTTATAGACACAGGGAATTTTGTAATCGATCCTTTTCTCTCTTCACTTTGGCTGCTAGAAAGCTGAGAGCCAAAATCTAAGACTAAATAGGATTTCATGGCACTCATTTTGTGAACCACCCTCAGATCTGATTCCATCTTTATTATCTTACCCTTATTTTCCCTTTGCCTCATAGTCCCTATTGTTGCTTACTTTATCTTTCATTTTGTACCTATCTTAACTGACTTAAACACTTAAACACATTTTACCCTTGGTTTTGTAGCCGGCTTAATTGACTTAAACACCTTTCAGCAATAAGATAGGACATAGAAATAATTCATATTGACAGGATCCCAGTTCTAGGAGTGACTCCCTTCGTGTTGCTGTGAGGTGATCCTAACGCCAAACCTCTGTCTCTTCTAGAAATACAATGAGATCTAAGCTTTGACTCCTAAGTCACTTCCCTGGGGTAGCCTGGCCCTACTCCTCTCCCTCCTTCCCAATTCTTCTTAAACAGGGAGACCAGGAGTGTGGACATGGGGAGGAGGGCCCCACGCAGACCTCTAGAAGGGAGAGGAACATGACACACACCCCTCACTCCAGTCTCCTGCTCCCCCAGGATCTCTACCACCAGTCCTATGAATGCGTTTGTGTCCTCTTCGCCTCAGTCCCAGACTTCAAGGAGTTCTACTCTGAATCCAACATCAATCATGAGGGCCTAGAGTGTCTGAGGCTGCTCAATGAGATAATTGCTGATTTTGATGAGGTGAAAATTCCAAGAGTCTCCCAGACCCTATGTCCTAGATTCTAGAATTTTCCACCAGTACCTCCTTCCACTTTGCTTTTCTGGCCATGAAGTCAATCCTCCCCTCCACAGTACTCCCTCGCCTCCTCTGATCCCCCAGATCTACCCACTCCAGCAACATTGCCCACCACCAACCCTCTCCTTCCTGACACCATCTCCACTACCACAGCCTGATCCTTTAACTCCAAAGGCTTGGGGCTGGGCTTCTGGGAGAGGGGATGGAGAGAGTAAGAGAGACTGGGGACAGGACTCTTCTCTATATACAGCTGCTCTCCAAGCCCAAGTTCAGTGGGGTGGAGAAGATCAAGACCATCGGCAGCACCTACATGGCAGCCACAGGCTTAAATGCCACCTCTGGACAGGATGCACAACAGGTACGGCAACCCTTCCTTACCTACCATCCTCCTCTGGGCTCTCACTGATGGGCTCATTAGTGGGACTTATTCCTGTGCCCTCACTGGCCCACCCTGGTGGGCGGGCCCATTGCCAGGATGCTGAACGGAGCTGCAGCCACCTTGGCACTATGGTGGAATTTGCCGTGGCCCTGGGGTCTAAGCTGGACGTCATCAACAAGCATTCATTCAACAACTTCCGCCTGCGTGTGGGTGAGAGACTTCCCCTGCTGCAGCAGTCTGGTACCTCCTCACCTTCCTGGGCTTGCCCCACTCCAAGGCCTTTGTTAGCTGCTCCCAGTTCATCCTGAAGCCCCTTTCCTGACTCACTCCCTGGGATGGGGTGTGAAGGTGCTGGGCCAGGAGGTACAAGGCTCTCCCACTCTTTTTCTTAAGCTACATTCCTCCAGCCTTAGAGACCCCTCCTCTCCTCTAGGGCCCCCCAGGCTTTTCTCCCTTCCTTCCAGTTCCTTGTGGCTTCCTCTTCCCCTCTTCCTTCTCCAAGTCTGCCATTACCACATCCCTCATTAGGGTTGAACCATGGACCAGTAGTAGCTGGAGTTATTGGGGCCCAGAAGCCGCAATATGACATTTGGGGCAACACAGTGAACGTGGCCAGCCGCATGGAGAGTACCGGAGTCCTTGGCAAAATCCAAGTGAGGGAACCACATTGGAGGCATAGGGGGAGGGGACTAAGAATAGGGCCACCTCCATACTCCCTCACCCCCTCCAATTGTAGGTGACTGAGGAGACAGCATGGGCCCTACAGTCCCTGGGCTACACCTGCTACAGCCGGGGTGTCATCAAGGTGAAAGGCAAAGGGCAGCTCTGCACCTACTTCCTGAACACAGACTTGACACGAACTGGACCTCCTTCAGCTACCCTAGGCTGAGATTGCACTCCCCTTCTAAGAACCTCAATAAAGAGACTCTGGGGTGTCTGGAGCCCATTGATGTCTGAAGCTGCTGATATAGCTGGGGATCACCTTCTCCTTGCCCTTCAGCGGGAAGTATTCTTCTTCCCAGGCCAATTTTAGTATGAGTGTGTGTGTGTGTGTATGTGCACATGCCTGCACACATGCATGCATGTGAGACTGAGCATGTTGAAAGGGAGTGATTTTTTTCACAAGCTCAGGAAGAGAACTCCCTCAGCCTCTCTGCCAACTTGATTATAGTATTTTGTACACCTTGGAAGCATAAAGAATTTAGCCACATGACTCAAAACAAAAATTTGCCCTTTCCTGCCCCCTACTCAAAAATACCGGAAGAATCTCCAGGGAAATGTCATTTGAACTTTATTAATTCAACAAACACTAAATAAGTACCTATGATGTGCACACCATACAGAATGGGCGAGAGGACTGGGAAATACTCCGTTAGGTCCCTCCCAGTTTCAGCTGCTGTTCTCAGATTGGTGCACCATACTTTCCAGTAAGGATCTGTAGACAGCTTGGGGATCTCCTCTTCTTAGGTCCATCCAACATCCCTTTGCTTCCTTCTGCATCCTTCTGCACAGATGCTGGTATATGGGTCTTGAGGTATTGATGACTCATTCTCACTGGCTCATACTTTGGGGTCCATGGGAGTATGTCAAACCTTGACATACTAGGTTTGTTGCAGATGTTGCATGTGGATATTTGGTTTCCCTCTCTTACTTGCTCTTTTGTTTTTTTATGAGAAAGATCCAAAAAGTACACTACTGCCACTGTTGTTGCCATCTTCCTAAAACCTTGTCAGAACAGAGTTGGACCAAGGTTCTCTAAAACAGTCATCTCTAGGAAATAATGACTCATCCCTCTCACTTTTGGGAATCTTTGTTTCCTGGGGCCCTCAGCCCCACCCTGTGCCAGGGTGTGTTGTGGAGGTTAGCAGATGCTGATATGCAGAATTCTAAGGGATAAGATCTAATGACTTAGTCCTCAAGTCTGGCCTCTTTGTGAAATGGAGGGAAGGAAGGCATCCCCTAGAACATCTCCTATGGAGAGGACAAAGATTATTGGCAGGAAATTGGAGTCATTCTAACAAGGAGACTTATCACAGGCTTCAGGGAAGATATTTCACAGCAGTGCTGTTTTCTCAGAAGGTCCCGGGTCACAGAACCTGGAGTGATAAGCCCACATGGGTGGTCTTCCTAGACAAGCTGCTTTAGGAGTCTGTAGACTGCGTTTTGCTAAGTATTATCTGCAGACTATATACTCGGAATCATCTGGGATGGGGGCAGTCTATGTTTCTTTGTGTCCCTTCCAAAATTGTAAATCATGGGGAACTAAAGGACGTGACTCTCAACTACCGAGAGGGGCCCCACCAGGGCGCCCACGAGCACCCCGATACCCACAGCACATGTACCCCACTTACAAGGTTGACCAAATTTCAGACTTCAGTTTTAATGGTTAAAGCTGCCTGTGGGAGCCAGGCAGGAGCACGCTCTCACTCGGCCCTCACTTTGCTCCACCTCTCCCTCTTCTTCCACTCCACTCCCGCCTCCCACGCTCCCACGCCCTCCACGCCCTCCACGCCCCTGCTCCTCCTCCAGGTACGAAACTGGCTCAGAGCTAGCATTCTGCCAGGAGGAAAGTGCGCCTCCTTCCACCAGGCCTAGTTCAGTTCGTTTAACTTGAGAGGGTTGGAGGCAGTGAGGCTCTCGGAAGGGCCGGGCTCCAGAGCGCCGGGGCCGCTCCTAGCGGTCTGGCCCAGGCTGCCCCCGCGGCGCGTGCTGGACGCCTCGGAGCCCGTGCCCTCCAGCAGCTTGGCGACGAAGCCCACGCCCGCCGAGCGCAGCAGGCCGCCGCCGGCGCACGCGTACAGCACGGGGTTCACGCTGCTGCTCAGGAAGGCGAGCGCGATGAGCACGTGGCGGGCCAGGCTCAGCCGCTTCCCCACAAGCCCTAACCCGGCGGCCTGGCCGGCCAGCGCGCGGCCCGCCTCAGCCAGGTTCACCACGTGGTAGGGCAGCCAGAAGGCGGCGAAGGTCAGGATGATGAGCACCACCAGGCGGCCGGTGCGGCGGCTGCGGCGGAAGCGCCGGGCCTGTAGCCGACGCCCTATGTCCGAGTAGCTGGCCACCACAGCCAGGAAGGGCAGCAGGAAGCCCGTGACAGCCTCGAAGATTAGATGGAAGGCCCGGTGCCCTTCGCTGGGGTACCGCGGGAAGCACAGGCTCGTGTTCGTTTTCCAGGGCACTACTGTGCGGTACGCGAGGACGGGTGTGGCCAGCAGAAAGGACAACACCCAGATGCCTGCCAGCACCCGCCGGGCCATCGCCTTGGTGCGTAGCTTCTGGGACACAAAGGGGCGGGCCACCGCCAGTGAGCGGTCTAGACTCATGGCCGTGATAAGCAGGACGCTGGCGTACATGCTGACTCCGCAGACATAGTGACACAGGCGGCAACCAGCCAGTCCAAAACTCCAGGTGCCTTGGGCCAGGAAGTGAAGGAAAAAGGGAGCAGTGAGCAATACGGCCAGGTCGGCCAGGGCCAGGTTCAGCACCATCAGGGCAGTGACGGAGCGCTTCTGCATCCTTTTCAGGATACTCCACACCACAAAGCTGTTGCCGGGAAGCCCCACAGCCAGCGCCACTGACAGCAGGATGATAGCCAGCAGAGAGATGAACTCTACACCTAGTGAGGGGGATGCTGCAGAAGATGTAGTGTTCATGGCCGTCGGGAGGACCTGGAGAGTGAGGGCGGACACACACATGAGAGTAGAGGACCAAGGGTTTCCTGACGCCATGGACACACCTAGGCTGAGAACTCTAGTCTGTCTCCAGGGTCAGCAGCATCAGAGGTCTCCCTGAAATATACTGCCCCCATCGCTGCAGACTGACAACTTAAAGGGATCTGGTTGAGTACAAAGACTAGTTTCCTAACTGGGTCATGGGGCCCCTTCCTGCCCACAGACCCAATTGCAAAATATACAGTGACCACAGCAGCAGCAGCATTTCCAGACCTTTTCAGTCTCCTCCCCTTAGGAGACCCTAAAGCCCAGAACCAAACAGAGTTCCTACCAATGCTGCACCCCTTGAAAGGCCAGTCTTTTTGCCCCCTGCCAGGCCCTCAGCCCCTCAATCCCATTAACTTTCCCAATCACCTGCCTACTGTCCCCAGAGATGCCCAGGGTCAACCAGGAATAACAGGGAGGGGAGGAGTTTAGTGGACAAGTGACAAGGACAAAGCCTCCCAACTTTTTACGCTGGTCAGGCTTTCTTTGGAGATTCCTTTGCACCTTCTTTCATGGCTGCACACTGTCCCACCACCACCGCAACCACGGCCGCTCCCAGGAAACTTACTTACAAGCTTTGGCAGGAACTGGTTGGAAGCTGATGCCAATCCCAGGGTCAGGGCAGGGTGGTGTAGCCTATCCCTGGATCTGTCCCACTGCCAAGGGCCTGGCCCCAGGTCTAGGTGCTGTTTGCTAAATCAGCCAGAGAGGAAGTACCACAGAGCAGAGGACAGGGAAGACGCATCTTCCTGAGGGTGGGGCTGAAACCCCTACCCACTCCCTTCACTAGGAGGGGGGATAGTCTGTTTTCCAGGGCAACCCAGAAGGCAGGAGGACTCCTTAGAGGTGGGGCCAGATGAGAATAGACCAGGAAGGCTCCTGGTTAGTGAGCTCACTGCTCAGTGAGAGAGGAAAGAGGGGTGTGGGGAGTGAGAAGGCTGGGTGTGGCCTCAAGATGCAGGTCTAGACTGGATAATTGAACAAAGTAGTAAATGGTATCATATAGGAGAAGGAGGTATGGTAGCCAGAGAAGGGAAATGGGCTCAGATTGGAGGCTACAATGCTGATATCTTTTTGTTTTGTTTTGTTTTGTTTTGTTTTGTTTTGTTTTGTTTTGTTTTAAGATTAATAGGAAGTGTAGGTTGGAGCTGTGACTAGGTCCTGGGTCTGGATTTGGGTTAGATAACACCATGATTTAAAGAGGGCACATCAGTAAATGCCGAAGGGGGGCAGCACTCTGTCCTTGGCTTCAGTTCAAGCTATGATCTAGGTGGTGGCAAGAGGGCCATCTTCCAGCACCCCCTTTCCTCCCCTTACTTAAAGGGACTGGTTCCATTTAGGTCAACCAATTCTCCATTCTCTTTGGTAGAAGCCAAAATCCAAATGGTCTCCTTGGTATCACACAGAATGCCAATTACTTCCCCTTTCCCCAAGCACCTACCTTGTGCTTGCCCATGTGGTTACCCTGCAGAGTCTGGATTTATGATCTGGGCAAGGAGATTGGCACTACCTCTTTCCTATCTTCTCACAGCCTACTATTCAGTTCCACTTTAGACACAAAAAGTTGAGGCCGAGCTGGCAGGCTGAGCATGAGGAGCAGGAGTGAGGGAGCAGGAACAGTGATGCCTCATGCCCACCCTGCCAAGAGGGGAAACCAGCAATGCAGAAATGGTCCCCTTACCCATTTCCTGGACAGAGGAATATCTCCTTTCCTTGAAGTCTCCTGCAAAAGCTAAAAACTAAAAATTCCTGGCAGGTTGTGGTGGTTCATACCGGTAATCCCAGCACTTTGGGAGGCCGAGGGGAGGAGATCACTTGATGTTAGCAGTTTGAGACCAGCCTGGCCACCATGGTGAAATCCCGTCTCTACTAAAAATACAAAAGTTAGCTGGGCGTAGTGACATGTGCCTGTAGTCTCAGCTACTTGGGAGGCTGAGGCAGGAGAATCATGTGAACCCAGGAAGTGGAGGCTGCAGTGAGCTGAGATCGCACCACTGCACTCCAGCCTGAATGACAGAGTGAGACTCCATCTCAAAAAAAAAAAGAAACTAAAAAGTCCTTCCTTCAATCTGACCATGGGCCTTCCTGCTTCCCTTTCAACTCTCACTTCTCAGGAAAGATGCAAAGTATAATGGTGGCCACTGAGGTCCCTTAACCTTTCCAGAGCCCCCACTTGTTCTGCTTGGAGAAAAGCCAGAGCAGAGTTGACCTCGCAGCTGTCAGGCAGAGGATATGAAAAAAATGGGCAGAAACCGCAGCAAGAACTGAAGTCAGAGTTCAGGAAGGGCTTCCTGACCGCACGGGATGTGAGAGAAGGGCAATGTGCAACAAAGGAAGTTAAGGAACCTCTGCCCAGTGCATGAGGACAGAAAGAATCCCGTGAGGCCTGTGTTTGGGGACAGAAGCTCCAGGGTCAACCAGAGGCCCTTTCAGACAGAAACTGCGTTGTCCTTGCCTCCTTTCTCAAGCTGTTCCCCACCCGCATCTACCTTGATGGCCTTTCCTCCCCACACCCAGGACTAGGCACTCTAAGCATACTCCCTGCTGTTCTAGTTCACAGGTGCTAGTTCATCCCAGTTTTGGTAGCCCTAGCATGACCCTGGGGACTGGGTTTCTTTTGCTGTTTTGACTTCTGTCTGGGAGGCAGGGAGGTGTGAGCAGTCGCTAAAGTAGAGCCTGGGGTGATGGTCAGGGTAGCCACTTGAGCGGCCAACCATCTCAGTTTGTTGGGAAACCGGCAGGGCTGGGACAAGGAGTTTTCAGTGCTTAAACTGGGAAAGTCCCAGGCCAACTGGGATGAGCTGGTCACCTTAGTGACCACAGATGTGTACTTGTGGAAGTCCCCTGAAAAGAATCCCATTCTACATCCCCCAATCAAAGGGGTCAGGATCTAGAACCGTTTTTAGACCTAGATAAGGATTCCAAAAGGTGGGGGCAGAGAAGTATCGGGGAACGGGCTAGGAATAGCTAGCAGCATCTTAGAAGGAGCCCAGACTTGGCAAAGAGAAAAATAATATGTGACACTTCTCTGAAAAATTATTCCTGTCCTCTTAAATATTCCTGCCATTCCTCATACCCCGATGGCCAACCTCCAAACTTCCCTGACTGAGTGCTTGCTCCTGGCTCCTTTTCACGTCAGGTGGCCTTTGCAGGGAGGATCAGATGGTCAGGGGGCAAGGTAAGTCTCAGACTCCCAGGGCCCCTACACCACTGTCCACTCCTTGTGTGCCTGTCTCACACTCACTGGACCAAACACAAGACAGGCAGGAAAACTTCCTTTTCAAACCCCACAGATTCATTTTCCCCTTCAGAGCCATTTCCTCCTCAGAGGCTTTTATAAGCCTCAGAGAATGGGTCCCATTCCTACCCCTCATCCAAGCTCCCATACCTCTCCTTCCATTTTCTCCTGTATTTCCAGACTGGTTCTATGGGTTGGCCTGTGGGACCAGGGCACCTGGGCTGAGGAGGGCAGGTCAAGATGCCACTGAAGGCTGGCACTGCCCAGCCTGGCTTGACCCAGCAGGGAACTAGGTGGCTTCAGTACAACTCAGGCATGAAGAACCACCAGGGGAAGCACACTTAAGTCATCATCTAATGGCTTCCCAGTGTATTTCACAATAACAGCTATTGGCAACAAGTAAGCAATGCTGGCACATGGTTACATGCCAACTTGCAAGCACACAATAGTCCTTAACAGGGACCATCACCACCCTCATAATCCCTCAGTTTGGAGGAGCCTGGCCTGCCCCAAGTGTATAGTAATCCTACCCAGCCAGATCCAAACTCTAGTCAAAGAAGGGTCCCCAAATGTCCCAGAACACTGACCTCTGGAGGGTGGGTGGGGGGTGGAAAGGGACAGGGAAGGGCAGCAGGTTGTAGGGTCTGGTGTCAAAGGTCCCATTCCGGACCGTCCTTCTCCATCCCACCCCCCGGGTCTCCATTGCCGCGGCCCTGCCCCACCACTTTCAGCTGAGGGGTAGTTCGGAGCTCCATGGTCCCCTCCCTAGAGCGGCCGCCCCCTCGGGCCTCCCCAGAGCCTTCGAAGAGCCGCGTGAGGAAACGGGGACCTGCCCGGGGCAGCAGATCTCCAGCGGTGAAGACGTAGAGCACCGGGTTGACGCTAGAACTGAAGAAGGCCAAGGCCGTAGTTCCCGCTCGCGCCGCCTGGCCGGCTCCGCCCAGCTTCGCCAAGGCCCCTTCCGGTGGAGCCAGCGCTGCGACCGCCTGCAGAAGGTTGACTGCGTGGTAGGGGGCCCAGAGTAAGCCGAAGGCAAGCACGATGGCGCTCACCAGCCGGCCCACCCGCGCCCCGTGCCGCCCGGAGCCCCAGCGGGCGCCCCGCAGCCGTGCCAGCGTCACGCTGTAGCAGCCGAGCATCAGCCCGAAAGGAAGCACGAAGGCGGTCAGAGTCTCCAGGCTCAAGTGGGCGGCGGCGTGGACCGGCGACGGGTGGCACAGCTGGCATACGCGGTCCCTCCACAGGTGGCGGTAGACGGCGGCCGGGACGGCGAGCAACAGGGCGGCCAGCCAGACGGCCAGCAGCAGGCGGCGGGCCAGGGCCGGGCTGCGCAGCCGAGGCGCCAGGAAGGGGCGGGTGACTGCGAGGCAGCGCTGCAGGCTGAGCAGGCCGGTGAGCAGCACGCTGGCGTACATGCTGAGCGCGCACACGTAGTACACCGCCTTGCAGCCCGCCTGGCCCAGCGGCCAGGCCTGCCCGGTCAGGAAGGCCACAAAGAGAGGCGTGAGCAGCAGCACCGCGCCGTCGGCCAGCGCCAGGTGCAGCACAAGCGTGGCCGCCAGCGGTCGCCCCCGTGCAGGCCGCCAGCCCGCCAAGCTCCACACCACGAAGCCGTTGCCGGGCAGCCCCAGCAGCGCCGCCAGCAGCAGGAAGGCTGTGCCTGTGGCCCGCGAAGTCTTCCAGCTCAGCAGTGTCTCGTTCCCTGGGGGACGGTAGCAGACCGACATCCTTCTGGGCCTACAGGTGGGTGGAAGGCGCCACAGAGGGCGTTCAGGAGTGGGGCAAAACCCCACCTGTGATGCCCGATGAGAAGGTGCCATGCCTCCTCTTTACTTCCCTGCAGCCTGCCTCTTTTCTGCCTGGGAGTCCTGACTTCCACGAGGACCCAGACCCCACCTCAAACACAACTCCTTCTTGGAACCCAGATCCCCTGCTCCCAGTCAGTTGACCTGCCCCACTCCTGGCCTCCTTCCCAGAGCTCAGTGGTAAACAGGCATAAAGTCCTCACCCCAGGCTGTCACTATCTCTACCACCACTCCTCTAGTCTGGCCCCTCCTTCTTTGTCCAGCCCCATTCTAGCACATCTGGGCAAAACTGGATGGTGGGGTGTAAAGGGACGTGCACAGATCTACTTACCAAGCTGGGAGCAAGCAGGATTGGGGGCCTGGAAAAGCTGAAAGGTTAAGCAGCAGTGGGCGAGGTGCCTACTCCTGTCCTGTGCCTATCACATTTGCAGAGGGTAAGGCAAGAATGGGGAGGGACAAGATGAGGCTCATCCTGGGCCTCTCCTGGGGCCCCTCCCTCACCCTGCTCCTTCCCATCACCAACGCACCCAGGTGTCCAGGCATGTGAGAGCCTGCCTTGCCAGGAAACAGCATAAGCTGAAGTGGGGCAGTAAGATTCCCTGGCGGTGGAAGGAAATAGGAGGACTCTGCTGAATCCTGGTCCTGCTTCTGTTCTCATCCCTCCCCCAGCTCTGGCCCCAATCCTCCCAGCCCACCTTCTGCAGTGTGTATGTTGCCTGGTCTCTCTGGCCTGCAGAGGTGACCCAAACAACTCAAGTCGTCCACCTGCCTTATCTTTGCCTGTTTCCAGTCTCCTGGTCCGGCTGAGCCCCTGGCCTCCTACCTCCTCCCACCTCTTGCCTCAGGCCCTGCCCCAGTCACTCCACCCTCAGGGCTCTCACCGGGCTGTCAATGACAGCTTTTCCATGTAAGGCATGGTGCTAGGTTCCAGGAGGAACAGGGGATGCATGGAGGCATAATGGTTAGGGAGTCATGACACACAACCATGAAGAGGCCCCATTACCAGGCTGCACCAGGATACAAGACAAGAAAGGAAAGGATGAGTAGGGACATACTAAGAAGCAGCCCTCTCTTCTTGGAAAAGTCAAGCAAAACTTGGAAATGAAGAGATTTGAGGGGGGCCTGGCAGATGGATAGAGCTGGGGGAAGGGAAAAGAAAGGCCTCTGCTCAAGTAACAGCCAGAACTTGAGGTTGCTTGGGGAGGGCACCAGGAGCACTGTCTTAGTTTGGGTTCTTCTAAAGCAGAGCTTGAGCTAAGGGCTTGGGTACAGGTGATCCTGTATTTGGGAGGTTAACTCAGGAAGTGAGGGCATAAGGTAAAACAAGAGAGAGGAAAGCCATTAAGAGTATGTTAAGTCCCTTCAGTAGGCCTTGGGAACCTCTGAGAAAAGTATAGATTGCCCAAGACAAAAGACTGGCAGGGTGATCAATCCAAAGCATTTATTAGGAGAATGTACTTAATGAGTGGGCTACAGCGTACCCTCACAACAGACAGTGAGAGAGAGTTGTTCTACCTGGGTATATCCAAAACAAGGGGGTCAGGGCATGGAGTTTACGAGGGTTCAAGGTATTTGGTTCAGGGCCAGGGCCAGTTTTTTTCAGTGTTTTGGGCAACAACCTGAATACCTTTTCAAGGCTCTGGCTTGGGCTCAAGCCTGCAGGGGAAATGCAGCTGGCCAGGTCACAGGGCAATCAAGTTACTCTGTGTTTCTTTGTCAGGACACGGAAAAAAAGTGGGGAAGCTGGGGGACCCTACAAGGATCCTTGGCAGGAAAGCAGGGATTGTGTTCATTTGAGGGTTTCACTGTCAGTGAGAGTCTCAGCTTCCATGCAACTGTCCATCACGGCTGCAACTGAAATCAGAGCTGGGACACAGCGCACCAGAAGCTAAAGTCTTGATGCCATCAAAGGACATCCCTGCCCCATTCACATCTCCGTCACGTCCACTAATCGGCAAAAGGAGAAAAGTGAGAGAAGATGACGTAAGTGTGACTGCAGCAGGCAGCTCCGGAAAATGAAGCCAGAGCAGTGAGCCAGCCCCTCCTCCGACCAAGGAGGAAGGAAGGAGCAGGTAAGCAGGAAGGCCAGTGTCCCAGACAGGACCCTAATGATCCTGAATCCATGTATCACGATCCATCCTCTCCTTACACCCTTCCTGGACACAGTCTCACCTCTCATTTTCCAAAGCCCTGCCATGCTGCCATCCCACTTCCCCACACTCTGCCCCGGGTTCCCTTTTCCTAAAGCTGCAGCTTATGGCTTCTCCAGTAGGTGGCAGCACACACAGAGCCACTCATAAACTGCAGCTTCTCAGAGCCTGAGAGCCAGAAACCGTCCCCAGAAATTCCCTCCATAGAAATAAAAAAACACCAGAAGTCACATTTCATCCTTTTACATGGTTTCCATCTACCCTCACAACACATGTCATCACCAAAGACACACATACAAGCTCCAATGGCTTTTGCCAGGCAATTCTTCCTCCAGGACCCCATCTGGCCCCTCCCTCATCCCTCCCCTTGGACTTTGCCCTTCTTACTGGCCAGGCAGGGGGGCCAGAGTCCAGGCTTGACTCATTCCCACCTTGTCCTGGGCTGAGATCCCAGGTTTGTAACAGAAAACACCACTAAAGCCCCAGCACAGGAGAGAACCACCCAGCCCAGAAGTTCCAGGGAAGGAACTCTCCCGTCCACCATGGAGTACCTCTCAGCTCTGAACCCCAGTGACTTACTCAGGTGACTGCTAACCCTCCGCTCTACCCTCCACCTTTAGGGGATATAGGCAGGGCAACAATACTCCACTCAGCCCCTAGGAGACTAACCAGTACCCCTTCCTCTCCTGCTCCCCACTCCACAGTGGGCTTGTCAAGCTCCTGAGCCACCCGCCCCCACCTGCACTCCATGGTCTCTCCCTCATCCCTAATCGATAAACCTAGATCTCTCCCTCCCTAGCCCTCTAGCCACTCTACCCTCATCATGCCCTTTACACTCACCAAGCCCCTCCTCGCCCCTTCTTGACTTTTCTTCTCAACTACCAGGTCAGTATCTAATATAAGCTCGGAGTTTGGACGGAGGGTCTGGACCTCAGCTCCACCACCCCAGCGACCTTTCCGTGTCTGTGATCACAAGCGGACCATCCGGAAAGGCCTGACAGCTGCCACCCGCCAGGAGCTGCTAGCCAAAGTAAGTAGGCCAAGTTCCTCGGTTCCTAGAGCAGGGGTAGCCAAGGGGCTCCACAACAGTGGCAACTTGTGATGATGGAGCAGAGGGCTGAAGTCACACAGCTGCCCCTCCCTCTGAGGGCTAAAAGCAGCGGGGTGGGCCTAATGAGCTCTGGTCAGTTTGTTCATTTTCCACCTAGTGAGCTTTTCTATGGGAGCAGGGGTTAGCGGGAGATAGGGAGAGTTGGAGGGACGGAATTCAGAAGCTAGTACGGAAAGGTGATTTGTGTGACAAATCAAGTTCAAATTCTGATTCTGCCACTTCCTGCCTGTCAAACCTTGGGAAGTTGTTCAACCTATCAAAACCTCAGTTTCTTCAACTATAAAAAGGCAATAATAATACATCACCTCCTAGGGTTGTTGAAAGGAGTAAGAGGATAATGTAGGTAAAGTCCTCATACCTGGCACAGAGTAAGGACTCAAAAAGGTTAAACACTATTACTGAAAACACTTCTGGAGAACTCTTGAGGGTGTGGGAAGTGAGGTGCAGCATTGTAGATAAGACAGAAGGGTGGACTTTGTGAGAACCTGGCTTGCTTTCCAATTCCAAACCAGAAGTGACTTGGAGGGGAGCAAGGGGAGATGCCAATGACATGGTAGGAGCAAAGAGGAAAAAGGTCAGCCTCTAGCTAGGATCCCCCAAAAACTGAAGAACACGGAGAGCTGCAGCCTTTAGGAGGTATCAAAGTGCCGGAAAGTCAAGGTGGGACATCGACCAATGTCTAGAGCCAACTGATAGATGTTGGGCAGCTAAAGAGGGAAGGGGCATGGGATAAGACCTGCCCTTCCTTCTTGCTTCTTGCCATTGGGCAGGCATTGGAGACCCTACTGCTGAATGGAGTGCTAACCCTGGTGCTAGAGGAGGATGGAACTGCAGTGGACAGTGAGGACTTCTTCCAGCTGCTGGAGGATGACACGTGCCTGATGGTGTTGGAGTCTGGCCAGAGCTGGAGCCCTACAAGGGTAAGAGGCCTATACTGGGGCTGCTTCCAATACCTGTCCTTCAGAGCTTTCCCGGGCTTCCTCTCTAGCTTAACCCTGATCCTGGGGACCACGTGCAGGGGGAGTTGTGGAATTGTCAAGGATGTCACACAGTGGACAGAAAGTCCAAGCGAGGGAGGGTCTGACCCAGTGCTGATGGAGATTAGTGGTCGGTGTCTGGTATGAGGATCTACTGCACTGACAAGGGTGTCCTACAGAGTGGAGTGCTGTCATATGGCCTGGGACGGGAGAGGCCCAAGCACAGCAAGGACATCGCCCGCATCACCTTTGACGTGTACAAGCAAAACCCTCGAGACCTCTTTGGCAGCCTGAATGTCAAAGCCACATTCTACGGGCTCTACTCTATGAGTTGTGACTTTCAAGGACTTGGCCCAAAGAAAGTACTCAGGTCAGAAATCAACATGTCATACTGCCCCATCCCCTACAGTTGGATAGTCCCCATAATTCCTCCTCTTGCACCCACCTATCCCTAGTTAGCTCTTGCTTGTGGAAAGTCCTCATCTCCCAGCTTGATGGCTTCCTCCCAAGTTTTCCAAATCATCTGATTTCCTCTTGTCTCTGCCATTCAGGGAGCTCCTTCGTTGGACCTCCACACTGCTGCAAGGCCTGGGCCATATGTTGCTGGGAATTTCCTCCACCCTTCGTCATGCAGTGGAGGGGGCTGAACAGTGGCAGCAGAAGGGCCGCCTCCATTCCTACTAAGGGGCTCTGAGCTTCTGCCCCCAGAATCATTCCAACCGACCCACTGCAAAGACTATGACAGCATCAAATTTCAGGGCCTGCAGACAGTACAGGCTAGATAACTCACCCAATTTCCCCACTGTCCTCTGATCCCCTCGTGACAGAACCTTTCAGCATAACGCCTCACATCCCAAGTCTATACCTTTACCTGAAGAATGCTGTTCTTTCCTAGCCACCTTTCTAGCCTCCCACTTGCCCTGAAAGGCCAAGATCAAGATGTCCCCCAGGCATCTTGATCCCAGCCTGACTGCTGCTACATCTAATCCCCTACCAATACCTCCTGTCCCTAAACTCCCCAGCATACTGATGACAGCCCTCTCTGACTTTACCTTGAGATCTGTCTTCATACCCTTCCCCTCAAACTAACAAAAACATTTCCAATAAAAATATCAAATATTTACCACTAAGACTTCTGACTCCAATTTAAACCAGGAAAGGGATGGGGTGGATACCCCATTTTGCCCTCCCCCATCAACACCCAGTCCCAGATCCAAAGCCTCAGTCTTCAAGTATGGAGTTCAATGCCCGCCTCCGCTTGGCCACCGCACCCTGCTGCTGTTCCCAAGCCTCTCGCCGCTTTAGGAAGGTAGTCAAGGCCACATTTCGAGCCACATGGTGGCCGAAAGGGTCTCTTATCAGCTCCTGGTTCTGCTCCCCTGCAAAGGGAACCACTCATGTTTAGTACTACCATGCTCAAAGACAGACTCTACCTGAGGTAAAGATCCCTCCATTTCCCCCAGACCCTGGGACTGCCACTGGGATAAAGTGAACACTTCACTTTCCAAAGAACAGAAGTCAGAGGGCAGGGTGAGGGCAGAGGACTACACAATCAGTCAGCGGGAGGGAAGGGGAAAGCAGACTGCTAAGAACCCATGAGCAAGACCACCCTTTGGAACTAAAGACTGTTGAATTTCAGTAGACTTCCCAGCTACCCAGTGATCTGGAGTAAGAGAGGGGAGAGTCTGGAAACATCAAAGAGAGGGGCTGGTACTCACCCAGCTCAGCAGCAATTTCCTTCCGGGCCCTCAAGGCTGCTCCACTCCAGATGGCATCTAGCACACGGCTGCCATGGCGACTACAGGCCAGAGCCACATATTGTCCCTGTATGGAGACAAGCAAAGTAGGTCTCCCTAGCAAAATCCACAAAAGTGTATTTTGGAGGCTTGTGGAGAGTGAATTTTCTGAAGAGTTTAAGGGCTGAATTAAAATAGTCTAGGAATTACATAGCCTTTTTGAGTCTGAAGGTACAGTCCAGGGAAAGCTCATATTCTCTAAATGGATGATGGTGGGGAATCAAGGCAAAAGCCAGAAATCTAACCTTTAGGTTCTGCAGCACACGGCGGCGCGGCTTGCGCGTCACAGAGGGGCTGGTCAGGATGGCATCGAGCACATGAGAGCCAGCGGGACTTTGGGCCAGGGACAGAAGCTGTGGTCCTGTCAAGGCACCCAGACTTCGAAGTACAAGACCAGGAGTGGAGAAGTGCAGCAGATGCTGGAGCAGTAGAGACCCAAGGACTGTCACATCCCCCAAGGCTCTGGCTGCGGCCACTGCCACCTGGCAGCACAGAGATAGGAAATTAGGAGGCACCAACAAGCCAGGTGGATGAGCCCATCCCCAGAACACTGCCACCTCCACCTGGATGAAGTCACCACTCTCACCTCAGAAGTCAGACGCTTGCTAAACCCCGGGAGGCCTGGCTCCCAATTAGTCACTGGCTTGGCCTCTCCCCTACCTCACCTGGTGCTCTGCAGGTACTGCCCCCTCCTCCTCCGTCAGTCCATAGTACACCTCATAAGCCATCAAAGTGGCAAAGAGAGGCACACAGGCCACTTGCCGGGATGAGGGCTCTGCACAGTGGAATGCCTAAAGGAGAAGACAAAATATGATGAACCTGAGAACTTCTCCGTCCCTAACCTCAACTTCAAGGGAACACCTTCAGGAAAGGAAAGAAGGCCCAACTCCACAAGAATGTGAGCTCCATGAAAGCAGATGTCATGCCCTGCTGTATCCCCAGCCTCTATCACATACAGGGGTTAATAAATGTTTATCCCTTAAATAAACTTCTCTCTTAGTTCTGGGAGACAATTTTTGTTCCAGGACTGTGAAATAACATTTGGCCTCAGCCGGGCGCGGTGAGCTGAGATTGCGCCATTGCACTCCAGCCTGAGCAACAAGAGCAAAACTCCGTCTCAAAAAAAAAAAAAAATTAGCTGGGTATGGTGGCGGGCACCTATAGGCCTCATTTCCCCCCATTCCTGTGAACTCCTTGGGCATTAGACTTCCTGAGTCCAGAGGTACAAAAACTTAAGATTAGATAAGTCCTAACAGGTAGAAGTTGAACTGAGGGCATAAACAGATTGTGGGTAATATCCACTCACCTCCAACAAGAGCTGTAGGACCTTGGCTTGGTAGGCCCCAACTCTGCGACAGGCCCCCACCAGGGCAATGACTACCCCTGGGTGGCCCTGGGCCAATACAGCTTCCAAGACAGGGCTCAGCTCCTCAAACACAGGGGACAGCTGATGGGAAACATGGAATGTAACTTTGGCATTCTGGTAATGGCGGACCACATTATTCAGAGAAATCTTCCCAACGAAAACAACTAAAAATGCTAGATAAAACATAAAAAGCATTGCCAGTATGAGGACTTTTGTTTGGCTAGATAAGGCCCAGGATAAGGGGGCAGTCTTAGAGGTGCCACCTCACAGGAAGGAACTTTAAGTGGCTCTTCCCTATGTGTAAGGGAGCACTAGGAGCAAGGGGAGACTAAAATTAAACTGCACTTCCACTCTAACACCCAATGCATGAGACCACAGGGAAGCCCACCTTAGTCCTAAGCAGCAAAGGAAAAGAGAAGCTATGGCAACAGCTCTAGCACTCATGTGGGCTTATAGCCAAGTACCAGAGTCTGGGTGGGCCATGGAACCTCAAGCTGTAAACCTGAATAAAGCCAGTCTCTTGCTGGTCCTCATACCTGAGAGAAGTCAAAACAAATCCTCACTAGAAGGTGGGCACCTTTATCCTAAGCTCTGGAAAACCTCAAAGAATAGCTTTTCAAGGGCAATGGCCAGCACAATGTCAAAGGTATATAGAGGCAGACAAACCATAAAATAAGGTCCAATGATCAAAAATTAGCAGAAACAGATCCAGCTCAGGTTTCCAACTCACCAGCTCAGGGGTAGTGACTGCATCCAGTAAGCGCTGCAAAGGGAAGTTGGCAATGGGATGTGCAGCCAGGGTCTGCAGCTGCCCCTGCAAGTGCTCCTCAAAGAGGCTCTGGAGTCTTGGGGGCTCCAACACCAGCAGGACCTGCTCCAGGAGTCTGGAACTCGTCTGATCTCGGAGAAATAGCAGTAGGGGACTAGGGACAAGAAGGGCATCAGGCAGTCTTAACTCCATTTCATGCAAAATACAGTTGCACTACATCACCTCATTCATTTCACACAGCCCCGCCAACTTGGGTCGATCCTGAGGCCCTGACCATACCTGCCATCTACTGAGGAACTGCGAGTACTCAGGTAGCCAATCACAGCATTGCAGAGATGAGCGCAAAACTGGGGAAGTTTGCGGTGTAAAACCTGTAAAGCCACTTGAAGACAGAAGCTGGAGATCTTATCAGTGATAAACACTGTGGAGAGAGGGCAGAAATAAAGCAGCTTTCTCAAAATCCAGACAACCTGCGTAACCTCAAACTTTAGGCAACAAGATACAGGGCACTATGGACACAAAGGGACTATACAAAGTGCTTTGAACATCAAACCAGACCAGGTTTGAAAAGAAAAGGAATAACCTGATGTAAGGGCCTTGCTTGGTGGTAAGATCACCTCCAGAAAAGTAGATACGAGACCCTCCTCCTACTTCCCTCCTTACCTGCAATGTCCTTCAGAAAGGAGGAGCTCAGGTCCTGAAGGCGATTCAAAAAGGTTTCAGGGACTTCAAAATCAGCTGGCTTACATTCCTGAGCTGGGGCCTTCTGTGCTTCTGAAGGAAGATTAAGAACATGTGCAGTGGGGAGATCACAAACTGCCATCCAGGAGAGGAAAATTCCATAGATGAACAAGGATTCCGCTTGGAGATGCAGAACAGATGTAGTACAACTAAATGTCTCTTCTGGATGACTGAACTGAGACTACATTTCTGTCTTAATTTTTCTAAGAAACTTCAACCAGCTTCCCCATGGTCCACAGAAGACAGTTCAACCTCCTCAGCCACGTATTCAAGGCATTCCAAAATAAAGCCTCATTTAAACTCGCTAACTTTATTTCCCAGTTTTTCAAAATGTGGATCACAGCTCAAGACTGTACCATGAAATCAAGTTAGTGGTCTCAACTAGCATTTTTTTTTAATGAAATAGAGCAGAATACAGTTTTGAAAAGGAAAAAAAAATAACAGAGTGGGCTGCATGTAGTAAGGGTATTGTTTCCTGAACTTTTGCTTGAGTCCAGTGTGTATGTTACTTTTGCTTAAGTCCATTTGTATATTAAGTCATGCTTAAAAAAAAAAAATTTCTCCTCCTGCGTCCATTCTAATAGCCTTCCCCAAACACAACTGTACATCCCTACCTCTGGGCCTCCGCACACACTAATCTTTGGCTTGCTAAGCCCTGTTCAGATTAGGATAGGTCAAGCTAATTCTTCCAGGTCAAGCTCCCCCATGAAGACCTACTCTTCTGTTTACTGTCTCATTCTGAACTTTCTAAATTCTTCCTCCCCCTAGGTCCACTTTCCTCTTGTAATACTTACCAGATGATTGGGAACCACGGGGCCTGGCTCTCTCAGACTCCAGAATAGTCCCTCCTAACACCTGAAGCAGAGTTCTGACCACGAAGCTGCCATGTGTGTCTCCACAGTAGACAAGAAAATCATCACACACCTCAGCGGCTAGTCCCAGGACCAGCTCCTCCAGGGTCTCCGTGGGACCATCCTTTCCATCCTCCTCCTCCTTCTCCTCTGCAGCACTCCCCAGCAATCGAGGGAGCTGTAGCAAAGCACTTTGTAATACATGGACCCCGCATCGGTGACAGGCCACAGTGCGCAAGTTAGAGCGCAGAGCAGCCCATACGCGACAAAGCGGTTTCGAGGGACTCAATCCCAACAGTTCCTGCAGCATCTCACTGCCAGTCCTGTTCGTGGACAAAGCTAGGGCCTGAGTCTCTACTTCCTTCATAATATTGTGCACCATCAGATCTGGAAAAGTGAAAAAAGACACACTTTCAAGAGACTTAGTAGAGAATACAGTTATGTACCCTCGCTTAACCAAGGGTCGTGGGTCGGAGGCCGAGGAAGAGGACATGGAAAATGAAACTAAGTCCCCACGCCCTGCCGACCCTAGAAAGTTTCCTTGCCTGCCCTGGATTTGATGCTTTTGGTCTAAACCCCGAAGTTGCTGCCTACCTCGTTCTTCCCCAGTCTCGGGAGCCTCTTTCAATGCTGACAGCGCCCGGCGGAAATATCCCAGAGCTTCCGGGCTCAGGTGCGGGTGCGAATCTGAAGCCGGCTCCGAGCGCCCATCCGGAGGCGGCCAGGGTTGCCGCTTACGGCCTGGTAAGGGGCGCCCCGACCCCTTGGCCCCGTGCCCCCGTTTGCCACCAGCTGGGAACCGGCGCCCCACCTTGTGTGGAGAGCGCGGACCCAGCCCCATGTGTGCTTCGCGACCTGTCCGGCTGCAAAAGCTTCCTTAACTGCGGACGGACCTTCGACGTCGCCAAGAGTGCGCCTTATCCAGATAAAGTTTAGAAACGCGGACGCGCTCCTGACGCAGCTACTACGTCATAGTTCCGCGCGGCCCCAGCCGGGCGGGGTGGGTGTGTCACCCAGATCGCTCCGCCCCCATCCGCAGGTTCTAACTTTGGCCCGGGACTCTGCCCCTCGACCCCAGCACAGAATCGCCCCGGGTCCCACTGCAGAATCAATCCTTGAACACTGCCTCCACGTCGCCGGCTCAATCTGGGCCAGAACCCAGACTTCCACCGCAGCACCGCAATCTGCAGACCTCAGCGGCAGCGCAGGTAAGCGGCACACGCTCGTCCCACTTAGGGCTTAGGATCTCCAGGCTTCGCGCTCATCCCCGGCCCGGAAGCTGCGCCTCTGGCTCAGCCGGACTGGGTCAGGCCAGGGACCGGAGCTTCAGATAGCCCAGGACTCTGCGTGGACGCGCCCCGAGGGGCTGCCGCGCCAGAATCCCCCATCCAGGCAGCCACACTCAGAGGGTTGTAGTAATTGTCCACCTCTGGACAGTCCCACTCAGCCCCTTCTTCACTCTCTGGGCCTCCCAAAAGACAGTCAGCCTTGTCCTCAGGCCCGCACCCAGTTGTCAGCCTCTGACTCCTCTCTCCTCCAAGGATTCTTACCTTGGCTCCTCCTCTTAGCCCTAGTGAGGTTCCCCCTACCCCCCAACCTCGCCCCAACACACACACAGTCTCCAGGCTTCCCTCAGAGTAAGTCTTTGCTTCCACAGACCTTCCTCCTTTGCCTGTGAGTCATGGCAGCTCCCATGAATGGCCAAGTGTGTGTGGTGACTGGTGCCTCCAGGGGTATTGGCCGTGGCATTGCCTTGCAGCTCTGCAAAGCAGGCGCCACAGTTTACATCACTGGCCGCCATCTGGACACCCTTCGCGTTGTTGCTCAGGAGGTGAGTGCTTCCTCTGGGACCACAGTTGCAGAAACCACCCGAGAGAGCCCTTCCACTTAACAGCTCCCTTTCCTAATCCCTTACCTGAAACTATAATACTACTCAACAAGATGTGAATATTTATTCAAAGTGGAAATTAAAAACCCTGTAAATAACTTCAGGTAAGGTAGAATTTTGCCGCCAAGTGAGTTTTATGAAAAAACTTTGTGTTTGAGCCAGGCATGGTGGCATGTTCCTGCAGTCCCAGCAGCTACTCCGGAGGCTGAGGCAGGAGGATCGCTTGAGCCTAGGAGTTGAGCCATGATCACACCACTGCACTCCAGTCTAGACGACACAGGGAGACACTGTATTAAAAGAAAAAAAAAGGAAAGAAAAGAAAGAAAAGTAAAAAACTTTTTGTTTGAGAGCAGAGATTTTGGAATTGCAACTAAAGGGTTGTAGACCTGTGCTTTCCTCTATTTCAGGCAAGACTTTATTGAACTGCACATTTTTTACTTATTTACTAGACTTCAGTTAAATAAATATTTGAGTATCCATGATTTGCTAGGCATTGGTAAACCACTGAAGTTACCAAGACTAACAAAATCTAATTTCTGCTCTTCAAATATTCAGTCCATGGTGGAGTACAGTGGCTCATGCCTGTAGTCCCAGCACTTTGGGTGGCCAAGGCAGCAAGATCACTTGAGGCCAGCAGTTGGAGACCAGTCTGGGCAACATAGCTAGACCCAGTCTCTACAAAAAATATTTTTTAAATAATTAGCTAGGCACGGTGGCCTGCACCTGTAGTACCATCTACTTGGGAGGCTGAGGCAGGAGGATCATTTGAGCCCAGGAGTTCGAGGTTGCAGTGAGCTATGATTGCACCACTGCACTCCAGCCTGGTGACAGTGAGACCCTGTCTCTAAAAAAAAAATTAAAATTAAAAATGAAGATAGATTCCAATAGGAAGTCAGGTACAGAAAGCAGTCACTTCAGTGTAATGTGAATATGGTAAATTATAAGAGGGAGATATGCACAAAATACTCTAGGGGTGTTGGGGAGCATCCAGATGACATAGGAGAGTGGCTAGGGAAAGTGGTTTGGGAAAGCGTCCTGGAGGAGGTAGGTGGTTCTTGAACTGAGTTTTGAAAGGTAAGAATTAGGTAAAGGAAGTTAGGAAAAGCATTCCAGCAGAGGGAGCTCCATAAGCATAGGGACGCTGTGTGAAAGAGTAGATGTGTGAGATAATGCAAGGGAAGAGTAGTGAGTGAGAGGCTGGAGAGGAAAGAGTGGGTCTTGGAAGACCCTAATAGAGAACTCAGGCTTCATTCTCTAAGAGATGGAGATCCAGTTAGGAGATTTTGAACAGGGTTTGTGTTTTAGATAGGTCGTACTGGCTGGATTATGAAGAATTAATTTAAGGCAGACAGACTGGAGGTCAGGTGAGTCGTCGGGAGGCATTGCAGTAGTTCAGGCAAGGAGGGTAATAGGCGGGGACCCAGAGCATAAATTTGGAGAATAGGAGGATTGTTCTTAGATAAGGGACTCTTCTTCCTCTGAAGTTGGAGGTTTGTGGGCATTTGTAGAGAGTGAGACAGAACAGGAAGTAGAAATCATTCATGGCTGATAGCTTTGGTTTTTTCAATTACCAAGCAGGAGCATTGGTGGAGTGAGGGTAAGACAGCTGGGACTGAGTAGAGGTTTTAGGTGAGTAGTGTAGGGTGGGAGCTAAGGGCGTGAGAGATGGAAATGACCACAACAAGGAAAAGGATGCTTACTCATTTCTCAAGAACAGACTCCATGCCTCACTTGTTCTTACCCTCTACTTGCAAAGTACAATGCTGTGCACATGGTGGGCCTCAGTAAATGTTTGTAGATTATTAAAACTTACATTGCAATTCACCTTGCTCTGTGGTGGGGAGGCCTATCATTCCTGAAACTACTCAAACAGACACCAGAGGGCAGCGTTGCCTGCCATGTTGCCTCTGCAGCAGGCTCTCCTAGGATGGATTGTCTTCTCAGTTCTCAAGCCCACTTTTGGCTGGGGAGTTTTGTCATGACTCACACCCATGTGTGAATGTGAGCTCATATCCCCTGTCCTACTCCAGGCACAATCCCTTGGGGGCCGATGTGTGCCTGTGGTGTGCGATTCAAGCCAGGAGAGTGAAGTGCGAAGCCTGTTTGAGCAAGTGGATCGGGAACAGCAAGGGCGTCTAGATGTGCTGGTCAACAACGCTTATGCAGGGGTCCAGGTACCCTTTGAACTTTGTTCCCAACTCCACATTTCTGACCTCCCCTTCAGACCCCTGCATCTTCATCCCCACTCATTGTCCCTTCCATTACCCAGCCCCTCACACCTCCCTACCTTCAGATCATTCATCACCCTCCCTGTGCCTTCCAGACGATCCTGAACACCAGGAATAAGGCATTCTGGGAAACCCCTGCCTCCATGTGGGATGATATCAACAACGTCGGACTCAGGTGGGTGCTCCACTGCCAGGACCCATGTTCCCTCACTCACTTAGCCAACTCGACGGCCAGGCCTTTCCTTACATGCCCTCTCCTTTTCCCTCTGGCCTCCCCCATCTCTTTCTTCTCCCTTCCATTCCATTTGTCCCACTTACCTCTGGAGAAGTTCCATCCAGGTGAGTCTGTACCTGAGAATGTCAACTCTGTCAGTAATTTCACTGGAACAAGCCCTTGGCCTCTCTCCTGCCTCACTCTCTGCCCATCCAAATGCAAGACCCAGAAGGGAGGAAGCCTCCTCCTCTCAGTAATGCACACAGCCTGTAGTCTATACTTTCAAAATGGTTAGAGGGAGAAATTGTTTTATTTTAGACTGGGAGAAGCTTAAGAAGAAGGAGCGAACACCAATGCTGTTTAGTCTCCACATCCTCACTCCACACCCACAGGCAAGGGCACTGCCGGGTCAGAGTTGGGAGAGCAGGTATATCACTGGGTCACACAGGGTCATTTAGCCCAGGAGTGAGATGAAACACAGCATTTAGAATTCACCTAGCATAATGCACACCAGTTATGCCTCTGTTACTGTTGGAATGATGTTACACTCTCATATAATCAAGTCATGCCTGATGGATGTGATCAGTCACCTGTGGGAGTAACCACGAGATTATCGGCAAATCTGTGACTAAAGCATGTAAGAACACCCACCGCTCCAATTTTGGTACTCTGGTAACAATCCCAAGGAAGCAGGATTAGAATGCAATTGTGATTTCCAAAGTGGAAGGAAGATCATTAGGACAGAGGAGGATAGTGAGGCCAAAGGCAAGAAAGGGACACCTTAAGAGCTGGAAATTGGCCAGTGTTCATGACCATAGCCTCCAAAGAGAGGTGCCTTCCACACCCTCATCTCTTGCTGGCCGGGGTTTTGACCCTGAAGCAGAGATTCAAGGCAGAGGCCCAGACCCTCGACCTTGGGCCCTGATGAATTATCCAAGGTAAAGGCCCCTTGATGAGCCCCTGACAGCCCCCCAGCACCTCCTGCCCACCCATTCCCCATGCGCATTTACTGCCTTTCCTCTGTATTACCTTGGGCTGCACTTTCCTTTAAAACTATAACTCTACTTGTTTTCATTTGGAAGGTCCTAATTCTTTCCCTATGCAAAAGAAATTTATTCTGGTTACCAAGTTATGTGTGTGTTACTTTTTTTAAATATGGAAAAAAATCTGAAGACCAGTATAATCTTATTCCCCTCAATGCCATCCCTTGCTCTCTTGCCTGATATATAGCTACTGTTAATAGCCTGGCATATATTCTTTCAGATTTTTCATGTAAATATCTCTCATTCTTTTTAATACTTGTACGTATTCTATTGGGAGGATGTATGATCATTTATTTCTCTAATCCCTTATTTGTTGCAGCAGTGGAATTCTTAGATCAAAGAATATGTACTTCCCTTAGGTTATAGAGACTGTGGGAAAAACAGAAAAAAAGAAAAGAAAACAAAGAATATGTACTTTTTAAAGATTTAATAAATATTATCAAGCTTTCCTACAAAAAGACCCTACCAATTTTTTATATCAAGACAATGAAGGGGAATATGTGTTTCCCCATGTCCTCTACCACACCAGGCAGCGTCAGCTCATGCACTCAGGCAAGCTTTGTTACTATAATAAGCCAAAAATATATCAAGGGGTTTTAATTCATACTTCTTCCACTATTTGTCAAGTTGAACTTTTTTTCCCCTTTGTTTATTGGCTCTTTGTTCTTTTGTAAATCATCTTTGACTTTCGCATTAATTTATAAGAGATCACTGTGAAACAAATGACTTTGGCATTTATTTTACAAATATTTTTCCCAATTTATCACTCATTTTTCACATGCATACTCCCCCCCGCTCGTCTGTTGTTGTTGTTGTTGTTGTTGTTTTGAGGTGGAATCTTGCTCTGTCACCCAGGCTAGAGTGCAGTGTGCAATCTCAGCTCACTGCAACCTCTGCCTCCTGGGTTCAAGCGATTCTCATACCTCAACCTCCCGAGTAGCTGGGATTACAGGCACCTGCCACCACGCCTGGCTAATTTTTGTATTTTTAGTAGAGAACGGGGTTTCACCATGTTGGCTGGGCTGGTCTCGAACCCCTGATCTCAAGTGATCTACCCACCTCAGCCTCCCAAAGTGTTGGGATTATAGGCATGAGCCACCATACTCAGCCTCGGCCTGCTCTTTATATACACAGAAATATACATGTATCTTTGTATTTGTGTGTGTATGTGTGTGTATCTTAATTTTAAGTCAAATCTGTCAGTCTTTTATAGTTTCTATCTTGGTGTGATGCTAAGAAAAGCCTTTCCCCCCTCAAGTTTATAAACACATTTGATCATGTTTTCTTTCAGTACTTCTGTGCTTTCATTTTTTATATTTAAATATTTGATCCTTTTAGGCTGAATTTTAAAATAATAAATGAGGCAGAGACCCAATTCCCCTAACTCAAATAACTGGTCAGTTGTCCCAAATGATCCAACTTTCCCCCATTGATTTGACAGGTTCCTTTTGTAATACATTGCATTCTCACATACACTTGTATCTAATTATTCTCTGTTTTGTTTCATTGACTTATCAGTCTACTGTTATACCTGTACTGCATTCTTTTAACTATTATGTCTCATACATTTTAATTTATTTTATTTTATTTTTTAGAGACGGGGTCTTGCTGTGTTGGCCAGGCTGGTCTCAAACTCCTGACCTCAAGCACTTCTCCCATCTCAGCCTCCAAAAATGCTGGGATTACAGGCATAAGCCACCATGCCTGGCCCCTGTGCATTTTAATATGGGTGACAGCAGGGGTAGGGAAAGCAATCCCCCTCACCCACAAGACATTAGTCTTTTTAGTCCTTTTTTCAGAATTTTCCTGGCTGTTCTCTTTCTTTTTATTTATTTATTTATTTTTGAGACAATCTCACTCTGTCAGCCAGGCTAGAGTGCAGTGGCACAATCTCAGCTTACTGCAACCTCCGCCTCCTAGGCTCAAGAGATCCTCCTGCCTCAGGCTCCCGAGTAGCTGGGACTATAGGCACGCACCACCACACCTGGCTAATTTTTGTATTTTTAGTACAGATGGGGTTTCACCATGTTGGCCAGGCTGGTGTCAAACTCCTGAGCTCAAGTGATCTGCTCCCCTCGCCTCCCAAAGTGCTGGGATTGCAGGCGTGAGCCACCGTGCCCAGCTTTTCTGGCTGTTCTCATGTTTATTCTTCTCATTGAGCTTTAGATTATTTTATCAATTCCTCCAAAAGGTCTTATTGAGATATAATCCAATTTGACTGAATCTATGGATTGATTTACATAGAAATGATGATTTACATGTCAGTTCTTAGCTTTGAAAGATTTTGTCTGTACTTATTGTCATGGCTTTATAGTTTTTCTATGTAGACACTATACATTTCTTAAGTTTTCTCCCCCTGAACAATTTTGTTTGTAATTGTTATTGTGACAGGGCTCTTGCCTTCCATTTCTTCTTCCAAAGATTGCTGTTTCTCATCTGTCAGTGGTTATTTTGACCAGTTTTCCTCTCAGAATATGGCCTCAAGCCCCTAATTCCTCAGGTCGCTAACCCACCCTATGTAGCCTTCCTAGTGGACAACAACCACCAGAAGGCAGGGGAAGCTGCCAGAGGCTGTGGCACCCAGGCCAGCACTAACACGGTTCATTCCTTCTTCCCTTGCCCCACCTTCTAGAGGCCACTACTTTTGCTCAGTGTATGGGGCACGGCTGATGGTACCAGCTGGCCGGGGGCTCATCGTGGTCATCTCCTCCCCAGGAAGCCTGCAGTATATGTTCAATGTCCCCTATGGTGTGGGCAAAGCTGCGGTGAGGACCCAGTGGCATAGGAGCTGAGGAGGTAAAAGACAGTGATGGTACCTATAGCTCAGGAGGTACAATCCCCAGTGGTCAGAATGGTAAGGCTGGCTCCTCTCAGCTCCTCCTCTGCCTCATCCATGGACAGTTCCTTTGCTTGTGCTCCTCTCGGTTGGCTAGAGTAGGCATCACACTGGGGAGCGTGGGCAGCTGAGACCTTGGGGCTCCTGGGAAGGACAAGGTGGGTGGAGCATTCACAGTAGAAGCAGAGAGGGCAGGGCAGGAAAGTGACATGGCTAGGTGGCTCTTACCCTGCCTTCCGCCTCTCCACAGTGTGACAAGCTGGCTGCTGACTGTGCCCACGAGCTGCGGCGCCATGGGGTCAGCTGTGTGTCTCTGTGGCCGGGGATTGTGCAGACAGAACTGCTGAAGGAGCATATGGCAAAGGAGGAGGTCCTGCAGGATCCTGTGTTGAAGCAGGTTGGCAAGGGGAGGGCGAAGGAAGCAGAGAACAGGGGAGTCGGCCTCTGCATCCTCAATAACAAGACAATAACAAGATCAGATACTCCCACTCACCAGGTGCTTACTGTGGCAGGTGCAGGGCTGAGCATGGGACACACATTATTTCCTTTAATCCTGTAAGGGAGATACCAGCTCCATTCTACAGATGGCAAAACTGAAACCCAGAGAGGTTTAGAAACTTGTTGAAGGTCACATATGTCCTAAGTGGAAAGGCTGTCTAGCTCCAAAGACCATGCACTTGACCCCCACACCAGCTAGCTTAGAAGGTCCAAACACTATTTGGCACTACCAGATCCTTCCACTTAGCAAAGACAGCAGATCCTGGTGCCAGGGCACAGGGCTCACCTGGATGTGGGGAGGAGTGGCTCTGGCACCTGCCAATACTTTGGGTCCTACAGGCCCTGCTTGAGGTCTTTGGCCTCTTTGGTCTTTGGTCGTTTTCTCCTGGAACAGAAGTTGAAACGGGGAGGAGACTTGGGCAGTGCTCTTGGAAATTAACCTTTCACTTCTCTGCCCCTGTGTTTCAGTTCAAATCAGCCTTCTCATCTGCGGAAACCACAGAATTGAGTGGCAAATGTGTGGTGGCTTTGGCAACAGGTGAAGTTTGGGGGCAGCTGGTAATAAGAAAGGGCATGGAGGATGTGTAGTGCGGTAGCATCCAGTGCCCAGATCTGGCTTGGGAGTTGGTTGAGGAACATGTCATTCTTTTCTCTGCTTTTTGAGGCCCAAGGGGTCAGCATTCCCAGTTTGAGGTCTGAGAGCCTTAGGAGCAGGCTCCTGGGAAGTGTGGAAAAAGTCCAAGGCCCAAGAGCCTTCCTAGGAACAGAAAGAAAGAGTTCTCCAGGGCTTCTGAGCTCCAGGGCTCTCAGCAGTGCCCTGTCCAAATGGGCCCAAACCTTGTCACTCTGCATACTCCCCTGCCTGCCATCTCCACCTGTCTGTGTGCCCGCAGATCCCAATATCCTGAGCCTGAGTGGTAAGGTGCTGCCATCCTGTGACCTTGCTCGACGCTATGGCCTTCGGGATGTGGACGGTGAGGACCCTGGCGCAGCAGCCAGCCTTGACTGCTGTTCCCTCTGTTGCCTGCCCACTCCTCCCTCGGTCTCTCCAGCCAAGGTGAGGGTATCTGAGGAGTGGGAAATGAGAATCTAATCCTCCTCCTCCTGTTGTTCCCAGGCCGCCCCGTCCAAGACTATTTGTCTTTGAGCTCTGTTCTCTCACACGTGTCCGGCCTGGGCTGGCTGGCCTCCTACTTGCCCTCCTTCCTCCGTGTGCCCAAGTGGATTATTGCCCTCTACACTAGCAAGTTCTAACCCTCCTGGTCTGACACCATGTCTCTGCTTGTCTTCTCATTTGGGCTTGGTGGTTCGTCCTATCTCAATGAAACAGCAGCCTTTCTTGCTTACCCATACCCTTGATATGAAGAGAAGCCCCTCTGCTGTGTGTCCGTAGTGAGTTCTGGGGTGCGCCTAGGTCCTTTCTTTGTGCCTTGGTTTTCCTTGTCCTTCTTTTTACTTTTTGCCTTAATATTGAAAAATGCTCTTGGAGCTAATAAAAGTCTCATTTCTCTTTCAATGTGTTTTTGACTGCTGATTCTGTGCTCAGCAACATGTTAACTATTTGGGAGAAAGACTCAAAGATGTGTAAATGTGAAGCTTCTCAAGGGGTTCTGCCCCAGGACAAGACCCCTTTCCTCCAGACCTGTTCCTGCTCTGCCCTGCAAGACCTGTTTCCCATGCCCCAGCTGAGGAGCAGAGTCGCTCCACAGCTAGAAGTGGGCACATCCAGTCTCACACTGGTTTTCCACCCCCACTCCACCATCTCTTCAGGGATGCCTGCTACCTTCTAGCTGGGCCTGATCTCTGGCTGAGGCCCAGTCCAGCAAAGGCAGATTCCTTGGTGTTCATGATTTCCTGGAACTTGGGGAGAAGGTACTGCCTGAATCCAAGTGAGGGACAGAGGAATAGCTGTGACACCGACAACTACTCTCATCCTTCCTCTCGGGATGGTTCTACCTGAATTGCTTTCTGCAGAACTAATTGCATGAGCCCTATAGAGCTGCCTTGCCTATGCAAGAGGCTGTCCTAGCCTGAGGCAACGCAATGGGGTATGTTCCTAAGAGGAGCCAAGGGCTATTCTGAGGGAACCTTCCACCTGACAGCCTAGATAACCATCCAAAGTGATGGGATGGCTGCCATAAATCAGAGAAACATAAATCATTTTACTTATTCAAAATCTTCAGAGTGAGAGCTGAGGCTTCCCCAGGCTGCCCACAAGATCGGCAGAAGTCTTCCTGTGGCTTTCTGGGGACCGTCCCCAGTTACTGTTCCAGTGGTAAGTGGAGTGGCTCACCATCTTCTGAGAGCTTCTGATGCACATCTCTTCTAAGTCCTCATTCAGTGATTTCATGTGGTGTCTTGAATCAGCCATGGCGACAGTACACGTCCCATGGAAGTCCACAAATGCTACCAATCAAGGCTTTCTTTTAGAGAGAGGGCTGGCTTATCAGTACGTGACTGGTATAGAACCTTTGGAACTGTGTGCCTAAATGCCACCATTTGCTGTGGCAGCAGATCACAGTGATCAGATTTCCTCAGCACCTGCTCACCCTCTTCCACTTACCAGCCTAAATTCCTGTTATCTCCTGAGGTGGATGAGGAGCACAGGCAGTTGCCTATGTGGTACAAAAAGAAGATGGGCCTCAGGACCACCTCCAGCCTTCCACAGCCATCATTAAAATCCACCAATGGGGCTGGGTGTAGTAGTTTACACCTGTAATCTCAGTCCTTGGGAGGTTGAGGAAGGTGGATCGCTTGAGCCCAGAAGTTTGAGACCAACCTGGGCAACATAGGGAGACCCCATCTCTACAAAACAATTTTTCAAAGATTAGCTGGGGCCAGGTGCAGTGGCTCACGCCTGTAATCCCAGCACTTTGGGAGGCCGAGGCGGGTGGATCACGAGGTCAGGAGATCGAGACCATCCTGGCTAACATGATGAAACCTCGTCTCTACTAAAAATACAAAGAAAAAAAATTAGCTGGGCATGGTGGCGGGCGTCTGTAGTCCTAGCTACTCGGGAGGCTGAGGCAGGAGAATGGCATGAACCCACCTCCCGGGAGGTTGCAGTGAGCCGAGATCGTGCCACTGCACTCCAGCCTGGGTGACTGAGCAAGACTCCATCTAAAAAAAAAAAAAAAAATTGGCTGGGCGTGGTGGAATGCACCTGTGGTCCCAGCTACTCAGGAGGCTAAGGTGGGAGGATTTGGTGAGCATGATCACGCCACTACACTCCAGCCTGAGCAACAGAGTGAGACCCAGTCTCAAAAAAACAAAAAAACAAACAAACAAAAACCACCATTGGAACAAAACTTTCCATGATGGCATTGTCTCCTAAAGTCTCAAGATATTATGAGGGAAGCATGGACTTCAAACTCATATAAACTGTCATGCAAATCCTGACTCCACCACTTTGAGAATTAAATGAAATAATGTATATAAAGCACCAAGCAATACATAACCATCGAAATTGTCAATTCCTGGTCGGGCGCAGTGGCTCACGCCTATAATCCCAGCACTTTGGGAGGCTGACGCAGGCAGATCACGAGGCCAGGAATTCGAGACCAGCCTGGCCAACATGGTGAAACCCCATCTCTAATAAAAATACAAAAACTAGCCAGGCATGGTGGAGCATGCCTCTAATCCCAGCTACTCGGGAGGCTGAGGCAGGAGAATCGCTTGAACCCGGGAGGCAGAGGTTGCAGTGAGCAGAGATTGCGCCACTGCACTCCAGCCTGGGCGACAGTGTGAGACTCCATCTCAAAAAAAAAAAATTGTCAATTCCTTCTCTCAAAAAATAAATCTAACAGCCTGCTCTGCACCAGGCACCATTCTTGGCTTCAGGATAGAACAGAGAGCAAGACAGACCAGGCCCCCGCCCACAAAAGACTTTCATTTCAGCCATGGGAGATTTTAGAAGTCATCTAGACCTTCCATTTATTGAAGGCAGTGAGTGAACTGGGACCCCAAGAGTCCATAAGATGTGGAGTAAGACCTCGGTCCTGGTATCCCAAGAAACCAGAAGGAATAGTGCTATTCACAGCAGACCACTGTGCTTCTCTCTGACGAGTTTCAGTCATCTTAGAAACATAAGCCACAGAGTACACCACCCAAGGGAACGGCACATGAACAGTCACTTTTGATTGAAGATAGAAGAGATTCAGGATGTGAGAAGCCCGACACTAGAGAGCACTAGGACATTTTGGGGAATCAATACTCATTCAAAGACATTTGTTTTTTTGAAACTCTCTGCCCAGCCCCATGCAAGACACCAGGGAAGACTAGTTGAATTTGGCTAGATGAGTGCTGCGGTAAACTACCCAGAGTGCCCTGAGGACACAGGAGGAAAGAAGCAGCATGCCTGGAGAACTGAGGAAGGGGGCGAGACTAACCAGACACAAAAACGATGGGCGAGGGGTGGAGGTGGGTTTTTTGTTTGTTTGTTTGTTTTTAAAGGCAGGTACTGAGACACAAAAGTAGCAGAACAGCTAGAAGTTTGATGTGGCTTAAATTTAGATTCAGTATGGAATACATTTCCAGAGAGAGAGTGGAGTAAAGATATATGACTGAGACTTAAATTCTGCGTGATAGGTTTCCACTGAGGATCCACATTAGACCCTGAGTGATTTATGAAGTACTCCCGGGGAGACAAGTAAGCAGGGTTGGTGAAGCCAAGCACGAGCACCCTCTCAGCTGCAGAAAGCAGCTCTGGCATGATGCGAGGGAACAGCTTTGGTGTGTAAGGCCTCAGAATAGTTCCAGCCTGGGACAAGGTTTTTCTGGGCTTTTATTCCCACCAACACTACCACCAGCACATGGTGCTCAGTGACCACAGAGCAGTCACTGGCTACACTGCCACCTAGGGCAAAGCAGTCCAGGAGGCCAAAGGCAGTCCTCCAAGAAGGGCTGCAGGTGCCAGCCTTGAAAGCACAGAGTGGGGACCGGGCACGGTGACTCACACCTGTAATCCCAGCACTTTTGGGAGGCAGAGGCAGGTGGGTCACTTGAGGTCAGGCATTCAAGACCAGCTTGGCCAACATGGTGAAACCCTGTCTGCACTAAAAATACAAAAATTAGCCTGGTGTGGTGGCGTGCACCTGTAATCCCAGCTTCTCGGGAAGCTGAGGCAGGAGGATCGCTTGAACCCGGGAGGCAGAGGTTGCAGTGAGCCGAGATTGCGCCACTACACTCCAGCCTGGGCAACAGAGAGAGACTCTGTCTAAAAATAAAAATAGGCCGGGCGGGGTGGCTCACGCACACCTGTAATCCCAGCACTTTGGGAGGCCGAGACGGGTGGATCACGAGGTCAGGAGATCGAGACCATCCTGGCTAACATGGTGAAACCCTGACTCTACTAAAAATACAAAAAAATAGCTGGGCGTGGTGGCGGGCACCTGTAGTCCCAGCTACTCGGGAGGCTGAGGCAGGAGAATGGCATGAACCTGGGAGGCAGAACTTGCAGTGAGTTGAGATCATGCCACTGCACTCCAGCCTGGGCAACAGAGCGAGACTCCGTCTCGAAAATAAATAAATAAATAAATAAAATAAAAATAAAAAATAATAAAAGAAAGGACAGAGTGGGGTGTCATGCACAAAAATGGAAAAGAAAATTCAAGGGGGATCTGGGCCGAGCATTAACACTGTCAGCTGCAGGAGGATTTAAGCAGAAACGTAAAATCATCAGATTTGAATTTTGGAAGTTCACTGGGGCTGAGGTATGGGGAGGATGGACTAGAGGGAGGAGACAGGCAGACACCAGAGGAGTAGCCGGAAGGCTGGCCCGCTATTAGTATCCCTGGGATGTGATGCAGTGAAGGTGTGAGCAGACGAGACATTGAAGGAGGCAGAGTCAACAGGGACCTGGGACTATTGTGGGACTGTGGTGGTGGTATCCCTGGCTTGAAGGATGCCATGAAACCAGCAACAGGCACAGAGAAAGAATGTGCCTGAGCAGTGAAGGAGAAGCCAGTGTGCCAGACGTAGCACTGATGGGGCACTGAGGGCCTGACCGAGATGCAGCCCGCCCCAACTGAGGCAAGTCAAGGTTCTTGGCTGGTCCCTGAAGACACTTAATTCCTCAAAGGAGCCCAGGGAAAGAAGAAGAGATTTTTGTTTTGCATTGTTAATTTTTTTTTTTTTTTGACAGTTTATCTTTGTTGCCCAGGCTGCATGCAGTGGCATGATCTTGGCTCACAGCCACCTCCACCTCCCGGGTTCAAGCAATTCTCATGCCTCAGCCTCCTGAGTAGCTGGGATTACAGGCTCCTGCCACCACGCCCAGCTAATTTTTTGTATTTTAGTAGAGACCGGGTTTCACCATCTTGCCCAGGCTGGTCTTGAACTTCTGAGCTCAGGCAATCTGCCTATCTCGGCCTCCCAAAGTACTAGGATTACAGGCACGTAATAAATCACCGTGCCCAGCCTGTTAATTTATATTTTTCAGAGGTAACACATTCACATGGCTCAGAATCCATAAAGGTATTGAAGGATGCACAGTGAAAAGTCTCCTTCTCATCCCTGCCCTCAGCCCGGAGGCAGCCAGTGCTACTGCATTCTTGGGTGGCCACAGAGACAGCCCATGCCTTACAAGCAAACATCTAAGATATTCAGAGAAGAGATTTGCTGCGTGCAAATCTGGGCCTCTCTCTCCAGCAGAGGGGTCATAATTTCCAGTCTCAGGCCCACTCTGGCCCTTGTGTCTAACACTTCTAAGTGCGCCCAGAGCCCCCACCCCTTCACAGGTCCTAATGCATCTGCTCCCACCACCAGAAACTTCCCTACCCCACCAACAGAGAGGGTAAGAGGAAAGTGTGACAGCTTAAATAGAGACTAATGACAGCAGAGAAGCAGTGTGAATGCCTAGAAGAGACCAGCCTGAGCGGCCTGGCCCAGCCCTGGTCTCCTCCAAGGATATGGACCCAAACATGGCTGTGAGATGCATGTCACACGGAGATGCCTCTTTCTAGAACAACTGCCCAAGGGTTGTGAGGTATCAAAATGAGGCTTTGGAGCCTCTATCCCCAGGTGTCCCCACTAATGTGAGCTTTGACTAACTGGCCTACATTAAACAGGTAGAGGATGGGTGCAGGGCTGGACCGAGGGATCAGTGACTCCAGGTTTACGGACAAGTCACTGAGGAGAAGTTTCCATCAGCTCCTGAAGTCCCCTTTGGGCCCACGAGTAGAAGGGGAGGTCTCTGGCAGGCCAGGGAAGTGAGGAGACGATGTGAGTGACAGTGGGGTGCGATCCAGGCACGGAGAGTGAGGAGCACGCACGAGGGCCCAGTGGACAAACCCAGGCAGGCGGCTGGTCCCAGGGCTGCCCTTTCCCTTTGTCACCCTGGCTCCTACCCATCCACGACCGCCAAAGGCCTTGGCCCTGTCTCTGAGGCATCTGTCTCCTACTACCCATGCCAAAGGCTTTGGCACTGTCGCTGAGGCATCTGGTCCCTTACGCTTTTGGCATCCCCATCCCTGGGGAGAGCCCCACCCATGACCTCAGAAGTCCTTTGCCGCAGCCCCTCCCCATCACCTCCAGTCCCTGGTCTTCCCCTCCTAGTTTGGCCCACCCTCTCCACCAAGCGCACTCCCCTGGGCCCTACTGCCCCCACCTTCTCAGGCTTCCCCTCCTTGCACTGCTCCTCCCGACCCCTCGGCCCTATCACCTGCCTGTGCTCACTGGCCCCTGTGCTCTAATCCCCTCTTTAACCCTCCATCTCCTGGTCAGCTGGTGTTTGTGCAGCCTCCTGTGTGCTCAGCACTGGGCAGGGCAGGGTGGACGGGTACAGGCAAGCCTTATGAGACAAAGGTCCAGCTCTCAAAGTGCTTCCAGTTGGCATCATGAAAACATTAGGCAACAATGGCAAGACCCAAGGTGGGGACTCAAAGGAGTGGGAGGGGTCGCCACAGCCAGGCACCTCCCTAGGCTGGACACAACTCTCGTTTCATCCAGGTTTCACCTTCCTGGGGGGTGATAGAACATTCTTATCCCTGCCTTTCTCTGTCAAGCCTCACCTCTGTCTCAGGTCCTGCCTGCAGGCAACCAAGAGCATCCTTGCCCCCTCAGTGTGTCCTGACTCCCTGCCTGACACTCCACTCAGTTCCCCCCAACACACATGCCCATGGGTGCCCTGGCCTAGGGGTCCTCCTCAGAGCCCCATGGCTGCTAGTTTAACTAGGCTGATGGGCCCCATGTTGAGCAGCAGAAGAGGCAGAAGTCACCTCAGGACTGAGCAGGGGCTAAGAAGGAGCACGGGCTGGGTCTTCTGCAGGTGGTATCGAAGAGAAATAGCAGATGTTAGTTAAAGCAGTGAAAGCAGGCTTTATTCAGTAACTACTGACAGTAGGGGAAAGAGCTGAGCTCCATTCTGATTTCTGCACAGGTGATCTGGGAGCTGTAAAGGGAGGAGGCAGGGGGTTAGCAAAGCCTCAGAGTGAATGGAATGAGGCCAGCTGTCTCTCTGTCTCTGGCTGGCATGTACCTAAGTTAGGGCTCTGTCCTTTATTTATTTATTTATTGAGGCAGGGTCTCACTCTGTAGCGTGAGCTGGAGTTCAGTGGGTGGTGCGATCTCAGCTCACTGCAACCTGTACCTCCCCAGCTCAAGGGATCCTCCCACCTCAGCCCCCTGAGTAGCTGGGACTATAGGAATGTACAACCATGCCTGTTTAAGTTTTTTGTTTTTGTTTTTTTTATATATTTTTAGTAGAGACAGAGTTTTGGCATGTTGCCCAAGCTGGTCTTGAACTCCTGGCCTCAAGTGATCCGCCCGCCTCAGCCTCCCAAAGTGCTGGGATTACAGCGTGAGCCACCATGCCTGGCCTTGATGACTGTATTTTAAAGGAAGACCTGATGCTTTTGAGTTGCAAAAGATAAATATGTACAATGGAAAGCCATTTTGAGCCAAATGTTCTAAGAAAGTGAGGTCAGGGGCCTATCATCAGGTGTTGGCTAGAACAAATAATAAATTTTTCTGGCAGCACTGAGCTTTCTCAAGACAGCACTTTAAGAGGGGCTGGGGCCATCCTAGGGATACAGCCTTGTGCTGCTAAAAGCCAATCTAGAGTCTGGTCAAGTCTCTTAGTTCAGAGGTTTGGACAGAGTTGTCATGTGCTGAGAGTTCTGCAGTTCTCAGTGGGATGCTGCTGCCCACTGCCCTCTGCTCCAAGCCTCCCGGGGAACTCAGCAGTGGGCCAGCTGTAGGGGCGAATAGTTTCCTCAGCCAGAGTCCAGGTGCAGGCTCAGGCTCTGCTTGAAGCAAGGCCAAGGAATCACCAGCCACCTGGACTTAAATGCCAGCAGTGGAGAGGAACTGGAAGCTGCTTGTGCTTGACAGTGGTGAATCTGGAGGACATAAGGACCCTTCCGTAGACCCTTGAGAATGGAGGAGCCCATGAGGAATGCTGGGAAGTAGGCAAAGGGAGGAAGTGGGCCCGGTTTTGTGCAATTTCTATTAGCAAGTACCAACACATATGCCCCATATTGGTAAGTAAGGAGGTCTTGGCTACCTCCTCATTAGAGAGGCAGTTCCAGAAGAAACGTGCAAAGCCAGAACAGACACAGCCTGAGCATCCCTAGAGGGCCTCATGCAAGAGGGAGCAAAGGTGCCTTGGCTTTGGCCCTTCACTGTCAATTAACACCCTATCATCAGAGACCTGTGTTATTGTAGGGGCTGAGACAATTCAGGTTTATTGGGCACCTGCAATGCCCAAACACTCTACCTAGGCCCTACTCTTTTCATCTGCCACATGAGGTAAGTACTCTTTTACAGCTGAGGAAACTGAGGCTCAGAAATTCTAAGTAACTTATCCAGGATTGCAAGGCTTTACAGCGAGAGTCTGGATTCGACCAAATCTGTATAACTCTGTATAAAAGTGTGAGCTCTTTCCCCTGCATCATGCTGCTTCTGCTTTCTTGTGTCTGGTTTTGTTTTGTTTGGTTTGGTTTTTGAGACAGAGTCTCACTCTGTTGCCCAGGCTGGAGTGCAGTGGCGCTATCTCAGCTCACTACAACCTCCACCTCCTGGGTTCAGCAATTCTCCTGTCTCAGCCTCCCCAGTAGCATGGAATTATACCATGCCTGGCTAATTTTTGTATTTTTAGTAGAGACGGGGTTTCCCAGGCTGGTCTCAAGCTCCTGGCCTCCCAAAGTGCTGGGATTACAGGCGTGAGCCACTGTGCCGGCCTCTGGTTTGGTTTTGACTTTGGAGGCCTTCTACTTTGGGTAGAGGAAGGGTTGGGGACTGGGCAGAATGGTGAAAGCTTTCCCAAGCTCACCCAGCCTAAGTTCATCTTGGCCACATTGAGCCTTACTCTTCCCTAAACTTGTCCACACTCCCTTTCCTCTGCGCCTTTGCTCCAGCTGTTCTGATCTCTGGATTACCGCTCATTCTTTCACCCAGCCCCCAACCCCATTTTGCCTGCCAGAATTCATCCAGCCAGGCCCATCTCAACCTCCTAGAAGTTTCTCCTGGCGTCTTCTACCCTTGCTTTGCCCGCTTCCAGGGAACCTCTTACTGTGAAATTCACTTGGCTCTTGACTAGTGTTAGAGCCATAGATGTCTTCATCCATTTCCTGGATAAGGATGACTCCTTCCCAAAGTTAGGGATTAGGTCTTGGACCCTTCATCCCCCATTCTCCTGCTGTCTCCTTCCTCATGCACAGAAACTTTGAAACCTTCAGCACAGTACCTGGGGCGAACCCAGAGTGTGGCTGAACTCACGGGCCCAGTGAGACCCACTGGTGAGGGCTCCACCCTTCCTCCCTGAGGGGAGGTATGCTGGGCCAGCCATGGCAGTGTCTGTATCCCAGGACTGACCCTCTAAGGACTCATTGATCCCTGCTATCCATCGGTCCTTGGCCTCGGCCCCACACACCACACCTCAGCCTCAAAACCCCCGCTCAGGGGCCTAAGAGAGAATTTCCCAACAGGGCTGCCAGCAGTGGGAGCCTTGGATGCCTCTGTAGGGCTACTCCAGGTCCTCCCTGCCCCTCTTCCCCTCAGTGTTCTTTGCCAGGCACAGAGCTCAAGCCTGAGTCATGATTGGGCCCACAGGGGACTCAGGAACACAGCACTGCTCCTGTCAGCAGTTCCAGGCATTCTCCTTTACAGTGAATTCTGAGCTTCGGAACCACTCCCTGTCCACTCCCTCCCGGTGCTGCGAGGCCTGGCCCTACAGCCTGGAGTGCAGCCACCCCTGACCAAGTTCCCTGCCCTGGGCTCTAAGATCCCCAACTCCTCCTCCTCATCTCCCACCCCAGCCCAGTGGGTGGGTGCCTCCATGGCTCACCATTTATTCATTCATTCATTCTTTCCCAACTAGTCTCAATACCCGGTTTCATTTCCCTCAGGGGCACTTAGATTCCCTGAAATTGTCTTTGGTGTGTATTTGCTCCTACAGGGACTGTCTCCCCAACTATAATGTAAGTCCTATGACAGCAGGGACCTTGTCTGTCTTAGTCACCGCTGTATATTGAGCTGTACTGGTGCTCAATAATTGTTGGTTGATAATTGACTGGCTAAATTATGTTAATGTTAGTTGAGCAACCACCATGGTGCAGGCACCTTGCTAGGTGAGAGGAAATGCAGTCAAATGAGTCCCCTTGGGTAGGTAGTTCACAGCACGAGCAGAAGTGGGGCGCTGCACCCACAGGATGAGCTATAATGCAGGCACCACAGGACCTGGTGCTGAGAGGAACAGAAAAGGCACTTGACCGAGCCCCAAGCCAGGGCTTCTGCTCACCTACAGCCCCCGCTCCCACTCACTTCCTCTAGGAAGCCCACCCCCATTCTCAGACAGGGCAGCTCCCCATCAGGTGCTCACCCAGCACCATATGCCTCTCCATAAAGGCAGAGCAGTTGACAGAGTTGTCCTTCTACATTTGCTTATGTGATTATTTCCATCATCCAGAAAGTTCGATTAAACAGCCCAGGGCTAGCCTGTATGCTCCGTGAGGCAGGGACTGTGTCTGTGCTCTGCTCACTGTCGTAGCCCCCACCCTAGCGTGGATCAGGCACAGAGGGCCCTCAGTCAGTATTTGTTGGATGGATGAATGGGACAGGGAAAGGGTGAGGCCTGAGTGCTCCCCCAAAAGGAGCAGTTCCTCTTTCCTCCCCTAGAGGAGTATGTCCTTAGCCCCCTGTGTTCATCTACCAGCGACAGCATCCCATCCTTCCCCAGGACCCACAGTCTCACTTTGTTCCACAGCTTCTGCTTCTCACTTGACATAGAACGTCAGGGCTTCTGCCTCCTGGTACCACTCACATCATATATGCCCAAAACCAAATATGATGGTGCCCCCTGTAGTTGGGCAACAGCCTTGCCAGGCAGTGAGCTTCTTGGCTACATTCCCACCTCCACCAGGGCTCTGGGCAATTTTTAGCCAACATGTCATTATCATCACCAGTCACCATGCAGTGCCTGGCTCCTGTCACAGAGGCTTCAGTTCTGGCTGGCTCAAGAAGTTTTTCCAGCTTTTCAGCACCATTTCTTGGTTTGCTTTTCCCTCAACTCTTCCCCAAGAGACGCCAACCTGAGTCAGTACCCACCACACCCTGGGAGAGTTAGAATGCTCTTGTGGGGACTTTCCCTCTGGGGCCCTTCTGTCTTTTAGGGCAACCTTGGGGACCTGCCCTCCCTTCTCACTGGCTAACCTGTTTCGTCTTCTTCCCCAGCCAGGAAGTGTGCTACAGGCACGTGGCAACCCCCATGGGCCATCAAGCAATTTCCCCAGCCTGACTCAGAAGGAACTGGGGAGCAGGGAGAAGAGAAAGAATGCAAGCATTCAAACCAAGTGTCCAAGGAATGGGCAGTTGCGGGGAATGGGCAGTGGAGAGGATCTTCTTGGGCTCTGAGTTACTCTAGTCCCCTGCTCCATCCCAGGGATCAGAATCTTTCAGAACTTCAGAGTGGAGAGACTCTGGTCTCTGAATGTCCACTACTACATTCTGACAAAGTGGTTGACCAACATATGCTTGAATGCCTCCCACCTCTCATTGAGGCCCATTCTACCTTTGGTAGAATAATTAGCTTTAATTATTAGAAAGTCCTTCCTCATAAAGGATCTACATCCACTCTCTGGTCTTCAGTCTTTGCTCTCAAGATATGCAGAATCAATTCGGTTTCTATTCCAGGAGTTGAAAGACCATTATCATCTGCCCCTTGAATCTTCTCTCCCAGTTCAGTATCTTCATGTCTTCCCTGTGGTCATGGGCTCTTCTCACCATCCTGATTTCTACCTCTGGACTCTACAGTTTGTCTCTGTCCCTCTCAAAATGGGCCACACACTCCTAACAGGGTTTGACTCTCACAGAGTCTGGGGCCTATGAGCCCCATTGTTCTGGGTACTAAAGCTCTCTTAGTGCATCCCAAAGTCATGTTAGTGCTTTTGGCAAGCAGATCACAGTCAATTCTTTCCAATCCCTTATCAGCCAGAGTCCTCCCGTCTTCATACACTATTGTTATTCCACCCCTCACGTATCTCACTCTTGTGCAGCTGATTATCTGAAGACCAAAGAACCAGAGTGTAATTCTGTCCCTATTCAATACCACGTGACAAATCTGGCCCAACAATCTCACCAGACGCCGTCATCCAGTATTCCTCCCAATTATGTGCAAGTGACCTTCGATTATGAGAGTGGCATCTGTGCTCATCCCACGTCACTGAAAAAGTGCCATCACTAGGGACCTCCCTCCAGGTTGACAAAGACACATTAATTCATATTATTTGGTGATGGATGTCCTATCCGTTACAACCATATCTACTATCCCACAAGCACACCCACAGTTCACCATTTTGTTGCTCAACATATCCTAAGATAGAGCTGATGGGTGCAAAAGCACTAAGATAGTCATTTGAAAACCTGGTTTCCAAACCTGGCCCCACCTCCAGGTATGTGACTTCACTGGCCCCACCTCCGGGTATGTGACTTCACTGAGTATCTCTGGGCTGCTGGGGATCCATCACGCCCTGTCTCGCTGTAACGTTGTGCTCTGTGATGGTCAGAGTTGTAAAGAATCAGGAAGCTGGGGGCAGAGGAAGTCCCTGTTGCAAGAGATAAGAATTGGGCACTTCTGCTTGTGCCATGGGGAAGCTTCAACTCTGCTATCACTGACACACGGCAGGCACCCAGCGCTGCTCTTCCCCTTTCATTTTCTTGACCCCAACTTGTGCTGGGACTCAGATTTCCCAATATTTGATTTCCTCTGGGTCCCAAGATTAGATCCAGACCACCTGGCCTGAGTTGCCTCCCCTTGCTGGCCCCCCTTCCCCACAAGGCCAGCATCCAGCACCCCCACCGAGATTCCCAGAGGTCTCTGGACGCCTCCTTCCACCCTCCTCCCACACTCCTGGCCCTGGCCGGCTCCAGCAAATCATGGTGGGCAAGGCTGGAGGGAAAGCCAGCAAGAAAGTGTCTTCTGGAATCAGCCTGAGCACGAGGCCAGGCTTTATCGCTTCTTGCTGTGCGGCCTCGGGCAGAGCTTCAGTTTCTTGCCATCATGGCTATAAAGTATTCAGTCATTATAATTTCTCATTAATTATGGCTTCAGGAGCACAGAAGTTCTCCTCTCTTCGTTGTCCATTTCTTCTTTTGCCCTCCACTGAGGCTTCTCCACCCCGCACCCTCAGCCCTGCCCTCACCACGCTCTACCAAAGCTTGTTTGTGGGTTCCCTCACCTCCCCTCTCCCCAGAGCACCCATTCTCTGCTGGGTGTAATTACTACCTGCGCACACCTGACGCCCATGCTGACTTCTTCTGCCTTGACCTCTCAGCCTATCTCCAGGCAAGGATTTCTTGTTGCCTCAGGACATCTCCACATCAAAACCAAACATGTGAGAAGTAGCCCTTCCTCTTCTCACGCAACCATCCCTCCCCAAGCCCATGTTCTAGGACCTCTGTGGACACCACAAATTCTCAAGTCCTCAGCTTTACAACTGCAAGCCTTCCTCTAAGTTCCCTTCGTCCCTGCATCTTAGTCTCACCTGCTACCAAATCCTGCCTATTGGTCCTCAGAAATAGTCCTTCTCCATCCTCACTCTCCATGCCCACTGCCCCCCCCCCCCCACAGCCACAGGGCCATTCATGTGGATTCTAGGTTCTGCCAGATCATCCCTGAAGAGGGGGTTTTCTAACCTCCTTCCCCACATTTACCTCCGTTCTGTGTCTCCCGTCCCCCACTAAACCTTTTACCCATACCTGTGTCTGGGAGAGTTTTAAAATAGGAGGATCAGAGCTGCACATCTGTGATTTGTGCACTTTCAGTATAATACGTTATGCCTCAGTGACAAGTTTTATAGAAGAATAGAGTAAGCATCAAAAGTTAAACAGAAAAAAATGTAAACCGTTACAATCACCAGATCTAAAACAAGTTCTTCTTAACCTGAGTCTGGGTGAGGTGTCCCTTCTGTGGGCCCTCATGGGCCCCTGTCCTACTCCATCTTACGTGTCTCACCCAAGAGACCTGCTCTGTCCAATACTAGCCACTAGCCCCATGCAGTTATTTACATTTAAATTAGGCCAGGTGCGGTGGCTCATGCCTGTAGTCCCAGCACTTTGGGAGGCTGAGGCAGGATGATTGCTTGGAGGCCAGGAGTTGGAGACCAGCCTGGGCAATATAGAAAGATCCTATCTCTAAAAATATTTTTTTTTTAATTTGCCAGGCATGGGCTAATTTTTAAAAATTAGCTGGGTGTGTGCCTGTAGTCCCACCTATTTTTTTTTTTTTTTTGAGACCTAGTCTTGCTCTGTTTCCCAGGCTAGAGTGCAGTGGCATGACCTCAGCTCACTGCAACCTCCACCTCCTAGGCTCAAACGATTCTCCTGCCTCAGCCTCCCATGTAGCTGGGACTACAGGCGCGTACCACCACGCCCAGCTAATTTTTGTATTTTTAGTAGAGATGGCATTTCACTATGTTGGACAGGCTGGTCTGCAACTCCTGACCTCAAGTGATCCGCCTGCCTCGGCCTCCCAAAGTGCTGGGACTACAGCACTACAGCATTACAGCTGGCCCCTGGCCAAAAAAAAAATTTTAAGTTAATTAAAATGAAACAAAATGAAAAATTCAGTTCCTCAATTGCACTAGGCACATTTCAAGCGCTTAGCAGTCACATGGGGCTACTGTCAACCATGTTAGGTGACACAGATACCAAACACTTCCATCGTCACAGAAAGTTCTATTGGACAGTGCTACACGCCACTGTAAGCTCTGGAAGACAGAGACTTGTCTTTCTGGTCCACTACTGGATCCCTGGCACCCAACATGCTGTGAGGCCCAGCACTGATGCTGAACATCAAGGGACTGAATGAATGCACACACTACCACACACTGCACATGGCCCGGCGACAGCTCCATTACCTGTCTTGCACTTGCTCCCCCTGCCGTCAGACCATGGCTTCTAGCTAAGCTTTGACCCAGGGCCCTGACCCAGGGCTCGTGGCCCCCTTTCCTCCCTCCAGACTCTCTGGTCTGTGACGGGCTCAGGGTCCTGGAGCCATTGTAAGTGACTATGTGTGTGTGCTTCTGCGTATGTATGTTGGGAGCAGGAGTAGAGAATGAATTGGCAGGGGTGGAAAGACGCCAGGGTTCCAGGTCTCAAGAAACTCAGGTTCAGGCCTCTGGCAATGGTCACTCTCACCTATACAGCTGACTCAATTCTGAACCTCGAAGATGTGTGACTTTGGACAAGAAACTAACCTCTGCAAACCCACTGTATTCCCTGTTGCTTCATTGTAAAATATGGATAATAATACCTATTTCATACAGGTAGTGAGTGCAGTAAATAAGATGTCTGGGGCTCTGCTGATACTCAATTACTGTTTGTTTCTTTCTATACATAGAGGGCAGTAAAAATCTCTTCTTCAAACATCATTTAGATTGTGGCTTTCAGGGCACGGTGGCTCACGCCTATAATCCCAGCACTTTGGGAGGCCAAGGCAGGCAGCTCACCTGAGGTCGGGAGTTCAAGACCAGCCTGACCAACAAGGAGAAACCCTGTCTCTACAAAAAATACAAAATTAGCTGGGCATGGTGGCGCATGCCTGTAATCCCAGCTACTCGGGAGACTGAGGCAGAAGAATCGCTTGAACCCGGGAGGCACAGGTTGCAGTGAGCCAAGATCGTGCCATTGCATCATTCCAGCCTGGGCAACAAAAGCAAAATTTGTCTCAAAAAAAAAAAAAAAGCCGGACATGGTGGCTCATGCCTGTAATCCTAGCACTTTGGGAGGCCGAGGCAGGCAGATCACGAGGTCAGGAGATCAAGACCATCCTGGCTAACAAGGTGAAACCCCGTCTCTACTAAAAATACAAAAAATTAGCCGGGCATGGTGGCAGGCGCCTGTAGTCCCAGCTACTCAGGAGGCTGAGGCAGGAGAATGGCATGAACCTGGGAGGCAGAGCTGGCAGTGAGCAGACACCACACCACTACTCCAGCATGGGTGACAGAACAGGACTCCGTCTCAAAAAAAAAAAAAAGATTGTGGCTCTCAGACACCTGCATGGTTCCCACTTATCCCACATAGGAGGCCAAATATAACTCCTGACAGCTCCTTTTGCCTTCAAGCAAGAGGCTTATTATCAGTTCCACTGCTCTTATCTCCAAAGGCACCTGGCTCAGCCTCTCTCTGCCAGCCAGCTAAGTTAGTTTGGCTTTCTCTCCCCCACCTTTACGTCATATTACATACCTGAAATACCCTTCCTGCCCGCTCTTTCCAAAACTCAAGCCCTGCCTTCTCTGATGCAGATTTTTTCATGAGACTCACTTCCTCTCTTAAGCCTGCTTGACTCAACCTTCCCAGTTTCAAGATTGCTAATCACAATGTGATTAGTGACTATGATGCAAGGCTGTACCTGGCAAATCTGCACTTGAGGGCATCTGTGTTCCCAAGTATCTGGTTGCGCCTGTGAGTGTGCACAGAGCAGGAAGCTAGAGAAGGAGGTGGCCACCAACAAAAGAAGGCTGGTGGTGAGGTGGGAGGGCTGGACCAGACTAGACACAGGTCCCATTTGGCCACTTATTACATGGGTGGCCCTCAACAAGTTACTTAATCTTTCTGAGCCTCAGTTTCCTATTACTATACTGAGCCCTTACTTAGTACAGACACTATTCTAAGCACTTTACATAGATTCTTTTATTTCAGCTTAACTTCAACAGATTAACTTCAACTGCAGCTAGATAATATTTTTCCTATGTTACTGTTGAAGAAATTCAGACATAGAGGAAACGCAACACAGAAGTTGAGTAACTTGCCCCAGGTCACACTGGGACAAGCAAGTGGCAAAGCTAGGATTTGTAGCCAGGCAGTCTGGCTCCAGCATCCATGTTCTTAATCACTCTGCTTACTGCCTCCTACCTGTAATTCTGTGTGTGTGCACATCCCTCCTATGTATGCAAAACTCCCATCACAGTGGCTGGCACAAAGAGAACCAATAAATGGTTTAACTCTTTCCTCACTGGGACTACAAATACACAGGGATAGGAAAAATGTCTCTTTTCGAGAATTTGTTATACGATCTAGGAAAGGACAAGTATATAATGGACACTTTACATACATTTCCAGGGGCTGAGAGAGGTGTGAAGGATATATAAAGATTTAAAGCACTGGCCGGGCATGGTGGCTCACACCTGTAATCCCAGCACTCTGGGAGGCCAAGGTGGGCAGATCACCCGAAGTCAGGAGTTTGAGACCAGCCTGGCCAACATGGTGAAACCCCGTCTCTTCTAAAACTACAAAAATCAGTCGGGTGTGGTGGTGCATGCCTGTAGTCCCAGCTACTCCGGAGGCTGAGGCAGGAGAATCGCTTGAACCCAGGAGGCAGAGGTTGCAGTAAGCAGAGATCGTGCCACTGCACTCCTGCCTGGGCGAGAGAGTGAGACCCTGTCTCAAAAAAAAAAAAAAAAAAAATTTAAAGCACTACCTTCTTACCCAGGTGTGAGTTATAAACATACACATGCCACATGGACACACTATTCGCAAAGACATCACACACGTGTACGTGTGGTACACACACACTCACTAGCCACCCTGAACCTCATGAAGGCTCCACCAGAAAACCTTCTTTGCAGTAGGCACAGGGAAAAAATCACAGTCTTTAAAAGTACATATGAAGGTCTATCAAATCAGACTGGGGCATTTTAGAGAACTTCCTCGAGGTGCCACTTGAGTTACATTTTTTTTTCTTTGTTCTGTGGAGTTCAAAAAGTTAAATCTTAAAGATAAACAGGAATTACTGTGGCAAAGGAGGAGTGTAGAGAAAGGAGAGTCAAGAGGGAACAGGTTAACATATTTAGGAAACTGCAAGTATTTCTGTAGGCTGTCATGAAGAGTTTTTGGCAGGGTCAGGCAGGACATACAGCCAGAGAGTAGGCAGAGCCCAAATGCCAATAGGTCTGATGCGGTGAGCTGAGAGATTACAATCCTGTCCTGAAAAGGAGCCACTCAGCACTTTTAGGCACAGATATGACATCAAATCTGCATTTTAGAAAAATGAATTCAGTAGCACAGAGGATGGACTGATAACAAGGGATGAGGTGGAGAACACTGAAAAGACTTTCAACAATCTGGAGAAGAAATTCGGAGTTTGAACTCCTAGTGGCAGTGGGAAGAGAAAGAGTATTTAAGCGAGTTTAAGAAGTGAGGAGGAAATAGTGCCATTCACTACAATAGAAAACATAAAGGCCAATGTTTAGACAGGATGGATGAGAGATAATTTATACCTTTTGGCTTTTGGAGTTTGAGGTGTCTCTGGGACACCAGTTGATATCCAACAGGTGTTTGAATATGTATGTGCATGTATATTATTTATTGTTATTTAAGCTTGCAAGACATCTGGGCTGGAGATATAAATTTGGGTGTCATCAATTTACAGGTAGTAATTAACACAATGAGTGTGGATGAACTCACCCAGAGAAAGTGTAATGCCAGATTTGTGGGCCAAAACAGCTCTGAGGAGCTCCAACTCGAAGCGGTTGAAGGCTTACATTTAAACATTCTCCCAGGAACAGTGGGTGAAGTGAAAAAGGGGTGAGGAAAGGGCCCTGGAGATCACCAACATTTAGGGGTGGAGGTGAACAGATGAGAAGAGAGAGGCAGAGGTGCAGGAGGAGAAGCCAGAATGGGGGTGTCAAGTATAAAGAAGTGGGTAGCGTCAAATGCTTCAGAGGTTAGAGAAAATGACAGGAAACTCCACCTGTTAGATTTGACATCTAGAAGGCTGTCGGTGTGGCCAGGGTGAGGTCAGTGGAGTAGTGAAGGTGAGGGTTTCCGGCTGTTGGAGAAACCTCTTCCACTAACTACACTGCACTTTGAGTTACCAACTGGCATGGTTCTCCCCCCATTTCACACGCACGCTACAGTCGCCCGCGCGCACTCGTACACACCAGGAGGCTAACAGGAACGAGGCGTTTCCGGACAGCGAGCGCAGAGCCCCCGCGCACGCGCCTCCGAGCCGGCCTCTTCCGCCGCAAGTCCCTCCCCAAGCCTGCAGAGTGCGCTGCGTTTCGATGAGCCGGGACGTGGCGCCGCTCTAGCCAGCGTCTGGGCTCTGTGGCTGGCGCCGCAGCTCCGCGTCCCCCGCGCCTCCTCCCAGCGCAGGTGGGTCCGCCCGCGGGGGGCGGGGGTGCCCGGGAGCCGTGGGACGGGCGGGTAGCGGCAACCTTTGGGGAGCAGAGTGGTCCCCAACGCCCAGGTGCCCCGGCTCGCGCTCTGGCCCGGGCGAATCAGGCTATAGGAAGGGCCACACGGATGGAAGTCCTAGTCCGGGTGCTCGCCTCTTGTGGAACGTGCAAAGCCTGCCCCAGGACCTCTTTACACTCTGGGGGTCTCTGCCCAGGCACGCTTGCTGCTTCCGGACACAGCTGTGGGCGGAGCTAGTAGGGGCGGGGCTACGTGATTGACACTTCTCTCCTCAGACTTCAAGGGCTACCACTGGACCCTTCCCCTGTCTTGAACCCTGAGCCGGCACCATGGTGAGAACCCTGAGCCCAGCCCTTCACCTCCGCAGGCCCGCGCCCTCACCCCCAGTGGCAGTGCCATGGTTGCCCCGTATGAACCTAGGGCTCCACAGTGTGGGGTTTTTGCAGGTCAGCTCCTGCAAGGCAACCTGCGCTCTTCCAACCCGTTCATCCTTGTAGCACGGACGCCTGAAGGTGAAGACGTCAGAAGAGCAGGCGGAGGCCAAAAGGCTAGAACGAGAGCAGAAGCTGAAGCTATACCAGTCAGCCACCCAGGCCGTATTCCAGAAGGTGGGGCCCTCAGAGGTAGCCCCGACCCCAAGTAGCTCCCTTAGTATAGTGCAGAGGCCAAGAGCTGGTCCCTAGAGTCAGACTGCCTAGATCCAATTCTGGGTTCTCTCACTTATAACTGTATGACTTTGGGCAAGTTGCTGAATCTCTTTGGGCCTCAGTTTGCTCATCTGTAAAATGGGGTTAATAATTGCACCTACTGCATAAGGCTGTTGTGAAGATTAAATGAGAGAATACCTGTAAGGCCATAAAGCATGGTTCATAGTACCTGTTGTATAATGTGGGATTCACAGAATATTGGATGGTTTTAAGTTTACGTTATTTAGTCCTGTAGTGGGAAAATTATATGATCTCTAACCCTGCCACCTATCTTCTCAGCGCCAGGCTGGTGAGCTGGATGAGTCCGTGCTGGAACTGACAAGCCAGATTCTGGGAGCCAACCCTGATTTTGCCACCCTCTGGAACTGCCGACGAGAGGTGCTCCAGCAGCTGGAGACTCAGAAGTGCGTAGGGATTCAGGATCTCAGAAGACTGCCCTGGCCCTGCGCCTGCACTGCCTGGGTCTAGGGGTGGAGGAGAAATGGGGCAGCCAGTGGCATAGATGGAGGACAGTAGGGGGATGGGTGCAGAAAGTGAGGGGTGAGCTGAGGTTGACTGTAGGAGAGCCCTGACCCCCCCTTCCCTTCTGGGTACAGGTCTCCTGAAGAGTTGGCTGCTCTGGTGAAGGCAGAACTGGGCTTCCTGGAGAGCTGCCTGCGGGTGAACCCCAAGTCTTATGGTACCTGGCACCACCGATGCTGGCTGCTAGGCCGCCTGCCTGAGCCCAACTGGACCCGAGAGCTGGAGCTCTGTGCCCGTTTCCTGGAGGTGGATGAGCGGAACTGTACGTGGCTGCAGATTCTGTCACCACAGCCCTCACCTGCCCACATTCTGGTATTGGGGCCTCAGTAAGGCCCAGAATGGGGAGGGATACCCAGGATGGGGGTCCACTGACCTGGTGCTGAAAGGGATGTTGAAGCCAAATGCATCCTCCGTGGAGTGCACTGAGGTGTTTCTAGGGGTTCCTGAGGGGACTCTAGGGGTCCCAGCCAGGTAGCTCCTCTTGCCCTGCCTTTAAGATATGCTGTCACCTCTCCCCTCCAGTTCACTGCTGGGACTATCGGCGGTTTGTGGCCACACAGGCAGCCGTGCCCCCTGCAGAAGAGCTAGCCTTCACTGACAGCCTCATCACCCGAAACTTCTCCAACTACTCTTCTTGGCATTACCGCTCCTGTCTCTTGCCCCAGCTGCACCCCCAGCCGGATTCTGGACCACAGGGGCGCCTCCCTGAGGATGTGCTGCTCAAAGGTAACCAGGGTCAGGGATGCTCAGGAGGGCTCTGCAGTGCCACCCTTCCAGCCCCCATGCCTGACCCTGTTCCTGAACCTGTCACTCAGGTTTATTGAGCACCTACTTCATGCGTGGCTCCAGGGGTGCTTAAGAATCAGTCCCTGGCTGCAGGGAGCTCAAGTGTCTGATGGGGAAGATAAAACTGACATACGTAGCACCTGTGCAAGGACAGCATATAAGTGAGACTGGGGGCTGGAAGTACTCCAAGGAGAGGGTAGGGTGTTGGAGTGGCCAGGAGCTCACCAGTGTCCTGACCACAGCCCCATGCCTCCCGGAACCCCACAGAGCTGGAGCTGGTGCAGAATGCCTTCTTCACTGACCCCAATGACCAGAGTGCCTGGTTTTATCACCGTTGGCTCCTAGGCCGAGGTGAGCAATGAGGAAAGGGGCTGGGTGTTTAGCGCTTAATAGGAATGGGAGAGGGTTTAAAGAAATCTGACACTGTCTCCCCGCAGCTGACCCCCAGGATGCACTGCGCTGCCTGCATGTGAGCCGGGACGAGGCCTGTCTGACTGTCTCCTTCTCTCGGCCGCTCCTAGTGAGTCCTGCAGCTTTTGTCAAGAGCACTGTGGGATTGTGGGCCTGGTGCTGATGGGGCTGAAGTCTTTGTCCTTTGTGCCAGGTGGGCTCCAGCACGGAGATCTTGCTGCTCATGGTTGATGATTCTCCCCTGATTGTGGAGTGGAGGACCCCAGATGGCAGGAACCGGCCCAGCCATGTCTGGGTATCCCAGGATTGGTGGGGCAGAAGTGGGGGTCTGGGGCAGGGCTGGGTGGGACAGTCAAAAAAGTGGTTAGGCTGGGGCATTTCCTTGACCCAGTATTCCCAGCTCTGTGACCTGCCTGCTGCCTCCCTCAACGACCAGTTGCCCCAACATACATTTCGCGTCATTTGGACAGCAGGCGATGTCCAGAAAGAATGCGTGCTTTTAAAAGGTGATGGAACCTGCAGCCTCCACCCCTTGCAGCAGCCCCCATCACTCTTTTCCTCTCAAGGGTGCACCCTCCAACCACCTACTCTTTCCCCAGGCCGCCAGGAGGGCTGGTGCCGGGACTCCACGACGGACGAGCAGCTATTCAGGTGGTGATAGGGAAGCACAAAACAAGGAGAGGGGCTCTGGACTCTGGGCATCAGGCAGCCAGGGCAGGAGGCTGGGGCCTCAAGGAGCTGTTTCAGTCTAGATACTGGGAATGTTGACCAGTGCTTCAGGGCTGTGGGCCTCAACACCTCCCCACCCTGCCCACCCTCAGGTGTGAGCTGTCAGTGGAGAAGTCCACAGTGCTGCAGTCTGAGCTGGAATCCTGTAAGGAGCTGCAGGAGCTGGAGCCTGAGAATAAATGTGAGGCCCCATTCCGTGAGAGTCTGCTCCCAGAGCCCGCTGAGGAAACCCCTTTCCAGTGTGGCCCTGAGAGGACAGCAGGAAGGCCTCAGGAGGATGGGAACAGAGGAGGATCCAAGAGAAACCCTCCTTTTCCCTGCCCTCTCCTCAGGGTGCCTGCTTACCATCATCCTGCTGATGCGGGCACTGGACCCCCTGCTGTATGAGAAGGAGACCCTGCAGTACTTCCAGACCCTCAAGGCAAGTTGTGTCTGCAGAACAGGCCAGGGGGAGGCCCAGCAGGCAGGAGGCAGGCAGCTGACATGCATACCCTGCCCACCCCATCCACTCCAGGCCGTGGACCCCATGCGGGCAGCGTATCTGGATGACCTGCGCAGCAAGTTCTTGCTGGAGAATAGTGTGCTCAAGATGGAGTATGCCGAGGTGCGTGTGCTGCACCTGGCTCACAAGGTATGGGCTGCCATGCATGCCTTCCCCTGGCCCTCATCCCGCTGGCCTCCCCACGTCCCTGACTTTGCCCCCAGTCTCAGGTGCCTTCGTGGACTTCCAATCAAGATAGAGTTCATCCCTGCCTCCCAGCTTGCTCCTCTTCCAGGCCTTTCTGTCACTCAGCCCATTCTTCTTCTTGCCACTCACTTTCAAATCCCAAGTCACCAGGACCTCCTTGTGCTGTTTCTTCCCCAGGCTGGTCACAGCTTCATCTTCCTTCAGAGTGACCGCTAGCCCACTCCTCCCACACATTCCAGCACATCTCACCCTGGAGCAACCCCCAATACCTGCAGGCCAAATACTTTCCAGAGATTCCTGAGAAGTTGTCCAGGCTCCACTTTTCCTAGTCCTTCCCAACACATTAGTTTTATCACATCACCACAGCCCACCTCCGTTCCTGCCAAACTCATCTCTGCCTCATCAGGACCAGTCCCCATGGGGGACCAGTCTTTGTTTACCCAGCACCCTCCACTGGCCCCTGTACCTCCGAACTCCAGGCCTCCTCCTCCTCACCCACCCCACTGGTTACCCCACTCGCAGCACTGTCTGTCCCACGTCATGTACTGCTGTGGGCTGTAAGGTCAGCTTCCCACATGCTCCCATCCTCTTCTTGGCTGGGGTCCCCAAGGGCCTGTGGGGCACAGAGGGCATGTGCCTAATAAATGCTGGCTGAGGACCCTCTCCCAGGTCTCCTGGGAAGCCCATCACCTCCTTCCTCCCTTCACCCCCCAGGATCTGACAGTGCTCTGCCATCTGGAACAGCTGCTCTTGGTCACCCATCTTGACTTGTCACACAATCGTCTCCGAACCCTGCCACCTGCACTGGCTGCCCTGCGCTGCCTTGAGGTAAAGTACCCATGTCTCCATCCCTGTCACGGGTGGTTCTTTTCCTCTTCCTCTACCTGAGAAGTCTGCCCATCCTACAAGGAGATGTGCAGGACCTTCCACCCCGAGCAGGTAACTGCGTGCCTTCCACCTCCATCATGCAGCCTGACCCTGTGAGCCCCTCTGTGCTCTGTGGGCCCGTCACCCTGAGCTCCTCAGTTGCTGAACCATCCCCGGCTGACAGCGCCTGTCCTGCCTCCCTGCCCTCCCTGCCCCCAGGTGCTGCAGGCCAGTGATAATGCCATAGAGTCCCTGGACGGCATCACCAACCTACCCCGGCTGCAGGAGCTGCTACTGTGCAACAACCGTATCCTTCCTTCTGGGTGCCTTTCAGACAGTGGGTAAAGTGAGGTGCCACCCTGGGAAGGGACAGACAGCAGGCAGGGTATGTACCACCCTCTTGCAGGGCAGGAGAGAGGGGGCTCTGTAGTGTGAGTTGAAGGGGGAGAGCCTGGGGCTGTCGGGCTATCACTGACCTGCACTGGTGGAGTTGTGCGGAGTGGACTTCCTCAAGTCAGAATTCACAAATGGGCAGCCCACAGCTGTTCTTCAGGTCTATGTAGTTTTTTGAAAATCAGGAAGTTTCATACTTTAAAAAACATCTAGAGTTCTGATTCCTCTCTTAAAAATTGGAAGTTAGAGCAACCTTACACTGGTATTTTCACTCAGCAGCCCTTGGTCATTGCTGAATAGTAAATGTCTCTTTGGACCAGGCTAGATTTCCACCTTATCATACCCTGCACCACTCCCCTGATACTACAGCAGCCTGCGTGGGGTGTTGCGGCTCATTCTTTCCTGGCTGACCCTGTGGGCAGGCATTTGCAGTCCCTGCCTAGAGCCTGACTCCCTCCAGGGAGCATATGAGATGCCCATCAAACAGACTTCCAGGCAGCAGTCCCCAGCTCTTGAGGGTACACAGGAGCAAATGAATTGGGAGGAACCTGCCAAGCTTTCCTTGACTCTCCTGAACAAGGCCTCCAGCAACCTGCAGTGCTCCAGCCTCTTGCCTCCTGCCCCAGGCTGGTCCTCCTCAACCTGCAGGGTAACCCGCTGTGCCAAGCGGTGGGCATCTTGGAGCAACTGGCTGAACTGCTGCCTTCAGTTAGCAGCGTCCTCACCTAAGAGGCCCTGCCCGCTACCCTTGCCCTTTAACTTATTGGGACTGAATAAAGAATGGAGAAGCCCTCTCAGGCTACCAAGCTGTTGTCGCTGCTATCACTACACCACTACCTTCATCACTACAGCCATTTATTTTTGGAAAAGAAAGGGAAGAGACATGGGGTGTTGCCAGCTCCTTCTTTCTGCGCCATCCTATTGTTTCCTCTCAGAGAGAGCCAAGGCTTCAGTGTTTGGGGCAGAATTCAGGGTGAAGGCTGAGCTTTAATATACCTTCTGGTTTGGGGTGGGGGCTGGGACTGGGTCTAGATTCCAAGCAGGAATAGGGCTTGGGCTCAGGTTCTGGCTCTGGTAAGCTACAGAGCAGCTGTGAGTTTCTCCAGCTGGAAGCATCATACAATTTTTTCCCATGACCCCTGCACCTTCCAGATGTTCCCCCTGCCCTGGCCCCCATTCACCATAGCTGGGGAGGCTCAAGGGCTCCACGTTCCCAGGAATGGGCCAGGGTGTCCTTGCTCCGTCCTGCCTGAACAACAGTATCGGTCCCCATGAGTAGCATTCTACGGTCGAAGTACCTTTGAGAATACTTGATACCATTTGATCCTCACAGAGTCTCAGGGATGAGATTTTTAGGCCCAGTGTACTGATGAGGAAACTGCTGTTGAGACTTGCCCAAGGTTCTTGGCCAGAGCGCTTCAGCACTGAAACCAAAGTTGTCTCTACCTTTGGTCTAGGATTCTAGACTCATGTTCTTGCTTCTGTATTGCTAAGGAACGGTTGGGCAGCAGCCTGGCCTCAGCTCCTTGAGGTCCTGAGCTGAGTGTCTGCTCCCATGGTGTCCCCCCACGCATACCATGTACACACCTTGTCCTGACCTAGAGAGTCCTGAGTGGTGGTTGGGGGAGTGGACTGGCTCAGGGGTTAGGGCACTGACTCAAACCTGGCTGGGTGGGGAGAGAAAGATTGATTAAAGCTAGGGAGAGAGTGTGACAAAGGCATCCTACTGGTTCTCTGGGATCTGCCTGGGCCCACATGTGCTCACACACGTCCGGACAACCAGGGCCCTGCCCCTTCCCGTATCTGCAGTGATGCACAAATCCCTCTGCACAAAGCCCCTGCACAAAGCCCTCTGGCTGACCTGCATGGAAGTTTGATATCTACTGGTGTGTCTACTGAGGGTGTTGGAGGTGGGGCACCTGCCCCTACCCCCGGGCAAGTTCTGGTGCTTGGAGCTGGACAAGAAAAGGCAGTGTGGGTGTGGAGGGCTCCCTGCCAGTTCCTGGGGCCTCTCTGTCCCCACTCCCCATGGCACCTCCCTGCCTGATGCATCACCAAACAGCCCCTCCTGGATTCTGTTTCCTTGTGTCTTCTTGTCAGCCTGTTTTTACTGTCTTCCGCTAGGCGGCCCATGGGCAGAGCTGGGACACTAGTGGGAAGGAAGGAAAGAAGGAAGAAGCCCCTGGCTGATGGGCCCAAGGACAAGACCCAAGGAGAGCGTCCCTGAAGATGCCTAGCCTCCTCCTCTCTACCTTGGGATTGCCTTGGTGCCATCCTCAGTGTTTCCCCAGTGTCGGGGTGGAGTAAGGATGCACACAGCACAGGTGCCTGAGCCGGTTGGTCTGGATTCCCAGGAAGAATTCCAGGTTGGAGAAAAGGGAATCCTCGAGTCCAACTGAGCAGAGACTCCTCTCAGTGACCGAAAGGTACTCTGTACCCCTGGAAGGGGGACTCAGTTCCCACCCAAGCCTGAGTGGAAAGGCCTAAACATCCCCTAACCCCCCAGGCTACAGCGGGGGTGGGGGACGTGAAATGAGATTGCTCCTACTCTGATCTCCCTAATCCCAAACTTGAGGGCAGCTCACTCATGCCTGGGGCTGTAGAGCAGCTGAGAAAGAAGGGACAGACTTGGGGGTGGAGGGAGTCAGAATATCTGGTAGAGCCAGCAGGTCAGGGGTTAGCTGGTGGAGCCAGTCTGAGGGCCTGGCTGCTGATGTCACCAGTCTGCAACCTGGGATCCCAGGACCTCCCTGGGCAGGATGAGTTCCAGGACCAGGCCCCTGGGCCAATTTCATAGAGCTGAGCCTGGCTTGGGCTGCACGGAGCTCGGCAGCAGGAGCCTGTGAGAGCAGAGGTAGGCAGCCTAAGCTTGGGACCAGAAGGTCGGCCAGACAGGGCTGTGGGTGGAAGGGCCTGCCTGCCCCACTGCCCTTGCAGCTTCTTCATCCGGGAGAAGGGGCTCCTCACATGCCCAGTCTGGCAGGAATCAGCCTGGTGCCAGGGGCCATCACAGCGGTGGCTCCCACCAAAGCCCAGCCTAAGCCCCCAGACCTCACCCCTGCTCCCTCCCTAGCATCTTCTCCCCATTTCCCGCCCAGAGGCCTGGCCTCTTCTCTCCGCCCCCTACAGCAGTTTGGCCCCTCCCTCCCACATAAGTCATTTACCAGGCCTGTCCCTGCGGCATCCAGTCTGTGGGTCCTGTCCCATCCATCCTGACCTGTTCCATCTCAGCCCCAGGACTCAGTACTGCGGTTGCCAACACTGCTGCCAGGTGAGGGGCTCCCACGGGTACTGTGGTGCCGAGTCCAGGCGGCCCACACTATCAGAGGCCGTGCCTGGATCCAGCAAGGTGGGGTGTGGGCCAGCTGTGTACCTGTCAGCCCCAGCTAGGCTGTTCCCAACACCAAGACTCTGCTTTCCCTGGGCACAGGCTCCGGGCACCTGCCATGCCCTACCCCTCCTGGCAGCCCCAAGTGGGGTCTTCCCTGACTTGGGAATGCCAAGGACCACAGGCCCCGGGGCCACTTGTCTGTCTTGTGAGGAACGTTGAGTTGGGGGATTTCTGCTAAGAAATGACTTCTAGAAGCTGTCAGTGTTGTGCACCTCTAGACTGCAGAGCTAGCAGGTGGACGGACCAGGCCCAGGGATGCTGGAGCACTCTGATGTGTGTGCAGCTGGGTCTTGAGGCTGGGACAAGTGTCCATGCAGGGAACTATGTGGATTTCCTGGGATGGATCGTTGAGTGGGTTTCTTCATTGGGCAGTTTGTTTGGTGGGGGTGAGAGGAAGGCTTTTCTCTGCAGCATGAGAAGCTTCTCTGGGTGAGTCTGAATGGTCTTCGCGGAAGGTCTCTGGATGTGTCTGGAGAATCTCTGGGCCAAGGTGGGATTGTTTCGGTCATCGGGTGGGACTGAATCAGCTGTCTGGATGGAGGGTTTCTGGGTCAACTGGCTGGGACTACCTGGGTTAAGGAGCCGCCCTGCCTCTTCCTAACAGGCATGATGGATGGGCCACGTTCCGATGTGGGCCGTTGGGGTGGCAACCCCTTGCAGCCCCCTACCACGCCGTCTCCAGAGCCAGAGCCAGAGCCAGACGGACGCTCTCGCAGAGGAGGAGGAGGCCGTTCCTTCTGGGCTCGCTGCTGTGGCTGCTGTTCATGCCGACATGCGGCCGATGACGACTGGGGACCTGAACCCTCTGACTCCAGGGGTCGAGGGTCCAGCTCTGGCACTCGAAGACCTGGCTCCCGGGGCTCAGACTCCCGCCGGCCTGTATCCCGGGGCAGCGGTGTCAATGCAGCTGGAGATGGCACCATCCGAGGTGAGGCCAGTCTGTCCTCCTCAGCTGAGAGCTGAAAGGCTTTAATGGGACCAGAGACTCAGCCTGGCATTTCTTGGGGGGATAGGAGGCTAATGATGAGGGCCTGGGCTCCTCATGGGGCTTCACTGACACGGAGCTGTGTCCTTGCAGAGGGCATGCTAGTAGTGAACGGTGTGGACTTGCTGAGCTCGCGCTCAGACCAGAACCGCCGAGAGCACCACACAGACGAGTATGAGTACGACGAGCTGATAGTGCGCCGCGGGCAGCCTTTCCATATGCTCCTCCTCCTGTCCCGGACCTATGAATCCTCTGATCGCATCACCCTTGAGTTACTCATCGGTCAGTGGGGCTTGGATTGGGACGGGTGAAGGCCCTATGTTTGGTGGGGAGAGGCTGGCATTAGGGTCAGAGAGGTCTTTAGGCTCCTCCGTGCCCCACTCCTCACCTCTGCCAGATAAGGCAGGTGCAAGTGTGTGGGTGTGCCCCTGGGGGTGTGTCTCAGAGAGGGTCTTGGTGTTGCCGTTTTTCCCAAGCCCATCCTCCTCAAGCCTCCTGGGGCATCGGTCTCAGAGTACTCCTCTTCAGGGCCTGCCTCGGTGCCTCCTTCGGCATTGCTGCTCTGTCCTTTCTGCATCTGTTCTCATTCCCCAGGATGTGGCTGGTTATCTCTTCTATCTCTCTCTCTCCCTCTTGCCTTCCATGTCCCCCATCTCTGCCAATTCTGTCTCTCTCTGTCTCTGTCCCTCTGTCCCCATGACCCAAGGCAGGTGCCTCCCTCACCGCGTTGCTTGGTGTAGCTTGACTTCTCAGGCTGGTGATTATGCTGCTGCCTGGGGCAGGTGACTCCTTTTACCCTTTGATTAGGGCCTAACCTTGCCCACCTCATCCTTTAATTTCCCAGGAACCCCTACCACCTCCACCAGGGATGCCCTGAGCTCTGGAAGCTGCAGCCCCAGGAAGCAGGCAGGGTTGGTCTTCAGGATCAGGACTGCCCTTTCATAAGGGGCAGGTGGATCTGCCCCTCCAGCCCAGGCACTGTGATAGTCAGGCAGGCAGAAGGTGACAGGAGCCCTCGTCTCTCCTCCCCACCTCAGAGTTCAGTGTCAGGGGAACAGGTTTGGGATGTTGGACTGCGGCCCTGCCCTAACATGTGGGCAAGCATTGGGTGGAGACAGAGCTGCTCTAAGGGAGACTGTCAGAGAATAAGGTGATGGCCCAACGTAGGGACATAGACAGTGGCTCATACACATTGTGGGCGGGGCTGGGAGAAGTCCCAGGCTCCATCCCCTCTCCTCAGGGAGGCCTTGCCAGCTAATTGCTGATTTCCTACTCTAGGAAACAACCCCGAGGTGGGCAAGGGCACGCACGTGATCATCCCAGTGGGCAAGGGGGGCAGTGGAGGCTGGAAAGCCCAGGTGGTCAAGGCCAGTGGGCAGAATCTGAACCTGCGGGTCCACACTTCCCCCAACGCCATCATCGGCAAGTTTCAGTTCACAGTCCGCACACAATCAGACGCTGGGGAGTTCCAGTTGCCCTTTGACCCCCGCAATGAGATCTACATCATCTTCAACCCCTGGTGCCCAGGTGAGCAGCTGGGGTCTGGAGCAGAGAGTGGATGGGAGAGAAAGACAGGGAAGGGCTTCCTGCCCTCGGATGTGGTGGGGTGCCTAGGTGCTTGACCCCAGGAGAAGCCAGCCTCCCACTGGGCATATGAGAGGACCAAGGCCTGATGCAGAAAGGTGGCCAGCCCAGGGTCACACAGCCAGCCACACCTCTCCTGGCAAAGGCCCCTGGCTACAGCCAATCTCCTCCACCATCTGTCATGCTCCCCATGTCCTCCCATAGCAGTCCTGTCAGGCTAGGGGCATCCCCACATTTTCTTCTGTGGACATGAGTCCTGCAGAACTGGCCAGAAGTAGGTGAGGCCCAGGGAGAGAACTGGAGGGAAACAGTTTTGTGTGTTCTGGGGACACAGAGGACATTGTGTACGTGGACCATGAGGATTGGCGGCAGGAGTATGTTCTTAATGAGTCTGGGAGAATTTACTATGGGACCGAAGCACAGATTGGTGAGCGGACCTGGAACTACGGACAGGTATGGTGCAGCTGGCCAGGGTCACATACACCCAGAGGAGCTGGGGTGGGTGTGGGGGCTGGGGTATTGGAGCAGGGTGCTGGCCTAGGGTTCAGGCTGTCACCTCTGCCCTCCATCCCTCCTTCCAGTTTGACCACGGGGTGCTGGATGCCTGCTTATACATCCTGGACCGGCGGGGGATGCCATACGGAGGCCGTGGAGACCCAGTCAGTGTCTCCCGGGTCATCTCTGCCATGGTGAGCACCCTCACATCTCTGAGTCCTACTGTGTGTTTGCCTGCTGCCTCGCCACACCGCCACCCTCATCCTGCCCTTTCTGGATTCCTTAAGAACCCCCAGCCCTGTCCCTGCCCTCGTAAAGGATACTTCAGGAAGGGGTCTCCCTCCTCTTCTCTCCCTTGCCTGCCCCCCACCCCGCCTTTCCTGGCTCGTGTCCCAGCTCCTGTGGAATGTAGGGCCAAACCCAAAACTTGGCACACCCAGGATTCACATTCCTGTGTCAGAGCCTGGGTGGGAGGGGGGCAGATGGCTGAGGGAAGGGCTGGGTGGAGCTCAGGCTGATGTCTGGATCCTGAGGCATTTAGGGGTAAGGGGTGGTTGCAGGATCTGGGCCGGGCTGGTCCCCATGGACCACATGGCAGGTCCTGAGCCCCTCCTCCACCTCAGCCCCATCTCATCCTGTCCTGGGCAGGTGAACTCCCTGGATGACAATGGAGTCCTGATTGGGAACTGGTCTGGTGATTACTCCCGAGGCACCAACCCATCAGCGTGGGTGGGCAGCGTGGAGATCCTGCTTAGCTACCTACGCACGGGATATTCCGTCCCCTATGGCCAGTGCTGGGTCTTTGCTGGCGTGACCACCACAGGTAGTGGAGGGACTGGGACAGGAGTGGCCCAGGCCCTACAGGGAGAAGGGAGGAAAGCCAGGCTTACCCAGCCCTGCCCAGCTGTGGCTACAGTGCAGGGTGCAGGCGGGGGTGGGTAATAGGCTGGCCTTAATTATCATTAATTAGTGTTAACAACAGAGAGAGGCCTAAGGGAAAGGAGGGAGAAGGGACAGGCAAGGACTGAGCCAGGCAGGTGGCCTAGCTTCCCCTGACCCCAAGTGCTCTGTAGCCCAAAGGCCTTGTGGCCCCTGTGACCCTGACCCTGGCAGTCTATGCCCAGCTTGGCAATCCTAGTTGCCCTTCTCCCCCTGATACTCCTGACACGATGCCTCACTTGCCCCCAACCCATGCCTTGAACCCCAACCTTCGCTCCTCCACAGTGCTGCGCTGCCTGGGTCTGGCCACCCGTACTGTCACCAACTTCAACTCCGCCCACGACACAGACACATCCCTTACCATGGACATCTACTTCGACGAGAACATGAAGCCCCTGGAGCACCTGAACCATGATTCTGTCTGGTGAGCTGGGGTGGACTGCCCATCTGTGCTGAAGAATGGTGACCTGAGCTTTGGAGGTGGAGGGTGGGCAGGGCTGGGGAGGCTGGGGAAACTGTGGACTCCTGACCCTGGGGCTCAGACCCAGCTCCTCCTCCATGTCCATCCAGGAACTTCCATGTGTGGAACGACTGCTGGATGAAGAGGCCGGATCTGCCCTCAGGCTTTGATGGGTGGCAGGTGGTGGATGCCACGCCCCAAGAGACTAGCAGTGGTAAGCTGGGCCCCCCAGTCCCCACCATGCCCCTGCTTATCTCCCCCACCTGAGTAACACAGTCCAGAGTGTCAGTGCTGGGCCGGGCTGGAGAGCCAAGCCCTGTAACCCCACGGCTTCTTAAACGGGTTTGTCAGCTGAACCACCACGTGGACGTTAGTTTATTTTTACCATTCTATATAACTCTCTATTTGCCTACATTTTACTTATTTATAATGGTTTATTTTATTTATAATGGTTAATATACAAGGGAGGTTCAAAATTCAAAAGCTGGAAGAGTATTCAGAGAAAGAATTAATATTCACTATTCTTACTTGCTTTTTAACTTACATATCCTGGAGATAATTAACTGAAGGACCCTTTTAAAGTCATTTTTATAAGTAATACATGCTTGGAAGGAAAAAAAAGTATAGAATTGAACAACACAAAATGTAAAGCTTCCCTATTCTCTCTCAGGAGGTATTTGGGTTTTTTTTCAAAAATATTTTTAAAGTAAATTTCTAGGTTCTACTCCAAACCTGATACATTAGACTTTCCAAGGATAGATGCTAACAATGTATATTTTTGAAAGTTCTTCTGGTGATTCTGACGATCAGCTGGATTTTTTGACCCACTCCAAAGGGTGGCCAGAGAGATGGAGTGACCTCCTCTGGGGCACAGAGTGGTAGGTCAGCGACAGAGCAAGTCCAGTCCTTTTAAGCACATACTCTCGCTTTCACCGAGTTCCTTCCTGTCTGTTCCATTGCTCACTGTGAGTTATATATACAGCATAGAAAAAAATCAGGGCTCAGATACGTTCAAAGAAGAAAATAGCCCTTATGACCCTGCCTTAATATATAATTACTGTTAATATAACCCACGGGTCTCTTTTCTGTGTCCACATACATGTGTTTCTGCAGAAATTAGAACTACCATACACTCTGTTCTCAAACAAACCCCCACCCCTTCCTACCGTGATACCCCGGCCCCAGGCCACCAGGCCTGCCCTGCCAGCTACCTTCTGTCCAGCCTCTCCCTTACCCCAGGTCAGAGAGTCCTCCCTAGCCTACATTCCTCCCCTGGCCTCTTCCCAGTGCCCTCGCTCTCACTCAGATATGTGAACACAGCCCCATGAGCTGTGCAACACAGTGATGCCTGTGATGCTGAAACAGCCTGGCCCAGACGCTGGCAGATCTGAGCTCTGGCCCCCAACTCTGGGAAGTGGTGGGGTGGACATCAGGCAGGGGGCTCAGGGCCAGCCAGACTGGGGCTTGATCCCAGCCTGATCACTTCTCAGATGTATGCTCTTGGGCAAGCACCTCGAACTTTTAGGCTTTGGTGGTTTGGATGTAATTTGGGGTAATAGATACCATATAGGGTGATTGAGAGGATTAAATGAGAAATTCTGTATCTGAAGGGACCAGCAGCATGCCAGGAGTGTAGCAGCTACTCAAAAAGTCTGAGCTCCTTTCATTCTCCCTGCACCACCTGTCTTGTGAGATCCTGGCATGAACTTCGCCTTGCTGTTTCCCCGTCTGTAAAGGAGTGTGTAGTGTTATGTGTTGTCTAAGATTCTTTCCGGTTGGATGGTACTCACTTACCACTCTGTCCTCTCCTGCCAGGCCTCCTCCTGTCAGCCTATCTCTTCTAGACAGCCTCCTGAGTATGATAAGGGCAGACTCTATTTCCCACCAGCTGCCCCCAGTAGAGAGGGCAGCAGGCTGCAGAGCTGAGGGTTGTTCCGCATCTCTCTGGCATGGTGGTGGCGGTGGTGTCCTCGCTCTCCCAGCCAGCAGGCAGGGCCACTGTGGACTCTGTGTTGGTTATGATAAAGGATGGGGCGTCGTGTCCTCTGGGGGTCACAGATGGTGGACATCCAGTGTCAGCCAGCCATGAAAGAGTATGTCAGGGACTTGGTTATCAGGCAGGCTGGTCCGCACATCTGTACCCTGCCCCCGTCCTCCAGCAGAGCAGCCTGGGCTGAGGAAAGCAGATTGAGAGCCAAATGGAGCCGCTCTCTCTTTGTTTTCCATTGCACTGGCTGTCAACTGACCCCCAAGTGTTTGGGTCAGGGCTGATGACCTTGTTCCAGAGGCCACCAGGCAGTGGGACCAGGCCTGAGTGGGTGGGGCTGGGGCCCTGTGTGGACCTTACCCAGGGTCTGAAGAGCCCTCTCCGCCTTCTCAGATCTCTTGCCTCTGTCCCGCCTCACTCTCTAGGCATCTTCTGCTGCGGCCCCTGCTCTGTGGAGTCCATCAAGAATGGCCTGGTCTACATGAAGTACGACACGCCTTTCATTTTTGCTGAGGTGAGGGCTGGGCTCCAGGTGCCTTCTTGGGCTTCAGTCATGGGTTCTCTGGTCCCAACTTCACCGCTGACTGACCAGCTGTGCGACCTGGGGCAAGACACTCATTATACAAGTCAGTTTCCTCACCCGTAAAAGGGGATAATCAAGGCTGCCTTGCTTCCTGTACTCGGGATCAAAAGAGATAATGGGTTATGAAACTGCTTCACTAGTCGTAAAGTCAGCCAATGAGCGTGAGGGATTACTGTTATTGCCAAAGTGCTCTGCGAGGAGCCTCCCAGACCAGCTTCTTCCCTGCACTCTGGCCTCGTCTGGCTCGTCTTGGAAAGTCTCCCCTTGGGCTCTGCCAGGAAGCTCCCACCCTTGGGACCAAGCCCTGTCCCATAGCTCCTGGGATCAGGGGAAGGAGGCCGGGAGTCAGGCCACCCTCAGACCCTCTGGTTCACTCATTCCTGCTCACCCCCACCCCCCACAGGTGAATAGTGACAAGGTGTACTGGCAGCGGCAGGACGATGGCAGCTTCAAGATTGTTTATGTGGAGGAGAAGGCCATCGGCACACTCATTGTCACAAAGGCCATCGGCTCCAACATGCGGGAGGACATCACCTACCTCTATAAGCACCCAGAAGGTACCATTCCCCCAACCCAGCCAGCTCTGGGCCTCACAACAAGTGTTCCTGCCAAGTGCTTGGCCACCCAAGTGGGAATTGGAACCTCACCCTTGACCCTCAACCCCCAGGCTCAGATGCAGAGCGGAAGGCAGTAGAGACAGCAGCAGCCCACGGCAGCAAACCCAATGTGTATGCCAACCGGGGCTCAGCGGAGGATGTGGCCATGCAGGTGGAGGCACAGGACGCGGTGATGGGGCAGGATCTGATGGTCTCTGTGATGCTGACCAATCACAGCAGCAGCCGCCGCACAGTGAAACTGCACCTCTACCTCTCAGTCACCTTCTATACTGGTGTCAGTGGTACCATCTTCAAGGAGACCAAGAAGGAAGTGGAGCTGGCACCAGGGGCCTGTAAGTGCTCCTTACCCAGCCCTGCCCCCTGGATGGCTGGGCACCTCAGGGCTATGGACATGGAGACCCCAGGAGCAGTGGGGAGTCCCTAGGGGAAGCCGCATGTAGGGAAGCAGGCCTCAGTGACGCCATGCCTCTTCTCCACAGCGGACCGTGTGACCATGCCAGTGGCCTACAAGGAATACCGGCCCCATCTTGTGGACCAGGGGGCCATGCTGCTCAATGTCTCAGGCCACGTCAAGGAGAGCGGGCAGGTGCTGGCCAAGCAGCACACCTTCCGTCTGCGCACCCCAGACCTCTCCCTCACGGTGAATGCAGTTTGATGGGGCATGAGGGGTGGTCAGAGAGTGAAGGCCAGGGGATAAGGACATCAGAGGTGGGCGCTAAGCCAGCAGCAGGCTGGCCTGATGAGCCTTTGTAGGAGAAGGTCAAGGACCGGCTCTGGGGCCTCAGTTTCCTCATCTGTAGCATGGGATCTTATGTCTCTGGTTCTGTGACAGCCTTTATTGAGGAATAGGTTGGAGTTTCTTCTCTGACTTCTGGGGAGTCTTCTCTCAGGAGGATAAATGTGGGACTTGGGGAGGTTTTGCTTCTAAGCAGCTTCCCCTCTCTGGTGCAGTGTACGGTCCCCGTGTGTTTGACCAGGGTCTCTGACGTGGGGGATGGGCCTCTTTTTCTCTCAGTTACTGGGAGCAGCAGTGGTTGGCCAGGAGTGTGAAGTACAGATTGTCTTCAAGAACCCCCTTCCCGTCACCCTCACCAATGTCGTCTTCCGGCTCGAAGGCTCTGGGTTACAGAGGCCCAAGATCCTCAACGTTGGGTGAGTCTGGCCTCTCCCCCTACCCCTGCTTCCACTCTGGCCTTCCCCACAGGCTGCCTTGGCTCCCAGCTTTGCTTCCTCTCTGTCTGAACAAGTATGTTCTGTCAGGACCCAACCAAGCAGGTTGGGGCCAGCTAGCAATACCTCCCGACCCAGCTCAGTCCCACCAGCCTTTAGGGAGACCTCTTGGGCACCTGGTGCTATGCCGTGTCCTTGCCCTGCCTCACTATCTAATTAGGGAGCAGAAGCCCCACATAGGAATCATTAGTAACTCATTGCTAATATTTGCCCAGCACTGAAGAATTGACCAGGCCCTTTCAGGAATATTATCTCCTTTGGACACAAAAACTCTTTAAAGTACATTAGAAGGCCAGGTGTGGTGGCTCACACCTGTAATCCCAGCACTTTGGCATGCCAAGGTGAGTGGATCGCTTGAGCCCAGGAGTTGGAGACCAGCCTGGGCAACATGATGAAACCCTGTTTCTACAAAAAATTTTTAAAAATTAACCAGGTTTGGTGCTGTGCGCCTGTTGTTCCAGCTACTTGGGAGTCTAAGGTGGGAGGATCACCTGAGCCTGGAGAGGTTGAGGCTGAAGTGAGCCATGTTTGTGCCACTGCACTCCAGCCTGGGCGACAGTGAGACCCCGTGTCTCTCTCTCTCTCTCTGTCATACACACACACACACACACACACAGAGACACACACACACAAGCGAAGTTTTGGAATCCTAACGATATGGGTTCAGCTCTAGCACTTACTGGCTATATGCCCTTGGTCAAGCGACTTCTCTCCTTCAAGCCTCAGTGTTCTCACCTGTAAAGCAGGGATAGCAATAGCCCCTGGACCTAGGGTTGTTTAGTGCACTGCTTGGCACAAAGTTAGTGCTCCATTGGTAGTTGTTATTTTTATTATTGCCATTATCACCCCCACTTACAGATGGGGAAGCTGGCGGTCACGTCTCATATGGTCTCACAGCTCGTAGGGGGCAAATTCTGCTCTTCCCACTGTGGTGCATACCATGCACAGGCTCTCAAACTCATTGTTTGTTTTGTGCCATGAGGGCCAAGTAGCAGTTCCAGAGGAGAGAACTCCATCCCTCAGGCCCTTACCCAGCCCGTCTGGGCCTGATCCTGGGCTGGGCAAGCCCCTGGGTGTAGTGAGGGCACACACATGCTGTGTTCCTGGGCCTGCGGCTGTCATCTTTGATACAGACTCACACGTGCTGCCCCGTCCCCGCCTAGGAAAAGCACGGAGGGAAAGCAGAGCAGGCCAGAGCCTGGCCTTCTAGATCAGCCTTCTGGGACAGGGGCAGGCTTCGTCTTCAGACAGCGAGCTCCTGAGAAAGAACAATGGCTTGGGGTGGGGAAACTGAGGGGAGGAAGCAGAGGACCCCCTGCCCACCTGCCCACCCCTCCCTCACACACAGCAGCTCTCCTGGTGGTGGCCGCCACCTTCACCATTAGGCCAAAGCTGAGAAGGCAGCTATGTTGATCTTTGCCCCAGCCTGGGCCCCTGGGAATGCTATGATGTGTCACAAAGTAGGGCTTTCCTCATGTCACCATACCACGGTCTCTGGCAGCTCAGTGAACAGAGCCTGAACCCCCCGGGTAGCCTGCTCTGCTAGTCTTGCCCAGCAGGCATCTCTTACCCACACCCCCACCATGGTGGGGGGAGGTTCCTCGTCCTAAGGGATCCACAGAGCTGGACTTGTCTCAGCAGCCCCACCAGGCCTTTGCCTCTTGGCCCTGCCTGGAAGTAAGGAAAGGGCCACTGTGCTGAGTGTTGGGGGACCTGTTCCCTGTCTTTAGCTGTAGGGTTTATGTGAGTCTCCCTACAGTAAAAGACAGGGTTGGATGATGGTTTCTTAAGGCAGATCCTCCCTGGACAGTCTGTGGCTCCTTAGCTGCTGTGAGCCCAGACCAGAGCCTCCAGTACAATTGGGAGCCTCCAGGGGGACATCTCTGAGCTGTTGGTTCAGGTACCTAAGATTCCAAGATGGGTGTACTTTGCCTCTCATTTGCACATCAGAGGCTGTGGCATGGAACCCCATTATAGCATAAGGTGTGCCACCCCACTGTGGTGACTGGCCACTTAATAAACATTCCAGAACTCACTCCTCCAGATGGCTGTTGTCACCACCAAAAGCAGTCACCAGGGAGGCTGGAAGTCTGTTCCAAACCCTTCCTGGGAATTTCCCTCAGAGTCTGAATCATATTCTCTAGAATGTCCTCAGAGTGGTCAGTCTGCCTTCTTAGGGGTAGATTTGACTTTGCAGAGAAACCTGAAGTCATCAAGAGCTAAGACTAATTAATAAGATAAGCGAACAAGTGGGTAACTGCCCTTTTCCATCAGAACCGAGGCATGCTGTGGAAGGAAGGACAGGCTGACCGTTGCGTCACTGAGCACACGTGTGTGTGTATGGTTTAAATGGCTCTGAAGAAGAGTCCAGGAGGAGTTTTAAAAATGTTTCAAGCCCAGGCAATACGATTGAACAAGTACACAATTGGACAATGCTCGTTTCGATGTCTAAGTTCTGGTGTCCTTGTTGGGGAGTTGGTTTCATGACCCACACTCAGTTCCAGGAACATCCCAGCTTTAGCAGATGGCTTGTACTCAGCTTCAACTCACAAAAGAGGTGTGGTAAAGTCCCCACCTCACAATGAGACCAGGGGAGGGAGAGATCTTGACATTTCCACCTAGAAAACAGTTTATCTTGAAAATAATCCGTTACTGCAATGTAAAGGTTACTTTCTGAAATATTATAGTTCAATTATGGTATAGAGTAAATAGACTTCTGAGGGCTGGTCTGAGCTTGAACAACCTTGAATCTTGTATCTATGAAAAAGTTAGCAAAAATTAAGAGTGCAAATTTGTAAGCAGTCAGGACATAGCCTAGCCATTAAGTTATAGACTTAATTTATAGACTTCCTATCATACTACTTTCTATTATATATCCCTGCCTCCCTCCTTCAGGGAGCTCAGAAACACCTTCAAGATAATCAGATCCCACTCCTCCTTTTACTTTCACTTCCATTTTATGACCCAGAAAGTGAGGAACAGAGAAGTTAAATAGCTTCTCCTAAGCCTCACAGCTAACAAGTGGTAGAAAAGGGAGTAGAGTGGTCCAGGGAAACCCCTCAGAACCAGGCTCCAAGCCAAATGTTTTGCCCTGAAAAGAACTCATCCTTGGAGTTAGGGATGTTGGCTCATTCTCTTAGAGGACAATAGTTAATGCACAGGTTCTATGTCTGGAAAGGGTCCGCAGCGGCAGGCTTGGGTTGAATAGGGCACCAGAGGTAAGGTTTAGGCAAAGGCAGGAAGGACAAATTCCCACAGGCACGAGCAAATGCAATATAAATGCAGTCATGTTCAGTGTATAAAATGAAACGTGCAGATTGCTGGAGGAGCTCAGAGAAGGGTGAGTTTCCTTTTCCTAGAGGCAGGAGGTGCTCAGGGGAGCCGTCACTGAGGAAGTGGTGTGCCAGGCCTTGGAGGAAAAGTAGGCCTTCACAAGGACACCCAGGGTGGGGAGGCAGAGCTGGGTGCTCATTCCACACAAGGCAAAGACTGCAAAGCATGACTGTGGAGGTGAGTCTGGGGAAGAAGGCATTCGGTAGGGCTGCTCAGCAGGAGGAATGATGGGGGGTGATGAGGCTGTGCAAGTAGCAGGGACTGAGTCAGAGTGAGCCTGTGTGTCAAGTTAGAGAGCCAGGATCTTGTGCCACAAGCACCAAAGGAGCACTAAATCCTTGAAGGATTTAGTTCACCTCTGAGTGGTTAGCAGAACAGAATACAAAAGTGGGATGGGAGGCAAGGAGTCCCGTTAGAGGACTAGTGAAATCATGATTCCCAGGGGAGGTCTGGGAATCAATTTTTCAGAGGCCCATGTGGAAAGGAGAAAATGAAAACACTGGTTGTGTGTGTGTGTGTGTGTGTGTGTGTGTGTGTGTGTGTGTCTGTGTGTCTGTCCACCCGCCTCTCTCTCTCTCTCTCTCACACACACACACACACACACACACACAGACATAAGGGTTTATGTCCATTTAAAGATGTCTGTTGTCTGTTCTTGGGAAGGATTTTCCTTTTTTTTCAAAGATAACATCCTTCTAATGTTTTGGTGTGTGAAAATGCTCTTTTTTCTTTGGAACGATGATCATAGCAGAGAGTAATTACTTTTCTTCAACCTATGCTCTTGTCAAAACTGAAAGTATTTAAAATATTGTGTTGGGCCCCCAAAGTCTCATTTTGAAGTTTTCTTGGTTTTGGAAACCCCAGGTGAGATGAAGATGTTCTGTCTGGGGCAGGAGCAGTGGTGATGGAGGGGATGGCATGAGAGGCCTCTGCGGTGGCATCAGCAGTCTTTGTCCAGGTGGATGTGGGAGCAGGGAGGGAGGAGTCCCAGACGATGGGGAGAGTTCCAGCACAGGCAGCTGGTGGGTGGCTGCTGAGCTGGCTATGCAGAGGCGCCCTGGGGCTCCTGGTCTTGGGTGTGGAAATTTCAGGTAAGCCTGGAATTGTCTGAATGGGTCCACCTCCTGCTTCTTCCTCCTGACTGCCCTGGATCAGCTCTTACTCCCCACACCACCCCCAATTACTCCAGGCCCATGACCTTGTCTCTGCCCACAGGGACATTGGAGGCAATGAAACAGTGACACTGCGCCAGTCGTTTGTACCTGTGCGACCAGGCCCCCGCCAGCTCATTGCCAGCTTGGACAGCCCACAGCTCTCCCAGGTGCACGGTGTCATCCAGGTGGATGTGGCCCCAGCCCCTGGGGACGGGGGCTTCTTCTCAGATGCTGGAGGTGACAGTCACTTAGGAGAGACCATCCCTATGGCATCTCGAGGTGGAGCTTAGCCCCGTGCCAGGAGCAATGGGACTGGAGTCAGATGAGCAAGGACATTGCCCCAAGATAGGGGCACACTACAGAGCAGCTCCCCAGGAGCTCAGGTGGGGAGTCCAGGGCTCCCAGAGAGGGAGTCAGTCTTCACTTGCACTGGGGGCACAGATGCTAATAAACTGTTTTTTAATGAAGCTGCTGCTCTGTCCATCTTTCAGTCCATGCCACACCAAGACGGATGGAGCCATGGTTTGTCCCAGGGCTGCACATGGCCTTCCTGTATCATCCACTGATAGGGGCTGGTGTCCCTCACCAGAGAGAGGGAACCACAAGGGAAGTTGAGGCTCAGAGAGACAGAGTCGATACTCTTTGTATAACTCTCTTCTACCTGGAAATTTTCCTGTGGGTGAGTTTTGGAGGAATTTTGGCTTTGGTTTGAATGAAACTGTTCCCTTACCTCAGGGTTTTTCAAGTGTAGTCTCTAGACCACTTCTATTACAATCACTGAAATGTTTATTAATAATCCAGATAGATGGGCCCTACCATAGACTTCATGTGTCAGAATCCCTGTGGAAGAGGCCCAGAACAAACTCACCAAGAGTTTGACTCCTGTGCACACTGAAGATCAAGAACAATGCCCTTTCATTTTTCTTCTCAGCTGTTCTTTTTTCTGCATTCCCACTGCCTGCATTCTTCTTGGGCTAGCAGTAGCCATGAGATCATGTACCTGATATTCTGGTCCTGAACGCATGTCTTCTTGAACCTTTAAGTTTAGAAGGCTTTCAAGACAAAGGGCTCATGGGGCAGGAAAAAGAGAGCTAAAATTGAGCTGTTCCTACTAGCTGTAAACACATGAACAAGGTGCACACCTTGAGGCATCAGTAGTGTAACATGCACAAGAAGAAACAAGCCCTTCCCTTAAGGTGCTCCTGTCCAGTGGGGGTGACAGACGTGCAAACATTCTAAATACAGTAAATGCGTATGTCACACTTACCAGGAGCCAGGCTCCAAGCACTTTATATTTATGAATTCATTTAATCCTTACAATAACCTTATGAGATGGGTTCTGCATGGTAGTAGAGGGATGTTCAGGATGCTGAGGGGCCCAGAGAACTGTGATTCTGCCTGGGCTGATACAGAAAGTCTTCATGAAGGTGATTACCAGATGACCCATGAAAGATGAGAAAAAGTCAACTCCAAGAGGCAAAGGACAGAGGAATCACCCAACACGCGTAAAGCACGGACATGTAAGACAACACAGTATGTTTGGAAAATGCAGACAGCTGGATGAGGACTGGCATATGGGTGCATGATGAGTACAAAGTGGCAAAGGATGTGCATGAAGAGGTAAGCTTGGGCCAGTTCATTAAAAATCCTTTTGCCATATTTAGGAGTTTGGACTTTCTTCTGAAAGTAAGGGGGAGCTTTCAATTAGGGATGATATGATCAAGTTTTGCATTTCACATGATTCATAATGAAAGCAACATAGAAAAGAAATTAGAGGGGTTGGGCTGGAGGTAGGAAGATAGAGTCCTCTTGGGATGAGAGATAGGAGAACCTGAATTAGGGTAGAAGCAGTACGAATGAAAAAAAAAGGGTGGGTTTGAACGTTGTATAGGAAATAGAACTGATTAGACTTGATAACAGATTCAATTTGGAGAGGAGGGAGGGCAGAGATAAGGGTGGTGGCCTGAGTTTCTGACTCATGGGTGCCATGAAGAGAGGTGCCATGCACAGAAATTTGAAGCTCAGGAGGAAGACCATATTATAAAAGGGAAGATAGACCAGGCACGGTGGCTCACGCCTATAATCCCAGCACTTTGGGAGGCCAAGGCAGGTGGATCACAAGGTCAGGAGTTCGAGAGCAGCCTGGCCAATATGGTGAAACCCAGTCTCTACTAAAAATACAAAAAAAAAAAAAAAAATAGCCACGCATGGTGGCACATGCCTATAATCCCAGCTACTCGAGAGGCTGAGACAGGAGAATTGCTTGAACCCGGGAGGTGGAGGTTGCACTCCAGCCTGGGCGACAGAGTGAGACTCCGTATAAAAAAAAAAAAATGAAGATAACGACCTCTGGTTTTTAGTCTGGCCTGTAACAAGCTTGGGAGTCCTCACTCCTGTCCTCACAAAGAAAAATGCTGAACAAACTGAAAGTCAGCAACTCTTGTTGGATCTGTCAGAGAATTGAGGGCACAGGGCAAACTGCTGCCCCTAAAACTGGAGAGACAAAAAGGCAGATACAGAGAATCACAACTTAACAGCAGAAGCCCAGAAACAGAAACAGAAACAGAAACTTCTGGGGAGCCAGTACCAGGGTAGGAAAACTTAAAGTGTAATTGACTCATAGCTGGAGGCTTAGGGTGGACAAATTTGAGAGCTAAAAAATCTATAGTGGCCAGGCATGGTGGCTCATGCCTGTAATCCCAGCACTTTGTGAGGCTGAGGCACGCAGATCACTGAGCTCAAGGGTTCGAGACCAGCTTGGGCAACATGGCAAAACCCCATCTCTACAAAAAAAAAGTAGCCGGGTGTGGTGGCACATGCCTGTAATGCCAGCTACTTGGGAGGCTGAGGTGGGTCACCTGAGCCTGGGGAGCTTGAGGCTGCAGTAAGCCGAGATCACGACACTGCACTGCAGCCTGGGCGACAGAGTGAGACTGTCTCAAAAAAAACAAACAAACAAACAAACATCTAGGGGTCCTATTCTTAGGGGGGACCCTACCCTTTTTTTGGTTTTTGTTTTTTATTTTTTGTTTCTTGTTTTTGTTTTGCCCAGGCTGGAATGCAGTGGTGCAATCACAGCTTACTGCAGCCTCCAACTCCTGGGCTCAAGCAATCCTCCTGCCTCAGCCCAACTAGCTAGGACTGCAGGTGTGTACCACCATGGCTGGCTTTTTTTTTTCTTTTCTTTTGAGATGGAGTCTCGCTCTGTCACCAGGCTGGAGTGCAGTGGTGCGATCTCAGCTCACTGCAACCTCCGCCTCGCCTCTCAAGGTTCAAGTGATTCTCCTGCCTCAGCCTCCTGAGTAGCTGGGATTATAGGCATGCGCCACCATGCCCAGCTAATTTTTGTATTTTTAGTAGAGACGGGTTTCACCATGTTGGCCAGGATGGTCTTGATCTCTTGACCTTGTGATCCACCCACCTCAGCCTCCCGAAGTGCTGGGATTACAGGTGTCAGCCACTGCGCCCGGTCACCTGGTTAACTTTTAGGTTTTTTTGTTTGTTTGTTTTGTTTTTGTACAGACATGGTCTCACTATGTTGCCCAGACTGGTCTTGAACTCCTAGCCTCAAGCAATCCTAGGTGTGAGCCATGGCACATGGCCACAAGTTTTACCAGGATCCCACAGTGAAAACTGGAGAACCCCCCGCCCCGTGATTCTGGCAGAGGGGAGGAGGAAAGTAGCCATTTTGAAATACATCCATTGCATTCTGTTCTCACTCTGTTGCCCAGGCTGGAGTGCAATTCATTGCAACCAGGCTGGATTACAGCTCACTGCAACCTCAACCTCCTGGGCTCAGGCAATCTTTCCACATCAGCCTCCTGAGTAACTGGGGCTACAGGTGTGCACATCTATGCCTGGCTAGTTTTTCAATTTTTTTTGTAGAGACGGGGGTCTCGCCATTTTGCCCAGGTTGGTCTCAAACTCCTGGGCTCAAGCAATCCACCTGCCTCGGACTCCCAAGAAGTCAGCTACACAGAGATAGCAGCTGAAAATGAATAATTCAGCTGGGCACGGTGGCTCACGCCTGTAATCCTAGCACTTTGGGAGGCCAAGGCAGGTGGATCGCTTGAGGTCAGGAGTTCGAGACCAGCCTCGGCAACATGGCAAAACCCCATCTCTACTAAAACAAAAATTAGCCGGGCGTGGTGGTGTACGACCTGTAGTCCCACCTACTTGGGAGGCTGAGGCACCAGAATCGCTTGAACTTGGGAGGCACAGGTTGCAGTGAGCTGATATTGAGCCACTGCATTCCAGCCTGAGCAACAAAGCGAGACATTGTCTCAAAAAACAAAACAAAAAAACCACTGTAACAGAAATGATGAATGTCTGTGATGGGCTCATCAATAGACTGGACATGGCCAAAGAACATGGTGCGCTTGAAGAAATGTCAACAGAAATTTCCAAAGCTGAAATGCAATGAGAAAAAAAAAAAATGAAAAAGAACAGAATATCCAAGAATTGTAGGACAATTATAGAAGGTGTAGCATACACATAATCAGAATGGCAGAGAAGAAAATAAAGGAACATAAGAAATGTGGCAATAATGACTGAGAATTTCCCCCAAATTAATGACAGACACAAAACACAGATCCAGGAAGCTCAGAGAACAGCAAGCAGGATAAATACAAAAAACAAAAAATGAAGATAGACTGGGCTGGGCAACACAGAGAGGCACCCCTTCTCTACAAAACATATTATTATTATTTTTTTTTTGTAGAGTCAGGGTCTCACTGTGTTGCCCAGGCTGGTCTCAAACTCCTGGTCTCAAGTGATCCTCCCACTTCAGCCTCCCAAAGTTCTGGGATTACAGGCATGAGCCACCACACCCACCAAAAAAGATTTTTAAAAAAATTAGCCAGGGACTGCGTGCAGTGGCTCACGCCTGCGATCCCAACACTTTGGGAAGCCGAGGTGGGAAGATGGCTTGAGTCCAGGAATTCGAGACCAGCCTGGGCAACGAAGACTTGTCTCTACAAAAAATAGAAAAAAAGGAGCCAGGCATGGTGGTGCATGCCTGTAGCCCCAGTTACTTTGGAGGCTGAGGCAGGAGGATCACTTAAGCCCAGGAGGCAGAGGTTGCAGTGAGCCAAGATCACTGCACTCCACCCTGAGCAACAGAGCGAGACTGTCTCCCCACCTCAAAAAAAAAAAAAAAAAAAAAAAAAAAAAAAAGAGCCGGGCGCGGTGGCTCACGCCTTGTAATCCCAGCACTTTGGGAGGCCGAGGCGAGCGGATCACGAGGTCAGGAGATCCAGACCACGGTGAAACCCCGTCTCTACTAAAAATACAAAAAATTAGCCGGGAGCGGTGGTGGGCGCCTGTAGTCCCAGCTACTCGGGAGGCTGAGGCAGGAGAATGGCGTGAACCCAGGAGGCGGAGCTTGCAGTGAGCTGAGATCGCGCCACTGCACTTCAGCCTGGGCGACAGAGCGAGACTCCGTCTCAAAAAAAAAAAAAAAAAGGAAAACAACAGAAGTTCATATCTACATAAGAAAGAAAGAACATTAGAGAAGGAGTAAATAAAGGGAAAAAGGAAGATAACTAGAATTTCACACATATCCAATTTGGGGTACTTTCGGACTAGGTGTTTCTTGGGCAGTCGAATGTGCAGATCAGCTGAGACTGATCCGGGGCGGAGACAAGGATGTGTGAACCATTATCTCTGGGAATGGAAGACATGGGCCAAAGACGGAGCAGTTTCACTAAATCCTTGTAAAGTGGTCAAGGCAGGCAACTAATCCAGCCAACAATTAAGGAGTGTAAGCTGTGTGTTAGGTTCTTGCTTGCTGATGGAAATGAGAGGCACCAGGAAGCCTGTGGAAGAGACAGTCAAGGAGAGCAGTCGATTACATTAGGGGGCTGACAAGTTCAGTGCACAACAGAATCCTAAAACAAGAAACTAATTTGTGTGTGTGTGTGTGTGAGACCCTGTCTCACTCTATCACTCAGGCTGGAGTGCAGTCATTGAAGCCTCAACCTCCCTGGCTCAAACAATCCTCCCACCTCAGCCTCCTGAGTAGCTGGGACTACAGGCGTGCCACTACGCCCGGCTAGTTTTTTTTATTTTCAGTAGAGACAGGTTATCGCCATGTGATCCAGTCTGGTCTGGAACTCCTGGGCTCAAGCGGATCGATCCTCCCCTCTCGGCCTCCCAGAGTGCTGGGATTACAGGTGTAAGTCACCGTGCCCCCAGCCTGTATTCTATTTCTTCTTCTTCCTCTTTTTTTTTTTTTTTGCTTTGAGAGGGACTCTCCCTCTGTCGCCCAGGCTGGAATGCAGAGGCAAGATCGCGGCTCACTGCCACCTCCCGTCTACTGGGTTCAAGCGATTCTCCTGCCTCGGCCTCCCGAGTAGCTGGGATTACAGGCGCCTACCACCACGCCCAGCTAATTTTTGTATTTTTAGCAGAGAAGGGGTTTCACCATGTCGCCCAGGCTTGTCTGGAGCTCCTGGGCTCAAGTGACCCTCCTGCCTCGGCCTCTCAAAGCGCTGGGATTAGACACAAGCCACCACGCCCAGCCTGTATTTTATTTTTTAAGGGCAGGCGCCCTCTTCCGTTTTATAAAAGGAACAGTCGAATTCCTACTGGAAGCGACGCGCGCAGAGGGGAAGGCTTTGTAGACGCCGGCTCGGGTCTGGAATTTAAAGAACTGAATTTCGATGGGTGAAGACAGTGGGAAAGGGCGGTGGCATGATCCTCGTTTTACAGACTAGGAAGTCGAGCCTCAGGGGAGTGACGGGGCTTCTCCGCAGGCTCCACGAAGAAAGCAAGGCTGCGAGGACCCAGACGAGCGGCCACAACAGCCTCAGCGGCCAACTCATGTCAGCCGGCAGAGGGTGCAGGAAGCGGGCAGCTACAGCTCCGCTGGGGCGTGGCCTTCTGACGCACCGTCACAGTTCCCTCTGTGGCCGCCCATTGGCTTCCTCTTACTGCCCTTTTCCGGGGCAAGGGAAGCTAGTAGCGGAGCCGGAAGTGAGGCACCCTCGGGCTGGAGACAGCGGCGACGTTTAAAGCTGAGCGACCCAGTGCCACTGGAGACGGTCAGCTTCTCCACTCAGGCTCCTCCAGCCCGAGCCAGAAGACCCCCTCCCCCAGAATTCTGGGGGCCGATGGAAGGGAGCCGAGTCAGATCGCGAGGTACCCAGAGCCGACAGACCGGAGCGACAGGGAGTTTCCAGAAGCCCCGCCCCTAGGAGTGATCGGAAAGCCTCACCCATCCGGGTGAGGAACCTGGAGGGACCGCCTCGGGGCGGAGCCCGCCGACCATGGCTACGCCCCTGGTGGCGGGTCCCGCAGCTCTACGCTTCGCCGCCGCGGCTAGCTGGCAGGTTGTGCGCGGACGCTGCGTGGAACATTTTCCGCGAGTGCTGGAGTTTCTGCGATCTCTGCGTGCTGTTGCCCCTGGCTTGGTTCGCTACCGGCACCACGAACGCCTTTGTATGGGCCTAAAGGCCAAGGTATTGGAGCAAGTAGGACCTGGAAGGGGAAAGAAAGAAAGGGGCGGGATGCGAGCACCTGACAAGGGCCCACAGCTTGGGGATGAGACTAGTTGGAAAAGGTCAGCTTGCCCCGAAGTGGGGATTCTGAATTCAGTACCGTACAGGTGGTGGTGGAGCTGATCCTGCAGGGCCGGCCTTGGGCCCAAGTCCTGAAAGCCCTGAATCACCACTTTCCAGAATCTGGACCTATAGTGCGGGATCCCAAGGCTGTGAGTAATCCCCGGAACAAGCCCTGACCCCAGTTACACTTGGTGTAGCAAAGTTGCTCCTCCTGTCTACTGGATGTTGGTGCTAACTTCTCTTTCTTCTGTATCCTCAACAGACAAAGCAGGATCTGAGGAAGATTTTGGAGGCACAGGAAACTTTTTACCAGCAGGTGAAGCAGCTGTCAGAGGCTCCTGTGGATTTGGCCTTGAAGCTGCAGGTGAGACTGGTTTGAAGGCTATTATGTGGCTATTTTCTCTAACCCATTTTTTTTTTTTTTTTTTGAGGAATCTTGCTCTGTCGCCCGGGCTGGAGTGCAGTGGCACAATCTCAGCTCACTGCAACCTCTGCCTCCCGGGTTCAAGCGATTCTCCTGCCTCAGCCTCCCGAGTAGCTGGGATTACAAATGCCCAGCTAATTTTTGTATTTTAGTAGAGATGGGGTTTCACCATGTTGGCCAGGCTGGTCTCGAACTCCTGACCTCAAGTGATGTGCCCACCTCGGCCTCCCAAACGGCCAGGATTACAGGCGTGAGCCACCGTGCCTGGCCACTAACCCACTTTTGACCTCCTACTCTCCCCTGCTGTAGGAACTTGAACAAGAGTATGGGGAACCCTTTCTGGCTGCCATGGAAAAGCTGCTTTTTGAGTACTTGTGTCAGCTGGAGAAAGCACTGCCTACACCGCAGGCACAGCAGGTTTCGTTGGGGCAAAACATGTAAGGGCAGAGTGTGGGGTGGCTGTATCAAGGATTGTGGTCTTCATACCTCTGTCTCTGCCCACAGCTTCAGGATGTGCTGAGTTGGATGCAGCCTGGAGTCTCTATCACCTCTTCTCTTGCCTGGAGACAATATGGTGTGGACATGGGGTGGCCGCTTCCAGGTACTAGGAATTTGGAGGTGCAGTGTTTAGCCTGAGACCTTTTGAGGCAGTCCACTGGAATAGTTCCATGGGCTCCAGGCATAAGAAACCAGTTATTCTGTTACTATCTGTTCTCTTTATAAGGGGCCTCATTTTCTTTTTCAGAGTGCTCTGTTACTGACTCAGTGAACCTGGCTGAGCCCATGAAACAGAATCCTCCTCAGCAACAAAGACTAGCACTCCACAATCCTCTGCCAAAAGCCAAGCCTGGCACACATCTTCCTCAGGGACCATCTTCAAGGACGCACCCAGAACCTCTAGCTGGCCGACACTTCAATCTGGCCCCTCTAGGCCGACGAAGAGTTCAGTCCCAATGGGCCTCCACTAGGGGAGGCCATAAGGAGCGCCCCACAGTCATGCTGTTTCCCTTTAGGAATCTCGGCTCACCAACCCAGGTCATATCTAAGCCTGAGGGCAAGGAAGAACATGCGATATACACAGCAGACCTAGCCATGGGCACAAGAGCAGCCTCCACTGGGAAGTCTAAGAGTCCATGCCAGACCCTGGGGGGAAGGGCTCTGAAGGAGAACCCAGTTGACTTGCTTGCCACAGAGCAAAAGGAGTGAGTGGAACAGAGTTGCTTCTTACTAGGAGCACATTCTTTGCCTGCCTTCCCTTCATCCTATCCTCTTTGCTTGCTCTTACCTCAGGAATTGCTTGGATTGCTACATGGACCCCCTGAGACTATCATTATTACCTCCTAGGGCCAGGAAGCCAGGTAGGTAGTCTGAGTCAGGATTGGATCAACAGCCTCCTCTCTTGGGGACTCTCAAGAGCCTGTGTTCATCTAGAAGTAGTAGTTTGATTCTGGTTTCCCTCCTACAGTGTGTCCTCCATCTCTGTGCAGCTCCGTCATTACCATAGGGGACTTGGTTTTAGACTCTGATGAGGAAGAAAATGGCCAGGGGGAAGGAAAGGTGAGTAGGAAGGAGCAGAAAGCTGGGGAAGGGGATGGGTAGAACAAGACTGAGAAATCCACATGCTTCAGAATTCAGAGGGTTCAGGGAATGGTTTCAGATAGTAGGATCTCCCTGCTCCCTTCTCTACAGGAATCTCTGGAAAACTATCAGAAGACAAAGTTTAACACCTTGATACCCACTCTCTGTGAATACCTACCCCCTTCTGGCCACGGTGCCATGCCTGTTTCTTCCTGTGACTGTAGAGACAGTTCTAGACCTTTGTGATAGAACTAAAATGCTCTCTGTACTCTAGTCTCCTGCCTCCTCAGCTCTGCAAGTAGTTTAGTAGGAATGAAGTGGAAGTCCAGGCTTGGATTGCCTAACGACACTGCTAAAAATATTTGTAATCCTTAATAATTAAACTTTGGATTTGTTAAAATACTGCCTTGATGTGAAGGAGGGGAATTAAGGTTTCCATAAGGTCAGCATAAGTCATTTCTTAGAAACAGAACTGGCCCTTCCAAACTGAAAGGATCTCTTTGCCTTTTTTTACTTCCCTTGCTAAGTGTTGTTCAGCTGTGTCTAAAAGGGTTAGCAGGGTTGACAGCCTGGAAGAGAAATGTCCTTTGGTATTCTGGAAATATGTGTCCTCATGCCAGAATATACTTTGTAAATTCTCATGCTGCCAGATTATCTGGGGGTGGTGGCACTAGAATGGAGATACTTCATGAGAATAATACTCATTGTTCTTGACCCCACTGGGTCAGTGCTGACCCTACCACCACCCACTCTGCAGCAGCACCCAGATGCTAGCCTTGTACAGAAAGCCCCAGCATCTCTTTACAGTCAATGAGCTCTCTCTTTATTGAGGTATTTCAAATATACAAACACTTCAGAGCTTTTTAGATATGTGAAGGTCCCATTTAGTGAAGCGGATTAACAAAACATGATTCTAAAAGCCTGCCTCCTCTAGACCAAGGCCATGTAAAAGATTTATGTACCAATCAGCATCTTTTCCTTTTAATAATCTTCAGGATGTTGGGTCCCCAGATTCCCATTTGATTTTCTTGCATCATTTTCTCAGACTGTTTGCTTCCTTGCTTCCTCCCCAGTGAGTGCCTTGGGCATTTTGTGTGTGCAGATAGAGAAGTACAGAGTTACTGCAGGAGCCCTCAGGAGTGAGACAACAGGAAATGACAAAGTAACACAGAGCTGCAGTAGCTGGGATGGGTGAGGACCCCACTTGGGATGCCCCATGGTAGAGTACTGGTGCCTTGGGAGGGTAGAACTGCTCAGGTCTAGCACGCCTCACTGAAGATTGGATTCACCTGCTGGGTGACTCGGATGAAGGTAGTTCTCCTGCTCAACTCTTTGAGCTTAGCTGCTCCCACATAGGTACACGTAGAGCGGATCCCTCCTAGGATGTCTCGGATGGTATGTTCCACATCTCCTTTAAAAGGAACTTCCACTGTCTTTCCCTCTGAGGCTCTTAAAGTAGGAAAAACTTTATTATCTTCTCCTTCTGGATTCCTTAAGCCCAGGGACTTTTCCCCAGACCCTAGCATTGTGCCCCGGTTCACCATGCTTCTCTGAGAACTGTACCATCCCCCTCTCAGCAGCCATGAGTTCTGCCTCCATACTATTACTAAGCTCCTGGGCCTCCACACATACCTGTACTCAGCCACGCCCCCAGCATACTTCTTCATGGCCATTTCAGAACTCATTCCATAGAAGAGCTTGTACTTCTTGCCATCCCTCTGGATGAGCTCACCACCTGACTCACTGTGCCCAGCCAGCATGCCACCCAGCATCACGAAGTCAGCTCCTGCCCCTGCCACCATCATGGAGGGGGGAAAGAGATTAATCTGGCTAAGGTGCTCATATGGCCACCCTCAAAAGCAATTCACACCATATTCTCAGTCCTGACAATGATTCCAGCATCTTCCTCCTTCTGCTTCCCTAGCTGACCCACAATCCATGCAGGCCTGATCTGCCCTGGCCTCTATTCCTCAGTGGGTATGATTTCCCCAAGATTTAAAAAAGAGCCTCTGGAGAGTCCCTGCCTGGCTTTTGCTTTCTCCTTTTGCTGTTTTTACCATCATCATCTGGTCATTTGATTTTACTGTGCCCAGCTAAATAAGACTCATTTCATGTGTCCCAAGAGCAAAGATCCCCAACTTTAATGGGAGTAATGATCTCCTGGGAAGCTGTGCAAAATGAAAAATGCAGATGTGCTGTCCCATTCCTCAGAGCCTATTTTTAGGTATGGCTGGGGCTCAGGAGTCTGCACTGTGCAGCAATCTAGGAGATGGTCAGATGGCCCTGGCCCACACTTGGAGTCTCAGATGTCCCCTGCTGGCTGCCCCAGGTGATACCATAGATTTCAGAGTCACTAATTCATATTATGAAAGAATCTGAATGACTTCCTGAGCCTCTCTTAGCCTGACCCTAGACCCTCAGAGGTGTTTCATCCTCTTGTATAGAATCATCCTTCGGTGCCCTCAAGCTCCTTACCAAAAGCCTTGGCCACATCCCCAGGACAGCTGCAACCTCCATCCTGCAAAGTAAGGAGCACTATGAACACAACATGGATTTCCCAAGCCCTCAGCGATGTCCCAACAGCCCAACTCAAAGCCAACAAGAACCCAGGAATTCTAATCCATCTCTGCCACCTCCATAACCTGCAGAAACCCCGCTCATACCCTACCCTGCCCTTGAGCCTTACTGAAATGATGTGGCCTTTGAGGCCATGAGCAGCATCTGCACACTCCATCACTGCACTGAGCTGTGGATACCCCACTCCAGTTTTCTTCCGAGTAGTACACACAGAGCCTAGGAAGAACATGATAAGGGTAAGAATGACGTGCTCCACAGGTGTTTGCCACTGAAGGGGGGTAGCCAGTGGCCCCAATGAACCAGCTTACCTGGCCCAATTCCCACTTTGATGATGTCAGCCCCAGAAAGGATGAGCTCTTCTACCATCTCTCCTGTTACCACATTCCCTGCCTGAGACAGAGCAATTGAAATACAGCATCCTTAGGGCCAGAAACAGGAGGTCATGTATTGTTACGGTATGCATGGACCACGACTTTCCAACATTATTACAAAGAAAGGATAACTAGGTCCCCTCTACTGGGCCCTCTGAGGGCTTTTACACTAGCCACTTTAGAGAACCCTGCTCCCTACCCATTCACCCAACACCAAGCCAAGGTAGGAGTGAGTGGCCAATGTCACCACTGAACCTAGGGTAAAGCCGAGGTCCATGATGCACTTTTCTAAGGCAACAAGGTGCTATGATCAACAGGGACACATGAAGTGGCATGGAGGAGCATTCAGTGAGGCAAAGGGAACTACTGGACCAGGCTCACATCTGATTTACAGTAGATTTAGCTCCCCTTCCTCAAGAGACCCAAACATATTCTGTCCTTAAGCCATTCTGTCATAGAACCTGTCTGGCTTCAGGGAAAGGGAGAAGGCATGGTAGTGTAGGCTAAAGACCCATTTGACCAGTTGATTGGCTTTTGATGATCAGCAGACACACCCCTCAATGCTGCGAAGAAAATGAAGGCCACTCTTCTAAGGTTGTAATAAGATAAACCATTATTCATGTGACCCCTTTTTATGTGACTGTAGTATGTGTCCATTTCAGTGGGCAGATGTCTATGTACCACAGGTATGTACAGTGCACAGATGTTCCATCATGGTTTGCTGAGTGACATCAGGGACATCAGATTTACAAAGAATAAGAACCAAGGGTCAGAGATACTACACTGACCAAATAGACATTTTCAGCTTAGAACTATGGATAATCATCCAGTATCATGATTAAATGAACTAGGAATATCATAATGCAGCAGAGGAGAAATGGACTGATGTAGCAAAACGGAGTGGCAGGAAAGTGGGAAGATAAAAAGGTACCAACTGTAATAGAAACATACCATGATGGTGTGCTGGGGGAAGCGCTTCCGTACATCTTTTACAAATTCAACAAAGTGTTCAGAGTAGCCATTTGCCACATCCAGGCATATATACTTCACCTGGGGAATAGCTTCCAGGATCTGTTCCAGCTGCTCAAAGTCAGAAGAGCCTGTGCCTGAGCTGGCAGCCAGATGCTGTGGGAGAAACAGAGTCATTGGCATATCAGAGATGATCTGGTGGGCAGCTAGTGGGTCATTGGTGAGTGCTGGTCCCCAGAAAGCCAAAATATAATTGCTGGAAAACTGGGATAAGGAAGGGAGCAGGGTATGCCCAGTGTTACCTCAAGACAGTCAGGATTCTGGCCAGCAAACTCTTGCCACTGAACGAGGCTATAGTGCTTATGGACAGCAGTGAAGAGAGAGAACTGGGGAGAAGACAAAGAAGCATCAAAAGGGAGAAAACTTTATTAAGGTCTCTTTTCTAGAAACAGACCTATTCTATCTGAGGGAGGACATGATTGAAGTTGGGGAGGAAACAAGTCAAAGAAGTCAGGTTGAGCTGGGATTTGAGTTCAACCTTTCTTCTCTCTACAAATACCAGTAGGGCTTTTTACCACAAGCTAGCACTTGTCAGATTTCCCACCAAAGTACTGAGTGATCTGGGTTGGATTTCATCTGCCAGCACATTCACTGCTTCTGACTTAAAAGGTGACAAGCTGCTGGTGCAGTGGGACAGGCAGCAGACATGAAAGAACCATGAACAGGCTGGATGGAGCCTGTGTTTCTCTGCACTGACTCAGCCCCTCCTCCTAAGGTAACCTAGTACTAAACTATTTTTGGTTATGTTCTCGTTCATTTACCAGCAGTAATTCAGTAGATCTGGATGCTCACCAAAGGTAATGCCTTAAGGTTGATAAGAGCTGATAAGGGGCTACCCTACCCTGTCTCCATCTCTAGTGGAAAAAAGGACAAATTTCCTAGTTGGGGACATGGATCAAGCTAAAAAATCTGTTTCACTCAGTCCATTTTAATAAAGTTCAAGGATATAATGACTCATCAAACTCATATTCTCTAGCACAACAGATTGCAAACAATATCCCAATACTTTGAGGAAGGCATTCAAAGGCCATTGTGAATGCTGGTGTTTGTGCCTTACATGTCTACATGCAAACAGACAAGAGACAGCAGTTGGCTGAAACAGCACAAATCTTGCAACTGACAAGAAACCCAAGGAAGTCATGTATTAGCTAGCAACAAGCAAGTGCTCTACATACGTACTCAGAGATCAACAATATCTAGCTAAAGCTGGTATTGAATTCTGCTTTCTCAACAACTCTATCATCAACATACTGATAAGCAAAGAAAAGTCACTATAGGATAGGAAGTCAGCAGACGTTGGAGATATACTGGCAGAGTGTGGCATGATGAGCACATCAGATTACATACCAAACTTAGAAAAAGATGTTTGCTTGCATCCAACCTTTTTATTACAGTAATACTTGGCTCTTACCACTGAAACCTGATTTCTTTACCTCTCGTCAGCAATACTGAAAGCCAGGCTCCACATAAAGCATCAAGACAGTCCCCAAAAAGGTTCATGTATTACAGCACGCCTGTTAACTCTGCAGTCAGAGTCACCACTTTTGAACTCTACTGGTCAGGGCAGATGGACAGTGGGCAACAGAAAGATTCCTAAGCAGTTACTGAATGGCAATAAAAATAAAGTAAAAATAAAACTGCATAACTATCAACCTTAAAGAAATGACAAGACATTCCACAAAGACACAGCAATCAAAAATAGAAAAAGGATATGAAGTCCTTAAGACTAATGGAGCCACAAACAATAGCAGAATTCATCAACCAGGGCTACATGGATCAACCAGCAGAGTGCATATGTTCTCAAAGTGCCCAGATAACTCTCTACCTTCTCAGCAACAAGTATAGAGGCAGGTAATAGTACTGACAGGAGCAGCATCTTCCATTTCAAAGTGAACAACTTGTATATAAGAAAAACACATCCCATTTGGGGCACATCCCAGAAACTCCCAGGAACCTAGGACTTAAAGAAGAGGAAGATTAAAAAAAGAAGAAGAATGGCAGAAGTATTCTTTTATTAATGAATTGTTCTTATTAAAGAAAATTAATAAGCTGCTTCTCCTAGGATCTTCTAGTTAGGATTTTTGAATGCTTAAACTGTAGTTTCTGGACTAAAACAGTGAATGCTTAATGTGGACAATCGCATAACTGAAGGGATGCATGTGACTGTGAGGGGGTGACCTGGGTGGTGGGAAAAGTTGGCAAGGTGTACAAACTGCTAAACAGGACAAAAGGGAAAATTCTGTTCATATATCAGAAATATCGGAGCAAAACTTAGCTTTGAATCTCACTAATTCAGATGGCCTTTTGAACTTATCAGATAAAGGGCTTTAGTAGTGGAAAAAACCGTAAATCAGAGCATCCTGACTGCTAACTGCCAGAGAGCTGACTGGGCATGGGGGTGGGGATGCAAACACCTCTGCAGTCAGCTGGGCTAACTGGACACCAATAGGGATGGGGCATGAGGAAAGCCCTACCTTACAGAGAACCTTGGCCATCTCAAAGGTGCCCACAGTATCCATATTGGCAGCAATGATGGGAACCCCAGAGTATGTCTGCTTTGAGTTCCGAAATGAAAAGGATCTTGTGAGATCCACCTGCAGATATGAACAGGAAATTGACCATTTCATTAATCCAAAAAACGTACCATATTAGGACAAGGACAGGCATCTTTCTTGGTTGTGGCCCACCGGGAGCGTGGGGTCAAGAAACAGCAAGTAGAGAAGCTTGCTCACCTCACTTCGAGACTTAAGGGTACTGCGTTTGGGCCTCAAAAGGACATCCTTGAAGTCCAGTTTCACATCGTTGTCAATATGAGGCATGGCGCTTAGCCTCGGGGTAGCGATGAATCTGAGGGCTGGAAGGCAGGAAGTCATAAGGACCAATCTTCCCCTGGGCTTTAACGCCCTGTTACGGCTGGCGGCCTCTCTTCGCTTAAGTTGTGGAAGGTCGGGCAAAGGCCGAAGTGTGGTCCCTGAAGCCTGTCACCTCGACCCATCCCGTGGCTGCGATTACCCTAGGGCTCCATCCCAGGTACTGTTTGTTGGGGAGAAGAGCTGGGAAAGGGTTGTGAGAGACCCTGACGGTGCATTCCTTACCCCGCTACACTTCCTTCTTCTACCCCTGCAAAGAGCAATGGGGCAAGAGGCTGATTTAGGGGAACGAAGGAATGTTGGCGACGGCGGGCGGGGAGGGTTCATAACTAGTTTCCGGAATAGAGGTACTCACTTCCTGTTGCCTTGGTTCAGGCAGCAGTTGACCAAACACCACCTTGCTTAGCAACTAACCTCGTGCAATCCCGCTAAGCCTTCTGGGCCACGCCAACAGGTTCCTCTAGTTGCCGGCGAGAACTACTAGCCGACGAATTCCAGCTTCGGCGGCGGCAGGGCGAGGCCTTCTGGATAACAGAGTTCACGCACTGAGGTTGCTGTTGGATCCGAGGGGGGTTAGACTACAACTCCCAGGGGGAAACGGGCGGGACCGCCTCCTGGCACGATGGGAGATGTAGTTCGTTCTGCCCCCACTTTTCGCTAGCCCGGGCTCGCCAGGGACTCTCAGAATCGCAGAGTCGTCATCACTGCTGTTGCTAAACTGGATGCCTCATTCCAATTTACGACGTCACTGAACCGAAACGCGGGAGCACCCCTGAGCCTTTCCGGAACCCAGTGGGGGTGGGGGTGGAGCCAGACAGTGACCCGGAAGCAGAAGTGGCCCTTGCAGGCAGAGTGCTGGAGAGCGGCAGCGGCGACCGGAGCGGTAGGAGCAGGAATTTATCCGTGTGCAGCCCGAAACTGCAAAGAAGATGCTAATTAAAGTGAAGGTGGGAGCACCTCCAACCTTGCCAAGGCGCAGTAGTACTGGGCTGGCAGCAGTGCCTTACGGGAGACGTGGGGAAGGAAAACCACGCCTTTCCCTAGCCTGGAGGACGCTGACTGCCTCAGGGCTCCGCGCGAGGGGTGGTGGGAAATAGGGGGACCCAGAAGGGCTTTGAGAGCGGGGCCCAGGTCCCACCTGACGACCCTGGGGTATTTTGCCATGCTTGCTTTTTTGCCAGGACTGTGCTGTCACCCAGAATGGGGTCGCTTTTGTCGGGTCTCACTGTATTCGAACCCCCGCAGTCATAGAGCAGGCCTAGCAGCGGCTTGACTCCCCCGTCTCTCAGATTCTTGGAGTAAGCGCTGCTCTCCATTCTTCATTCCCAGGGTACCTGCTTCTCCCAGTCCCTAACGTAGGTCGCCTCCGAGCACAGCCCTAAAACGTTAGCCCGGAGAAATCGGGGCCTCCCAAGGGCTAGACTATGAGCATTTACTGGTGGTTGCCAAGGTGTGGTATCTCACCCGTCCTACAGGAACCAAAGCGGGGAGTGTGTTCAGTCAGTACCTGCCTTTCTGAGCCTGGCATCCTGGACCAGCCTCACTTCCTTGGCTGAGGCAGGTTAGTTACCGCTGCCCTAGTTGTTGGTACTAGCCATGGTTTCCTTCATCTGCATCTCTCAACTCCCGTGGTGGTTCTTCACCAATTTCCAGCCCTCATTAGTCCTATCTGCTGTTTCCTCTTTTGTGCCTTCAGACAGACAGAGACCCCCCCCCCACGCCCCCCTCAAAAAAACAAAACTGCTGACAAGTGAAGTCTAATGCTAGTTTGGCCTTTTTGTAGCTAAGTAAATCTATCGTTATTTCGTCAGCTTCTTAGCATATTTACCGTACATAATAGTCATTCTTAACCTTCTCTTCCCCAGTCCTTCCAAACTACTTCTTAGCTAAGATTTGAGGTCTAGTATTAAAATAGTATGTTAAAGATGATTTTTTTTAACGTTGAGTAGCGGCCTATATAAGAGTCGTAACATCAATTTAATAGGTGAATGGGTCACTGGCACCATTAAAAAGAGAAAATAGGCTGGGCGCGGTGGCTCACGCCTGTAATCCCAGCACTTTGGAAGGCCGAGGCAGGCCGATCGCTTGAGCCCAGGAATTCGAGACCATCCTGGGCAACATGGCGAAACCCTGCCTGTACAATAAATTCGAAAAATTAGCCAAGGGTCTGGGCGCATGCCTGTAGGCCCAGCTATTCGGGAGGCCGAGATGGGAGGATTGATTGATCCTGGGATGTCGAAGCCGCGGTGAGCAGTGATGGCACCACTGCACTCCAGACCCTGCCTGAAAAAAAGGCCGGGCCCAGTGGCTCACGCCTGTAATCCCAGCACTTTGGGAGGCCGAGGTGGGTGGATCACCTAAGGTCAGGAGTTCAAGACCAGCCTGGCCAACATGGTGAAACCCCGCCTCTACTAACAATACAAAAACTAGCCGGGCGTGGTGGTGGGCGCCTATGATCCCAGCTACTCGGAGGCTAAGGCAGGAGAATCCCTTGAACCTGGGAGGCGGAGATTGCAGTGAGCTGAGATGGCGCCATTGCACTCCAGCCTGGGCGACAAGAGTGAAACTCCATCTCCCCCTGCAAAAAAAAAAACAACAAAAAAAAAAAACAAAGAGAGGGGGAGAAAATAGGAAATAATGTAGTGCTAGGTAAGGATATTGTTTTATGATTTTTTTTTTTTTTTTTTTTTTTTTTTGAGACGGAGTCTCACTCTGTCGCCCAGGCTGGAGTGCAGTGGCGCCATCTCGGCTCACTGCAAGCTACGCCTCCTGGGTTCATGCCATTCTTCTGCCTCAGCCTCCCGAGTAGCTGGGACTACAGGCGCCCGCCACCACGCCCAGCTAATTTTTTGTATTTTTGGTAGAGACAGGGTTTCACCGTGTTAGCCAGGATGGTCTCGATCTTCTGACCTCGTGATCCGCCCGCCTCTGCCTCCCAAAGTGCTGGGATTACAGGTGTGAGCCACCCCCCCCGTGCCTGGCCTTTTTTTTTTTTTTTTTTTTTGAGACAGTCTCACTCTGTTGCCAGGCCTGAAATTTTTTATTTTATTTTATATGTATATTACACAGGGGGTGTTACTAGTTCATACTAATTTTTAGAATGGATCACTGTCAAAATCTTGAGAAACACTAACTGTTGAATATTTTTTTTTGAGACGGAGTCTCACTCTGTCACCAGGCTGGAGTGCAGTGGCGCAATGTCGGCTCACAGCAACCTCCGCCTCCCGGGTTCAAGCGATTCTCCTGCCTCAGCTTCCTGACTAGCTGGGACTACAGGGTGTGCCACCACGCCCAGCTAATTTTTGTATTTTTAGTAGAAACGGGGTTTCACCAGGTTGGCCAGGATGGTATCGATCTCTTGACCTAGTGATCCACTCACCTTGGCCTAAAGTGTTGAGATTACAGGCATGAGCCACTGCGCCCGGCCTGTTGAATACTTCTCTTGGCTTTTCAATGCATATGGGTTCTCATGTCCACTAGGTCCAAAGAAGTTAAGTTACTAATGCTAAGTGTTTTGTACACTTTTTGAAAATTTCACTCCACATTAAGAAATTTTATGTCACAACCCATAAGGCACAAAAACTTTGCTATTTGTGATATGCTCCAAACTTTCAATTCTAAGTTGATTTCATAACCCACTGATGGGTTGAGACCTGCAGTTTAAAAAGTACTGTTTGAAAGGCCGGGCGTGGTGGCTCACGCCTGTAATCCCAGCACTTTGGGAGGCCAAGACGGGCGGATCACGAGGTCAGGAGTTCAAGACCAGCCTGGCCAACATGGTGAAACCCCGTCTCTACTAAAAATACAAGAATTAGCCGAGTGTGGTGGCACACACCTGTAGTCCCAGCCACTTGACAGGCTGAGGCAGGAGAATTGCTTGAACCGGGGGGGCAGAGATTGCAGTGAGCCAAGATCGTGCCATTGCACTCCAGCCTGGGCAACAGAGTGAGACTCTGTCTCAAAAAAATAAAATAAAATAAAATAACTGTTTGAACAAAAAAATCAATGCTGTGTGTGGAAACTTGAAAAGAAAATACAGTGTCCTATCACCTGTGGTCTTGCTAAGATGCTGATTATGATTCTGTGGGTCTAAGGTGGGGCACAGGTTTCTGCATTTCTCACAAACTCCCAGGTGATATTGAATGTCTGAGAGCTACACTTTGAATAGCAAGATTCTAGACTTTTTCTTTGAATCCATATTTATGTGGTACTTCTCTAAAATTGCCAGTCTTCTTTCCTGCAACACCCTTCTGCCTTCAAACAGGCCTCTGTGCCCCATCTCTCTCTATCTCCCCCTCTCGCCCCATCCCCTCTTGTTTGTTGCATTTCTTTATTAAATACATAGGAAAGTAGTTACACATGAGATAGCTGTTAATCTGATCTGAAGAAAATATTAATTTAAAAAAGAAAAAAAAGAGCTGTTACTTACCATATAAGTGACATTTTTTATTACAGTTCCTTTTTTTTTTTGAGACAGGTTCTCACTCTGTCGCCCAGGCTTAGGGTGCAGTGGTGCCATCACAGCTTACTGCAGCCTCGACCTCTCAGGCCCAAGCAATTCTCCCATCTGAGCCTCCTGAGTAGCTGGGACTACAGGCGTGTGCTACCACCATACCCAGCCAATTGTTTTATTTTTTTGTAGAGATGGGGTCTCATCGTGTTGCCCACGCTGGTCTAAAACTCCTGGGGTCAAGTGATCTTCCCACCTCATCTTCCTAAAGTGCTGGGATTACAGCTGTGAGCTACCGTATCTGACCCCTTTTTGAATTATTATTTTTGTTTTGTTTTGTTTTTGAGATGGAGTCTCACTCTGTCGCCCAGGCTGGAGTACAGTGGCACGATCTTGGCTCACTGCAACCTCCGCCTCTTGGGTTCAAGCGATGCTCCTGCCTCAGCCTCCCAAGTAGGTGGGACTACAAGTGCCCACCACCATACCCGGCTAACTTTTGTATTTTAGTAGAGACGGGGTTTCGCCATGTTTGCCAGGCTGGTCTTGAACGCCTGACCTGAGGTGATCTACCCACCTCAGCCTCCCAAAGTGCTGGGATTACAGGCATGAGCCACCGCGCCTGGCCTCATTTTGTTTTTGTTTTGAGACATTCTCACTCTGTCACCCAGGCTGGAGTGCAGTGGCATGATCTCGGCTCACTGCAACCTCCACCTCCCAGGCTCAAGGGATCCTCCCAACTCAGCCTCCCAAGTAGCTGGGACTACAGGTACATGGCACCACACCTGGCTGATTTTCTGTATTTTTAGTAGAGATGGGGTTTCACCATGTTGCCCAGGCTGGTCTTGAACTCCTGAGCTCAAGTGATCCACCTGCCTTGGCCTCCCGAAGTGCTGGGATTACAGGCGTGAGCCACCATGCCCAGCCGAATGATTCATTTTCAACTGCTGTCTCTGTGTAGCTGACTTCTTCCATATTTTTCTGTAAGATTTTACAATTAAATTCTTCCTGATTTAAATCTTGTTACCTTGTCTCTTTGGTTCTAAAATTAAATGCATCATCTTCTGTCATAAGCCATATCCCAATACCCATCTCGTGTATTAATCCCATCAATCATTCAGGTGTCTGGAATACAATTCTTTAGAGTCATTTAAAATTACATGATCCTTTTATAAGATCTAATTTTTCACTTAAAAGCTCTTTCTGTTTGATTTTTGTTTCCATCTCCATTACCCTCATTCTGGTCTCGGGTCTTACTCATTTATATGTTTATGTCTCTGTAATACGTCCAACCAGGTTTTCCTACCGTCATATCCCCTCTGAAGTGTAGTCTAAACCAAGACATGACGTACAAAACCATACTGTGCAGGTTTTCCTTGAGCTTCTTTTTCATTATATTACTCCCTAACCCCAGATCCTTCATTGATTTCCTCATTGCAGATTACTTTGGCAACTGTCTTTACTGTGTGAATCAGTTTTCTCATTCATGTTTTTTAACATACAGTAAAATGCACAGTTCTTAAAGGTTTAGTTCAGTGAGTTTTTGACAATAGCATACGTTCATGTAATTACAAAATCTAAACATTTGTATTCCTACCTCCTCAAGAGTTTCATAGGTTAGTTTTGCTTGTTTTAGAACTTTGTATAAATGGAATTATTGAATGTACAATTTTTGTATCTGGCTTCTTTCATTCTGCATAATGTCTATTGTAATCTGTGGTTTATTCCTTCTTATTACTGAATAGTATTCCATTGGATGAATTATATCATAATTTGTTTATCCATTCTCCTGTTGATGGGTGTTTGAGTTATCTCCAGTTTCTGGCTATTATGAATAAGGCTCCTATGAATATTGTTATACGAGTGTTTTTGTAAACATATGTTTTTATTTCCTTTGGATAAATACCTAAGAATGAAATTACTAGGTCATGTGGTAGATATATGTAACTTTAAAAAAGAAACTAAGGGTTTGTACCATTTTATATTCCCACCTGCAGTGTATGAGCATTCCAGTTGCTCTGTACTCTTACTAGATGGTACCCTTGTAGCACCATAAAAATGCTGATGTCAGTCATTTTTATTTTGGCTATTACAGTGTTATAATGTTATATAAATTAAAACACTATATCTAGTGTTGTATAATGTTATCTCATTCAAGGCTTAAATTGATTAACATTGATTTTCATTCACCATAGCACTTTGTCGTTGCCCCTTGTGTTTGGACAATATAGTACTTCCTTTTGTTTTGTTTTGTTTTGATTTGTTTTTAATTTTTAATTTTTTAATTTTTTTTTTTTTTGAGACGGAGTCTCCCTCTGTCACCCAGGCTGGAGTGCGGTGGCACGATCTCGGCTCACTGCAACCTCCACCTTCGTTCAAGCGTCCACCATGCGTAGCTAATTTTTTGTATTTTTGGTAGAGACAGGGTTTTGCCATGTTGGCCATGCTGGTCTCGAACTCCTGACCTCAAGTGATCCACCTGCCTCAGCCTCCCAAACTGCTGGGATTACAAGCGTGAGCCACTGCGCCCAGCCAGAACTTCCTTGTATACAGCCTTATTCTATTAATTTTATGTCTAATTGTTTCTTGGTTGTACATCTTCGCTTGATAAAGATTGTTGGCAAGGCCGGATCACATTTCTTTTGTATTTCCTCCAGTGCCTAGGGCAGTATGTTAGGTTTAGGTTCATCTTTTTTTTTTTTTTGGAGATGGAGTCTCACTCTGTCACCCACGCTGGAGTGCAGTGGCGTGATCCCTGCTCACTGCAACCTCCACCTCCTGGGTTCAAGCAGTTCTCCTCCTCAGCCTCCTGCATAGCTGGGATACAGGTGCGTCCCACCACACCCAGCTAATTTTTTTGTATTTTTAGTAGAGACAAGGTTTCATCATGTTAGCCAGGCTGGTCTCAAAGTCCTGACCTCAGGTGATCCGCCTGCCTTGGCCTCCCGAAGTGCTGGGATTACAGGCGTGAGCCACCGCGCCCAGTCTAGGTTCATCTTATACTTGTTTAAATAGCATTGAATGTATTGTCAGGTTACAGTGTGATATATCAAGAATATCTTCTAAAATTGTTCACTTGCTTTAAAACAACTTCATGGACAATTTCAAACACATACATCAGGAAAGAGAAGGGTGTATGCACCCTTCATCCAGCTTCAAAAATTATCATCTCATAGCCAATCTTATTTAATTTAAACTCACCAACTCCTTTTACCTGATTTTTTTAAAGCAAATTCCAGATAGCATAGCATATGTTATTCATACATATTTCAGTGTTTATCTGTGAAAGATAACCTTTTTTCTAACATAACCATAATTTTTACGTCTAAAAATTTAACTGATTGCTTACTATCATCAAATTACCCTATTGTCTCTCTCTCTTTTTTTATTAACAGTTTGAATCTGGATCCAATTAAGATCCATACATTGCCATTGGTTTATGTGTTTTCAATTTCTTTAAATCCGTAGATTCTCCTTTTTCCCATTTTTTTCTTGTTGAATAGAGTTTCCTGCAGTTTGAATTTTGCTGATTACATTCCCATTCTTTTTTTTTTTTTTTGAGACAGAGTCTTGCTCTGTCACCCAGGCTGGAGTGCAGCAGTGTAATCTTGGCTCACTACTGCAACTTCTCTGCTTCCAGGGTTCAAGTGATTCTTGTATTCTCGTGCCTCAGCCTCTCGAGTAGCTGGGACTACAGGCATGCGCCACCATGCCTGACTCATTTTTGTATTTTTCATAGAGATGACATTTTGCCATGTTGGCCAGGCTGGTCTCAAATTCCTGGCCTCAAGCGACCCGCCCACCTCGGCCTCCCAAATTGCTGGGATTACAGGCATGAGACACCGCAACGGGCTCCCATGTTGCCTTTTGACATATTCCTCTTTTCCTCTGTATTTCCTGTCAGCTGGTAATTAGATCTAGAGGCTTGATTAGTCTTTGTATGTTCATATGTGAGAAGAATTCGTAGGTGGTGATGTGGTATGTACTTCCATCAGATTGTTTTGCTTTCTGTGATGTTAGTCATTTCCTAGATACATTGTTTCATTGGGGGTTACAAGCTGGAGATACTCTAATATTCTTGTTGCTTCATATATTAGCTGGAATATTTGAACAGTGTCCAAAATGGTAGCCATTAGCCACATTTGGCTATTGAGCACTTGAAATGTAACTAGAGAGACTGAAGATGTGAAATTTTGATTGTACTTGATTTTAATTAAATTTAAAAACTGAAACTTAGCTGGGTACAGTGGCTCACACCTGTAATCCCAGTGAGTTAGGAGGCTGAGGTGGGAAGATCACTGGAGGCCAGAAGTTTGAGACCAGCCTGGACAACATTTCGAGACCCCATCTCTACAAAACAATTTTCAGGCTGGGCATGGTGGCTCACGCCTGTAATCCCAACACTTTGGGAGGCCGAGGCGGGTGGATCATTTGAGGTCAGGAGTTTGAGACCAGCATGGCCAACATGCTGAAACCCCATCTCTACTAAAAATACAAAAATTGGCTGGGCGCGGTGGCTCACGCCTGTAATCCCAGCACTCTGGGAGGCCGAGGCGGGCGGATCACAAGGTCAGGAGATCGAGACCATCCTGGCTAACACAGTGAAAACCCGTCTCTACTAAAAAATACAAAAAATTAGCCTGGGCATAGTGGCGGGCGCCTGTAGTCCCAGCTACTCTGGAGGCTGAGGCAGGAGAATGGCGTGAACCCGGGAGGTGGAGCTTGCAGTGAGCCGAGATCGTGCTACTGCACTCCAGCCTGGGTGACAGAGCGAGACTCCATCTCAAAAAAATAAAAATAAAAATAATACAAAATACAAAATACAAAAATTAGCCAGGCGTAGTGACACGTGGCTGTAACCCCAGCTACTTGGGAGGCTGAGGCAGGAGAATTGCTTGAGCCTGGGAGGCAGAGGTTGTGGTGAGCCAGATGATGCCACAGCGCTCCAGTCTGGGTGACAGAGTGAGACCTTGCCTCAAAAAAAAAAATTTTTTTTTTTTTTTCCAAAAAAGAATTAGCCAGGCATGGTGGTGTGTGCTTGTAGTCCCAGCTATTCAGAATGCTGAGGTGGGAGGATACTTTGAGCCCAGGAGTTGGAGGCTGCAGTGAGCCATGATTACTCCACTGTGTTCCAGGCTGGGACACAGAGCAAGACTCCATCTCAGATAAATAAATAAATAAATAAATAAATAAAACTTTTAAGTATGTTTAGAACAAGTTAGGTGTATAAATCTACTTTTTCTATTGTAAATTATGAAACTTAAATATATGTCAAGTATTTCAGATGAAAATTTACCATTTGAATTTTTTTGTTTTTCTGGTTTTTTTTTTTTTGGAGATAGGGTCTCCCTCTGTCACCCAAGCTGGAGTGCAGTGGCACAATCAGCCCACTACGGCATTGAACTCCTGGGCTTGGGCAGTCTTGCCTCAGCCTTCTGAGTACCCAGTTGCTGGGACTACAGGCCTATGCCACTATGCCTGGCTAATTTTATTGTAGAGATGGGGATCTCACTATGTTGCCCAGGCTGGTCTCAAAACTCCAGGCCTCAAGCAGTACTCACACATCCCCTTCCCAAAGTGCTGAGATTACAGGCATATGCTACCATGCCCAGCCTACCATCTCTTTTTTTTTTGAAATGCAGTCTTGCTCTGTTGCCCAGGCTGGAGTGCAGTGGCATGATCTCAGCTCACCGTAACCTCCGCCTCCTGGGTTCAGGCGATTCTCCTGCCTCAGCCTCCCCAGTAGCTGGGACTACAGGCGCCCACCACCATGCCCAACTAATCTTTGTATTTTTAGTAGAGATGGGGTTTCACTATGTTGGCCAGGCTGGTCTCAAACTCCTGACCTCGTGATCCGCCCCCTCGGCCTCCTAAAGTGCTAGGATTACAGGCGTGAGCCACCGCACCCAGCCCCATCTCTACATGTGATGTAAATATGAAATACAGGATTTTGAGGACTTGGTTAGAAAAAACATAAAATATATTAATTTTTATATTGATTACATGTGAATAATATTTTGGCTATGTTGGGTTTAAAAATATTAAAATTTTACCTCTTAAAGAACTTTTACAATGTGGCTACTAGTAAATTTAAAAATTGCATGTATGGCTTGTATTATATTTCTACAAGACAGTGCTGCTTTACAAAATCTTACCCTTATCAAGGACATTGTTTTTAAATAATTTGTTCTCATTACAGCATATTCACATTTGTGGTATAAAAAATGGAAAATACAGAAAAGCATAATAATGTAATTAAAATCACCCATAATTCCACTGCTCAAGTTAAAGCATTAATATACTGTATATACCCTTCCAAGCTTTTTGGAGAGCATATAGATGCATGTGTTGTTTTTACAAAATTTTAATTATACTCTATATACTATAACTTTTTTGTTAAATTATCAGCATATTGTTAATATATTACAAATAGTTATCCTAAACATTGTTTGAGGGCTTTGTAATTTTTTTCTGTGATTGTACCATAATTTATTTAACCCTCAACTGTTTGATATTTAGATTGTGTTTCTAATTTTACAGTATCAAAAGGTTGCAATAACCATTGTTGTAGGTATATTTTTGGACATAGTCATGAGTATTTTCCTGGAAGTATTGTTGCTGGGACACCATATTGCCATATTGCTCTCTAGATATATTTATGGGCCTCTACAGTCGATTTCAGAAACAAAGGGCCAGCTCTAGAGTTTTAGAATTTACAAACCAATAATTCTTTTTAAAAATATAAGGTCCAAGCATTTTGCTTTTGGGAGAGCAGCTCTAGGTCTTCTCCGAGAGTCTTTTTTCACTCTTAAAAATTTGTGGTCGGGTGCGGTGGCCCACATCTATAATCCCAGCACTTTGGGAGGCCGAGGCAGGCAGATCACCTGAGGTCGGGAGTTCAAGACCAGCCTGACCAACATGGAGAAACCCTTCTCTACTAAAAATACAAAATTAGCCAGGTGTGGTGGTGCATGCCTGTAGTCCCAGCTACTTGGGAGGCTGAGATAGGAGAATTGCTTGAACCTGAGAGGCAGAGGTTGCAGGGTGAGCTGAGATTGTGCCGTTGCACTCCAGCCTGGGCAGCAAGAGTAAAACTCCATCTCTAAATAAATAAATAAATAAATAAAAATTTGTATTATCGGCCAGGCACGGTGGCTCACGCCTGTAATCCCAGCACTATGGGAGGCTGAGGCAGGTGGATCACTTGAGGTCAGGAGTTCGAGACCAGCCTGGGCAACATGGCAAAACCCCATCTCTACTAAAAATACAAAATGTAGTCAGGCGTGGTGGTGCCCGCCTGTGGTGCCAGCTACTCAAGAGGCTGAGGTGGGGATCACCTGAGCCCAGTATGTCGAGGCTGCAGTGAGCCATGATTGCGCCACTGCACTCCATCCGGGTGAGACTGAGACCCCGTCTCAAAAAAAAAAAGAAAAGAAAAGAAAGTGAAATAAGTTGTGGACAACACAGAATTACAAACTTTTTATTTTGTCTTTTTAAAGTTACCACAAATTGTCACCACCATTCTCTAAAAGGACATTAACACCTGAATATATTTAGTTTCATGAAAACTTCACTTTTAACACTGCTTTTCTCATTTTACCATAGGCTGCTGAAAATTTTCACACAGACCAGCATAGGTTAGGGTAGAAGCTTGAGAATCACTGCTGTAATTTATTCTTTCATATCCAAACATGTTAATCCAAAGGAATTGTTCTTGTATTTTTGGAAACATACTAGTACTAAATCATTCTCCTTGTTGGGAAATTTTCTGAGTTCTTGTTTCGTGCTGTTCTATGTGAATACCATAAGGAGAAACCATATGTTATTTTGTGAGCTACTATAGGAGTGTACATTGGGTCCCAATACTAGACCAGCCAGACTCAGGTAGGACGGAGTACAGAAATAAAAGCACAGGCTCTGGGACCAGGGAATCTGGATCCACTCTCTACTTTTGATTGTGTAGATATGTTTTTAACCTAAGTCTTATTTTTCTCATCTATAAAATGGAAATAGTAATAGTCCATATCTCATAAATACTGGGAGGATTAAATGTGATGCATGTAAGATGCTGATCATAGTTACTGACCCTTAGAAAGTGTTCAATGGCTGGGCAAGGTGGCTCATGCCTGTAATCCCAGCTCTTTGGGAGGCCGAGGCAGGAGGATCACTTGAGCCCATGAGTTTGAAACCAGCCTGAGCAACATAGAACTCGTCTCTACAAAAAAATCTTAAAAATAGCTGAGTGTGGTGGTGCACACACCCTGTAGTCCTTGCTACTTAGGAGGCTGAGGTGGGAGGGTTGTTTGAACCCAGGAGGTCAAGGCTGCAGTGAGCCAGGATCACACCACTGAACTCCAGCCTGCGTGATACAGTGAGACCCTGTCTCTTAAAAAAATAAAAGGAAAAAAATAGTTTTCAGTAAATGTTAGCTGTGATTACAATATGATCATCAGTATATTTAGCCCTTCAAAAATATTCATTGACTGCTTGTGTGTCAAACACTAGGAAAGTTTAACACTTACACAACTAGCTGTAATTGGTATATTAATATTGGAAGTATTAATAAAGTACACTGGGAACAGGTCTACACATCATACAGGAGGTTTTATACATTGCTGGAGTGCAATGGCATGATCTCGGCTCACCGCAACTTCTGCCTCCTGGGTTCAAGCGATTCTCCTGCCTCAGCCTCCTGAGTAGTTGGGATTACAGGCATGCGCCACCACGCCTGGCTAATTTTGTATTTTTTAATAGAGAAGGCTTTCTCCATGTTGGCCAGGCTGGTCTTGAACTCCCAACCTCAGGTAATCCACCCACCTCAGCTTCCCAAAGTGCTGGGATTACAGGCGTGAGCCACTGTGCCCGGCCAGGAGGCGATCTTACATTTAAGGGGTCTTGAAGTTTGGAGAAGAAGGGGAGGATATTGCAACAAGGAAAACAACGGAAGCAAAGAAATGCCCATAAATTAGAATGAGCATGGTGTGTTTGTGGCCTGGATCACTGTAGACTAATACAGATAGAGCTATTAAGAGCAAGGACAGATGGGAGAAGACACAACATTTATGACTGCATAATCAGTATAATTATTGTGTTTGGATATCACCAGCCCTTAACTTATGGAGGAAGACAAGAGCTGCAATTTAGGATTTAGGTAGAAGTCTGGAAAGATATGGGAGATGTAATGTTGACTTCTTGTCTTCTTTTCTCTTTTACTTTCTTTCTTTTTTTTTTTTTTGCGAGGGTGTTGCCCAAGCTGGAGTACAGTGGCACAGTCGTGGCTTACTGCTGCTGCCTCTAATTTCTGGACTCAAGCGATCCTCCCACCTCAGCCTCCCAAATAGCTGGTACTACCAGCAGGCACCACTGTACTCAGCTAATTTTTGTTGTTGTTGTTGTTTTGGTTGAGACAGGGTTTCGCCGTGTTGTCCAGGCTGGTCTGGAACTCCTAGGCTCAAGTGATCCTCCCGCCTCAGTCTCCCAAGGTGTTGGGATTGCAGGTGTGAGCCACCATGCCCAGCCAATTCTAGCATTTTTTAAAAAACTGCTCAGAGGTGATTTCTGGTGTCCTTGAGAATTCTTCGAATTATCTGAATATTAATTTCTAGCATTGATATTTAGAACAAGGTCCTTCTGACTTTTTTTAAGATATCTTTCAGGCTGGGTGCAGTGGCTTATGCCTGTAATCCCAGCACTTTGGGAGGCCGAGGCGGGTGGATCACCTGAGGTTGGGAGTTTGAGACCAGCCTGATCAACATGGAGAAATCCTGTCTCTACTAAAAATACAAAATTAGCCGGGCCTGGTAGCGCATGCCTGTAATCCCAGCTACGTGGGAGGCTGAGGCAGGAGAATTGCTTGAACCTGGGAGGCAGAAGTTGCAGTGAGCCGAGATCGTGCCATTGCACTCCAGCCTGGTCAACAAGAGCGAAACTCCATCTCAAAAATAAATAAATAAATCCTTTCATTGCCATATCATCCAAAATAATGCCAATATTCTCACTGGTTTTGGGGGACTGATTTTGGAAGATGACTCATGGAATTAAGAGGATCAGATGGTTCAAAGAATCTTGCCCTATCAAAGTTGTTTACAGCCTAAAAATATTTGATAAATGAAGGTATGTTCAAAGCCTTCTCATTCTCCAAAGCAGTGCTGCTGAGAATATGCATCTTTTAGAAGGCAGTAGATCCCAAAGACCAACATAGGGTGTTTTACCTAGAAGACAAATTGTACATTGGGCTTTAAGGACTCATGAAACCATTGCCTGTTTCAGACGCTGACCGGAAAGGAGATTGAGATTGACATTGAACCTACAGACAAGGTGATGCATGCCCAACTCCTCTTCATGTACTTCTTGCCATGTGTATTTGTTTGCATATGCTTATGAACTTGGTCCTTTTGCTCTCATGCTGTCTGCATAGCCCTTGTTCTTTCCGTTTCCATGGTACCATGGTCCTACCCCTGAGCAGCAGCCCCTGACTACTTGTCTCTCTAAAGGTGGAGCGAATCAAGGAGCGTGTGGAGGAGAAAGAGGGAATCCCCCCACAACAGCAGAGGCTCATCTACAGTGGCAAACAGATGTGAGTTTGGAGTGAGAATGACAGCATGGCGATCTTATGTGAAGATGAGAAGATGAGAGGGGGCACGTACTGAGGTGGATCGGGGTGCCTCTTGTTTTTGGTGCCTTAGACTCTTTGGCAATCTGGTGAAGCCTCTAAGCCCCTTCTCAGAATAAGATTTTTTCAGGCATAAAACAAAATATATAGAATTAAAGGAAAACTAATTATATTGAAATAGTTATTAAAATACTAAAACAAATTTGTGATATAGTAATATATGTACTTTTTAATTAATGCATAAGATCTAATGGTAGGTCTAATATGACCATAATTTTGAAATATTTTCAAGATACCTATAAATGATTATGATAGAAAATAGTTAATTGCTATTGTTAACAAGTTACCTATATTGCTAGTACTACTGTGGTTTTTGGGCTATGTTTAAAGTTAGAAGAAATGTTAAATTTCAGTTGGGGGTTAGTAAAAATAAAGATGGGATTTTTTTTCTCATTCAAGTTCACAGACCCCCAAAGAGATCCAGGAAACTCAAGAACTCCTGTTCTGGCTGGGCGCAGTGGCTCACGCCTGTAATCCCAGCACTTTGGGAGGCTGAAGGGGGTGGATCACCTGAGGTCAGGAGTTCGAGACCAGCCTGGCCAACATGGTGAAACCCCATCTTTACTAAAAATACAAAAATTAGCTGGGCGTGGTGGTGGGCGCCTGTAATCCCAGCTACTCGGGAGGCTGAGGCAGGAGAATTGCTTGAACCCGGGAGGTGGAAGTTGCAGTGAGCTGAGATCGTGCCACTGTACTCCAGCCTAGATGACAGAGCGAGACTCTGTCAAAAACAGCAACAACAACAACAACAACAAAAAACTCCTAAGTCTTCTTTTTCTTTTTTACCTTTTTTTTTGGCTTCCTTTTCCTGCAGGAATGATGAGAAGACAGCAGCTGATTACAAGATTTTAGGTGGTTCAGTCCTTCACCTGGTGTTGGCTCTGAGAGGAGGAGGTGGTCTTAGGCAGTGATGGACCCTCCATTTTACCTCTTTACCCTGTCGCTCATAATGAGGCATCATATATCCTCTCACTCTCTGGGACACCATAGCCACTGCCCCCTCCCCTGGATGCCCAGTAATGTATGTCTACTGGTGGGAGACTGTGAGGATCCCAGGATTCAGTATTCCTGGCCCAGAGGGCCCTTGCTGGCTACTGGGTGTTAGTTTGCAGTCCTGTGTGCTTCCCTCTCTTATGACTGTGTCCCTGGTTGTCAATAAAATATTTCCTGGCCTCCTGGAATCTTTTTTCTGTTGCACAAGTTGACTGAAATAAAAATGGACCTAATGCTCACTCGGTTATAGCAGGCTGAAGGAATCGGACAGTGGAAGGAATGGTGCTCTTACAGGGATTATCAGACTCTAGGAAAACCTACTTAGTGGTGTGTTGGAACCAGTTCCTAGTGGCTAATGAGAGCCAATTATTGGCACCTTTTTCCAACTCTATTAAGTGACTTCATGTTGGTCCTCCCCACAAACTGGTTGTTAAACATCTACCAGTGTAGTGCTGACATGGATGGTGGAAACCTTCGGAGAGTGAATTCTCTCTTGACTGTGGCTGTACTGGACATTTAGGCCTGGTTGGAGAACGCCTTCAAGGGTTTGGCTGACACTGCACTCTGTGGCTAGAATATTACTGAGGACTTTGGGTTCTACACTATCAGGAGGTTGATAATGCAGAAAGATTGAGTGACAAGCTGTGATGTATCACTTGGGTCTCAAGAAGAGGCAGGTGCTAGAAGAAAAGGCTTTCCTTCTTCCCTGGCTTCTTAGTATAAGAATCGGGCAAGGCTGGGTGGAGAAGTAGGGAGGATGCCCGTGGCCAATGCCTTGGAAAGACTTGACTGCTGTGGTTGCATGTGCGGTCGTGTTGGTACCTCGCTGCAATCCTCTTCCCCGCCCAGCATCAGATGGCACTCTTGCGCCATCTCCAGGCTGATGACGCCCCGAGTGGCGACGCTCTAGTCGCCATTTGTCTATGGCAGGCAGGGTGGCTGCCTTAGCTGCCGGAGGTTCTGCGCTCTCTAAGGCCCTGGGTGAAGCCCCACCTCTGCTGCGCGCAGCCTGTGGTGCGGGTCATGGCGCGGCTACCGAAGCTGGCAGTCTTTGATTTGGGTGAGGGACGGGAAGGGGAGAATTTCGTAAGGTGCCCTCCTTTTCCACATCCCTAACTGCAGCTCCCGAATCCCTGCGTCTCCCGCCCCAGGCTGAACCTTCCCTCTCCTTCCTCTCGCAGATTACACTCTCTGGCCTTTCTGGGTCGACACGCACGTAGACCCTCCGTTCCATAAGAGCAGGTGAGGTAGGGACAGGGAAGACTGGGGCGAGATAGGACCCAGCCAGGGCTGAGCGCACTCTTGCCCTCTCCAGTGATGGAACTGTACGAGATAGGCGGGGCCAAGACGTCCGACTGTACCCAGAGGTGCCTGAGGTCCTAAAACGATTGCAGAGCCTTGGGGTGCCCGGTGCGGCTGCTTCAAGGTAAGAAGAGCGACTGACAACTGATAGTGTAATGCTGAAGGGTGCATGCAAGAGACAGTGAAACCCCTGGGCTACAAAAATAGGGGCGGTGCAAGTTTCCAAGTATTTGCATATTTTTTCTCCTTGAACGCTCTCCTGTGCCTTTTAATTATTAAAAAGTGGGGCCGGCAGGCGGGCGCGGTGGCTCACGTCTGTAATCCCAGCACTTTGGGAGGCCGAGGCGGGTGGATCACGAGATCAGGAGTTCAAGACCAGCCTGATCAACATGGTGAAACCCCGTCTCTACTAAAAATACAAAAATTAGCAGGGCGTGGTGGCGCGCGCCTGTAATCCCAGCTACTCGGGAGGCTGAGGCAGGAGAATCGCTTGAACCAGGGAGGCGGAGGTTGCAGTGAGCTGAGATGGAGCCACTGCACTTTCAGCCTGGGTGACAGAGTGAGACAATGTCTCAAAAAAAAAAAAAAAAAAAGTGGGGCCAGACACAGTGACTCACACCTGTAATCTTAGCATTTTGGGAGGCCTAGGTGGGAGGATCACTTGAGCCCAGGAATTTGAGACCAACCTAGGCAATAGAGGGAGACCCTATCTCTACCAAAAAAAAAAAAAAAAAATTGTGGTGGCGTGCACCTGTAGTCCCAGCTACTTGGGAGGCTGAGGTGGGAGGATCACTTGAGCCCAGGAGGTCGTGACCACAGTGAGCCGTGATTGGGCCACTGCACTCCAGTCTGGGCAACAGAGCTAGACCTTGTCTCAAAACAAAAGCTAAAACATTGGCCCAGCACCAATTGTGTCAAATAGGAAGGCAATGGAGTTAAACAGAGGCTGAGGATGCCTGTCCATCCCGGAAAAACAGCAAGTTGATTTCCCTGGTTATACTTACTAACTTTGCTTAATAAGTTAACGTAGCCCTGGCCCTTCACTTTGCTAATCCCATCTTTTACACCGTTTTGCAGGACAAGTGAGATAGAAGGGGCCAACCAGCTACTGGAGCTCTTTGACCTCTTCAGGTACTTTGTTCATCGGGAAATCTATCCAGGCAGCAAGATCACACACTTTGAGAGGTATGCGGAGATAAGGGAGGAGCAGGGTGAGAAAGTACCAGAGAGGCTTGGGAAACCAAGATACTAGCTTGGTTACTCCTGCCCTGTCTTGAATAGGTTGCAGCAGAAGACTGGAATTCCTTTCTCCCAGATGATCTTCTTTGATGATGAGAGGCGGAATATTGTAGACGTCAGCAAACTGGGTACTGAGTGATGAGGAACAGCCATTTGGGGTCCCTAGGAGGGATTAGGTAGATACATACAGGTTGGATAGTTTGCCCTATAGGTGGCACCCACAAAGGTCAGAGTAATAATGGAGAACCCTGAAAGCTTAATGAAATGTGACTTCTTATCTTTCTAGGTGTTACCTGCATTCACATCCAGAATGGAATGAATCTTCAAACTCTAAGTCAAGGGTTAGAGACATTTGCGAAGGCCCAAACTGGGCCTTGAGGTCCAGCCTTGAGGAGAGCCCATTTGAGGCCTAAACTGAAAGGAAATCAAGAAGGCATTTTCAGGTGCATTTGTAATTTATTAAAGTTCATCTGTGTGTGACAGAAGAGATTTTACCCACAGTGTGGGGAGTTTCTATTTTTCTAGCCTGTGAAATGGGGTTGGTTGTCCTGAGGTGCAGAGACCAGAATGTGAGACATTAGACTGCATCAGGTTTGCCATCTAAACTTAGGGCAACCCCAAGTGCTTGAACCTATACCACCCCACTTTCCTGAGCTCTGTAAAGAGCATGAAGTTTTCCCACTGACCGCATACACTGAGGTGCCATCACACTGCACATTTCCTTCCGGAGAACAAGCACATACTCGGGTGGAGATAGAACTGTCTTGTTACGTAATAGAAAATGATGTGGCAGCTTTAAGAGGAGCGCGTCGGTCTGGGGCCGGTGGTTTGGGTCACGTGACACCGGTGGTCTCGTTTGCGCCTCTTGACGTCGCGGCGGCGCCCTGAGGACGGATTGGGCAAGGCTGGTCCCTGTGTGATGAGACATCACCCTCCCAGGAGCAAGGCGGAAGTCTGGAGGACGCCGAGGGGCGGAGGCGGGAGAGGCGAGCTCGCGATGAGTGGTCTCGGCAGGCTCTTCGGGAAGGGTGAGCCAGGGTGGGACTGGCCAGCCAGGAGGCGCTGGCTGGTGCAGGGGAAGAGGAGACCCCGGCGAGATTCGGCCGGACCGCTGCGCCGGGCAGGGGAAGAGAATCAGGAGACAGGCTGACTGGAAAACCCCGGCGGCCGATGGCGGAGCAAGGCTCATCGCCGGTGCCAAAAGGCACACCATGTCAGGGCGCCTTGTTCCCGTCCGCCGTCCTCCCCCACTCTCAGAGGGAAGAACTCAAGATCTGGGAGGGGACTTGAGTTGAGGGCGTGGCGATCGTGCTGGCTCCCACTGTTCAGGCTTGAAGACGAGTTTCCTGCTGTCTTCAGCCATTTTCAAAACCTTGTTCTATAATACTTTGTGCTGGGCAAGAGGGATCTAAGGTGAAGAAGAAAGACTGCCTTCTTAGCCCGGCGCGGGGGCTCACGCCTGTAATCGCAACACTTTGGGAGGCCGACGTGGGTGGATCATGAGGTCAGGAGTTTGAGACCAGCCTGGCCAATATGGTGAAACCCCGTCTCTACTAAAAATATAAAAATTGGCCAGGCGCGGTGGCTCACGCCTGTAATCCCAGCACTTTCGGAGGCCGAGGTGGGTGGATCACCTGAGGTCGAGAGTTCGAGACCAGCCTGGCCAACATGGTGAAACCTTGTCTCTACTAAAAATACAAAAAAAAAAAAATTAGCTGGTTGTGGTGGCACGCGCCTGTAGTCCCAGATATTCGGGGAGGCTGAGACAGATGAATCGCTTGAACCCAGGAGGCAGAGGTTGCAGTGAGCCCAGATTGCACCAATGCACTCCAGCCTTGGTGACAGAGGGAGACTCCATTCTCAAAAAAAAAAAAAAAAAAAATTAGGTGGGCATGATGGTGTGTGCCTGTAGTCCCAGCTACTCAGGGAGGCTGAGGCAGGAGAATCACTTGAACCCGGGAGACGGAGGTTGCAATGAGCTGAGATCATGCCACTGCACTCTGGCCTGGGCAACAGAGCGAGACTCTGTCTCAAAAAAAGAAGTCCTGGCTCACGCCTGTAATCAAAACACTTTGGGAGGCCGAGGCGGGCAGATCACCTGAGGTTGGGAGTTCAACACCAGCCTGACCAACATGGAGAAAGCCTGTCTGTACTAAAAACACAAAAAATTAGCCAGGCATGGTGGCACATGCCTGTGATCCCAGCTATTTGGGAGGCTGAGGCAGGAGAATCGCTTGAACCCAGGAGGCGGAGGTTGAGGTGAGCTGAGATCACACCATTGCGTTCCAGCCTGGGCAACAAGACTGAAACTCTGCCTAAAGAAAAAAAAAGAAAGGCAGCTAGGAATAGTAAAAAGAATATTGGTTTTAGAACTCATACTGCCACATCTTGATTCCTGCACAATCTCTTATTAGTTGTGATTTTTAACATCTTTGTGGTTGTTTTCACATTTTTAAAGTGAAGAGATAGCACGTTCATTGTAGAGATTTGGGGATTAGCAATAACACAGTCAGGTCTCTAGCACATACTATGTATTCAATGATTGGTGGCTAATATTTTTCCTTCACAAAATCTGGGCCTACTCCACTGGACTCCTCAGGGAAGAAGGAGAAAGGGCCAACCCCTGAAGAAGCAATACAGAAACTGAAGGAGACAGAGAAGATACTGATCAAGAAACAGGAATTTTTGGAGCAGAAGATTCAACAGGAGCTACAAACAGCCAAGAAGTATGGGACCAAGAATAAGAGAGGTAATGAGGGAAACAAGCCTAGGGGAGGGCCCAGATGGGAAGCAGGTGCTTCTGACTCTTGATGTTCAGGGTATGGGCTGGGTCAGCTGCCCTACAGGCTTTGCGGAGGAAGAAAAGATTCGAACAGCAGCTGGCACAAACTGACGGGACATTATCCACCCTGGAGTTTCAGCGTGAGGCCATTGAGAATGCCACTACCAATGCAGAAGTCCTTCGTACCATGGAGCTTGCTGCCCAAAGCATGAAGAAGGCCTACCAGGACATGTGGGTACGGGGGGAGGGGTGGAGGGGACCCAGGCACTGGGAAGAGTGGCTTGCTATCACACTTTAAACTTTAAAGCCTCTCAGAATGTGAATTTGCAGTATAGATACTTGTGATGGCTAGACATCCATCTGCCCCTTGCTTCCTATAAGATTCTTTCGCTGCCTGGGGCATTCTAGGGAGGAAAGATGCCTTCTCTAATTCTTTTTTTGTTTTGTTTTGTTTTGTTTTTTGAGATGGAGTCTTGCTCTGTCGCCCAGGCTGGAGTGCAGTGGCACGATCTCGGCTCACTGCAACCTCCGCCTCCTGGGTTCAAGTGATTCTCCTTCCTCAGCCTCCTGAGTAGCTGGGATTACAGGTGTGCACTACTGTGCCCAGCTCATTTTTGTATTTTTAGTAGAGATGGAGTTTTGCCATTTTGGCCAGGCTGGTCTTGAACTCCTGACCTCAGGTGATCCACCTGCCTTGGCCTCCCAAAGTGCTGGGATCACAACTGTGAGCCACCGCGCCTGGCTGCCTTGTCTAATTCTTAAAGATCCTTCGGGAAAGGGAATGAAACCTATCCTCTCCAGTGTGGCTCCTTGCTATTTCTTAGCCCAGACTTGCATCTTTGCAATTTTCCAGGGATCTCTTCTGATTGATAGTTACGGGCTTATCAGTGTGACCCTGCAAGGCAGGAGGGGTTTCATTCATGTGAGATGAGAAAGTCAAGGGGGCATTGTTGCCTGATTTCTTAGCTGTCTATCTCATTCTCAGGGACATTGACAAGGTAGATGAACTGATGACTGACATCACGGAACAACAGGAGGTGGCCCAGCAGATCTCAGATGCCATTTCTCGGCCTATGGGCTTTGGAGATGATGTGGATGAGGTGATTGGGGGTGAAGGGTCAGGGAATATTGCAGAAAGTATAGGACTGGCCAGAAGGAACACCCAAGAGAGGCTCTTGGGACAAGTTTGGGAGGGAACTTCAAAAGTGGTATGTTTTTGGAGGTAGAAGTTTTTTTCTTTATCTTAAATGGTCTTGTTTTCCCTATCCAGGATGAACTGCTGGAGGAGCTAGAGGAGCTGGAGCAGGAGGAATTGGCCCAGGAGTTGTTAAATGTGGGCGACAAGGAAGAAGAACCCCCAGTCAAATTGCCTAGTGTACCTTCTACTCATCTGCCGGCAGGGCCAGGTATGCAGGGTTGTTCTGTTGTCTTGAGGACTTAAGAGGGTGGGAGAGATATGGGGAAAGATTATTCCTCATCCATCCTGCCTCAAAGGAGCCACACAGAAAGGGCTGCTGCTGCAGTTGTGCAGGTGCCCACCTAGCCTGTGCTTCACTCAACAAGCCGTGTACCCTGGTTTAGGGCTGCAAATGGCAGGAGCAAGAGGCACCTTTTTTCTAATTTGCACAAAGGTGCTGTGGGATTGAACAGCAGCCTAGCAAGCAGAAGGACCATACCTTTAGGTTTTTTGCTGGGGAGAGAGAATTCAGCAGGCTCTGAATGTCATAGCAGGGTATGGTTGGAGTTGCTGAGACCTTACTGCTTCTCCTTTCTTTTCTCTGGGTATCTTTGTCCTCAAAGCTCCCAAAGTGGATGAAGATGAAGAAGCACTAAAGCAGTTGGCTGAGTGGGTATCCTGATAAATCTGGGCTTGTCTTCCTAATGCTACCTTTGTTGGTCCTTTCTTCCTTAAGTGCCAAGTGCTGAGCTAAAGGAGGATAACTTTTTGGGGAAGTCATGCTGAGGGTGGTAGTGTGACCGTGCCTGAAAAAAGGGTCTCTTACCCTCCCAGCCCTGGCTCAACTCTGAAGAAGGATCTTGCTACAGAAGGAGCCCTTGGGCTCCCTTCTCTTTGATAGCAGTTATAATGCCCTTGTTCCCAATAAAACTGGGCAGATGGAATCCTAGTGTCTATACTGCCTTGTCTACCCCTGAAGCTGTTCCCCTGGCCCTTGGAGCCTTATTTCAAGCAACGAATAATTAGAGCAAAGAAGGGGGGTTGGAACATAGAACAAATGGGCATTCCTAATATCTCAACCTATGTTCCAGGCAAACATTATTTCATCTTTCAAGCCGGTTTGTCCTAGAGTTGCCTAGTTGCTGAGGCTGAAGAAACTGCCATCTACCACTTAGAACCACGTGGAGGCATCTCTGAGTCTTCCCTCATTGCTTTCCCCTGGTCGTGCCTCTGCCAAGACAGCCCCAAATTTCTTTTACAAAGCCCATTTTCAAGGACAAGGAGGGAGAATACCATGGAAGGAGCAAGTAGCTTTGCTACTTGGAATGGAAGGAGCAAGTAGCTTTCCTTTATCCAGAATCCATAGTTAGTAGCTTTCACTACTAGAAGGCTTGGTTTGAATTCTGTGTCTGGGAACAATTGTGTGAGAAGCCTTGTCTCCCTGCTATTGTGTCAGTAGTGGTTGAGGTGACACTGGAAGAGGGAAAAGGAACCAAGGTACTTCATACACCCGAATACCCATTTCTTTTCTTTTCTTTTCTTTTTTTTTTTGAGACAGAGTCTCACTTTGTCACCCAGGCTGGAGTGCAGTGGCGCGATCTCGGCTCACTGCAACCCCTGCATCCCGGGTTCAAGTGATTCTCCTGCCTCAGCCAGGTGCCACTATGCCCGGCTAATTTTTGTATTTTTCGTAGAGACAGGGTTTTGCCATGTTGGCCAGTCTGGTCTCGAACTCTTGACCTCAAGTGATCTGCCCGCCTCGGCCCCCCAAAGTGCTGGGATTACAGGCGTGAGCCACCGCACCCAGCTCGAATACCCATTTCTAAAAGAACTAACAGTGCCATTACTTTGGACTATAGACAGGCAGAGCCATAATCAAAGTGGAAGAACCAGGGCTTTTACCCCACACTTGAGCATCTAAACAGCACAAAGATGTAAAATAATGAGCATATGTTGAGTTGAATAATAAAGCTTCCCAAAATAGAGCGTTAATCTGAGCACCCCATCCCCTAAGAGCCACATCATGAATTACACTATTGATTTAACACAGTGTCAAGATTATTGGTTACAGGCTCTGGGCAGAAATCTATCTCTTACTCCAGCAGTGTTCCCTGCTATAAGATTGCCTTGAGAAAAGAATGTCTTTGACCCTAGTTGATGAAACTAAATCAGACTTAGATTTATTTTTGGTATAAAAGATTTTTAGCCCAAGACCTCCTGCTTTGCTCCTCTCTTAGCCCCCTCCTTCAGCCATTTTCAGGTCGTAATTTCCAAGGATTGGTGCTGTTTAGTGGTGTTGTGGAGCTGGCACATGGCCTCAAGCAGCCTGATCTCATGGGTGGGTTGCTCAGGCTGGAACTTGAGCACCCAGGAATCCTTGATGATGTCCAGAATGGTGGCACGCTTAGTGGCTTGGCGTAGCATCTGGAGGATCAGGTTCTAGAGCAGGGGAGAGAGAGGTCTTGCCTGAGTTTTTCTCCATTGTGCCACACAGGCAATGAGCAGTTGGACCTAAGAAAGAAGCAGGATAGCCCCCATCATACCACTCTGGTCAAAGTGGGTGTGGCTCTGATTCTATCTTGGAGACCCAGGCAGTTAACTCCCTGGAGGGGAAGGGAAGAGTTCCTTGGGAGGAATGCTTTCCATATTTCCCTTCTGGCCTAAAGAGAAAGAAGCTGGAACCTGTGTATCAGGCAAGGTTTGGAGCCTAGTGGTTGGCCCTTTATGCCTTCCATACTGTTTATTATAGGACAGGAGCTAGTGTGTGAGATGGCTCTGGTGTGGGAAGAGCCTTTCCCCAGGGTTGGGAGGCCTAGGTTGGGTGACCTAGGTTGGATATTCACCCCTCCCTGTGGGTCATCCCTGAAGGCTTAGCCCTCCTTAGGTAGCCAGTACCTTGCACTCCTGGGAGATGGTATAGTTAGCTGGGAAAGTGACCTCCTTCTGAGTCTCTCTTAGCAGCTTTTTGAGATTGGTGTCATCAAAGGGCAGATGGGCGACCACTAGAGTGTAAAGGATGACGCCCATGCTCCAGGTGTCAGACAGGAAAGGGTTGTAGGGCAAGCCTCGTAAGATCTCTGGGCAAGCGTAAGCAAAGCTGCCACAGTAAGTCTGGCTGAGGTGGGAAAAGCAGTTCACTTGGCGGTAAGAAGGGCTACAACCCACAGGCTGGTTAGAAGGCACCATCTTGGCGAAGCCAAAGTCTGATATCTTCACATTCTCCCACTTGTCCAGCAACAGGTTCTCCAACTTTAAGTCCCTACCAGCAGCAGAAAGGCTGGGCATCAGGCTGGGGAGAGGGCTTAGTTTTAGACTGGGAGCTGAAGGGCCAGGGGTCAGAGGGTAAAGATGAGGACAGAAGAAGTGGGAGGTAGAAACCATCATGAGGGCACAAGGTAGAGAGGAAGGAAAGCCATGGAGTTGTGAGCAGAGCCCAAAGTAGGGAGAGAGAGAGAGGATGGTATCTGAGGACCACCGGGAGCTCACCATTGTATTTCATAAAATGCTTTGCATACAGTGAGTACTTTATCAGTATCCTTGACCATATGATTAAAATAGAGTGCATGAATAGGCTAGATATTGAGGAGGGAGTTTGAAAGAGGAAAAAAGGACAGGAAATGGGAGATGTGCATAAAACCCCCTTGAGGGCAAAGGCCCCAGTCTGGGTGGCAGCGCCCTCACCGGTGCACGATGCTCTTGCTGTGCAGGTAGGCAATGCCCAGGGTCAGCTGGGAGAACCACTTGCCAGCAAGGGGCTCAGAGCAGGCCCCGTAGCGCTGGATCCATTCAAGGACATCACCACCCTGAGCCAGCTCCAGAATGATGTATACTCGAGATGTGCTCTCAATGGCCCGATAGAAGTTGATGAGGTACTTGTGCCGCAAGACTTTCATTACCTGACCCCAGAAGAAGGACCCATCAAACCTGGGAAGGGAGAACCCTGACTGCACTCCCAGCCGTCTCCTACCCTCAGCTACTGACTTAGGACTTTGCAATAGGATCAACCCCTCAACCCCAGAGAACTGGTGGCCTGTGGGCAAACGCTATGTTTTGTGCCTTTACTTTTTGGGGGCTGGAGGTGAGTGGGTGGATGGGAAAGAGGTTTAACTTACATAAAGTTTCCTAGCTGCTTAGTGAGACATTTCAGTTCTGGTTTAGGGGTTTCTGGCCCCACCCCTCCTGGCCATACCCCTTCTGAGAAACCTCAAGCAGCTTAGTACCAAGCTCCAGTTCCCTCTTCCAGCCCCCTTTCCAACCTGTATTTCACGGGGCAGGAACTTGTTAAGATAGTCATCAGAGGCCTTCTTCTTTGAGATGATCTTGACTGCCACCATAACCTTCTGCTTTGTGTAGAAAGCCTCATATACCGACCCATAGGAGCCATGGCCAATGGCCTTGCCCACCTCATAACCATATTCATCCATGAGGGAATGGTAGGCTGTGGTGGTTGGTGCTGCCTCTAAGACATCACCCTTCCCCATGGTGTTGGGCTTGCTGAGAGCAGGGAGCTTTACTACTTGGAAGCCTCCTATCCAAAGGCCAACACCTTGAGCTGCTGAAGGCTAGGGTATCAAAGTGAAGTAGGTCTCCAAATGCTTGCCTATATAGTCACACGAGTCTGGGATGCCGGACTCAGCCCTCCACTAGGAACTTGGAGGGGGAAAGAAAGAGAAGCAGTTCTTTTTGTCTCCACTGGCTGTTGTTACTTTCTCCTTTTGGTTACGGAACTCCTCAAGGTCCCATGTTCCGAATACATCACAATCCACCTCCTATCCATCGTTGGCCACAAAACTTGAGAATGAAGTGCAGTTGGAAACGTACTCATTCCCAGAAGCACCTTCCACAGTCTGGTGAAACTCCTAAAGATCAGCCCTTTCATTGATATATGAGTACCTACTAAGTACCAGACACTGTGCTGAATACTTGGATAAAATGTCACCCAAATGTCATGCCAGACCCTTCCTCCTTCCTCAATCCCTACATACAATCTTTCATCAAATCCTGTCTCTGCTATCTCCTACTTATCTCTTTAATGATACACTCAAGGCTTTCCGAGCCCATTGCAGCCCCCTTAGTTCAATAAGGCCAACAGAGACACTATGATCCTAAAGCTTATAATGCAGCATGAGAAATACGAGTGTGAAAGTATTACAATTGTAAGGTATTGAACATGTTCTAGGAAAATCTAACCTTGAAATGCATCCTTATCTTCTATGAGCCAGAACTCTCTAGTTTTCCTCCACATCCTTCTGGTCACTCCTCAGCCTTCACTGAAGTTATATCTTTCTCCATCCATCCCTTAATCATATCCCAAGTGTTCTATCACAAGCTTTATTTTCTCAAACCTTCACATCCTCCCTTAATCTTGTCCATACCCATGGTGTCAATACTACATTTATGCTGACTGCTCCTAATTTCATCTCCATCCCATATATGTGGAGTTTAGATAGAGCAGCCAGTATTACGTGGCCATGTCTGCCCCAGGCATGGAACTTACCATATCCATCTCAAACTTAACCATATCAATAATTGAACTTATTTTCTTCTCTCAGACTTTTCTGTGAGTTGTACACTAATCACCCTTAATTTAGACACTCATATGTCATCCCAGACCCTCCTGCCTCAGTCCCTACGTTCAATCACCAAATCCTATCTTTTATACCTCCTGATTCTCTCTTTGATAATATTCTCATGGTTTTCTGAGCCCACTGCTACTCCCTTAGTTCACGCCTCCATCATCGAACAGATGGCCCCAGCCAGCCTTCTGCTCCCCTCCAGTCTGTCCATCCCAAGTCCAAAGCATAAATCTGATTTTATTTCCATTTGAAACAATTCAGTGTCTCCCCATTCTCTTTAGGATCAAGTCCGTCCAAATTCTTTCACACAGCTTTAAGTCTGATCCTGCTTACCTCCCCAATTTTATTTTTTAACACACACGTAATGATCCACAACTGCTTTTCTGTATTTGTGGCAAACTCCAAATCTTCCTTGAGAACTTGGCATAGGACCTTTTTTCTCTTTTTTTTTTTTTTTTTTTGAGACGGAGTTTCGCTCTTGTTGCCCAGGCTGGAGTGCAATGGCACGATCTTGGCTCACTACAACCTCCAACTCGTGGGTTCAAGCGATTCTCCTGCCTCACCCTCCCTAGTAGCTGGGATTACAGACATGCACCACCACGCCTAGCTATTTTGTATGTTTAGTAGAGACAGGGTTTCTCCATGTTGGTCAGGCAGGTCTTGAACTCCCGACCTCAGGTGATCTGCCCGCCTCGGCCTCCCAAAGTGCTGGGATTATAGACATGAGCCACCGCGCCCCATCTGTTTTTGTTTTGAGATGGAGTTTCGCTCTTGTTGCCCAGGCTGGAGTGCAATGGCACAATCTCGGCTCACCGCAACCTCCACCTCCCGGGTTCAAGCCATTCTCCCGCCTCAGCCTCCCGAGTAGCTGGGATTACAGGCATGCACCACCACACCTGGCTAATTTTGTATTTTTTAGTAGAGACGGGGTTTCTCCATGTTGGTCAGGCTGGTCTCGAACTCCCAACCTCAGGTGATCTGCCTGCCTCAGCCTCCCAAAGTGCTGGGATTATAGCCGTGAGCCACCGCACCCAGTGGAGCTGTTTTAAAGAAGGCTTAACTGACTGCTCAAGCTTCAGTTAGATATTCCTTCTTCCTGGGTGCTCCCACAGGCCCAATACTTTGTCTGTCACAGCACCTAACATAGTGTCTGTAATTGCTTCTCTTGCTTGCATCTCCCACTAAGCTATATAGGGAGGTCAAATGATGAGAAGACAGATGAAGTGTGGAGAATAGAAAAGAGCTGGTTTAGAAAATGAGCAGCATTGAGGGCCCAACTGAGGTTGGAGAACAACTTGTCCATAGACACATATAGTGTTGTGATTCTTTTAGCATCTTGGTTATAGGTACTTGAATGTTGATGGATGATTTAGGGTTTTGCTTGGCAGCTGCAATGAAACAATGGGAGAGGGGCATCAAGAACATACGCAAGAATGTGGCTGAAATGATGGAATGCGGAATCTAAGCTGCATGGATAAGGAAGATTATCGGGGAACCTGCCCCGATAGTCATGTAGGTTCTTTTCTATTTTCCCTAAGCATCGGCCGGTATGAGAAATAAAAGGACAGAGTACAAAAGAGAGAAATTTTAAAGCTGGGCATCCGGGGGAGACATCACATGTCGGTAGATTCTGTAATGCCCCACAAGCTGCAAAACCAGCAAGTTTTTATTAGGGACTTTCAAAAGGGGAGGGAGTGTACGAATAGGGTGTGGGTCACAAAGATCACGTACTTCACAAGGTAATAGAATATCAAAGGCAAAGGGAGGCAGGGCGAGATCACAGGACCGGGGCGAAATTAAAATTGCTAATGAAGTTTCGGGCACCATTGTCATTGATAACATCTTATCAGGAGACAGGGTTTTGAGAGCAACCGGTCTGACCACAATTTATTAGGTGGGAATTTCCTCTTCCTAATAAGCCTGGGAGTGCTATGGGAGACTGGGGTTTATTTCATCCCTACAGTTTCAACCATAGAAGACAGCCACACCCAAAGGGGCCATTTCAGAGACCCACCCTCAGGCACGTATTCTCTTTCCCAGGGATGTTCCTTGCTGAGAAAAAGAATTCAGCGATATTTCTCCCATTTGCTTTTGAAAGAAGAGAAATATGGCTCTGTTCCGCCTGGCTCACCGGAGGTCAGAGTTTAAGGTTATCTCTCTTGTTTCCTAAACATTGCTGTTATCCTGTTCTTTTTTCAAGGTGCCCAGATTTCATATTGTTTAAACACACATGCTCTACAATTTGTGCAGTTAACGCAATTATCACAGGGTCCTGAGGCGACACACATCCTCCTCGGCTTACGAGATGACAGGATTAAGAGATTAAAGTAAAGACAGGCATAGGAAATCACAAGGGTATTGACTGGGGAAGTGATAAGTGTCCATGAAATCTTCACAATTTATGTTTAGAGATTGCAGTAAAGACAGGCATAAGAAATTATAAAAGTATTAATTTGGGGAACTAATAAATGTCCATGAAATCTTCACAATCCACGTTCTTCTGTCATGGCTTCAGCTGGTCCCTCCGTTTGGGGTCCCTGACTTCCCCCAGCAGAAGATTATATGGCTTGGATCTGCGTCCCCACCCAAATTTCATGGTCAGTTGTAATCTGCAGTGTTGGAGGTGGGGCCTGGTGGGAGGTGACTGGATCATGGAGGTGGGTTCCTGATGAACGTGTAGCACCACCCTCTTGCCGTGAGTTATGAGATGTGGTCATTTTAAAAAGTGTGTAGCTCCTCCCCCTTTGCCCTCTTGCTCCTGCTCCCACCATGTGAGATGCTTGCTCCCCCTTCACCTTCTGCCATGATTGTAAGCTTCCTGAGGCCTCCCCAGAAGCAGATGCCAGCATTATGGTTCCTGTACAGCCTGCAGAACCACAGCCAATTAAAGCTCTTTTCTTATAAATTACCCAGTCTCAGGTATTTCTTTATAGCAAGGCAGCTGACACAGAAGACAAGCTAGAAACTGGCCAAAGGGGCAGAAGGAGGAGTTGCAGGTGTCACTGGAATGGAAAAACAAGTTTGGTAGGAATTGAGAGAATGAGAAGAACAGGAGGTTGTGGTCACAGAGGAGTTATTTAGATTTAAGATTTTGTAGCTGGGCGCAGTGGCTCATGCCTGTAATCCCAGCAATTTGGGAGGCCAAGGCTGGTGGATTGCTTGAGGTTAGGAGTTCAAGACCAGCCTGACCAACATGGTGAAACCCATCTCTACTAAAAATACAAAAATTAGGTGGGTGTGGTGGCAGGCGCCTGTAATCCCAGGTACTTGGGAGGCAGAGTCAGGAGAATCTCTTGAAGCCAGGAGGCAGAGGTTGCAGTGAGCCAAGATCATGCCACTGCACTCCAGCCTGGGCAACAGAGCAAGACTCTGTCTAAACGAACCTTCACTGGGAGGTGAAGGCTGCAGTGAACCAAGATAGCACCACTGCACTCCAGCCTGGGTGACAAAGTGAGACCCTGTCTCAAAAACAAAAACAAACAAAAACATGAGACTGGGTAGTTTGTAAAGAAAAGAGGTTTAGGCCGGGTGCAGTGGCTCGCGCCTGTAATCCCAACACTCTGGGAGGCCAAATTAGGCAGGCAGATCACAAAGTCAAGAGATCAAGGCCATCCTGGCCAACATGGTGAAACCACATCTCTACTAAAAATACAAAAATTAGCTGGGCATGGTGGTGTGTGCCTGTAGTCCCAGCTACTCTGGAGGCTGAGGCAGGAGAATCACTTGAACCTGGGAGGGGGAGGTTGCAGTGAGCCAAGATCACACCACTGCACTCTAGCCTGGCGACAGAGCAAGACTCCGTCTCAAAAAAAAAAAAAAAAAAAAAAAAGAAAAGAGGTTTAATTGGCTCACCGTTCTGCAGGCTGTATAGGAAGCATGGTGCTGGCTCAGCTTCTGGGGAGGCCTCAGGAAGCTTATAATCAAAACGGAAGGTGAAGGGGAAGCAGGGACATCACGTGGTGAGAATGGGAGAGAGAGAGAGTTGTGGGGGAGGTGCCACACGCTTTTAAACAACCAGATCTTGTGAGAACTCATAGGGTAAATACTACACCAAACCATGAGGGGTCCGCCCCCATGATCCAAAAACCTCCCACCAGGACCCACCTACAGCATTGGGGATTACATTTCAACATGAGATTTGGGCAGGGATAACTATCCAAACTATATCAGAGGGGCAGAGAAAAGAACAAGGGAAGAATCCAAATTCTCATATCTTCCATCCTCCAAAACAGAACAAATACTTCAAGAACAGATTATGCCACAGGCATGCAATAAATTCCCATTTATTGACAGTCTGACCTTGCTGGCAGGATGGTTCCAAAGTTCTGTTGGAAGCCAGCTCTATATCCTCAATCTAGCAAGATGAGCAGTTTTCCAGGGCACACCATGGTAAGGGGGCCCACCCAATCCTGCCCATCTGATCCCACAGGCTGGCCCCCGGATAGGTAACTTGGTGGCAACTCTAGTCTCTCATCATGTACAGGGGGTAAACCAGTTCATGCAAGGATCATGTATTAAGCTGCCTAACACACACAAAAACACTGCTAGGTCCTGAGGAAACAGAGATGAATAAATTACAGTCTTCCTCTGAGGAGTTTGAAATTAGCAAGGGAGACAGACACATAAGAAGTAAAATAACACTACAGTGAGATACGCTATAAACAAACCTGGGAGGAGATGTAAGGGAAGGCTTTATAGAGAAGGTGACATTTGCACTGTTCAAAAACAAAGGATAAGGCCAGGTGCAGTGGCTCATGCCTGTAATCCCAGCACTTTGGGAGGTCGAGGCAGGCGGATCACGAAGTCAGGAGTTCGAGACCAGCCTGGCCAATATGGTGAAACCCCATCTCTACTAAAAAATACAAAATTAGCCGGGCATGGTGGTGCGCACCTGTAGTCCCAGCTACTCGGGAGGCTGGGGCAGGAGAATCGCTTGAACTCGGAGGTGGAGGTTGCAGTGAGCTGAGATCACACTACTGCACTCCAGCCTGGTTGACAGTGAGACTCTGTCTCAAAAAAAAAAAAAAAAAAAAAAAAAGGCCAGGCACGGTGGCTCACACTTGTAATCCCAGCACTTTGGGAGGCCAAGGCGGGCAGATCATGAGGTCGGGAGATTGAGACCATCCTGGCTAACACTGTGAAACCCCGTCTCTACTGAAAATACAAAAACAAAAATTAGCCGGGCGTGGTGCCAGGCACCTGTAGTCCCAGCTACTTGGGAGGCTGAGGCGGGAGAATGGCGTGAACCTGGGAGGCAGAGCTTGCAGTGAGCAGAGATCACACCACTGCACTCCGGCCTGGGCAACAGAGCGAGACTCTGTCTCAAAAAAAAAAAAAAAAAGATAAGTAGGGAATAGGAGATTGGGTGGTTTAGGCAGGAGGAACAATATGAGGCTTGCCGGCTTGAGAGAATATGATATTCAGTATTTCTATTTGAATACAGAATAGGGTTCCAGAAGGGGAATGTACCTCGAGAAGTAATTAGGATCCAGGTCTGAGCGGTCTCATATGCCAGGCTATTTTGACTCTACCTTGTATGCTCATATAATCTGGGTATACATCAAAATCAGTGCTTATTTTTTTGAGACAGAGTTTGGTTCTTGTTGCCCAGGCTGGAGTGCAATGGTGCAGTCTCAGCTCACTGCAACCTCCGCCTCCTGGGTTCAAGCGATTACCCTGCCTCAGCCTCCCAAGTGGCTGGGATTATAGCCATGAGCCACCATGCCCGGCTAATTTTTTTGGTATTTTTAGTAGAGACAGGGTTTCACCATGTTGGCCAGGCTGGTCTTGAACTCCCGACCTCAGGTGATCCACCTCGGCCTCCCAAAGTGCTGGGATTACAGGAGTGAGCCACTGCGCCCGGCCTCAGTGCTTGCTTTTTAAAAAAAAAAAATGCTGATGACCAGGCACCCCCTCCCCTGAGAATCCTGATTTTAAAAAAGAAACTTTCCAGTAGCAGTGTGAAAAATGACCCAGGGGGAAGGTGACTAGGAGACTAGCAAGGTGGCTCTCATGGTAGTTTAGGTGAGAGAAGATGGAGCCTGAACCAAAGAGGTGGAGGCAAGCATCTGGAAGATATTCAGGAAATAAGTGGAGAGGGCTTGGTGACACTGATATCTGATCGGGAAGATAGAGAGAAAGAGGCCCAAGTTTCTGGCTTTAGAGACCAGGTGGTTGTCAGTTAGAGATTATTTCTAAGCCACTCTCAGTTCTTGTTCTTTTTTCTTTTTCTTTTCTTTTTTTTTTTTTTTGAGATGGAGTCCCGCTCTGTTGCCCAGGCTGGAGTGCAATGGCCTGATCTCGGTTCACTGCAACCTCCGCTTCCCAGGTTCAAGCTATTCTCCTGCCTCAGCCTCACAAGTGGCTGGGATTACAGGCGCCCGCCACCACGCCCAGCTAATTTTTTTGTATTTTTAGTAGAGACAGGGTTTCGCCATGTTAGGCTGGTCTCGAACTCCCGACCTCGGGTGATCTGCCCGCCTCGGCCTCCCAAAGTGCTGGTATTACAGGCGTGAGCCCACCGCGCCCGACCTCAGTTCTTTTTCTAATTGGAAAATTCACTGACTGTCTAACAAAACTCCACCATCTGCTTCTTTGAACCTCACCTATGTCTGCAGGGAAAGAACTGGGTCAGAAAGGGCAGTAATTGTAGAAGCAGGTAAATTAAGGGCTTTTCCGGCCAGAAGTCACTTGTGATTTTTCCACTGTGCTTCTTCCCCTGGGGAGAGAGAACCTTAAGTCCACTTCCTTACACGTTGCTCCCAGGTGGCAAAACAGAAGTCACTGCTCAAAGGTCCGATTTTCAAGGGGAACTCCCTAGACAGCAGATCCCCTTTAAAACAGCTGAGACAAACACAAGCGTAAACTTTTTCAAAATAATCTGCCATACAAAGTGAAGAGAAGCCCAAAGACATACACAGTGATAAATAAGAACAAAAACATAGACTAACGGACCTCGAGATACTTTACCGTCAATTAACAATAACCATGTTAGGCTGCCCAACTCACAGAGTCAAAGGACAGACCTCTCTCCTTGCGCGCCTCTGCGCCAGACCGGGTTTCGGCTTGCTTATCGTGGGGCTCTGAACGGTCACTGTGCGGCCAGGGAAGTCTCCAGCACAGCCTCGGGAAGACATTCCTATTACATATTTATCACTTTGGCGCTGGCCATTCGTGACAGGTGGGAGACGAGTGAGGTGAGATTCAGACGTTGGGACCCTTGCATGGGACAGATGCCCAAAGCTTCGCCCCTTCCCCGGTTTGGGGGCCACGAACCGCCTCTCAGGGCTCAGCCTCAGCAGCAGGTGGTTCAGCCGGCAAGTGCTTCGAACCTAGACGCCGCCTGCGCTCCATCTCCCCGGCCCTCGCTAGTCCCGTCCCGTGGGGACAGCTCTTGGGCCTCGGCCAGCGCGAGCCTCCTGGCCAAGAGCTCTCAAACCCCAAATCTTTCCAGGAGCAAGCGAGCGGCCTAGCAGCCACTCCTCTCCCGAAGGGGTGTCAGGGTCCTCGCTGCCAGGCCTCAGCCCCCTCCCCGGGAAGCCGTCGCGAAGGGGTCCCCAGGGGCCGCATCAGCGAAGGCCCTCTGCGTTCCAGGCAAGGAGCTTTCCGCCAGGCTGAGGTCGCCGCCGGTGAGGGCGGAAGTGGTAAGACTGACGTGTCCTGGGCCGCGCTGCCGATCGCCGGGAGGACCCCCGCCTCGCCGAAGACGGGCGGGGCAAGCCGAGCCTCACGGGGTCCCCGGAGCTGGGCCGGGCCTCCAGATGGAGAAGGCGCAACGGGGAGTTCTTGAGTAAGCCAGCGCGGTGTAGCCGCAGCCGCCGCTGTCAGGCGCAGCAACGGGCAACCCCGTAGAAGTCGGTCGGCAGGTCCTCTCCAACCCGCCGCTACCGCGCCGCTGTGGGAGAGACCCCAGCAGGAGCCCAAGGGCAGCTACGGGGGCGCGAAGGCCGCTGGCGCCGCCTCGGCCAGCCCTTCCCGCGCGGTGAGGACCCCGGGGCTGTGGCGGGAAGGGACCCGAGGTGCGAGACCGAGCGGCGTTGCCATGGAAACGGGCCAGGGCGCGTAGTAGAGGCCCCGGGCCAGACGGGCTGCGGGTGGGGTGAACCCCAGGTTGGGAGGATGAGAGAGCAGAGGTGGAGCGGGGTCTTTGGGATAGAGAGACGTGGGGTAGGGTGGGGCGGGGAGGGGACCAATGGGAGCAAGTGGAGCCAGGGGACCTCAGTTCGAGGCACCTGACCTGGGATTTCTGTAACCTCCCTGGTTTCTATAACCTCAGGATTCCCCCAAACAGGTTCCACTGCCTTAAGGATGACAGTCGTAGGGAACCCTCGAAGTTGGAGCTGCCAGTGGTTGCCAATCCTGATACTGTTGCTGGGCACAGGCCATGGGCCAGGGGTGGAAGGCGTGACACACTACAAGGCCGGCGACCCTGTTATTCTATATGTCAACAAAGTGGGACCCTACCATAACCCTCAGGAAACTTACCACTACTATCAGCTTCCAGTCTGCTGCCCTGAGAAGATACGTCACAAAAGCCTTAGCCTGGGTGAAGTGCTGGATGGGGACCGAATGGCTGAGTCTTTGTATGAGATCCGCTTTCGGGAAAACGTGGAGAAGAGAATTCTGTGCCACATGCAGCTCAGTTCTGCACAGGTCAGCCTCTCCACACTGGCTATCACGTAGCCCTCCTTCCCAGAGACTAACAGTGCCTTACATTTATGGTTCAGGGTACCTTTATGGAAATTGTCTGATTTGATTCTAACTACAATACAACCCAGTGTGGCAGGCAGGGCAGGTGATGCTATTCTAATTCAGTTGACTAAGATACATACTTGCTCAGAAGTTACTTTTTTTAAGATTACATGGACAGTGATTTGCAGAACTGATATCAGAGCCCAGGGTTTCTTACTGCAAGCTTCTCTGTTGGTCATGAGGTCCCAACTATCAGTCCCACATAGTTCTGTTTCCTTCCATGCCTACCTCTTGGCTGTTTCTTAGCTGTTTCCTGTAGTCTCTACCTAAACTTCCCTGTCATGCTTTTTCTTTAGTGAATCGTGGTACTTCTCCTTAGTCCACTCCAGACCTCCTTATACCTCACCGCTCTCCTTTTTCTAGGCCTTAACCCTGTCAAGCCATACTTGCTCTTTTTTGGAGAATCTCAACATACTAGAGTCTAACCCAGTGACTGTCAACAGGGAACAGTTTTGTCCCCCAAGGGACATTTAGCAATGTCTGGAGACATTTTTTGTTGTTACAGCTGGGGGGGTACTACCAGCATAGAATGGGAAGAGGCCAGGAAAGCTACATCCTACAGTGCACGGGATAACCCCACTATGACAAAGAATTATCCAACCCAGGCTGGGTGTGGTGGCTCACTCCTGTAATCCCAGCACTTTTTTTTTTTTTTTTGAGACGGAGTCTTGCTCTGTCGCCCAGGCTGGAGTGCAGTGGCGCAATCTCGGCTCACTGCAAGCTCTGCCTCCCGGGTTCACGCCATTCTCCTGCCTCAGCCTCCCGAGTAGCTGGGACTACAGGCGCCCGCCACCACGCCCAGCTAATTTTTTGTATTTTTAGTAGAGACGGGGTTTCACTGTGTTAGCCAGGATGGTCTCGATCTCCTGACCTCGTGATCTGCCCGCCTCGGCCTCCCAAAGTGTTGGGATTACAGGCATGAGCCACCGCACCCAACCAATCCCAGCACTTTGGGAGGCCGAGGCAGGCAGATCATGAGGTCAGGAATTTGAGACTAGCCTGGCCAACACGGTGAAACCCTGTCTCTACTAAAAATACAAAAATTAGCTGGGTGTGGTGGTGGGTGCCTGTAATCCCAGCTACTCAGGAGGCTGAGGCAGGAGAATTGCTTGAACCCAGGAGGCAGAGGTTGCAGTAAGCCGAGATTGTACCACTGCACTCCAGCCTGGGTGACATAGCAAGACTCCATCTCGAAAAAAAAGAATTATCCACCCCAAAATATCAGTAGTGCTGAAGGTGAGAAACTTTGCTGTAACTCTGCGCCTGGGAAGATCTTGTGTGACCAACTGCTGACTTGCTCTTTATAGGTGGAGCAGCTGCGCCAGGCCATTGAAGAACTGTACTACTTTGAATTTGTGGTAGATGACTTGCCAGTCCGGGGCTTTGTGGGCTACATGGAGGAGAGTGGCTTCCTACCACACAGCCACAAGATAGGACTCTGGACCCATTTGGACTTCCACCTAGAATTCCATGGAGACCGAATTATATTTGCCAATGTTTCAGTGCGGGACGTCAAGCCCCACAGCTTGGATGGGTTACGACCTGACGAGTTCCTAGGCCTTACCCACACTTACAGCGTGCGCTGGTCTGAGACTTCAGTGGAGCGTCGGAGTGACAGGCGCCGTGGTGACGATGGTGGTTTCTTTCCTCGAACACTGGAAATCCATTGGTTGTCCATCATCAACTCCATGGTGCTTGTGTTTTTACTGGTGGGTTTTGTGGCTGTCATTCTAATGCGTGTGCTTCGGAATGACCTGGCTCGGTACAACTTAGATGAGGAGACCACCTCTGCAGGTTCTGGTGATGACTTTGACCAGGGTGACAATGGCTGGAAAATTATCCATACAGATGTCTTCCGCTTCCCCCCATACCGTGGTCTGCTCTGTGCTGTGCTTGGCGTGGGTGCCCAGTTCCTGGCCCTTGGCACTGGTGAGGTGATAAAAATGAATTGGGGATTTATCTCATGGGGTAGAACTAGGTAGGGAGTTTGTTCAGAAAAGGTCTGTGGATCTTCTCTTCTATCCAGAGGGGCAGACCTAAGGGATAGGGTGGCTCTAGCAAGAATGCACGTATTCTATTGTAGATTTTCTGGATAGCAAAACTGGGGGAGATTGTTTTGCTGGAGGCCCTGGGTCTGGGAGAAGGGGGGCTGATTCCTCTGAAATTGCTAGAAGAGACACAGGTGAGGCCTAACTTGGGCTTTCCACTACCGTCCTGCAGGCATTATTGTCATGGCACTGCTGGGCATGTTCAATGTGCACCGTCATGGGGCCATTAACTCAGCAGCCATCTTGTTGTATGCCCTGACCTGCTGCATCTCTGGCTACGTGTCCAGCCACTTCTACCGGCAGATTGGAGGCGAGCGTTGGGTGTGGAACATCATTCTCACCACCAGTCTCTTCTCTGGTGAGGACCTTCCTTTTCCTGGTGGGCCCTTCTGGACTTAGGAATGAAGAACACATTGTGGCTGCGCACAGTGGCTCACACCTGTAATCCTAGCACTGTGGGAGACCGAGGCCGGAGGATCACTTGAGCCCAAAAGTTTGAGACAAGCCTAGACAACATAGTGAGACCCTCTCTCTATAACAAAAAATTAGCCGGGCATGGTGGTTCACATCTGTAATCTCAGCTACTTGGGAGGCTGACGCAGGAGGATTGCTTGAGCCTAGGGAGCCAGGGAGGTTGAGGCTACAGTGAGCCATGATTGCACCACTGCACTCTAGCTGGGCTGACAGAGTGAGACTGTCTCAAAAAAAAAAAGAACACATCATAGAACTTGGGATAGAGTCAGGATGAGGCTTGAAAGGAAGAAATATTGTAAAAGAAAGAAGAAAACCAAAAAAAAACAAGAATGCATTTCTTTTGAATAGTTTAAAATTACTAAGCCCTCAAAATGTCCTAGGCAGTGTGGTAAGCACTCAGCAATAACTGTGTGAAGTAGGTAATATTTCCATTCCACAGATGAGGAAACTGAACCAAAGGCTGCTTAAGTAACTTGTCTGAGATTACACTCCTAAAAAGTAGTGAACTAGGTTTCAGCAGTCTGACTTGTATTCTCACCCATTACACTAAAATAACACCCTTGAATTTTTGTTTTGAAGGTGGGCCCACTCTAGGCTTTCAAACCAGATTGCCCTTTCAAAGGCAGTAGTAGTCTCTGTTCTGAACCCTTCTTGTTCCCAATTCTGTGTGTCTGATTTTTATCCCATCACATTTATATTTGAACCAAGGCTTTCTGAAAACAGGGCCTTAATCCAAAGGAATGTCTCATGCTAGGACTTACCAACTCCAAGGCAAGACAGGCCCCTGGAGGCAGATGGATTTGTGCTACTCTCAGATTATGTAGTAGCTACCTGGATCCTTAATGACACCGGGTTGGGGGATGGTGTTGGTAAGATAAAGAGCAAAGAGGCCAGGTGTGGTGGCTCACGCCTGTAATCCCAGCACTTTGGGAGGCCGAGGCAGGCAGATCACGAGGTCAGGAGATCGAGACCATCCTGGCTAACACAGTGAAACCCCATCTCTACTAAAAATACAAAAAATTAGCCGGGCGTGGTGGCGGGCACCTGTAGTCCTAGCTACTCGGGAGGCTGAGGCAGGAGAATGGCGTGAACCTGGGAGGCGGAGCTTGCAGTGAGCAGAGATCGCGCGCCACTGCACTCCAGCCTGGGCAACAGAGCAAGACTCTGTCTCAAAAAAAAAAAAAAAAAAAAACAAAAAACAGAGCAAAGAATAATGGGACCTGAAAGGGTGGAGGTGAAGGCAGTCGACTCTGCAGGGACATCCAGGAGCATGAGTCTGCCGTTAGAGTGGCAGGCTGCTTCACCCCCCTCCCCTTTTGGTCCTGGATGTAAGTGGGTGCCCTTAGAGATGTAGCTCCTAGTGTTGACCCTCCCTCCGGGGGCCCATCCCTGCAGTGCCTTTCTTCCTGACGTGGAGTGTGGTGAACTCAGTGCATTGGGCCAATGGTTCGACACAGGCTCTGCCAGCCACAACCATCCTGCTGCTTCTGACGGTTTGGCTGCTGGTGGGCTTTCCCCTCACTGTCATTGGAGGCATCTTTGGGAAGAACAACGCCAGCCCCTTTGATGCACCCTGTCGCACCAAGAACATCGCCCGGGAGATTCCACCCCAGCCCTGGTACAAGTCTACTGTCATCCACATGACTGTTGGAGGCTTCCTGCCTTTCAGGTATCCTCCCTTTATTCCATGGCTATCACTGTCAGGTTCTGACCTCAACTTTTCCCGTCCCTACTCATCCAGTACCCTAACCCAACCCATTGATCCCTGGTTCAGTGGTACCATTCAGAGATCATTAAATGGTTCCTCCTATCCCCAAGCAGGACTGAGCTTGAATGATATGAGAGTGTCTCACTTATAAAGCTCTCCAGAGACATTTCCCCCTTCACCTTCCTGGTTTCTGACTTTAATGCCTATGGACATCATGTGGGGTTTAAAGCCCATTTGATGACCCATTTACTTTGTTGAATACCTCTTTGTGCCAGGCAAAGAATGAAGTGGAAAGTAAAATGGACAAGATCCCTGCCCTCAATCTATTAGGGAAGATATTCTTGAAGTGAGAGCAGCTAATCATAGGCAAAAAATCCCCATGAAGCCAGGAGATCTGGGGCAGAGAGTGGAGTGAACTCACTTTTCACAATGACCCAGCAACATGGGAGAGGGTGGGGGCTGGATTTCAGCCCAGCCACTGTGCTGATGGTGCACAGCCCTTTAATGCTGTGTATCATCTCTTTTCTTCACAGTGCCATCTCTGTGGAGCTGTACTACATCTTTGCCACAGTATGGGGTCGGGAGCAGTACACTTTGTACGGCATCCTCTTCTTTGTCTTCGCCATCCTGCTGAGTGTGGGGGCTTGCATCTCCATTGCACTCACCTACTTCCAGTTGTCTGGGGAGGATTACCGCTGGTGGTGGCGATCTGTGCTGAGTGTTGGCTCCACCGGCCTCTTCATCTTCCTCTACTCAGTTTTCTATTATGCCCGGCGCTCCAACATGTCTGGGGCAGTACAGACAGTAGAGTTCTTCGGCTACTCCTTACTCACTGGTTATGTCTTCTTCCTCATGCTGGGCACCATCTCCTTTTTTTCTTCCCTAAAGTTCATCCGGTATATCTATGTTAACCTCAAGATGGACTGAGTTCTGTATGGCAGAACTATTGCCGTTCTCTCCCTTTCTTCATGCCCCGTTGAACTCTCCTACCAGCTTCTCTTCTGATTGACTGAATTGTGTGATGGCATTGTTGCCTTCCCTTTTGCCCTTTGGGCATTCCTTCCCCAGAGAGGGCCTGGAAATTATAAATCTCTATTACATAAGGATTATATATTTGAACTTTTTAAGTTGCCTTTAGTTTTGGTCCTGATTTTTCTTTTTACAATTACCAAAATAAAATTTATTAAGAAAAAGGCTCATGTAGTTGGAGGTTTTGGTCTGGATATAGGAACTCGAGCCCTGCTGTTAAGGGCACGGTCCTTAATAAAGCCGAGCTGGCCACTGAATGCCCGAAGCTCGAGTTCTCCAACCCAGCTTGGGAACTCCCGGCGTGGGGAACCTACATTGCCAGAGTCGGGTTTCCGCGATTCAGCCGGTGCTCAGCCTAACGGAAGTGGAGGAGCCGGACCTCTTTGTGGGAAGCGAATTGAATCACCTTGGCAACCCGCGGGGCGTGCAGCAACGCCCTTTCCGCCGGAAGTGGGTGTCAGAACCTCCACGTGCTGTCCCTCCCCCTCCCCTTTTCGGCCCAGTAGCGGCGGCTCAGCTGCTGCCATGGAGCCAGCCGGGCTAGAGCAGCTCCTACGGGAGCTGCTGCTACCGGACACCGAGCGCATCCGTCGGGTACGGAGCAGGCGTAAGCGGGCCAGGGCGAGCGGGAGGTTGCGGGAAAGGCCCGACTCTCACCCCTAGCTTCCCCCCAGGCCACGGAACAGCTCCAGATCGTTCTTCGGGCCCCCGCCGCTTTGCCGGCTCTCTGCGACCTGCTAGCCTCGGCGGCCGACCCCCAGGTGAGACCCCTGACTCTCCCCTCCGAGCTTCCCACTGTACGCCACCGGTCAAGCCCCAATATCCGCCCACTGCGGTCCGCTCAGCATCTTCCTGCCCGGACCCCCACGTGCTTGCTTCCTCGTCCTAGATCCGCCAGTTTGCGGCCGTGCTGACCCGCAGACGACTGAACACCCGCTGGCGACGGCTGGCGGCGGAGCAACGGGAGAGGTGGGCTGGGCCTGGGGTGGGGCGGGGCCAGGCGGAGACTTTTCTTGGGCAGGCTGGGTACCAAACACCTGCCACCTGTGTTCCAGCCTCAAGTCCCTGATCCTGACGGCCCTGCAGAGAGAAACAGAGTAAGTACCTACCCCCTTCTCTCGGGATCTTTACGACTTTGTCTAGGTTTCTGCCTTCCTTTTCAGCTCCAGGCTGGGACTTGTGGGGCAGGGACTTCAGTTCTAGACACAAGGTGGAGTGAGGATTTTAAGGCTGTTTTGAAGACTAAAGTTCTTGAGGAAGGGTGATGATGATCTGCCAAACCCAAGTCAGAAGAATAAGACTGAAATTCAGGCTAAGTTAGACTGAACTTACCAGATTACATGCCCGCAGTGCTGTTGGGCTCCCTCTGAGCTGCTGTCTCATGTGTCCCAACTTGGCAAAGACCCTGTGCCCACACCTCCTGAAAGTTTCTCTCCTGGCTGCCCCATTGAGCCTGGCCACTGTGTGCAGAGGAAGGTATTGAAGGGTGATTGGAGGAGATCTCTCCGTTTGCAGGCACTGTGTGAGCCTCAGCCTGGCCCAGCTCTCAGCCACCATTTTTCGAAAGGAAGGCCTGGAGGCCTGGCCACAGCTTTTGCAGCTGCTTCAGCACAGTACCCACAGCCCCCACAGCCCAGAGAGAGAGGTACCATCACATGGTTGGCAGGAGGGAGGGCCTGAGAGGCTGGATAGACCTTGTAAGCTTGCTCTCCCATCCTCTATTCTTGGACAGATGGGGCTTTTGCTGCTAAGTGTGGTGGTGACCTCCCGGCCCGAGGCCTTCCAACCCCACCACCGGGAGCTTCTTCGGCTTCTGAACGAGACTCTTGGTGAGGTGGGCTCTCCTGGGCTGCTCTTCTACTCCCTGCGCACTCTGACCACCATGGCTCCCTACCTCAGCGCTGAAGATGTGGTGAGATGTGGGCCCTCGTTATCTTTGACTCGCTTTCCTCATGCCTTCATGTCCTCACCCGTAAAAGTTACAAAGCTGCTTTGGATTCTTTACCTGCCTGTGGCCCTTCCTGACAATTGAGAGGGGATGCTGTAGGTGGGCCTGGCTGTTATGCCTGGGCTCCTCCTCGCAATTCAGGCTGTGAGGAAGCTGCCAGCTGCTGGGGTGTGAGATTGGGCTGCATCATGCTCTCTGTGATGTGTCCCTCAGCCTCTCGCTCGGATGTTGGTGCCCAAGCTGATCATGGCCGTGCAGACTCTGATCCCCATAGATGAGGTGAGGACAGGTGGGCAGGAGCTCTGTTGGAAGGAGAGTGCAGAAGTGTCCAGTTCGGCCCACTGAAGAAGAACATGGTAACCTTGTGCCTTGTTTGTCTGTCAGGCAAAGGCCTGTGAGGCCCTTGAGGCTTTGGATGAACTGTTGGAGTCAGAGGTGCCAGTCATCACCCCCTACCTCTCTGAAGTCCTCACATTCTGCCTGGAGGTGAGCCTGGAGTGGACATGGCCCCTGCTACATGCTCTGCTGGGACTTTCCTTCCCTGTCGCTGATTTTTATTATTCTGTGGACAGGTGGCTAGAAATGTGGCCCTGGGCAATGCGATACGCGTACGTATTCTCTGCTGCCTCACTTTCTTGGTCAAAGTCAAGAGCAAGGTAAGTGAGTGCCCATTGACACACATCACCCCACCCCCATCTCCACCCTTAGTCTCACTCCTGGGGCTTTCGGTCCATCTCAGGGTATCTAAAGTACTGTGGGGGTTCAAGCCTTGGCCTGGCCTCACCCCAGTTCCTGCCTGGGAGGTTGGGAATTTTCTGTCGAACCCCTTATGGCCTGGAAGACTGGAATTTTTAATGTGAGCCCATCCTGGGAGCAGATTCTTAGGGACACTATTCCACCTTCTCTGTCAAGGCCTTACTGAAGAATCGTCTCCTGCCACCCTTGCTGCACACCCTTTTCCCCATTATGGCTGCTGAGCCCCCACCAGGCCAGTTGGATCCCGAGGACCAGGATTCAGAAGAGGAAGAGTTGGAGATTGAGCTGATGGGGGAGACTCCCAAGCATTTCGCTGTACAAGTGAGATGTGGGGCAGGACAGAGAGGGAAGGTGTTAGGTGGCTGTGGGACGTTGGCGAGGCAGAGATGGAGTCAAGCAAAGTAAGTCTCCCCATCCCATCTCAGGTTGTGGACATGCTGGCACTACACCTGCCCCCCGAGAAGCTCTGTCCCCAGCTGGTAAGTGTGGCTCTGTCCTTCTGGTGTCCCTACCTCCAAGTGTGCCTAGTCCCCTGAGGCCAACGACGTTTAGACCCTGGGAGGTGTGAAGGCCTATTGCCACAGGAATGGGCAGGCTCTTGCTGGGGTTTCAGAAGCGTGCCACATGCTTCTCTAGATGCCCATGTTGGAAGAGGCCTTGCGGAGCGAGAGCCCATACCAGCGCAAAGCTGGACTCCTGGTGCTGGCCGTGCTGTCTGACGGAGCTGGCGACCACATCAGGCAGAGGTATCTATTCCCCTGTCCCAGGGTGAGGGTTGCCCACAGGGAGGACCATGGCTGTCCTGGTTTACACTTGTTGTTCAAGCTTATTTATCAATAGCGTTTCCCCCCATTATCAAAAGTGTCCTGGCTTGGAAGATAAATGACATGGCTTACCAGCTACAGGGACCAGGGGCTGCTGCCCACCCTCTGGTGACAGGAAAAGCCTTGGTTTTTCCAGGGAAAATGAAGAGAACAGGTCAGCCTAGGGCTCTCAGGTGTAGCTCCTCAGCCTATGTCCTCTTGTTTGCCCCATCCAGACTGCTGCCCCCACTGCTGCAGATCGTGTGCAAGGGCCTGGAGGACCCCTCGCAAGTTGTACGCAATGCTGCGCTGTTTGCCCTGGGCCAGTTCTCAGAAAACCTACAGGTGAACCAGGCTGAATGTGGGAGCCACCAATTGAATGTCCCCTTCCCCTCACCTTTCATCTCTTCAAGCATCCCTGCTGCCATCAGCACTCTTGTGTGTGCCCTGCAGGTGAACCTGACTCAGGCCCTGCTTGCTCCCTCCCCCAGCCCCATATCAGCAGCTGTTCAAGGGAGGTGATGCCACTGCTCCTCGCCTACTTGAAGTCGGTGCCTCTCGGACACACACACCACCTGGCCAAGGCCTGCTATGCCCTGGAGAATTTTGTGGAGAACCTAGGTAGTGATGGCAGTGGGGAGCTTGGGGAAGGGGGATGAGGCGGCGGCTTTGGCTGAATGTACAGGATGTGCATCTCCCTGCATTGCTGCCTGTGGTAGGGGAAAGGGTGTGATGGTGCCACAAAGAGGTTTCCGCCTGGAGGGAGGTGGGCGTGCAGGTAGCAGACCTGGGTTGGTTGGTAGAGGAGCATCCTTTCCCACAGGGCCCAAAGTGCAGCCCTACCTTCCGGAGCTTATGGAATGCATGCTGCAGCTTCTGAGGAACCCCAGCAGTCCCCGGGCCAAGGAGCTGGCTGTGAGCGCCCTGGGAGCCATTGGTGAGGAGAGAGGCAGGAGGCAGGGATGTGGGGTTCACCCAAAGGCCCTGTGGCTGGTGGTCCCTGCCCTCTCCAGCTCTGATTCTGTCCTTCCATCCTGCAGCTACGGCTGCCCAGGCCTCGCTGCTGCCCTACTTCCCTGCCATCATGGAGCACCTGCGGGAATTCCTGTTAACAGGCCGTGAGGACCTTCAGCCTGTGCAGATCCAGAGCCTGGGTGAGTGAGAGGTTCCCAGGTGGGGCTCCCAGTGCCAGCAAAGGGCTGGTGCTCACCTGGTGTTGACAGATTGCCCCCACAGGAGCACGGATGTCTTCCTTCTCATCAAAAGGGTGTTCTTCATGCTGTACCAAGGGGTGGGGCGGGATTTCTGAATCCCTCCCAGCCACCACCTTTGGTCCCGTAGCCCACCTCCACCTCCTGGTGCTAATGGAGCCCTTGCCCCCACAGAGACACTGGGGGTGCTGGCACGAGCAGTGGGGGAGCCCATGAGGCCGCTGGCTGAGGAATGCTGCCAGCTGGGTCTGGGCCTCTGCGACCAGGTAGACGACCCTGACTTGCGGCGCTGCACGTGAGTGACCCCTCACCCTGCCTCTGCCCTTGTCCCCTCCCCTCCTGTCTTCCCACTGGACCCACTGGAATCCCCACCCCAGACTCCAGTCGTCTGGTTTGGACCATAGCCAGGTGTTCCCGGGCTCCCCCATCCTGCCTGGTGGTAGCAGGCAGGACCTTACAGCTTCTTCTGCCTGCTTTGACCAGGTACAGCCTATTTGCAGCCTTATCGGGTCTGATGGGCGAGGGCCTGGCGCCCCACTTGGAACAGATCACCACGCTCATGCTGCTGTCACTGCGTTCCACCGAGGGCATTGTGGTGAGCAAAGGGTGGGTGGGCTGGGCCAGGCCCGCCCTGCAATGGGATTTATCTCCTGGGCCCAGCTGAGCCAAAGTCCTTGCCGTGCCTCTGCTCCAGCCTCAGTATGACGGGAGCAGCTCCTTCCTTCTGTTTGACGATGAGAGTGATGGGGAAGAAGAAGAGGAGCTCATGGATGAGGATGTGGAAGAAGAGGATGACTCAGAGATCTCAGGGTGCGGAGGGGTGCTCTTCTGATCAGGAATCTAGACTTTGGTTTTAGACAAGGGCCTAGTGCTGGATCTGCTCCTCTTGGTGCCTGATCACCACTGCCTCCCCTTCTTACTCTAGGTACAGCGTGGAGAATGCCTTCTTTGATGAGAAGGAAGACACCTGTGCTGCCATGGGGGAGATCTCTGTGAACACCAGGTGAGCATTCGCCCTTCCCTGGCACTGAAAACCCTGCCTGGGGGCCCCTTACCCATGGCTGTGTCTCTCTCTGTAGTGTGGCCTTCCTTCCATACATGGAAAGTGTCTTTGAAGAAGTATTTAAACTGCTGGAGGTGAGCAGGCCGGCGGGTGGAGTGGGTGGGGTTCTCAGGCTAGGGGCCCTGTGTTCACGGTGCACACAGCAGACATATCCCGCCCCTCCTCATCCTGCAGTGCCCTCACCTGAATGTGCGAAAGGCAGCCCATGAGGCTCTGGGTCAGTTTTGCTGTGCACTGCACAAGGCCTGTCAAAGCTGCCCCTCGGAACCCAACACTGCTGGTGAGGAGAGGCTGGGCCAGGCTGGGGGTTCTTGGGGAGGGGCAGGGCCTGACTGGTGCTTCAGCCAATAATGTCCCCAGCTTTGCAGGCTGCCCTGGCCCGAGTGGTGCCATCCTACATGCAGGCAGTGAACAGGGAGCGGGAACGCCAGGTGGTGATGGCCGTGCTGGAGGCCCTGACAGGGGTGCTCCGCAGCTGTGGGACCCTCACACTGAAGCCCCCTGGGCGCCTCGCTGAGCTCTGTGGCGTGCTCAAGGCTGTGCTGCAGAGGAAGGTGAGCAGGGCAGGTGGGCTTCGGGAAGGAGAGGTGCCGGGCCTAGGTTGGGGACTGGCTACAAGTCCACCCCCCTACCCCCATGAAAAGAGAAGGGGCGTGAAAGCTCCGCTAAGTTGAGCTACTTCTTGTAGACAGCCTGTCAGGATACTGACGAGGAGGAGGAAGAGGAAGATGATGATCAGGTGAGAGCCAGGGATAAAAACTGGGACCAGGCGGTCCAGGCAGTCTCCACAGGGACAGGGGTGGACAGTGTATTTGGGCTTGGCCTGGGGCAGCCAGGGCCACTAAAAGAGACTGGTAATGGCCAGAGGGATACAACCCTGATCCCACTAAGCCAGTGGGAGTTCAGGGAAGGAGAGCAGTGTGGACTGGGGTGTGCTTGGAGTGATAGGTAGGAGCAGAAGAGCCAGGGGAAGAAGTTGGGTCATGGAAACACCCAGCTTGAGAGGGGCCAGCCCTATCAACCAAGGGCAGCCCCAGGGACCCCTGCAGCTGGTGGCAGAGCGTGGGAGGGAGGTGTACAGTCACCGAGCTGGCCCTGGTGCTCCAGCCCCTGACCTGGCTCCACAGGCTGAATACGACGCCATGTTGCTGGAGCATGCTGGAGAGGCCATCCCTGCCCTGGCAGCCGCGGCTGGGGGAGACTCCTTTGCCCCATTCTTTGCTGGTTTCCTGCCATTATTGGTGTGCAAGACAGTGAGTGTCCATCTTCTGGCTCCAAGCCCTAGTCCCCTCGTGCACCCGGTGCCCACCACAGCCTTTATCCTTGGCCCAGGCTGATCTGTACTCCTTCCTGTTCTCCCCCATCAGAAACAGGGCTGCACAGTGGCAGAGAAGTCCTTTGCAGTGGGGACCTTGGCAGAGACTATTCAGGGCCTGGGTGCTGCCTCAGCCCAGTTTGTGTCTCGGCTGCTCCCTGTGCTGTTGAGCACCGCCCGAGAGGCAGACCCCGAGGTGCGAAGCAATGCCATCTTTGGGATGGGCGTGCTGGCAGAGCATGGGGGCCACCCTGCCCAGGAGTATCCTTGGCTCGCAGGACGGGAGGGACTGGAGGTTGGGGGAGTGTCCCCAGGGCTTGCAGGTGGGCAAGGTCTACCTGAGCATGTGGCCATTCCTTGACTGTGGACCAGACACTTCCCCAAGCTGCTGGGGCTCCTTTTTCCCCTCCTGGCGCGGGAGCGACATGATCGTGTCCGTGACAACATCTGTGGGGCACTTGCCCGCCTGTTGATGGCCAGTCCCACCAGGAAACCAGAGCCCCAGGTGAGGGAGGGAGACATCAGGCAGGGCTTGGAAGCTGAAGAGGGAGGGTGGTGGAGGGCAGGGCAGGTAGGCCTGAGACATTTGTGTGCCCAGGTGCTGGCTGCCCTACTGCATGCCCTGCCACTGAAGGAGGACTTGGAGGAGTGGGTCACCATTGGGCGCCTCTTCAGCTTCCTGTACCAGAGCAGCCCTGACCAGGTAACCTTGCTGCTGGCAGCCCTCAGAGGGGAGCGTGCCGCTCCACTCAGTGATAGGCACTGTCTGCTGATGAGGCTCGGGAGCTCCAGGCTGTCAGTTGCACCTGATGCAAGGTGACAGTTTCAGCTGTTCTTTTGGTACTCCCTGCACCATTTCTTATTTGTCTGCAAGGATTGGCAGCCAGTCCTGTGATGGGACAGGAGGGACTTCCTCTCTCCACGTAGCATTTTTCCTGAGGAAGCTCCATTTCTACCCTTTGGTCTGAGCCAGAAGTTGCAGTTTTCCTAGGCTGGTTTCCTAAACCGGGGCCCTTTCAAACTGCTCTGTGGAGCCCAGGGTACCTCTGGGCCACCACACCATACATTTCAATCAGATCAGCTCTGCTCGCTGAAGAGATTTTGCCTGTACCAAGTAGCTAGGTTTGGAGTCATGTCAGAGTGTTTGTGTCACCCTTGTCTTATACCTTTAGAGACTGTTGTGTAGGTGGAGCTCCTGAGTGTCTGGGTTTCTTTAGGTCTTGAGGCTATGACTTTAATCATCTTGTCCCACATCCCCCATTCCCTCCAAAAAAAATCATTAGCACCAAGTTTCATTGGTTCTTCTCATGTTCATAGTTGTCTTGGATGCCTGTGAATCAGTACCAGGTGCAACTACCCCCCTGATAAGAGACTCTGCCACTCCTTGGTCCTGACCACCCTCCTAGACCTGGGGTCTGGGGCTGCTGCCCTGAGTCAGCCACTCTTTCCTCACAGGTTATAGATGTGGCTCCTGAGCTTCTGCGTATCTGCAGCCTCATTCTGGCTGACAACAAGATCCCACCAGGTGAGGGTAGGAGTCATAGGCAGGGGCTTGCGGGAGGCTGGGAGTGACAGGGCTCAGAGGGCCTGGGGCAGTGAGGCTTTAGGAGCCCCGACCTTTCTCCCTCCCTCTCCACCCAGACACCAAGGCCTCACTGTTGCTGCTCCTGACGTTCCTGGCCAAACAGCACACCGACAGCTTTCAAGCAGCTCTGGGCTCACTGCCTGTTGACAAGGCTCAGGAGCTCCAGGCTGTACTGGGCCTCTCCTAGACTGCAGGCTGCAGCCAGTCCAGAGAGAATAGAGCCTGCCCAGGCCTTAAGACCACCTCTCAGCCCAGTTCAGTTCTGCCTTACCAAAGATTCTGAGACTCATACCCATTTGGAGCCAGCCCCACTTGCTGCCTTACAGGGCTGTCCCTGAGGCTGGATCTGTTACAAATGAGTCATGACATCATACTGTAATAAAAGCAGCTTGTTTTCTGCTTGAACAATAGCTCTGAGAGCAAGAAGGCTGGAAATGCACATTCAGAAATGAGGTAAGCAGGACCCAGTGAGGCACAACGTGGTTTACTAGAAGTGGCCGGTTTCCTGGCAGCTTTGTAAATGGACTCTAACCTCAGTGGAACCTGGGCCCCGGCTGGATCAGGAGGCGACCATATGGCTTTTCTTGTTTCACGTGAAGAATCTGTTGCGCTGAGAGCACTGGTCAAGAGGGGAGGAGAGGGCAGGTCGGGGGAGTCCCTGTACGGGCCTCTGGTCTCTGTGTCCCTGCCCCACATACACACACACACATGCATACACTCACCCAGGAGCAGGTAGAAGACCCGGGCAGCCATCCTGCGGGGGCTGAGAGGTGACACCAGGCTGCTGAAGTCGGGCTCCCTGTTAGCCTGCAGCTCCAGTGCCACTGCCCTATAGGGATCAAGAACCATTAGCAGAGGCTTCAGCCCGGGTCCACCCCATCAAGGTGCCACCTCCCTGGTACCTGTGAACTGCTTCCAGTGAGAGCAGCTCGAGCTCTGGGGGCAGCACCAAAGGCATCTCCATGGGCACCTCAGGGAGTTCAGGCACCACGGGCAATGCAGGAGCTTCTGGCGCCTCCACCTCAGCCCAGGCCCTAGGAGGACATGAGAAAGTAGGGAAGGTGGCAGCTGTGACAGTGACAAGGGGCATACCCATCCCAGCAGCTGTTTCCACCACCTGGCCAGGGGCTGTGGGCCCTGGCTCCCACAGAGCCTGGCCGCTTACCACCGTTCTTCTGGTGGGATGAGGCTGATGCGGGTCTTCTCCTCTTCAGCTGCCTCTAGGGAGATCTCTGTTGGGGGAGGAAAGGCGCTAGTGAGTGTCTGCTTGGGTGGCAGTTAGGGCCTTGTGGCCACCTGGTGTAAGTAGATGGCAGAGCCGTGCGGTGACTTGTTAAAAGCACATAGGTGGGAGAGCTGAGGAGGACCAGTCCTTGCTTCCTTATGTCACACACACACGCCTTCACTCATAAAACAGCTTCAGCAGTTGGGATACTAGTTTCCTGGGACAGTGGTTAGGGTGTGGTCCCACTGCGCCTCTTCTCTGGGTGCTTACCTAAAGACACCATAAGGGGAACACTGGGCTCCAGGGCTTCCCTCGGGACCTGGGGATGGGAGAAGTAGAACTAAGACCCCAAGCATCTGGGACTTGGGCCTCAGAAGGCACAAGGCCAGTGAGCCTGTGCTGTTGGCTCTCATAGCAGGAGAGGGCAGCCAGCTGGTCAGGCAGACTCTGGCACTGGGGCGATGCAGTAAACAGGTGGTGCAGTTACCTCAATCTCACTTGGAGCTTCAATCTTTCTCCTTTCCTCCTCAGCGGCTGCCTCCTCAGGCAGCTCTAGCCTGAGGGCTTTTGGGGGTGGCTGGGCACAATGGGTCCAGAGACCCAGTAGTTCAGGGGGTAGCCAGCCAGCTGTGGACAAGAGGGTAGTAGGCACAGGGTTTGAGGCGTGAGGAGCACCAGGAATGAGGAATTGGTTTTGAGGATACTTCGTGCCCAACCCCCGCCATTCTTACAGAGAGTTGGGGTTCTGAACAACTCCGCAGGGCCTCTGATGGTCCTCTCGGGAGGCTGCACCATGGGCTGTGTGGTGGGGGAAGGTCAGAAGCCCCATTATAAAGCAGCCATTCCTCAGGGCCCCTTTGCCTCTTTGCAATGCACTGTTCTGGGGCTTTTGGACTTCCCCAGCTTTTGCGCTCATGACCCTGCCTGCCCTGCTCATTGCTAAAAGAAGGACTTTTTAACCTGGTGCTCATGGGTATGACAGGTGGGTCACTAAAGGAGCATGAAGAGTTGTATATGTGCAAACCCACATCGCCTGCATTTTCTGGAGAATGGAGGAGATTTTTCATCAACCCCCACCCACCTGAGGAGTTTGGAAGGCTCAGCCTGCATGTGCCCCTGGTCATCCCTGCCTCCCTCCCTTCCCCGGCAAAGCCTGGGCTGCACTCACACATTCCCAGCAGTGGGCTCTGGTTTGCAGTTGTGCCTGGAATTTCTCCGGGGAGATCTGAGTCTCCTTGTCCCAGAACAGTAACCGGCGACGACGGCGGCGGCGAGGAGGTGGGGGAACTGGGGGCCTCCTCTGTTGAGTGGGGAGGGCAGGTAGGGGCAAGGCTGCCCATTACTCCTTTTCCTGTCATTCTGGTGGACTGCTAACAGGACCCCACACCTGCCCCTAGAGGAACCTGGAGAGGGCTTGTGCGGGGTCTCCATGCACTTGAGCAGCTCATACCTTGCATAAGGGTACCCATCTGGGAAGCGTAGGCCAGATACGATGGGGCGTAGAAAGGGGCATCTTTTATCATCTGCACTAAGGACCCTTGTAAGCTAGCAGTGGCCCTGGGCTTGGGGAGGCAGTCCTTGCAGGGGAGGGCAAAGAGGAGGAGGAGGAGGATTAGAAGGGAGGCTACTCACCTCTGGGCTGGGTGGGGCTGGCAGACGCAGCTCTTCCGGGGGGGTCACCTCTGCAACAACACCCAAGGGGCTCTGTCCCATAAGCCCCTTACCCCTTGCAGATGCCAGGGCAAGAAACTGCAGGGTCCTCCCTTTAGCAAGTTGGGATATAAAGCCCTTGTCTGCAGCAGTATCCAGGTACTCCCAGAAAAGCCCCTGGGGCATGGTGGGCACTCACCCATGAGTAGGGCCCCAGGTTCCCAGCCTGTCAGTCTCAGCTCCTCAGGGCCCAGTGCCTCTCCTATTCCTTCCACCCTGAGGGAAAATGGGCAAGAGAAATGAGGAGACCCTTCCCAGCACCGACACCCTACCTGGTCTAGGAGTTCTTGCCCTTACTCTGCAGGAGCTGGAGGTGGGAGCCGCGGGACTGTGGAGAGAGAATCAGAGTTCAGAGGACAGAAAAAGAGAAATGGGAGCATTGCCCAGTCCCAGAATGCCCACGCCAGGGGTCTGACTATCCAGCTCCAGGTGGGCCCTACGCTACCGGAGACACCTACTTTCTAACAAGATAGCTTCTTCTTCCTCTGCGATCAGCAGGTCCAGTTCTCGGCGGCTGACCTCTGGGAGCTCCCGTTCACCCTGTCCAGAGAGGAAGAGCAAGGGGAGGGGATTCAATAATATTTCTGAAAAAGGCAAGTGGATCCAGGAGAGTGGATCCCAGAGGCATGCCACAGGGCCAGGTTCAAGGAAGCCACTGGGTGCTCAAGTGCCAGGGACAGAGAATAGGGAAATGGAGACAGAAAAGGCAGGACTCTGGGGACAGAGAGAAGTACATGCAAGGGGGCTGGACCTCAGGCCCTGTGTGCAGGGGACAACTCACCTCAATCTCCAGCATCCGTATGGGCTCTGCCTCCGGGATCGTGATGGCCTCAGGTGGCAGCACAGTGACCGGAATCCTCTCTGGAGGGACAGGAGAGTCACCAGCCTCTTTGCTTCTTTCCAAATTCCCACAGCCATGCAGTTAAGGAAAAGCATGGACTCTGAAGTCAAGGTAACCTGGATTCTAATCAGACCCAGGCTAATCTCTGGCATCCTGACCCTGGATACACTGCTTAACCACTGTGAGCCTCACTTTCCTCATCGGTAAAGTGGGGAGGCTGGGCGAAGTGGCTCACACCTGTAATCCCAACACTTTGGATCGCTTGAGCCCGGGAGTTTGAGGCCAGCCTGGGCAACATAGCGAGACCCTGTCTCTACAAAAAATTTAAAAACTAGCCAGGTGTGGTGGCTTATCCCTGTGGTCCCAGCTACTCTGGAGGCTGAGGTGGGAGGATTGCTTGAGCCCTGGAGGTCAAGGCTGCAGTGACCTATGATCATCATACCACTCCACTCCAGCCTGGGAAAAAAAGAAAAAAAAAAAAAGCCGAGTGTGGTGGCTCACACCTGTAATCCCAGCACTTTGGGAGGCTGAGGTGGGTGGATCAACTGAGGTCAGAAGTTTGAGACCAGCCTGGCCAACATGGCAAAAACCCATCTCTACTAAAAATACGAAAATTAGCTGGGCGTGGTGGTGCATGCCTGTAATCCCAGCTACTAGGAAGGAGAATTGCTTGAATCCGGGAGGCGGAGGTTGCAGTGAGCCTAAAGTGCACCACTGTACTCCAGCCTGGGCTAGAGAGTGATACCCCATCTCTCAAAAAAAAAAAAAAGGATAAGAAATCTGACCTCAGAGGACTCTTGTGAGGTACTGATGAGGTTACACACATAAAATGCCCCTCACCAGGCACGGTGGCTCACACCTGTAATCCTAGCACTTTGGGAGGCCGAGGCGGGTGGATCACCTGAGGTCAGGAGTTTAAGACCAGCCTGGCCAACATGGCGAAACCCCATCTTTACTAAAAATACAAAAATTCGCCGGGCATGGTAGTGCACATCTGTAATCCCAGCTACTAGGGAGGCTGAGGCGGGACAATTGCTTGCAGTGAGCCGAGATCGTGCCACTGCACTGTAGCCTGGGCAACAGAGTGAGACTCTGCCTCGAAAAAAAAAAAAAAGAGGGCCCCTCACAAGGCCTGGCTCTTAAGCTCAAAAATGGTCATTTCTACAGCTCTTGGGCCTGCCTCTGCCTCTCACCAGAAAGAAGGTTCTCTCTGCTGACCTGGCTCCCTGGGCTCTGTAGGGACTTCAGGAGGGATCTCTTCAACTCTCTCTGGGATTGCAGCCTCTAAGAGGTGTCGAATCTTTGGAGAGGGATTGGAAACAAAAGATAGGGTTCAGCTTCAGCCCCCTGCTTTCCCACTTTTCACAGCCTTCTTCAACAATGCACGGTAATCTCCTTTTATGCCTAATTATTGTTGCATTGACATCAGCTTGCAGTAAACTCACCCGCCATCTGGCCTTCTTTCCTCAGTTCCTGTTCTCACCTCCCTCCCCAACCCGCACCCCAGTTATCTAGCCCTCATCAATTTGTGCAAGAAGGCCGGGCTCGGTGGCTCATGTCTGTAATCCCAGCACTTTGGGAGGCTGAGGTGGGTGGATCACTTGATGTCAGGAGTTCGAGACCAGCCTGGCCAACATCGTGAAACCCCATTTCTACTAAAAATACAAAAATTAGCCGGGCTTGGTAGCAGTGCCTGTAATGCCAGCTACTTGAGAGGCAGAGACAGGAGAATTGCTTGAACCTGGGAAGCAGAGATTACAGTGAGCTGAGATTGAGCCACTGCACTCCAGCCTGGGTGACAGAGCAAGACTCCGTCTCAAAAAAAAAAAAAAAAAATTTGTGCCAGCAGCAGTGCATCGTTATCCTTGGCAAGTGTTGCGGTTGACAGAGGTGAACAGAAAAGATTCTTGATCTTAAGGAAGTCTAGTGGGGAGACAAGGTTGTATGTAACCCCACAAGAGTCAAGGCAAAGGGTAAAACAAGGCCCTGGCAAAGTGCTGAGTTCCCAAACTGCATTTGGTTCCGGCTAAGACTGGGATAAATATTTCATAGAGAAGGGCAGCATTTGAGCCAGGTCTGTAAGAATAGTAGAACCCGACTTGTAGAGGATTAGGGGTGACCATTATGGGCTAGGGAAACAGTACAAGCAAAGATGTGAATGTGGCATCATTGAGGCATAAGGGCCAAACTAGTGTTTAGGAGCCACAGATGCCCAGAGGACTGAGAGAGAAGTCTGAGGATGACTAGTTCTAAACTGGGGTATGTGCCGGGCACGGTGGTTCACACCTGTAATCCCAGCACTTTGGGAGGCCGAGGCGGGTGGAGTGCCTGAGATCAGGAGTTCAAGACCAGCCTGACCAACATGATGAAACTCCATCTCTACTAAAGATACAAAAATTAGCCGGGCATGGTGGCAGGCATCTGTAATCCCAGCTATTCGGGAGGCCGAGGCAGGAGAATCGCTTGACCAGAGGAAGCGGAGGTTGAAGTGAGCCAAGATCATGCCACTGTACTCCAGCCTGGGTGACAGAGACTCCATCTCAAAATATAATAATAATAGGCCAGCGCGATGGCTCACGCCTGTAATCCTAGCACTTTGGAAAGCCAGGGTGGGTGGATCACCTGAGGTCTGGAGTTCGAGACCAGCCTGGCCAATATGGCGAAACCCTAAAAAAATTGGGCCAGGCTCTGTGGCTCATGTCTGTAATCCCAGCACTTCAGGAGGAGGAGACGGGCGGATCATGAGGTCAGGGGTTCGAAACCAGCCTGGCCAGCATGGTGAAACCCTGTCTCAACTAAAAATACAAAATCAGTTGGGCATGGTGGCAAATGCCTGTAGTTCCAGCTACTCGGGAGGCTGAGGCAGGAGAATCGCTTGAACTGGGGAGGCAGAGGTTGCAGTAAGCTGAGATCGTGCCACTGCACTCCAGCCTGGGCCACAGAGCAAGATCCTGTCTCAAAAATAATAATAGTAGTAAAATAAAAAAAGAAAGAAATGGGGCATGGAGAGCCCCAAATGCTAGTAATCTGTTTGCAGCAGGAGCCACTGTTCAAATGGGGAACCAAGGAAGGGGGTGACATTAAGCTGTAGGAGTATTGGGAATAGATGGAGGAGGACAGGGGTAAGAAAGCCCAGTGCAGAGAGATGAGAGCCTGGATTAGGGCCTCGGCAGTGAAAACAGTGTGGAGACAAGTGGGGACAAGAGCTGCCTCCAGTGGGGAAACCGTCTGATCAGATTGGCCCTGAGTAGGTAAGTACAGGGGGCTTCGCCTGGATGGGTCAACCTTGGCCGTCCCCCTGACCATCTCCTGTGGGAGAGAGCTGTGGTAAGCTTCCTTCCCCAATCCCAATGTCAGAGTGACACAGGGACAGCACTCCCCTTCTGCATTGCCAATTCACAAGTCTTGGGGAATGAGCCCTACCTGAGGGATATCGAAAGGACTAGGAAGTCTGGGATCCACAGACATCATCCCAAAAAAGGGATCTGGAGCATCTTCTAGGGTCTCCATCATGGCCAGGTGGTTAGGAAGCAGCAGGCTGGGTCTGGGAGAGAATGTAGGCTGTGAAGGACTGAGGCTGAGCTAGGCTGAGGCCAAGCTAGCAGGTGTTCCATCAAAGGCCCAGGGCACACTCACAGCTCAGCCTCCATATCTATTCGGATCTGCAGCTGGGCACGGTGGAGGCGCTCCAAGATGTGCTGGATGTCCTCTGTGGGCAGGGAGGACGAGGTAGACAGCCAGCTTAGCAGACAGCTGCTCAGCCCGCCCCACCTTTGAGGGTTCCCAGCCTTACCCACGAGGTACTGGCATTGTTGAGAATAGACGCGGATCACACCGATCTGAAGTTGGGCTGAGAGATAGAGGGAGAAGCGGGGCCGCGGCAGGCCGGGCTGCGGGGGTTGCACTCGTACCAGCACGTAATTGAGGATTTCCTCACTGGGGAACAATGCGCCCTGATTACCGCTGCGTCCAGGAGTGGGCCCACAGTCTTGGCCACCCCATCCCCTAACTCACCCCCCGCACCAGGCCCTCCTTCCCTTTTCTGGGCCTTACCAGGTCTTCACCACATTCACCCTCAGGTATTCGCGCTTCACCAACCGGCTGCCGCGAGTCGCCGCCAGCCTGAAGTGGGTAGGGAAGGTGGGAGAATGGGGATGGAGGGGAGCTGTCAGGCTGGGATCCCGGGCAGCGTCCGTCATCGCGCGCCAACGGGCCCCGCCCTTACCAGATGGTGGCAAAGCAGCCGGTGTGGCGCTGAAGCACGTTAGGATAGTAGAACATTGTCCCTCTGGTCTTTCACCCTCGATTCCACCAGATCCCCGTTCGGATCTGAGTCGGAATTCTTTAGGGCACAGAATTCCCAACACCTTGGAGAGAAGTCAGGATTTGGACTTCTCTGGTGGCAAGGTGGGTGCACCTAGAAAGCCAAGTTAATGAGGCAACGAACAATGGGCAGATACACAATTACCAGGATAACTGAGACGCAGGAGATGGGCGCCCCTCTCTGTGGACCCTCAGTGGATCCGCACGCCACGTGATGCGTCAAACTTGAGACTTCTGGGTTGGGTTCCAGGTTGGAGATGCAGAGCTCCAAGGGGACGTCCGGGCCGGAATCCAGAGCAGGTCCCGAGGGAGCACGGTGTCCTCCACAGCAGGCCTCGGTCCTCGAGCGCTGGGAGCGATGTCAGGCCCCTGGGCCTTGCACTGGCTTGGGCGGCCGCGGTGTGGCCCCGGGCCTCCTACTGCAGGACTAGATCGCACCGCGGGAAGCGAGCGCTTCGCAGCACCGCACCTCGCTCCTCATTAGATGGCGGCTTTTGCCCTGACAGCCAATGGGGAACGGGGGTCGGGTCGGGAACGCCAAGTATCCTGGCAACAGGGTCTCCCGAGGCAGCCAGCAAACCAATCATAAGGATTCTGCGCGCCGCTGGGGTCCATTGTGAGGTGTTCCGACCAATGGGCTCCGGTTCTCGCCTCTAGTAACAGGCGCCCCTTCCTTGACCAATGAGCGCATCCCCGTCGCTCCCCCGCCGCTCCCCCGCCGCAAGCCTGGCAACAAGGGCTCCTCAATTGGTAGGGGAGGTCGGGTCACCTCGGGGGCAACTGTACTGGGCCTCTTCCGGGTGCCAAGATGTACCTTGCACGGCGCCTGACCTGAGGTTAGACCCCGCCCTTCCCCCAATCCACAAACTCCGACTTTGTTTCCAACTAGGGCGTGTCGTGTGCTGCAGAGGAAGAAAGATATGAGATGAGGCCGGGCGCAGTGGCTCACGCCTGTAATCCTAGCACTTTGGGAGGCCGAGGCGGGCGGATCATGAGGTTAGGAGTTCGAGTCCAGCCTGACCAACATGGTGAAACCCCGTCTCTACTAAAAATGCAAAAGTTAGCTGGGCGTGGTGGCACGCGCCTGTAATCCCAGCTACTCAGGAGGCTGAGGCAGGAGAATGCTTGAACCTGGGAGGCGGAGGTTGCAGTGAGCCGAGATCGTGCAGCTCCACTCCAGCCTGGGCAAGGGAGCAAGACTCCGTCTCAAAAAAAAAAAAAAAGGCTGTGAGATGATGGCCTTGGAGCCACCACAGGTCAATGAGGAAGAAGTCCATTTTTTTTTTTTTTTTTTTTTTTTTGATGGCCTTGGAGCCACCACAGGTCAATGAGGAAGAAGTCAATTTTTTTTTTTTTTATTTATTTTATTTTTTTTTTTGAGATGGAGGCTCTCACTGTTGCCCAGGCTGGAATGCAGTGGCGCTATCTCGGCAATCTCGGCTCACTGCATCCTCTGCCCCCCATCCCCTCAGGTTCAAGCGATTCTCGTGTCTCGGCCTCCTGAGTAGCTGGGATTACAGGCGCCCTCCATCACACCCAACTAATTTTTGCATTTTTAGAAGAGACGGGATTTCACTATGTTGGCCAGGCTGGTTTCTTTTCTTTTTGAGATGGAGTTTCCCTCTGTCACCCAGGCTGGAGTGCAGTGGCGCAGTCTCAGCTCATTGCAGCCTCCGCCTCCCCGGTGCAAGGGATTCTCCTGCCTCAGGCTCCCGAGTAGCTGGGATTACAGGCGCCCACCACCACACCTGGCTAAATTTTGTATTTTTTAGTAGAGACAGGGGTTTCACCATGTTGGCCAGGCTGGTCTCGAACTCCTGACCTCAGGTGATCTGCCCGCCTTGGCCTCCCAAAGTGCTGGGATTACAGGCGTGAGCCACCGCCCCCAGCTGAAGAAGTCAATCTTACACGAAACTCCGAAAGGACTTACTGGGGTCACTTCCTAAATCTGAACAACTTAGGTTATGGGCACGCCACGTGTGGTCCTTTCCCAGCTGTCAGTGTTCTCCCGGCTGAAATAGACTTTAGCATTTTTGGATGCAGCACAACTTCCTAGCCTGGAAAAGCCATATTCTCAAACAATTATTTGTGTAAATTTAAGAGGTACAGTTGTAATAACAAATAACCCTTGTCCCTATGCCTCCTACCTTTGCACAGCCATTTCTTTGGCCTAGAATGCCCTTCTCTGCCTTGACTCCAGGGCATGCTTCTTCCTGAGACTTATATCTTACTGCAGCTGAGCTGACCCTATCTTCTTAAAGTCCCCTTCAATTTGGGAGCTTTTTTTTTTTTTTTTCTGAGATGGAATTTTGCTCGTTGCCCAGGCTGGAGTGCAATGGACCGTCTTGGCTCAGTGCAACCTCCGCCTCCTGGGTTCAAGCAATTCTCCTACCTAAGCCTCCTGAGTAGCTGGGACTACAGGCGTGTGCCACTATGCGTGGCTAATTTTTTTGTATTTTTAGTAGAGACAGGGTTTCACCATGTTGGCCAGGCTGGTCTCAAACTCCTGACCTCAGGTGACACCCGCCTCGGCCTCTCAAATTACATGCCTATAGTCACAGCTACTCAGAAGGCTGAGATAGGAGGATCGATTGAGCCGAAGGTCGAGGCTGCAGTGAGCCATGATTGCACCGCTGTGCTCCAGCATGGGCGATTCTGTCAAAAAAAAAAAAAAAAGAAAGAAAGAAAAAAAGAAATACATGAAGTGGCCGTAAGTGCTATGAAGAAAATGAGGCAGCATAGGAGGATAGAATAATGATGGCTGCTGTTTAGGGAGGGTACTCAGGGAAGCCTTGCCCCCTCTCTTAAGAGATAAAATTTGAAGAAAGTGGGTAAGTCATGTGCCTACCTGAAGGAAGAGTAATTTAGACAAAAGAACCAGCAAATGCAAAGACCCTGAGGTAGAAATGTGTTTGGTGGGTTCAAGGAGCCTGGAGCAAAGTGACAGGGGAAGAATGGCAAGGGGCGAGAGAGAGAGAGGAGGGTAGGGTCGCATCACAGGACCTCAGAGGTCCTTATGGGGATTTGGGCTTTTACCCTGGGTGATTTGGGACCCAGTGGAAGGTTCTGAGCAGAGGAGTGACATGATCAGAATTACATGTGAAAAGAATCTCTACTGTGTTGAGAATAGCTTAAGGTAGACACGTGTGGAAACAGATGTGAAGGAAGCAGAGGAGGAGACATGAGAGATGGTGGTAGTTTGTTCCAAAGTGTGGCTGATGGAAAAAGAGAAGTGGTCAGACCCTGAATACATATTGAAGGAATAGCGAGCGACAGGATTTGCTGATGAATTGGATGTGGGGTATGATAGAAAATGGAAGGAGGCCAGGTATAGTAGCTCACACCTGTAATCCCAGCACTTTAGGAGGTCAAGTAGTTGGGACTATAGGCACACACCACCACACCTGGCTTTTTTTTTTTCCCCCACTTTTTTTTTTGAGATGGAGTTTCGCTCTTGATGCCCAGGCTTGGAATGCAATGGCACGATCTTGGCTCACTGCAACCTCTTGCCTCCTGGGTTCAAGTGATTCTCCTGCCTCAGCCTCCCAAGTAGCTGGGATTATAGGCATGTGCCACCATGCCCAGCTGATTTTTTTTATATTTTTAGTAGAGATGGGGTTTCACCATGTTGGTCAGGCTGGTCTCGAACTTCTGACCTCAAGTGATCCACCCACCTGGGCCTTCCAAAGTGCAAGGATTACAGGTGTGAGCCACCATGCCTGGCCTCACCTGGCTAATTTTTAAGAATTTTGGGGAGCCAGGTGCAGTGGCTCACGCCTGTAATCCCAGCACTTTGGGAAGCTGAGGTGGGTAGATCATCTGAAGTCAGGAGTTCGAGACCAGCCTGGCCAACATGGTGAAACCCTGTCTCTACTAAAAATACAAAAATTAGCCTGGCATGGCGGTGCGCACCTGTAATCCCAGATACTCAGAAGGCTGAGGCAGGAGGATCACTTGAACCCAGGAGGTGGAGGTTGCAGTGAGCCAAGACTGCACTACCGCACTCCAGCCTGGGCGACAGAGTGAGACTCTGTCTCAAAAAAAAAAAAAGAATTTTTTGTAGAGGTAGGGTTTCACTATGTCACCCAGGCTAGTCTCAAACTCCTGGGCTAAGGCAGTCTTCTCACTTCGATCTCCCAAAGTGCCAGGATTACAGACATAAACCACCACGCCCAGCCGAAAAAAAAATTTTTTTTTTTGAGATGTAGTTTTGCTCTTGTTGCCCAGGCTCGAGTGCAGTGGTGCAATCTCGGCTCACTGCAACCTCCGCCTCCTGGGTTTAAGCGATTCTCCTGCCTCAGGCTCCCAAGTAGCTGGGATTACAGGTGTCCACCACCACGCCTGGCTAATTTTTTGCATTTTTAGTAGAGACGGGGTTTCACCATGTTGGCCAGACTGGTCTCGAACTCCTGACCTCAGGTGATCCACCCACCTCAGCCTCTCAAATTACTGGGATTCCAGGTGTGAGCCACAACGCCCAGCCAAGTTTTTGTTTTTAATCAAAATAATTAAAATAAAATGGAAGTCAAGGAGATAATTTAGACCTTGTACAAAGAAGGTCCAGGAAGGATTTCATCACATTGCATCACATTGAGGGCACAACAGGGTTTGTACACCTCTGCATTCAGTACCTCATTTCTTCACTGCTAGTGCAGAGAATGTCTAGGTGCTTGGCTTCCCAGTGGGATGATGGACAAGACTGAAGGGAAGAAGGGAGGTCCATGGAGGCAGGGAGGCTCAAAGGCAGCACTGAAGCTTGTCATATGAGGCAGCAAGAAGGTCCTAGGAAAACTTAGGCATCCAGATTTGATCATGTGTGTGAACCATTGAGAGCTGAAGAGTGAAATGACAGGAGGAAGTCTGGAAAGCTAAGCTGGTGTCATATGCAGGAAGAAGGAAGCTGAAGGCTGTGGCCTGGGTTGGAACTAGTTTGCTGGAAGTGAGTGTACAAAAAAGTAGGTGACAAGTGGCCTTGTGGTGAAGGAAAAACTTCCAGTTTGGTAGTAAAATGAACATGGGGGAAAGAGAAAGGAGTGTCAGCCAATTTGGAGCCCTCAAGTCTCATGAACAGCATGACATGGCAGTCTAAGCTGGAGTGCTTTTTTTTTTTTTTTTTTTTTTTTTCAATCTTGAGACAGAGTCTCGCTCTTGTTGCCCAGGCTGGAGTACAATAGCACGATCTTGGCTCACTGCAACCTCCGCCTCCCGGGTTCAAGCGATTCTCCTGCCTCAGCCTCCCAAGTAGCTGAGATTACAGGTGCCCGCCACCAGGCCTGGCTAATTTTTGTATTTTTAGAAGAGACGGGGTTTCACCGTGTTGGCCAGGCTGGTCTTGAACTCCTGATCTCAAGTGATCCACCCACCTTGGCCTCCCAAAGTGCTGGGATTATAGGTGTGAGCCACCGCGCCCAGCCGGCCAGAGTGTCTTTTATGGGGCTTAGATAGAGCAAGGAATCCAGTTTGGGAGTACCCTGCTGGGGTGACAGTGAAATTGTGCTGGAGGAAGAGGTGCCAGTAACAGCAGGTACAGGTTCAGCAACTCTTCTCTCTGACTCCTCTGTTCTCAGGCCCCAGGGCCTCTAGACCATAGTTTCAGGCCACCCTCAAGTGTCTCCTCTTCATTTAGACCTCCAGTCTAACTAACCTCAGGCCCGATGTTGGGGCCTTCCAGCAAGAACTGTGGAGCCCAGACTTTACCATGTGAAGTTGGTGGCTATAGTGCCTGGCTGAAGGCTTGGTGCCCAACTCACACCCTAATCTTATCTGCCCAGAGGGTACCTCTGTAGTGTGCCAGGCCCAGGACCCACAGGGCCCAGGCAGCATCTTAGCCAGAACCTGTGGGCAGAGGAGAGGAAAGAGGCTGGAGATGTCAGCAGGAAGAGAACCCCAGTGCCCCACTCTTAAGTTTACATCTCTATCTGTGACCACTGCTACCTTCTTCTCCCAGAAAATCAGATACTGATTCCTCTTTCAATAAAATTTTATTTTAAGTCCTTAGTGAATATCTAAGAGGAAAATATAAAGTGCTTGGCTTTAGAGTTGGGAGGTCAGGGAAGAGGGAAAGGCCCCCTGGGTTCACACCATTTGGAATTTCCTAGTCCCTTACAGATGAAAGAGGGCGTATATCTCAAAATTAAAAAAAAAAAAAGGATAAAAAATTAGCCTTGAGTTCTCCACCAGCCAGTGTGTGCGAGGATTTTCAGGACACGATTATCACGGACAACTATTGAGAATTATCACAAAGAGGACAGGTCAATCGTGTGAAGAATGAGTCTACTTCAAAGGAGACAGGAAGAACAAAGAGGTGAGGTGGAAGATGGGTCCCCCAGGCTCTACACCAGGGACAGAATGGCTGCCTGCTGCTCTGGAGTCTGCTCCAGCAAGTATCGGGCAAAGGCCTGCTCCATCTGTATTGGAAGAGATGGAGAAGAGCGTCTCAGTGCGTGCATCAGGGACAGACACCACCCCCAGGAGCTCCTTCCCCACTGGGAGACCCCCTTCGCCTCCTGGAGCGCCACTGTCCCTGCTCTCATTAGATGGGTACTCTACCCCTGCTCCGAGCTCACCTTCACTGTGATAAGATTCTGTGGAGTATGGCTGGAGCCATGGCTCTCTTCCCAGAAATTCAGTGTTACCTGGAACTTCGGTGGGGGGCCCAGGCCCTGAAAGTACCTGGCCAAGTCTGAAAGAGAAAGGGTCCAGGGTTCGAAGAACAAAAAGAAGAGAGAGGGCCACAGGCAGGGAGGCAATAGTGAGGAACCCATGATGGAGAGAGGTAGGAGGGGGTCTTGCCAGAGCAGGAGCTGCCAGGTCAGAAGTACTTGGAACTAAGTGCTACTCACCCATGTGCAAATAGGAAAGGGTGCCCCTGCCTCATATAAGTGCTTAGAAGTAGCAGATCACAGCACAGCCCGACAAGCTCTCTGCTGGGAGAGTTTAGAGTCCTCCCAGGTAGCAGCCCTGGCTGCTAACACAGATGTGCCCAGACCTTTGCTACTTGCTCACATCCTCCCAGTGCTAGGGCACCCATGGCCCTGGGAACACCCACACTCTGCACCCCCTGTACACCTGGTCCCACTCTTAAGGTCAGGTTTAGAATTGAGTAGGAGCTGGAATTGGATGGGAGAGAAGCGCAACCCTAAGGCATGCCTGGAGTGTGGTAGAGACGGTGCAGCCAGGGCCAGTGTGTGTGATGTGTGCCAGCTCTCCCAAATGTGTGTATGTAGGAGAAGGCCATGAGGCTCAAAATCTCTGTGCCAATTCTTCTGTGCACCTTCACATAGTGACTGCATGCTTCAGTGTGATGGTGTTCTCCAAGATATGACACTCTTGTGCTGGGCTCTACCTGAACCACCTCTTCTATTGTCTTGGCTGGAGGAGAGCTGCCAGGTAGCTGCCAGGCTGGGCATATGGCCACACAGGATATGCAACACACAAGCGCAGGAGTGCCATGCATAGGCTACATGGAGGATCTGCTGGCAGACAGGGAGGTAGCAGGACCCAACAAGTTGGGCCCAGGGGGTACTAACAGGTAGGAGGTGGGAGCTCAGGTGCCCAGAGAGAACAGCCTCACCTCTGCAGAAGTAGGCGGTTCTGAAGAGCTCCACGCACTCGTTGCTGGGCAGCAGATGCGGGCCTGGCCCAGGTGGAGCCTGGGGTGCATTCCAGGAGATGGGGATGGGGCAAAGGCGCTGCACGAAGAGGCCTCGGGGGTTGCTGGCCACTAGGATGCCCCTCTCAAGCTGGCTCAGCAGGCGCTGCGTGGGCTCCAGTGGGCCAGGCTTGGGGAACAGCACCTGCTCCATGCTGCTCTCAGAGCCTGAGGGCTCAGCCACAAGGCGGCAATCCAGGCTTTGCACCTGGGCCTCGCCCACCACGCGCCCGTTGTAGATGAAGGTGAGCAGCAGTGAGTAGTCTGGGGATAGAACAGCCCTACCTGGTGCTGGAGGAGCATGCAGGCTGGCAGCAGCCCCTCCCCAGGGGAACAGCTCCACCTCCCCTCCCCGCATCAGCCAGGGGGCTTCCTCTCAGGTTTTCCTATCACTGAGGCAAGTAGCTAGTATGTGATTCACCATGAGGCCTCAGGGCTCAATGCCCAGGGGCTTGTAGTTTACTAGAAGGTCCCTTGAGATTGGGCCTCTGTTTGGCCCAATGAAATCAATATCTCAATGTAGATTTCCAGGAGAGTGTATAGGGTGGTATTTTTGGGAAGCAAGGTTTTTGGAGTCTGGCCAGGCATATGGAATTCTCGCCACCTAGAAACCACTGCCTTGGGCTATGGTAATGTGGGTACAGTTTGCTGTAAGCCCTGACTGACTAGATAATGCATGCATAGTCAAAGGTGGAAGACCTCAGGGGCACAGGGCACAGGAGAAAGTCAGAAATGCCACGTACCTGGCTCTGGAGGAAGCAGAAACTCCAGGGACCTCTGATCCCCTTGAAAGGGGGCCTCAGTTGTGTCTGTAACTGGAAGGGAAGCAAAGGCACTGGTCATTCAGAGTGGGACTGGGGAGTCCTGGGCCAGAGGGTGTGGCATGGGGGACGACACAAGAGGCAGGGCAGGTGGTACCTTCCTGTGGCTCAGGGCTGCTGCTGCTGCTACTCCCGATGTCTGAATGGACTGCTCCCCCACTGGCCCCCTCCTCCTCCTGCGGACACAGTGTCTTTTTATTTTTTTTCTCTTTTTTTGAGACAGAGTTTCGCTCTTGTTGCCCAGGCTGGAGTGCAGTGGCGCGATCTCGGCTCACTGCAATCTCCGCCCCCCGGTTCAAGCGATTCTCCTGCCTCGGCCTCCTGAGTAGCTGGGATTACAGGCAGATGCCACAACACCCAGCTAATTTTTGTATTTTTAGTAGAGACGGGGTCTCACCATGTTGGTCAAGGCTGGTTTCGAACTTCTGACCTCAAGTGATCTGCCCGCCTCGGCCTCCCAAGACACAGTGTCTTTCATTGGCCCACCTCTCCCTCTGGTTACTGTCCTGCCCTTAGGCCCACCCAGTTCCCTCTCCATCTCTTACATTATTGAGGGAGTCCTGGAGCACAGAGGGACTGAGTGTGCAGTTCTGCATGGCATCCTCTTCCTCCTTCCTCTCAGAGGACACAGAACTGTGCTGTCGCTTTGATGGTGATTTCTGAGTCCCTGGCTGGCCTGTGGAATTGTTGAGGGACAGAGAAAGGTCAGGGTCTTGAGCAAGGACAGAGGGTGAAGGAGAGGTCTGAGGCAGTGAAGGATGGGCAGGTCTAGGAAGGGAAACCTGGGTTGCAGCCCCCCAAGGGCACGGACAGGGCAGAGCTATGAGAAGCCTGGGGGAAGCCTGCACATCTATCCTTCCTCCCCAGTCTGCTGAGTCTAGCAGTGGTTGGACAAGGGGAAACTCACCAGAGACGGTTCCTGGTGGCAGCAACTGATACACCTTGTAGGGCTCAGCAACATCCATGCGGCCCCTCTCAGGAACCTCCTTAAATTCAGAACTCTTGTTGAGTGCACAGCGCAGGCGAGTCTTCCAGACAGCCGGACCTCCTGTGTCCCCCTCCTTATACTTTCCCTTAAATATTGCCCAGGCCTAGGAAAGAAAGCAAGGGAAGAAGAGGCAGTGTGTTACAAGCTCCACCTGCCCCTCCAACAGGACTGGCTTTACAGGAGTGCAGCTCTGAGCTCAGAAGGGATTATGCAGGGTCTGTGCTCTGCGTTGCCATCTTGAAATCCTTGGAAATTTTTTTTTTTTTTGAGACAGAGTCTCACTCTGTCGCCAGGCTGGAGTGCAGTGGTGCGATCTCGGCTCACTACAACTCCACCTCCCTGGTTCAAGCGATTCTCCTGCCTCAGTCTCCCGAGTAGCTGGGACTACAGGCATGCACCGCTAGGCCCAGCTAATTTTTGTATTTTTAGTAGAGACAGGGTTTCACCGTGTTGGCCAGGCTGGTCTTGATCTCTTGACCTCGTGATCCACCCGCCTTGGCCTCCCGAAGTGCTGGGATTACAGGCGTGAGCCACCGTGCCTGGCCAATATCCCTAAAATTTTTGAACAAGGTCTCCACATTTTCATTTTGTACTGGACTCTGCAAATGATGCAGCTAGTTTTCCTCTCCAATCTGTCCCTTATCTGAAACCCAGGAAGACGCAAGTGCTCGAGGGTGAGTGTACCAGTGTATACACTATCCCTCACGCAGAGGAACAGTGGTTTCCAGGCCCTTTCACCTTGAAGAAGGCAGCATCCTGGTCCTCCCGGAAGTCCTGCTTGCCTGCATGTTTCCAGGGAATCCGGAACATGGTCTTAGCTGTATCATCCCAGCACACTCCGGGAAACTGCCCACTCTCCACTTGCTCCACCACCCAGTTCCGGAGTTTTCGGGTGCAGCGTGCCCTGCCTGATGCCATCCTGGGGGATAATAGGAGCAGGAAGCATCAGAACTGACACTTTGGGAGGGAACATCTCCTGAGACCCTGGCCATTGAGACTAGATTCTGGCAACAGGTCCCAGAGATCCCATCCATCTTCTTTTAGCTCTAAACACATTTCAACACTCTATGGGACAGAATTGTTTCCTTTCTGCCATCACTAGCAATGACAACAACAAAACCCCCCAAAACATTGTTTTTAGCATTCTAAGCTGTGATACCTGGAAGGAAACCTTGGGCACTGGTCTTAATTTTAGGACTTTTCAGAAATGTATTGTTTACAAAAGAATTCCTTTGGTGATAGTTCCTGGTGACAGGCCCTGTCTAGATTCCCGAGCATCAGCAGAGGTAGGTTCTGCTGAGATGCATCAGGCTCTTCACCCACCGCCCCACAGCCTACACAACCTAGCCTCTGACCCCCCACCCGCTGCCGGCCCCAGGAGTAGGTGGGGCAGGAAGTAGGGGTGGGGGTGGAGCTGCAGCAGAAGTGGGCAGGGCCAGATGGCAAGGAAACAAACGGTCCACTGAGGCTGGGGCCATGAGCCTTCTTCCTTGAACAATCCAGCAGTAGGTCCTCCTGACCTTTGCCTACAAGGGTCTGGGGAGCTGGCCCTTGTCAGTCTCACTCTCAGGCTGAATCTCCCACTTCCTGACTTAGAGATCTTCTGTCTATCTCTCAGTCTAACAGAGGGACCCCTAGGACCCCTGCCCTCAGTCTGGCTGGACTTTCTAGCCCTAGATCCCAGGCTGACTCCCATCCTTGGCTGATCTTACCTGAGTTGCTGTCCAGGCTGTCGCAGGGCTCAGACGACCTCAGCTTAACTCCTGGCTGGGCGGCTGATCTCTCCGCCCCTTTCTACAGTCCCCACCCTAAGTTTCAGTTCTCCTCCAGGGAGGGCCTTTTCCCAGAAATCACGTGGTCTGAGTTGCAGGGAACTGGCGGCCACTAGAGGGCAGCAGCATCTGAGCATCTCACTATCAGGATGCCACTGTCACAGCAGGGGGGCCCTGCCCTGCCGGCTCAGCTCCAGCCTGGCTCATTCCCCTTCCGCCCTCAGATACTCTTGCTTCTATCTGACCTCTGGGTGACACCGTGGCTTCCCCAGGGAGGCCAGTTTCCTGGAGTCAGGCCTGGGACCTCTGGATTGCTGTGTACACCTGTGCATCTGCATTCCCCCACAGTGCCCACCTGATACATATTGGGTGACTTCAAATACCAGTCAAATTCTATGAAAGGAAAAAAGGAGGCAGGGAGGGAGGAAGCCCAGGCCAGGTTGCTGGATGGGGAGGGCCTCCCTTGACCACCCAGGGTGTCAACTCCTTCCTGGTCCTGAGTCCAGGGAGGGTCAGGCACTAGGTTGCAGGGGGCCCTTTTCAGCAAAGCTCTGTTCACCCCGCTCTTTCCCTGGTGCCCCTAGATGGTGGCACCAGGAAGAAGGACCACCAAGAAGCCTGGGTGGTAAGATGCCTCTTTATTGGTGCTGGAGCTGTTCCTGAGGGAGCAGGCCATGGGACCCTCATCGGGACCCTTGCCCTCAGCTACTTCCGCCTGCGGGGGATACTCTGTCCCAAGGGTACCTCTTCTGTCAGCTTCTGCAGAAGGAGAGAGAAGGTAATGATATTGGAAGCCTGGAGCTCAGACACAGTCAGCACCAGGTGACTTCTGTAGGGTGGGTTAAGAGGTGAGGCTGGGTGGAGGCTATACCTGTAACAAGCGGGCCTGGTAAGCAGGGGGATCCTCTCCAGCCAAAGGCTGGGGGCGTACGTGCAGGTAGCGCTCAGTGGCCGTCTCCAGCTCTTCCACCTCATACAAGGTGGCTGGGTCCAGCGAGTGGGCATTGATGAGGCTCACAAGATACTCTTTGTAGTGTGCCCTGGGGAGAAAAGGGAGCAGAATATCTGTTCTGTTGGCTAATATTAACTGAGTGTGTCTAACATAGCTGGACTCTGAGACACCTGGACGAACAAGATTAACAACCCACCTGTGCCCACACTGCCTGCTACTATCTACCCATGCCCTTGCCCAGAAAGCCTCCTCCCTCCCACCCACTGCAAGACCTACTGCTCCCAAGGACCCATTTTACTGCCTGGGCATGCCCTCACCACTTCTACCCACTGCCCAACACCATGCCCATGTCCTGCTGGCACTCACTGGCACAGGCCAGCATAGCCAGCTGGAGTTTCCTTGCCACAAGCTTCGTCCCTGAGCCCATTGGGAACCTCCTTCTGCTCCATCACTCGGCAGCCGCCTAAAGGTGAGGGAAGAAGGGAGCCTCTGTTGGGAGGCCAATGACCACAAAGCTCCAGAACTGGGATATCCACAAGGCAGGGAAGGCAGCCTCCAAGGAAGGGACCGAGCACAGCAACTCCTGCTTTCCCAGTGGTGCTGGTCGGTACTCAGAGGTGCCATCAATGGCAGACCATCTGATACAGAGGCAGGGACCTTGTCCCTACTTTTATCCAAGCTGGCTTTTGGCTCATAAACACATACCCTCTTGAGATAGCTTTTTTTTTTTTTTTTTTTTTTGGTTGTTATTTATCTCTTGACTAGTTAACTTATTCTGGGAAGATCTTACCTCTTTTTTTTATTTTTTTTTTTAAATAGAGACAGGGTCTCACTATGTTGTTTGGGCTGGTCTCAAACTCCTGGGCTCAAGTAATCCTCTTGCCTTAGCCTCCCAAAGTGCTGGGATTATGGGTGTGAGCCACCACCACTCCTGGCTATTGGCTACCTCTGGTTTTTTTTTTTTTTTTGAGATGGAGTTTCACTCTTGTTGCCCAGGCTGGACTGGAGTGCAATGGCACAATCTTGGCTCACTGCAATCTCCACCTCCCGGGTTCAAGTGATTCTCCTGCCTCAGCCACCCGAGTAGGTGGGATTACAGGTGCCTGCCACCACACCTTGCTAATTTTTTTGTATTTTTAGTAGAGACAGGGTTTCACCTTGTTGGCCAGGTTGGTCACGGACTCCTGACCTCAGGTGATCCACCTGCCTCGGCCTCCCAAAGCGCTGAGATTACAGGCATGAGCCACCGCGCCCAGCCACATTTTTTTTTTTTTTTTTTGAGACGGAGTCTTGCTCTGTTGCCCAGGCTGGAGTGCGGTGGCGCGATCTCTGCTCACTGCAAGCTCTGCCTCCCGGGTTCATGCCATTCTCCTGCCTCAGCCTCCCGAGTAGCTGGGACTACAGGCGCCCGCCACCACGCCCGGCTAATTTTTTGTATTTTTAGTAGAGATGGGGTTTCACTGTGTTAGCCAGGATGGTCTCGATCTGACTTCGTGATTCACCTGCCTCGGCTTCCCAAAGTGCTGGGATTACAGGCATGAGCCAATGCGCCCGGCCGGCCACCTCTATTTTTTAAAAAATAAATTTAAAACCTATAGCACCTGGAATTCCCAGCCAATCTCTCATCCAAGTACTAACCAGGCCCGAACCTGCTTAGCCTCCAAGATCAGAAAAGATCAGTCACATTCAGGGTGGTATGGACTGTAGACTTACCTCTGTCTACACTGTAAGAAGTGACAGAGGTTAGAACCATATGTAACACCTTTCTGTTGCCCTCATGGAACCTAAAACAGTGCCCTGCAACTAGCACTTCTCATTAAACACTCATTGAATTAATTAATTAATTATGATCATTTGGGAATGGGAGAAGAAAATTAGTATTAATGCCTTCTTGGGTACCAGGTTCTTTAAAGATGTCTTATGTAAAATGGCTTAGCTGCAAGGTGGATACTACCTCCATTTTACAGCGGAAGAAACAAGGCCTTGGGTCTCAATTAACTTGCCAAAGGGCATGCAACAAGTGACCCCAGACCCAAGCCTCCCCTTTACCCATCACACGGTGGGAGCCCAGCACACCATCTCCTCTTCTCAAAGGCTTGTCCTAACACTCACCTCCAGGGACTGCCCGGGCCCCAGCTGGAGGCTCTGTATTAAACATGACGTTATTGTCCTGAGGAGGAGAGACAGATGGGTGTTACATTCCCCTTGATGCCAAGTCCCTGTTGCATTTCCTAGCACGGAGCCTTTTCCATTCTTGCCCACCCTGGGCCCTGTTCCCTTCTCTCCTGGCCACCTCTGACCTGTAGCAGCTTCTGAAGCCGGAGAGCAGTCCAGTCCCGCAGGTAGAAGAGGCAGTCTCGAGGGTGGTGGCCGTGCAGGGACTTTTTCACCCTGCAGTTAGGCTCTGGACATTTCTGGCAGAAACCCAGATGGGAGAGAGGAAGTTGGAGACTGTTGGGGTCCTGGCCTCTCAGGAACCCCTGCGTGAGGGGTGTAAGGGTGAGGGGAGATGGAGACATTGGAGGAGCAAGCAAAGGGTAAGGGGATAGAGAGTTGTGCTTTACATCCCGTTGACCTCTTCTCTTCCCCGGGGCCACTCCTTAATAGCCTCTGACTCTCAAAGCCAATGGCACCCCCCACCCTTCCATCCTTTCCCCAACTCTCTGGGCTCACATTCTTGGCGTAAAAGGCATTGTAGCAGCCGCTGCAGAACTGGTGGCGGCACTGGGTACAGTGAAAGTGCATGCAGCCTCCTCGGGCCAGGGCGTACGAGAACTTGCATTTGGGGCAGTCTGCAAAGGACAAGAGGTCAGGGCTGGAGCTGCCGCTGCAACTCAAGGCCCTCAGGAAGAGAGCTGCTGGCAATGACAGGCTTCTGAGCAAACAGGCCAAGTAGGGAGGCCTTACCAATGCCGTTTTCCTGAAGATACATTGCTAGGCCTTGGGCCTGGTATTCTGGGTCGTTCATGCGTTTCCAGTTCTGGAAGTCCTCACAGCTCCGACCTCGGTGCTGCTCCTCCCACTGCCAGAGGGAAAGTAGGAGCTTTCCCTACGTGGGAGCTCTATCCCATCCCCTGGCCTTTCTTGCTGGCCCCTCCACTCACATCCAGTGGTTCCCCAGCTTGGTTTATGTCACTGCCACCTACCATTTGCTCAGATCTCAAAATGAGAGGCCATCCTTGGTCCTTTCATTTTCTCCTACCACCTCACACTCCTTTTGCCTTGTTTCCACCCCACAGACCATCTCAACCATATCCCCTTTTCCTTCATCCCTACTGCTACCACTTTACTCCAGGCCACCATCAGACCATGCCTCAATTGCTTGCCTCGGTTACTAGTCTCTCTGTTTCCCATTCCTGCTCCCCTAGGGTCAATTCTCCCCATGGCTGTCAAAAGTCCTTCAAAACTGTAAGTCAGGTAGCTTCCACAGTATTGGTGGTGTTTTGGTTCTGTGGTAGTCTCAGGTGTTCACTTTATTTCAGACATGATGCAGATGAAATTTTTTTCGTATCAAATATTACACTTCTTTTTTTTTTTTTTTGAGACGGAGTCTCGCTCTGTCACCCAGGCTGGAGTGCAATGGCGTGATCTTGGCTCACTGCAGCCTCCACCTCCTGGGTTCAAGCGATTCTCCTGCCTCAGCTTCCAGAGTAGTTGGGATTACAGGCACATGCCACCACACCCGGCTAATTTTTGTATTTTTAGTAGAGACGGGGTTTCACCATATTGGGAGGCTGGTCTTGAACTCCCAACCTCAAGTGATCCACCCACCATGGCCTCCCAAAGTGCTGGGATTACAGGCGGAAGCCACCATGCCTAGCCAAATATTACACTTCTTAAAAGATAAATGTGGCTGGGCATAGTGGCTCATGCCTGTAATCCCAGTACTTTGGAAGGCTGAGGCGAGGGATCACTTGAGACCAGGAGTTGGAGGCTGCAGTGAGCTGTGACTGCACCAGTGGACCCCACCCTGGGTGAGAGTGAGTTCTTGTCTCTAAAAATAAATAAATAAATAAATAAATAAATAAATAAATAAATAAACGAAAGATAAATGAGATAGTATCACCCTTGCTTTATCTCAGAATGAAGGCAGACGGACGCCTGCTTCACGTGGCCTCCAGGGCTCTACAGACCTGGCAGCTGGCTTCTCTCTGACCACCTGCCATTCCCACCTTGCTTTCCAGGCTCCAGCCATACAACACTTTTTTCTGACTCTGGCCTTTCCATGTGTTGTTCTTTCTCTCCCAAATGCTCTTTGCATAGCTGGCTTCTTTTTAATGTTTAGGCCTGAGCTTAAACCATTTTAGAGAAGACTTGTCTGACCTCTCTACCCTAAGTAGGTCCGCTCTGTTACCCTGATCTCAGGTTCCTGTTTGTTTTCTTCATAGAATTTACGCCTATGTATAATTAGTTCCTCTGGCTTACTTTCTTTCCTTCCTTCCTCCTCCCCTTTCCTTTCCCTCCCGATTTCCTCCCTCCCTCTGCTTCCCTTTCTCCTTGTGCCTAGTCTTTCTGACTAGTCTGTAAGCTCTTTTGACCTCAGAGCTCATGTCTGTTTTGCTCTCCAGTACACAAACTCCCCTGAGTCTAACACAGTACCTGGCAGTAGCTCAGCAAGTATTTCTGAAAGGATCAATGTGCCTCACCTGGCGCTTGCAGCGCACACAGAAGGTCTGGTGACACTGGGGACAAGTTGCCTCCAGCTGCTCACGCTCATATATGAAGCCAAAGGAGCACTGGAAGTGCAAGAGCATAAAGTTATCAAAGGCCTGACCTGGAACCATCCCCTGCCCCTCCACAGTAGCTCCCCTGGGCAGGCCACTTACCTGGGCACACCACAAGAACTTGGGGTCCCGCATCAGCACACCCTCGGTCAGCTTCTTATGGAACAATGCATAGGCATCTGGCTCTAGGCTCTCTCGAAGCTGGGGACAGGATGCAGAGGTGGTGGGTGGGAGGGTTCCTGTTCAAAGCTCAGGGTACCTGAGTCCTAGAGGGGCTGCAGTACCTGGATGTCAAGGGTAGAGAAGTAGCTGAGCAACTGTGTGTCATCGGTGAGGTCGGGGCGGCCACAGGCAGGGCACACCATGTCTGTGATGTGCTTCTCCTTCAAGGCGATGGTGAAGTGCTGGCGGAAGCAGTCAGGACAGATGGTGCACTCACAGGAAGTCAGGGACTGCATCTGGAGGGTGAGGGGTTGGAAGGGAGGGGTCAGAAGCCACAGCTGCCAGGCTAGGGAAGAGGCAGTGGCCAGGTGTCCACTAAGAAATCAGGGTCTAATTAACAACTGGGCAGGGTTAACAGCCTCAAGTGCCAGCAGGGGCCAGGCAGGCAACCTAAACATCTGAAGACAGTCGGGTGGAGGAAAATAGACAATGGTGACACCTAAGGTAAAGGCAAAAGTGCCTATAAAAACATTCATATTCCATTAAATATACAAATAACATGCTTGAAATGACAAAACTATAGAGGTGGAGAACAGATTCATGGTTGCCAGGTGACTAGAAGTGGGGGCAGAAGGGTATAACTAAAGAGGTACATGAGAGAGTTCCTTTGTGGTGATGAAACAATCTGTATCTTGATTATGGTGGTGGTTATATGTATCTATACGTGGGACAGAATTGCATAGAACCACACATACACACAGCGGCATATCCATGAGAAAAATGAACAAGACCTGTAGTATAGCTAACATTGGAGCAATGTCTTATTTCTTGGTCTTGATATTGTACTATAATTATATAAGAAGTCACCACTGGGGGCCGGGCACGCTGGCTCACACCTGTAATCCCAGTACTTTGGGAAGCCAAGGCGGGCGCATCACTTGAGGCTAGGAGTTCGAGACCAGCCTGGCCAACATTGTGAAACCTTGTCTCTACTAAAAATACAAAAATTAGGCCAGGCACCATGGCTCATGCCTGTAATCCCAGCACTTTGGGAGGCTGAGGCAGGCGGATCACCTGAGGTCTGGAGTTCCAGACCAGCCTGACCCGTCTCTACTAAAAATACAAAATTAGCCAAGTGTGGTGGCGCATGCCTGTAATCCCAGCTACTCGGGAGGCTGAGGCAGGAGAATCACTTGAACCCGGGAGGCGGAGGCTGCAGTGAGCCGAGATCACACCATTGCACTCCAGGCTGGGCAACAAGAGCAAAACTCTGTCTAAAAAAAAAAAATTAGCCGGGCATGATTGCAGATGCCTGTAATCACAGCTACTCGGGAGGCTGGGACAGGAGAATCGCTTGAACGGGGAGGCAGAGGTTGCAGTGAGCCATGATTGCGTGACTGCGCTCCAGCCAGGGCAACAGAGCGAGACTCCGTCTCAAAAAAATGTCATCGCTGAGTGAAGGTTAGTGAAAAATACACAGGACTCTATGCACTATTTTTGAAACTTCCTGTAGATCCTACAATTATTTATTTATTTAATTTATTTTGAGACAGAGTCTCACTCTGTCGCTCAGACTGGAGTGCCGTGGCGCAATCCTGGCTCACTGCAACCTCTGTCTCCCAGGTTCAAGAGATTTTCCTGCCTTAGCCTCCCAAGTAGCTGGGATTACAGGCACCCACTACCACACCTGGCTAATTTTTGTATTTTTTGTAGAGACAGGGTTTCACCATGTTGGTCAGGCTGGTCTCGAACTCCTGACCTCAGGTGATCCACCCACCTCAGCCTCCCAAAGTGCTAGGATTACAGGTATGAGCCACTGCACCTGGCCAACTTTATTTATGTATTTTATTATTTTTTTTAATTAATTTTTTTTTTGAGACGGAATCTCATTCTGTCGCCCAGGCTGGAGTGCAGTGGCACGATCTTGGCTCACTGCAACCTCCACCTCCCAGGTTCAAGCGATTCTCCTGCCTTAGCCTCTCGAGTAGCTGGGATTACAGGCGCACGCCACCACACCTGGCTAATTTTTGTATTTTTAGTAGAGACGGGGTTTCACCACGTTGACCAGGATGGTCTCAATCTCTTGACCTCATGATCCACCCACGTTGGCCTCCCAAAGTGCAGGGATGACAGGCGTGAGCCACCATGCCCGGACCTTTATTTATTTTTTTAGAGATGGGAGTCTTGTTTTGTTGCCCATGCTGGTCTCTAATTCCTGGCTTCAAGGTATTCTCCCACCTCAGCCTCCCAAAGCTCTAGGACTACAGGCATGAGGCATCATGCCCAGCAAAATTCTTTTTGAAAACATAGCCACAGTAGCACTGTCACACACACACACAAAAATGAACAGTAATTCTTTTTTTTTTTTTTTTAAGACGGAGTCTTGCGCTGTTGCCCAGGCTGGAGTGCAGTGGCGCAATCTCCGCTCACTGCAAGCTCCGCCTCCCGGGTTCACGCCATTCTCCTGCCTCAGCCTCCTGAGTAGCTGGGACTACAGGCGCCTGCCCCACACCCAGCTAATTTTTTACATTTTTAGTAGAGATGGGGTTTCACCGTGTCAGCCAGGATGGTCTCGATCTCTTGACCTCATGATCGGCCTGCCTTGGCCTCCCAAAGTGCTGGCATTAGAGGCGTGAGCCACCGCGCCCAGCCTGGTAATTCTTTAATATCAGCAAATATCCAGTTTATAGGAATAAGCCCTTCTTAGTTCCTGAGACTCGACGTACTCTAGGTCAGAGTAGTTAGACTGGCTCTGTATGTGTTTTATTTTGGTTTTACTCTGTATTTAAAATAATTGTAGAGGTCAAGAGTTCGAGACCAGCCTGGCCAATATGGCGAAACACTGTCTCTACTAAAAATACAAAAATTAGCCGAGTGTGGTGGCGGGTGCCTGTAATCCCAGCTACTCAGGAGGCTGAGGCAGGAGAATTGCTTGGAGGAGGCAGAGGTTACAGTGAGCCGAGATCACGCCATTGCACTCCAGCCTGGGGGCAAAGGTGAAATTCCATCTAAAAAAAATAAATAAGTAAATAAATAAATAAAGTTTTACGTTTTAGAGATATATACGGAAACATTTATAAACTATATTATGCCTGATATTTGATATCATAATAGCCATCTGTGTATATATGTGAAATAAAGACTGATCATGTTTGTTGACAATTGCTGAAGCTTGATGACAAATACACTGGAAGTGGAGGGGTTGCAGGGGGGTATGAGAATTTGTTATACAGTGTAGTACAATTTTTCTACTATTGCATGTTTGAAAATTTCCATAATAGAACATTGTTTTAAAAGGGAGAAGATAAGCCTGTTCCTGACCTCCCCCTCCCAGGAGCCTTCAGGGGTATATGGGCAACTGAAGAGCAGAAGACAGGATCAGAGATGGAGACTGGGGTAGGATGGGAGTCCAAAAGAATAGAGTAATTCTTGGACCAGGTATCGTGGGGAGGGACTTACCCGGTTGTGGGGCAGGGCCCAGCCACACACGGCACACTCCTGGGCAAGCAAGCGGCGCAGGAAGGCCCGGTCCTGGCTGTGCCTCACAGCTTCTACCACATCCCCCAACTCATAGTTCCTGGGTGTCTCCTGCAGCAGTGACAGTGCCAGCTCTGCCCGGCCCCAGCTGGGGAGTGCGTAGACTGCCAAAAGCCGCCTGACCAGGCTCTGCAATATGATTCAGGTGGAGGGGGGAAGTGCTGTCAGACTCCAGGGACCCTTCCCCTCAGCTCCCTCTTGCTCCTCTAGGTGGACCCTTGGGCTTCTTGCCTCCTCCCAGCACCTGCTTGTCCGGCCCATCCCAGGAAGGGGTGGGCTCAGGGCCACTGTCCCAGAGGCGCTGGCGGAAGGGCTCTAGGCGTTGGCGCTGTAGCTCAGTCAGGGCCCGTGACACATCACCTCCGTGCTGGAACAATGCCTGGAGAGACCCCTCCTCAGGCCCAAAGCCTAGAGACTGGAGCTCCTGCACCTGCAAGATGGGAGTGGCGAGGGGGAATGAAGTGGGAAAGCAAGCAAGGGAGAGTGTGAGAGATGCAGACTCTCGACCCTATCCCATATCCAGCACAGCTGATACCTTCCTTCGCCTGGTCCTCACACACTCCTCCACAGCTTCATCAAGGTTGCCATGACGATCCAGCCAGGCTCTCCGGGCCTCCTGACAGGAAAAGGCACCCAGCCCAGGGTCCTGCTGTCCAGCCAGCTCTGCCACCATCTCCAGCACGTAGGGCAGTTCTGAGCGCAACCACTGCAGAGGCACCTCAGTGCCCGAGTACTGCAGAGCTGAGAAGATCTCCTCTGGACAGGCACCTGCGGCTTCCCCTTCCTAAGGCACAGTCCCGCCCATCAGGAGGGGCACCCTTCACCCACCCTCAGCCTGAACTAAGATGGTGACAGTGGCTCAGCTCAGACATATGGATCATGTCATCAGTGTACAGCATGGTAACTGCCTCAGTAACAGGCAGCTGCTGCTAACAATAACAAGATTCATAGAAACTATTAACCACCTGCAGCATCTCCTTTCCCAGACCAGCTCAGCCCTACCTCATCTCAGGCCCAGTCCTTACCTGGATCATGCTCACTAGCTGGAGGCCTTCCTCCCGCATCTTGTCTTGGCGCTGCTTCTCAGGATCTCCACAGGAACTGGGCAGGGGGGCACTAAGGCGTCGTGGGGGCCCAGGCTTGGGGGGTCCCTTTTCCAAAGAGCTGGCATAGGGCCGGGGGGCATGTTGTACTGGAATGGGGCTACTAGTCCGGTTGCACATAACACACACCCAGCCAGGGCTCGAGTTGCAGAAGGTACAGTGAATACAGTACCAGACTTGACTCTGGGCAGAGGCCAGCAAAGCATCCCCCTGCTGGGAAGGCAGAGAGAATTATCCCTTTGACTGGCTGGCTGAAGTTCACAACAGAAATACAGGGAGTTGGGAGGAACTGAAGGAAAACATGGGATAGGGAAGAGAATGCCTGAGGTAACACACGATAAAGAACTGGGAAGGCCAGTTACCTGAAGGGGTTGCAGGCAAATGCCAGCATCTCGGGAATCCACCACCAAGCTGGGAGGCTGGGCCAGCCGAGGTCGCTCACATATGGAACAGAGCACAGCAGCTGCCTCATTCTCAAAGGTACAGCTCTGGCAGGCCCACCGACCCCGTGCAAGATCAGGTTCTAGGCCTCCAGTTCCTTGGGGACCCTCAGTTCCCAACCCCAACCCCTTACAGCCTCGGGGCCGATCACAGGCCACACAGAGCACTGCCCAAGGCTCATTTAGCATGGCACAGGCAGCACAGTGCCAAGGCAAACGAGCACTTGCAGGATTAGGGGAAGAAAGAGAGCTGTCTCCCAGGGCCAGCAGGGAGGTCGACTGGGGCCGTGGTTGGGCTGAGGCAGGTAAACTGTAATGGAAAAGCAGACACGGCCTGCTGAAGTGGCACCTGGTGCCTGGATCCCTCACCTCTAAGCATTCCCCATTTCCTGGGTAACAACACATGTCACTGGCCTTTGCACACATTGTCCGTCTCGAATACTCCTATACCCATAGCCTATGCAACATTTAAATGACAGCTTAAAGCTCACTTCTTCCTAGTAGATACTGCTAACACACGGCCTGACCTACACTAGGTGTTTAAAATATTGCCACCTGATTCAGCTGACCCTTCAGACTAGGTTGCAAACCACCTATTACCATAACAACCTGGGTTACTGCATTTGCTACCTGCTTGATGTGTATGTCTATTATCTCCTTCAGGGTTCTGACTGGCTACTTGTCCTCTATTAAACAGTCTTTAGCACAGAAACTGGCAGGTAGTCCATAATCAAGTGATCTTAAGTTCTCTAAATTTCACTCCCACCCAGAAGAGAAGCCCTCTCACCTGGGGCTCAGGTGGGTACCCTGCAGGACCCCAGGCAGGGTCTGGCGGAGGTGATGAGCACGGGATGGGTGTCCATGGAACAGGTGGTCACAGGCTGGACACAGGGCCTGTTTACAGGATGGGCAGTGCAGTGTGCCTGGGGCAGAACCACAGAGGAAGCAGGGACCAGGAGTGGAGCCTGGAGAGCAGGAGAGATGGAACATCTTTCCAAAAAAGACCAGGTTACATCTGAATCTGCTGTGGATGGGGGCAAATCACAAGACTACTTTTTAAACATCTGGACCCAAGGAAACAATTTTAATCTCTTTTAAAAAACAAAGAGGCCGGGCGTGGTGGCTCACGCAGGTAATCTTAGCACTTTGGGAGGCTGAGGCGGGTGGATCACTTGAGGTCGGGAGTTCCAGACCAGCCCGACCAACATGGAGAAACCCCATCTCTACCAAAAATACAAAATTAGCCGAGCGCGGTGGCGCATGCCTGTAATCCCAGCTACTCGGGAGGCTGAGGCAGGAGAATCGCTTGAACCCGGGAGGTGGAGGTTGCGGTGAGCGGAGATCGCACCATTGCACTCCAGCCTGGGCAACAAGAGCAAAACTCCGTCTTAAAACAAACAAACACAAAGGAAGATAACCAAGAAGACAGAGGAGCATCCCAAATTTCCATCAATATAGCTTCCTACTTGGTCCCCAATTTAGGACCAATAATACCTGGGACAGAGGGTGTGGTGAGGGGGCCAGGAGCAATCTCTCTCAATAGGGGGTCAAATTCTGAAAGCTGCAGCATCTGAAAAAGAAAGGGCAGGGAATGAACAAGGGTTTAGGGACACAGAGTCTCACAATTCCTGTTTCCTTTGTACACCAGCCCCTTTCCTGCCTTCCTTACATCATCTTCAACCTTGTCTTCCAACAGCTGCTCCAGTGCCTGCTGTCTTGGATGAGTATTCTGCAATAATACAGATAAAAACGGTTTCCACCTAGACCCCTAGAACAAAGCCCTCCCTCTAAGCCCTGGTCCCTTAACATTCACAGAAGGAAAATCAGCACCCGGAGCTCCCAGAATGCTGAACTATGCCCATAGTTCAGCAGCACGGGGGTCCTCAAACTTACTTGAGTTAGGCTGGGCTCCCCAGCCCTGGTGCATAAGTCCATCAAGACTAGAGGAGCATCTCACCTGCAATAGCAGGCTGAGCTCTGTCCGAAGCAGCAGTACTTCCAGTGTGACTGTAGCAACCTGGTGCTCATCTGGCTCCTCCTGCCCTTCGGGGAAGCTCAACCCATCTGGTTGCTCCTCTGTGTAGCCATATAATCGCAGCACATCTCGGCCCCCCTGCCACACATTCAAACGAGTCACCACCCAGGAGGTTTCCTGCCTAGTAGGGCTGGACCCCTTCCCATTCAGCACAACCTCAGGCCTTTTCTAGCCAAACCCCAGCCCCCTCTCCCATAAGGCCAGGGGATTCACCTGCACAGCATCCACCGTGCTGCGAAAGACAGGGTTATTAAACTTGACACCGCGCCAGTACCGAGGCCGCTGAGGGCTGAGAAGGTTGCGGCCATATTTCTCCAGGATGTTCAGAGCCGTGGACAGGGTGTTGAGGTAGTTTCGGGGCTGGGAGCAAGGAGAGCAGAGAGGTGTGAGCGTGGCCTGGGCCTCAGGCCCTGGTGTCCCCCTTCCAAGCGGGGCCGGGCCTCACCTCCCCATGAGCGTTGCAGCGGACAAGGCGTGCGGCGTCCAGCTGCAGGTAGCGGGCGGCTAGCGGTAGAGAGCTGGCTAGTAGCGGCCGGAGCTGCTCCAGGGAAAACGCCTGCCCGGAATCCCTCCTCAGGGCGCTCGCCAGCTCCTCGCGGGCCACCAGGAAGGCCCGCTCCTCTTTCTCCCCCGGCATCCTGAGGCAGGAGTCAGCCCCAGCCTCTCCGCCCGCCAGGACCCGGCGCGGGCAGCGCGCGGCCCGAGCGCCGCCCCTCCCGTCTGGTGCCCGGCTTTGAGGCCCACCCCGGCCCACGCAGCCGCCCCAGGTCACTCAGACCACGGTCACTCTCCAGCCCCCGGCCCAGCGCCAGGGTTGGCCGAGAACAGGAAGTACTAGGAGAGAGGGTGGGACTGCGACCCAATTTCGGAGGAACGGGCGGGGCTTAAGGTTAAGGTTGGAGAGGTGTCAGGAAACCAGGGGGCGCGGCCAAGAGGGAGGGCCAGGTCCCAACCAATGAGAAGGCAAATGGCTCCTGGCTCCTCCCTCAGAGCGCCCCAGCATCTTCCCTCAGTCAAGCGCTCTTCCCCGCCTTCCCCCAATCTGGTTCCACCCCTTCCGGATAGCTGCAGGCGCGGGGTTATCCTATTCAGCTCAAAACCTTTCTTTTTCTAGCTGGACCAGTCCGGTACGCTCCGGGCCTCACCGAGGAAGTCCCACCCTGCAGGGGAACCGACTCTGGCCGGCCCTAACCCCTCTCGAACGAGTCCCGCCCCATCTCCGGTCTGTCCTGAAGGCAGAGGGAAGACCCTCACCCAACCCCTGCCCGCTCTCTTCTAAGAGCTGCTAGTCCTTCTCCACCCCAGGCGCTCCCTCTGGCTGCCCCTCCCACTCGCTCTGATCTCTCTCCGTCCGCTACTTGCGGTCGAGCCTTCTTGGGGGAGCCCCGCCACTGAATACCCCCTTTGCCATACTCCCACCTTTCTTACCCCAACCCTGGACTTCCAGTTGGCCCTAGCTATAAGCCCCGCCCCTCTCCGAGGGACAGCCCCCGCTCCAGTCTCCGCGGTCCCACTTACCCTAGCCCCTCCCTCGGGCAGCCCCTGGGCTGTGACCCAGCCAGCACCGCCTCTCCTAGTGGCAACTGGCTGGGAATGGCTGAGGGGCTACCTACTGCTTGCGGCCTGCCAGGGGGCGGAAAGAAGAAAGGGGGCGGGGTTGAGGGGGGCGGGCCTGGACCTGGGGAGTGAAAGCGAAAGCCCGGGCGACTAGCCGGGAGACCAGAGATCTAGCGACTGAAGCAGCATGGCCAAGCCGTGTGGGGTGCGCCTGAGCGGGGAAGCCCGCAAACAGGTAATGGGGAATCGGAGGCCAGGAAGGGGTCATAGAACCCTCTTGGGTGGAGGCCAAGTTGGGTGGTTCAGGGGACCAAAGCAGTGCCAGAGAGCTCCCCCAATCTCGCTAGTGCCTTCACTTCTCGGGGATTCCCAGATTCCTGCCTTCTGACTGCAGTGAGCAGGAGCTTCCAGGGAAAACTAGTTTGTGGTGAGAAAGGCCTGAGCCACAGTTCGAGGGCACCCTGTTGTGGGTGGAAGCTTTTGACAACCCAGACCCTTAACCAACATCCGGGTACTGCTCTCTGTGTAGGTGGAGGTCTTCAGGCAGAATCTTTTCCAGGAGGTAAGTCTCTGGATTTGAGCGATTTGACCCAGAATCTTGGACCAATACTTGAGGATAACAGCCTCTCAGAATGACCCCCCCAAGTCACCCTAGACTTAACCCTACTTCCCTTACCAAGCCTTCACCCAAAGTAACCCCGGAATTATTGATAGCTACCTTTAATCTGACCTTTCTTATGACTCTCCTGACTTCTGGCACTTCTCCCGTCTTTTGATGTGGAGGAAAAAAACCATGGCTTCCAAAGCAGGAATATCACAGTCCTAACCTTGGTTCTGCCACTTACCAGCTTGGGCAAGTCCTTTCATTTTCAGGTCTTCAGTTTCCTCATTTGCAAGTCTTGGACCCAGTGATTTCCAAAGGCCCTTCCAGTTCCATTTGTCAGACATCTCATTGAGCATATTCTGTGATTCCCCTCCCTTGCAATGTAACCCACAGGCTGAGGAATTCCTCTACAGATTCTTGCCACAGAAAATCATATACCTGAATCAGCTCTTGCAAGTGAGTAGTGTGGGCCCCTTCTGCCCCATCCTATGTCCTCTGTCCCCTTTGCCCACCCTCTCTAGCTAACAACTGGATTCAGCATGCAGAGAATAGTTTCAAATAGTGGATTAGGAACATTAGGATGGCGTGAGGCATGAGCCTAGGTTGGGAGGCAGAGTGCAAGTGGGATGTATGGAGGGAAGGCTGTGACCTAGGATGAAGGGAAGAGGCTGGGCAGCCCTTGACAGTGAGCTCTGTGCAGGAGGACTCCCTCAATGTGGCTGACTTGACTTCCCTCCGGGCCCCACTGGACATCCCCATCCCAGACCCTCCACCCAAGGATGATGAGGTGAGGCACTCAGGGTGCAGGACTTGGACTATAAACCCAATGGAGAAGATAGCCCTTCAACCTCTGTGACTTTTCTAAAGCTACTTTCCCCCCTTTTTGCCTTAGATGGAAACAGATAAGCAGGAGAAGAAAGAAGGTAAGAGAGAGAAGAGGTGACTAGGGAAGGGGTGATGGCACACTGACTACTGGATGAGAAAGGGCCTGAATCCCCTCTTTCTCACAGTCCCTAAGTGTGGATTTCTCCCTGGGAATGAGAAAGTCCTGTCCCTGCTTGCCCTGGTTAAGCCAGAAGTCTGGACTCTCAAAGAGAAATGCATTCTGGTAAGCCTGGGAAATTGGGGAAGCAGAAAGAGAAGACACACAAGGTGAGGCCCTGGACTCCTCCGTAGATACAAGTCCTTCATACAGAGACCTAGTCCTGAAAAAGAAAACTTCCTTCTGTGCCTTGGGCTTAGATCCCCTTTGTTCTCCTCGTTCTGTTAGACCTCTCTTATCACAACGGTACCCCCAAAATTAGAGACTGTGCAGTATCCACTCTGTAACCTCAGAACCTACTGCTGTATTGGGTTCATAGTAGAGGTGGTATGATATAGTGAGTGAATTGTTTTAAAAGATTGGACCCTAGAGAGAGACTGCTTAGGTTCAAATCGTGATTCTATCAGTTACCTAGCTGGTAGCCTTAAGTAAGTCACTTAGACATTCTGTGACTCAGTTTTTTCATCTGTTAAATGGGTACAATAAATACATATCTCTGAAGGTTGCTGCGATGATTACATGAAATAAATACATGGCACAGTACCTGGTATGTAATAAGTACCCAATTAAATATAACTTTTTTTAGGAAGTGACAGTAATAGGACGAACTCAGTATGTTTGTTGAATGATTCTTACATGATACCTCTTAACACAGGTGATTACATGGATCCAACACCTGATCCCCAAGATTGAAGATGGAAATGATTTTGGGGTAGCAATCCAGGTAAGAAAAGGGTAACTGAAGATACTTAGAGTGGGGAGAGCCTCGGGGGGTGAGCTAGACATGAACCAGGAGGAGGAGGAAGATAGTGTATGAAATGGGGAGGACATGAAGTGTTGTCTTTGCCTCCCGTGTTACCACAGGAGAAGGTGCTGGAGAGGGTGAATGCCGTCAAGACCAAAGTGGAAGCTTTCCAGACAACCATTTCCAAGTGAGGGCAGCTGGAGGACCAGCATTGGGGGCAGTAGGAGCATTTCTTTGGGACCCCCAGAGCTGGGCAGCCCTATCAGGATGATGGGAGACTTTGGGAAGGGTCTGAGGGAGTACATCTCCCTGAACACTCATTCCTGTGGTATTCCCTTGCTTCTGGCAGGTACTTCTCAGAACGTGGGGATGCTGTGGCCAAGGCCTCCAAGGAGACTCATGTAGTGAGTGGATAGTCCACCAGCCTTTTAGCTGGGGGTGGGACGAGGAGGTGTGGAGGAAGAAGTCCTCCTTGTCTTGTTTGTGACTTTCCCAATGTGGAGAATATTAAGCTAAAAGCATTGCCTAGAAAAACTGGTTTGGGCTTCAACAACCTTGACCCTTTTCTCTGCTCAGTCCTTTGGGATCCTATTTCTTGGTGCTAAGAAGGGGTTCATTCTCAAGTTAACCTATTTCCTATAAAAGGAAACCAGACTCATGTCCCAGCCTCCCATGGGACTGACTCAGCTTTGCCTCCCACATTGCAGATGGATTACCGGGCCTTGGTGCATGAGCGAGATGAGGCAGCCTATGGGGAGCTCAGGGCCATGGTGCTGGACCTGAGGGCCTTCTATGTGAGTGTGGAGTAAGGCTTTAGGGGAGGTGGATGAGTGGGGGCAGGCAGGGGATTGGCTAAGAACCTGACTCTTGCACTCTGGCCTTCTCCCAGGCTGAGCTTTATCATATCATCAGCAGCAACCTGGAGAAAATTGTCAACCCAAAGGGTGAAGAAAAGCCATCTATGTACTGAACCCAGGACTAGAAGGAAAATAAATGATCTATATGTTGTGTGGATTCCCTTCTGGCGTGTGTCATTCATTCAAAAAGCATTTATTGAGTGGCACCTATGTCCAGCCTGAAGATGAATGTGGTGGGAAGGGGTGGGTGTCACAAAGACAAAGATGACTTAGATGCCCACTGTAATCTTGACTGTGAGAAAGAGGGGATTCAAGCCCTTTCTCATCCAGTAGTCAATGTGCCATCTCCCCTTCCCTAGTCACCTCTTATCTCACTTACCTTCTTTCTTCTCCTGCTTATCTGTTTCCATCTAAGGCAAAAAGGGGGGAAAGTAGCTTTAGAAAAGTCACAGAGGTTGAAGGGCTATCTTCTCCATTGGGTTTATAGTCCAAGTCCTGCACCCTGAGTGCCTAGGGTGGGGATTGTTACATGCCATGGCAGCCATGCAGATAACCTGTATTTTGGAATGTAACAGTATTATTTTCATCCAGAGGTCTCAGGAATTATTGGAAGAGATGGCATTTGCACAGAGCCCTTATGGGAATAATCAGGCTTTGGATAGACAAGGAGAAAGTTCTGTGGTCAACATCAGGAATGAAGAAAGAAAGAATCCTCATCAGTTCAGGAAAAGCCTAGAAGGAGAATAAGGTTTCACTGGGAGAACTATGGAGAACTACGGATGAATGATTGGACTCCCCCCACCCTTTTTTTTTTTTTTTTTTGAGATGGAGTCTTGCTCTGTTGCCCAGGCTGGAGTGCAATGGCACGATCTCAGCTTACTGCTACCTCCGTCTCCCGGGTTCAAGCAATTCTCCTGCCTCAGCCTCCCGAGTAGCTGGAATTACAGGCATGTGCCACCACACCTGGCTAATTTTTTTGTATTTTTAGTAGAGACGGGGTTTCGCCATGTTGGCCAGGCTGGTCTCGAACTCCTGACCTCAGGTGATCCACCCACCTCGGCCTCCCAAAGTGCTGGGATTACAAGGCGTGAGCCACCGCGCCGGGCCTGGACTCCTTCTTAAGGGCTAGGAGGGGAAAAAATGCTTCCAAGGCACTGTGGTGAAGGAAATACATCGCAGGACATTATGGGAAGGATGAATCTGTAAGTTTTTCTTACTGTCCTCCTCCATACCCCCTTCAGCCAATCACTGTCTTTATCTCTGCTTTTCAAGATTCAGCCCTGGGCTGGTGGTAGAGACAAGGGTTCCTTTGCTGTGATCTTGCTGTAAACTCCATGGGATTGTTCTTTAATTCAGGGCCTTATCCTGTCATAAAATATGAGATAAGAATGTGCTGCGAAGCACTAGACAGGCTGGAAGCCTGCCCCCATACATATCTCATTAAATCCTTAAAGGAACATGGGCAAAAGATAAACCAAGGGCAAGAAAACCTGCAGTCGCGAAGGCAACACGGCCCATTAGTAAGTGACAGAGCCGATCTAGAGTACAGAGCCACTCATCCCATAATAGGCGCAAAGCGGTCTGCTTTGCCCGCAGCGCTCCGGGACACCCGGCTACGGGCTAGCGCTCCATCCTCGTGGCTCGGCGGAGCCGGTGGTAGTGGGCAACACAGGTAACAGGCAAAGCCAACCACCAACCGAGAGCGGAAGTCGGGGAACCTAGCCAATAAGAGTGCGGGCAATTTTCTGTGCTTCGCAATGGTGGGTTCTTTCCAGTCTGCTGGAGACAAAGGCGGGGCAACGTTGGGGCGCGGCCGCTGATTGGACAAATTGAAAGCCTTTAGCCCTATCAAGGAGCACCACGTGGGCGGGACTCCAGGAGCCAGTTCTGCAGGGAGCTGCAGCTTGGTCTGTCTCCCAGGCAGGCGCAGAGTCGCGGCCGCCAGCTAGGGGCGCGGGAAGGCGGGGCTCGGATGCAATCGGGACCTCCTCCTGGGCTGGGCCGGGGGCGGACTCCCGGACCCAGGGCGCCGGGAGCCGGCGGGTTACCTGCGAGTCGAGTTAGCGTTGTCGCCGAACCGAAGTGAGAGGGCACGGGGAAGGGTCAAAGAGCGTGCCGAAGCGCTGGAGGGAGCTTCACGGACGCGAGCTAGGCACCGGCTCGCCTAATCCGGTACTAATCCGGCTTGCTGCTTCCCGTCCAGGCCTCGCTCGCCATGGGGGAAGTGGAGATCTCGGCCCTGGCCTACGTGAAGATGTGCCTGCATGCTGCCCGGTACCCACACGCCGCAGTCAACGGGCTGTTTCTGGCGCCAGCGCCGCGGTCTGGAGAATGCCTGTGCCTCACCGACTGTGTGCCCCTCTTCCACAGCCACCTGGCCCTGTCCGTCATGTTGGAGGTCGCCCTCAACCAGGTGCCTCCGTTGGATGCCCATCCCCCACCGCGAACCCACCCAACACCCCAGCCCAAGTTCATCCCCGGTCCCTTGGCAGCAGTGCGCATCCACAAAGCCAGCGGCACAATTTAATTACTGATGGCCCCTTTCCTACGACAGGTGGATGTGTGGGGAGCACAGGCCGGTCTGGTGGTGGCTGGTTACTACCATGCCAATGCAGCTGTGAACGATCAGAGGTGAGTGGCGCAGCCAGAGGAAGAAGGAAAGGATTATGGCGGGTTGGGGATTGGAGGAATAGAGGGCGAGGATGCGTGGGGCAGTGGGCGGGGCGGGGGCGCACAAGATGAACCAAGGTCGTTCCTTTTATCTTTCCTTCATCAAACGCTTAGGAGCAGGGGCTTTACACCAGGCACTATGCTGGGTACTGGAGTGAGGGAATATAAAGATGAATAGGACAGAGCCCTGCCCTGGAGTGCCGTTGGGGCGGGGAGGACAACTGTGTATCAACAGACTGATTTTTTTTTTTTTTTTTTTTTTTTTTTTGAGACGGAGTCTCCCTCTGTCTCCCAGGCTGGAGTGCAGTGGCGCAATCTCAGCTCACTGGAACTTCCACCTCCTAGATTCAAGCGATTCTTCTGCCTCAGCCTCCCGAGTAGCTGGGATCACAGATGAGCGCCACCATCCCCGGCTAATTTTTTTTATTTTTTAAATTTATTATTATTTTTTATTTTTAGTAGAGATGGGGTTTCGCCATGTTGGCCAGGCTGGTCTAGAACTTGACCTCAGGTGATCCACGCGCCTCGGACTCCCAAAGTGCTGGGATTACAGGCGTGAGCCACCACTCTCGGCCAACAGACTGATCTTGCTTTAACTGAGGTGTCCCCCAGGGGCTGAAAGAACAGAGAAATCCCAACCAGCAACTTCAAAAATAAGGCAGTTTCCTTATATATATACATATAGGAAAAGACAATTTTATATATATATATATATATATAAATATATAAATCATATACATGAAGCAATTAGAGGTACTGTTTTGTAATCTGCGTTTCTCCCTCACTTAATAAATACTTGACATCATCCCATTTCCACACCAAGATCTACCTTTCCCTAACAGCTATATAGTCTGAATATGAATGTACTGTAATTTATTTAATACTTTAAACATTGAGGTTGTTTCCAGTGTTTTATTACAGACACTGTCCTATGATTACCGTAAATTCTTTATAAGTAGAATTTCTGGGTCGGCATATGTATAGTATGTATACAGTTTCAATTTGGATGGTTATGCCAAATTACCTTCCAAAAAGACCACCTTTGGTTTCCACTCTCACCAGCAATATCTGAGCACCTGTCTCCCACAGCACTGAAGCATCAAGCAGTCGTGCATCAAGCATCCAGCAGGCCCGATCCCCGCAGGCCACCTACAGGGAAAGGCCACAGCTGCGCCCACACCTATGAGACCTGGGAGGCCCAGCTCAAATGGATGGGTTTTGCCCACAGTTGGCTCCTCACTCCTCTGATCTTCCCTCTACACAGCCCTGGGCCCCTGGCCTTGAAAATTGCTGGGCGAATTGCAGAATTCTTCCCTGATGCAGTACTTATTATGGTGAGGCTTGGGTTTCTGGGTGGGGAGGTGAAAAGAAAGTAGGGTGGGGGGACCCTTGAAACTCTCACTTGCCCATCTTTGTCCACTCAGTTGGATAATCAGAAACTGGTGCCTCAGCCTCGTGTGCCCCCGGTCATCGTCCTGGAGAACCAAGGTCTCCGCTGGGTCCCTAAGGATAAGAACTTGTGAGTACCCCACTCCCTCTACCTCTTAGAAGCCAAAGGCTCCTGGGTCTCCTCTGTCCTTGGCCCTGCCCCAAGGGTCTTTCTCTAGACCCAATGTCTGTTAAGTCTGTGTCTGGACCCACTACTTGCTGTTTGACCTCCATGGGGGTTACTATTTCAGAGTGATGTGGAGGGACTGGGAAGAGTCACGGCAGATGGTGGGAGCTCTACTGGAAGATCGGGCCCACCAGCACCTTGTGGACTTTGACTGCCACCTTGATGACATCCGGCAGGACTGGACCAACCAGCGGCTCAACACTCAAATCACCCAGTGGGTTGGTCCCACTAATGGAAATGGAAATGCCTGAGCCAGGGCCAGCAGGGCCCAGTTCCAATAAAGAGACTTGGGCTGATGGGCAGTGGTATAACTATATTTATTGTGCCTGAGAGGCAAGGTGAGGGAAAAATCTCAACAGAAGCAGGTTTGGGGAAAATCTGGAGTCCCCAGTAAAAAGCAGGAAGGTCTCTGCTGTACTCATCACAGAATGGGAGAGAGGGCTCTCAATAGATCATTCCCTTTGTTTCTCCCCTGGGCTTCTTGAGCTTCTCGAAGTTCTTCAGGATGATGTCATATAACACAGCCTACAGGGCCAGGGAGTAGAGGTCAGTCAGAGGCCTCCAGTGGCTCTGTGCCCCATTTCTAGCCTTGTGGAGAAGCTGAGCTTTGTCACCCTTAACCCCTAGCCTGCAGGGTCAGGGAGTGGGTGGCCTGGGAAAGCTGCCTCTGCCCACCCCTGCCCTGCCCTCGCCTCCTCACATAAGCATTGCGGATCTCCATGACCATCAGCCGGATGTCCCGGTACTCTGCCTCATCCAGCTCGTGCACCAGCTGCCGATAATCACCCTGTGGGAAGCTCGGGTCAGGCCTGACCTTACATGTGTCCTTCCCCCATGCACCCTGACCTGGGCCTCACCTACCACATGGGGCTGCTTGGCTGCTTTAGTCACTGCATCACCACGCTCAGAGAAATACCTGTGGAAGGAGAAGTGTGTATGGAGTAGAAGAAGGAGGTCTCCCAAAACAAAAACATGCACATGGGTGGTCACTCACTTAGAGATTTGAGTGTGGAAGCCTTCTAGCTTGGTGTGGAGGCTGGTCATCAGCTCAAACACCTTCTCCTAGGGAAAAAAAGCAAGGGGGAAAGTGGAAGGAAGCATGGACTAGAAAAGAGCAGGGAAGTGGGGCAGCGCTCTCACCTGGACAGCCACTCCAAAATTGTTACCATCCTCAATCCGAGGTATCTGCAGCTGCAACCAGGTGGTGACCTGGGAAGAGGGAATGGCATAATGCCACATCGGCCCTCTACCCAATTCCCAGTTTCATATTCTCCCTTGCTTCCCTCCCCACACTGGGTGGAGGCGTGCCAGGTCTATCCTGAGCCCCAGGGCCTGGACTTCTGGTTTCACTTGCTGTGCCCTCTCTTGCTAAAACCTGGCAAGTGCCAGGCCCTAAATGGCAGGGACCAAGAGGACAATGGTTTGACTTGAAGCCTGAGAGTTGAAGTGGGAGGGCTTACCAGGTTGAGCTGCTCAATGACATCCTTGATCTCAGGCTTCAAGCGCTGCAGAAGGACCACGATCTTTTCATTGCAGTTCACTGGGCCACAGGGAGGACCTAGAGAGTGAGCAATGGGTCAGTCACATGATTGAGCCTGTGTGAGGGGCGAAGGGGAGACTGGAAAGATCCTCAGGAGGAGCTCCTGTGAGTGGGACTCAAGTCTCTTCCCACCATTGTGGTTTCAAGTACCTTTGTCTTCATCTTCCCCCTTCTTCTTTTCATCCTTGTCTTCCTTCTGCAGAAAGAGAGGGGCTCATGAGAGTCAGGACTAAGGTTGATTACCCCCATGGTTGGATCCCTTCTCCCAGGTCTTCCCAGCTTGCCTCCTGCTGTTTCTTCCGCTCCTCTTTCTCTTTCTCCTTCACTGGATCAGGCACTGGGATGTCCAACGGGGCCTTCAGATTGCTCAAGTTGGCTTCATTGAGAGCTGGCTCCTGGTGTAGGGTGGGAGGAGGGCTGGAGGTGAGGGAGTTCCTCTCACCTCACTCTCACAGCCCCCAGACTCTTCTCTTGGCCTTTACTCCCTAGCTCCCTGCCCAGCCGCGGCACCTTTAAAAATGCATCCAGCTCAGAAATCTTCTTGGGGAAATAGCTCCCGAGCAGGTTCTCTGTCTGTGTGTGAGGTGGGGGTGGAGAAGGATGGGAGTCAGCATCAAATGCCCGTCCTAGGTAGTGAGGCAGGGTTGAGCAGTAGGAGTTGGGCAGGGGTGGGGCCACGCTGATGGCGCATGTCTTACCTTGGTACAGAGGTCTTCACGAAACACATCCACCTGTGGGGCACACGCATCCCTTCAGAAACTTGGCTTTAAGGCCAGTTCATTTGAGGACAGTTCCCTTAGGGTTATGTAGGGCCTGACCTGGGGAAGGGTGGAGGGGATCCCTCTAAGGGCAGACCTGAAGAAAGCGAGATGGATGCCTGTAGGGTGGGTTGGGGTGGTGGAGAAGGTGGATCTCTGCAGACCTGGATCTACGGAAAGTGGAGTGGGTATCCCTGGGGCTGGATATGGGGGATGAGAACATTCCTGGCGGTGAAGGGCCAGTGTTCACGTGAGAACAGATCTCTGGGGTCGCCTGGCAGGTGTGAGGAGGGGTGCTGAGAGCCCTCTGCAAGTAGGACAGGGATGGGGTGGGCCCCGGAACCCTCCCTGAGGGAAAGGCCAGAAGGTAGCTGGGGCAGTCCCGCACCCAGTCTGTGTGTGGCCCCGGCCCCAGGCCAGCGGAGTTCCCCTCCACGCCAGCTCTCCGCTTCACCTCACCCCGCAGAACCACGGCCGCCTCGCCTCTCCCCGCAGGCAGCAGTCGCCGCCCTCCCCGGGGCGCAGGTGCTCCGGGCGCGCCAGCTCGGCCGACTCCCCCCGACTCGCGTGGGAGCCTGGGGGGCGGGTCGGGGATGCCCCCGGCCGCTCCAGCCACGCCTCCCCAGTGGGCCCTTTCTAGACCCCGCGGCGCTCACCTTGGCTTGGGCCTCGGGCTGGACCCTGAGCATGGCCATGACCGGGACGGGGGGCCTAGCGCCGCACAAGGAGCAGAGTGGGCACCGCGAAGGGAAAGCGAAAGCGGCAGGGCGCTCGCACCCAGCTCGGCCTTCCTGGGTAGTGGGGCGGGGAGGGCTGGAGGAGGCGGGGTCGGCTGGAGGAGGCGGGGTCAGCCCTGCCAGGGAAGGGGCGGTGCCGCAGAGGAGGGCGGCGGGTGAGGCTCCCCCTAGCGCGCACAGGCGCTCTTCACCCACCCTCCCCGCGCCGCCTCGCGAGGGCCAGCTTCCAGGCTCCCCACCTCCGCTGGCCCGGTCCCCGCCTCCCGCCACCTGCCGCCCGCCGCCGCCGCCGCTCCCATCGCCAGGCCCGAGCCAGTCTCTCCGCGCCCCGGCCTCCACCTCCCGCCTCCCAACTGGCTCCCCACCTGCTCTCTTCTTCCCCTGCTCCGCCTGGGACAGATAAGCTTTACTTAGGGCTCTTCCGTCTTTCCCTAGAGATGGAATAAGACCTGGCCTGTCTTTCCTAGCCTTGCTAGCGTGGGCCTCTGGCTCTGCCGACATCCTCCGCACCTGTAGCAACACCGGCACCAGAGCTGGCAGCATCCCTATCCAAGCCCGGACCAACTCTCTCCTGGACCACGGCTGCAGATGCCATTCTATAACCCACTCTCACGGAGCAGCAGGTTCATGCCTCTCTCTGGCTTAAAACCCTTTCTCAGCTGCCTGTTGACCTTTGAATGAAATCCAAAAGGCTGTCGCACCTGTCTCCCCTTTAAGTCCACTTTCTACTGCTTGCCCCTTCGTTCATTACACTTGCAAATATTTGGGCTATTTGTTTCTCAGATGTGTCATGTTCATTTCTGCCTCAGGGCCTTTGCCCTTGCTAATAATCCCTTTGCCTAAAACACCCTTACCCTGGGTGTTGTCATTCGGTTCTCAGTTTAGATGTCACCTCTTCAGAGAGAACTATTTTCATCATCCTCTATAAGGAACCTCCCTCCAAATCTATTACAAATCATCCTGTTTTAGTACATTCATAGCATTTATCTCTCTGATATTAGCCAGGTTTTTTTTTTTTTTTCAGGATAATTTACTGATTTAAACCAGGTTTTGGCAAACGTGTGTGTGGGGGGGGGGGGGGGGGGACGGAGTCTCGCTCTGTCGCCCAGGGTGGAGTGCAGTGGCACCATCTAGGCTCACTACAACCTCCACCTCCAGGGTTCAAGCGATTCTCCTGCCTCAGCCTCCCGAGTAGCTGGGACTACAGGCGCGTCCCACCACGCCCGGCTAATTTTTTGTATTTTTAGTAGAGACGGGGTTTCACCATGTTAGCCAGGATGGACTCGATCTCCTGACCTCGTGATCCGCCCGCCTCAGCCTCCCAAAGTGCTGGGATTGCAGGCATGAGCCACCGTGTCTGGCCAACTTTTTCTATAAAGGGCCAGAGAGTAAATATTTTAGGCTTTATAGGCCTTACAGTGTCTGTCTACTCAACTCTGCCATTGTAGTAGGAAAGCTGCCATATGTAAATGAATTAGTTTGGTGAGATCAATAACATTTTATAGACACTGGAATTTGAATTTCATGTAATTTTCTCCTGTAATAAACTATTCTTATTCTTTTGCTTTTTCAACCATTAAAAAATGTAAAAATGGCCGGGCACAGTGACTCATGCCTCTAATCCCAGCACTTTGGGAGGCCAAGGCAGGCAGATCACTTGAAGTCAGAAGTTCGAGACCAGCCTGGCCAACATGGTGAAACCCTGTGCCTACTAAAAATACAAACACTAGACGGGTGTGGTGGTGGGGCCTGTAATCCCAGCTACTCGGGAGGCTGAGACAGGAGATTGCTTCAAACTGGGAGGTGGAGGTTGCAGTGAGCCAGAATTGCACTCCAGCCTGGGCAACAGAGTGAGACTCTGTCTCCAAAAAAATAATAAAAATAAAATAAAAATAAAAATGTAAAAAATGTTTTACCTTTTAAAAAAAATTTTTATAGAGACAGGGTCTCACCATCTTGCCCAGGCTGGTCTCAAACTCCTGGGCTCAAGTGATCCTCTTGCCTCAGCCTCCCAAAGTGCTGGGATTACACTGCCATCACTGCCAGGTCTCTGTCTTTTAAAAAAAATTATATATATATTATATATATAAATATATATAATAATATATATAATATATAAATATATATTATACATATATAATTATTAGCTCACAGGTCATACAAAACTGGCCACAGGAGGGCCAAAGTTTGCTAATTCCTGGTTTAGAGGATAGATGATATACCCATATTATCTAGCTTTGTAATCATGGCTCCTCTATTAGTTGTGAACAAGTCACTTAACCTCTGTGTCTCAGTGTTTGCAACTGTACAATGGGAACACTACTATCTCAATTTTTTTTTTTTTTTTTTTGCCAGTCAAGATCAGTACAACCTACCTCATACTTTTATTGTTGTGAGGACCAAATGTGTTAACTTTTTTTTTTTTTTTGAGATGGAGTTTCGCTCTTGTTGCCCAGGATGGAGTGCAGTGGTGCAACCTCAGCTCGTTGCAACCTCCGCCTCCCGGGTTCAAGGGATTCTTCTGACTCAGACTCCCAAGTAGCTGGGATTACAGGCACCCGCCACCACACCCAAGTATTTTTTTTTTTTTTTTGTATTTTTAGTGGAGATGGAGTTTCACCATGTTGGCCAGGCTGGTTTTGAACTCCTGACCTCAAGTGATCTGCCCACGTCGGCCTCCCAAAGTGCTAGGATTATAGGCGTGAGCCACCGCGCCCGGCCATATGCGTTAACTTTTATAAAGAACTTACAGACACTTAGAACAGTGTCTGGCACAGAGTAAATGCAGTGCAAGTGTTTTGCTATTATTTGTGTGATCGATTATCTGCCTTCCCCAGTTAGCTCATATGCCTCCAAACAGCAGAAATCTTGTCTTATTTACATGGCATAGAACTATGCTCAGCTCAATAAACATTTGTTAAATAGATGAGCACATACAGACCCCCTATGGGGAAGACAGGGTAGGAAGAGTCCCTGAGAGGAGTGCCCAGATAGGTAGGCCCCTGAAGAGAGGGAGTGGAGATTCAGTGGAGAAGGCAGGAAAAACAATCAAACAGGCTGGAGATGGAGCAACTGCTCAGCAAGAATGATGCCCACACCTAAGCGCACCATTACCTGCCTTAGAAGCACCATTCCTGGATGTCTCAGTCCCCAGATAGCCTGAAGTCTGCAAAAACTAGGAGACTGAAAGGACAGCTGGAGGGATGGAGGTCAAGCATAAGGAAGGACATTCAAGATTGATGAGAGCAAGGAATGGCTGGGGAACCCTAGTGACTACCAGACCCTCTTCCTACCCTTTCAAGGACCCAACCAAATGATGAGAGGAGCCACAGCCAGGCCTGATGGCTTTTATTTCTTTCAGTTATGCTTGCGGCTGGAGTGGGGACGGGGGAAGAGCCCATGGCCTGGGCTCCCTGGAGACCAGGGCTGATGATACCAGCTGCCATAGGTGAGGTACCAGGCGAAGGTGCCCACTGCGGCGCCCACCACCTTGTGAGTGTACTGGTGGAAATAGATGACGGTACAGAGCAGCAAGAAGTTCCAGAGGCCCAGCAGCAGCACGTTCAGCAGGAAGACAAGGCGCAGTGGGGCGCCGGCAGGAAGCCCATGGGCCAGGTACTTGGCGAACACAGCTGCTTCCTCTGCCATGAGCAGGCAGCAAAAGGTGAGAAGGAAGGTGTGGGAGGAGACGGTGTAGCCTCGCCACTGGTGGCCAGCCGCCAGGCAGCTGCGGCGGTCAGGCAGCTCGTGGAGCAGCAGACCCTGGGGCAGTGGCTCGAAGCAGGAGCCAGTCAGGTCCTCAATGAGCAGGAAGGCCCGGCCGGCTCCCCGCCACACGGCTGCCCCTACCACCAGTCGGCTCAGGTGTCTGGCAGTTACTGCCACGCGCCGTGTAGCCAGGAACACCACCAGCAACACAAAGCCCCCTAAGAAGGTGCATGTCCAGCCCCAGGCTGAATTCACAAATTTTCTGTGGGCAAAGAAGGGAGACTATTGAGACCCCAAGCTCCATCTCCCACCCTGGTTTGTGCTCCCATCACTGCACTCTCCCCAACCCTACACATCATCACTGGTTCTCTCCTTGCCGTGCCCTTTACAGCCCCCAGTCATTTAAACTTTGCCATCTCTTTGGAGGACAATTCAGCATTCCAGGGTCCATATTTCCTCTTTAGTCCTGTTCCCAACTTCCCCTGTACCCCAGGGCTCTGTTCCCTTCCCCCTCCCCCGACCTTTTCCTCAACCTCCTAGCCTATTTTTAGTGTTCAGACTGGCAGGAGGACAGAAGCCTGGAGAAGGGAGCTAGGATCCCAGAGTGCAGGGACCCGGCTCCCACAGCCTTGAGTGGACTCACATGTTGAAGAAGTTGCCGTGGCTGGCGAAGATAGTCCGAGGGTTGACATGGAACTGCAGAAGCGGCCCAAAGATGACCACTGCTGCCAGCCAGGCATGGTAGAGGCGCCGTAAGCAGGGGCTGCCCAGAAGGCGGGCGGCTTGTTCGCTTCCAAAGTACAGCAAGGCAGAGGCCACCCAGAGCAGCACCTTGACCAGGCAGCCCAGCAGTGCCTGGATTCGGGCCCTGGCCCCCGGTCCTGCCCCCACCACCAGCCCCCGCTCCATGTTCCCTCCCCTCCCCACTAACTGCTTGCTTTGCTGGGCAGCTGAGGAGGGGCTGATGGGGCCCCCCTGGACAAGGATAGGCAGTGACAGGTGTGGCAGACACAAGGCAGAGCCCTGTTGGCAGCTGGCAGGTGGGGGAGAGGGGCGGGGGGCAGTAAGGGGCCAGGGTGGAGGTCTGCCACGTCAGCAGGGTCCTGGCCTCGGGTGTGTGGTAGTATGTGTCCTGACAGCAGTCTGTGTCCTTTCCTGTTAGTCCTGTGTCCTTGGCTCCAACCATGTTCCAGTTCATGTCTCAGGGCCAGCTGTTCAGGGCTGTCCTTGTCCATAGTCTGCCAGGGTCTGCCAAAGTCCCTCTCCACCCACCCCTACTTTACCATTTGCTCCACAGGGAAATCAGAGGTCATGAAGATAAAAATAACCAAAACTTGAAAGTCGTTTTTTAAAAAAAGCTGTCAGTCTTATCAGTGTGATCTAGCCCTTCTCCTGGGGTTCTGAGCATAAGAGCCCACCAACAGCAGGATGCAGCAAGGTGGCTGTGCACAGCACTGTGGCCATCATAGGCCTTGGGAGGCAGATCAGCAGGGGTATCCACTTCAGTGCTCTGTGACCCCAGCAGCTTGGCTCTGCCCTAGTTCCTGTCTGGATTGAGGGTCTCTAAGGGACTAGTTTGGCCCAGGGCTGCTGTATAAACTGGCGGTTTCATCTGTTGATCACGTTGACCCTCAGATCCCTAAAGATTAGGTTTACTCCCAGGTGACAGACGTAGAGGAGACCCTAAAAGGGCAACTGCCAGACAGGAGTCAATTGAAACCTTAAGTTCCATCCTCCAACCAACTACCCTGGGCCTCGGGGCTCTCCATATAAGCCTGCCCTCCCAGTCTGACTGCTGAGGCGGCGACAGCAGGGCAGAGAGCTACCTACCCACGGAGAGCGCCTGTTAGTCAGTAACTGTTTTGAGATCACTTTTTCTTTCTTCCTCATTCCTCAAAACCAGTGGTGGGATTTCAGAGCACAGCGGAAGTAGTGAAAGGAATGAGCAAGCAAGGACACCTGAGTTCTGGGCCCAACTGTGTGACTTTAGGAAAATCAATGAACCCTCTTCAGTCCTCAGTAAATCAATTTCCTTTATAAATTGATCAAGACAGATTGGATAATCAATCAGATTCCTTCCAGATCCTAAAGCCCATACCTTGGAATAGTGACCTTCAACGAACCCTATAAAAGAATTTTGAACTAGGCCGGGCGTGGTGGTTCACGCCTATAATCCCAGCAGTTTGGGAGGCTGAGGTGGATGGATCGCCTGAGGCCAGCCTGGCCAACATAGTGAAACCCCGTCTCTACTAAAAATAAAAAAATTAGCTGGGCACAGTGGCGGGCGCCTGTAATCCCAGCTATTCTGGAGGCTGAGGCAGGAGAATCGCTTGAACACGGGAGGCGGAGGTTGCAGTGAGCAGAGATTGTGCCATTGCACTCCAGCCTGAGCAACAACAGCGAGACTCCGTCTTAAAAAAAAAAAATTCCTTCCCCTCATTTTTATTTATTAAAGTTTTATTATTTATTTTTTTGAGACAGTGTCTCACGCTTGCCCAGGCTGGAATGCAGTGTGCTATCACGGCTCACTGCAGCCTCAAACTCCTGGGCTCAAGTGATCATCTGCCCTAGCCTCCTGAGTAGCTAGAACTACAGGAATGCATCACCATGGTTGGTTAATTTATTTTTTATTTTTTGGCCAGGTGTGGTAGCTCATGCCTGTAATCCCAGCACTTTGGGACCAGCCTGAGGAGCCACAGGAGTTCGGGACCACCTTGAGCTGGTCTCACATAGTGAGACGCCGTCTCTACAAAAATTTAAAAAATTAGCTGGGCATAGTGGCACGTGCCTGTAAGTCCAGCTACTTGGGAGGCCGAAATGGGAGGATCACTTGGGCCCAGGAGGTTGACACTGCAGTGAGCCGTGATGGCACTATTGCACTCCAAGCCTAAGCAACAGAGTGAGACCTTGTTTCCATATTTATTTTGTAGAGACAAAGTCTCACTAAGTTGACCAGGCTGGTCTTGAACTCCTGGCCTCAGGTGATCTTCCTGCCTTGGCCTCCCAGAGTGGTGGGATTACAGGCATGAGCTACCATCCCTGGTCTCATTGTGGTTTTAAATAGTTGCAAAGGACATAATTTCTAGTGTATCATATACTGACATTTCAAAATAAAACCATTATATCACTGTTTCAAATGTATCCAATGAAATCTAAATACTACAGTGATTAGATACTTCACCTTTATCCATTAAAACATGACAAGATTTTACATCAGAAATTATATTTCCATTCTACTCCCTCACAGAATTTATCCTAATATGTTTTTATGCCTGAAAGTCTTTTATTGACCATTTATCACATTTCTCTGCAAGAAAAGTAACTCAAAAAATTTAATTTTTTGTTTGTTTGAGATGGAGTCTCACTCTGTCGCCCCGGCTGAAGTGCAGTGGCACGATCTTGGCTCACTGCAACCTCTGCTTCCTGGGTTCAAGCGATTCTCCTGCCTCAGCCTTCCAAGTAGCTGGGATTACAGGCACCCGCCACCACCCAGCTACTTTTTTTTTTTTTTTTTTTTAGTAGACATGGGGTTTCACCATGTTGGCCAGGCTGGTCTCGAACTCCTGACCTAGTGATTCGCCTGCCTCGGCCTCCCAAAGTGCTGGGATTACAGGTGTGAGCCACCGTGCCCAGCCAAAAAATTTAATTTTTTATAGTTTCTGGGCCCAGTGTGGTGGCTCACACCTGCAATTCCAGTCCTTTGGGAGACCGTGGCAGGAGGATCACTTGAGCCCAGGAGTTCTAGACGAGCCTGAGCAACATGGTGAAACCTTGTCTATACAAAATATACACAAATTAGCCAAGGATGGTGGCACCCACCCAGCTACTCAGGAGGCTGAGATGGGAAGATCACTTGAGCCCAGGAATTTGAGGTTGCAGTGAGCAGTGATCACACCACTGCATTCCACACCGCTGCACTCCAGCCTGGGCAACAGAGCAAGACTGTCTCAAAAAATAAAAATAAATAAAATAAATAAAATAGAAATGTCCTGTGACCATAAAGCCCTAAGAGTTAATTTTTTTCCTATGGATTCTATTTTCATTGTAACTGTTAGTAGTCTAAAATATATTATTAGTACATGAATACCTGAGTTTTTGGGGTTTTGGAGACAGGGTCACTTTCTGTCAGGAAAGTGAAACAGTCTTATTACTGACGTGGAGAAAGTTTTAGTGGTCTGGGTAGAAGATTAAAGCAGCCACAACATTCTCTTAAATCAAAGCCTAATCCAGTGGCATGATCGCAGCTCACTGCAGCCTTGACCTCCCCAGTTCAAGTGATCCTCCTCTCGCGGAGCTGGGACTACAGGTGCAGGCCACCAAGTTTGGCTAATTTTTAAATTTTTTGTAGAGACAGGGGTCTCACTATGTTGCCCAGGCTGGTCTTAAACTCCTGGGCTCAAGTGATCCTTCTGTCTTTGCCTAAAGTGCTGGGATTACAGAAGTGAACCGCTGCACCTGTCCAGGAAAAGTTCTTAAAGGAAATTAAAAGGTACTACACTTCAGTGAACACATGAATGATACAAAAGTGAAATAGCCTTATTGCTGATATCAAGAAAGTGTTAGTGGTCTGGATAGAAGATCAAAGCAGCCACAACATTCCCTTAAACCAAAGCCTAATCCGGAGCAAGGCCCCAACTCTTTTTTTTCCTTTAAGAGACAGGGTCTTGCGTTGTTGCCCAGCCTGGAGTGCAGTGGCATGATCACGTCTTACTGCAGTCTCAAACTCCTGAGCTCAAGCAATCCTCCTGCTCTGCCTCCTAAGTAGCTGGGACTACATGTGCATGCCAACACTCACTATGTTGCCCACACTGGTCTCCAACCCTTGGCCTCAAGTGATCCTTCCATCTTGGCCTCCCAAAGTGCTGGGATTGTAGGTGTGAGCTACTGAGCCCAGCCTATTCTCTTCAATACTATAAAGACTGAGAGTGGTGAGGAGGCTAGCAGAGGTTGGTTCATAATGCTCAAGGAAAGAAGCCACCTCCATAACATAAAAATGCAAGGTGAAGCAGCAAGTGCTGATATAGAAGCTGCAGAAAGTTATCCAGAAGATCTAGCTAAGATCATTGATGAAGGTGGCTACACTAAATTACAGATTTTCAAAGCAAACAAAACAGCCTTCTATTGGAAGAAGATGCCACATAGAAGTTTCACAGCTAGAGAGAAGTCAAGGCCTCTACAGAGCTTCAAAGGACAGACTAACTCTTTTTATTAGGAGATAATGCACCTGGTGATTTTAAGTTGAAACCAATCCTCATTTACCATTCTGAAAATCCTAGGGCCTTAGGAATTATGCTAAATGTATTCTGCTGTGTTCTATAAATAAAACAACAAAACCTGCATGACAGCACATATGTTTGCAGCATGGGTTACAGAATATTTTAAGCTCACTGTTAAGATCTACTCCTCAGAAATAAAGATTCCTTTCAAAATATTACTGCTCATTGACAATGCACCTGGTCACCTACAAACTCTGGAGATGTACAGGGAGATTAATGTTTTCATGCCTGCTAACACAACATCCATTCTGTAGCCCATGGATCAAGGAGTAATTTTGACTTGCAAGTCTTACTTTTTTTTTTTTTTTGAGACTGAGTCTTGCTCTGTTGCCCAGGCTGGAGTGCAGTGGCGCGATCTCGGCTCACTGCAACCTCCGCCTCCCAGGTTCATGCCATTCTCCTGCCTCAGCCTCCCGAGCAGCTGGGACTACAGGTGCCCACCACCACGCCCAGCTACTTTTTTGTATTTTTGGTAGAGACGGGGTTTCATCGTGTTAGCCAGGATGGTCTCAATCTCCTGACCTCGTGATCCACCCGCCTCGGCCTCCCAAAGTGCTGGGATTACAGGTGTCAGCCACTGCACCTGGCCAAGTCTTACTCTTTAAGAAATACATTTCGAACCCCGTCTCTACAAAAAATAACAAAAACGAGCTGGATGTGGTGGTGTGTGCTGGTAGTCCCAGCTACTTGGGAGGCTGAAGTGGGAGGATCACTTGAGTCCAGGGGGAGGCAGAGGTTTCAGTGAGCTGAGCGCACCACCGCGCCTGAGCGACAGAGCAAGACCCTATCTCAAGGAAAAAAAAAAAGAAAAAAAAAACATTTCGTAAGACTGCAGCTGCCATAGTGATTCCTCTGATAGCTGTAGACAAAGTCAACTGAAAACCTTCTGGAAAGGATTCACCATTCCAGATGCCATTAAGAACATTCATGGCTAGGCACAGTGGCTTATGCCTATAATCCCAGCATTTTGGGAGGCTGAAGTGGGAGGATCGCTTGAGCCCAGGAGTTTGAGAACAGCTTGTGCAACAGGACGAAACCCCATCTCTACAGAAAACACAAAAATTAGCCAGGTGTAGTGGTGGGCATCTGTAGTCTCAGCTACTCAGGAGGCTGAGGTGGAGGACTGCTTGAGCTAGGAGAGGTCCAGGCTGCAGTGAGCTGAGATCATGCCACTGCACTCCAGCTTGGGTGACAGAGTAAGACCCTGTCTCAAAAAAACAAAACAAAACAAAATTTTTTTTTTTTTTTTTCCAGACAGAGTCTCACCCTGTGGCTCAGGCTGGAGTGCAGTGGTGCGATCTCAGCTCACTGCAACCTCCGCCTCCCAGGTTAAAGCGATTCTCCTGCCTCAGCCTCCTGAGTAGCTGGGACTACAGGCGCCTGCCACCACACCTGGCTAATTTTTGTATTTTTAGTAGAGACGAGGTTTCACCATGTTGGCTAGGCTGGTCTTGAACTCCTGACCTCAGGTGATCCACTGCCTCGGCCTCCCAAAGTGCTGAGATTACGGGCATGAGCCACTGTGCCCAGACTAAAAACAACATAATTTTTATATGCACTGAGAAACCAAGAAAATTGACTCGCCTTATGCAATGTTCACTTTATTACAGTGGTCTGGAAATGAACTCACAATATCTCCTAGGTATGCCTGTACAACAAACATTTTACATTATTTCAATAACATAAAATTGTATTGTAAATGCATCTCTTACTGAGAATGGATGGTCTGTGGGGCTTTGATCTAATGAAGCTGTAAGGATACTAACAATTTGAATTTCTCTCTTAATTTGGTGCCCTGGAAGTAACACAGGTTCTGGGTGAGATGGGTAGCACCTTAGGTAACTTTATCACTTGGCAGACGGGGAATGAAAAGCGTGGATGGGAAAGGAGATCTGGCACAGGAGTTTCACACTAGGTAGATCAATTTGAGGAATGAGAACACAGAAGCCAAGGATCTGAACATTTATTTATTATTTATTTTTGAGACACGGTCTCACTCTGTCACCTAGGCTGGAGTACATTGGCACAATCACGGCTCACCGCAGCCTTGACCTCCTGGCCTTAGGTGATCCTCCCACCTCAGCCTCCTGAGTAGCTAGGACTACAGGCATGCGTCACCACATCTGGCTTTTTTTTTTTTTTGAGACAGAGTTTTGCTCTCGTTGCCCAAGCTGGAGTATAATGGCATGATCTTGGCTCACTGCACTCGGCTCACCTCTGCTCCCAAGTTCAAGCGATTCTCCTGCCTCAGCCTCTCGAGTAGCTGAGATTACAGGCACCCGCCACCATATCCGGCTAGTTTTTTTGTATTTTTAGTAGAGATTGGGTTCCACCATGTTGGCCAGGCTGGTCTCAAACACCTGACTTCAGGTGATCCACCTATCTCGGCCTCCCAAAATGCCGGGATTACAGGTGTGAACCACCGTGCCCGGCCTACTTTTTGTATTTTTTGTAGAGATGGGGTTTTGCCATGTTGCCCAGGCTGATCTCAAACTCCTGGGCTCAAGCGATCCATCAGCTTTGGCTTCCCAAAGTGCTAGGATTACAGGCATGAGCCACCACACCTAGCTTGTTTATTCTTTTAAAACTGCCTATTTTGCCATGAAATAGGTACCCTTGCTGTGAAAGCCTGTGAACACCCCTGGATGTGTGTACCTTCGTTTAAAAACTGCCTTAGAGGGCATGAAATGTCATCAGGGAAGATCTATTCAGAGCTGGGTGTGAGCTCTAGCCCTCTCCCTGACCATCGGTTTGCTCTGGGGTATGAGGTTCTGAGTGTGAGGTGCCCACTGGGGCCTGGCGTCAGGGCCGACTTGCTTCTCTTAGGCTCTGCGTTCAGGGGCTACCTCTTCCAAAGACTACACAGCTGCAGGCCCAGCCTCAGAGCAGAGGTGATATGGGTATTACCAGGCTCTAATGGAAAGTGTGCTCTCTCGATATCTACTTGCAGGGAAGCTTCTGAAATTGGTGAGGGAGCACCTATTGCAAGGCTCAGTGAACAAATGGTTTTGGTATTTCCCTTTTTCATGGGGCACCAGAAGGGTATTTTCTCCTACACAGGATCGCATCTGAAGACTTTGTTGAACTGTGTTTTCCTGAAGTGAGGAGATGAAAGACCTCAGATAGGAAAAACAGAGAGTGAGAGAGAGAGACAGACACTGAGCCAGGTTCCCACACAGTTTATTGAGGGAGCCAAAGCCAGTGAGAGGACGAAGGAGTCCTACTTCAACCTACTTCCTTAAAGCTGTGTGCCTCCAGCATGAAGGGACCTTCCCAGAGGGCAGGGCCTGCCCTATAAGGGGCCACATGAAGCCTTGTGGAGACTCCTGCCTCTCATACCACAGCCTGTCCTACCCTAAAGACCCAGACATGACAGCAGACATAATCCCCACCCCAGGAGGGTGCTGAGGAAACACCCTTACCCATGCCCCTCCCCTAGAGACCTCAGGAAGAAAGGCCAGGACACCTGTCCTGTGATTGGCCAGTTGAATCCTCAACGTGAAGACCTGGCAGGCCTGGCTGACAGGTCTGTTCAGATGTGGCCTCAGGCATCTACTCTAGGACCCAACCCCTAACATTCAAACATGATTAAAAACACCCAGGACACTTCTCTTGCTGGCAGAGGTCACACCCCAGATAATGGCAGTCCTGCCAAACTCTGGCCAGAGATAGGGACCCAAGCTGACTGGGTGTGAGCACGTAAGGAGACCACTCTGCCCCATGGGGAGAATCTTCCAGGGCTCAGCTGAGGCTCAGAGCCCAGGCTTATGTTTCTCCCCATCAAATGCCAGTGATTCCTCCAAACATTCCCCACAAGGGAGAAAGGGAGGAGGAGGCAGAGAGCTTATCAAGAGGTTCACCCTATATGGGGCTGGAGGTTGGATCTACTGGGGTGAGGAAAAGGGTGTAGAGGATTGGGGCACTGGGGCAGGGGCGCTGGCACATTCCTCAGATTCTGGCATGTCATCCTGGAAGTACTCAGCCTGGCGGTACTGCCACAGACGCAGGTTCCCGTCCCACTGCAGGGCAGAGGGTGGCAAGCAGTCAGGATGTGCTGCCCCCACCCAAGTCCAAGCCCCAGACATGTGCCAGCACCCTCAACCCTTGCAACCTCACCGAACTGCTGACAATCTTCTCTTCAAAGGGGTGCCAACTGACGTCACGCACACAGGCCTTGTGGTTGGTCAGCTTCTTCACAATGTGGCCACTTAGAAGGTCGTACACTGTCCAGGACAGGCAAGAGTGGAGAGGGACCACCACAAGACCTCTAAACTATCCCTCACCTCCCCATGAGTAGCACCACCGACCTGCCTCTCAGGCATCTTCCCATGTTCCCATGGGAGCAAAGCCCACACCAGAAGACTGTGTTCTTTCTGCTTCTATCCCTGTTCCTTTCCATACCTTGGGTTGAGGATATGGTTTAGTGGTGTGGGTATGTCTGGCCCTTAGCTAAATTTCATAGGGGCTACAGTTAAGGAAATGCAGTGGCTTTAAAGATTTTAGTAAGATATGGAAGGCACCACAAAAGTGAACAATGAGCTGTCTGGGGGTGTGTGCACCTGCTGCACCTTATCTGGACAGGGTGCATCTTTCTTTTGTCATGGGACTGTGAGTGTGTCTCTAGGGACAGCACTGCCTTAGGCTCCTTGTATCTGCAGCTGTGCTTCTGGTTTTTTTTTTTTTTTTGAGACGGAGTCTCGCTCTTGTTGGCCAGGCTAGAGTGCCGTGGCGCGATCTTGGCTCACTGCAACCTCTGCCTCCCGGGTTCAAGCGATTCTCCTGCCTCAGCCTCCCGGGCTCAAGCGATTCTCCTGCCTCAGCCTCCCAAGTAGCTTGTGATTACCAGCGCCTGCCACCATGCCTGGCTAATTTTTGTATTTTTAATAGAGATGGGGCTTCATCTTGTTGGCCAGGCTGGTCTCAAACCCCTGACCTCAGGTGATCTGCCCGCCTCGGCCTCCCACGGTGCTGGGATTACAGGTGTGAGCCACCTTTTTTTTTTTTTGAGACAATTTCTCACTCTGTCACCCAGGCTGAAGTGCGGTGGCACAATCATGGCTCACTGCAGTCTCGACCTACCGGGCTCAGGTGATTCTCCCACACTAGCCTCCCAAGTAGCTGGGACTACAGGCCTGTGCCACCACGTCCAGCCATTTTTTTGTAGAGACAAGGTTTCTCCATGTTGCCCTGGCTGGTCTCAAACTCCTGGGCTCAAGTGATCTGCCCTCATTGGCCTCCCAAAGCACTGGGGTTACAGGCATGAGCCACTGCACCCAGCTTATTTCTTTCTGTGCTTTTCTGCTTCAGCGACTGCATGTCCCTTTACTACTTGCTAACATCTTCCTGTGTCATTTTGTCTCTGTTCCCTCCTACCTTTCATCTGCAACCTCTTTCTTGACTGGCTGAAAAACAGAACCAACTATATTTTTGGCAATCTATTATATTTACTGTCTAGAATTCTATGTTCCTTTTCTTAATTTAAAACACTGAAAAATAGAATGGTTTCTATTTCTCTGTTTAAGCCTCCAAGCTAAGTTTGATTTTACCTATAGCTGTCACTGGGCTTTTTAAGGTGGTCACTGGTCGTTATAGGTGGAATGGCAAGGAGTCATTCCTGCCCTTCCTGAGGCCCCCTGTTCTGACACAATCCTTACCAACCACTTTGCCAGTGGAGCAGCCACTGTAGATGAACTGCTGGCCGGTGCTATGAATGGGGGAGAACCGGCAGCGGATGAGGGTGTGCAGCACTCCGTGGCCCCGGTAGGTCATCAAGGAGCTGTCCCCTGGGAGCTTCAGCTTCCGCCAGGCTGGGTAGGGATGCAGAGTAAACCCTAGGTTAGGAAATCTGCTTTGGGATTGTTTCGTACCACCAGTCCTGAGCAAGGTTCGATGCCCAGAGACAAATGCCTTTCCAATCTTCAAGTGGTGGCTCTTTCTCCACCTAATAGTCAGAGGACAGTCTCCAATATGGCCCTGCTGGTTAATCATTACACTCAAATACTTTTGTATTGGTTGATTCTGAGTGACCCCCACCCAGGACCCAATCCTAGGAACCTCTGGCCATTCCACCCATGATTTAGCAAATAAAGAGTTAATGCCTGGCAAAGAGGGCTGAGGGGGAGGTCCTCCAGGGCTCCCAGGCTACAGACAAATCCACTGTGCCTGTACTTCCAGTCTCACCTTTTTTGGGCACTTGCTGCCACCGATAGTCCCAGTTTTGCTGTGTGGCAGCCTGGCGTGAAGCTTCCATGCCTTCCCGGCTGGAAAAGCGTCGGATATCCCAGAGTTTGATGGTCTGGTCTTTAGAGTTGGAGATCAGATACCGGGCATCACCCTATGAATCCAAAGGTGGATAGTGAAGCATCAGAGCTTGCAAATGTCGGCGCCTGTCAGTCTAGTTCCCGTTCTCTAGTTGAGCAGAACTCTGGCCTCTGGCTTTACTTGCCTCTCTTCATCCAGGTGAACTCATTTCCAGCGTTCTGCCTCAGATCCTACCACCTGGCTAGGTTTTCCTTTCCTTGCCCAGGCTACTGGCTGGCTTTCCTATTCTAGCCTGAATCAGATTGTCTTCCATTTTTCCTTTTTTAATTTTTAATTAATTTTTTTTTTTTTGAGATGGAGTCTTGCTGTCACCCAGGCTGGAGTGTAGTGGGGTGATCTCAGCTCACTGCAAGCTCCGCCTCCCGGGTTCACGCCATTCTCCTGCCTCAGCCTCTTGAGTAGATGGGACTACAGGCGACTGCCACCACACCCAGCTAATTTTTTTGTATGTTTAGTAGAGACGGGGTTTCACCATGTTAGCCAGGATGGTCTCGATCTCCTGACCTCGTGATCTGCCCGCCTCAGCCTCCCAAAGTGCTGGGATTACAGGCGTGAGCACGGCATCTGGCCTTAGTTTTTTGTTGTTGTTGTTGTTTTTTTTAAATAAATAGAGATGAGGTCTCGCTAGGTTTCACAGGCTGGTCTGGAACTCCTGAGCTCAAGTGATCCTCCCACCTCAGCCTCCCAAAGTGCTAGGATTACAGGTGTGAGCCGCCATACCTGACCGGTCTTCCATTTTTCTTGTATGGAAAGCCCTGCCCTGCTCCTTGAGGACTGGTGAGTACAGATGGAATTCATGTTCCCTGGCTTGAGCCCCTTCCCTACAACTCTTACAAACCTTGGTTAATAAGGAGCTTGTCAAATTCCCACACCAGTCCGCTTTCATGCCTTCCTGGGCAACTAGAACCTTAGCGGCCTGGCTGTACAGTCCTGACTTCTGGCCCACCTTGCTGTCAATGAAGGTGATGCCATCCTGGTGTCCAGCCAGTGCACCCACAGGCTTGGGGTCATCCTCGCGCATGGTGCGTCGATCCCACACTTTGCAGATGGCATCGTCTCCCCCAGAGAACAGGATTTGGGAGCTTATATCAGCAAAGGCCACTGCATTCACATCATCCTCATGGGACTCAATCTAGGCAAAAAGGAGGCCAGGATATAAGACCTCTTTCTAGGTCTTATAAAAAGCCAAAAACCAGGAGGCAGAGGCTCTATCTCAGGAGCCATACCTGAAGGGTGCGCCGGTTCTGTTCTCGGTCAAAGACATACAGGCAGCCGTCATTGGCCCTGAAAGGGAAGGGATAAAGGAGGGTCCTGGAGCCATGATCGAGAGGACCAATGTGGTATATGCTCTAGGGAGTTCCACTGAGAAATCCTGCTCTGGGTCAAGCCCTTTGCTCTTTTTATACAGGAAGTGGGGGAAGAGTTAGCTGTGTTTCAAGGAGGCTTGACACCTCCCATCTCGTGCTGGGGAAATGGAGAGCAAGGGGTGAAGCAACTTGTAAATCCTGACCTTGGAGAAGGTCTGGTTGTTCTCTGCAGCTGCCAGTGCCATCTGTGTAACAGCAGAGCTCATCTCTGGCAGAACCCCCATCTTGTTATTGAGGGAAACATACCCCACAAGCACTTACCCTCCTAGTACTTCTCGTCCATCTGAGGAGACAGCAATGGAGAAGACAGCAAAGCGACGCTCATCTGGCCTAAAAGCAAAGAAGGAGCTGGGTTAAGTGGACTTCCCTTCAGCTTTTGTTAATCTACATAGAATCTGACAACGGTTGTAAGGCACATCCCCAGGGGAAAAAAGAAGTCTGGCTAACATGCACCATAATGCAGATGCTCAGTGAGAACCCAGAAATCATCCTGCAGCCATCTATTTTACCCAGTCCTCTGGCTGACAAGATGGTGCTTCCCTCCCAGGAATGCACACAGACCCACCAGTATACTTTTTCCCCTAAGCAGAACTTCCAACTCAAGAGGTTTGCTCCCGAAGAGCTTCCCTTGAGAAGTTTCTGATGAGTCTGACCAGAAAGGGAAGCCAGTACCTGAGATCCAGGGCAGTGTGTGTATCTCCCTCACCATAGATATTGCAGATATGAACTAAGAGAAGCAAGAAAAACAAGAATCTTTCAGGGATGGGGGAAGAAGAGTGGAAGTGAAGCTAGGGAAGAGATCAAACAGGGGACAAGGGTACTGGAGCACTTTGGGAGTGATTTTCCCAGGACAAAGTGAGGGATCCTGGCTCAGAGGGGACAGGCACATGGAAACCTCAGGTCCCACGCTGGAGAGTCAGTGGAAGCCTGGTGCATACTTACTGTAATCAGACCAGCTAGAGTAGAGGAAGTGGTTCCCATCAGGGGTGAAGGCCACATCCAAGACGCTCCAGCCTACATCGCGGGCCTTGATGCTCTTGAATTTACGGAAACGGCCATACCGGCAGTCATACAGTCGGATTGTCTGGTCTGTGTAAGTAAAGATCAGGCAGAATTATGGGACAGTTTCCTTGTAACTTTCCTAGATTAGACATCTCCCCCTCAGTGTACCTGTGGAGTCTTCCCTTTATCATGGGAAACATGGTCTGGCTAAGCATCCTTAAGCCAGGTCTGAGCTCCCCGTCTGTGGCTTTCTAGCCTCAGTCAGGGGGAATGTCCCATGTTCCAGGAAAAGATAGTTTATAGGACCAGGGTCTGGTACCTTGGCAAGCAGACATGAATATTTGACCATCTTTGCTGTAGATGCCACAGAAAGCCTTCTGAGAGTAGCTATCAGTGAAGCCCAGATCATTGGGCAAGAAGCTAGGGAAGGAGAGAGAAAGTGAGGGTGAGGGGTGCTCAGGATAAGGAGTGTCCCAATTAGCAGAATCCTAACAGAGCTGGAATATCAGAACAGTCATTCTTCCCTTTTGGCTATGAGTGCAATCCCGTCTTTCAACCATTCCACCATCCTCTAAATTTCTACAATTTTCTACACTTTTCTACTTTGTTTACTCTCAAAGTTTCAACCCCATTTAATCTAACCTTTAATATCTCTGAGGCTCCTTTAACACCTACCCCTTCAAAGTTTAGGAGATAAGACCTATCTGGCCCTTAGAGTCTCTTCACCGAGCCCCATACTCACTGAGATATCACTCGAGACTGTTCTCCAAGGGAGAAGCTTCCCCGATGGCAGAGGCCCCGTTCTCTCTAAATGGAAGGGATTGGGGAATATTGCTAGCAGAAATAGAGGGCCACTTCAGCCATATCAAGCCCCCTCCTCCAAAGATATTGCTCTTGTTATAGAAATGGACACACACATCATAGTCTGTCCCACAGAACTCCGATGGAGGCTGGTTAACTCTCCAGCCCCAGCGCTTGAGGCTTCTTCCTTGGAAAGCTGACTTCCTTTTTCTCTGGGGCTGGCAGAGCTTCTGGCTGCTTTGGCAGGCCTGCTGCCAGGCTGGGAGGTGGAGAGGCCTACCTGGTGCAACATTCGAGGAAAGCTGTGCTTCTGGGCGGCCCGCCTAAGCCCCAGCTGCCCTGTGGCCAGTTCCACTTGTGTCTTGATCTCATTGAATTCCAGCTCCCGGGTGTCAGGGGTAGCATCCACTGTGAGTACCAAGGAGAAGTTTCATCCTAGGTCTTCCAGCCTCAGAGGACAGTTAGCAGAACTGTACCCAAGCCCACCCCTGTGGCTGAATATACTGGGGCTGTAAGGACTCCTTATTCCTTAAATTATCATACCTTCTTTCAATGTAACCTATCATTCAAAATTTCACTAAAAGGTTTTCTAGTAAACGTCTTCCAAAATTAGGGGCTTTTCCTCTTACCAGGTGGGTTGTATCGATCCCCAAGACGACCATCCCAAGCTCTGTCATTCTCTTCCTCTGAGTCCAAGAGGGCCTGAATGAATTGTAAATTTGCTGCACCTCCTCCCTGCACCAACCTCACTTGGCCTCTGTGGAGAGACCCCCATTATAAAGGAGGGGACTTCTTCCCCCAAACCAACCAAATTCAGAGTCAACGGCTATCTAGCTCTTAGACCACTTGGTACTCATTTTGAGGTTTGAGGCTGACTAGACCTTGGCTGTTATTTTTGGTCTCCTATAAAACACAGTAGGAAAGTGAGTTTTACTCTTACAGCAAGAGCAAGACCAACATGCTGTGGACGTGACCTACTAAGTTGACCTCCCAGCGAGCTAAACATTCTAACATCATTTCCTTAGAACAAGAGCAAGACCAATACGCTGTGGACATGACCTACTAAGTTGACCTCCCAACGAGCTAAACATCCTCACAGCATTTCCTTCTGAGCCTCTGCCTGAGAAGTCCACCACAGAAGACAATATTCTAAGCTGGGTGCGGTGGTGTGTGCAACTGTAGTCTTAGCTACCTGGGAGGCAAGGATTGCTTGAGCCCAGGAGTTGCAGGCTGTGGTGTGCACTTGATCACACCTGTGAATAGCCCGTTCTCCAGACTGGGAAACACAGTGAGCCCTGTCTATGTCTACTAAAAACAACACAAAACACAAACAAAAAAGAATACAATATTCTGAAGGGACTCCCAAACCCATCTTCTCCTCAAAGAGCCATAAGCAAAGAAAGAAAGCCAGCTGCACTCTTTTCCAGTCAATTCCAGGTGGTCTCTCCCTTCAAGGCATTCTTTCCTCAAGAACAGGTTAGAGTCAGGGCAAATTAAACTTGTTTTTCAAGTAAATCGAAGTGGCCTCATATCATGTGTCAACTGCCTTACTAAAAAGTTCAACACTCCCTTCCCATCTCTTCACCCCTTACATCACTCCTTTCCCACGAGGACCCCCCCTTTTTTTTTCAAGCTTACTTGGAAAATAGACTTTATTTGTGTAGTCACAGAGACAGGCTCCCTTGAATAGCCCCTCAAACACATGAGCAGATCCTCTTGGTGACCCTCCCTAGGTAACAGCCACTCTTACTGGGTATGGAGCTGAGTGCCATGGGTGCCCAGCAGGGAAAGGCTGTTCAGCTCAAACAGAACAGCTGTCCTGAGCGAATCCCATTTCCTAACCTCTGTAATTTTCCTGCCTGGAGTTGGGATCAAGGCACTGTGGTAGCACCTGCTGGGGGTCACACCAGAGGGTAAGTTACCTGCGGAGGAGATAGGCCAGTACCTGGGCCAGATCCACATCTTCATCCTCTTCTTCCTCTTCCTCACTCCGACGCAGGCCAGCCCCTCTTCGGGGCAAGCCCTCGGAGGGGTCTCCGGACCCGGATCCTGCACTGCTGCTGTTCCGCGATCCCATCTTCTGGTCACAGCATCCTTAGGTCCTGTGCGGGGGCTCCTCCTGTCACCTCCTTGGGTTTGGTGAAAGCAAAGCGTGCTCTAGAAATACTAGGGTCTCCTGAGACGGGGTAGTAGCTATCTCTAGGAGGGTGACCCTTCCTCGGGGCTGAGATCCCTTTTCTTTAGCCTATGCCAACTACCAAGGCGTCGGGAACACAAACCTTCTCCAATCCTGTGAAGCAAAGAAAGCAAGAGTGAACCGTAGTGCGCTACCCTAGCTCACCAACTGAAGAAAGATTTGTTTTCTACACCAAACTCACCTATCGAAGTCCCCGGACTGGGGAGCGGGTGGGGTGTTGGGCGGTGTTGGATTTCCAGGTAACCTCTCTGACCGACCAATCGAAATCCCTCGCGGAAGAAAGCGCTTCACTACCTTATCTCATCTAACCAATTAGAAGCCTTAGGACTCAAAGACCCTCGACGCCCCCACCTTATCGACCAATCACAGCGCCCCCTTACAAAGGCCGGCAGCAGTGACAGCCAATGAAAATAGAATTTGGCCTAACACCCCTCCTTCCTTGCCTCACGCCCACGTGGTGCGCCGGGGGTGTGTACGCCATGAGGGGGAGGAAGCCGAGAAGCACCTCCCACTGAAGCCGGCGGTTACCGCCCCACGCGAGACCACCCACCAGCCAGGAGCGGTCGCAGGACCCGCAGCGGCGCGAGGCCTTGTTTACACCGACTGCGGCCACTGCGTTAGCCAACCGCTCCTCCGTCACGCGCTTCGCTCGTCACGCATCTCGCGGCTTCCTGGCCGGCGGGCTGCAAACGTCACACGACGGCCCCGCCCCCTTGGCCAGCCAACTGGACAGCGGAGCACGATGATTGATAGGTAGGCGGGAGAATGCGCGAGGTGCCTGAGGGGAGGAGAAAGTGCACACCCAAGGAGGGCTGTTAGCTCTTGTTGGGGAGAAGTAAGTGGGAACTGGCAGCTTCCTGGATCAGAGACAGCCGAACTAGACGTAACGGCTGAGAGGCGGGGCTTAAAAAAGAAACGTTTGGTGCTTCGCTACCGAGAGGTATTTTAGCAAGGGATATAATTTACTGTCTGTCCCTAAAGATCATTTGGCATCGCACTTTTCAGACAGTGCCCAAGGGCCTCCTCTTTCTCCCCACTGCTTCCCCTGTCCAGCTGGAGCCGTTCTTCTGTCGCTGGCCGCAGCTCCAGTCGGTTCTGCCCTAAGGGGCGCCCGGCGTCCCAGTAGACCTCCACACCGTCCTTCCGGGCTTAGCTTTTGGAAGCCTTGCTCTTGGGACGGTCCCCCTTTAGACCTCCCTTTATCCGGTCTGGCAATTTTTTAAGACAATCCCTGGTTTTCCGCCGCGGTCTTTGCAGACGTTCCCTAATACACGCGTCTTTCTCTCAAAGCTTTTCCGGTTCCGCTGTCCCCTTAGACGCTCCCTTGGCCCTCCGGGATTTGCAGACCTTCCCTAGTCCCTCTGTCCTCGTGGTGCCTCTCCGCCCCCGGCCGCGGGTCCAGGGTGCGCGCTCGCCGCCTCCTGCCCCCTCCTGCACCCTCCTGCGGGTTTATGAGTAACAAGCCTGAGTCCAAGGCCGGGACTTGCCACATCTCTGATCCTCGCTCTGGCTGGGTGGGGACGTGTGGGTTGAATGACCTTGCTGTCTCGGGCTCAGAGGCTCAGGGTCCGAGCTGAACTTCAGTCCCTGCAGCCTGCACTTCCTTGGGAAAGCTGCGAGCTTCCCTCCGCCCGCTCCTGAGGGCAGGGATGGGAGCGAGGGCTCATGGCCTTCTTGGGCTCTCCTGGGGCCTCTCCCAGTGAGGGCGAGGGTTTGACCAGCTTTCGGGCGACGTCTCCTAGTCTCTAGATCCGGAGACCTGAGCTTGTCACCAGGGCTAGCTTTGATGGCCTCTGCGCTTAGAAGGGTCCTGAATGCTTGGTTTAATGTTCTAGTGTTAACGGTCTTGAAATTATTAGTAATTTTAAAGCAAGTGCCTGGTATTTTCATCTTGCACTCGGCTCCACTGATTATGTAGGCGGTCTGCTGGGCGCCCATCCTCTATTGCCAGATTACTTACTATCTGTGCTTTAACGTTTATTGAGACTTTAGGATTCCGTGGTTTCTGGGTTATCCAGCCTGGAAAATCGGGATCTTTATTTATTGATTGATTTTACCTGCGTTCTCTCAGAATGTGACGGAATCATTTTTTTAAAAAATTGGCCGGGCGCGGTGGCTCACGCCTGTAATCCCAGCACTTTGGGAGGCCAAGGCGGGTGGATCACCTGAGGTCAGAGTTCGAGACCAGCCTGGCCAACACAGTGAAACCCCGTCACTAAAAAAAAAAAAGCCGAGTGTGGTGGCATGCGCCTGTAATCCCAGCCACTCGAGAGGCTGAGGCAAGAGAATCGCTTGAACCCGGGAGGCGGAGGTTGCATTGAGCCGAGATCACGCCACTGCACTCCAGCCTGGGCTACAAGAGCGAAACTCCGTCACACACACACACAAAAAACAATCAAGCAACCAAACAAAAAAACACCTATGCCTCTTCCGGTAGTTGATCTGCTGAAGAATCCTCCTCTAACAGCATTTAGTGCTGAACCCACAAGTGAGCTGGGCACGGTGGCTTACGACTGTAATTCCAGCACTGTGGGAGGCCGAGGAGGAGGATCATTTGTGGCCAGGAGTTCAAGGCCAGCCTGGGCAACATAGTGAGACCCAGTCTACAAAAAGAAAAAAAAAATAGCCGGCCATCGTGGCGCGTGCCTATGGTCCCAGCTTACTTGGGAAGGATGAAGGAGGGAATCTTGAGCCCATGAGGTGGAGGCTGCAGTGAGCCATGATTGCTCCACTGTACTCCAGCCTGGGGATAGAGCTAAAGCCTGTCTCTAAAAAAAGAAAATCAACAAATGGCTCACTATTGTTCATTGTTTCAAATACAAACTTCCAAACCTGGTTGTCTATTTTTAGTAACCTCATTTTTTCATATTTCTGCCAAGCAAATATGCCAATAAATAGCTTGTTTATTTTTACCTCTGCACCTTCCCAGGAGAATTTCTTATTAGAGGGAAGCTGTCTACAAAACTCCCTTCCTCACAGCCTTGCACTTTGACCCAGTAATACTGCTTCCAGAAATCTAGGCCGGACATGCATAAAAATTTATGTTCTACATAGCAATTATTGATAAAAGTGGAACACTGGAAACAAAGATCTAAATATCTTGCAATATGGGATTGGTTAAATAAATTATGGTCCATGTAGTATAGACACAGAAATACCAGGTAGCTATTAAAATGGTGTTGTAGTCTTCAATTTTTTTTTAAGGTACCTATTCCTGGTATAGGTTTGTAGCCTTCTATTTTTATACCATGGGAAATTGTGCAAACTACATTGTCAAGTTAAAAAAAAAAAGATAATCATTTCTTCTGGTGACATGTAATAGATGCAAAAACGATGTGGTTTCATTTTTTCATTAGAAAGTATAATAGGCGTGGTAGCTCACACCTGTAATCCCAGTACTTTGAGAGGCTGAGGTGGGCAGCTCGCTTGACCACAGGAATTTGAGATCAGCCTGGGCAACGTGACGAAACCCCATCTCTACAAAAAATACAAAAACAAAATTGAGCTGGGCCTGTAGTCTTGGCTACCCAGGATGCTGAGGTGGAAGGATCACCTGAGTCTGGTCAAGGCTGCAGTGAGCCATGATTGCGCCACTGCACTTCATCCAGCCTGGGCGAGAATGAGACCCCGTCTCAAAGAAAAAAAAAAAAGTATAATAATACCCAGCTCATTACATCATTAAACAAAGTGGAGAAGGCTTGCATGAACTGGTGACAAAGGTGTAACTTCTGCAAAGGATTATGATGATAACAGCTATAGCACCTGAGGTCCAGAAAAACGAACAAAAAACTTCTGTTAAACTTATCTCCTTAACAATTCATTTTTTGATTCTCTTTTCTCTTCTTCGTCTTACAAATTGGTTTAAACCTGAATAAAATCTTTTAATTCAAGCTTTTGTAATATGGAACTTGTACATTATTGAGTAAAACATTTAAAAGTCATGGTAAATGTTAAAATAACTGAGGTTTTATGACGAAATTGAGTCCTCCTTCACATCACATGGGAAAGAATATAAGATTAATCACTGGGTTCATTGATTAATTTTTTTGCGTATAAAAGATTTTTTTTTTTTTTTTTGAGATGGAGTCTTGCTCTGTCGTCCAGGCTGGAGTGCAGTGGACCGATCTCGGCTCACTGCAAGCTCCGCCTCCCGGGTTCATGCTATTCTCCTGCCTCAGCCTCCCGAGTACCTGGGACTACAGGCGCCCGCCACCACGCCCGGCTAATTTTTTGTATTTTTCTTAGTAGAGACGGGGTTTCACCATGTTAGCCAGGATGGTCTCGATCTCCTGACCTCATGATCTGACCACCTAGGCCTCCCAAAGTGCTGGGATTACAGGTGTGAGCCACCACGCCTGGCAGCATGTAAAAGATTTTTAAGCCTATGAACTTGATTATCTCACTATGACCTGTAATGTTTTTCAAAATGTGTAAGAGCATTTATATCTTAGGGTATACAGTGTGTCTATTGAAATAAATAAAATGGCATATCTTTAAAAATAATTATGGTGAAGTCATTTTGATAGACTAAATTTTGCCTATGCTGTCTTGATTTTGAAATTTGGTACGTTGCGTGGTTACAGTTTGTGAAGCACTTTTCATTTGGGTAACCTCTACTCTCTCCAGTTGCACTTAAAGTCACTTAAAGCCACAGAGAGGTTTTTCTACCTTCAGCACCCATTTTAGGACAATTTCTGGTAATTGCTAAGTAAATGTCAGCTAGTTGACTTCCTGCCTGACCTATCTTGGCCTGTTTCCTGCTCATTAGCATCTCCACTAGAGGGCAGGCTGGGCTGGTGAGGAGAGAAGGAAAGGAGCGTTTTCATTCTCTAGCTAACCCTGTCCTCCTCTCCTCTACTGCAGCTCCCAGCTTGGTGACCACACAGAGCTCCTGGGACAGTTCCGTGTTTGGAAGTGACTGATGCTCATACATGTGTTTGAACATTGCCTTACAGTATTCTCTGTGTCGATGGAAATGGAGAGTGTGCTAATAATTTACCTAGGGACTTAAAATGTGTTGACTAGAAAGCCACTAAGTAACTATGGGGTGTTCTAATACTCTCATGTCTTGTGTCTGTAAGAATCAGATTTTTCTGCGTGTAGGGTAGGAGCTATAGATGTAATATAAGTAAATACCCTTTAGTGGCCCGGAGTAGTGGCTCACACCTGTAATCCTGGCACTTTGAGAGGCTGAGGCAGGTGGATTGCTTGAAACCAGGAGTTCAAGACCAGCCTGGGCAACATAGTGAGACCCCATCTCTGAAAAAAAAAAAATTAGCCAGGTGTGGTGGCTTACACCTGTAGCTACTCGGGAGGCTGAGGCAAGAGGATCATTTGAGCCCAGGAATTCGAGGCTACAGTGAGCTGTGATCACGCTACTGCATTACAGCCTGGGCAACAAAGCAAGACCATGTTTCAAGAAAACACCAGAAAACCCTTTAGCCCTGATTTTGAATAGAACATATCAGTATGAGTTCATGAGGTTTTATCTTCTGTCGCTATCCACCAAAAAGATCTAGAAACAATGACCAATCCAGTATCAATGAACACTCCTAGCATCCAGACTGTGGTCTTAAAATGCCATTTCCCCCTGAAAGAAGCCAGAGCTTCTTAGAGAAAAAGCTGGTTCCAGGTTTGGGGAAGGAAATGAACACGATGAGCATGGAGCAACTTATACCAGATAGCCGGGAAGCAAGGAGTATGTATCATGTCAAAAGGACTCAGCTCTTTTTGGCCCAGCTTCCATAGCCAAATGTGGGACAATTTGAACATTTAATAAGGTCAATTTAATAAACACTAAGTATGTTTAAATCCATGAGTTCATAATGTTTGTGTGTAACTAACTGGTTACCTTTTCGAAGGATAATAGGAAATCAAATCATTTTTTTGAAGATGGTAAATAAAGAATTAAGCAGTTATCCTGCTGTTTCTATATAAACAATACCATAGGGTAATGAAATAGAATGTCCATTTTATAAAATTATTGCAACTGTTATGACAACTCAAATATGGCTGTTTTGCAATCCCTAGTGAGTTAATGCATTTAGACACTGAACATCTGAGTCTGGATTCGTCAATGGGTAAATTGAAGGAAAAGAAAGGAATGGAGGGGGAATCTGTACACTGATAGAGACTTGAAAGACATATGAAAAAAATTTTAAATGGGAGCAAAGCTAAACTATAGTGTCTAAGGATCTACATTTAGGTGATCAAACTATAAAAAAATGCAAAGAAGTAATTATTACTCACCATAGTATCCACTATGGCAGGAAGGGGTAGCTATGATAGAGATGGGCAACAGGGTCGGGGCGGGGCGGGGCTGGGTTGGTGTCTGCAAAGTTCTGTTTCTTTCCCTGGGTAGTGTTCCAAAGGTGTTCACTTTATGATAGTTTATTCAGCCATAACTTTGTTTTAGATGGTTTTCTGTATCTGTGTTTTATTTTAAAATAAAAAGATTATAATGTGTTAACTATATTTTATCAGTTATCTGGAGCTGAAGGGCATGCAGCCCCATTTTATTCTAATTAATAAAAATAATTTTTAAGGCTAACACTTTCTTGTCCCTGTGCATTTAGAAGATACCAGAAAGGTGCCTGGAACCCCAGTTCCCTGCCTCTTAGCTGGAGGGATTTATTTTTAAATCTATTTTCTTTCTCTCCTAGATTTTATTTACATTGCTCATGTTCCTTTTAAACTGTAGAGTCAGCAATATGTAATATACGCTTACAGGGCCTACTCTAATCATTATAAAGTGGAAAGGTGATGATAGCTAACATGTATTAAATGGTTATTCGGTGCCAGGCATAGTTCTGAGTGCTTTATTCCACTGACTCTTTTAATCTTCCCAACAAGACTGTAAAGTGTAGGCATTTCCATTTTACAGATGAAGCAACTGAGAGGCACCTCTGGCTCAAGTCTACTCTGTGTTTAATACCTGTGCTATGTTGCTTTTGACGGTATTCAGTTATCATATGCTATTTATGAAGCTAAGGATTTGGCTGTGTTTTATTATTATTTTTAAATTTTTAAATTTTATTTATTTTATTTTATTTTTTTTGAGACAGAGTCTCACTCTGTCGCCTAGGCTGGAGTGCAGTGGTGTGATCTCAGCTCACTGCAACCTCAGCCTCCCAGTTTCAAGTGATTCTCCCGCCTCAGCTTCCTGAGTAGCTGGAATTACAGGCATGGGCCACCATGCCTGGCTAATTTTTGTATTTTTAGTAGAGATGGGGTTTCACCATGTTGGTCTGGCTGGTCTCAAACTGCTGACCTCAGGTGATCTGCCCACCTCGGCCTCCCAAAGTGTGAGCCACCGCACCTGGCTGGCTGTGTTTTAAAGTACAATATACTCCACTGCTAACTTTGTTCTAACCTCTGTTCCACTCTGACCTTTAGATTTTTACACATTCTGGCTGGTCACTGGCATTTCCTATGAAAACACTTGGTGTTTCCTCTTCTAGTTTTTTCCTTTGAGGGAGTTCCCAATAATTCCATTTTATTTGTTGAAGTTTGTTCCCTTTTTCTGGGTAAAGACTACCGTACTACCCACCTTAGGTTATACATTCTCTCAGCCTGATCCAGATTGCACAGAAGTTATCCTAAGCTGATGCCCCTGACTCATGTGAGATCATTGCACTGTTTTCCTGATTACTCTCCAAAGTTTATTTCAGATGAATTTAGGCTACGCTAAACTGTAGTCCACAGACCAGCAGCATCAGCATTACCCAGGAGCTTGTAAGGAAAACAAAATCTTGAGGCTACTACAGACTTGCTGAGTGACAATCTGCATTTTAACAAGATCTCCAGGTGATTCAAAGGCACTTTTAAGTTTGAGAAACACGGAATAGGTGACTTTTTATTTTTTTATTTTTTTGAGACCGAGTCTTGCTCTGTCCCCCAGGCTGGAGTGCAATGGCACGATCTCGGCTTACTGCAACCTCTGCCTCCCGAGTTCAAGTGATTCTCCTAAATAGCTGGGATTACAGGCACCCACCATCATGCCCAGCTAATTTTTGTATTTTTGTAGAGAAGGGGTTTCACCGTGTTGGCCACGCTGGTCTTGAACTCCCAACCTCAGGTGATCCGCCCTCCTTGGCCTCCCAAAGTGCTGGGATTACAGGCATGAGCCACTGCGCCCGGCGGAATAGGTGACTTCTAAGGTCCTTGCAGTTCTAGATGTCTATACTACTATGAAAGACATGTCTTTGCAGTTTTATCACTTTAACCCTTAGCTCTATTGTTTACTAACTGTGAAGCTTTGGACAAATTACTTGACCTCTCTGTGCCTTTGTTACTTCATTTGTAAAATGGTAATTCCCCCAAAGGGTTGATAGGTATGTGCTTAGAACACTGCCTTGTTGGGAATAGGCCCCCAAAATCTGGCCATAAACTGGCCCCAAAACTGGCCATAAGCAAAATCTCTGCAGCACTGTGACATGTTTGTGATGGCCATGACACCCACACTGGAAGGTTGTGGGTTCACCGGAATGAGGGCAAGGAACACATGGCCCACCCCGGGCAGAAAACCGCTTAAAGGTATTCTTAAACCATAAACAATAGCATGAGCGATCTGTGCCTTAAGGACATGCTCCTGCTGCAGATAACCAGCCAGAGCCCATCTCTTTATTTTGGCCCATCCCTTTGTTTCCCGTAAGGAATACTTTTAGTTAATCTATAATCTATAGAAACAATGCTTATCACTGACTTGCTGTCAGTAAACACGTGGGTAAATCTCTGTTCGAGGCTCTCAGCTCTGAAGGCTGTGAGACCCCTGATTTCCCTCTCCACACCTCTATATTTCTGTGTGCGTGTCTTTAATTCCTCTAGCATTGCTGGGTTAGGGTCTCTGTGACCGAGCTGGTCTCAGCAGTGCCTGGCACACAGAAGGTGCTACAGAAGTGTTGTTAGCTGTCCTAATATTGAATATGCTTCCGTGAATACTATGCAGCTCCCAGTGCCAGGTCAGGCAGGGGGAAGAACCAATTCGAGAACTGACAATGAAGCCACTTCACTGGAGAATGGAGTTGTAGAGGCTTCTGCAATCTAAGTGGGAGATCAGGAATTTTAGGCTTGGGGGCTGTACTGAGCAGCTTGCTGAGGCCCTCAGTTTTTTTTTTTTTTGTTTTTTGTTTTGTGACGGAGTTTCGCTCTGTTGCCCAGACTGGAGTGTGCAGTGGCGCGACCTTGGTTTACTGCAACCTCTGCCTCCTGGGTTCACACCATTCTCCTGCCTCAGCTTGCCAAATAGCTAGGACTACAGGCGCCCGCCACCACTCCCGGCTAATTTTTTTTTTTTTTTTTTTGTATTTTTAGTAGCGATGGGGTTTCACTGTGTTAGCCCGGATGGTCTCAATCCCCTGACCTCATGATCTGCCCGCCTCAGCCTCCCAAAGTGCTGGGATTACAGGCGTGAACCACCACGCCCAGCCTCACCATTTTTTTTTTTTTAAGAACTCAGGACATAGAGTGGATAGTGCCTTCTCCCAGCAATTCCTATGTCTTGTGACCCAGTGCTGGAGCTGCCTGTAATACAGATCTTTGATTGTGCCAGGCTGTGCTTCTTCTAGGGGCTGGAAGAAGAAGATTGTGAGACAGGTGTTAGAGGGAAGCCTGTGAAGATAGGTGGGAAATGAAAACAGCACAAATCTGGTGTAAAATAGATAAGCATCTCTTATTATTGGACAGTCTTTGTGGGAAGGTCTATGGCACATTGAAGATGTTAGTTAATATCAAATTGCTCATATTTTCTGCAAGGTGGCTTCCCTATTCCCAGATGAGGGTGCTATGTCCTCTTGCTAGACTAGGGCCTCAGGTCACATTTTGTGCACACGTCTCTCCAGGGCTTCAAGCTCAGCCAACACCTCTTTGGGCAGATCCTGGTTGACCTGCTCTGTCAGGTAGCTCCGAATGTCACGAACTTCCTGTTCCCAGAAGTCCTTGGGGAGTGAGAACAGCTGAGTGGTGTCTATAGCTCCGAGGCCGCTCAGATCCAAGGCTCCTTCCTTTGGCACCAGCCCAATGGGTGTCTCTCGGGCACTGTCCTCCCCCTCTAACCGCCGGCAGATCCAGTCTAGCACCCGAGCATTCTCCCCAAAGCCTGGCCACAGGAAGTGCCCTGCCTCGTCACGCCGGAACCAGTTGACATGGAAGATACGGGGCAGCTGGGCCCCCTTGCGCCCTTCCATGCTCAGCCAGTGTTCCAGGTAGTGCCCGAAGTTGTAGCCAAAAAAGGGCCGCATGGCAAATGGGTCGTGCATGATGATCTTCCCTGTGGGGGAAGCAAGATGGGTAAGGAGTCTTCCTTCTCACTGGGGAAGGGAAGGGCACCCTGCATCCAGTTGGAGGAAGCTGTGAAAGGCTTATGGTTCTGAATATCTTCAGGGATGGGGAAAAGATAGAAGTGGGAAGAGGTGGGGCCATATCAGACTCCAGGGGTGGACAAAAGGAAGGTCTGGCTCAGGAAGGGAGAGAGGAGGTGCTGTGTGCACACAGAGGAGAGGGAGGAATGGCGAGGGTGCTCACCTTTGTGTTCTGCTGCAGCAGTGGACTCAGAGCGCATGGCGCTGCCCACAAACACCCCATGACGCCAGTTGAAGGCCTCGTATACCAGGGGTACCCCTAGATCACCAATGAACAGAGTCACAGGCAGCCCTTTTCTTTGGACCCTAACTCCAGCCCTTCTGGTGAGCTTGACTGGTACTCTCTCTCCTAAGACCTCGGCTATCCCATTTTCAGACCCTTTGCCTCCTCCCAAGTTTGCATTCACCAGGGGAGAACTCTGGAGACAGATGAGACCCAGGCTGAGGCTCTGGATCAGAGGGAGGGAGGTAGGCCCTAATACAGAGATAGCCCTTTTGCCAAGAACATGGAGCTCATATGTTGTTTACCTTTGGGTCTGCGGCCACCAAAGATGATGGCGTCAATGGGGACACCCTCTGGGGCCTCCCAGGCTGGGTCCATGATGGGGCACTGGCGAGCCGGGGCACAAAATCGAGAGTTGGGATGTGCACAGGGCTCCTTGTCACCTGGCAGAGGAAATACAAACACTATTATTTCCAAGGTCATGTCGACCCCCAACACACACATACATGGGCACACATTCTTGCAGGGTTCTTTTTTTTTTTTGCCTCATCAGCTGCCTAGAACCTTGTGTGATAAGGAGCAGAGAGAAGGGAGCCAGGGCATCTCCAAGAGCTCAGGTTGTTTAGCCATGAAGGTGCGGCCAGCTGAGCTATGTGAGAAAAGAGTGGGAGAGGAATTGGGGTTTGGCAGGGCACTAATGTTTGTGCCAAGCTACTGGCACTTGGCACTGACCAGGGCTCAAGGGAATGGGGTTAGATATGGGCATAAGGTTATAATAATTTTTCCCCCAGAAACTATTTCATTATTTATGAGATTATTATTTAAATAAATACCCAAACCTAAAGCAAAAACTGAGAATGTCAGCTTAGTACTTCAGACAATTGACTTTCCGTCAGCAAACCGGGGAAGACAGGTTCTTCTAAGTTATCCAAATGCAAATAGGAATTTATTTTATCTTTTTATTTTTGAGGGAGAGTCTTGCTCTGTTGCCCAGGCTGTAGTGCAGTGGTGCAATCTTGGCTTACTGCAACCTCCGCCTCCCAGGTTCAAACAATTCTCCTGCCTCAGCCTCCCCAATAGCTGGGATTACAGGCACCCATCACCATGCCTGGCTGATTTTTTTGTATTTTTAATAGAGATGGGGTTTCACCATGTTGGCCAGGCTGGTTTCAAACTCCTGACCTTAGGTGATCTGCCCACCTTGGCCTCCCAAAGTAGTAGGATTACAGGCATGAACCACTGCTCCTGGCCTGATTTTATTTATTTAATTTAGTTATGAGATGGAGTCTCACTCTGTCACCAGGCTGGAGTGCAGTGGCACGATCTCGTCTCACTGCAACCTCTGCCTCCTGGGATCAAGCAATTTTCCTGCCTCCTGAGTAGCTGGGATTACAGGCATGAGCCACCATGCCTGGCTAATTTTTGTATTTTATTGGAGACGGGGTTTTGCCATGTTGCCAGGCTGGTCTCGAACTCCTGACCTCAGGTGATCCAACCGCCTCGGCCTCCCAAAGTGCTGGGATTACAGGTGTGAGTCACTGTGCCCTGCAAGGAATTGGTTTTAAAGCTAACAAAATGTTGGTGATTTCCCTGCCCTGCTTAGACCCTGATGAAGTGATAGGGCTTGAAAAATAGAGATAGGGATATCACATGGGTAGGGATAACCTCAGGAGCCCAGGTCACACTTGGCACCTTCAGGTGTCCTGGAGGGGGGTTGGGACTAAGTCAGTGGCACATGTATGAAGCACCACTGTGTGGCGCCTGAGTGGACATGGCGCCTTCTCTGCTGGAGGTTGCTGGTCAGACCTGGGGAGTGGGGAAGCCACAGGGCCAAAATCCCCACCCTCTCCCATCCGCCAGCTTCTGCCCGCCATCGCAGATAAGAGCCATCCTTCATCAGCACCCAGTGCAGAATCCTAACACAGGGTATTATTCTGGGAATTGAAGCTGGGGACAAGATGCCCTAGTTATGCCCCCAAATCTGGAGATGATGAAAGGGTTGGGGAACTAGCCTGTGGGGAAAGATGAAAGTTTCTTCGATTTCTCAGTTGGGTGGGAAGGCTGAGGGGGGCTTAATGATGGTGTTAGTAAAAATAAAGGGTGATTAGATGAAGCAAGGAGGGTGACTGCTAGGCCAGCCTGGCAAACCTGAATATAGGCTTCAGTGACTACAAGGCCAGCCTCCCCTCCCATGCTCTTCTTTGCCCCTGCCTCTTGGTGTCTGGACTGCCTGACTGCAGAAGGCCATGGAAAGAATACTGAAGGTCCAGAGTGCAGGGCTGAGGGAGAGGTGGGACTCCCAGGCGCCCAGGGTAATGACAGGATTCAGAAACTAGCTTCTGGGAAAGACTCAAGCTCTGACCTGATTTTGTTTGTAGGAAGGATTGGGGTGAATGCTTTGGAGGGACAGGGGAAGGGTGAGGGTAACAATACTGACCTTTAGACAGTGGTTATTATACAGGGGACAGTGGGAGCCAAGTGGCAGGAGGAGAGTTGGAGCAGAGGAGGCAGCTTTCCTCTTTTCCTAATGGGCCAAACTTTATGGATAGTGCTTGGAGCCCAATACCTTCTGTAAGAATGTTCAAAAGTCATTCCTTTTCCTTTCATTAAAAAAAAATCCAGCCTGTATTTATTATTGAGAATTTACTGTGTATTTGTCAGTGTGCTAAACCCTTTTTATGCACTATTTAATCCTCCAACAACCTCATGAGATAGGTACTATCACAACTACCCTCATTCAACTGATGTGGAAACTAAAGCTTAGGGAAGTTGAGCAACTTAGCCAGATCACAAAACCAGTGATTGGTGGAGTTGGGACATGAACTGAGATTTTGCCTGGGACTGGAAACTGCAAACGTTCATGACTTCTGTGCCTCCTGGCAGTCCTAGAAGATGGTTGGAGGTTGTGGAGAAAGCTTTTCCACCATTAAGGTGCTGAGGCCTGGAGGCTGTGCCACACCTTCCCCACCGCACATACCAGGTTTCCAGGGTTTGCCCAGCCAGGAGGTCACAGTAACACCAGGTGGAAGAGGCTGGTCAATGCCCTCCCAGTACACGCCACCATCACTGGTCTCAGCCACGTTGGTAAAAATAGTGTTACTCTGGATTGTAGCCATGGCGTTGGGATTGGTGGTGGCAGAGGTACCAGGGGCAACCCCAAAGAAGCCGTTCTCAGGGTTGATGGCCCGGAGTCGACCTGTTAGGAGAAGTGAAAGAAAGGAAGGACCAAACAAGGAAAACTTGAGATGTAAGACCAAAGAAGGTCCTGCTCCACCCCACCCTGTCCTGAGATGGACCCAAGATCTGATGAGGAAAGGCTGTCTCTAGGGTGGCTGGGCTGCCAGAGGAATGGAGCAGGGTTGGGTGTTCAGGAAACTTTCTCACTGACAAAGTCACTGTGAACACTAGAGAGGAGACCCCGAGGCTCTGACAAGAGCCAGAACCAAGAGTATGATCTGAGAGTCCCTCACCTTCACTGTCAAACCTCATCCAAGCAATGTCATCCCCCACACACTCCACTTTCCAGCCTGGCAGTGCGGGCCGCATCATAGCCAGGTTGGTCTTGCCACAGGCACTAGGGAAGGCGGCTGCCACATAGCGCTTCTTCCCTGCAGGGCTGGTGATGCCCAGGATCTGTGCATTGGGGAGAGAGGGAATAAGAAAGAGGTCACCAAAGGTCAGGGCATGGTCTGCATGGGGAAGGGCAGCTAGGGTCTAATAGGGAGGACCAATGTTTATTCACTATATAAGTGATTGCCCTGCCATCAGGCCTGGGTTAGTGGCAGGGGAAACCTCAACATTCAGCAGCCTGAGGCCAAAGCTTTGGGCCTTCAAGTAGAGTCCCCGCCCACCAGCCTGGCACCTGGCGGGAGGGAGGTGAGGCTGAGGCAGACTGGCCAGGCCCCACCCCTGCCCTGTCCCCGGCAGCTGCCCTGCTTCTCACCAGGCCCTCACCAGCATGTGCTCTGCCAGCCAGCCCTCATCCCGGGCCAGCCGAGAGGCGATGCGTAGGGCAAAGCACTTCTTGCCCAGCAGGGAGTTGCCACCATAGCCGCTGCCGAAGGAGATGATCTCCCGCTGGTCGGGCACGTGGCCAATCAGGGTTTTCTCTGGATTGCACGGCCACTTGCTCACCGGCTCCCCTGGGGACAATGGGGTCATGGGGTTGCTGGCAGCGGCATCAGGAACTGGGGTGTCAGGGGCCAGAGGGATCAGGGATTGGCAGGAGAGACACTTGGAAGCAGTAGCAGCACCAAGAGGTGGCTGAAGCCCCCCACCTCATAATAACCATCAGCTTCCATGCCCCTATTCTTGGACACGGATTTTTCTCAGTCTTGTGCAAAGTGCTCTGCAAACACAGCCTCATCCCTCTACTGGGACTGCTGCTCTGGATCTTGGGAATTAGGTTGCCAGAGAGGACAGGTTCTTAGGGTCTGTGGAGAGGTAGGATTTGGGATTTCCTCTGAGTTTAAGAAGGCCTCTGTGTTCCCCTTGGGGCAGAGCAGGTGCTTACCTTGTCCTGTCAGGGGCTGGCCCACGGAGTGCAGACACTTGACAAAGTCACCATCTCCCAGGGCCTGAAGCACAGGTGTCCCCAGTCGGGTCATAATACGCATGCTTGCCACCACATAGGCTGAGTCAGTGAGCTGCACCCCGATGCGGGACAGCGGGGAGCCCACAGGACCCATGCTGAATGGAAGCACATACATGGTGCGGCCTGTGGAGGAAGGCATCCCCTGGATGAAGGGTTCCAAACCTGTTCACATCTTCCATGCCCTTGCCACTGTGCCCCTGCCCTGGTTACCCTGCATGCAGCCTGGAAACCTCTCATCCACAGCTCGCTGGAAATCAGCTGGGGACATCCAGTTGCCCAGCTGCCCACGGGCCCCACCAGGCGGGAGAGGTACCGTGTCCCGCTGAGAAGGAGTTACAATCACCGTCTTGCTCTCTACTCGTGCCACATCCTTGGGGTCTGTGCGGGCCAGCCAGCTGGGGGAGAGGGGATTGTCAGGAAGATGGTGGCCAGCAGGTTTCCCTTGTCCCTAGACCCACTTTTTCAAGTCCAACTTTGACTCCAGGTCTTCTGTTGGCCTTATTTTTCCCCACCCAGTCACATCTCAGTCCCTTCCTCCAGGCTTTGTCCCATCTAAGGGGTGTTCCCCAAGGTCCCAGCCCTCTGGGGGTCTCTGCCCCTGGCAAAAGCTCCCTGAACTGGTGAGGAAAAAAAAAAAAAGCAAAGGATCTTATTTATATCAGCTTCTTCATTTAACATTAAAATAAAATACAAACTACAAACCAGGCTGGGCGCAGTGGCTCATGCCTGTAATCCCAGCACTTTGGGAGGCTGAGGTGGGTGGATCACTTGAGGTTAGGAGTTTGAGACCAACCTGGCCAACATGGTGAAACCCTGTCTCTACTAAAAATACAAAAATCAGCTGGGCTTGGTGGTGCATACTTGTAATCCCAGCTACTCTGGAGGCTGAGGCAGGAGAATTGCTTGAGGCAATTCCCCGGAGGCAGAGGTTGTTGTAAGCTGAAATCATGCCACTGCACTCCAGCCTGGGTGATACAGTGAGACTCCATCTCAAAAAAAAAAATCCCAGTTTCTTTCTTTTTTTTTTTTGAGACAGAGTTTCGCTCTTATTGCCCAGGCTGGAGTGCAATGACGCGATCTTGGCTCAGTGCAACCTCCGCCTCTTGGGTTTAAGTGATTCTCCTGCCTCACCCTCCCAAGTAGCTGGGATTACAGGCATGCGCTGCCATGCTGGGCTAATTTTTGTATTTTTTTTTTTTTCAGTAGAGATGGGGTTTCTCCATGTTGGTCAGGCTGGTCCCAAACTCCCGACACCTGGTGATCCACCCGCCTTGGCCTCCCAAAGTGCTGGGATTATAGGCGTAAGCAAATCCCAGTTTCTGAGTCTGTTTACCCCAAAGCTCTCATTCTTGTTCATTCCATTGGGATGTTCTAGTTAAGTTGATTTTGCCTTGGTGAACCCAAAGTGGCCTCAGTGCACCTATCTTGCAGGTTGTGGAGCCCAAGGCTTACCAGTTATTGTACTTGGGGAGCTTTCGGATGAGGCCCTGCTGCTCCAGCAGGGTCAGTGTGGCAGTATTCTCAGCCTCAGTTCCATCACAGATGTGGATGCCCTCTGGTTGGCACAGGCGGGCACTGTGCTCTACAAAATCTCGAATGCCAGTGGGAAGCTGGCCCAGATCTCCACTAAGCACTCGCAGGGTCTGGATGCTACGGCATGATGGCCAGCCCAAGGGGCTCAGCCCATGCCAGCTAAGCCTATAGGAGAAACAGAGGCAATGAGCTAGCTGCTGTCATCGAGAGTGGACAAGGCAGGTGGTGGAGAGACAGAAAGCTTGGGCTGCAGCCTGCTAAAACATGTCTGCATGCAGGGACCATGAAGAGCAGGTTGCAGTTGGTGTGTGGGATGTGTTCAGGACACATGTATCTTGTAGCCTTTATGAGGCTTGAGGAGGGTGTCTCCTGCTCAGCGAGGGACAGATATGGCCAAATGAGCAAAAAAGGCACATGCCTGGCTGTGTGGAAGTATACATGTAGGCATGCTGATGTTACTGCATGTGTAGCCCATGCCCATGTTTAACTGTTTAATCAACATTTAGAAATAAGTAGGGAGATGGCTGGCATGGTGGCTCACGCCTGTAATCCCAGCACTTTGGGAGGCTGAGGCAGGTGGATCACGAGGTCAGGAGATCAAGACCGTACTGGCCAACATGGTGAAACCCTATCTACTAAAAATATAAAAATTAGCCGGATGTGCTGGCATGTGCCTCTAGTCCCAGCTACTCAGGAGGCTGAGGCAGGAGAATCGCTTGAACCCGGGAGGTGGAGGTTGCAGTGAGCCAAGATCGGGACACTGCACTCCAGCCTGGGTGACAGAGCAAGACTCTGTCTCAAAAAAAAAAAAAAAAAAAAAAAAGAAATGAGTAGGGGCCTTTGGCCAAGTGTCAAGACAAGAATTTGGGCCCAGGTGACAACTTCATATGTCTGGTGTTTGAAGCCTCATCCATTTTATTTCCATTTTCAAGTATAGTTTTTTATAAATTAAAATGGCAGCTGTTTTTATTCTTTCCTTCTGGTGTGTATGCTGTAAGACTATGAAAGCCCCAAGCAAAGGTCACAGTCTTTCCAGTGCCAGGTTTCTAGATGAGGGCTCTTGCACAGAGAATAGGTGACTGGATGCTGGGCTTCCAGGCCCTGATCTGCTGCTGCCCACTTGGACCAACAATGGTTGCATAAAATGTTGCCCTCGGGTAAGTATTTTTGAACTCTGCGGAAGGTTGACCACTGGGGAATGAGTGTCACTGGCTGGGGTTCATGGGCTTAATTCTCAGGAGGCCAGCGTCCTGTTGTCTGTCCTCTCATGGCCCTGGGAGACAGAGAAGCAACGTCTGCTCTGATTGGCCTGGACTCAAGGTGGAGTAAACCCAAGAGAGCAAAGACCATGAAGGGGATGTTACTCTCCTCCTCTATCAAGGCCTCGCCCATCAGAAACTGCCCCCACACCCAGGACCACGTGACCCTGTGCTTCTCCTGGCTCTTCTTCCTAGAGGCCACATGCCTAGAGAGCTTTGGTGTTGGTGGGAGGGTGGAACAGCAGCTTGCTGGCAGCTCAGACTCAGAGGGTGTTAGCCTGGGGAAGGAAGAAAGCTCAGAGCATGGATGCGGGAGCTTGAGTCTGTCTGGGGTAGAAGCTGGGGTGGTTTCCGCTAAAGCAGGATAGATGATCAGTGTGGCCCCAGGGGCAGGGGAGGAGGGCTACTGGGACCTGGGTCTGTTCCTGCCTCAGAGGGAAGTTCTCCGTGAGCATCAGTTTTCAAGCACACAGTCTTGAGGACAGCCTCTCTCTCCCTGGAGCCTGGCTCACGTTATCTCTTGTGAAGCCCCTACACCCTCCTGCAGCCCTCTAAGTGGGACGTTTCCTTCAGAGACCACCCACAAGGGCTGCCCAAGTGGAACGGGCTGTGCGACAGATGTGGGTCACTTCCGACTCTGGGACAAAAGCTGAGAAGAGAGGCCTCAGAGAATAAATAGGAGACTAAGAGGACAGGCAGACAAACAGGACGAGCCTGGGGGCTCCAGGCCTGGACGGAGGAAGAAGCCAGCTATGTAAGAAACGAAGGCAACTTGGCGCCCTCCTCCCACCTTGCTTGCCTCCCTCCCCTGGCCCCAGGTCCCTCGGGCTGCTCTGGACTTCCCGCCAGGTTCCAGTCCTTCCAGTCCGGGAGAGGCCGGGAATGGATATTTAACCTTCCACCTTCTTTAGGGGGCTCTGAGCTCAGTCTCCCGGGGCTCACGTACCCTTGTCCCCAGGGCCCTGCTGCCTCTCGAAGTACCCTGGGGCGCTGGCTGAGAGCCCGTTAGAGGTCCGAGGGAGGTATCTGGGAAGGAAAGGAGGATATGCAGAGACCCGGCTCAGCAGAGAGGAGCGAGGAGGGAGAGGAAGTTCTGAGAGTGGCAGATAGAGATCGCGCGGTCAGAGGCGAGCGAGGCAGAGAAGGGGAGGTGCAGGCGGAAACGAGGAGCGCCGGCCGGCTGCCCTCCCAAGAGACGCGCGGCGCGGGAGGCTGGACCCACAGCAGTCGCCCCTGCCCGCCTCCGCCTAGGATGGGAAACCTGGCGGAGGCTGAGAGCAGGAGAGCGCCACTGGCAGCCCCGAGGGGGCGAGCGCAGCGGAAGGTGCGGGTGGGCCCCGGGCCGGGGGTCACTCACCGCAGGCCAGGGCGGTACAATGCGGCCATGGCACCTGGGCAGGGGCTGCGGGGTGGCCAGGAACCGAGCGGAGCCGGGGAGGTATGGAAGGCGGGGAAGGAGGGAGCGCGGCGAAGCGAGCCACAGCAGAGGCTGGCGGGAGGCGCTTAAAAAGGAGGGGGGCAGGCGCGGGGGCGGAACCTGGTAGGGCTGGCACTAGCTTTCCTCCGCCCCGGGCAGGCCAGCTCCCTCGGCCCCGGGGCTCCAAGCTCCAGGTCAGCCCAGCCGCCGCCCCAACCCCTGCCTCCCAACCGCCAAACCCACCTCTCCCATTGGAGGACTGGGTCCACTCTTCAGCCCCCGACTTCGAGGCCCCGCCCCCCATCCGCCACCGCCCTCCCAGCCGCACATGATGTAACTTTGAGGACTCTTGCTCCCGGGAGAGACACTAGGTGGCAAACAAGCTAGGAACGAGGGGCGAGGCCAGGGGCGGGAGACTACAGGGGCCAGACGTCTGGAAGTTAGGGGGTTGGGCATTGCCTTTCCAGTTCCTCCTCCTGGGGACGCGACACCCTGAGTCCTGGGCCTTTCTGTAGTCCAAGTGCCCAATGCTAAGGTCCACTTAGTCCCCAACTCCTAAATCCCCGTTTCTCCTCCTGATCAAGGCTCCTTTCTGCCTTGCCATGAAATGGTGGAGTCTCTCTACCCCTGGGTCTCTTCCTTGGTCCTCTGATCTGGTCATTCTCCTTCCCCGGCACATGCCCTCTCCCCCTGACGGAGTCTTACTCTGTCACCCAGGCTGGAGTGCGTACAGTGGCGCGATCTCGGCTTACTGCACACTCCGCCTCCCGGGTTCAAGCAATTCTCCTGCCTCAACCTCCAGAGTAGCTGGAATTACAGGCGCCTGCCACCACACTCAGCTGATTTTTTGTATTTTTTGTAAAGACGGGGTTTGTCCATGCTGGCCAAGCTGGTCTCCAACTCCTGACCTCGTGATCCGCCTGCCTTGGCCTCCCAAAGTGCTGGGATTTACAGGCGTGAGCCACCACGCCCGGCCTGGTCATTCTTTCTCTCCACAATCCAACGAGGAAACTCATCTGCCTACCCAACTACCATCATAAAGTCCTCAGGTGATTTCTCAAGCTATACCTCCATTGGGACATCTCTCTCCAACCTGAGACCACTGGATATCACCCACAATGCTATATAGCATCTCGAACTCAGCATATCTATGATGGGTGTCTGCTCAGCATCTACTCCCCTTTTCTGGTAATAGCACCCTGATTTTCTTTTGGGGAACCATCTCCTCAGTCTGTATTGTCATGTGGGTCTGATGTCACCCCTCTTGGGGGTAGGCTTGCAGCTTAGCCAACTTTTGTGTTCCTCACTCTGGCCACAGCAATCAAGGATGTTCAAGGATGGGCATGAGATCTCTCTCTGGGACTTTTTATAAAACTTTGTAAGTTAGCTCTCTTTCTGCTGAGTTGCTGAGCTGGTAGAATACAAGCCTGGAGCTGCTGAGTGTTAGCTTGGCACTACAAAGCAGGAACCTGCCTGAGACAGAAGCCAGCCTAGAGGAAGCAGAGCAGGGAGATGGCGAGCAATGGATTCCTGATTTCAGTTACAGGAATCGATGCATTTCTTTTCTTGCTCAAGCTAATTTTAATTGGAGTTCTGCCACTTGCAACAGAAACAATCTTGATTCTCAGATTTCTTGGAGTTCTATGCTGGAACATAGTGGGATAAGGAGAGCTGGTCTACAGCCACGGGCTTGCTACTGGTCCCCGTCTCTTCCCCCTCAGGCTCTAGCCTACACTCAACCCCAGGTATATGTATTTGGATCTCTTTCCCCCCAGTTCGTAGATCCAAACTCTGTCCACACTTACCCAGTTGCAAACAGATACCTCTTGGCACACCTTTGGGCCTAAAGGTGTGCACACTGGTGGCAGCATGGTTGACCTGAAGGTCATCATCTTCTCCATAATCCTGCACCTACTCTCATGGTTTCCTACCTCAGCAAATGGCACCGTCATCTGGCCAGTTGCCCCAAAGGGAATCAGTCTAGACTATTCTTATCCTCCATAGCTAATCAGATGCCAGGACCTTTGGAATTGTACTTCTCAATTAGCCCTCAAGTCTGCAACTATCCCCATGGCCAGGGCCTTAGTTCAGGGCTTATCTCTCACCTGGCTTCAGGTGATAGCTTCTAAGGCACTTCTTGGACTCCTGCCTCTCCAAACACCAACCCCTCTCCTTTAAGCCACTCCCCACACTGTGCATGCAAATCCACTTGGAAAGTTAAGAGAGAAGAATAATGTTTATGCTATGGACAGTAGGTGCCAGGCTCTGTGTCAGCAACTCTGCATGCATAATCTCATTCTGTTTCACAACTATATTTTACATATGTGGACACAGGCTTAAAGAGTCATTTGCTCGGTCACCCTAAGGGAAGAATCAAGGAAAAAGGGAGGCAGGACCCTAGAAGTATGCCAACATATAACACCCTAAATCAAAGGTCAAATGCCGCACTTGACCTCCAAGATGCCTGCTTGGGCATCTTCCAAGTGTACTTTCCTTTCTTTCATTCCTGCTCTAAAGCTTTTTAATAAACTTCCATTCCTGTTCTGAAAAAAATTATTCATGAATATTTTATACTTTTATGCTATTATGAATGAAATGTTCTAATTGTTTACCACAAGTACATACAAATAAAATTGCTTTGTGTATATTGAAAAAAAAAAGAGTCATTTGCTCAAAGTCACACAAATGGTTAGCAGGAGAAATGGAATCTGAATCCATATCTTTCTGACTCTAATTACCAAGTCCCCCTCTCCCTATAAATCCTATACTGTCCCCTTGATTTACCATTAAAAATTAGATCATATCACTCTTAAGCTTAAAATCTCTTCAAGGCTCTTTCCATCACATGATATCTTATGTCCTTCATAATCTGACTCCTATTTATCTAATGCTGTCACCCCCACATCCCCACTTGCCTCCTTTTCTCCTACGTACTGAACTCTGAAGTTTCCAGAGCACTTCTGTGAACTTTTTCTGGGCATCTGCACTCAAATTAAACACACACCATCCTGGCCAACATGGTGAAACCCCGTCTCTACTAAAAATACAAAAATTAGCTCGGTGTGGTGGCGCACGCCGGTAGTCCCAGCTACTCAGGAGGCTGAGGCAGGAGAATCGCTTGAACCTGGGAGGCGGAGGTTGCAGTGAGCTGAGATTGCACCACTGCACTCCAGCCCGGGCAACACAGTGAGACTCTGTCTCAAACACACACACACACACACACACACACAAGCCTTTTCTGTTCGTCCCTTAGAATGAACATCTATTTCATCTGTGTTGCTTCTATCCCATGTATATGCCTATATTTTTGTACTTTACTATACTGTAGTTACTTTTATATCTCTGTAATCCTCACTAGAGTGATGATTTCAGTCTTGTTTTTCTCCTAGTTCCTAGCAGTACCTGGCCTATAACAGGCACTTAATAAAAGTTGGTTGAATAAAAGAATGAATGAGTGCCACGTTTCTGAATTCTTCTTCCCCGCCATTACTTTCTTCTCTAGCTTTAGGCAGATGGAGCAAGGGGCTCACGTGCAGATTTCCTTGCACTGCTCATTTCCCCTTATCTGCCACACACTTTTCTTTAGTTCCCTGCCGGGAGAGCCTGGCCCACCAGCTGGCCCCATGTCCAAGGAGTACCACCAGGGGGCAGAGTGTGATCTGCATTGTCCTCTCCGGGGCCTCTGGGTTCATCCTTGAAGTCTCACAGCCCCTGAGTAGTGATGCTGTGGTGTGCAGCCCAGATTCCCGCTTCAGGATCATGATGCTCATTGTTCCAGCTGCTGAGTGTTGGCTGCTGATGGCTCACAGCTGAGTACTTCCTTGAGCACTATCTGTGGCCAAAGGGAGCTGTCTCACCAAATGCAATGCCCGCTTCCTGGGGGCAGTATGTATCCAATGAATGGTTGTTATAAAGTACAGAGGCCTAGCCCTTTGTCTCAGTTTGGGACAACTCTGAAGGTCCATCCCAGCCCCAGAGCTCTTTAGGCTCAGCTGATTACAACTGCAGTGCCATCCAACTGTTCCCTCTCTTGGATCCTGCTACTCTTTCTTTGAAAGTCCCCCCCGTGCCCCCCCGCCCCCGTAAACCACCTGCACGCAAGTTTCTGTGTCAGAGTGTGCTTCCAGTTGCAGATATTCCCCAGGCTCAACTTGGTTATGGCATTAGTTCTCTAATCTGACTCTTATTTCATTGTTGCCTTCCTCCACAAACACAAAGTGCTGACATACGTGATCCTTCCGAACACAAATCTGATCACATCATGTTTCTACTGAAAACCCTTCAGTAGCTTCTCCCTGCTCTTAGAATAAAGCCCAAACCCTTAATGTGACCTCCCAGGCTCTGCATTATCTGGCCCCTGCTGACTTCTCCAGCCTCAGCTATCACTGTTCTTCCCACCTTCCAGGCTTTCTACTCTCTGGCTACATGGATCCTTTCTCAGTTTTGTGAACATGTCTACATCTTTCCTGCCTCACAGCCTTTGCATATGTTGTTTCTGCCGCCTGGAATTCCCACCCTGTCCACATCTCCAGGCAGGGTCACTTCTTTTTTTTTTTTTTTTTTTGGGACGGAGTTTCGCTCTGTCGCCCAGGCTGGAGTGCAGTGGTGCCATCTCGACTCACTGCAAGCTCCGCCTCCCGGGTTCACGCCATTCTCCTGCCTCAGCCTCCCGCGTAGCTGGGACTACAGGCGCGCGCCACCATGCCCGGCTAATTTTTGTATTTTTAGTAGAGACGGGGTTTCACCGTGTTAGCCAGGATGGTCTCGATCTCCTGACCTCGTGATCCACCCGTCTCGGCCTCCCAAAGTGCTGGGATTACAGGCGTGAGCCACCGCGCCCGGCCAGGCAGGGTCACTTCTTATTCACCTGACCAGTCTTGGTTTAACATGACTTTCTTAGGCAACCTGTCCCTGTGATGCATCCCCTCTGGCCTTGTATTAGAGTATGTCTTCGTGGAAGAAAATTTCATAGCACCCTGCCCTTCTTCTTCATAGCACATTCATCTCTGTTTAAATGGTTTGTTTTTATGTAGACACATCTCTAACATATGTAGGACCTGCGGCAGGAGTACAAATAGAGGCCCTCAAACCTTGTGTTTAAATATTTAAAATGGGCTGGGTGTGGTGGCTCATGCCTTGTAATCCCAGCGCTTTGGGAGGCAGAGGCTGGAGGATCACTTGAGCCCAGGAGTTTAAGACCAGCCTGAACAACATAGTGAGACTTCTTCTCTACAAAAAATAAAAAAGTAGCCATGCATGGTGGTGTGCACCTGTAGTCCCAACTGCTTGGGAGACTAAAGTGGGAGATAGCTTGAGCCCAGGAGTTCAAGGCTGCAGTGAGCTATGATTGCACCACTGCACTCCAGCCTGGGTGACAGAGCGAGACCCTGTCTCAAAAAAAAAAAGATTAAAATGTATAACTCAGGGTAGGCGCAGTGGCTCATGCCTATAACCCCAACGCTTTGGGAGGCTGAGGCGGGTGGATCATTTGAGGTCAGGAGTTCAAGACCAGCCTGGCCAACATGAAACCCTGTCTCTACTAAAAATATAAAAATTAGGCCAGGCGCAGTGGCTCAACGCCTGTAATCCCAGCACTTTGGGAGGCCGAGGAGGGCGGATCACGAGGTCAGGAGATCGAGACCATCTTGGCTAACCCGGTGAAACCCCATCTCTACTAAAAATACAAAAAAAAAATTAGCCGGGCATGGTGGCGGGTGCCTGTAGTTCCAGCCGGAGGCTGAGGCAGGAGAATGGCGTGAACCTGGGAGGCGGAGCTTGTCATCAGCCGAGATCGCGCCACTGCCCTCCAGCCTGGGGGACAGAGCAAGACTCTGTGCAAAAAAAAAAAAAAAAAAAAAAAAATTAGCCAGGCATGGTGGTGCATGTCTGCTACTCGATAGGCTGAGCCAGGAGAATCACTTGAACCCAGGAGGCAGAGGTTGTAGTAAGCCGAGATCACACCACTGCACTCCAGCCAGGGCGACAGAGCTATCTCAAAAAAAAAAAAAAAATGTATAATTCAGGCTAACAAACTGTTACACAAAATATATTCTGTTCTTCTACCTTGACAAATATATTGACAAATACATACTTCACAATGGCCTGGAAGGCCAGGTTCAGATTTGTATTTTATTTGGAATCCTCAGGGTTCTTCACCAGAATGTGATGGTGTAGGGGGATGTAGTTTTGGCCACTGGCCCTCAGCTGGGCCCCCTTCGCCTCCTACCCCTGACACCATCTTGGACTGCAAGGGGCCTTGTGTGGAACCATGTGGACCTCCCATCCGGCCATCCCAAGTCTGTCCACAGCCTCCTGCAAGCAGCTACCCCTTGTCTACCCTTTGACCTCAGAATGTGTGAACCAGTCATGTGGCCCAGCCGTGGGAGGGCAAACCCAGGGAAGAGGTTCACGTGGGCCCTAGGAGTGGGCTTGGGCCTTTTGGGCAGGGAATGTTTAGCTATCTGGAGTGTGGTCCTGAGAGGATTAAGGTATGGGCAGAGGAGAGTTGGACTCCTCACCCATGTGGTGGGACATAGCCAGAGGAGGGCCAGAGTGGAGCCTTCTAAAGCACAGGGCCCAGGGCAGGGGCCACTCCTGCCTGGGCCTAAGGACAATAATTTATTTATTATTTTTTTTTTTGAGACAGGGTTTCTTTCTGTCTCCAAAGCTAGAGTGCAGTGGTACCATCATGGCCCACTGCAGCCTCATCCTCCCCAGGCTCCTGATCCTCCCACCTCAGTTTTTGTATTTTTAGTAGAAACAGGGTTTTGCCATGTTGCCCAGGCTGGTGTCGAACTTCTGGGCTCAAGCGATCCACCCATCTTGGCCTTCCAAAGTGCTAGGATTACAGGCATAAGCCTCTGCACCCAGCCAAAGGGCAATAATTTGATGTTTCTCTGTTTCATCAGTCTGTAAGTTTCTTGAAGTCAGGGCTGGTATTAGTGTAAGTTACTGAGGGGTCGCTAATGCCTTACTCAGGACATGGTGCAGAATAGATGTTTAATATGCATTTGTCAAAAGAATGTAGGAGGTACACCAAGAAGAGGTTGAGGATTTGGAACTATTACTGAAGATCTAGATACCAGGAGCCAGAACTAGGAATGAGAACCAGTCTTTCAGGGTTCCAAAAATGAGAGTGCAGGACAGAGGAGAGGAGGTAGCATCCTGGAATGCTGACTGTCTCATTTTCTCTCCTTCCTCTTCATTTTCTACCCCACTCCTGCAGGCCCTTTGCCTGCCTGCCCCTCTTTCCCCATGGTCCAATATCACTCCATCCGTATCTTGCTACCTTTCTGTCTTTTGGCCACTGCTCTTCCTCTGTGGCCTATGTGTCTATTTCTTTGTATTGGTGTCTAGGTCTTGGTCCCCAGTCTTATGTCCTGTCCCTTCCTTCTACCACTCTTACTGTTCTAGTCCTTGTTGTCCCCTACTCCCTTCTTGGTCCTCTCCTGGAAGACTTCCTTTCTTTATCCATCTCGTCCATGTGCCTACATCTTTCTGTCTCCTTTAATCCAAATCCCCATGGAGACCCTGACTTGTCCTGTCCTCTATCTCACATCTACACCTACTGCCTCCTTAGTCTCCTTCCTCTGTTCTATTATTCCTGGAGTCACACTGGCTTCATCTTTTTCATCCCTAGATGTCCTTGAGCCCATTAGTCTCAGTATTCATTTCTCAGTCTCCAGTGGATATGGGAGATGGGCTCTGCTTTCTGGGTCCCCACTGACTGCCACAGACTGTCCTCTCTGTGCCCTTGGTCCTTTCCTCTGGCCCAGACTGGGCCCAACCCTCACTCCCCCAACTCCTTTCCCTGGTTTAGTGGTGCCTGGTCTGAGCCCCAAGCAGCTCAACTCGCCTGAGCTTGTTTAGTCTGACTCCCTTAGCCCGTTAGCAGCTTAGCCCTCCCACCTCTCCTTTGAGCCCTCCAGTAAACAAGAGGATCAGTGCAGACCTGACAGCTGCTGGTTGGGGGCAAGTGTCTGGCCAGGCCAGAGCAGGCATGAAAAAGGGGCTGCACTCAACACTTCCCATTCCTTCTTCAACCAGGGAAATTGTAGAGTCTCTTTCCTGGGTGTCCACTTTAGAGAGCTACATTCCATGGGCATGTGTGTGGGGTCCTGCCTCTCCATGATCCTCATTCCCATTTTGTGGTTGGTTCCTAGGCCTTAGGCTTTTTTATTCTTTTGAGAAAACAGCAGTAGATCCAGGCAGTCACACAGAGAAGCTTGAATGGTGACGATGGTTTCTGCTCCTTAAAACAGAAACCCAGGTGTGGGAAGAGAGTGATGTCATCTGATCTAGGTTTTCCAATATGTGTATGGAAAGCATGGTAGGAGAGACCACATACACATGCACAGACAGACATATATACATGCCTCCCCAGGGAAGCTGGGTAGACTGCAGGCATTCTGTGCGGTTCTCAAACTTTCTTTCTTTTCCTTTCTTTTTTTTTTTTTGAGATGGAGTCTCTTTCTGTTGCCCAAGCTGGAGTGCAGGGGCACGATCTCGGCTCACTGCAACCTCCGCCTCCCAGGTTCAAGTGATTCTCCTGCCTCAGTAGGAGTAGCTGGCATTACAGGTACCTGCCACTATGCCCAGCTAATTTTTGTATTTTTAGTAGAGATGGGGTTTCACCATGTTGGCCAGGCTGGTCTTGAACTCCTGACCTCAAGTGATCCGCCCACCTTGGCCTCCCAAAATGCTGGGATTACAGGCATGAGCCACCGTGCCTGGCCTTTAAACTTTCAAGCATGTCAGACTTGCTGGAAGGGCCTTAAAACACAGATTTCTGGGCTCCACCCCCGAAGTTTCTGACTCAGTAGATTTAAGGTGAGATCAGGTAACATGTATTTCTAGCAAGTTCCCAGGTGATATGGATGCTGCTGCTCTGGGGACCACACTTCAGAAACCACCTTCTTAGATAATCTGTATCTGCCAGCTTTTCCCCAACATCTAAGGCTGGGACCAGGTTAAGTTTTATAAATGATGACCTTTGGGGTCTGATGGACACCCAGGCCTCTGTGTTGAGAAAGAGGAACTATTAACCCCATGGGAGTATTTGGGTGGCCTCAGAAGGTAGGAAGTGGCCTTTAACTCCATAGACCCTATTTAAACAGCTTCGGACAGGTTTAAACATCTCCTTGGATAATTCCTAGTATCCCTGTTCCCACTCCTACTCAGGGATGATAGCTCTAAGAGGTGTTAGGGGATTAGGCTGAAAATATAGGTCACCCCTCAGCCATCTGGGAACTAGAATGAGTGAGAGAGGAGAGAGGGGCAGAGACACACACAGGGAAAAGGTGAGAGAAAGCAGAGGGCATATGAGGCCAGTTACAAAAGTGTCTCTGACGGACTGGTGGTGATTAGGTTTCAATGTCCCTTGAGGCCCAGAAGGAAGGAACAGAGTTCCCTGTTCTCTTTTTTCCTACTCCTTCTCCCAAGCTGGGCTGCCTGTCATGGGGCTGGATCAGCAAGAATGGGAGAGACAAAATATGGTGGTCAAGTCCTGGAGATCCCCTGTGGGAAAAGTTGCTTTCCTTTCTGATGCGACGGCTATGAGGGGCATAAGACCAGTCAGCATGAAGGTGGGGCAGAGGCAGAAATGTGAGGATTCTTGAAAATAGGAAACAGATCCAATAGGCCCGGTGAGAGTGGGCGTGGGAGAGCTTATAGTCTCCAAAGACAGATGAGGGGTTGCGGGGCCTTGGAAGGTGGGGGTGCTGGGAGTTTGTCTGGTCCTCTTTTTCCAGTCCCAGGCTATGCATGGCTAGGGCTGAGGGTTGTGTTCACATAGAGGGGTGGTGGTTCAGACCCATGTTTCTGTCCGAACTGGGAAACTGAGCACTTGGGAGTCGGATCATCAGTGAGGAGCTTTGTTGGGGAAGATGCTCCCTTTCCTTCTTTGAGAATAAGCATACTTGTACTCTCCTCTCTCTCCATTTCCCCCAACCCCAGGCCAATAAGATATGCAAATGATCTCCTTACCTCATTGGTTGGAGGCCTCAGGACCACAGATGACCTCAGAGAGCTGGCCCTTTAAGAATGCCCTTTGGGCTCTGTGCCCACAGCCCCCTGGAGCTGAGCAGAGGCACCAGGCCCTACTCCATGGAGCCTTCAGTCTCCTGGGAAGCTGTGCCTGTCTGGCTCTGGCACTGACCACATCCTCTCGGCCATTTCTGAAGTGAGTATATCCAGGGCCTACCTGGGTGTCAGGCCGCTCACCTAGAACCCCCTCTTTAACACCTGCTCTCTGCTGTCTGTTTTCAAGAATCCTAACACCTTGGTACCCTACTCCACTCCCACCCTGACTGGCCTGTGTCCCTCACTGCTATCACGTCAGAAAGATAAACAACCTTCCCCACTACTCCTTCTGTACATCCAATTCTTTCTGGATACCTCTCTCAGTGTCTCACCATCTCCTTTCTGCCAAGACCCAGTTCCTTTAATCTGTGTCTGTTTCCATACCCTCTGTCCTCTCAAGGGTGACAGGTTCCATAGAGAGGGCAGCAACCCTGCCCTGGAACAGGAAGAGAGAGGCCTGGGTCTTCCTCTTTGCCTCTCTGGGTAGAGCCTGGGGGTCTGAGATGTGGTTGGAAAGAAGGCTACCTAGGCTTGGGGCATCTAGAAGGAGCCGAAGTCTAAGCCCTGGGGATGAACACTCCATGCCGCGCACCTTCTGGGGGTGGGGTGGGAGTCACTGGAATTGGGAGCTGGACTAGAGCTTGGACTTCAAGGCTGGGAAGGGTATCTGAGGTCACCCAGCCAGAAGTTCCTCAGGTGAACATGTGCCCCATGATTGATAACAGACAGGAGAGTTCCTTGGTGACATAAGTTTAGGACACTTTTTGTTGAACTTGAACAGACAGTTTACCAAAGGATCGCTCAGGTTAATATGCTCTTGTGCTATGTGCATCTGTAAGAGGTAGGGATAGGAGCCAACATTTCTCAAAGTTATCTGAGCACAGACCTCTTCGTAGGTATTGTTCAGAATCAGTGTTCTAGAGAACACTCTTTGGTATATGTTACAAAGTCTAACTGCCCTCATCGAACAGAAGGGAAAACGGGTCAGAAGGGTGAAGGTGATCTGCCAAGTTCACACAACGTAACAAGTTCTGAATAGAAGGAAAATCAATCTTGGTCCGTTCCCCTTGGAGAGACTGGCCTTGAGGAAAGATGGTGGCCAGTTGATTCTGATCTTTCTAGAACTAATTCTAGGACCTTTCTTTTTTCCATGTAAAGCCTCTTGCCCCTACAAAAGGGATTCATTGATTGATTAATCCATAGAACAAATGTACACTGAGGGTCTTCTATAGGCAAGGCACTTCCCTGAGTGCTTTGAGAGACAGAGAGCTATAAGAACACATTATCCTTGGCTCTTAAAATTCACAGCACACATGCCTTCCCACTGTCCTAAAATATACACTCACTCTGTCACAGTTAATTAAGCAATTTAAAAAAATGGCTTGGAAATGGAATGATGCCTCTTGAGATGACAGACCTCTCGGCATGTCTCAGCACTAGGGTTGGGAGCACTGCCATACTGCTCTTGCTTTTCATAGATCCTGAGGCATCAGTGGGGCGAGAGGCTGTGCTGTCCTCTTCCTCCTTCAGGAATTCAGCTGCTTGTCCCCTGTCAGGAGCCCCTGCCCTCTGAAACGTTACTCTTCAGCCTGGTGGGGACTCTGCAGTGAACAGAGCTGCACCATCCCTCTGGCTTTCCCAAACTCTTGCTCCAGGGCACTTGGGCTTTGAGGGAAGAGGGACTTGGTGAAGAGGGGATGGCAGGTGGCCTCCATGTGCTCCAGACCTCTCCTCCTCTTTGCAGGTGCACTCCTCCCAGCCCAGCTCCAGAATGGCCCTGCCCCCCAGTCCCCTGGCCATGGAATATGTCAATGACTTTGACTTGATGAAGTTTGAGGTAAAGCGGGAGCCCTCTGAGGGCCGACCTGGCCCCCCTACAGCCTCACTGGGCTCCACACCTTACAGCTCAGTGCCTCCTTCACCCACCTTCAGTGAACCAGGCATGGTGGGGGCGACCGAGGGCACCCGGCCAGGCCTGGAGGAGCTGTACTGGCTGGCTACCCTGCAGCAGCAGCTGGGGGCTGGGGAGGCATTGGGGCTGAGTCCTGAAGAGGCCATGGAGCTGCTGCAGGGTCAGGGCCCAGTCCCTGTTGATGGGCCCCACGGCTACTACCCAGGGAGCCCAGAGGAGACAGGAGCCCAGCACGTCCAGGTGAGTGGTCAGCAAGCTGGCCTGAGGGGAGGCAGGGCAAGGAAGGAGGACTGCCCAAGAGAGGAAGGGGAGCTCCCAGAGGGGGTTATGGACTGGGACAGGGGACAGAGGGCAGGAGAAGGGGAGATGGTCCCTTGAAAGAAATCAGATCGAGAAAACTACATTCTGCTTCTCCCCCTTTTCTTAAAATGGAGAGAAATGAGTAGGCTGAACCAGGAGGAGCAGGGAGAAGATAAGATTAGCAGAGAATCCAAAGGGAAGAATTGAGCTGGGGAGTGGGCGACTCCGGGAGGTAAACAGATACACGGTGTGTGGAAACCAGGGAAAGGGTTATGTGTGGAGTGGAGCTGGGTTGACTGGTTTAGATTGGCCTTTTCAAGACTTCGTGCTTCCCAGCCCCCAACCTTCTCAGGAAGGATTGGGACTCATCCTATTAATTACAGACACAGATGGGGGTGTTGCGGGCATTAGGATGTAATCCAAATCCTGTGAGGGTCACCGGGTTGCAGGCTTCAGGACAGGGAAACGCAGCGCGTTGGAGGGTTGGGGGCTGTCTGGGTGCGGGTCCACTGGACACGCCCGGGCCTGGAGCTGGATGCCGGGGATCCCAGAGACGAGCCCGGGGTTTAGGTGCGCGACGGGCTCGCCTGACCGTGGCCGGCCCTTGCACCGTGGGGCGCCCGCCTGACTGGAGCAACGGTCAGCTGGGGGGCCCGGGGAGCGTCGGGGCCTGGGGCGGGGTCTGGACTGAAACAGACTCCGTGGAAGGGCGAGCCTGCCGGTGAAGGTGGGAGCCGGGGCGGGGCTGTCCCGGGGCGGAGCCAGGTAGCGTCGGGCCCTCAGGGCAGAGCCGGGTGCGACCTGGCGCTGACCCGGTTTCTGCATTCTCCCTCCGCAGCTGGCAGAGCGGTTTTCCGACGCGGCGCTGGTCTCGATGTCTGTGCGGGAGCTAAACCGGCAGCTGCGGGGCTGCGGGCGCGACGAGGCGCTGCGGCTGAAGCAGAGGCGCCGCACGCTGAAGAACCGCGGCTACGCGCAGGCCTGTCGCTCCAAGCGGCTGCAGCAGCGGCGCGGGCTGGAGGCCGAGCGCGCCCGCCTGGCCGCCCAGCTGGACGCGCTGCGGGCCGAGGTGGCCCGCCTGGCCCGGGAGCGCGATCTCTACAAGGCTCGCTGTGACCGGCTAACCTCGAGCGGCCCCGGGTCCGGGGACCCCTCCCCCCTCTTCCTCTGAGCCGTTCAGAGCACTTTGTGGTGTAGTGGGGGCTGGGTGGGGTGGCACCGCCCAGGAGGCGGCTGCACGGTTCTCTGCATCGTTACCAGAGCGCCTTCTGGTCCTAGCCACGCCCTGTATGACCGCGCAAATATCCCCAAAGTTTTTGGGTCCTCAAGTCATGCCCGAATTTAGATGCTGGTCATTTTCTGGAGAGGGGTCCCCTCCCCTTACGAACACAGAAACCCAGCCCACATGACTAGCACGCTGAGCTCTGCAGCGACCAGTGCCAGGCACTGGGGGGTGGAAGTGTGGTGACACAGTGAATGGGAGGTGGAGGAGGGTTGCAGCTCCCACCTCGGTTTAGTTTTTAATTCAAGGTTTTCAACCTATAACACATTAAAGCTGTAATTAGCAATGAGGCTGTATTTTCATTCTGAAGCTTGTAACCTCCCCATTTTAGCACTACAGAATTTTCAAGATTTCAATATCCAACAACTAGATAGATTAGGACCTCTATCCGAGATGCTTTTTCCCTGCCCAACCCTGTGGCCTTCAGGGCTCAGAGCAGCAAAGGCCTGAAGAGTGAGCTCTGGGGGTTGTTGGTGTGGGTTGGGAGAGAGCTGTGTGCAGAAGTCTGGAAACCTGGGTCCTAGTCCCAGCTCTTCCATGGGATCCCCCTGTCACCCTGAGCAAATCAATTGCTTCCTGGACTTGTGTTACTTCATCTAACTCTCATGTGGATTGGACGACTTCTGCTCCCTTTCCAGTTCTGGCATCTCCCCAGTATGGAAGTCCCAGTGGTTTCCCCAAGAAGTCCCCAGGACAATCTCGCCAAAGGCACCTCCTATCCTGCTGCAGTTTCCCAGCTGCAGCCTAGGCAGGGGATGCGCAGCCCAGGCGAGGAAGCCTGGCTTCTCTGTGAGCACATACATGGGTCCTCGGCAGCTCCCTCCAGGCTGTCTGGGCCTCCAGACCTGCACAGGGTGCTCCTGCCACCTCCCACCTCTCTGAGGGCTGAGGTGAGACTTCTCCTGGGATGACAATTTGCTGAGAGAGTGCAGCTTTTGTGAATTAAACTTGAAGTCCAGGCAGAATTCTAATGCAATCGGCTAAATGTTCTTGCAATTTAAGAAGTGTTCATTCTTTATCCCTGCTTCAGGCTACTGTTTGTGTGTCTGTGTGTGGGAGAGGGAGAGAGAGGGAGAGAGAGAGAGAGAGAGCAAGAAAAAGGGAAGTCCCCACCTGGAGCTGAGTGGCACATCTGTTATGGAGAGCCAATGGAAATGGGGTGGAGGGGCAGGCATTGGAATAGATGGATCCTCCCCCTCTCACCACCACCACCACCAAACTCAGAAGCCTCAGTGGCCCAGCTCGGCCTGTCTGTGGCTATCCAGGTCTCACAGCTTCCATGGTAACCCAGTCCTCCAGTTCAGCAGCCTAAGGGGAGGGCAGATGGGGCCTCTGGGCAGAGCACAGGCGTTGTGCTGGGAGCAGCCGCCTCACCAGTTACTGTCATCTGTCCTCTACCGGACATAATAAATGGGAGAAGCTTTCGGGCATGGGGGAAGAGGCTCCCATATGTCCCTCTTCCTTTCTACCCCCTCTCTCCACCCCCTCCCCAGCTGTCTCTTCTCTTCCCATCACAGTTCTTGCTCCCTCTTTCCCCTCCTCTATCCCAGCTCATCCCTCCTCCGCTTAGGAGCCTGCAATGGGAGTCCTCTCCTCCATCGCTCTCAGAATTTCTCTCGTCTCCTCTCCCTTCCCCACCATTGGCCACTGGCCAACCTCTCTGGCTCTGGATTCTCTCTCTGAGGGGCTCACAGAACCTTTAGCTTCTCTTTCTTCATCCGCTTCCACACTCATTGTTCAAGGGAGAGGATGGGGCAGGGAGGGTCCTTCCGGGAGCCCAGCTCTTTTTCTCTCACTCTAAATTTCACCTGTGTCTATCCTTGCCTGCCCTGGAGCTGTAATTCAGACCCACTACTTTTCTTGTTCACTTTTCTCACCTGCATGGCACACAAAGGCAGACAGAACCATCCACAGACACCTGAGCACACAACTAGGCCACATATACAGTACACATACCTGGGTCTCAAAATGATACTCCTGGGTTACCTGAGTATACTTAAAAAAACAAAGTTGCACACTGTGGTGATTAAGAGTAGTGCTTTAGGTGGGGCGCGGTGGTTCCTGCCTGTAATCCCAACACTTTGGGAGGCCAAGGAGGAAGTTTGAGACCAGCCTGGGCAACATAGCGAGAACCCTGTCACTACAAAAAAATAAAATAAAATAAATTCAGATGTAATGGCATGCACCTGGAGTCCCACCTACCCAGGAGGCTAAGGTGGAAGGATAACTTGAGCCCAGGAGTTCGGGGATGCAGTGAGCCATAATCGTGCCACTGCATTCCAGCCTGGGTGGCAGAGTGAGACCCTGTTTCAAGTTGCAGTTCTACCAGTTTTTTGACCATGGGTGGGTTAAAATCAAGCCTCACTTGATTGTCAGAAAAATGGTGAAAATAATGGTAACCACCTACTGAGAATAAATGCATTTAAATAAGCACTTAGCATAAAGTTGACACATGCTATGTAATGATATTTGCTGTTGTTGCTGATGTGATTGTTAAGTGTGTGAATCTGTGTGTTCATGCACTGCACATCCCTGAGTCCATGAGTGTGACCCATTAAGGACATGAACAGACACACACATTGACACACCCAGGAAACCAGACTGTATAGGCCTTAGATGCTCCACTGTGTTCCCAATTCACTAGCAGCCCTGCTGTCCTCCTTCAGTACCCCCAGCACCTGCTCTTGGCCCACCCCACAGCTGTGTGGGGGCTGGGGTTCAGCTCCTGGGGGACTCAGCAGGGCCTCTCTGGAGACAGCTATAAGAAAGCTTCAGCCTGCCCCCCTGACAGCCCCTAATTATCCTCCTATCTCCTGTAATTATTCTCCATGATGCCTAGACCCCCTGGAGTTGGGAGGTGAGGGTGGGGGCTCCTCAGATCCCACAGGCACATAGCTGGGGTAAGACTGCAGAGACAGCAGCCTGCCTGGGGAGCTCCGTCTCAGATTTTGAAAGGTGCTGGTCCTCATTTCTTATGGTGTGTGTGGGGGTGCTGCAGGCTGCCCAGTGGGCATCTGAGGCATGATGGTTAGAGGCTGAGGTGCTAGGAGCAGTTCTCTTTATTAATGGCTAGAAAGTCAGGATCACCCAAGGAAGTCACTGAGGGGCCACAGCATTGAAGGGTATGGGGTTTGGAGAGACAGGAGCAGGACCCACCACTCACGTCCAGAACCCAGGGGGCACACCTGGTCCAAGAGGTGGAGGCATTGGTCACTGGAGTCACGAGGGTCAGGACAGGCACCTGGGAGGGGGTGGGAGAGTCATAAGCACTCTCTTCTACACTACATCCAGCCTAGTTGGGCTCTACCAAGCCACTTTGCACCCCCTGTGTCCACTCCTTTGGAAGCCCCAGGACTCACTGAGAGGCTGAGGGAGTGTCGGTCCGGAGGGAGGCAGTCACGGGCTAGGGCTGGGAGTCGTAGCCAGTGTGCAGGGCCTGGGAGCCCCAGGGCTGATGCCCTGGCTGGCGTAGTACTCCACCACCTGCCGTGGCACCTCAGCCAGGACACACTTGGCGAGTGCAGAGGGGGCAGCCTAGGGTGGGGACAGTGATGTGGTTAGGGGTGAGAGGAAGAGTAGGGGAGGCAGGGTCAGCTGAGGGAGAAGTGGGGCTTCAGGGTGGCCAGCTGGGCTCCCGCGTGCTTAGCAGGACATCAAATGGTGGAAGACGAAGGTCAGATTTGGGGGGATGAGAAGCTGAGGAGTCCTTCAGCCGGAAGGGGCCCGGGGGACTCACATCCTTGAAGTCTCGGAAGGGCACGAACTGGACAATGTCTCGGGCTGCAGGCACCCCTCGGGGACAGCGCAAGGGGCCGTCGTCGCCATCCAGCAGCCTCATGTCAGAGAAGTCAGCATTGCCCACGCCTACGATGATGATGGACATGGGCAGGCGGGAGGCACGCACGATAGCAGTGCGAGTCTCAGCCATGTCGCTCACCACACCGTCAGTGAGCACCAGCAGCACCGAATACTTCTGAGGGCAAGCAAAGAGGGTGGAAGGGTTGGCTTTGTGTGCAAGGGCGTTGACACCGTTTCCACCAAGGTGCAGGCCCTGGCCCTGGCACCACTTAAAGACACATGGGACAGCTCCTGTTTGCCCGCCATGTCTTCCTACCGTGGCTTGGCCGGTGCTCTGCTCCCGCTGGGCTGGCTCAGCCACACGGTTGATGATGGGGGCCACATTGGTGGGGCCGTAGAGCTGGATCTGGGGCAGGCAACGACGGTAGGAGGCGATGACCCCTGAGATCTCTGTGAGTGAAGAGAAGTTGTGAAGCTGGCAGAAATGAGCAGGGCCCCCTCCTGACACTCCTTAAAGCAAGGAAATGCTTCCAGGTCTGAGGACTGCCCTCCCCTCGAGTTCCTTCGTTAAGCAGTGGGAGAGTTGGATGGTCCCTTGGCAGGGAGAGTTGGGTGCAGATGCTGGGCCTCGGCCCTGGAAGCCTCACCTGATAAAGACAGGCCTGGGATGGGTGGAAGGGACAGGAAGCTGGGCCCTGGGGAATGGAGTCTGTGCTCCTGTGTGGAGTGTGTCTGCGGGGAGGCGGGGCAGGTGAAAATCTCCCCTTTTACCTTCACATTCAGGATTTTCCGGGTCAAAGTTGATAGCAAAGTCATGGGACACCTGTGAGGGCAAGGCGGGAGCAGTGAGGGCCTGCCTTTTCTGCCTGACTGACACGCCCCCCATCTCCTTCTTTCCCTCGCATCTAGCCTACCTCGAAGTTGGGGGGGATTCGAGCCCCAAAGCCAAAAGCTGGGAACCGCTTATCACTGGGGAGAAGAAAAAGCTGTGGAATCCATTGGGCAAGGCCTCCCTGCCTGGTCCCTCCCGCCCCACTCCCTCCTACCTGTCATAGTCCTGGCAGATGCCTCCCACTGCACGCAGGGCCTGCAGGTAGTGGTTGGGCTGTCGGGGACTGAGGCAGTGCAGGGACTGGCTGCTCCTCGGGTCCCCATTGGAGGCGGTGAAGTCGATGGCCACCTGGGTGGGGGTGGGAAGAAGGTCATGCTGCAACCATGAGAGCCACCAGATTGCCTAGGCCAGAGCTGGGATCTGTAGGGAGGACTAAGATGAGTGGTGGGGAGGCTACGGGTAGCCACGTAATGATGTGGGGGGGCATAAGCTGACAATGCGAAGGCTCATGAGCAGCCCAAGTTGGGGCAGTGGAGATTCTGGGCTCCTTCCTTTCACTATGGACTCAGCCCCTCCCTCTTGCCTGTGTGCCCTCCCTCTGAGTCTTTACCGTGAAGCTGATCTGGCAGCCACCCATGATGTAATCCAGGAAGGTGTGCACCTTCTCCACCTGGAGGTAGGGAGAAGGGTAAGGCGAGGGGATGGGGTGGTCCTTTGAGGAGGGAGCTTGGGTAGGGCTTCTGTGGGGAACATGGGGCAGCCAGAGTTTTTTGGGTTGCAGTTGGGGGTGGTTTCCAGTTCCCAGAAGCAGAGAAACTGGTCTTTGAAACAAGGGAAGGGTTGAACCTGAGTGTGGTAGGGGCAGGGGCTGGGGCAAGGCTTGAAGTAGGAAGTGAAATTTACCGTGCACTGGGCCAGCACTACCGTCCCTGAGCTCTTGTAATTCTTCTTCTTGTCCCGATACTTGGGGTTGATACAGTCCCACTGCATCTAGACCCCACCCCACAAGCTCAGGGTCACAAGTCCATCAGGTGACCCCTCTTTCTCCCTTCCAGCAGAGCCTCCCAGAGCAAGACCCCCATGGCTCCGTCCTTCAGCTGAGCCCAGGTGCTTTCCACCCTCTCCACTTCCTATCACCTATGGTGGTCTCTTCAGCATCACCCTCAGGATTCTCCCAGGGATCTGGGTGGGATTCTGGGGGTGGGGTATTTGTGGCACCTCCTGCCCAGGGTTTGCCGTCCCTTCCTGCATCTCCTGGAAAGTGCTGGTGAACTCGCCGATGAAGTCATGCTTCCCACTGGAGTCATAGTCGTACACCAGGAACTGAGAAGGCAGGGGGAGGGGTGGGGTCAGGTTGGAGATGCTCTGCGGTGTTCACGGTGAGTAGGGGGACTCGGGGACTTGGAGTAGGGGGACTTGGGCCTTACGGTCTCCATGCCCAAACACACATCCTCAACCTGCCCGGAGAGGCCACCTGCTGAACTTTGTTCTTTGGCTCTATCTTTTAGGGACTTTGGCCACTGATAAAATGCACACATGTGGGAAGTTTAACATTGAGCTGTGACCTATTATTTATCCCACAGTGGGATGTGATTATCACTTGGGGGAGAGGAGGGAGGCTTGCCACATGCAGGGGAAAGGTCTTAGATAGCAGATTGGTTGCTCTAAGTAGGCTGTGCTGGCTTGGCTGGGACTTCACCTTGAGAGGTCGGTGAACATCACAGCTGCATAGGGAATGCAGGGACAGGCGGAACGGCTCCCAGCTGGGGTTCAGGTTGTTCTTCACCACCTTGGAGAGGCACCAGGTGGCTGGTCAGCTCCTGTCTGGGTTTTCTTACTTTACTCTCCCTCCCTTCATCCCCATAGCCCCAGGCACCAACCTCAGTTCTCCAGACCAGCTGATCACTTTGGTCCTCGTTGGTCTTATAGATTTCCATGAAAGGGTCAGACTTGCTGAACAGATCCTGAAGATACAGGAGAAAGGGCCCTTGAGGTTGGTGAGAGCTGCAAGGAGGGTGGGGGATGGGCTCACACTGGGAAGAGAGCAGGCCTGGGCTCCTGGGATCTGTCTTGAGTGGGAGGCCTAGGAGTGACAGGGGAGTTGGGGGCCTGGACTCTGGGGTTCCAACCTTGTTGTCCAGCTTGTAGGCTCTGAAGGTGAGTTGCACATAGTCGTTTGTGCCTGATACCTCCTCGGCCACGATCTGCAAGGGAGATACAAGTGGCAGGACTCCCCTAACCTTACCACAAGGGCCACCCCATCCCCTTTCCCTTAGGTGGGGGTGGTCCTGGGCATGATGTCACCATAGGTGTCCATGCAGGGGCATTGAATACCTGGACCAAGGGTGAGTACAGGTGATCTTGCCTACCGTGATGGTGGACTTGCCCGCAGTCTTCCCATTCTTCAGCAATAATGGCTTAGTGACCTTGGTTTGTGACACAATCTGGGGATGGAGGTGGAGGGAGACCCAGCTGTGACATCCCCATCTGCCTTGGCCACGTACAAGGGATGGAATAATAAATGCTCTGAGTGTCCGCAAAGGTTGGCACTTTGAGTTGGGCTAGGGTTGGGCTCAATTTTTACAATAGTCTGAAGAGGGAAGCACTCTGACCACTCCTCCATTTTTTAGATAGGAAAACTAAGACTCAGAGAGGTTAAGTATCTTTCCTGAGGCTGCACAGCTAGTGAATGGCAGAAATGGGAGCCAAGGCTGGGTTGAACTAGCTCTAGAGCTCATGTTTTCTCTCTTTTTGGCTTCCAGAGGCAAAGCTGATGGAGGTAGGGTAGGGTAGCCGGGGAGACCGGGAATACAGACCTGGCCCAAGGTGCACTCCGTAGAGCCGAGGAAGGTATCATTTCGGGGGCTGGTGGCTCCGTCCTCGGCATCGAACACGTGGAACTGCAGGGGCTGCTTCTCCTCAAAAAAATACTCAACGGCCAGCACCCGGGAGAAGACAGGGCTGGAACAGGAGCGAAGCACCTCCGTGCGCTCTACCTGTGGTAGTGGTTGAAGGGAGGCGAGGGCTCTCTGGGAACCGAGGATACTTTTCCCTGTCCTGGACTGCCCTAGTCATGCCAGCTCTTCTTGGGCCCCCACGTCCCCAGCAACCAGCTCTTCTCTTCCTAAGCTGATCCCTGAGCTTGGGGTGCTGCCTGCCCACTGGACTCTCAGTCCTCCGGGCTATCATGAGGCCTTTGGGAGCAACCCCACTGCCTCTGGGTCAATCTCAGGACCCTCTGGGACTCCATCTCCAAGGTACCCAAGCGGCCTCGAGAAGGCGCCGCAGAGTCCACACATTTCCCTGCAAGGCTTTCACTGCTCCCACCCAGCCTCCCTCCTTCCCAAGCTTAACCCAGGTTAGTTAAGGAGAAACCTGAGCTGCTCTCACCTCCACCCACTGCTCATCAGAGTAGAGCTTGAGCAGCACGCAGGGGTGGGGTTTGGTGAGTGTGTCCCGGTCCAGGAGGCCATGGCAGGACACCCGCAGCTCCACCCGAGAGGCCCCCAGCGTCATGGTTGGGGGCTCAGGCACCCATCCCATCTCAGGGTCCGACATGTCACTGTGGGGACAGAGCAGGTGGCCTGGACCCTGGAAAGGGAACACCTGCCAGCAGAGGGGTCTATCCTCTAGGGTCCCTGGGCCCCACCCCTTAACCTCCTTCCCTAGACCCTGGGGCCTCACGGACCTCCTGCTTCCCCTGCCCTCTGCTCAGCTTCACCAGAGTTCTGAGCAGGGGAGGGCAGAGGACCTGAGCCTCCCACTCCTGCTCAGAAGCCCTGTGCTGCTGGCCTAGGTATGCATGGATGGGGCTGGAGAGGGCTGAAGGATTGGGGTGGGGATGTTCCTGGCAGTCTTGGCTCCTAGGCCATCGATTGATCTACACTTTCTGCTGCCTCAGCACCTTCTGCTATTTCCCGACTGGTGTTGTGCCAGTGCTGCACTCAGTCTTGGCACGAGGGAGCTAAACTAGGGCAAGGGGGTGGGGCAGGGGGTGGAGAGGCCCCTGGAGGTCTGAAGAGGATGGGTCTCAGAAGTGGAGTCTGCAGTGGGCAGGAGACAGGTTGGAAAGTCCCCTGCTGGGCTATCCCTATCCACTCCCTACCCCCATTCCCCTTCTGGCTAGCTGATGGAAAAGGAGTGGTGGTGGGCTGGGAGGCAGGACCAGGGCTCTGCTGAAAGCTCCTTCAGGCTCCTGGCAGGAGCTCCAACTGTGACAAGCCTCACATCCCTCCCCACCTCCCCTGTTTTCACACTTCTTGGCAGCACTGGCACCGTCTCTTAGCGACAGGATTTTTGGGGAGTCGTGGCTCCCTCCATGCTGCCCGTGGGATGCACGCATGCCACCTTCCCCCAGCAGTGGTACCAAGCCTCGGGCTGAAGCAGGCAGGGGTATGCCGGCCAGAGTTCATGGCCGGTCAGTCCATCTATCTGTGTCTGTACAGATCTCAGGGTGAGGCTGTCTGATCCCATGTCATGCTTCCCCGAGTGAGTGTGCATTGGTGTGTCTGAGTGCCCCACCCTCCGTGTCTGTCCCCCCATGTCGTGTGTCCGTTTCCAGGAGGGTGTGACAGTTCCTGTACCTCCCTCAGAAGTGGGACCTTTCTCTGGCTGGGTATCTACCTCCCCACAGTGTGTGCCTTTCTGGATATGTGAGGGAGGGTCTGGGCTGGGGGAGGGGGGTCTCTGCCTTCCGGCCACAAGTCTCCCAGTTCTTGGGGGTCCCTGAGATAGGCAGGGGCTTATGGTGGTGAAGGGATTGGGCAGGGCTGGGATCTCTCTGCGGGCTCCAGGAGATGTTGTTATGGAGACTGGGCCAAGCTGGGCTGGGCTGGGCTGGGGCTGGGCTGGGGAGGAAGGGTGGGCTCACCTGGGCTCTCGGTCGGGGGCTCCTCTCTCCGGCTCTCTGGCCCTGGCCCTGACTCCCTTGCTGCTCCAGCCGCTGGCGCCGGCTCCAGCTCCGGCTCTGCTGCTATTTATGGGGCCTGGATGGGGAGGGGTGGGGGGGGCGCAGCACCAGCTCCCCCCGCGTGGATGGATTGGGAGGGAGAAGAGGGAAGGGGCAGGGCCACAGCCTGGGAGGGAGCCACAGAACCGGGGGAGGAGGGCAGGCTGGGGGGTGGCTTAGAGGCAGGACCCCCACAGACACAGTGACACACATCTTCCCCTTCACACCACACCCACACCCAGAATCACAGAGACGCGCACATTGCAGTGGCATGCACATACACATTCAAACAGAGAAATGATGGCGACACATGCACCCACGACTCACAGGCTCACACATATCTTGACACACACAGGCGCCAGTACATAAACTCACTGTGACACCATGACAGTTACAGCCCCCGGCGGATACACATTGGGAAACATACCCCTTCTCACATCACTTTCAACATTATTACACTAGCTAAGGATATCTGCAGTCACATATACAGGAACACTGGGCTGTCCTTGTCACACATGTACTCACTCAAACTAACCCGGAATACAGCAGAATGTGATCTTCCCGTGCTCCTTAAAAGCCATCACATACCTTGCTGAATGTCATAGCTTTGAGAATGATGTCCAGTTCCCTAGCCACCATTTTATAAGGAGACACAGGAAATGGACATAATTGCTTAAGGACACCCAACTTCATATCCTGGTCACATGAGGGCATGTGCTGAAGGACTGACTCCCAAGGCTTCTTCCCGGTGCCACAATGTACCCAACACCCCCCAAGATTCAACCCATATGGCCTTACCCTTGTGGGAGGGGCTGTGCCATGCACAGATCTTGAGGAAACAAAACAAGTCATTCCTGGTGAAATCAGTAAGTAAGGGAAGTAAGCAGTTGCCTGGGGAGCTGCAAACCACACATGAAGACATTTGGGCACATTGTGGTCTGCGATGAGTATGCAAGAGCATTTACCTTCGCCCTCCATCCCCTTAAGCTGCTCATGTATTAATAGAGCAGCCATTTATTGAGCATCTCCTGGGTGTCAGGCACTGTGCCAGGTGCTGGGGCTACACAGGTGATTAAGACACAGCCTCTGCCCCTGGGGGAGGCAGATGTATATGGAACAGAAAGACAGACAGACAGAGAGAGGATAAGCCAATACGCATACGCAATGAAGCGTGACAGGTGCAATGTTATGGACCTGCTCAGGATGCAGTGGGAGCACATTAAAGCAGGGTGCGATATGGATGAGTGGGGAAGGCATCAGGAAGGACTTCACAGAGGAAGGGGCTTTTGAGTGGGATCTTGAATGCCAAGATAGTATTTGCTAGAACACCATGGGAGACAGCTACTTTAGTTGCTGACCTCATGCCACAGAGACTTCTGTTCACCTGCAAGCCACTCTGCTATTGAGACTTCTGACTAGTGAGGGTGCCCCCAGGACGACACAACATCATGTAATTCCCCCATTAGTGTGCATGCACGCACACACACACACACACACTGCTCCCATGTCCCTCTGGTACACTGGGGCTTCCAATCCCATTACACCCCCAAAAGCTGGACAGACATTTGTGTTGGTTTCTGTCCTTTTGGTTCTTTCTCCAGGAAGCTCAGCCCTGACCCTGGGCATAACACCCATCTTGGCTTGGGGACTTATCAGTCCCCTTCCCTCGGCAGTTCTCTGTTTTTTTCTCCTGCTCCTCTCAGAACTCCAAGTCTATCCCTGTGGAATGTTTCTCATTTTTCTCCACTGTGGCCAAGCTCTGAGGGTTTGTGGGAAGAGAGCAGCTTGTGGAGGCAGTGAATGGGGAAGATAGCAGAGACTCGAGGCAGGCGATGATTTTGTTTTTTTATTCTATACAGGAGGGGAGAGAGTCCCTGGGGATAGAGGGACAGAGATCCACCCTCCTGGGGGAAGAGATAAGCCCCCACCCAGAAGCTCTCTGCAGAGAGAGGTATCGAGGCAGACATTGACAGCCTCTGTCTCTCCAGGTGGCTCCCTCTGTTCTAGTCCCTGCCTCCAGCTCCCCCATGCCTGGTCCTGCCGTCTTGCCCCTGTAGGACAGGGGCTGGCAGGGGGCCCTGGGGACTGGGGGTGGATAGGGGTCTGAGTCCTTGTGAGGCACATGTCGAGGGCCGAGGAGGGTGTTGTGGCAGTTGTCAGTCTGTTCCTGGCTCACTGGTTCCTGCTGGGGACAAATCCAGGGAGCCCTGTTTCCTGGGCAGGGACAGCCAGCCACCTGGTGTTGGGGCTTCGGGGGGTGTCATGTTGGACAGATAGGTGGGAAGGGGGGACCTGCCCTCTCACCACCAGCACCTGTGGGGTCAGGAGGCCGTCTTCTATCAGGTTCCAGCTTGTCACAGGACTGTGCCCGCCGTGTCCTCTTGGGCTTCAGGGGGGCAGTCCGCCGGCCTGGATCAGGGGGCCCTGAAATAACAATCAAGGCAGGCCTAACACAGGAGTGGAGCTCAGGCTGGGATGCTCATCCAGGCTGTGACTCCTGGTTGTCACTCATTCCATGCTCTGGAAGAGGACCTGATGTGGGCAGCAAAGTCCTAGAGGTGCCCTGAGCCCCCCACTCAGCCAGGGTGGCAGACCTTGGACTTCGGGCTCCTCTTGGTCTTGCTGTGAGCTCAGCCTCAGCCGGGGTTTGTTGACTCCTGGAGCTGCATCTCCAGCCTCAGCCTCCTCCCTGACCCCTGGCTCCTGGGGAGGCCGGCGGCCCCTGGGCACAGCCACTGGCTTGGGAGGCCGTGGAGCTAGAGTGGGGTCCTGTAGCTGGCAGAGGAAGGAAGATGCTGGGTCAGTTAGTCCTTTTGCCTCATCAAAGTGCCTCCCCCACCCATCTTGCCAGCTCTCACCTTGGCATTCCTAGCTGGAAGTGTCCTCTCTGGGAAGAGGGTCCCCTCCTTCTCCTCTTCCCCATCTTGGGAGGCTGGGCTGGGACTCTGGCAGCTGTGGTTGGGGGCACTCTCTTCAGCTGGGGATGAGAGAGAGGAGAAGATGCAGGAAAAGGCATTCTTGCATAGCTCCTGTCCCTGTCTCCTCTCTCCACTGAAGCCCTGGAGGCCAGGACTTTCTCCCTCCAAGCCCACTTGCTCCTATGTCTCTGCCTTTCATGTGCCTTTCTTTTTTTTTTTTTTTTCTTTTCTTTCTTTCTTTCTTTCTTTTTTTTTTTTTTGAGATGGAGTTTTGCTCTGTCACCCAGGCTGGAGTGCAGTGGTGCAGTCTTGGCTCACTGCAACCTCCACCTCTCGGGTTTGAGCGATTCTCCTGCCTCAGCCTCCCGAACAGCTGGGACTACAGGTGTGTGCCACCACGCCCAGCTAATTTTTGTATTTTTAGTAGAGACAGGGTTTCACTGTGTTGGCCAGGATTGTCTCGATCTCTTGACCTAGTGATCCACCTACCTCGGCCTCCCAAAGTGTTGGGATTACAGGCGTGAGCCACCGCACCCGGTCTTTCACGTGCCTTTCTACATCCATGCTCCTTAGCCCTTGTTTCCCAGGATCATCCTGAGGCCATCACCTCTGGAGGGGACTCTGGCCTAGCTGTCCCTCTTGCAGAGCAGTGCCCGACCCGTTTCCTGCTGGGGCAGGGCCCAGGGCCTGCTGGGTCCACAGGCATGCTGCCCATCCAGGCTGCAGTGCCCTGGGGGCTCTGCCAAGGCTGCAGCCTGGCATTCCCAGAACTCTGTCTGAAAGTCTGATTTAGATGGAGGGGTGCCCTGGCACACTCATCCTCCGCCCCAGTGGCCTTTAAGCAACATGAGCCTGTGGCTCTGACACTGGAAAGTGTTGTCTGCATGTGGATCTGTGAGGTGTGTGTGCAGTGGGGCAACTGACTATTGTGGTTTCCTAAATGAAAGATGGAGCCCTACTTTGGGGCGCTTTAATTAGCCTGTGTATGGGATGGAAAAAATCAGCAAAGATGCCCCCAGTGCTGGGTTGGCCTTGGAGGAGGAGGCAAGGGCACGGGCACTCCAAGTCTCAGGCTAGCCTGATTCTGCACTACAGGGGAGAGAGGAGCAGATGCAGAATGGGTGGGATAGGACAGTGGGGAGCACGTGGCTCAAGCCAGACCAGCCCGCTCAGCTCTTAGCTCTTTCCAGCCCTTACGCCCTAGCCTGGTGGTGGGAGTAAAAGAGGCTGAGGGGGTGTCTCCATCTACAGAGAGATTTTGTCTATGTCAGTATTGCTGGAGGGTCATAGTCCAGGCCTTTGGCAACTGCTGGACTGAGCGAATGCTGAGCTGACCAGCTTTTCTTTAGTGGCTCCCTAAGCGGAAGGTGCTCTGAAGCCAGCAGAAAGGAAGTGTCATGCCTGGGATAATCCCCTCCCTTTTAGTCCTCCGGTCATGGGGCCAGAAAGTAAATGACTTGTTTAAGGTCGCGGGTGGCTGAGAAGGACTAATACCGCAGGTTTCTGACCTCCGAGGTGAGCTCTTGCCCATGTTTGGGGCACCTTTCTGCGTGAGCTGAGGGTGAGTTGATAAACGACTTCTGGAGGAGGCTGGAATCTGAGGTGGGCCTGGCACAGCTGGTACTTGCTGGCAGTTTGACTTGCCCACCCTCTTCCCAGCAAGGCGCAGAGAGGAGCCTTGTCTACAGAGGCTGCCACTGTGCCGACGGTGACCAGAGGCTGCACCTGCCCTGGAGAATTTGCCAGAGCCATCCACAAAGCATTGCTCCTGTTTGCCAACACTGGAGAAGCCGCTTTTGTTCTGTAGAAGCTTTCTTTGGATTGGGTTGTTTGTCTCTTTTGGATATAGCTTTGTAAATATCCTTAAACATTTTCACTGTGTTGACTTCTCACTGCCCCACCTTAGCCATAAATTCCCCAGCACAGGGGCCATGGGCTTCTGTTTCTTTGGACACACCCTGGGCTTTCAGTACTGCTGCCTGAAAAGAGGCTTTCCATACCTATGTGCCATGTGGCCTCTGCTCTGCGCATGGCGCTGAAGCTTGGTTTGGTGCTTTGGGGCGGTGGTGGGGGCTTCCAGGATCCAGGCCCTGGAGTAGAGAGAGGGGATGAGAAAGAGAGAAGGAGAAAGGAAAAAGGTAAATTTGACCCCTGAGAGAGGGGTCCAAAAGGGCTTTGAATGTGACTGTTGTTACCTGCGTCGTCTGAAGAGCGCCGTTTCTGCCAGGCCTGGGTGCTGCCCTCCTGGTCTGGGCCTGGGCCCTGAAAGAACAGTGGGTCAGGTTGTAAGAAAGTCTCCTCTGTGGCAGGACTGCAGCTGACAAAGGGCTTCTGCTCTAGCATCTCCATGTCATTCTCATGTCATTAGTCCCTAGACACTTAAAACTGTTTCCCAAAGAGTGGCACCCATACCTCCCCAGGGGCACAAGAAATGGCTTACACAAATGAGTATACTTCCATCTTTATAGTTACATATGTATTTTATGTGTAGTAGAAAAAAACATGACTCATTCAAAAAGCCTGTGATTTTAAAGATAATGTCTAGGTCTAGCCTAAGTTAAAAAAAGGTGAGTTAATTTAAATAAAAATACTACGTAAGTAATAATTCAGGTAAAAATCAGTCACAAAGATTATAATTAAGTTACCATTGTTTGGGAACAGAGGTCTAGAGGTAAGTATTTTTATAACCCCTCATTTTACAGTAACGAAGGAGAGGTTGCAAGAGGTGAAGTGACCAGTCCAGGGCTCCACGGCAAGTGTGTGGTGGGGGCCGAACAGCAGCTAACATCTTCTAATGCCAAAGCATCTGCTTTCTCTACTGAACCACCAGGGATGAGGGAGTGGGAAGGAGAGGGTGGTGGACAGATACCCTCAGGACCCACAGTTTGTTGTCCCAGGCTCCACTCACCTCTTGTTTCCCATCGAAGCTCCAACCCTTGGCTCTTTCCAACCCGGGAAGGGCAACACCGTGAACCCTTGGCTGCTGTGCTGTCCCAGGGGCTGGGCCCCCCTCCCCTGGCTCTGACCCCTCAGTGCCCTAGAACAAGGTCTCTTATTTATTAGCAGTTCCCAGTCGAAAGGGGCTCCCCAGGCTGTGAGGGAGTTGTCAGGAGGACCCCTGCCTCACTGAGTCCCTAGCCACGGGGAAGCCCTGCAGAGACCCTCTGAAGAGTCCTTCCAACGCCTGCATTCGCATATAGCACTCCCAGCATGCTCTTGGCCACTGGGTCTTAGTCCACTCTCAAGGAGAGGAGAATTGAAATGACCAATGTTCCCAAGAACCCTGGGTCCTAGCATTCTCCCATTAAGCTTGGGGTGGGGTAGGAGACTGGGTTAAGTGTGGGGCAGGAAAAGGGGAAGACACAGTACCCCCTGCCTCACTTACCATCTTCCTGTGGAAGGAAGGCCCCCGGCCCCCACCAAATCCAGGGAGGAGGCTGCTCTCCTCCTCTGGGCTCCAGCAGGGAGAGGAGTTATTGCCGAGGCTTGGGGGGTCTGGGCTAGGGGGGCTCTCCTGAGTCGGGGGAGGGGGTGGGGGTGGAGGGAGGAGGAGTCCAGTGGTGGGGGACCCCGGCCCCCTGTCCCCTTTGAAGCTCCGGGGCCGGCGAAAGTGAAACAGGCCCCGGCGCCTCTTCTTCTGGAGTGGAGGCAGCGGTGCCTCCGAGAGTCCTGGCCGCACGGTCCTCAGAGTCCGGGGGTAGCTGGGGAGAATCGGGGTAAGTTAGCAACAAATGCCAGATGCAAGCTCAATCCTGGGTCTGATAAACCTGCTTTCCTCTCATCTGGTCTCCCCTGCTGCACTGCAGCCCTTTCCACTTAGTTCTCAGGGAGATGATGCCCTTGCCTTTCCTGTCCCGTTGTAATCCTCCAGCAGCCTTTCCCGCAGACTGATGTTTCTTCCCAGGCACCTCCCCCGCAACTTCTCTCAGCTTCTCCAAGTGACCTGGCTCCTCCTGGACAGACCCTGGGCAGTCTGCAGGACAGTGACAGGGAACACTACCCCCCGGGCCTCTCACCACTAATGGGTATCCTGTCCCAGGGCTGCCCCCCACCTCCCTCTCATCCACACTTGCTCTCCAACCCCACTGTGGTGGTTCACTCTGGCCCCATTCTTCCCAGCTGTCCTGGGAAGACGCAGAGGTCATGGGCCCTGAGGGCTGGGTGGGGAAGGATGAGAATGTGGGGAAATTTCTCACAGAGACTGGCTTTGGGCACTGCTGTTATGGAGACTCCCATGGGAGCTGGGAGGACACAGCAGCCCTTCTAGGGCCTTGGGGCCTGCTAAAAATGGGAGTGTGTTTAGGCATCACACCTAGAACTTTCCTCCATGACCCTTCGGCTGAAGAAGTCCTCCAGCCCTTCATCCAGGCGGGTGGCCATCCCATTCTCCTGACGAGTCCCAGGTGCTGGCATCTGCTGGGAGGAAAGTCCCGTGGGACATCTCATCTAGGTCAGGAAGCCCCACCTCCCATCCACTCAGAGCATTCCCCTTTGGGCTTGGACATTTATGGAAATTTAGACTTCAGTTCACCCAGTGTTTCCTTTTCTTTTTTGAGACGGAGTCTTCCTCTGTCACCCAGGCTGGAGTGCAGTGGCACGATTTTGGCTCACTGCAACCTCCGCCTCCTGGGTTCACGCAGTTCTCCTGCCTCAGCCTCCCGAGTAGCTGGGATTACAGGCAGGTGCCACCACGCCCGGCTAATTTTTGTATTTTTAGTGGAGATGGGGTTTCACCATCTTGGCCAGGATGATCTCGATCTCTTGACCTCGTGATCTGCCCGCCTCAGCCTCCCAAAGTGCTGGGATTACAGGCATGAGCCACCATGCCCAGCTCACCTAGTGTTTCCTAAGCTTGGTGGCTCTTGGTGTTCGTGGTGGCTCTATCCTTCACCAAAATAAGAATGACACTGCCTGGCAGACAGAGATTTCTTATCTGTGACAAGGTCTAGCTCTCATAAAAACTGGACAATCCCTCATCTGTTCATTGGCATGCCTGGACTCCTGCCCAATCCCTCAAGGCTACTGTCTCTGGCATTTGGGTCCTAAAGGTAAAACTCCTGGCTCTGGTGTCACTGAGTGAAGGGGATCCTCTTGTGAGGCCTTAGGGACTCACACTGGGTCGACCAGGTCCTGGAGGTGTGGTCCTGGGGGGGCGGGGCCTCCCTTGTGTTTGATGCCTTAGTTTGTAACCATGAGTGGGCAGCTCAGATAGACCTTCCCAGGAGCCACTAGCTGTGGGCTGGCTGCCCCCAAGTCCTGAGAACCAGCCAGGGGGGATCCCCAGATTCCCCAGTTGGCTTTCCATGTCCTGAGGGCTCCCGCCTGCAAGGACAGCAGCATTAGAGGGACTAGCAGAGGAATGGGGAGAAAGCAGGATGGGGAGACAGAGAAAAAATCAAGGGAAAGAGGGGCTACGGAGGGCAGGAGTCTGGAGTCCATGAGAACGGAGGCTGGGAGACTCACTGATGAAGGCAGACACCGGCCGGATCTTGCGGCAGCGTTTCTGCTTTTTGATGGCCATGGTGTCCTGCAGAAATGAAGACGAGTGGCAGGGCCAGGCACCTCACCCAGAGCCATCCATTCCTCATGAAACCTTATTTGAGCCCATCCTGCCCCTCGCTCCTCAGGGGGCTGAGGCACTGGGATGAGGGAAGAGGTTGGGCTGGATTGGGATTGGGGGCAGAAGGCCAGGCACAGTGAGGTGGCCAGGGGAGTACAGATCAGTGGAAGGGGACAGTGTTGTGCAGGTTTAAGGGCAGGGCCCAGGTTATTAAGGAGGAGCAGGGAGCGGGGGGCTCACAATGTTGGTCCCAAGTTCATCATCTGTGGTCTCCTCATGGTCATGGTTCCGGCCTCGGCCCCGGGAGGACAGATCCTGCCCTTGGCCTGGGCACCCTGGTGGATCTGACAGCGTCCTTAGCTGGGTCAGGTGCCGGGCCTGGGGAAGGGCAGGTGTGAACAGAATTCCATGGAAGCTGCCCATCTCCCAGGGCCTTGAAGGGGAGGGTGATTAGGGAGACAGGATAATGTGGGGTGGAGGGCGTGCCCGAGCCAGGCCAGGCTGCAGAAGCCTTACCAGGCTCTTGTGGGAATGGTAGAGCTCTTGCAGGATCTCATCCACTATGGAGTTGGTTAGGTAGGTGACGACTGAGAGCTTCACTTCACTGTGGGCACAGATGGGGCTACTCAGAACAGTAGCACCTCAGTCCCCGGCATGGCCCCTGAGGCACTCCCTCTCCCAGAAGCCTGAGAGAATGGCCAGCTGGCCTGGTCTGTCTGCCCATGGAGCGCATGTGGCTGCTGAAGGAGGCAGCCTAGCCCTTGACACTCATTTCTCCACAAATACACGTCTAGTCCCACCCCAGAGCCCCCAGCCCAACTATGTGTGGGGAAAGAGGAATTCGAGGAGAAGGAGCAAGGGGGCCCTAGGTCAGGCCCCTGGAGCCCCAGTGGAACAGAGCTAGGTAATTGGGGTGCTGAGTAACTAAACCCTGCTAGTTGCTACTGTGAGGGTAGAAAAGGCCCTTCCTTGGGCCTAGCTGTTTCATAGGTATGTGTACTAGTTTTCCTTTGGTTTGGTGAGTGGTGGCACCCAGACCCAGAATGAAAGAACTCTAGGGGCAATGAAAACTGGGAGGAAGACAGTGCTTCCATGCACCCAACTCAGGTACTTTTCTTTGTTCATGCCTCCGAGGAGGCCCTGCTATCCCATTCCTGGTGTATTTGTGTGGGTATGTGTGTGTACACCTGTGTAGGCACAAACTTGGCTCCTAAACCCCAGCTCAGCACTTAGATTTCTAGGGCAAAGACCAGTCAGACCCTAAATAGCAAGGTTGCACTTGGTTAAAGATTGATCCTTGTAATGGAGATTGTGCCATTCATTATTCATTGCTGATAGCTCTCCAGTCCTAAGTCCCTAAGTGATCTGGGCCAAATCCAGCTCAGCCCCCAGCCCTGCCCTTTGCCTCTCACTCCAGCTTGTTCTGAATGTCCTGTCCTGCTTGCTCCAGCAGTGCCCCTCGGATGAAGTTCCGGGGCACAGTGACACGCTCCGCCACATTGCTCAGCATCTTGTTGTGTCCCTCGGCCACCCGCATGGCCACAGGGCATAACTCCTGTGTCAGGCTGACCATGGACTCCAGGATCACCTAGTATGGGGGAAAGGGAGGCCAGAGGCCCAAGGGGGACAGGATCAGGGCTGGCACCACAGCAGAAGAGACTTTATCTATTCCAGCCCCTCCTGCTGAGACTGAGGGACCTGCCTAAGTCACAAAACTGTTAGTGGCAGAGCCTTGGACACTAAGGCTTCCCCAATTTCTGGTCACTGCTCCTTCCACCCTACCATACAGACAGGGGCAGTCAGTCCAAGGATCCAGATCCAGAGCGGGGAGGTCAGAGTTCAGGGACCAACATCAAAGCTAGCAGAAAAAAATCCAAGCCTGATATTGCAGCAATGCCTTGGTACAGTGGGAGTGTGCGTGGTCTCAACTCTGCATGTCCTCCTGGCCCTCCAGAAGTCTCCCAGCTCTGACTTTAGCTCTGGGCTTAGGGCCTCAGTCAACACTGGGTTCCCACCATGGATTCCTCCCTCCTCCAGGACTTGCCTGCAGCTCCTTGTCCACAGCTTTGGACACCTCACTTGCTACTGATTCCAGCCTCTGCCGCACAGGCCCGTCATTGGCCAGCACGTGGCCCAGCTCATAGAGGCTGGGAAACAGCTGGAGAAGGAAGGGGTTATGATTAGCAGGCCAGAACCAGGACTTGCTAGGTCTCTGGGGTCCCTGGGCTAGGAAGGCAGATGCACAGGGCAGGGCTGTCATGGCTTAGCATGGTTGGCCTTCTTGGGTTCTCCAGACTTCAGGGGAAGGGTAGCCTGTGGAGGGCTCACCGCCCGGGAGTTCTTGGCATCTTTGATGAGGTCGCGAGCGTAGAGTAGCTCATCCTGCACGGGCTCCAGGGGGCACAGTCTCAGGGCCCGCACCTCCTCCTGCACTCGTCCACACAGCCGCTGCAGCATCTGGAGCACAGTGGCAGGGGTGTCAAGGGGACCCCTGCTTCCACATCTTCGCAGGTAGGACCCCTTGGGCAGTGCTACTGGTGCTGGCAATGACAGTGGTGGAGGTGATGTCTCTGGCTGGCCTGGTCCCCCTTGCTACAGCCTTCTTGAATGCCCAGCTCAGCTCCCAGAGTCCTGTGCACTCCTGCTGTTCGCCCACATATGTTTGAAGCCCATATCCTGCATGTCCTCTCTTTTTGCTTCCCCACATGCTCAGTCCAGTGATAGGCACCATGCAGTGCCTCTTCATGCTCCCCCACTCAATTTTCCATCACATCACACCTGTGCCCTGCATGCCCCGGGTATGCCCCGTGTCCCAGAGGGAAACGTTTACTTGCTCGGCGCTGCTGGTCACCAGGCCCTGCTGCAACCTGAAGGCCTGCTCCTGGGGGCACGTCTGGGAGTGGTTGTTCCTCACTAAGCACCATTGGATCTGGAGATGATGTGGTCGGTGGGTCAGGGCCTGGGGATGGGGGCTGCCCCCTGCCCCTTGCTGTGCCACCCTGCTTAGGACAGCACCCTGCACCTTCTGCCAGACGTCCTCGGTGCGCTCAGGGGCACTGCGATAGGCTTGGGAGATGTCGCTCACGGGGAAGGACATGAAGCGCAGCGTGTGGTTGCTGTGGGACACAGGGGCACAGCTGGGTGGGAACAGGTGAGGATGGGAGGCCCCTGCCTCCTCTGTTGGTAAGCAGCCCTCCAGCCCCCTTGCTCATCATTTCTGTCTTCCATGGCCCTTCCTAAAATTTCTGTGCAAATAGGTCAAAGGGGCTAGGGTGGGGCAAGAGTAGTTCAGGCCTGATCCAGGCACAGGGAGGCTGGGGACTTGGATCAGGGCAGGACCATGGTCTACTCACCTCTCCAGGGCCCTTGCGATGTCCAGGAAGCCCAGGGCAGATGTATTGTTCCGATCCCATAGGATAGTTCTGGGGGGAGGGTAAGCACCAGTTTGGCACCTCTCCTCCTGGTTCCCTACTAGGGGCCAGGGACACAAACCTCTTGGGGCAATAAGGCTGACTCAGAGATGGTTCTGGGGCTGGGGGTCTTCTGGAAGCTGGGGTCCAGAGCATCAAGGAAAGCAGGGAGATTATGTATATATGGGGAGGGGCTGGGGCTCCAGGTCAGGGGGTCCCGGTGTGGGCCCCACCTGAGGGAGGAGTTTATCTGCAGGGCCTTAGACAGCATCTTGGCCCCGATGTCCTCCATGCCATTGCCGCTCAGATCCACCTTGGCCAGGCAGGTGTTGCTGCCCAGGGCATTGATGAGGATGCTGGTGCGAAGCTTCAGCCGGGAGTCTGCCACCGACAGTGACTGCAGGGACTGTGTGGGCAAGGGGGGGTTGGGCCCAGTCCCCACAGCCTCCTCCGACTGCAGGTCCCCTCCCAGGCCCAGGCACTCACACAGTCCTCTTCCTGGATCAGCTGCACCAGCTTGTGGAGGATCTCCTCCAGGGTCCTGCAGGGAGGCGGGGCTCAGAGTAGGAGGGGAAGGGCTGGGGTCATGCTATTGGAGGAGGAGAGAGGTGGCCAGAGGTAATACGGTGAGCCAAGAGGATGGGTGAATGATGGGATGAGGGTCTGTGGGCATGGAAAGGGGGCCTCACTTGGCCTTGACATTGAAGTTCTTGCCCAAAAACAGGTGCTTGAGGGACTTGTTCTTGCCAAGTGCAGGCACCAGTGTCAGGAGGTCCGAGTCGAACCCTGGTGAGCAGACGGGAGAGGCCTGGCCTGGAGGCTTGAGGCTGACTGGTGTCCCATCAGGGCTGCTTCTGCATGCTCCAGGCCCCTGTTCTCCCCTGGCCCCAGGGAAGGGAGGAACCACTACTCACCATTGTCTGACAGATCCAGGCTGCCTACACAGGTGACAGCTCCCAGCTGCTCCTGCAAGGCTTGGGCTCCCGCTGAGCGGAGCTGCAGGGACAAGGTGAGGTAGGGAAGGCAGGGGTTGGGGTGGGGGATAGGGCACCTTTAATGCTTAGGATAGAGTAGTCACACCAGAACTCAAAGTCATGCCAGGATCTGGGTGTAAAATCAGGGAGACTCTTTCCCCACACCAGATCCTTCCCTAGAGCTGGCTTCCCTCCCTTCGGCCAGGAAGGCTGCTATTCCTGAGACAGCTTGCTCCTGCCCTCTGGTGGAAAAGTCTGGTATCTCCCACCCCAAAGCTTTAAGGGCAGAGATACTAGAGACTGAGAATGAATGGCCTCTGGAAAAGAGGCCAGACTGAGAGGGGAAAGTGGTGGTGTGGCCAGGTCAGGGGGTTGCAGAGGGCCAGCACAGAGGCTAGATGGAGCCAGGGTTTGACTTAGGTCCGAGAAATGCACATGGATCGGAGGCGGGCAGAGGGGTTGGGGACTGAGGGCTCACCTCACAGCTGCTGAGATCCAGGTGCAGGTCACTGAGGTGACTGTTGAGGGAGAGGCCCTGAAGCAGCGCCCTGTGGGAGGGAGGTCAGCAGGCCCTCCTTTACCTCTTCCCGCTCCCCGTGGTTCCCTTGGATGCACCCCCAACCCTGCACCCACCCGACCTGAGGGCCTCCAGGGGCAGCTTTGTGGCCGACAGGTTGACGTGGCTCAGTGTGTAGGCGCTGCTGAAGAACTGCTTGAAGGCCGGTGGGGCCTCTCGACCCTTCCTGTGGAGAGACCCCTGGGGTCAGCGAGGCAGGGGGTTGGCCATGTCTCGCCCTGTCCTCCCTTCCCCCTCCTCTCCCACCTGTGGGAGCAGCTGTTGCGAGCCAGGTTGAGGTAGGTGAGGTGGGAGCAGCAGCCGTGGAGCAGGGCACCGAGAAGCTGTGGGGGGAGATATGGTGGGTCTCAGGGGAGCTGGAAGGGGGTAGGGGGTGGCAGGAAAGGACTCCCCCTCCCTCCCCATCGAGGTTCCTGGCTCTTCATTCTCTGTGGTCAGCCTGTGTGAGCTCCACTGGAGATGCCCACTCAGATTCTTGAAGTCTTTGTTTTCTCCCCTGTGGAACATGGGTCTACTCCCTGTCTGGCTTCCAGGGGCATGAAGCTGCTCACAGGCAGTGAATGCGTAAAGCCAGGGCCACCATTGACTCCTAAGGTGCCTTGTTCAAGTTAGGAAAAGCATCCATTCCCCTGGTGGAGCCAGGGCGCACAGCTGGGGAAGGGAGCAGGGGCTGGCTTTTAAGCACAGCAAGCACAAGATTGTGACCTGGATAACGTGCCACACAGGTATGAACTATGGACATTGCTTTATACTTCAGCTGAACCTGAAGTCATCTAGACAGCTCTGCCCGCCTGTGTACTCAGGGATAGGGGGTGAGACCGAGGCCCACTGTGGTCTTCCCCAAATCACCTCAGACTGGCTTCCCATCACCAACTCCTCACCAAGTCGATGACGCAGTCAGTTCCTGACAGGTCCAGGTGCACCAGGGTGTTGGGTTGGGCCAGGAAACTGTAGAGGGCCTGGAGTTGGAAGGAAGAGGGGTTGCAGGGGAAGGGATGATGGAGTCTCGCCACCCCCAGAGGCCATGGGGCAGAAGGCCTCCCAGCTCCTGAAGCTTAAACATGCTTTCTGCAGGGGGCTGAGGCTGTTCTGAGGACTCACATTGGCCTCATCCGTGGCGAGGAGCCCAGGATTCTTGCTCAGGTCCAGGTATCGAAGGGAGCTGGCAAATGCTGGGTTTGCCCCGAAGGTCTGGCCGAGTGCCTGGAGCCCTGAGCACAGCGGGCACTGGGCTGGGTTGGCCCCTAGCCCCACCTCTTCCCCTCAGCACATAACTCTTCCCCGCTCCCCAAACGTGGCTCCTTTTCACTCTTCCATCCCTGAGGTGGTGTGTGAATGTGTGGGTGTACCTCTGGAGCTCAACACCCCAGGCAGCACCAGGGTAGGGTCAGAGGTCAGGGGTCCTTGGTGCGAGTACCTCGAGGGGAAATGGCAGTCTTGGCCAGGCACAGTTTGGTGAGGCCAGAGGGGAAGCAGAGGAGCTGCTGGCTCAGACTGAGAAAACCTGGGGAGTGGAGAGAGAAACGGGCCCAGTGAGGGGCAGGGCAGTGGGCGCAGGTGGCACAGAGTCAGGTTGGGGGCTCGAGTAGGGTACAGGCTTTGGGTCAAGGATGGAGGTGTCAGGGCAGGGGCTGGAATCAGACTGGAGAGCTGCTGTTCAGACCTGGTTGGGCTCTGGGCTAGGACAGGGGTCTGCATTGTGATGGGGACAGGATTCAGGGCTGGGGCTCACCCTTGTCCTCGATGGGGTTGTGGGACAGAGTGAGGGCATGCAGCACACAGCTCCCGTTCTCCCCAAACACCCCGGCCAGCTTCTGGACAAAGTCCCTTCAGGGAAGGGGAGGAAGGATTTGTCCTGAGCTGAGCCCCAGGTCCCAGCCTCTGGGCTTCCCCTCCTCCTCTACCTGACTGCCTGGCTGGGGCTGCAATGGTCAGAGGCCCCCACAACAGGGGAACAGCTCAGGGCCTGCCAGAGAGCTTGTCACCACTCCGGAGTACCTGGGGGCATTCCACACCTTAGGAAGTTGTGCTGAGACAAAGGTCAGCTTTGGGTCCTCAAGACTGGAGCAGCCCACCCTGCTTGGTAGTTAATGGAAAAAGAGGATGGGGCATGGAACATCCTGGGGAAAGGCCATGGAGCTGGGGGTCAGGAGGCTTGGGTCTGAGTTCTAGCTTGACCTCCGACTTGCTCTGTACCCTCTTTTGGCCTTGGTCTCCTCTTCTGTAGAGAGAGGCACTGGATAAGATAGTCCAGAGGCCTGCATCATGCTCTGAGGTTCTGGGACCCTAAAACGACATCAAGGGTGCACTACTGCCCAAGGAGGAGACTGGCCTCACGTCTTAAGCCCGGCGTTGTCCAGCACCAGCTCTTCGAGGCTCCCCGACTTGCTTAGGGTATGTAGCACCTGTTCTAGCACTTCAGAGCCCTGAGGACAGAGGGGGGTCTTGTGATCAGGGGCCAAGGGGGGCACTACTTCTCCCACCTCACCAGCCCCTCCCAGTTCCTACCAGCCGCAAGTCCTTGCAGTAGAGTTTGGTGAACCACTGGTTGTAGGCCAGGGCTGCTACCATTAGGGCCAAGTCTCTGTGGGGATATGGAAGGGGGCAGGAAAGTGGTGAGCAGGTGGTTGGGTCAGAAAAAAAGAGACCAAGGATAGGGTGGTTGGGCTTGGGAAGGCCTAAATGGGTAGATGGGGATGGGATGGAGTTGGGGAGATAGAGCTGAAGCTGTGGGACCAGAAGGGCACTCCTGGGAAGGGCTGGGGTTGGGCGGAAGTTGGGAATTTGAGGGTGGAGTCTCTGCCCCATCTGCTTACCGGCTCTCCAAGTGGCTGAAATCCAAAAGATTGAACTCCCGGTTATCTTCAGCATGGTAGATGGTGTCCACATCCTTGGAGAGGTGGAACTGGCTCACACCTGCTCCCCACTTCCTTCTTAGCCCCCTCCCTCCAGGTCCCACCTGTTCCCTATGGGGTCCCTGCCCAACATACCCATTGAACCTCCTCACGGCAGTGTAGCCCGTTGTAGTCACACAGAGCAGCGTAGGTCTCAGAGAAGCCACCTGTGGGGCAGGAGATAGGCTGATTCCATGAGGGTAAGGAGATGGGGAATAGGCTTGGGGTTCAAGAACAGTCAAGGTCACTTTATGTGTCAGTGCTCTTGGTTCTTGCTATGCCATGAACTTCCTGAGGTCTGGGAGCTGGGAGTCCTTCAGGCAGGCAAAGCCCGCCCGCCCAGGCAACACCCTATGCACAAAGGGCTCTGATCATGGGGCAAGATGGTGGAGCGCCTACTTTCCTCACATCTGCCCCTGCTCACCGCAGACACTGTGGGTGGTAGATGTAGAAGTCTCAGAGTTGGGGGATGTATCTCGGGGCCCCTCTGGGGTGTCTGCGTTTCCACGCCGGATCAAACACCTGGAAAAGAAACAAGTCATTCCAGAGAGGGCTGGAAAGAGGCTCTCAGTTCTTCCCACGTTATAGCTCCTGCATCCCAGGAAAAACCAGGAGTGGGGACATGAGAGCTCTCCTTCTTAGCTCTGGCCCAGGGGAAGGAGGAAGGGAAGAACTCTCCCTCTCATCTAATGCCTTAAGAGACCCCTTATTTGCCACTCACCCAGGGCCAGGGCAGACCTTGGACAGGGCAGAGCTCACATGTCGTGTCACCTGGTCCACACTTTCAGCTGATGGCAGTCGCATGCTCACCATGCCACGCTCCGTCTCCACCAGGATCTGGGGGAGACGAAGCGTCAGAGCCTCAGACTCCCTCCTCTCTGCTCCCTCCTCCAGCTGGCCCAGTAGTGGGGCCCAGAGCCCTGGTACTCACCTGATTCTGACTGAGCGTGTTGAAGGCACGGATCTCCAGGACATTGAAGGAGCTCTCCACCTAGGAGGGATGGAGATGCTCAGCTCCTGGTAAGGACCTGGGTTGCCAGGCTTGGGAGGTAGGGAGCATGCCAGGTGCTCTCCTGCTCCTCAGCCCAACTCACCTTGGCCGGGACTTTAAGGGGGAAGAGGTGGAGGCGCCAGGAGGTCAGGGCCTGCAGAGAGAGGAAAAGAAAATCGGCAGCTCATGGCAGCTGCTGGGCCTTGGTGGCCCTGCCCTCCTTAAGCCCTTCAGCTCTGCTCTTGGAGTGTCTCCCCAACCCGATGCCCTACCCTAGACTTCTGGACATCAACACAGTCCAGCCCTGCCTCCTCCCCCCAGGTTTTGTCTCCTCAGTGTCCACCCACTTCTGTCTCTTCTGTCCTCCCAGCTCCCTGCCCTCTACTGGCCAGCTGCCCTTGCCAGCCACCTCCTCCCTCCCCACATGCCCAGTGCCCTCACCAGCACTCGGTCCTCAAACTTCTTGGGCTTTGTCTCCAACTTCACATGATGTTGTTGGAGCACAGCCCCTTGGCTCAGGCACCTCCGGATGCTGTCTGAGGGGGGGTTGGGAACCTGCTCAGAGCTTCACCTTACCCTGGCCACCCCCAACTCCCAGAGCTCTCCAGATAGAGGCAGGGTCAGGGTCAAATGGGATGAGAGAGAAACAGAGAGACAAAGAAGGGAGGATAGGGACAGAGGGCATTCCTTCTTGGGTGACTTTTCACACTGTCTCTTTTTTGACTTTTCTCTTCCTATTAGAGAGGGAGTAGGGTGTGGAGAAAACTCCGGCTCCTGATGTCCCTGAGTCAGGGGACGGTTGCTGACTGTCTGTGGGAGGGTGTGTCTTACACTTCTGAGGGTGTGAAGAATTTTTCCAACCCATGCACTACAACAGCCATTGACACATACACAGTGAGTCACTGTGTGGGGGTGTGGGGTGTCCCTTTGACTATATTCTAGGTGGTCTGGGTGTGAGTGTCTGCCTTTACTATGAGAGTGTGCATGCCTCCTGGAGATGTCAGGGAGCCTGAGTGTAGCATTGGTGGGGACAGGTAAGTGTGAATGAGTATGCTGCGGAAGGGGCACAGAGCCAGACACTTCCTCTGTGTGTGCTGGGCGGGGAGAAGAATTAATGTTTAAATGAGCCCCATACCCATCTGCTGGCAGAACCACCCAGATATTGTGTGTGTGTGCACGCGCGTGTGCTGGGGTGCTATCTCTGTGAAGATGTGTTTACACACGTCTAATGATTGTGCTGTGTGTGTGTGCAGGTGTGGGAGATTGCCACGGCGCAGCATGCCTCTGAGTATCCACGAGCATCCTGCGCTTTGCGTGGGCTAGCCTGTGCTCCCGTCTCTGGGGGTCAGGGTTGTGGCAGTGCTGGGTGGCCGGGCCTGGGTTTGGGCTAGGTCTGAGAACCATGCAAACGGGAGAAGCCTTGATGTGTGGGTGGTGGGTAGCGAGAAGGAAGCAGGCTGGGACGGGGCTGTGGGAGGCAAGCCTCAGAAACCCTCCTGCTCTTGGTTTTAGCTCCAATCCAGGGCCTCTTCCCTGACTCCCTTCTTTGCCCCACTGGCCTGGGCGCTGCCCAGCTCCTAAGGGGCTCTTCAGGGCCAGTTCCGGGGCGGGGCCGGGAGGAGGGAGGGTGTTAAGCCACGCAGCGGTCAGGACCAGGGGCAGCTCCCATCGCAGGGAGGGGCGGGCTTGGCCCCGCCCGGCGGGGAAGCGGGGACTCTCCAGATGGGAGACTGGACGCTTCGCCGAGGGTGGGCCAGGAACGCCGCGAGTCAGCCCCAGGGAGCGCCAGGGAACTGCACCTGTCACCGAAGGGCGGGACGGGCGGCTCCGGGACAGGAAGGTCCCGACCGGGTGAGGCGAGGCAGGCAGCGGAGGATGCTCCGGGGACAGCGATGCCCGGACTGGAATGCAGGGGCTGCCTTGGAGCCAGGATGCATGGGGTGAGGGGTGTGAGACACCGGGCTGGGATGCACCGAGGGGAGGAACGCGCTGGGTCTGGGATGCTCCCGGACGGGGCGTCCCAGAGACCGAGGCAGCCTCGTACCTTGCAACTCGCGGGTGAGCTCCACGGTGGGCTTGGCCATGGCGGCCGCTGCTGCTGAGGCTGCTGCAGAGGAGCCGCCGCCGCCGCCGGGGAGCCGCGGCACATGCTAGACCCGGCTTCAGCAGGGCCCGGGCGCTGAGCGCTGCAGCAGCGGCCGAGCCCGCTCCGGTCAGGGGCGGCTGCTTGAGCGCTCCTCCCCCCGCCTCGGAGCGCCGGCTCCCCAGCCCAGCCCGGAGAGCTGCCGGACTGAGCATGCGCTCCGCGCTGCCGAGCCGCGTGAGACCCCGCGCGCGCTCGCGCCGACCCTTCTCGCTGGCTCCCGCGTGAGCTGGCCGGTGTGCGTCGCCGGGGGTCCGGGCCTTCGGGGTGGGGGGCAGCGTCCCCGCTTTCCATCTACTCAATCCTCGGGCCCGTGGGCAGAACCCATTTCTTTTGTTTGTGGGCCTGGGCACCTTGCAGGGCCTTTCTCTATTCCCCACCGGCTCAGGACCTCTCCAGCTTGTCCTTGCTGACTCGGGACCTAGGGCCATGCTGGGAGAGGGCCTGGCTGGATCTGGGAGGCGAGGGGCGGGGAGGTGTTAGAGAGTTCCTCCTTCCCCACCCTCGCCCGGCTCGCCCTGCCTCGGGGATCCCCGTGGCGTCCTGGGAGTTCCCGTGCCACCTTCCTTCCAGTTGGCAGCTCTGCAGACACCTCCACCCCTGAACATCACGCTCAGGTCCTGGAGACAGGGAGGAGGGCTGGGGGATCCACAGATCCAGCCTGGCCAGACTTCTGCTCTCTGCTCAGCTAAGCACCCCACACTGAGAAAACGTCGATTCGATTCAAAGCCGCGCAATCATCTGCATTTTATTTGCACCTCATTTGCAAGTTGTTAATTTGCAACTCTGCTCCTTCCACTCCAGCTTCCTTCTCTCTCATCTCCCCTCAAATTCCCCAGTGGCCTGGGCAAAAAATATCTTGGTCTTTGCCAAGGTAGACTCAGCCTTGTCAGCAGGCCTGTCCTGTGTTCTCAGGGGAGGCCTTTACCCAAGGCCACAACAACAGCAGGAATCCCGAGTAAGACGCCACCTTGACGGCCGGGAAGGCTGGATCTTTTCACAGGGCAGAACTGATTTTATGAGGTGAACAGTAAGGTGAGCAGAGGTGGGAAAGGCCAGTGGATGAATGCAGGAACAGCACCAGGAGCTAGAGCCCAACTCTGCCCTGTGGGCTGTCTCCCGGTCCTCAGAGGCGGGACGGGGTTCCTCCACCCACCACCACTGTTTCCCCAGTGATGTAGCTGGCATCTTCAGAGCACAGGAAAGACACGATGCCAGCACAATCCTCTGGCTCGCCTAACCTGGGGAATAGGGGAAGCAAGGAAGGGGGTAAAAATCAAACAGGTCTGCCTCCCTCACCTGGGACACAGGGAATGAAATTTGCTTAATCAAGAATTATCAGATGACTTTTTCAGGATCAGTGTACAAGCTTTCTGCCTATCAAATAGTGTTACCATGAGGATATGCTGTTATAATTTAGTATAAGCATACTGTACTCTGCAAAAACCATTACCCATAATATTCAAATACTATAGAGACACTGTTTTTTAGAGAGCTCAGGACACCAAAATCCAAAGTTATACAGGTAAAATAGTAAGCAATTATTTCATACTTCAAAAAAATGGTTTCACGTGTGCACACACTAAAGTATCAGGGAGTCTGTGTGACAGTAAATGGAGTGTTTAAAATGATTCCATTTGTACAAGTTCAACTTAGAGACAATTTTTTCAGGAATCTATACTTGTGCCTTAAAGTCAGGTTCATTTGGTGAGAATGTGCTAATTCTTATTTTATCAGTGACTGCATAGTTAGGAGACACTTTAATCTGCCTGCCACAGAATGCTCTAGAGGTGGGCAGAGTAACTCAAACCTAGAAGGGCTGAATTAATGCTTCTCCATTCTAGCTGTACCTTGCAATCATTTGAGAGGCTTAAACAAAAAAAGAAAAGAAAAGACAAAGAAAAACAAAACCCTAGATGGTCAAGTCCTACCTTGGACCAATTAAGAAAGAATCTTTGGGCGTGGGTGGGGCCTGAGCACCTGCAGTTTAAAAAGCTCCCCAGGTGATTCTAATGTGAATCCAGTATTGCGCTACATGGGCTAGATCATTCATTGGAGCTCTAGGTTGACAATCCCCTGACTTATTAATGAGTTATGAACCAGGCCTGTAGCTCATGCCTGACATCAGAATGGCTTTGGGAAGATTTGGGATGTCTGGACCAGTACAGAGTTAGGCATTGCTGGCATTTGTCCTTGAAGCCAGAAGCTAAAGAGAGGCAGGGAACTTAGAGGAAAGGGAGCCCGACAAAGGTGCTTGAACCGTTCACCCAGCTCACTGGGGAAGAAAGTAACTCCTTAGGCAAGGGGAATTTGGGGCTTAGTAAAACTCTTCATTCTTTACATTTGGATTGTAGATCATCAACCTGAGTTTTGTAAACATGTGTCATTATTCAAGGGAACTAAAAAAGCATGGTTTTGGTTTTGGTCCCTGGTCTCCATGGATGCTTAGAGGTGGAGGCAATCCCCCAGGTGGAGAGAGGACTCAGGGCTTCTCCCAGAGCTCTGCACTGCTGAAACCCTGAGGTCTCTGTGTTTACCTTTTGAAAGCGAAGCTGACTTCTTGCTCAGGTCACTGCAGTGATAGTGTTTATGAATTTGTGGTCTGTGAGGCAGAGGAGAGCCTGCCTGTGTTATCTGTGGGACTGAGACAGCGGGCTGTGGGCTGCTAGGGACCAGACCTTCCCATCTTCATGTCTCTTAGTGCCCTTGCCCGCATGACAGTTTACCTTCTTATCCGCAGGGTTTCTTTCATGCTTTTCTCTTTTTCCTTGTCCATCCAGAGCTGCAGGAAGAAGGGAAATCTCTTTATGTTTAAGAAGAGGAAAGTGAGGAACAGAAAGGGAAGAAACTGCCCATCCTCATGGCAACTGACAGGAAGGATGGAGAGACTTCCCTCTTTCACTTCCTATTTTTTTCTAGCTCCCAGCTCTCCCCACTGTCCTCATCTGTTTCATTTGTTTCAGGTTCTAGTGATGCATTTTGCTGTGTCTCTCCAATTCTCATCCATGTAAGGAGGGAGGAAACAGTGTGAGTAGAGTGTGAATACCTCAGTCTCCACTCTGCACCTCAGGAAAGGTGTGATAGGAGTGTGGCTTGGATAGGGCAGCTGGTACAGAGAGGGAATATGGAAAAGACCAGGGAAGGAGAATGGAGTGGTTGAGAGCTCAGGACTCAGGTACTGGGTTTCCCTGTCCAAGATGATGGATGCCTTTCAAGGGGTCCCAGTGGGATGCAAAGCTCCCCTTCCTCACCATCCTGCTGAAGCTAGTCTTGATAAGTCCAGGTGCCAGGCAGTTCACCCTAATGTTCCTTGGGGCCAGCTCTATGGCCAGGGTCTTGCTGAGGCCCAGCAAGGCTGTTTTACTGACATTGTAAGGACTGAAGCCCTGGAGAAAGAAGAGAATGTGTTAGACTCATAGTTTCCAGGTCATTCTTGGTTCTAATAACTAGACATAGAGGGCAGTGCTCAATAGGGATCTCCTGTAAGGGAGGGGCACAGTTAGGAAACTGTCTTGTGGCTAAACCTCCCCTAGGTTATGGTTTGTGGAGGCAAGGCATCTATTTTGTGGGCAGGGACTTGGTGGTGTGATTCTAAAAGGGGACACAAACTGCCTTGGGTTATGTAACAGGAGGGGTGAAAAGATGTGGAGTGGAGGGTGGGATGGAAGGGGCAAACAAAAGGGTTCTTACAGGAAGTGGCCTGAAGGCTGCTACAGAGGCCAGGAACCCCACTGAACCACCCCTGGAAAAAGAAGAGAGCTGACCGTCTTCCCAGTGTGGACCACTGCCCTCAGCCTGTGTGGGGTCCCATCTCACCCAGGCTCTCTCTCACTCTCTGTACCCTCGTTTCTCCATTTCTGGCACCACTGCCTTTGTCATCAGGGCTGGGGCCTTCCCATTAATGTCCAGAGTCTGAAGCCAAGAGAAGGAGGGGAAACAGCATGAGTGAAGAGCACTGGAGGAGGCATGAAAAAATGGGGAGTTAGAGTGGGTTCCTAGGATGTTTGTCAGAGCTGACGAAGATCTTAGGATGATACACCTGCATCTTACACATGAAGCAACTGAGGTTCAGGGAGAAGTAGCTCTCACCAGCTGCTCAGCTAGATAATGATACATTAGGTTCAGGTGAGCAAAAATGGAGCCTGGTTCATCTCGTTTCATAACCAGCCAAGTATTATTTGGCCCAGAAGGAGCCTAAATTCTCAGGGCTCCTTCGGATTTGAGCTGTGTTTTCTCTGTTTTTTCAAAGTAGGGAAAGTCTGGAATTGTCAGCCTTCTGGACCTGCCCTAGAGTGGGCCATGCTTCTCAGGGAAAATGTGGCCTGACCTTGGATACCTGGGGTTGTTCTAGCACTTCTCTGGCTTCTGCATTTAGGGAGTGAGATGCTATTGGTCCTCTAGGGTGGACTGTCTGGCTAGTCATGGTTAGAAAGTGGGAGCACGAGGAGGCACCTTCTGGGGAAGCTGGGGGACAGGCTACAATCAGAATCCCCACATCCATAATCTAAAACAAATGTATGACCCTGTTTACATTGTTCTAGACAACTGCTTATATTAAAATATTTCAATCTTACAGAAAAATTGGAAATAGAAGTACAAGGAGAATCTAGAGATCCTTCACTTAGATTCACCAATTTTTCTCTACTAAAAATACAAAAATTAGCCAGATGTGGTGGCACGTTTCTATAATCCCAGCTACTCAGGAGGATGGGACAGGAGAATAGCTTGAACCCGGGAGGTGGAGGTTGCAGTGAGCCAAGATCGCAACACTGCACTCCAGCCTGGGCAATAAAGCGAGATTCCATTTCAAGAAATAAATAAAAAAATTAAAATAAATAAGCTTAGTTGCAGATATTAGAATGCTCTATCCCTAAATACTTAGCATACATTCCCAAAGAGTAAGGATGTTCTTTTACACAACCATAATCCATTATCACACCCAAGAAGTTTGACATTGATGATAATTTTATCTAATATATTGGCCTCAATTGCCCCCGAAATGTGTTTTTCTGTTTAAAGTCCAGAGTTCAATCAAGGATCAGCCATTATGTTTGGATTTGATGTACTGTGATATTTAAAATAATATATAAACTAAAAGAAAAGTTACAGGCACACCTTATTTTATTACTCTTTGCAGATATTTTGTCTTTTACAAATTGAAAGTTCATGGCAACCCTGTGCTAATTGGAGCCATTTTTCCAATGGCATGTGCTCAGTTTGTCTCTGGGTCACATTTTGGTAATTCTTGGAATATTTCAGACTTTTCCATTATTATTATGTCTGTTACGGTGATCTGTGATCTTTCCTGTTTTTATTATAATTGTTTTGGGGTACCACAAACCACACCCAGAAAAGAAGGTGAATTTAATCAATAAATGTTGTGTGTTCTGACTGCTCCGCCCTTCTTCCATCTCTCTCCCTCTCTGTGGGCCTCCATATTCCCTGAGACACATTTACATTGAAATTAGGCCAATTATTAACCCTACAATGGCCTCTAGGTGTTCAAGTGAAAGGAAGAGTCACACATCTTACACTTTAAATCAAAAGCTGGAAATAATTGAGCTTAGTGAGGAAGGCATACTGAAAGCTGAGGCAGGCTGAAAGCTAGGCCGTGTGCACCAGTAGCCAAATGGTGAGTGCAAAGGAAAAATCTCTGAAGGAGATTAAAAGTGCTACTTCTGTGAACACATAAATGATAAGAAAGCAAAACAGCTTTATTGTTAATATGGCTTCAAAACTTCAAAGGACAGGCTTATTCTCTTCTTAGGGGCCAATGCAGCCAGTGACTTTAAGTTGAAGCCAATGCTCATTTACCATTCTGAAAATTCTAGGGCTCTCAAGATTTATGCTAAATCTACTCTGCCTATACTCTATAAATGGAACAACAAAGCCTGAATAACAGCACATCTGTTTATAGCATGGTTAACTGAATATTTTAAGCTCACCGTTGATAGCTACTGCTCAGAAAAAGATTCCTTTCAAACTGTTACTGCTCATTGACAATGCACCTGGTCACTCAAAAGCTCTGATGGAGATGTACAAGGAGATTAATGTTGTTTTCATGCCTGCTAACACAGCATCCATTCTGCAGCCCATGGATCAGGGGGTAATTCTGACTTGCAAGACTTGTTATTTAAGAAATACATTTTGTAAGGCTGTAGCTGCCATGGATAGTGATTCCTCTGATTTATCTGGGCAAAGTCAACTGAAAACCTTCTAAAAAGGATCCACCATTCTAGACGCCATTAAGAATATTTGTGATTCATGGGAGGAGGTCAAAATATCTAGATTAACAGGAGTCTGGAAGAAGTTGATTCCAACCCTCATGGATGACGTGGAAGGGTTCAAGACTGCATCAGAGGAAGGAACTGCAGATGTGGTGGAAATAGCAAGAGAACTAGAAGTGGAGCTGGAAGATGGGACTGAATTGCTACACTCTCATGACGAAATGTAGATGGCTGAGGAGCTGGTTCTTACGGATAAGCAAAGAAAGTGGTTTCTTGGGATGGAATCTATTTCTGGTGAAGATGCCATGAACATTGTTGAAATCAGAGCACGGGATTTAGAATATTATATGTACTTAGTTGATTAAGCAGTGGCAGAGTTTGATAGGATTGACTCCAATTTTGAAAGAAGTTCTACTGTGGGTAAATGCTATCAAACAGCATTGCATGCTACAGGGAAATCTTTTGTGAAAGGAAGAGTCAACTGATGTGGCAAACTTCACTGCTGTCTTATTTGAAGAAATTGCCACAGCCACCCCAGCCTTCAGCAACACCACCCTAAGTCAGCCACCATCAATGTTGAGGCAAGACCCTCTAGGGCCGGGTGTGGTGGCTCACGCTTGTAATCCTAGCACTTTGGGAAACCGAGGCGGGTGAATCACGAGGTCAGGAGATTGAGACCATCCTGGCTAACACGGTGAAACCCCATCTCTACTAAAAATACAAAAAATTAGCTGGGTGTGGTGGCGGGCGCCTATAGTCCCAGCTACTCAGGAGGCTGAGGTGGGAGAATCGCTTGAACCTGGGAGGCGGAGGTTGCAGTGAGCTGAGATGGTGCCATTGCACTGCAGCCTGGGCTATACACAGTGAGACTCCATCTAAAAAAAAAAAAAAAAAAAAAAAGACCCTCCACCAGCAAAAAGATTACAACTTCTAAAGGCTCAGATCATTGTTAGCACTTTTTAGCAATAAAGTATTTTAAAATTAAGATATGTATATATTTTTAAAGACATAATGCTATTGCTCATTTAATAGACAACCATTAGATGATCATTATAATGTAAACCTAACTTTCATATGGACTGGGAAACCAAAAAATTCATGTGACTCACTTCATTATAATATTCACTTTATTGTGTGGTGGCCTGGAACCAGACCCACAATATCTCTGAGGTGTGCCTGTACTTAGTTTAAAACTGACTTTCATAGGGTCTCTATTCAGACTGTTCATGAAAGATGTTCCTCCATTGTAAAGACTATCAGAATCTGTCTGGGTGCAGTGGCTCACGCCTATAATTCCAGCACTTTGGGAGGCCGAGGTGGGTGGATCAGTTGAGGCCAGGAATTTGAGACCAGCCTGGGCAACACAGTGAAAGCCTGTCTCTACTAAAAATATCAAAAATTAGCCGGGCATGGTGGCACATGCCTGTAGTCCCAGGTAATTGGCAGGCTGAGGCACAAGAATCGCTTGAACCTGGGAGGTGGGGGTTGCAGTGAGCTAGATCGCAGCACTGCACTCCAGCCTCGATGACACAGCGAGGAAAAAAAAAAAAGGGACAAAGCTTAACAATAAAAAACTAGCTCACAGAAGAACATTTTGGCACTTTGGTCTTTATGTGTATGAAACACTGGTAAATAAATCATAGTATTTTCACATCCTGATACTTTAGTGTTGAGAAATGTTTGATGACATCTGATATAGTTGGTATGTTTGTCCCCTCTAAGTCCCATGTTGAAATGTGATCACCAGCGTTCAAGGTGGAACCTGGCGTGAGGTTTTTGGGTCATGGGGTGGATCCCTTATGAATGGCTTGGTGCCCTCCCGGTGGCAATGAGTGAGTTCTCACTCTATTAGTTCATGCCAGAGCTAGTTGTTTAAAAGCCTGGTATCTCACTTCCTCTCTTGCCATGTAACACGCGTGCTCCCTTTTGCCTTCTGCTATGATTGTAAGCTACCTGAAGCCTCATCAGAAGCAGATACTGGCACCACGCTTCTTCTACAGTCTGCAGAAGTGTAAACCAAAACAACCCTCTTTTCTTTTCTTTCTTTTTTTTTTTTTTGAGACGGAGTCTCGCTCTGTCGCCCAGGCTGGAGTGCAGTGGCGCAATCTCAGCTCACTGCAATCTCCGCCTCCCGGGTTCACACCATTCTCTTGCCTCAGCCTCCCAAGTAGCTGAGACTACAGGTGCCCGCCACCACGCCCGGCTAATTTTTTGTATTTTTAGTAGAGACAGGCTTTCACCATGTTAGCCAGGATGGTCTCGATCTCCTGACCTCGTGATCTGCCTGCCTCGACCTCCCAAAGTGTTGGGATTACAGGCGTGAGCCACCGCGCCCGGCCACAACCCTCTTTTTCTTTATAAATTGCCCAGCTCAGGTATTCCTTTGTAGCAACGCAAAACAGACTAATACAACATCAGAGTAAAAAGCAAAACCATGGGAGATCATAAAAAATTAGCATTTCCAAATCGTGGGACTATTAACCTTATAAACAAAGACAAATATTTTAATTAAAGCTTTGTAATTAAAGAATATGTGTGAAATATATTACGAATGTAATGTAATTATATACTTACACATAAAACCCAATATTGTACCACTTGAATATAGACATCTGGATCTCAGATTTTCTTGACATTGCAGTTAAGAAGAAAATAATATAGGTTTTTATTTTTACTTTTTTAAAGGATGTATGTTATAAAGTGGCAACTGGTTATTTCACCAGAATTAGTATTTTACTTAACTAGCAGCTTTTAATATTTCCCAGCTAATGAAAAATGATTCCTTTTTGGCAGCTGAAAGGGGGACAGTTGGGTGTGTAAGTTTAAGTGTCATAGTTGTTGGCTGCCACGTCTCTGTTGGAAATCAACCAGGTAGCAGAGCATGCCGGGAAGAAGGCTGGGGAGGGGAGCAGACGGTGGATAGTGAAGGGCAGATGGAAGCAGACAGAAGTAAGAGCAGCAGAAACGAATGAGAAGGGCAGGGACAGAGGAAGCGGCCTCCACCCGCCCTTTACCAGGTGTGCTCCAGGTGTGTGGCACGTGGCAAAGAGTCCTCACATTTACACTGCACTTGATAAACACATTCTAAAAGCAGACGGAGTTTGTTATCGATATTGATAGGATACCAATAACTCCATGAAGCTTCATAGCCTAGCGAGAGGGGTAAGTTCTGGACCAGGGCTGCAGTAAGTAAGGGAGGTGCATTTATTCACGTTGATAAAAACTTCCTTCTGTGTGGGGCGTGGTGGCTCACGCCGGGAATCGTGGCACTTTGGGAGGTCACGGTGGGAGGACCACTTGAACTGAGGAGTTTGAGAGAAGCCTGGGCAACAAAGGGAGACCTTATCCCTATATTAAAAACAACAACTACAACAACAAAACTTCCTTCTTAGGAACTATCGTCAAAATAACTTCTATTTCTTAAAACATCTTTTTTGAAAACTATCCTAAGATCTGCTGCTAACCATTTAAGGTTGGCTTCTTTCTTTTTTTAGATGGAGTCTTGCTCTGTCACCCAGGCTGGAGTTCAGTGGCATGATCCCAGCTCACCGCAGCCTTGACCTACTGGGTTCAAGCCATCCTCCTGCCTCAGCCCCCCAAGTAGCTGAGAATACAGGTGCGTGCCATCACACCTGGGCAATTTTTGTACTTTTTGTAGAGACAGGGTCTTGCCATGTTGCCCAGGCTGGTCTGGAACTCCTGAGCTAAAGCCATCCACCTGAGCTTTAGCCATTAGCTAAAGCTAATGCCCGGCCTCCCAAAGTGTTACAGGTGTGAGCCACCAGGAAGTTGGCCTTATTTCTTCTGCAGTATTTTCTTCCCACCTCCTATTCTTCTAAGGCTGTCTCTGACCCTATGCTCTTTTCTTTACATTTTCCCATTCGGGAGCTCCTTCATTCTCGTGATTTCAAATCTCACCCCAAAATCTATTTCCAGACCCCTCCTCTTCCTTTCACACTGAGTTCCACCCACATTTCTCCAAGTGCTTACTGTCCAGTTCTTCTTGAATAAGTTACCATTATTTCAAAGTCAATCTGGCCACACTTACCTGAATGGAAAAACTGGCTTAAATAGAGCTGTAGAAAGTTACCCTGGAGGGGGCTTTGAGATCATCTATTCCAATGTCCTTAAGGTGGAGATGATGAAACAGGTTCAGGGAATTTTCTCAAGATCATATAGTTCAGTAGTAACACACTGGGGCTAGCTAAGAAGAGGAGGCCTGCTTATTCCGTGTTGGGGAAAGTGATTTGTTCAGGGCATAAAGCTAGTCAGTGGTAGAAGAACTGAGGTCAGTCTCCCACTTTGTAGCACAGAGCTAATTCGTAAGAGCCCTCTGAAAGTGAGTTGGGGTCATTAGTAAACCGGCTGCCCAGGAGAGCCATGATGGGAGAAGATACCAGCCTGAATTTAAAGCAATTCCATATTTGGTTATGATGTCATTTTCCCTGTCTCTGTCTCTCTCTTTTGACCTGGAGGCAGGAAGGATTCAAGGCAGAAAGTGAAATTTAAACTGAGAAAGCCAAGAAAGGCAACATCTCACCTCCTTAATAAGTTATAAGTAGGTAGTGAGGCATGTGCTAGAGTAATGAATGGCCAAGCAGAATCTGCCAACAAGGGTTTTCAGTACAAAGCCACCCTGAAACCAGACTTTGCATTTGCCCGGAACTGGCAATTTTGATGCCTTGGGCAAGTAGCAGTACATGGGCCCTTGGTCAACTTTGTGCTTCGGATTTGGCACACGGAGGGGTGTTATTAACAATGTACACCATCTGCTAGCTTCCCATTTTAACTAATTATTCTTGTTAACTAGGTGCTAACCTTCAACACGGTTGAAGAAATGCCTGGGCTGTCAACATGTAAATCTAACAAAATTTAAAGTCATGTACTCTTTTAAAACCAGTATGAATACTTTCTTGCACCCTTTAAATTTTGGCATCCTGGCACAAAGCCAAGTCACCTGCCTTGGCTCTGTGTAAGTCTCACCAATGGACTTGTTACTAGGGAGGTGCAGAATAAGTTAATAAGTGATGTGTGCTGTGCTCAGTGCACGTGTGTTTGGGCTGGGAGAAGACAGTGGATTGCTCCAGAATCACCTGGAGACATTTTCTACTCTGCTGCATACCCCATGCCCCTCTCCTTCCAGGTCTGTCAGCACAGAGATGGGAGGAGGCTGGGTTTTGAATGAACAGAGATAGAAAAATCATAAAAGATGAATGAGGCTGGGTGTGGTGGCTCACACCTATAATCCTAGCACTTTGGTAGGGCCAGTACAGAGGACTGCTTGAGGCCAGGAGTTCAAAACCAGCCTGGGCAATAAAGCCCCAACTCTACAACAAATTTAAAAGATGAACTGGCGTGGTGGTGCATGCCTATAATCTTAGCCACTTGGGAGGCTGACGGGGGAGGATTGCTTGAGCTCAAGAGTTGGAGGTTACAGTGAGCTATGGTCATGCCACTGCACTCCAGCCTGGGCAACAGAGTGAGGCCCTGTCTCTGGGGGAAAACAAAAAAAAGATGTCTTCTAAGTGTTGTTCTAAATTGTGTGATCACTACACTAAAGCGGTTAGGAGCTGTTTGTTCTGTGTTCTGATAGTTATACATTTTTAAGAAAAAATATAATCAAGCAGATAGGCAGCTACTCTGGTTTCCACTTACAACACCAGTGAGAAGCTTTGTGGTGCAGATGAGGAGGCCACTGGGTAGTATCCATTCTCAGGGCAGTAGCTTTTCTCATTGCAGGGTAACATGTGGCAACTGGCAGAAGACATTTCAAATTGCTGACAAGTATTCTATCATTCTCCTCTCTGACAATGGTCATACAAAGTACCTGAGAGTCATTTTTGACTTCTCTATTTCCCACTTTTTGACATGGGGTTGGAAAATCTTGGTTCGTTTCCACTGAATGTCTCTTGGGCACATCTATTCCAGTCCCGCCGCCACTGCTCTAAACCTGGACGACAGCAACAGCTTCCTCACTGATGCCCTGGATTCGGTGTCTCCTCTGTATATCCTTCCTACCAGAGCCAGATTAGCTTTCCTAATAACCATCTTTCTCTTGCTCAAAACCTCACATGGCTTGTTATTTGCTGCAAGAATGTGTAAACATATCCTTTTAAGAGGCCATATCCTTTTAAGGTCCTTAACATATCCTTTTAAGAAGCTATGGCCGGGCGCAGTGGCTCACACCTGTAATCCCAGCACTTTGGGAGGCTGAGGGGGTGGATCACCTGAGGTCAGGAGTTCAAGACCAGCCTGGCCAACATGGTGAAACCCCGTCTCTAGTAAAAATACAAAAATTAGCTGGACGTGGTGGTGGATGCCTGTAATCCCAGCTACTCAGGAGGCTGAGGCAGGAGAATTGCTTGAACCTGGGAGGCAGAGGTGGCAGTAAGCCGAGATGGTGCCACTGTACTCCAGCCTAGGCGACAAGAGTGAAACTCCGTCACAAAAAAAAAAAAAAAAAAAAAGGATATGGAGGCCCACGGCCTCTATCTTTCCAATGCAGCCCCTTTCCCAGCAGTACTCCTGAGCCTGTGCTCTCCATTGTGGCCTGACAGTGCTCCTCTCTTTCCTTCAGTTCCTCCTTGGCTGTCTGCTCATTTTGCAGAGTTATCTGGAACCTCATCACTATTCCATCTGTCCATTCCCATCCATTCCTTAAGGTTTAGCTCAAGTACCACTTCTGGGCCAGGCCTGTAGGCCATGTTAAGTGAACCTGGTGGGGGCCACAGGATGTTTTCCCAACAGCGTTTTCACATTACATTGCTACTTACATGTGATATGGTTAGTCACTAATTGACCCAGACTCCCAAACGGCTCCTTCCACCATCAGGATCAAGGCCCCAATCTTGGGCTCTGTCCACCAGCCTAGGCCAGGCAAGGTGACTTTCTAGGACTCACATTTGGCTCTTTCCAATGCACATTTGAGCATTTGCCAGACAGTTCCTTAAAAATGGAATTACCCTATACTGTCTACCATGCTACTGCCTACTATTGCTTAAGATCCTCCTCTTCTAAGATTATGCAAATTATTTCTGCCAACCTTCCAATCTGTTAGCACAACCCTGTACTTTCCATTTGTGGGTAGATTCTCCCTTCCACTCTGGGAAATAAAGTGTGTATTCTGAGCCTCAAGGGAAGAGGAGCTTGCTTTGCTGGATGGTTCATATTTCCTTCTGCAGCTGGAAGGCTGGTATCCACTACTAACTGTGACACTGACTTATATACTTTCTTTGAGACTAAAGTCCAGTACCCGGTAGTCCACAGGCAGCCAATAAAGGAAGGGAGCTTGGGAGGTCTGGGTCTTTCCTTACTGGCTGTGGGACCTTGGGAAGTTGCTCCAGCTATCTGAGCCAGCGTCTGCAGACCGAGAGAATAGTCCTTGCCTTGCTTGGGTTGTTGTCAGGTCTAGAGATAACCTGTGTAAGGCTCTGAACACAGGAAATTGCACATAGTAAGTGGTTGAAACATGGTGGGCTGCTTCCTGAAGTTCCCAGGGACTTGACTCTGTAAGCTGAAGAAGAGGGGATTGTTTATTAGCTCATGGGAGGGAACATCTATTTTGTGATTGTATTTACCCTTCTCATCTGTCCAGTTAGATTGAAAATTACTGGAGAACCAGTACCAGCGGTTTCTTTGGGGTATGCAACGGATGATGCAGGGTTGAAGCATTAGAATGTTTTAACATTCTCTGATTGGGATGGGATTATTCTCCAACTTTAATATATGGACATAATAGAAAGGCACACAATAAAAATGTGCTGGTGGGCTGGTTGGGTATGCAGAACACACTGTTATGTTTTAGTTAACATCACTGCATTGGATCTCACCAATGCTGTCCAGGAAAGCAGGGAAGGAGGCTCAGGCTGGCTCCCTTTTCCACCTCCTGGCTCTGTGCCCATTTCCCTGCAGCTCACTGTGGCCACCAGCCGCTCCCAGTCCTTCACCTTCCCCACATGGCACACGGTGCCCGTCATGCTCAGCCCCTCCCCCTGCAGCGTGGCCACTGCCTTGTCCACATTCTGCTGCTTCCGGCTGCTGACAACCACGTGGGCCCCGTCTTGGGCCAGACGCTGGGCGACGGCGAAGCCGATCCTGTGAGCAGAGACAAAGACTGCTAAGGCTTGTGCAGGGGAAGAGATCGACAGCATGGGCTCTGAAGTTAGACTGCCCGGTTTTGAATTCTGGCTCTTTCTCTATATGACCTCCATGTGTCTCTACTACGTGTAAAACAGGCTTAATGGCACAGCCATTTTTGGCGTTCCTTTACTTATTTTTATTACCATCTTGGACTGCAGCCTCAGTTCCCAAGAACTGACATCACTTTCTACAGTTCCCACCATGGGTGACAGGCTTCATCCCCTCTTGGGACTGAGAGGTGAGAAATGAGCTGGGTTTGCAGCAGCAGCCACTTCCGTGATTCGAGGGTCTCACTCAGAACAGCCCTGCCTCCAGGTTTCTTTCTTACTAGTCTACATCATTCTCAAAATTCTATCCTTAATTATTTTTTGGGGTGCATGTGAAAAGATGGTCTCCGGTCAAAAATGTAAATATTGCCTTGGGAGGAAGAGTTACACATTTTGCACTTGTCAGCCATTAGCATTTTACCTACATTTGTATTTTAGTTTTGTGAAGAGTTGGCATCTAGCAAAGTCCTGTAGAAATGAGAACCAGGACAGACAAGAGTGCTGGGTGAGAAACAGGCTGGCGAAGGTCGGCCCAGATGTACCGACCTAAACAAAAATCTCGACACATGGCTCTGGTGTCCCATCTAGGTATGGGGGAGGGGTTCCGGGAGACTTTCCGGTGCCCAAATAGAATGTCTGGTACATTTTCAAAGTGCTGGAGGCCTTGGGATAGGATTTTGAAATCCAGATTCCCTTGGATTTCTAGTTTCTGGTCTTCCAGGACGCTAGGTGGTGCTGGTTGACGGGGGCAGCCCAGAACACTGGGGGGACTAGATCGATGGGACTTCACAGAGGTGGCACAGTTGTGCCAGAGGCAGCAGGGACACGAAGGCAGGCAAGGGAGGGTCCAGGGCCAGGGGATTCGGAGGGGCTTCAGGCGGACCACGTGGTTACTTTTTTTCCATGGCCAGACTTCGGCGGTATGTGAGGTCTGAGGACAGGGGCACTGGAGGCAAAGGACGAGACACCAGTGCCTGTTTCCAGGCAGCCAGGGCCTCAGAAACTCCGGCACCAACACTCACCCGTCGGTGGAGGCCGTTACCAGGGCCACCTTATTTGTGAGCGGGTCCCGGCGGGTCATCCCGGAGCTGGCCATCCGCACCGACTTCCGTGCCCGGGCACAGTGGCCTAGCAGCCCCGCCTTGTGCATGGATCAGACCAGCAAGTCTGGGGTCCACTCCTTCCAGCGGAGGTGACAGAGAGTAGGGCGAGGGGCAGGACGAAGGGCGGGCCGCTTCCCTGCCTGCCCCCTCCCCGCCCTCGGCCAGCTGGGAGTGGTCTGTGGCGGTTGGTGCCTCCCGCCGCCCGCCAGTCGCCGCGCCCCTCCACCATCTACCTTCCGCCTGACTGGGGCTTGCCTTCCCGGGCTGGCGGGTGATCAAAGCGCTCTCCGTTCAAGTTGCCTGTAGGGCTCGCCCCTCCCCTGGCCCCCGCAGGAACCCGCAGGCTTTGGCTGCTGCCTTTCTGCATCTGCTTGCCCACGTTTTCTTCTTGGGGAAGTAGGGGTTTTGAGTTGGTTGCTTTTGCTTCTTCAGAATTCCTTCTCCAAGAAAGTCTGGGTCTATGTATGTGACAGCCCACAGGAGGGCAAATGTTTTGAGACTGCCCATGGAGGTGAGGCCTGTGGTCCCCATGGAGTCCACCAGGTGAGGCTGGAGCAGCCTGGGAGAGAGACGTGATAGGGAGTAGCTGCACCAGGCCTGGCACTGCCCTTCACTCTGCCCAAGGTCTCCATCTTCACGGGCCCTGGAGGGCAGATTATGATCATTGGCCAAACAGGATCTGATATCCCTCGCCAAAGGGGCTTCCTCCTTTACAGGAGCTAAGTGGTAGCGAGGAGGCTGGAGAGTCCCTCAAGCAGTGGTGGAAATGCAAAGAACTCGGGGCACTCAAGTTCTCCCTAACCACTCTGTCCCCAGGTCTTAGCCTCCATCCCAGTTCAATAAATATTTGTTGAATGCAAAATCTCTTTATGAACTGTAAGCTACTAAGCACATAGTAGTTACTGCCACCATGTAGTGATTATTATTGGTGCCCTGGACCAGACTCTTCATCTGTAAATTACTGAGGGTATGGAGTAGATGACGAATAAAGTCCTTGCCAGCTATAAATTCTGTGTCCAAGACTTCAGTCTCCACTTCTGCCAAGTGGGCTGAAATGATCTCCCTCCTGGGTTTCCGGGAGAATGAATAAATCTGGATGGCTTATGGTACACTGTAGAAAGGCCCCAACAGACCCAAATGTAAGCATCTGAATTAGTTTAACCCACTGGCCTCCTAAGCCAGACTGAGAAGCAGTGCTGGTTCATGGCAGCCTTTTCATTAGTTCAAAGCAAAATGAGAAAAGGAAACAATTACAGTGAGTTTCATAAAGCTAAGCTTATTTAACAGTCCTTTATTTTGCAGTATACGTTTGCTTCTTTTTTTGTGTGTGTATGTGTTAGTGTTTTCTTTTAGAAAAGATGATGAAAGCAGATGGGTAGGTTTAGAGATGTGTTGTTGGTGAAATCACCAGTTTGGCAGCCTTATGCCAGTCCCTACAATTAGAGGGGAAAGAATCCTGGTTTGTAAAATCCGGTTCTAGGCATGACTTTTGAATAGAATTCATGTTTGCTCAAGATTCATTTAGTATATGTGCAGGTCAGCTGAGCAGCTGAAAAAGGATTTCAACATTCAGCAGGGCGTGGTGGCTCACCCTGTAATCCCAGCACTTTGGGAGGCTGAGGCAGGCGGATCACAAGTTCAGGAGATCAAGTCCATCCTGGCTAACACGATGAAACGGGTCTCTACTAAAAATACAAAGAATTATTCGGGCGTGGTGGCACGTACATGTAGTCGCAGCTACTCGGGAGGCTGAGGCAGGAGAATGGCATGAACCTGGGATGCGGAGCTTGCAGTGAGCCGAGATCACGCCACTGCACTCCAGCCTGACCGACAGATGGAGACTCTGTCTCAAAAAAAAAAAAAAAAAAAGGGTTTCGACATTCAAACGGGGGTGTATGGTGAGCAAGTAATAGGACGGCCTGCACTGTATTGATAGTGTTTTCCTCAGCCAAGAAGTTACAGCTGCAGTACTCTGCTTTGCTACTCAGCACATCCCAATGAGACAGGAGAGCTTAAGTATCATTTTCCCCATGTCCAGGGAAAACTGACTCTGACTGGTGCTCCTCAGTTTGAGCCTCATGAATTATTGACAGAGGCTGGAAGCGCCACACTCCTTGTGCTCTTGCACTGTTTGGAGCTAATGCACTGTGGGAACCGTTCCCAGGGCTCTCCATCTGTGTGTGGGGCTGGGGTGAGGGTACACAGGAGGACGGCTGCGGGGGTTCTCAAGGCTTGGTTCAAAGGGACAGGCCTGCAGGGGGCGTTTGATCTCTCTTCCCCTTCTCTTCAGAGGTAGACACGGCCACTGAGGGGCTGAGGGTTGCAGGAAGGTGAGCAAGACTATACTTCAAAGAGCAAAGGATTCTGGGAAAAGAGAATTGTGGCTTGGGAGCTTGGTGAACATCACATGGCCCTCCCTTGTGTTGGCAGGGTTGCTATTTGGCCTCCAGCACTATTTCTTTTGCGGAGAGCACAGGGGACATTAGGGAGGGGGCCTGTGAGCAGAAAAGGCTAGAAGGAAGTCAAGAAGTATGGGAATCTCTAGCACTACTCCTCATCAAGCTGGCTTATTGGAGATAAGAGCAGGAAATCTTGGTCCGGGCATGGTGGCTCACGCCTGTAATCCCAGCACTTTAGGAGGCAGAGGTGGGCAGATCACTTGAGGTCAGGAGTTTGAGACCAGCTGGCCAATATGCTGAAACCTCGTCTCTACTGAAAATACAAAAATTAGCCGGGTGTGGTCAGGAGCTCGAGACCAGCCTGGCCAACATGGTGAAACGCTGTCTTTACTAACAATACAAAAATTAGCTGGGCATGGTCAGGAGTTCAAGACTAGGCTGACCAACATGGTGAAACTCCATCTCTGCTAAAAATACAATAACTAGCCAGGCCTGGTGGCACGTGCCTGTAATTCCAGCTACTCAGAAGGCTGAGGCAGGAGAATTGCTTGAACCTGGGAGGCAGAGGTTGCAGTGAGCCTAGATCACACCACTGCACTCCAGCCTGGGCAACAGAATGAGAGACTCCATCTCAAAAAAAAAAAAAAAAAAGAACAAGATATCCTTCAGGGAAATACATGCATATGTGGGAGTATCTCTTTGAAATGGGAACTGTAATAGGCAATGGGATTGTTCTTGTATGGAGGTGGTAACATCTGCCTATCTTGAGGGACAAATGCCTCCATGATTGAGGGCTCTACTCCCATCCTTTTCAAGGCCTGCCTGTGGTCCAGAAGAGAATTCACCTGGGGTGGAATTTAAGTCTTGTATTTTGCAATAGCTGTCCCAGATTCACTGTTGAGTCATGCATCACTGACACAAGTCAGGATTAGGCAATGTGGGAGGTCTGGTGTGGGGTTAGGACAACTGCCAAGCGGAGAAATAATAGTAACAGTGTTAACAGTATTTATTGAGCACTTCCTTACTAAGTGCTGGCAAGTGTTAAGTCCTTTTCAGAAATTTTATTGAATATTTTCAATCTGGTGAAATGGGTGTTTTAATGCAGGGAGCCAAAGGCCTGAGGGTCGTGACCAACTCAGCATTCCACTGAAGGCTACATGATCAAACAGCAAACTGTTTATCATGAATGCAGAACGTGGACAAACTCACTTCTGCACCTGCTGCCAGAAGATTTGCTGAGGGCAATCACTCCCTGGTGCTGTGCTCCTTGAGGTTATCTGCTGGAACATCTGGAGACTACTGTTCAAAGAATGCAGTCATGCAAGCCTGCACTAAGCCAAGCAGCTGACTGACAACCACCACCTTCTCCCTATCTCCTTTACTCAATAAATACGAAGGGCTGTAGAAGCTCAGCACCCTTGTTCACTAGAAGTGAGGAGCCTTCTGATCCTTTCTTCCAAATATACTCTTTTGCCTTTGTCTTTATTCCCACATTCATCTTGTTTTGTTCAGTCCATGAAGGACCGCGGCATTTAAAATTTTTTTTTTTTTGAGATGGCATCTTGCTCTGTCACCAGGCTGGAGTGCAGTGGCACAATCTTGGCTCACTGCAACCTCTGCCTCCCAGGTTCAAGCAATTCTCCTGACTCAGCCTCCCGAGTAGCTGGGACTACAGTACCTGGTGAGCTAGCACGACACCTCACCCAACTAATTTTTGTATTTTTAGTAGAGACGAGGTTTCACCATTTTGGCCAGGATGGTCTCCATCTCCACCTAGTGATCTTCCTGCCTTGGCCTCCCAAAGTGCTGGGATTACAGGTGTGAGCCACTGTGCCCAGTCAGGTGTTTTAAATTCTATATGTGAAATCAGACTGAGTGATGACAACCTCAATTACTGTTTGTGTTGTATAGTTACACTTCATTTTTCTGGCATTGTTGGGGAATTGATAATTTTCATAGAAATCAATTTTCTCTGAATTGGAATTTTAACTTTCAGGATCAGTGTGTTTTTCAAATCAACACATCTACTCATTAAATTATAAAAATAAAACATGCTTATTATTTTAAAAAGGGATAGAAAGTTATGTGAAAACTGAAAGGTAACTCTTCCTTATGGTTCCTTTACCTTCTTCATATAGCTCTTGGCTTTGTGTATCCTTCCAGCAGTTTCTTATACATTTACATGCATTTTTCTTTTAAAAATTGTTTCACAAATGAGATGACACTATACATACTGTCCTTCAAATTGCTTTTCTTTTCTTTCTCCCATGCTCCAACCCCTACTTTTTTATTTCTTTTAAATTTTTTTCATTTTTAAAAAAATTATTATACTTTAAGTTCTGAGATACATGTGCAGAACTTGCAGGTTTGTTATATAGGTATATACAAGACATGGTGGTTTGCCACACCCATCAACCCATCCTCTACATTAAGTATTTTTTCTCATGCTATCCCTCCCCTAGCCCTCCACGCTCCAGACAGGCCCTGGTGTGTGATGTTCCCCTCCCTGTGTCCATGTGTTCTCATTTTTCTACTCCTACCTATTAGTGAAAACATGCAGTGTTTGGTTTTCTGTTTTTGTGTTAGTTTGCTGAGAATGATGGTTTCCAGTTTCATCCACGTCCATGCAAAGGACATGAACGCATCCTTTTTTATGGCTGCACAGTATTCCATGGTGTGTATGTGCCACATTTTCTTTATCCAGTCTATCATTGATGGGCATTTGGGTTGGTTCCAAGTCTGTGTATTGTGAACAGTGCTGCAATAAACATATGTGTGCATGTATCTTTATAGTAGAATGATTTATAATCCTTTGGGTATATACCCAGTAATGGGATTGCTGGGTCAAATGGTATTTCTGGTTCTAGATCCTTGAGGAATGGCCACACTGTCTTCCACAGTGGTTGAACTAATTTACACTCTCACCAACAGTCTAAAAGTCTTCCTATTTCTCCACATCCTCTCCAGCATCTGTTGTTTCCTAACATTTTAATAATTGCCATTCTAACTGGTGTGAGATGGTATCTCATTGTTGTTTTGATTTGCATTTCTCTAATGAGCAGTGAGGGTGAGCTTTTTTTCATTTTTGTTGGCTGCAGAAATGTTTTCTTTTGAGAAGGGTCTGTTGACATCCTTAGCTCACTTTTTGATGGGGTTGTTTGTTTTTTTCTTGTAAATTTGTTTAAGTATTTTTAGAGTCTGGATATTAGCCCATTGTCAGATGGATAGATTGCAAAAATTTTCTCCCATCTGTAGATGGCCTGTTCATTCTGATGAGATTCTTTTGCTGCACCGAAGCTCTTTAATTAGGTCCCATTTATCTATTTTGGCTTTTGTTGCCATTGCTTTTGGTGTTTTTGTCATGAAGTCTTTGCCCATACTTATGTCCTGAATGGTATGGCCTCAGTTTTCTTTTAGGGTTTTTATGGTTTTAGGTCTTAACATTTAAGTCTTTTTTTTTAAATTATACTTTTTTAAGTTTTAGGGTACATGTGCACAACGTGCAGGTTAGTTACATAGGTATACATGAGCCATGTTGGTGTGCTGCACCCATTAACTTGTCATTTAACATTAGGTGTATCTCCTAATGCTATCCTTCCCCCCTCCCCCCACCCCACAAGAGGCCCAGGTGTGTGATGTTCCCCTTCCTGTGTCCTTGTGTTCTCATTGTTCAATTCCCACCCATGAGTGAGAACATGTGGTGTTTGGTTTTTTGTCCTTGTGATAGTTTGCTGAGAATGATGGTTTCTAGCTTCATCCATGTCCCTACAAAGGACATGAACTCATCATTTTTTATGGCTGCATAGTATTCCATGGTGTATATGTGCCACATTTTCTTAATCCAGTCCATCATTGTTGGACATTTGGCTTGGTTCCAAGTCTTTGCTATTGTGGATGGTGCCACAATAAACATACATGTGCATGTGTCTTTATAGCAGCCTGATTTATAATCCCTTGGGTATATACCCAGTAATGGGATGGCTGGGTCAAATGGTATTTCTAGTTCTAGATCCCTGAGGAATCACCACACTGACTTCCACAATGGTTGAACTAGTTTACAGTCCCACCAACAGTGTAAAAGTGTTCCTATTTCTCCACATCCTCTCCAGCACCTGTTGTTTCCTGACTTTTTAATGAGCGCCATTCTAACTGGTGTGAGATGGTATCTCATTGTGGTTTTGATTTGCATTTCTCTGATGGCCAGTGATGATGAGCATTTTTTCATGTGTCTTTTGGCTGCATAAATATCTTCTTTTGAGAAGTGTCTATTCATATCATTTGCCCACTTGTTGATGGTGTTGTTTGTTTTTTTCTTGTAAATTTGTTTGAGTTCATTGTAGATTCTGGATATTAGCCCTTTTGTCAGATGAGTAGATTGCAAAAATTTTCTCCCATTCTGTAGGTTGCCTGTTCACTCTGATGGTAGTTTCCCTTGCTGTGCAGAAGCTCTTTAGTTTAATTAGATCCCATTTGTCAATTTCAGCTTTCGTTGCCATTGCTTTTGGTGTTTTAGACATGAAGTCCTTGCCTATGCCTATGTCCTGAATGGTATTGCCTAGGTTTTCTTCTAGGGTTTTTATGGTTTTAGGTCTAACATTTAAGTCTTGAATCCATCTTGAATTAATTTTTGTATAAGGTGTAAGGAAGGGATCCAGTTTCAGCTTTCTACGTATGGCTAGCCAGTTTTCCCAGCACCATTTATTAAATAGGGAATCCTTTCCCCATTTCTTGTTTTTGTCAGGTTTGTCAAAGATCAGATGGTTGTAGATACGCAGCATTATTTCTGAGGGCTCTGTTCTGTTCCATTGGTCTATTTCTGTTTTGGTACCAGTACCATGCTGTTTTGGTTACTGTAGCCTTGTAGTATAGTTTGAAGTAAGGTAGTGTGATGCCTCCAGCTTTGTTCTTTTGGCTTAGGGTTGACTTGGCAATGTGGGCTCTTTTTTGGTTCCATATGAACTTTAAAGTAGTTTTTTCCAATTCTGTGAAGAAAGTCATTGGTAGCTTGATGGGGATGGCATTGAATCTATAAATTACCTTGGGCAGTATGACCATTTTCAAGATATTGATTCTTCCTACCCATGAGCATGGAATGTTCTTCCATTTGTTTGTATCCTCTTTTATTTCATTGAGCAGTGGTTTGTAGTTCTCGTTGAAGAGGTCCTTCACGTCCCTTTTAAGTTGGATTCCCAGGTATTTTATTCTCTTTGAAGCAATTGTGAATGGGAGTTCACTCATGATTTGGCTCTCTGTTTGTCTGTTATTGGTGTATAAGAATGCTTGTGATTTTTGCACATTGATTTGGTATCCTGAGACTTTGCTGAAGTTGCTTATCAGCTTGAGGAGATTTTGGGCTGAGGTGATGGGGTTTTCTAGATATACAACCATGTCATCTGCAAACAGGGACAATTTGAATTCCTCTTTTCCTACTTGAATACCCTTTATTTCCTTCTCCTGCCTGATTGCCCTGGCCAGAACTTCCAACACTATGTTGAATAGGAGTGGTGAGAGAGGGCATCCCTGTCTTGTGCCAGTTTTCAAAGGGAATGCTTCCAGTTTTTGCCCATTCAGTATGATAGTGGCTGTGGGTTTGTCATAGATAGCTCTTATTATTTTGAGATACATCTCATCAATACCTAATTTATGGAGAGTTTTTAGCATGAAGGGCTGTTGAATTTTGTCAAAGGCCTTTTCTGCATCTATTGAGATAATCACATGGTTTTTGTTGTTGGTTCTGTTTATATGCTGGATTATGTTTATTGATTTGCGTATGTTGAACCAATGTTGCATCCCAGGAATGAAGCCCACTTGATCATGGTGGATAAGCTTTTTGATGTGCTGCTGGATTCGGTTTGCCAGTACTTTATTGAGGATTTTTGCATCGATGTTCATCAGGGATATTGGTCTAAAATTCTCTTTTTCTGTTGTTTCTCTGCCAGGCTTTGGTATCAGGATGATGCTGGCTTCATAAAATGAGTTTGGGAGGATTCCCTCTTTTTTATTGATTGGAATAGTTTCAGAAGGAATGGTACCAGTTCCTCCTTGTACCTCTGGTAG